>NW_026521859.1:1484166-2968333 GCF_021234435.1 Artibeus jamaicensis
CTTCCATCACCAAACAGGGTGGGGCAAAAGTGGGTCTACAGTTGTTATTTTGAAAAATAATACAGCAATTAATAATAATAAAAGAATAAACTGTTTCATGTACTCATGGCTGTAAACCTACTTTTGGTCCACCCCTTTCATTATGAACTGAAATATTATTCAAGGAGCATAAAAAAACCAACGGAGAAAAAATTTTAAGTTAAACAGATATTTTTATCTAAAAAAAGATTAGCAAACTATATAACATTATTAGGTTCATATAGAATTTCTCTACCTAAGTGATTATTTTTAGGGTTTTCCAATAAAATGTTCTAAAATCTAATACAAATCAGTGGTTTATTAGTATTAGTGTTAGTATTAATAAAATTATCTGATGGAAATTTCAGATTCAGGTAAACTTCATGTGACAGTGCCATAATATGACATATCATGACATTAAGCTTTTATTGAAGTATAATTATGGCTCAGAGTTCACTTACATCAAGGTTACTTATTACATATTTCTTAAATTTTTATATTAACCTTATTAGCTATGTATACTGGGATACTGCATTTTTATTTTAACCAACAACTATTACTTATCATTAAAAGAGAAGGTAAAAATCATAGCTGGACAAATATTTCCATAGTGTTTACTATCATTCGGTGATACAATTAAATTTCAGTTATTTAATCACTTTTCTGTTTTAGATGAATTCAAACATTCAGTAAAGTCTATCTGAAATATCAGCACTATACAAGGTCTGTCCAGAAAAAGTCTAGCCATTGATAATATAACCAGAACAGTTTGTGTGCCATCAGGGTAACCTGGAAGCCAGGGAGAGTGAACTGGAATGTGCATGTGTGAACAATGACAACTTGCACTGCATTAGTCAGTGGGGATGGTAGACAATGTTGAGTGAGTATGTGTACTGTGTGGCTGTCACATTCAAAATGACTGAGCAAGTAGAACAATGAATCTGCATTAAATTGTGTGTTAAGTTTGAACATTTTCCCACAGAAACTATTTGTATGATTCAGAAGGCCACAGCTTTGGGCAACTGCTGATTGGCAGCTTAATGATGACAACATGCCCACTCATGATTTATGTCTCATACAGAGTTTTTTGACAAAACATCAAATCACCCAGGTGAGTCAGCCCCCCTTAGTCCTCAGATTTGGCGTCACGTAACTTCTGGCTTTTCCCAAAACTCAAATCACCTTTGAAAGGAAAGAGATTTCAGACCATTGATGATATTCAGGAAAATATGATGGGGCAGCTGATGGTGATTAGAACAGTGTGAGTTCCCAAGGTGGCTGCTTTGAAGGGGACTGAGTGTGTCATTGTCCTGTGTACAATATTTCTTGTATCTTCTATCTTCGTCAATAAATGTCTCTATTTATTCATATTATATGTCTAGATACCTCCTGGACATACCATGTATATCAGTTACAAAGAAATAATTTCTCTTTGTTGTTACTGAAATTCTGATGTAGTTGAATATACAAATACTACGTGTTTTTAAAATTAGATTAATAACAAAGAGGGCCATCATGCTAAATATACATGATCACTTTTGCTTCAATCCCAACCAGTTGGTGGAGAGAAAAAAGAAACAAAACAACTCTCGTGTTTAACATAATTCACGGATCTTCATCTAAAGAGCTTTCCCTCTGGTACAAAGTGGGTTTTTGAGCTATCTCCCTGGTGCTCTTGAAATGCCACTATGCCCCTGTTATTTCTTCTCCAGTTAGTGTATTTTTCCAAGATGTAACTTTTGGGTTTGGCACTAACGATGACTGCTGATCTGGTAGAGAGCTGACAACACCGATTCCATCAATTCTAATCATTCACTGAGAGCTGGGCCACAAAATAATCTGAGAGAATTGTTCCTTTGCTCTAATCCTGACCATTGTCTCAGTACCTTGATTCTTCCTATGTACTAATGAATGTCTTCCTCAACAAGTACAGTGATTTAAGAATAGCCGGTTGGTCTCAGAAGTTTTACTTATCATTGTTCCTTTGAGGGTCCTCAGTCCTTTCTTTAAATAGTTCCCAAGTTATCTTGACTGCTATGGACTAAATTGAGTACAGCCCCCCCAAAATTCATAGATTGAAGCCCTAACTCCCAATGTGACTATATAAGGAGACAGAATATATGGAGATACTGTAATTAAGGTTAAGTGAGGTCATAAGGGTAAGGCCTTAACCTATTAGGACTGGTGCTCTTATGAAAAGAGGAAGAGACAGAAGAGTTCTCTCTCTTGTTGCCTGGGAGGACACAGTGAGAAGGCAGCCAGAAGACAACCCTCTCCGAGGACCAGAACAACCTGAACCTTGATTTTGGACTTTGAAGCCTCAAAAATTATGAAAAGATAAATTCCTGTTGTTTAAGCCATTGACAATCTATGGTATTTTGTTATAGCAGACCAAAGAGACTAAAACTTTGAAAGTATTAAAGTTTCATGAATTTATTTAGTTTTGTTTATGTGGCCCAAGCTCTAATATATATAATATATATATATTATATATATATATATATTCCCAAGCTTTAATATACATTAGATATATATCTAGTATACAGAGTAGGTACATATAAAAGTCTAATACATATAGATATAAATCTAATATATATCAGATATATGTTTATATGTGAATATAAATAAATTGGTTAGGCAGAAAATAAGTCAAGTCCTATAAGATACCTTTAAATTTACCAATTATTTTCTCATCAATCAATACCATGGGTAAAATCAGGCTTATTTAACTGAAAAAATTTCTACCTTTTATTGCTCTCTTCAGCAGCTCTTCGGTCCTGAGTATCCTATGAACTACTGCTTGATTAAGTGTCCCTAAAATGTGATTTTAATTAAGCCTTCATTACATTACCAGTTGTGAATTATTCGGCTTAGACTGGCTTGCACCCAGATTTTTCGTTCTGGCACCCAAACTCTGCCTCCAAATGGCCCTCCATAAATACCTAGCCTTACTTATGGGTTTTTTTCCTATACATTTCCTTAATAAGGTTGACATCCTCATCTAAAAACAATATTTATTCTCATAGTATTATTTTGAAAATCAAATAAGACATTATATGTCAAACATTCATTATTGCTGCCTGGGATATATTAAATATTCAGCTAATAGTTACTTATAACTATTCATACTGACTTCTACACATGTATTATGGCTTTCTAATTATAACAGACACTTTTTAAAAATTCAATATGTACTAAAATTTAGTGTCAACTTTAATGCTGTCAAAAAGTATGTATTAAGTTGTTCTTACTATTTTATACATTGGCAAAACTTTGCTAAAGAAAGATTGTGCAGTCAGATGGGTACTGGATTCATCAGGGTGATCAGTTAATAAGTTATATAATAAGTATGTTAGCAGTGTTATATATGTATATTTTATTCATTTTACTCTGTTTAGTTTTGTTTTTATTATTGATGCTGTTACAGGTGTTCCCACTTTTTCTCCCATTTCCCACTTCTACCCAAACCCACCCTCTCCCACTCCAAGCCAATCCCCATATTTTGTCCATGTCCACGGGTTGTGAATGAGTGTTTTGTGGTTAGTCCCTTCACCATCTATCATTTTACCCACCCCCTCCTTTCTGGCAGCTGGCAGTCGGTTTTATGTATCTAAGCATCTGTTACTATTTAGTTCATTGGTTTATTGTGTTTGTTAGATTCCACACATAAATGTGATATTTTTCTTTCACTGACTGGTTTACTTCACTTAGTATAATTTTCTTCAGGTACGTCCAGGCTGTTGCAAAACAAGATTTCTATCTTATTTTATTGCTGCATAGTATTCTATTGTATAAATGTACCACAGCTATTTTATTCACTCATCTACTGATGGGCATGTAGGCTATTTCTAAATCTTTGTTATTGTAAATAGTGCTACTATGAATGTAGAGGGATATATATATATATTGGTATTGGTATTTTGGTATCCTTGGGGTATATTCCCAAAAGTGGAGTTCCACTTTTAATTTTTAAAGGATACTCCAAATTGTTTTCCACCATGGCTGCACCAGTCTGCATTCCCACCAACAGTGCACTAGGGTTCCCTTTTCTCCACAACCTCATCAGCACCTGTTGTTTGTTGATTTATTGATGATGGCCATTCTGACAGGTGTAAAATGATATCTCACTGAGGGTTTAATTTGCATTTCTTTGATGATTAGTATTGTTGAACACTTTTTCATATGTCTATAGGTACTATGTATGTCCTCTTTAGAGAAGTTTCTATTTAGGTATTTCACCCATTTTTTAATCAGATTGTTTGTCCTTCTGGTGTTGAGCTGTAATCTAAAAACAATATTTATTGTTTATTAGTTATTTTGTATATATTATAAATTAAACCCTTGTCAGATGTATCATTGATGAGAATATTCTCCCATATAGTGGGTTCCCTATTTGTCTTGCTGATGGTTTCTTTAGCTATACAGAAGCTTTTTAATTTGATGTATTTTCATTTATTGCTGCTTTATTTCCATTGCCTTAGGGGATACATCAGCAAATATATTTCTACACTGAATATTTGAGATTTTGCTCCCCATGTATATTTTACTTAAAGTAGTTCAAAGCTAATATAAATTAAAATTCAGCTAAAGAAGATATAAAATAAATCCTACAACTCTAGAATAGAATGTGATACAAAAGAAACTGAGTTTAGTAAAGAAAGAAGAAAAAAAAAGAAAGAAGCAAGCTGGTGTGGCTTTGTGGATTGAACACCCACCTGAAAACTAAAGGATCACTGATTTGATTCCCATTCAGGGCACATGCCTGGGTTGTAGAACAGGTCCCCAATTGGGGGTGTGTGAGAGTCATCCTCACACTGATGTTTCTCTCCCTATCATTATCCTTTCCTTCTCCTTGCACTAAAAATAAACAAATAAAATCTAAAAGAAAAGAGGGAAGCAAACTGTAAATAATTCTTAGAAATATGGATTTGCCTGTGAGCAGAAATATTTTGAGTTCTATCAAAACAGAATATTTTGAGGTTAGAAATAAAAATTTAGGCTTCTGGCCAAGATGGAGACATAGGTAGATACAGTTTGCTTTCTTGCACAACCAAGAAAAGGACAACAACAAATTTAGAAACAAAAAACATCCAGAACTGCCAGAAAACTGAACTGTGTGGATTTCCAACAACCAAGGAGTTAAAGAACAAACATTCATTCAGTCTGGTAGTAGGAGCAGAGACAGACGGCTGGGGTGAAGAGGATGTGAGACAGTGTGACAGACCAGGCCGGCAAGGTGGCAACTGTCAGACAAGGTGGTCCTACATTTGTGTGCAGATAAATTGAGAGGAACAACTGAGGAGAAAGACAGACTGCAAAACCCAGGGTTCCAGTGGAAAGAAATAAAGCCCCAAAACCTCTGGCTATAGAAATCTGTTGGGTTTGTGGCAGTAGGAGAAACTCCTAGACTCACAGGAGAGTCCATCAGAGAGACCCATGGGGTCCTAGAACATACCCAAACCTGCCCACCTGGGAATCAGCACCAGACAGGCCAATTTGCTTGTGAGTAGTGGGGGAAGTTACTCAAAGGGGGATGAGAGCTGAGCAAGCAGCATTGTTCTCTCCCTTACCCCTGCCCACATTCTGTACCACAACACAGCCAAGAGGGTTGTGCCACCCTGGTGAATATATAAGGCTCCACCTCTTACAATGTAGTAGATACACCTAGACAAAGAAATATGGCCAAATGAAAGAAAGATCAAACTCGAGAAAAAGAATTAAGCAGTGAGGAGATAGACAACCCATTAGAGGCAGAGTTCAAAACACTGTAATCAGGGTGCTCCCAGAAATGATTGAGTATGGTCACAAAATAGAAAAAGTGAAGGCTATAAAAAGTGAAATAAAGAAAAATATACAGGGACCTAACAGTGATGGGAAGGAAACTGGGATTCAAATCACTGGTTTGGAGCAGAAGGAACTAAAAAAACATTCAACCAGAACAGAATGAAGAAACAAGAATTCAAAAAAAAAAAAAATGAAGAGAGGCTTAGGAACCCCTGGACAACTTTAAATGTTCTAACATTTGAATCACAGGGGTGCCAGAAGAATAGGAAGAACAAGAAATTGAAAACTTATTTGAACATATAATGAAGGAAAACTTCCACAATCTGGCAAAGGAAATATACCTCCAGGAAGTCCAGGAAGCCCAGAGCATCCCAAGGAAACTGGACCCAAGGAGGAACACACCAAAACACATTATGATTACATTACCCAAGATTAAAGATAAGGAGAGAATCTTAAAAGCAGCAAGAAAAAAGGAGAGAGTTACCTACAAAGGAGTTCCCATAACACTATCAGCTCATTTCTCAAAAGAAACCTTACAGGGAAGAAATATTCAAAGTCATGAAAGGCAAGAACCTACATACAAGATTACTTTATCCAACAAAACTATTATTTAGAATGGAAGGGCAGATAAAGTGCTTTCCAGATAAGGTGAAGGTAAAGGAGTTCCTCATCACCAAGCCCTTATTATATGAAATGTTAAAGGGACTTATCTAAGAAAGAAAAGACCGAAACTATGAACAGTAAAATGACAACAAATTCACATCTATCAACAACTGAACCTAAAGAATGAAAGCAAAAACAAACTAAGCAAACAACTAGAACAGGAACAGAATCACAGAAATGGAGATCACATGGAGGGTTATCAGTGGTAAGGGGGGGGATGGGAAAGAGGTAAAGGGAATAAGAAGCATAAATGGTAGGTACAAAATTGACAGCACAAGGTTAAGAATAGTATAGGAAATGTAAAAGCCAAAGGACTTATACATACAACCCATGGACATGAAGTAAGGGATGAGGGGAATGCTGGTGGGAGGGGGAAGGGGATAAAGGGGAGGGAAAAATGGACAACTCTAATAAAAATATATATATATATATATTTAATTATAATTTGGGACTCAAGTACTGAAGTGTATTCACCCAGATTTGAAAATTAGTTTGTTATAAGGGAGACATGAAAAATATTCTACCTGCAAAATTCATCACCCTACATACTATGTGAGTGCATGCATGAGATGCTGTCTAAATGGCTACTTACTTGCTTAACTGATTATTATAACAAACTATAGAAATGATTTCTGAAAATACAGTCTTTGTTTAACTGATTACTATCAATGAAAGGATGATTCTGAGAAACTTGAAGAATATTACAGCCCCTCGCCGCCCCCTCCCTCCCTCTCTCTAAAGAAAAAAAAATTAAAAAAAAAGATTACAGCAAAAATAACAATTTGCATATTCATAATGATTATTAGAGATGATAAACAACTCCAAATCGAACATTAATTTTTTTAAAAAGGTACCTTAAGAGGGGGGAAGTGTGGGTCAGTGGGTAGAAGAGAAAGTAAAAGAACTTAAAAAATAAATCATCATTACCTGTAAGAAAAAGCAACCCAAATCAAAAATATCAAAGAAAAAAAGGGCAGATGATGACAAGTGTGTCTGTTAAGAGAGTGAGTGCTGTGTCTGACAGTGAGCTATATAAAAGAAAGACACTCAGATATAATTAAAAATAAAACTACCTAATGTAATACTCTACTAATAAGACCCACATGAACAGTATAACAGAATGGTAAAGAATAGATAAAAATCTTTAACCTAAATAAATGAAAACAAAGTTGGGATGGTTAGATCATTGTATACAAATTACTCTGACAAGAACTCTAAGAGGAACCTACATATGAGAATACAATAGCTATGCAGACATGCCAGAAGAAGGTGGAGCAGTTGTGAGCTTTAAGCCCAAAGCAATACACTATCAGTAAGTTACTATCACAGTTATTTATGGGGAAATAACTGAGAAATCAGCTCAAGAAAAGGAATCAGTGGAGTATTAACATTTCTGTTAGCCCTTTAATAAGAAATGAGAGAGAAAATATTATTTGAATAGTATTATTAGTAAAGTTAAATGGATTAGCATGCAGCAAGGGATATTGAAAAACATAGGATTATCGAGCATCACTAAAGATATCAAAGTGCAACCAAACTTTTCCTCTTCTGCGAAAAGGCCAAATGCCCACAGACCTTAGAGATGAATTTTTACAAACCTTCAGGGTACCCAATATTATTAAAAATTCCCTTATTATTTAGAAAAAACACACAAAAACAAAAATGAATTATATATATATATGTTTGAATATTAAATAATATAATTGAAGGACAGTTCATCATTAACTGTTTTACCAGTTTGATTGTAGAAGCGTACTAAAGTAATACATTAACTAAAATAAAATCCAATATTCTTTTGTCATAGAAGTTATTAAGTTGGGAAAAATTAACTGAATAAAATCTACTTATAAACAACATTAGCAATCATCCTCAATGAAAAAATTTTAGTTGCATTTTTAATTAAATTATGGAATAAGACAAATGTGTCAAAATCTCTTCTATTCAACATTTTATTATATCCTGTAGCTAGTGAAATAAAACAAAAATGAGTTATAAATCTCCAATATTTGTAGATAACATAACTCTTCACAAATAAAATAATTCAAATGAATTTAGTCATTTAAAATAACTGTAAAGACCCTTCATGAATACTACTACATACAAAAACATTATAAAATATCTGGCCCTGGCTGGTGTAGCTCAGTGGATTGAGCACAGATCTGCAAACCAAACAAATGTGGTTCAATTCCCAGTCAGGGCACATGCCTGGGTTGCAGGCCAGTTCCCAGCAGGGGACACACGAGAGGCAACCATACATTGATATTTCTCTCCTTCTCTCCTTCCCTTCCCCTCTAAAGAGAAATAAATAAAATCTTTTAAAAATTATAAAATATCTGTAGCTTTCTTGACAGCAGTTAGAACTATTTAAAAATGTAAGAGTCCAAGAAGATGATGTGGATGTGTTTAAGTACAACTGTTCCTCCCACTCAATCAATGCAGACAGAGCACTGAAAAATCAGACATCCATTATGATAAAAACTTCTCAGAATAATAGGAATAATGGGGAATCTCTTCAAATTATAAAGAAATATAGACAATTCTTCCAGGGTCTACTCAGTCATGCACCCCACCACCAAGTGAATTTAAAAAATAACTCCTTGCTGGGAACAGTGAGAGGTCAGGAGGTAGAGGGACGGAGCAAAAAGGAAAAAAGACTCATGGACATGGACAACAGTGTGGGGGTTGCAGGGGGGAGAGGCGTATAAGGGGACTAAATGGGAATGGGAAAAAGATGCAATAAGTATTAAATAAAAATAACTCCCTTAAGAATTTCTCTTTGACCTAAGGTTTATTTAAAAGTCTATTATATAATTTCCAAGTACTTTGAGATTTTTATGTTATCTTTCTACTATTGATTTCTAATCTGATTCCTTATGGTTACAGAACATATTGTGTACACACAATCCATAATTAACATACCCAGTTATACAAATACAATATTTATACCAGTTGTATAAGTTGTACAAATATAGTTGTTGAGACTATGCGGTATTGGTAGAGAGACTGTCATGTAGATGAATGGGACCAAACAGAGAACCCAGGAATATATCACCACCTCAGATATGCCAAACTGATTTTTACAAAAGTAAAGAAGAAATTCTTTGTATGAAAGACAACCTTTCCCATAACTAGTCCTGGAACAACTAGATAGCCAAAGAAAAACCACTGAACCTCTATTAACCTTAGAACTTCTATAAAAACTAATTCAAAGTAGAACATGTACACACATGAAAAATAGAAACTATTAAACTTTTATTAAAAAAACACAGGAGAAAAATCATAATTTTGAGCAATAAAAAACTCGTGCTATTATACTATATAAAGTTCAAAAGCATGCAAACTATTTTTCAAAAATTACTATATTTAGTTCATATAAATATATAGAGAGAGAGCATTTATAAAAACGTACATGGGTCTAATACACTTCAAACATAGGACAGTGGTCATGTTTACAAAAATAGGAGGAAGGAGAGTGGAATTAGGGAGGTATACACAGTGGACTTCAAATGAATACTTAATACTTTTTTTTAAAAACTAAAATGTGTAAAACAAATTTGAAAAAATATAATAAGCATAAAATTAGTTGGTATGTACATGTATGTTTATTACATTGTTTCTACATCTGCCCATGCTTTGCCATTACCACAATAAAAAGTTGAAATGCTTAACAGTCAATGTGATAAAACGGTGAAAAAGAAATATTAAAAAGAAAATTAAAAAATAAAAAGAAATATTATATTGTATTTTTAAAAGTAATTTTTAAAAATATATAATGTTTTTATGCTTCTCCAAAACCCATATTAAACTAAAAAATTGAAAATGAGATTGAATGTAGAGTTGTTTATATGTGTTCTCTATACATGGTAATGCAAAATCACAAGGCAATTCAATGTAATATAATCAAGTATTTTAATTTAAAATGTTTAGACATATAAAGAAAACCATCCACTCTGTGGTGGGTTAAGTGACTGAGTACACGCTGGCAAGACTGACTATACTTTGCATGGGACAGGAGGCACTGACAAAAGGAATAATCATAACAGAACACTTTAGAATAGCTTAATTATATTAGATTTCCCTGATTTAATTTAATGTTTGCTTTCCATTTTTTTCTGACTAAAACAATAATGTTCACAACATATTTTCAGATAATGGTTGCTTTAAAGACAAGATAATTTAATTATGCTAAATGCTTATATTTTTAAAAGTAATATATATACAGAATGGTTTCTGATAAAAGCTTATTTTCATAACCGTTTAATATCTTAACATGATGACTGCTGATAAATATTTATTTTAATAAATATAAACAATAGATGCTTAATAAATACATCATAAAAATCAAAGTATGATTCTTTTTTTATACTACAGTTTGTCTAGTGTAGTGACATATGGTTGTGGCGTGATTTGCAGTTTCTGGAGGGTCAATGACACCAAAAGTCCTTTTGTGTGCTTACCTCCCCATCTATCATCTACATCTTCTTTTTGGTAAAATGGGTTTTGCTTTGTCTTAAAATTAGTTTTTTTTTTAATTTTATCATTGAGACTTCTTTATATATTCTACTATGAGACCACTGATTCACAAACTGGCTCCTATACATGGAGGGTGAAGAAAGACCAAAAAAGAGGCCGATAACTCCAGATGGGCAGGTGGCAGGTTTAATAAGGGAAAGAATTTACATGCAAACCCTATTTTGTGCAACCACAAGATGAGTAGATCTTCTAACACGCCTACCAGAATCTTAAAATTTTATATAGGACCTTAACTCAGCTCTGTCATGAATGCCATACAGATGGTCTCAGCAACGCATGGCTTCCTCAAGGCTGCGTGTTTGAAGCAGCTCCCCAGTCAGAACATTGGGCAGAACATACATTCTAAGAACGGGGGTGAGGGTGAGGAGCCTCCAATCCCCGGGGTGCAGCTTGCAGGTCAACTAGTGTCCATGTCCTCCCCATGACCTCCTCCTACAAAGACCTTTTGAAGCAAACATTTCCTCCCAGTGTGCAGCTTGCCTTTTCAGCTCCTTAATAGAGTCTTTCGAATATTGAGTATTTAATGTCAGTGAGGTCTAATTTTATTCTTTATGGCTTATGCTTTTAGTGTTCTATCTAAGAGCTCTTTGCTTCTGTAGATCCTCAGAATTTTCTTTTGTTTTTCCCTAAAAGTTTACATTATATTTTACACTTGAGTTCATGATCCATTTTGAGTTATTTTTTAGAAGGTGTGAGGTTTAGGTCAATTACATATATTTTTTTCTTTTTTGGCTATGCATGTCCAATTATTCTATCACCATTCATTGAAAATGCTATACTTTCTCCCATTGTATTGCTACCAAATCACCAAAATAATGATCTCCACGTTGATCAATTCAATGGAAATCTTTTGGTTACCATCTTACTTTTCAGCTGGATTTAACAAAATTGATCTTATCCTTTTTTAAATACTCTGTTTCTCTTTCTTTCATTACTGCTATCATCCTCAGTAGATTTTACTCCAACTTTTCTGGTTATTATTTTAACCTCTGTTTTCAGTTTATTTTCCTTTATTTGTCCTTTAAATGATTTGAGTCTCTGAATGATGAAACTAGTGGCTTCAATATATATATGGTCTAGCACAAATAATGCCCCTTTTATTACAAAATCATAAGTACATAATTCTATAACATAACAATATCATATTCAAGTACACCATATGACATTTTAAGTGAAATGTTCAAATTAAAACTATAAATTATTACGCCCATATTATTACCCTACCAACTCAATCAGGCTTTACTTCTGCCAGACTCAGTATTATATACATATTTCTTTCTGGAAAATTCTACTTCTTATAACTCTGCCTGGCTTTTTATTGTCTATTCACACAGTCTTCTCATATCTTGAAAACATCCAGCTCATGCTTGCCTCTCTGCCTTTGCACTTCTTATTCTACCTGTCTCTCTTCTTTCAGATATTCTTTAAAACTTTTCCTTGTCACAGAGGCCTTGCTGGTCTAGCACCTTTATAATAGCACCACCAAAACCAGTCTTAACCTTGTTGCTCTATTTCTTTTGTATTTCTTTAAAACAGTTTACAACTCCTATCTTACTAGATATTTGCTTATTTTTCTGTCTAGAATGTAAACCCCACAATGGGAGGAGGACTAGTTAATCCCATTGCCTGACACATAATAGGTGCTCAATACGTATATGGTAATAAATACTGTGGCATAGTAGACAACATGTGCATTGGCATCTGTAGACAGATCCTGAATCTGTTTCTTCATGCCCATGTTGACTTAGATCACACTCTGGAATCTATTTTCACAGTTTACATCTGCAGCAGAGTTACTATGAGTAATAAATGAATCGACTCTTATGAAAGTGCCAAGCAGAGCGCCTAGTACCTAACAGGCACCTAATCATCTTTATTCTCTCCTTCTCCCTGAGTAAACACTCCTTCCTTCCTTCTTTTGACAGTGATTCCAAGAGAGATGAGAAGGCTATGGCTTTCTTTCTTACTGAAAACATCTTAGCTTTGATTAATAGTCTGGTATGGCTCTGTCAACTACACAGTTTGACTTAATATTCCTCATAAGCCTATTAATGTTGTCAGTCTGTGCCACCATAAGGGTACAATAGGTTTCTGTATCTGAAGCAATCCAACGTCTTAATTGTCCTATTCCTTCCTTTTGAAGGCTTTTGTACAGGACCTTAGGTATTGATTCTGGTATTAACTATATCTTTAGAAGTTTGTAAGATTAAACTATTCTTTTTACCCTTCATTTTCTAAGACTAGAGCTTTCTGATCCATTTAGCCTCTTTCACTCATATATTTGTCCTTTTCTAGAAATCACCTTTTTCCTGCTTTGACATATCTTTTCAGTGTTGTGTCTAGAGCTGCGTGAAACTTTTCTGGCATAGAGGTATTTCCTTTTATGCCATTCTTGAATGGAGATGAGACAAAATGATAGTATATCAGAAATAGCAGAGAAAAATTAAAAAATTTCTATAAATATGATCTTCTACATACCCACTCCGACTCTATTGTCTTTAAGAATATTGGTTTTTGAAATAAAGAATGCCTTTTTAAAAATTATTCCTGCTGGGTTATTTTCATGTCCCTGTCTGACAAAGATTTGTGGGTAGTTTTTGGGCCTAAGCAGCAATTACTTTATTGACTTTCAAGTCACTTCCCCCAGATGGCAATGGGGCCCTCAGGACTTTTATCAAATACATATAGTTTGGATCATGTTCCTCATGGTAAATTTATCTGATATTTTTTACTTCCTTTGATATTTTCACACAGAAACACATCTCTCCACACTTTGTCACTAGTATGTCATTAAGTAACTTTTAATATAGCCTAGTAAAAATAATTTATAGGCTAGGTCATATCATGAGTATTTCCAATCCTCCCTGTTAGGTTAAAATCAACAGAAATATTATCATCCTAATTTTTCATTCTGGAGGCCTCTCATTTTGGTAGTATGAAAGTTTATCATAAAAATTGAAAGTTATTTTGAGAAAAGTAGAGAAGAAGACTCTCTAAACAGGGGTCTCCAGCCTCTAGGCCATGGACCAGTGTCGGTTGAGGCCTGTTGGGAACCTGGGATGCACAGCAGGAGGTGAGCTTGAACGTAAATTACTTGAATCATCCCAAAACCACTCCCACCCCCAACCTTGGTCCACTGAAAAATTGTCTTCCACGGAACTGCTCCCTGGTGTCAAAAAGGTTGGGGATCACTGCTTTAAAATGTTCAGAGAGGATGTCAAGAGAAAATAACCCAACAGAAATATTTTTGCTATTATTATTAAAAAGTAAAACATTTAATGAGAGGGTAGAATTTCCTAATGACCAAGGTATTCTAGCGTACAAACTCTCTTTAAATTTATAGCACGATATAGTTCTAAAGCACTTTTACAACTATTATGTCATTTAATTCTCTGCCCTAGAAGGCAGGTAGGAAAATCATTGTCCTCACTGTGCAGCTGAAGCAATTGGGATTATGAAATGCTTAATTATTTTTTAAATGTCACTTAGTGCTAAGTCATACTTCAGTAGGAAGAATTATTTATAGATACCTACCAAACATTAAAAACATTACCTGCAATCCTCCAAGCTGACTGAGCCTTCTTCAGCCTCTTTCTTTTTGTGTAACATTGAGTAACTCTCTTGCTCCGGTTAGCTACCCAACAAATCCTGTGTTAGGGGAACTTCCAAGGATTTGTAGACTCTCCCAACCCCAGGAATTGTTTGGGTAGTCATTCCCCGGGTGAATGAGGATAGTCACCCTCTGGTAATACCATTCAAAGAACAGCTATAGATTCTTACAACCCAAACCCTAGTTCTACAGACTTATTATTCAGATGTGGCCATTCCTTTAGGGGACAGCCATGGGACTGTTTTCTTTCCTGCTGACAATATACAGTAATATATTCAGTGAATTGTTTATTGAATGAAAAATCTAAGAGATTTTGATCACCTCAAAGTTTAGGTTAAGAAATATATATATATATATTCATCTCATATCGATTTCTTCAGGAGTCTCAGAAATTAGTACCAGCCCTGCCACCAACAGTTCCAAGCTTCATTTTTCTCCTGTCTAAAACAAGGAATTTGACCCTTCCAACAATTATGGAACTTTGCTGTTTCAAAGTGGTTTTAAAACATTGCATCATGGGTTATTCATAATACTTGTATGAGGCAGATGAATTTTATTATAAATTGTACTTGCCAGAAGAGCAAAATAAAACTCAGAGAGGTTTTGCTACAAGGCAAGTTCATATGACTAATAAATTGAGACTCAAAGCCAAATCTGAGATCTCTAACATATAGGGTGAGGCAAAAGTAGGTTTATAGTTATTCATAGGGATAGTAATACAATAATTAATAAATTATAATATAAAAATAAACTCTGTGTTTCATATATTCACAACTGTAACCCTACTTTTGCCCCACCCTGTATGTTTCTAACTCTGAAATCTCAAATCCACTCAGGTCTGCAATTTTCATCAATGCAATTATATATAATATGGCCCTTTCTTCTATCTCTTTAGAAATGTTAGCTAATAAAAAGGTAACAAACTACAGTACAGTTCATTACCTGAACAACTTAAAGTATTGAACCAAGGATTTTTTCAGCATTTCTCATGTGGTGTCTTTAGAACACAGTTTTAATTACACATGCAATTGTCCTGACTGGTAAGCTCCCCAAGGATTGGTCAAAACACTCCAATATTAAAAATAGTAATTGTATGCAATTCTTAGCCTTGACGAATTTGAGATAAAAACTCTAAACATGTTTTTGCAGCTCTCACTGATAATGCTCATCTCGAAAAAGTAATTACTTGCCTTCAAAGGAATGAGCCTACATAGAAAAAAACCCCTCTGGGTCGGGTCAAGAACCTCTCTTGTAAAACTTGTTTAAACAATTTCACAAATAGGTATTATTTGTTCAGTGTCACATAATTCTCTCCTGACGTTAGTGTTCATGATGAGTAGGAGGCTGGGATTGGTTAATGGGCTGGTCGTAAGATAGCTAGCAAATCTTAAAGCCGAGGTCAGATATCAGTATAGACTCTGACTTAAGTCAGTGGGATTCTGAATGTATATCAGGGCTTTTCTCCTGCTACACATTTTTGCAAAACGCTGCAGCTAATTTTTTTGTGTGTTTGAAGGATAGTGTCCATAATTGATAGATATACCTTTCTGGCCATCATAAATAAAAGTCTAAAAATTATATGAATGTAGAAACTCAGAAATTACTAAAGGAGATCCCCTATGAATTTGGGTAGATACCTCAGTAGGGGGAATTAGCAGAGGCTTAGCCACAGCTATACATGCTGGGTTTATGTTATGAAAAAAAGAACTTCAACTTTCAGTACATTGATTTAATGTCAGCCACAATCACCCTACTCAGCTTGTGAAAAGCAGGATTTTGATTCAAGAGACATGAAAAGCTTTTCAAGAAGTTTAATGTAGTTGTGGTTCCCTATTAGGGTGCCAAGTTCAATTTTAAACTGGGAAGAGAGGGGAGAAAGCAAAATTGTATTGCGGATTGATAATCTGCTTCATTTAATTGACTCATAAAAGAAGTAACAATAGGACCCTTTGTTATCCACATATAAAGTGTAATCATTTGCAGAATCAGAGGTGCAGAGGACCCTGTGATGAATATATTTGACAATTTTGAATTCAATGCAAATCTATACATACATAGAAGATAAAGACATTCAAGGATGTTTTTTCTTGAAAGATGCTATGAATAAATGACTGCATGACATAAAAATGTTGTCCTTTAAAAATTCCCAATATTAAATTTTCATAACACATCAGAAGAAATGTTTAGTTTTTCTAAATTTATGAGGCTGCTGACATGATTATGAAGGCACAGTCTAAAAGGATGATCTCTCTTTAAAAAGGGCAGACATTTGTAACGTGTTGCTTTGCAAAAATCCTTGGGCGGAAGCTCACTGAAATTTGCCCCTCTTCTTCCTTCCTTTAGAAGCAGGCAAGAAAGCCAAGCTTCAATGCTACACCTCTCTCCAGCTTGGCTTCCAACTCCAGAAATAATCATTAAAACCACACCCAGATTACTTGTTCAGTCCCGTAGAGAAGAACTTGAAAAGAGAAGAGGAAATACTGGCTCCTATACTATGCTCAAATGACCCAGCGAGTAAATTTGCAAATTCCCACTTGAGTAGTATATCTAATGTTCATATAAATTCAACTGTCCCAGGTTAGGTGAGACCAACTTCCTCAAGACTGGATTTGCCTTTCTGACCCTTCCTTCCCAACAACAAAACAGGTAAAATGGGTTTTTGTTTGTTTGTTTGTTTCATTTTGTTTTTCTGCAGTAATGCCAAGAAAATTCAGGTAGAGTAAGTGTGGCAATTTAGATTATGACTCCCCTGAGGAATTCAGCCAGCTACCTAGATGCTTTCTAATCCTATCATTGTTCTGCACACCTTCATGCTTAAGTAACATGGTATTGAATTTTTGGAAAGGAATTTAAATCCTTAACCATAGAGTGGCTTTAATTGAACCTTTCTCATCCTTATAAATTTCAAGTTCTGATATTCTGGATTTACCTTTGGGAGAGCTGGGAAAACAAAAGGCACTTTCTCCCTTTACACCTTATCTCATCTGAGGGATGGATATGATATTAAATTTTCATCTGCTGGTGTCTGACATCAGGTAGATGATTGAATAAGTAATAAAAGAAAAAGGCATCATATTGGAGGGCAGTAAAGCGGACCATGTGACAGTAAAAAAAAATGCTGAGCTGAGGGGTACATGTTGTTAAAGCGTTTCAGTGAAGCTTATTATTAGCTCTGTAACTTTCAGTCACTAAACTTTTAAGCCTCAATTTCTTCATCTAAAAGATGGAACTAATACAGTTGCCTTGCCATGCGATTGTGGGAACTAGACATTATATATGTTGATTACCTAATATACTGTCAGATCCAGAACTAACACTCAGTACATTGTAATTACTTTCCACTTCAGTCTCAGATTACTCATAAAAATATACTCACAGATTATTTATAACAATAGCTAATCTTTAGTGAGATATTCATATAAGAAAGTCAATGTATAGAATATAGGTTTCGTATCAGTTAATTCTTACCACGTTGCCTGAATATTTGATATTGTCACTCTACTTTTCTGTATGTAAAAATTAGAACTTGTTTGAGGCAAGCAATTTGCCCAAGGTCAAATAGCTGAAAATGAATGAATGGGAATTTAAACTCCAGTTTAACTTCAAATCCCATGCCATAGTAGTTATAATTTTATATGGGTGTTGTCGTTAAGTGCAACCCAAGATATTTGCTAAACTAACTAATTGCATGAAGTAATAGCATAGAACAAAGTATTCAGGGTGTATTTGTTGATGGTTGTTGTCAATAATGTGGAGTGAGGATTTCTAGTGGCAAAACACATGAAGATGAGAAATGACAGAATCAGTAAGAGTTATCAGAGCTCTTATGGTAGCTTGGAGAACCTTGTTCTGTGTGATGTGCTTCTCTTGACCCAGCACCCCAGAGAGGCCAGGTTTTATATTACATTTACCTTTGATATAATCTTGTATTTTTTCTCAGTTTCATTTTATGCCCAGGAAGCCAGCCTTATTGGTTCTCATAAGACTTGTGTTTCAATATAGTTTAGTCCCATATAATCTCCAATGTCCATCACCTAGCCCAGTGATTTTTAACCTTTTTTATCTGATAGCACACATAAACTAATTACTAAAATTCTGCAGGACACCAAAAAATATATTTTTGCCAATCTGATAAAAGAAATAGGTATAATTTTGATTCATTCACACCAGATGGCTACTGTTATGTGGGTTGTTGTCATTTTTTACTTGACAGTCTAAGGGAAAGGAGGCCAGTGCCCTTGACTAAATAGTCAGGTATTGCATGTTTTAAAAATTCTTGTGGCACCCTGGCTGCGAACTGCTGACCTAGCAAGGTAGTCCAAGTTTCTTGGCCGGCTCCACCTGTAGCAGGCAGGGCGCATGGCAGGCCAAGTACGACCTTAGAAGCATCACTCTATAGGATCGGGATGGCCACTCAAGCACTGGCATCCCACCTGCCTCATAAGCCTTGAGGAAAGAAGATTCAACTGAAATTTAGTCTTTTCAAAAGCTTACAGACTCTTCCAAGTACTTGTCGCGTGTCCATTGTCATCATTTTTCTATCTCAATTTAGGTGCTGCCCTGAATACTAAAGCAACATTTCTCAAGGTGTGATTATGCCCTTGTTACAATTAATGAATCACCTCCACATAATCAGAACTTGTGGGGATGACACTCAGGAATCTAAATTTAAACAGACTCACCCACGTAATCCATATATACACATATATACTAAAGTTTGAAGTAACTACCTTAGATAGACAATTCTATTGTCTGCCTATACTAAACTTTGTCATTGTCCCTCTGTGGGGATTCTCTAGCTGGGACCCATTGGATCTGGACAGCCATCAGAATCAATCCCAAAGCAGCTACACAACTCTGAGCAATCTTTCAATCACCTTCCACTCACTGTCCCTCCTGGGCCAGCCCCACCTTCCTACTTCTCCCCACCTGTTCAAGCTCTTAAGAGTCTCTGCAGGCCCAAATTTGGAACTCCCACCTAACTCTTCATGCTCTTTTCCCTAACCCAGTCTTTTTTTTTCTTTTTAATTTTCTTCCTATCTTGCCATTCCTAAGCCTGGAGTTCATCTGTCCTTTGAATCCATATTTTAGCTACCAGCACTCAGGCTTACCCGGTTTTGTCCTGCCATTCCCAGGGGGAACACATGGCAACACTTTTACATTTCCACAGGGACGTTCACGACTGAGTCAGAGGTGTAATCAAGAAGGTCATGATAGGGAATTTTCTTCATTCTCTATTGTTCATTAATCACATGTAGGAGAAGGTATCAAACACAGTGTGGTGAAGTGTGAGGTAACCTGTTACACTCTATTTGGATCTTCATGTTATTTAACTTTTCACAGTACAAACCAATTAGTTTCTCAAAATGTAAGTTGCAGAAACAATTTATGTCTGTCTGTCAGAACTTAAAAATAGAAGAGTAGTATGGGAAATGGAGAAGCCAAATAACTTATACGTATGATCGATGGACATGAACTAAGGGCGGGGGAAATGCTGGTGGGAGGGGGTTGCAGGGCAGAGGGTAATAAAGAGGAGAAAAAATGGGACAACTGTAACAGCATAATCAATAAAATATATGAAAAAATAAAGAGGATATTGAAAAGGAAAAAATAGGATAGACAAGAAATATCAGATTTTATTACATGTAGTAAAAGTATTATATCATGAGAATATTTTCATAAATATCTGAGTATATTTGTGAATATTTGGGCATGATTGAAAGTATATTAATTTTTAGTTGGGATCCATGGTTATTTTTGAAAAATCAAAGCTGTTCCTCTCGATTTCAGAGGATTAGAAAGGTCTTGTGCCCACTGGGAGCTCGGTGTCTGTTTATGTGAAAGTTGTCTCTCCAGGGAACCAGCCTTCTCTTCCCCAAATTAAGCATATATTTCCTTTAGTCTCCACATGTCAGTCGGAGTGTAAACTTCCCATTCTGATGGTGTGTCATGAACTTACAGAAATATAAAATGTTGACACATACCGTATTTAATATACTACTTACTTAACTAACTTAGTCTCGATTTTGTCACAATTAGCTCTAAATATAGAGCTAATGAAGACTGGGCTTTTATAAAGATTTGGTGAGATAAGTGACATAAAATATGAATAATAAATGGGTAGCACATAGGAGGCCATGAATAAATGCTGGCCATCATTATTACTGTCATACTCCATGACATAAACCAGATACAATTTTTAGCTCAGATCAGTGCAGATAGTATAAAAGAAAGCATTCGGTACCAAAATCCTGGAGTCTAAAACTGCTGTAATTTCTTCAAAGATTTTTTTTTGGAAAGCCTAGGTGTTATGAAGCACCCAGAGGGAATTTCAAGTAAAGAAGATCTCTGTTTATGCCCTTAGCAAATTATTTAAGACTAATTAGCTCTTGCATGCCATCCAAAACAAATCTGGATTGCCCCAAGATGTAAAAACACACCACCCTAAAAATTGAATATTTGAGGTTATTCTTCTCACAACCATGGAACAAAGAGGCACAAGGACAGAGGGAGGGAAGGAGGAAGAAAGGGAGGGAGATAGAAAGAGAGAATGAATCAGAAGCCAGCAACCTTTTAACACTTATTTTACTTCATTAATCCATTGTTATTTATCTGTATACCTTTCTTCTCCTTCCAACCTGTGCAGTCTTCATGTAAAAACATAAGCTAATGTGTCTTCAGCTACCATGGTCCATGCCTGTTTGCCATAAATTAATCTTTGTATTCAATGTGGTATGAATCACCATCAGTTCAATTAAGTGTATAGTAGTGGGTACAAACTCAAAGAGCCGCCCCCTCCTACTACTCTTGTGTTTTTTTGCTGTGTTTCCTGGATGTGTTGAAGCCTGGGAGAGTCTGATATTACTCACACAGCCTGGCCTTTGGGAGACAGCATTATTCTTTTTAAAAGGTAATTCATATCAGTTAATGTTTAGAAAATTTAAGAGAAGTAGAATCAAAAACCAAATTGACTGACAGCTTTTGATTTCCTGGTGGTAAGGCGTGTTAAACAATTATCCCATTGTGTTCTCAATAAGGCCATCAAACTGCCCAGGCTTGCCCTAGTCAGTTGGGAATCTCCCTCAAAGTCCTGTGCTGATTGGACCATCCAAGTATATAAAAAGGAAAGTATATAATGTATATAACTCTGCCTCCAGAGTATATAATGATTGTTTTACAATCAGCTTGACTCAGTTTAAATATTGGATGTGGAGCTATGGTAAGGGGAGGAGGCAGAGTTGTAAGAAAGAAAGAGCTGAGAAAAATGCATTTACTCATGAAGGTGCTGAAAATAGCTCAATTAACTTAAACCAGTTCTAATGGTGCTATTACAAAGTTTACATGGAAGGACTCTGCGAAGCCAAGCAGAGAGACACAGACAGACACAGACATATAAACAAAAGGAAATATCAAGGATGTGAATAGATAATGTAAGTCATGAAAGAACACATGGTGACAGGATCATTGGTTATAATAGATTAGGGCAAAAGTATAAACATGGTTGTTTTAGAAATAGTACTTTAAATGAATAGGTAACTTTTTTCTGATTGATAGTTGATACCAGAAAGCCAATTACCAAATTGTGTTTTATACATATGATTTTTAAATGGCACTGTAGGCTAAGAGTTATGTTTCTGATTTCTAAAAGGTACCTGAGTGACCCAAGACTGACCAGCTATAAATTACTAATAGTTCCACCTGGTGTTTGGGTGTTCACACTGCAGCTATGTGGGGCACATGTACATGGACACTGCACACTCCAAAGAGCCCACGCTGAACCCCTAAGTGAACCCATGGGACAACTGTCATGAAGTTATAAGTGTGAGGTCACATAAACAGAAAGTTCTTTGTGGGGAAATGATTAAGTTCAAATGCTGCTGTCTGGGAGCTGCAGAGCAATTTCTTTACCTTTTTTCTGGCCACTGTGTTGAAATTACAAATAAATTTGGGTAAAAACAATAGCTACCAATTAGACAAACAAGACTATAAACTTAGATTAGGATATAAACATGTCCTAATCATGAGATTCTTAGATACTAGTCAATGTGCATTCTATAACTGTTCTAAGAATTATAAGCCCAGTCTGAAACTTCCTTAACAGAGACACAGTTTTTGTCCGGGCTATATCTAAAACAAAGAGAAAATATAGAAAACATGACTGTGTATCATAAGGTAATTTAATCTCATTGCAAAATAAATCAAAACAGTCAAAGTCTTAAAAATATCTCAGCCAGTGAAAAGATGACTCTCTTGAGTAAATAAGCATCTGGTGTTAACAACTTAGGACCAGTGAGCTCCTCATTACAAAATAGGAGCACTGTAGAACTAAAGGGTAGGGAAACACAGGCTGTTTGGGTACAAGAATCACGAGCAATTTTGCCCTTAGCCTAGTCACATTACTTTTTCATGTAAAATAGTCACTAAATTTATTAGATACACAGGGCTGGAAAACTTCCAATCTTTCTACTCATGAAGAGGGCTGGACTACAACATACAATGCTGCTCACAGAGACCACATGTGGCTGTTTAAGTTCATTACTCTTACGCACCGTATTTACCCTCCCATCTTCAGGCATGGGCGCAGCTCACTTTTATGTCTGAAAATACCAGCTTGCTTTATATTTCTAGGAGGGTGAAAGAAAAGGAAATAGAAAAAAATGACTATGCAGCAGAGGGATGTATAAACAGTATCTCCTCTGTTGTGAAGAGTGAAGATGAGAACCTCAGGACAAGTCCACACAGGCTAGAGGGCACCAGCAAAGAGCGATCTCAGTGATGGGCAGTGGCAGACAGAGCAGCAAATGTACATGTAAAGACCGAGAAGTGTAGGCAGGCTGAGAGGAGAAAGCCTCTTCACCGCAGGAGCACCCGCAGAGAGCAACAAGCCAGGGAGAAGCCAGGCGTGCTCAAGCACCAAGGAGTATGGAGTGAGATGCCGACAAGAACAGACTCAGGAAGGTCTCAAAGAAGGAAAGTTATAATGATCTTCAGAGGGAATAACAAAGCCTTAATAGAATTTACAATTATTTGACACTGAGGCATGGGAAGCGTCTACTGTGCTTTGCAGAATCCTTAAAAGGGATGATATTGAGTGATTTCAATAGTGATTGAAAGGTAGAGACATCCAATTATCCACATGTAGAAACTCAGTGAGCTCAGGGATTTCTGGTTTAAACTGAGTTCACATGAATTTGGTATGTTTTAAATGCATTATAATTTTTAATATAATGTTCAACATATTGTAAAAATCATAAATATACATTGGATATTTTTAATTCTTGAGTTTTTTTTAAAAAGATTTTAGCATATGTACCTAAGAGATTTTACTTTCAAGCAAATATGTTTTCTCATAAACTTCTGCGGAAGACATCAAGGATTGAAAATTAAAATGCCTCAGAGACTAAGTAGGCTGTACCAGCGCATAAGTGGGTAAGGGTAAAATGTCAGGAATGAAGAGAAGATGGACAATGGAGAAGCCAAAGAACTTATGTGTATGACCCATGGACATGAACTAAGGTGGGAGAATGCTGGTGGGAGGAGGGGGTGCAGGGCAGTGGGGAATAAGGAGGAGAAAAAATGGGACAACTGTAATAGCATAATTAACAGAATATATTTTTTCAAAAAAAAGATAAAAGAATATTAAACTGGAGAGTCTATTTCCTTCTTAAGGTACTCATAGTAATCGGAAACACTAGATTTCTACAACTGAATCAGTGGCAACAATAAAAAATTACTGTGCTGGCCAAACAAATGCAGCAGCCTGGTTGGCTAGTGAACCCTTCATTCTGTGGCCCCAGCTCTGATCTTACTACCACATGTTAAAGCCTAATTTTATAGGTTTGGCGAATACTGAACTAGTTCATTAGGAACCCTAATAAATAAGATAAACTCGAGCAGGAAGAAATAAAGTCAGAGCATATCTCTTGTTTCCAAGCAGTCCTGTTGAAATATCAGCTGAAATTACAAGCGCATTTAGAAGAATTTGTGTATAACACATTCAAATGCAGAGTTGAGACTTCTCTTCTTTAGTAGCCCATTAAGAAATTAAAGAAAAGTGAACATGTTATCTCCGATTCCATTAAGCATACCCTAGCTGTATCCTTTTCATTCTCATTTTACCCACTACTGTTTCACAGTTCACTTGTGACAGAAATAGCCATAAAACCTAAATGACCTCTCATTGCAACAGAGCACAATTTTTTTCCATTTAATGCATTACTTGGGGGGAAAGAAAGATATAAATAAAATCTAAGTTACAAAATATGACTTAAAAATTAAACTCTAATCAAATGCAGTGCACATTATGCATCAAAGAGCAAAAGAAGGTCAAGTTGAGAGAAGAAAGTTCCAAAAGGACAGCATGAGAAGCAGCAGCAGCAGAGATGATATCCTTTCATTTCATTTATGCCCTTTGACTCCCTAAATAAGGACCTGTGACAGTTAATATCTCATGGCTCTATTTAGGCCTCATGTGGCTATTTAAGATTAGTTCAGAGCAATGTCTCTAATACTTTAAGATGAACCATTTTTAATGAACTTCCACAAAGATGATTGCACTTTTTTTTTTTACCTACATTGCAACATACAGCAGGGATTGCTTTTGTGTTTCATAACTTTAATGGGAAAACTTGTATGGCATACTGCTTACTATTGAATTCTAGGGTGTACATACATCTCAGGAGTGCAGCACATTTAGCTGTATTTTCCTGACCACAGTATTGACATTGAAGCCTTAATTAATAAACATAATACAACTTCAATGTAGCAAAGGGTACCTCTCTTCTCAACTGTGTCAAATCAGAAAGCATTGCATCATTTGCCATAGTTGTACAGATATAGTGAATTACTGAGTAACTAGACCACTGCTAATAGAATTTTCTGTTACCATAGAAATGTTCTAAATCTGCACTAATATAGCAGCCTTTGGCCCCATGACACTACTAGTACTCAAATATGGCTAGTCAGACTGAGAGGTGGAATTTGAAATTTTACTTAATTTTCATTAAACTTAGAGCCACAGGGAGCTGACCAGTGGCTTTTCCCATTTGGGAAAACATAGCACTAGACTAAAAGCAATGTGAGGGATAAGCCCTTCCTTGTTTATCCCATTTATTTGTTGCTTAAATGCCTGATTATATTATAGCAATAAATTATGAAAACATTGTTACTCATCCCCATTATTCTCAGAATTATTGATCTTTCTATTGTACCACTCAACAATATCTGGAATGAATACTGTATCAATTTTTGGTACCAAATTTGTATCAAACAATTGATTTCACAGATCCTGATTACTTATTAAAACTTTCACATTGGTAGAGTTATTGAAACTTTCATAATCTTCCTCGGCTCATCTGTAAATTGGAAAAAGTAGTTTGGCTATTGCAGTGCCATCGTGATTGTCTAAATGAGATCACTTGTGGAGAGTTTACGCCTTTCTGATGCTCACTAAATTTAGCTGCTGTTGCTCCTGATACAGAACACTCTATTCTGCACACAAATGAACCAACAACAGAAATGAATTCATTATGAATTAAAAACCAGGTTAATGGAAATCACAGCAAAAGCTTCATGCAGATTTACAAAAACTAGAAAAATTGTAAGGAGTCTTCTGACATTTTGGGATTTACTTCGGGCCAGAGAAGTTGTTTAAATGTTCAAAGGTTTAGCACTCAGAGCAAAAAAATAATAAGCTATTTTTAAAATCAATTGCAATTTGTTTTGAGAACTGTGTGAACAGTACTTGAAACAACCACAGCATAATTCACTCCTAAGAGCCGGCCTACATTTTCTGACATATAAAGCATTTTCAAATGCTTGGGAGAAGTCGAAAGGGGACACTAGAATTTTTGCAGATAACCTGTTTTCTGCAACTGAATGTCTGTGGACAGAAGGTGAAGTGATTGATTTTCATCCATATTACAGGCATTCAGTCTCAGCTTTCCCATCCTCTGCTACTGCAGCCAAACCACCACAGAGGAGAAGAGCATTATAGAATGGACCACGGTAACAAAGAGACCAGACCTCCAAAGAATTTCAGTGCATTAAGAGTGCTGAGAGATGGTCAGCTGAAAGGACTGGTTGTGACCACTGACTACCACCCTCCACCAAAAATCAGTTGTGTTGGGGCAGGGTGGTGGTACTCTGATATGGTCTATAGCTGTCCACTAGGTGTGCAAGCTCTGAGCTTTCCCAGGTGGTGTGGGCCAAGGTCAGCCCCCACCTATGTTTTCCCTGAGGCCACCCTGTCTGAGCTATAAAGCAATCTGAGAAGGCTTATACATGTGCTGGGCTTGGAGATACCCAGGCAAAGCCAAGCTGTGAATCTAAGCTGAATGCTGCTAATCCCAGGCCTAGGGCAATTTAGCAAGAAGTATGAGAGATGGGGGCTCACTGAGGTCAATAACTTGTGTGGGTCAGAGTCTCTGGGGGTCTCCAGGGTGGAGCAGACAGTACTATCCAAGTTTATGAAGTCTCAGATATGGCACTCACCTGCCTGCTTAGTGGCTCTGTGGAGGGAGAGTTCAGAAAAGGGACAATGGCCTTTGCCTGCCTTTGGTCTAGGAAAAGACAAAAAGCTCCCTCCTTAATGCCAGACACTTCAATTTCTCCCTGTATGCCACTGGTGCCTTTTCAAACTGCTGCCCCATTGCTGGAGCTCCGAGGAAGTGAGTCTGTGTAAGTCTGTGTGTAGGTTCTTGAAGAGGAACTAATTGGAACTCCAGAAGTTTCTTCCACTGACTCAATCCCTGCTGGATTTGCAGTTAAAAGTTATGGAGATTTATCTTCTTGGCACTGGAACCCTGGTCTCAGGCACCTGGTGTGGGGCTGGGACTCTTTGATCCCAAGATATTCTCCTGAATTTTGATCCAACCCCTGTGAATGGGGGACCAGCTCATTTTGCATCTCCTCCCCTCTTACCAGTCTGGATGGATATGGTTTCTTTAATTCTGCAACTGTCACACTTCCATTCAACTCTAATAGTTCTGAGTGATGGTTGTTCTATATATTAATTATAATTTTGATATGGTTGTGCAAGGAGGCAAGTCATGTTTACCTATACCACTATCATCTAGAATACAAAATGGTTTTGACCTGCCAACAGCAATTAAGTCTCAACTGCAAGTGGAGGTTGTACTCAGCCCACACGAAGGGCACACCTAAGAGTACCCAGCTCAAGTGATAGGGGAGGCTGTGCCACTGGACCTTACAGGACACCTATTAAATTAGGCCACACTATCAAGGGAGGGAATCATAGCAGCTCTACCTAATACATAGATATAAACACAGGGAGGCTACAAAAATGAGTAGATAAAGAATCATGGCCCAAATGAAAGTGCAGATCAAAACTCCAGAAAAAGAGCTAAATGAAATGGAGATAAGTGATCTATCAGATGCAGAGTTCAAAACCCTGGTTGTAAGGATGCTCAAGGAACTTAGACAGGACCTCAACAGTGCAAAAAAGAGCCAGCAAGAAACAAAAGATACACTAATTAAAATTTTAAAAATGTATAGGAAACAACAGTACCATGAATGAAGCCAAGAATCAAATCAATGATTTGGAACAAAAAGAAGCAATAAAGAACCATGCAGAAGAACAGGAAGAAAAAAGAATCCAAAAAAAGTGAAAATAGTGTAAAGACCCTGTGGGGCAACATAATAGGGAAGCCAGGAAGAGAAGAGAAAGAGTAAGAAATTAAAAAATAATAATGAAAGAAAACTTGCCTAATTTGGTGAAGAAAATAGACATGCAAGTCCAGGAAGCACAGAGAATCCCAAACAAGATAGATGCAATGATGCCCACTCCAAGACATTATAATTAAAATGCAAAAAGTAAAAATAAAGAGAGATTCTTAAAAGCAGCAAGAGAAAAGCAGTTAATTACCCACAGGGGAGTTCCCATAAGACTGTCAGCTGATTTCTCAAAAGAAACTTTGCAGGCTAGAAGGGTTTGGCAAGAAATATTCAAACTGACGAAAAGCAGGGCCCTACAACCAAGATTGCTCTATCTAGCAAAGCTATCATTTAGAATCAAAGGGCAGATAAAGAGCTTCTCAGACAAGAAAAAACTAAAGTTCCTCCTCCCCAAACCATTATTATAGGAAATGTTACAGTGACTTGTTTAAGAAAAAGATCAAAACAATAAACAAAATGGCAATAAATACATATTTATCAACATTTTAATCTAAAAAACAAACTAATCAAACAAAAAGAACAGAGACAGTATTATGGATACAGAGAGTGTTTTGATGATTGCTAGATGGGAGGGGCATGGTGGGAGAAAAGGTGAAGAAGTGAGGGGTTAAGAAGTACGAATAGGTAGTTACAGAATAGCCACAGGAATGTAGAATACAGTATAGGACATGGAGTAGCCAAAGAACCTATGCATGACTCAGGAACCTGAACAATGGTGAGGGGATTGCCTGAGGGAGTGTGGGGTGCTGGGTACAAGAGGGGTAAGATGGAAAATGGTACAACTATAATAGCATAATCAATAAAATATAATTTTAATAAAAGAATGCTGGGAGCATATAGTTACTGAAAAGAAGTGGCAGTATAACATCTATACTCCTCAAGTCTCATTTTAAATATCTGACTTTATGTATGTACTCACACTTATGAATATGCTTCTATAATTTTTTATAGATGTGAGACAAAATTAATTTGGAACCGGGCCTGGTAGGAATCTTCCCTAGTCAAGGCAACATGGTAGTGTGGTTTCTAAACTTTTGAGCAGAAGAAAAAATATTAGCTAGGACCTCACTTAAAAAATGATTAAGATTTCCTTGGGCCACTCAGATGCTTATTTCAGGGGCATGACACATGTCCTTGTTTATGGATGTCCATGTGTCTGGATGCTAGGAGAGGGAGGCTCATTGTCTGAAAGCACTTCTCTCACAGGAATAATCCCAGAATTGCAATACCTTTGTCCTACCTTAATTAGTCATCACCTGAATGTTTGGCCCAAAGCATCATGCCTCTGATTATTTTTATGTATAGTCTTTAAAAGTAGAATGTATGTACACATATATTCATATATATCAGATAATACTGTTAGTAAAATGGAAGGTGGTGCTCTTAATAAAAATATTCACTGTCATAGTGTTATTGATAGAACTATATGCTATATTGTCCTACATGTGAGTGCTTGGATATTAGTTTACCCTGCTGGACATTTTTTAAGTTTTTCATCCTTGTTCTTAGAAAATAATACTATTTGGCCCAAAATTATAAGAGAAAAACGTTGAACCAATCACATTATCAATTACTCCCAGTGTCTTGGTCCCCAGCTCTGCCCTGGGTAGTAGAGTTGGAACTGCAGATTTTGGCCCCAGAACAGCCATATTATGTGGGTTTGTTTTGCTCCCTTCCTGCCTCCAGCATCTGATGACCCTGGCAGTGCCTGACTTATATTAGATATTAATAAATACTTATTAATGAATGACCAAGATAAGTAATGAATAAATATTTCTGTATGTCAGTGATTCTCATAGTTGAGAGTTTCCAGAATCACCCAGAGGGCTTGTTAAACCACAGACTGCTGAGCCCTAAACCCCACTTCCAGAGTTTTTAATTCAGTACATCTGGTGGGAGGCTCAAGAACTTGCTTTTTTTTTTTAAAGATTTTATTTATTTAATTTTAGAGAGAGGGGAGGGAGGGAGAAAGAGAGAGAAATACTGTGTGAGAGATGTGGGAGGAACATCAACTGGTTGCCTCTTGCAGGCCCCCAACTGGGGACCTGGCCAGCAACCCAGGCATGCGCCCTGACCAGGAATAGAGACAGTGACTTTCGGTTCACAGGCCGATGCTCAATACACTGAACCACACCAGCCAGGGCAAGAATTTGCATTTCTAACAAACTCAAAAGCTACAGCTTATGCTGCCAGTCCAAGAGCACAGTTTGAGAGCCCCTGCTCTATGCAAGGCTAACTGACTTGTCGAAGGGTTAGTTCTTTATCTTTTTATCACACTGAAGTCAGCTGAGAGCTAAAGGCTCATTGGAGGTAGTAGGCAGGCTTCTCCCAGGTGTGGCATTCAGTTGATCAACAGAATATTGAATTGAGTGCAGAAGTGGAACAAATATAGGGTGGCATGAACAGAAGGATAGAGTGAGACACAATTTCTCATAATGAGGCTCAGTGGTGATCTGCTGAATAAAGAGCTGGGAAGAAAGTCCACAAGCACTTGACCGAGTGCCAGGATGTTCCACCAGCCTCAATAAACAGGCTCAACCTGCCCCACGACAAATGTCACACATTTGTACTCTCCACACGTGTCAAGCACTTGTGCCCACTGTTACTTCTTCAGATGTGAGGAAGAATAGTATCTTACTGTATACATACTGACATGACAAAAAAATCCTATTTGATAACAAGTTTTCAAAAAGAAGTTTGAGAACATCTGTTAAAATTAATCAGAACACTCCCCTGGCTGGTGTAGCTCAGTGGATTGAATGCGGGCCTGCGAACCAAGGGATTATGGTTTGATTCCCAGTCAGGGCACATGCCTGGGTTGCAGGCCAGTTCCCAGCAGGGGATGCATGAGGGGCAAACATACATTGATATTTCTCTCCCTCTCTCCTTCCCTTCCCCTCTAAAGATAAATAAATAAAATCTTTCAAAAAAAATTAATCAGAACACTTGGCCCACATCCCATAAATTCACTGGACACTACAGGCAAGTGCACATGGCAGAAGTAAGTCCTAGCTACTTCATGGGAGGAATATTTTATGATGTACTGAGCCTAATTGTCAATAATAGTATAGCCTGATATCAGTTCAGAAATAACAGCTAATAATCCAAGTGAAGTTTGGCTGTAAGTTTTAAGGCATTTCCCTCTTCTTTTGATATGGAAGAAAATTCCATTTTTATTCTTGGGGTAAAATTCTATTTTACCCATTAGATACTACAATCATGTTATAATTATCTTCAAAATATGATAGAAACATTTAACTTATATCAGAATGAGTTTAACTCATATCAGACCAGGATCATCAAGATTTCATTCCAGGTCAGAGCAAAGACCAGCCCGTACTTGTATTAAGAAGTCGCTGGACTGTGCTGCTATAATTTTTGTCAGTTTCATATTTGTCTAACTTTTCTTTCTCTTCTTTTGTTTGCAAAATACCAGATTTTGCATTTGGTCACTCAATGTTGAACTAACCGGAGGAGGTAGAAACCCTTCTTAACAATGGTTAGAGTTTGGAATCTACTCCAGAAAAACATTCTCATCTACAGAACTGGATATTTCAGTACATACTTGGCATGATTATGCTTTAGAATCAACAGGGAAGTACATATTTTTAAATTTAAATTCTAGGTTCTCATTCCCAGACCTTCTGAATTAACATCTGCAGCAAGAGCAAGTTTCGGGCATCTGGAGTTTCTTTAAAGGGCCAAGGGGGTAACTCACTGCCCTGGACCACCCCTAGTGACCCTCCGCCCATGTGACAAACCATTTACTACGTCTGTAAGATTGTGCTGGACCTATAAAACTCATAGTGTTGAATATGAGTCACTTTCATTTTGATCTTTTCTCTCTAGATATGTAAAGTGAGTGATAAAAACCTTAGAGAGAGCAGAGACTTCAGAACCTCATTCTGTCAGTGATCATAGAGCTGTGTCATAAGAGATGGGTCATTTTTATAAAGAAGAGATTAAGAAAAAGAGGATGCTTTTTTTTAAAGCTAAAGAACAAGAACCGAACTAAGAAATCTATGTGATTGCCAAAAAAGCTTCCTCTGCCCTGGCTGAGTGGTTCAGTCGGTAAGCAAGTAGGTTGCAGGTTCGATGTCAGGTCAAGGCAAATGCCTCGCTTGCGGTTTTGATCCCAGGTCAGAGCACAGAAGGAAGGCACCTGGTCGATGTTTCTCTCTATCTCCCCCTTTCCTCTCTTCCTAAATCCATTTAAAAAGCAACATACTCTCAGGTGAAGATTTACAAAAGGCTCCCCTGTTAATACCAGAATGAAATCAAAGAGTATAAATCTGAGAGAAGCCCTTCGAATTTGGTAAGACAATGGGAAAGAACACAATTATAAGGTGAGCCACATTACTTCCTAGAAGATTTTTCTCATCAAACTATTATCAGAATTCAGAAAAGGGTAGGAAGCATACAATTAGCAGGATTTGGGATCCATGGTTGCTCAATCTGTGGCCAGAGAGATAGGTGGCTGCCTCCGTTGGCTGTGTTTATTAAAGGATAAACGCAGGGGATCATGACCAAGTGTTCAAGCTGTTGTCACATTTCACTGAACAGAACAGCAAATGGATTGATTTGTTCAATAAATATGTATTTAGCACATTGCTATATGCCAGGAACCAGAGATAAAGCAATGAAAAAGAAATAGAATCACAACAGTTCCAGCATGGAAATGACTGTTGAGATAATACAGTCCAGGGCAGGGCTTATCAGCCCTTAACCTGCACCTGCAAAAGCACCTGGTAACCTCGTTAAAATGCATATCCTACTTCAGCAGTTCTGGAGCAGGGTCAAGAATTCTGCATTTCTAGCATGCTCCCAAGTAGTACCTCTGCTGCTTGGAGACATTGTATTCTGAGCGGCAGGGACAAAGAGATCCAACAAATTGATGTCTGGATTTGCATTACCTGAATTACTTTTACATAGGCAGATTTGGGGGCCCCATTGCTATTGATTTGGATTCAGAAACTGTCTTCTCAACTCCATGGGTAATTCTAAGGCTTACTCAGGTGTGGGAATTACTGCTTTTACCCGACCATTCCACTTTCCAGAGCAGAAAATTAGGTTTCAGCAAATAAAGAGGTTTAATCATTTCACCTGAACCAAGACTCAGGTCTGTTGATCACTGCTGGGATTCCTGAGGGTGTCTGAAAAATGCTGTCACCTTCCCTACATCCATTTCTGAAGAAAATGTAAAATGAGACATAGAATAATCACCTCAGTAACAGATAAAGGCTAAATTAGATAATATAGTATACTCAAAGCACCAGATGCGCCTCTTAATTTAACCCAGACTAAGGCAAGCTCACACAGACAGTTGTAATACAGAGAAACAGGACCACAGTCAAACCCCACGAGGGATGGGCGGGCGCCCGACAGGACAGTGGAGAATGCACGCTGTCTGTGGGCAGTTAGTTCCCCAAAGTAAAAAGGCAGAAAATACACTAAGCATTCCTAGGTTTTCCTTCAAAATTAACAAAACTAGATTTTGCTGCTCTTGGAGAGGATTAAGTGAAGGGGAAGAGAAACCTGAAGAATCCTATCTGAACCTGAAAGGAAGGATCAGAGACAGGGAAGAACCATTCTTAGCAGCATCAGCGAGTCTTCTTCTCTTTCTGCTACCACATGGCACAACTACCTGCAACAAGCCAGGCACTGAAATCAAAGCTGATGTCAAGGTGAGGTGAGACTTGTGACTTTTACATACTAGTTATGATTTACAGCAGTGTTTTTCCCAACATTATTATGCACATAAATTACCTGGGGATCTTCGTGGAATACAGATTCTGATTCAGGAGGACTGGGATGGGCTTGAGATTCCAGACTGCTAAAAAGCTTCCAGGGGAGACCTGGTCAGGTGGCTCAGTTGGTTGGAGCACCATCCTGTACACCTGAAGTTTGTGTTTGATTCTCGGTCAGGGCACATACGTAGGTTGTGGGTTTGATCGCCAGTCAGGATGTACAGGGGATGTGGCTGTTTCACTCTCATATCTATGCCTGCCCCCTGTCTGTCTGTCTCTACTCTCTCTCCCCCCTTCCTCTGTCTAAAATATCCTCGAGTGAAGATTTTAAAAAAAATTTAAAGACTTCTAGGGGATGCTGATAAATATACTTGTTTTTTGAGTAGCAATGGAAGAAAACCTTCACTCAATTCTGTCTCTGCTTCAGGTACGAAAAGAAGAATATTAGTAGATAGTTCTTATTTTTTTTTGTTTTACCATGGGCTGGCTATTTAAAGTGCATTGCTACCAGTGTATGATATTCAGAGGCAAAGAACCTTGTCGATGGTAAGTAACGTTAGTCAAGTCCTTTACACTTTCTGTGTTACCAATAAAGGCATTGAGGGTCATAGGGGAAACATTGGCCAGCCCAAACTCACACTAATAGTTGATGTGAAAATCTGGTATAAAATCACTTCTTTCTGATTCTGAGTGTGTTTTTCATTTAGCGGTGTCATCTGCAGACATCCTGTGACCTTTGTTTCCCCATATACTCCATGGTGTTGTACTGATCAGATTATCTCTCTTTATTGCACCGGGGTGTCTGGGGAATGGTGATGTCATTCTAAACACCTCTCAAATATTATTGTCACTCAATTTAGCACAATATCTCTTTATCACTCTATAGGTCAAGTTTCCTGTTTCTTTCTTACAATAATACCCTTCAGGTCCATACAAACTGTCTCAGATGGTAAAACTTCACTCATTTTTATGGCCAAGTAATAGTCAACCACATATATGTACTACTAGTTTTTTCTCCACTCATCTATTGACGGGTACTTGGGTTGCTTCCCTATATTTTGGTTACTGTAAATAATGTTGCAATGAACATAGGGTTGCATATACTCTTTCAAATTAGTATTTTGGGTATCTTTACATGCACGCATGCACACACACACACACACACACACGCACAAGTGGAATCACTGGGTTGTAAGGCGGTTCCATTTGGACCCTCCATAGTGTTTTGCACAGTGGCAGCACCAGCCTGCATTCCCACCAATAGTGCATGAGGATTCCCTTTTTGCTCCATCCTCACCAGCCCTCATTCTTTGTTGATTTATTGATGATAGCCGTTTTGACATGTGTGAGGTGATATCTCATTGTGATTTTAATTTGCATTTCTCTGATGATTAGTAATATTGAGCATTTTATACCTACTGGCCATCAGTAGGTCCTCTTTGGAGAAATGACTATTCAGGTCCTCTGTCCATTTTTAATTGGACTTTTTTGTTGTTGCTGTGACTGATAATTCTTAAGAATGTACATTTTACTATAAGAATGTTTTTTTCCTTTTTCTTTGGAACACTTCTGGAAGTTTGTCTAGCTGTGTTGCCAGTTTGCAGACTCCAAGACCCTTGAATAAACCTTTATTATTGATTGCTAGCCCAAGCTTCCAGACTCATTGACTTCATTTGAGAAAACTTATCTGTGATAAATTACTAGTGGAAATCAATGCCCACTAACTAGCCAAAGACCACTAGAAACTCCCACCCCTAGAAGTCAACAAAGTTGCCTTCATCACTACGCATTGCATCAATGGAGAATACACACTGTGGTGATCTTTGGCTGGTGGGATTTAGCACTAGCGTCTGGAATAGTTCTTAGGCCACAGTTAATCTCATGCCAATAGGCCTGTAAAGGTCATCCTTTACCAATAATTGGAACATTTGGGGTGGCAGCTTTTCCCAGAGGCCTTTAAAACCAAATAAGTGCGCACCTATCTAATCTGTTTCTATACAGATAAACATACATTAAAATTTGTTTCTCTGAAGAAAAGGACAGGAAACTTCAGGGAAAGATACATGAAGTGTTCACTTGATTTCTGTTATAATCATATTTTAAACACCCTGTACATAGAGAGAGAACAGCTTGGTTAAATGTGTGTACCATGGAACTATTGATTACATTTAAATATTCCGTATCTCCTATTGTTGAAGTGTTACAGGCTAACACTTCAACAGACTAAAGGAATTTCCTGTATTATTTTTCAGAAGTTAATGAACAGGAAACCCAATTGCAATATTAAGAAATTCAATCAAGAATAATTCAATGGAAGAGGTATCTATACTGGGATGAGAGTAAAAGACAGAAAACTGTACTTAAACAACAATTAAAATAAATAAAATTTTAAAAAGACATAATTTGCTTCTATCACTTGAAACCAGCTTCATAGAATTTTAACTAAAGGTTAAACTTTTGGAGTAACAGGCTTCAAAATAGCTATCACTGAGCTCATGTCTCACTTAAAGTTTGAGTGATATTTCAAATTCATGATTTATAATATATAAGGTGTTGGTTAAAGATAAGTAATTATTAACTGTATCTCATCTATGTAAAGGGCACTTCCCTATTACTATTTCATCTATCTATATTCAATTCTTGTAAAAAAACGAACATTTTCAGGACATGTTATCAAAGGCAAATGACTGCAGTTCTATTTCTGGCTGATACCGTCAGCTGGTTCTCAGCTTGTTAAAGGTCAGGTTTTCAAATATTCACCATTCTAAATTGAAATAAGTAACTGATTTTTTGCATAGACTTAGTAAATGGTCTTACTTTCAGAGTCTAAGTTCCTTAAATTTTACTATTCTCATAAACATCTTTACATTCCTAAATGTCCCCGCATCCTTTTGAAAAAACCACAAATATTATGTTAGGTTAAAGAGAGAAGCAGGTGGAAAAATGAAATATTATCTCGAGGCAGACCTGCAATCCATCAAATATCAACTGAAGTACAGAGTCTTTGACCTTATGGCCCACTGCCACGTAGCCCCAGCTTACCACTGTGGAAATCTAGAACTTCTCTCCCAAAAGACCCTATTCTTCTTGGAAACTTCACTTCCTATAGGACTTTAGTCATGCCTTTGTTGCCAATTCTTCACACATTTCCTCAGATCATTCCTTTTCCAGTTATGAATTTATCTTTTCTTCTCCATCACATGTTCATTATTAGAATATCTCTCGTTTCAGCAAAGACATTATTATTTATAATATCCAAACAAAAAGACAAACTAAATATCAATAGTGAAAATTGATTGTATTAAAACATAGTTGTATGATGAAACATTATGCTGCCATAAATCATATTTTTTTCTTTAAATTTTCTTGCTTTATCCACTTTTTTTTTTTTTTACTTTTTGCTTTGAAATAATATCAGGCTTATTTTTTAAAGCTGCAAGAAAATTGTATGGAGTTCCTTTTTTTTTTAAAGATTATTTATTTATTTTTAGAGAGGGGAAGGGAGAGAGAAAGAGAGGGAGAGATACATCAATGTGTGGTTGCCTCTCCTGTGCCCCCCACAGGAGGTCTGGCCCCAAACCCAGGCACGTGCCCCAGATGGGGATATGAACCAGCAACCGTTTGGTTGACAGGCCAGTAACACTCAATCCACTGATCCACATCAGCCAAGGTAGTTTCTATGTGTATATACTCCTTACTCATCTTCTCCAGTGTTAACATTTTGTATAACTGTAATGCCATTATCTAAATGAGGAAGCTAACATTTGATACTAACAAATCTATAGACAATGCTTGAGTTTTACCAGCTGTCCTGCTAATGTCCTTTTTCTAATTCAGAGTCCTACATTGCAGTTAGTTGTCATGACTCCATAGTCTCCTTTGATTTAGGTCAGTACCTCAGGATTTCTTTGTTTTTCATAAACTTGACATTTTGAAAAATATTAGCCAATTGCATTGTAGAATGTCCCTTAATTTGGGTCTCTCTGATGCTTTCTCACAACTAGATGCGGGGTTATGTATTTGGAAATAGAGAGAGAATAACTATTTCCTATTACTAGACATTAACAAATAATATTTTGTAGGAATTTAATGACAAAGAAAAATGTTCAGACCACAATTTTAAATAAATTAGGAACATTTAAAACTCTATTTTATATGTTCATAAGTTTGGAAAAATGTACATATATAGGAAAAATACAAGGTGTAAAAGGGCAACAATAGTTATCTCTGTATTAAAAGAAAAATGTTTAGTTACTTTTGAAAATATTTGTATGCATTTCCCAGATTCTATCTCATAAACACATTGTTTTCATAATAAGAATCGGAAAAACATCCTTGACTGGAGTGCTGTCTTTTCTGTAGTATTTCCTAATCCCTTTAACTAGAGCTTCTCTCTTCTACTTCTTTGCATCTTGTGTATGGTCTGTATTACATATTTCCTGTACTACATTTATTCATATCTCTCTTCCCTAGAACAGTATCTCTTTGAGGGCAGGCAACCTGGCTCATTCAATGTTGGATTGTCTAGAGCATGTTACCAAGCGCCTGTACATAGAATGCATCGAGAGGTATTCACTGACTAAATTATTTACTTACATAATTTCCATTTGGAATCTCTCTTCTGGTATCCCACCACTTTAAGAAAATAACTGTGTTGGCATTGGTGGTGTAGTAGTGAGCATGGCTGCCATAAAGAAAAAACAACTGTAAAAGTTCCCTTTTCATCATTACATATGTACATGTAATGTTCTCATTTTTCTATAAGCCAGTGAGAGTCTCAATGGGATAAAAATACAAACACAAACATCCATCAGTTAACTGTTTTCTCCTACTATATGAGAATACAGGCTAAACTAAGGAAATGTGTGACTGACAGCTTGAGTGGAAAAGATTAAGTCACTATCAACTTCTCCAATTCTTCGCAGCACCCTCTCTCCCAAGTAACTTTATTCTATCTCAATGCACTCTAGACTGCAGAGCTTAGACCTAAGCCAGATTTAAAACATATAACTCTACCATGAAATACATTTTTTAATTTGATTTCAATGTAATAGCAACCCAAATCACCTGGAATTTTACCTATCAAAGAAATTTAAACCTGTTTTAAAAACTACCAAAAACTTACAGAAAAATACCATTCGGTTATATTGAAAACCTTAGCCCTTCATATTAGGTGTTTGTTTGTTTTTAATAAACCCCCTGATCAAAATTTAGGCATTTGTGTCATTGGACCAGAAAGTAATGGAAACCAGACTTAAGACATTACCTACTGAGTACCTACTACTTCTGCATAATAATAACTTCACATACAGAATCATATTTAATTCATATAAAATCCATGCAAGATTGGACTTACTTTACCATTTACAGATAAGGAAACTAAGGCTCATGCAAGTTAACCATAATTAAAATCATAAAATGTGAAACTGTGTATTCACTATATTCATAATTAGACATAAAGATAGACAGATGGTAGATAGATAGATAAATGACAGATAGATGTATAGGTAAAAAAGACTAGATGAAAAGTCCTCAGAATGGAGGTTAAGGGTTGGTTAGTGAGGATGTGGAGAAAAGGATTTCTTATGCACTATTGGTGGGACTAAAAATTGCAGCAGCCACTATGGAAAACAGTATGAAGATTTCTCAAAAAAACTAAAAATAGATTGACCATCTGATTCAGCAATCTCACTTTTGGATATCTGTCCAAACAAATCAAAAACACTAATTTGAAAAGACGTATCAGGATGGTAATTTTGTGACGTGATGGAGATGCTGGCTAATGCTAGGGTGGTAATCATTTTGTAATGTATAAATGTATCAATCAACACATTATATACCTTACCCTTACATATTACAAGTTAATTATACCTAAGAAAACAAATCTGCCTGCCTCTGAAGCCAAAGTTCTTATTTTTCTATAATATGGTTTCTAAACAATGTCATATATCCTTCTAAGTATGGTGTTATGTGCAAAATGCTAACATTAAAGTTCATTTGCTTCTCTAGGACTAACGATGGATGATAGTGCTGTGGTTGCCAATTGAAATGCCATATGGCCAGGCAGGGACGTGAGTAAGGTGGGCCTCAAGGCAAGGCTGCAGGGAGTCCTGGTGATGGTTGACAATTGGAAAGCACATGCCTGGTCCCGAGGGAGAATCCTCCGAGAAGTCTGGGCCTATTATTGCAAAGTCTGGAATTATGGACTCATATCGCCACACCTTCTGACTTTTCAACGGAAGCCAGAATTGAGATTCTTTTTTGTTTATAAGATTTTATTTATTTATCTTTTAGAGGGGAAGGGAAGGAGAGAGGGAGAGAAATATCAATGTACGGTTGCCTCTCATGCATCCCCTGCTGGGAACCGGCCTGCAACCCAGGCATGTGCCCTCACTGGGAATCGAACCGTGATCCTTTGGTTCGCAGGCCTGCGCTCAATTCACTGAGCTACACCAGCCAGGGCCAGAATTGAGATTCTTATGGTAAAAATGTTATTTGTCAATTTTGAAAGCTAATTCATAATACTTTAAAGGACTACATAAATCAAAACTGTGTTTGTTGGCCACATCTGTAAATAATATGTAAAAAATGCCTTGACCTCAATCATTATAAAATTTAATTTTTTACATGAAAAGACTACTAAGCTTAGCTGCCAAGCCCCTATTAATTTAGTATAGTATATTTTATTTCAATCATAAAGAAGCCTAAATGACTGGAATTTCTTGTTCTGAAATGTTTGATAAGATTGGCTTTATCTCCTCGTCAGTGGATTGTGTAGACCAAGATTACTCATAAAACCCAACCAGTCATGGTCGCCCTTGGCTTTGGTGTCCTTTCTTCTCAGTTTATGAAGACTGAAAGTTATTTAACTGTACTACTGACATGGGCTCTATTGTACACTGTTTCTACTACACAAAGCATTAGACTTTTTCCTACTCCCCACCCAGACATCCCAACTCATTGCTCTCGTACACAAACATGAACTCCAAATACCGAACACAAACTATTAACTTGAAGGTTAAAGAGACAAATGAGAGATTTATAGAGTAACAATACAAACCATTTGAGGTATTTGATATTCTTGGTTTTCAAAGGCTTTGGCCACTTACTGCTGGACATTTTCCCCTGGTGGTTTCATCTTAAGCAATTCTGTTGGCCCATCTGTATTACCTGACCTGGCCATCTTTTCTTCCCTTCTCTGTTTATCACCTCTCTGTTTTTGCCCTTTCTCTAAAGACCAGAAACAAATTTAATGCCATGCATTAAATAATGTTCCCTAACTTCCTTTTTATTTGAGCAAGGGGGTGGACCATACTCTCAGGCTCTGTCTTATAAGGCTTAGCAAGGTATATTCCTGAATAAAGGGAGGGCTTGCTCTAATCAGGAATTCTGGTGCCAAAGATAAAATCACTTCCTTCCTTCCATCTATGAAGGTTTAAGAAATGCGTTTCATTGTTTTTTTTATTGTTTTTAGATTTTTAAAATATATTTTATTTTTACATATTAATCTATTGAAAAGCAGAAACCAAGATTCCCAAGATTGCTAAAAGGAAACTAATACTTTTTCCTCATATTGGATTTATTTAAAAAATATTTGTTTATTTTGAAATAACTTTAATTAAGGGGAAATTTGCATAAATATTTAAGTTCATGTATACCTTTTGGCTACCTTCCTCTAATGTTAACATGTTACTTGTCAAAACTAAGAAAGTAACATTGCTCCAATACTATTAACTGAAATACAAACTTTAACTTTGATTTTTTCACTGATGTCTTTTATATGTTCCAGGATCCAGTTCAAGATACTGTACAGCTTTTAGAGAGTTATTTTTAAGAAAGCAGCTGATTTGTACCTATATCAGCATAACCTTCATAAAATGAAGTTCACCATTATTTCTGCTTTACAACTAAAATGATCACCACCATCATTCATGGGTGGCATTTGTGATAATAGTGTGTGTACCTACCTTGAAATAATGACCCTGCCTTCTTCCAGGTGCAGTGATTCTGGACAGGCAACACTGCCCTCACTCTGAGCAAAGCATTTCTCTGAGCCACACACCAGCTTAGGAAGATAGGAGCTTTGCAGTAAAGGGTTTTGAATTGTGTAGCATAGTTTAGAAGATAAATGATATATGGGACATCATTCTAGAAGGAAGCCATAATAACCTGACTAAAAAAACACACACACACACACATTTTCTATTAGTGAAGTCAGTCAGAGATAGACAAGTATATGCGTTCACTTATCTGTAGAATATAATAAGCAAAATAACCTAACAAAATAGACACACACTCATAGAGACAGAGAACAGACTACAATATTTTCTAACTTAATAAAATCCTGACTATTTCTCAGCTTGATCCACGTTGAACCAACTCATTCCTTTTAATAGATGCATAATGTTCTATAAAATAACCATCCCAGAATTTGATCCACCATTGATAGACATTTACGCTGTTTCCAGAATTTTGTTATTATAATAGATTAAATTTTGACAGAAAGATGGAAACAGAGTCAAAGAGGACTTCTGGCCAACATGGAGGCATAGGTACAAATGCTTTGCTTCCTCACACCACCAAAAGAAGGATAACCAATTTAATAACAAAAAAACAACTAGAACTGCTAGAAAATCAAACTTCATGGAAGTCTGACAACCAAGGGGTTAGAGAAGAAACATTCATCCAGACCACTGGGTGGGGAGAGATGGGCAGCCAGGGTGTAGAGGATGTGAGTCAAGGCGGCAGACCAGGCTGGGGAGGTGGCGGCTGGTGGCTCGGGTGGTCCCACATTCAAGTGCAGAGGAGAGTGAGACAAACTACACAAACCCAGGGTTCCAGCACAGGAAACTAAAGCCTCAAAACCTCTAGCTATAAAAACCTGCAGGGGTTGCCATGATGGGAAAAACTCACAATCTCACATGAGAGTTCATTGGAAAGTGAGTCTAGGACTGAGCGAGCAAGTACATTGTTCCCTGTCCGACCTCTCCCCTCCCCGACAGACAGCCCCACAAGGAAGCAAAGAGGGTTGCCCCAGCCTGGCAAATACCTAAGGCTCTGCCCCTTACAATGTAACAGTTGTGCTGAGACAAAGAAATAAGGCCCAAATGAAAGAGCAGATCAAAACTCCAGAAAAGAACTAAGGGATGAGGAGATAGACAACCTATCAGATGCAGAGTTCAAAACACTGTAATCAGGGTGCTCACAGAAATGACTGAGTTCAGTCACAACATGAAGGAAGAAATAAAGTCTATACAAAGCGAAATAAAGGAAAATAAACAGTATAAAGTATAAAGGAATATTCAGTATAAAGGAACCAATAGTGATGGGAAGGAAACTGGGGCTCAAATCAATAATTTGGCACAAAAGTAAGAAATAAGCATCCAACTGGAACAGAATGAAGAAACAAGAATAAAAAAAAAATGAGAGGCTAAGGAATCTCTGGGACAATTTTAAGTGTTCCAACATATGAATGATAGGGGTGCCAGAAAAGAAGAGGAAGAGCAAGAAATTTAAACCCTATTTGAAAAAAAATAATGAAGGAAAATTTTCCCATTCTGGTGAAGGAACTAGAAACGCAAAGCCAGGACACTCAGAGAGTCCCTAAGAAGTTGGATTCAAGAAGAAACACATCAAGACACATCATCATTGAGATATCCAAGATTAAAGATAAGGGGAGAATCTTAAAAGCAGCGAGAGAAAAGGAGAGAGTTACCTACAAAGGACTTCCCATAACACATTCAGCTAATTTCTCAAAAGAAAACTTACAGGCAAGAATGTGCTGGAAAGAAGTTCTAAAAGTCATGAAAGGCAAGGACCCACACCCAAGATTAATCTATCCAGCAAAGCTGTCATTTAGAATGAAAGGGCAGATAAAGTGCTTCCCAGATAAGGTCAAGTTAAAGGGGTTCATTGTTACCCAGCCATTATTATCTGAAATGTTAAAGGGACTTAACCTAAGAAATCAAAGAAGATTAAAAAACTATGAACAGTAGCTCTGCCTGCTATGGATCAGTGGATTGAGTGCTGGCCTGGGAACCAAAGGATCACCAGTTCAATTCCCAGTCAGGGCACATGCCTGGGTTGTGGGCCAAGTCCCCAGTAAAGTGTGCTCAAGAGGCAACCGCACACTGATATTCCTCTCCCTCTCTTTCTCCCTCCCTTTCCCTCTCTAAAAATAAAAGTCAGTAAAATCTCAAAAAAAACCCACATTTTAAACTTGAAGTGGTGAACATATAATATAATATACAGATGATGTATTATAGACTTGTACGCCTGAAACATATAATTTTATTAACCAATGTCATCCCAATAAATTCAATAAAAACACATTTTAAGATTTTGTCTTATGTTTTCTGACTACTGGTATTTAGCAAATTGCTTAGAAAATATATATTATTAGGGCAATATATCAGCCTAAACCACTTATATTATGTTTGGTGTCCTTATCAGGTTAAACAGAATTTTACAGAAAACCAAGCAAAACCAAACAAAAGGTTCCTTCTAAAGCCTTGAAAACCAACCAAAGACAAAAACCAGTTTTGTGATTAGCAACATTTGAAAAGCATTTGGTTAAAACACAGGCCTAATCCAAGATTTAATAGACTAATGTGCACCATGTGTCTGAAAAAGAAATATGACTTGCAGTGTTTCCCTAGCCTAAATGTACCACAGAATCATTTTTTAAAAGCATATTAACTTCTCAAAGAGAATAAAACTTTACAAGTGTTGGGCAGCGTATGTTTTTACTGACTCCAAACTGGATAGGAATTTAGACATTTTATTTATTTATTTATTTGTAATTTTATTTTTACTGCTTATGCTGTTCCAGGTGTTCCCACTTTTTCCTCCCTTTCTCCCTCTTTACCCAGATTCTCCACCCCCCTCCTCAAGCCAATTGTCATAGAAGTCTTTTCATTCAAACTTTTACTCTCTCAGTCATCCTCACAGAGGATTCACCAGTTCCTACTTCCAAAGACACATATAGTATGCCCTTCACTTCTAAAAAGCACGAGTTAGAAGAAAGAAAGAACCTTTTTAGTCTATGCCTGAATTTGCCTACGACTAACATTCCTGAATCAGCCCAAAGTTACTTCTCCAAGGTCACACAGGACGTTCCGTGGGATAGTACTTCATGTGGCAAAGTGAAGCTTGATTTGAGGTCTGCATTTCTGAATCACCAGTTTATGTGAAGAGCATTGTTTACACATAATAATCTCTTCCTGGGCTTTCCATTAAATGATTTTCATATAATTTTGCCAGGAAGCAGGTTGTTTTTCCAGACCTATTATTCTAAAAAAACGTAATAAAACCTGTGTTTTGACCCAGAAACCACTATCTATAGAATTATATAGATCAGAAAACATCTTAGACTTTTCCAGATCTTAAGCATATTGATTTTAGTGATTTAACATTTGGACACATTGTTGGAGATTCTGTCATTTAGACTTCTTTTGTTCAATAGAAGTACGTGAGCCACATACATGATTTTATAATTTATAGTACATATATTTCAGAAGTAAAATCATAGAAAATTTAATACTATTATTTAACCCAACATCTTCACAATACCTTTTATTATGTTACATGGGTGAACATGTGGTCGGTAAAATGACTAATGAGATATTTAAAAATTTTTGGACTCATTAAGTCAGTGAGTATTTGAAGAGTACCTCTCAATTTGGGCTAATCACTTAAATATTGAACAGCACAGGTTTAGACAAAATCATTCTGCAAAACAAGTCTCATTCTCCTGAGCTCTCCTGACATTTACGTTTTAATTAAATAATTACTAAAACATTTTAATATGGTAGTCCCTGCATTACTGCAAATGCACAGGTCAGTATTGTTACTTGCCTTTATCTACTCCACCAAGGAACACATAATATTAATAAATTCATTTACAAAAATAGGTCATAATAAAAATTCTGTGAAACATGATAAAGGAAAGATGCATAGTACAGTGAATTTTAACCATTTTCATTTCTTGGCACACATTCACTAATTACTAAAATTCTGCAGCACACCAAAAAAATATATCTTTTGCTGCTCTAACCAAAAAAATAGGTATAATTTTGACTCATTTACACCTGATGGCTATTGTTCTGTTAGCTGTTGTAATTTTTTACTTGACAATCTAGGGTAGGGGTGTCAAACTCATTGTCATCAGGGGCCACATCAGCCTCGTGATTACCTTTAAAGGGCCAAATGTAATTTTAGGACTGTATAAATGTAACTACTCCTTAACTGTTAAGTGAGAGTTTAGTGCTACTGCTGGGGAGAAACAAGGTGTCGGGCCGGATAAAACAAGGTGGAGGGCCGGATAAAACAAGGTGGAGGGCCGGATTCGGCCCACTGGCCTTGTGTTTGCCACCTGTGATCTAGGGGAAAAGAAGTCATTTCCCCTAACTAAATAATCAGGCATTACATGTTTCAGAGACCCTTGTGGCACACCAGTGTGCTGCAGCACACCCATTGAAAATCTCTGGCACAGAGTATTACAGGAGCACTTTGGGAAACACTGGTTAGGAGCACAGGCCTCCTGAAGGATGAAATGCCACAGCTTTGCCTTAAGGAGTACAGGGAGCTTCGCTTCATAAAAGACAGGGATGAGGGGTTTCCAGGCAGGAGATCATCATTGAGATTAAAATGAACAAAAGCAAACAGAAAGAGTCTCACTGTATAGTAACCATAGGGGGTTGAATGTGAGAGGAAGGGAAAACCTGGAGAGAGAGAGAAATAAGAGACCCTAATAAGGGGGACTTTGGACACTGAACATTCATTTTATAAAATGTTTTCTTTCCTTTCTCATCTTCTATGATATCATGCAGAATGGCTCTATTACTCTTTCACAGAACAAGGTTTCTAGTCCCACTGTTCACTTCTTCCCACCCTGCAACTCTGGTACTACATGAAATGTAGACTCTGGTCCCAACTCTTCCCATTCTATCTTTTCTCAGTCTCATTTCACCTGTTCTTCTTGTCATCATTTTTCATTGTCTCCATGATGATAGCTTTTAAATGACCACTTTCAACACTGACCCATTGTCTACAACATCATGGATCGGGGAAGTACAATTTAAAAAATATCTCCCAACACAGAAAAGTCTCTCTACAAAGGTAGAAGACAAAAACAAACAAACAAAAAAAAAAACCAAACAAACCAATTTTCTAACTAAATAAACACTAAACTAGAATGTGAAACAGATTAAAGGCAGTTTTCTAAAAGGCTGCAAAGACAAGAAGAATATATCTCACCCTTTTATATAACCAAGTAGATATAACCCATTTTATATGTTTTTTAATCTCTAATAACTAGTCCTCAAGTAAGGGGACTTATCATTTGTCACACAAAATTCATTCCAACTTCACCCGGTGACCATCTGTGTTGGCTAACTAACTTTATCTGGAAGAGAAACCAGGCTCTCATCCCTGTAGGACAGGAGGTAGTTTTACCACTGGGAGCAAGGCAGCAGGCACCCAGCTCCAAGTCAGTCCCCTCCCTCCCAGTGGAAACTGGGTGACAGGAGTGCTATCTCCCTTGATGTTTGCATTTCAAAGGCTTACAGCTTCAAGAGAAGGGCATTCTTGGGTCAGAAAGCTGACAAAAAGCATATCTTGTCTTCAAAAATATTTAAATACATGTGAACAGATGATAAGATGCCTACATTACCAGTTCTCCGAGGTAAACGCTCTAAGAAAAAGAGGGGAGGAAAATCTCTCTGCTTGTTTTCTTTTTTATTTTTTTAAAGAACATTTTTAAAGATTCTTTCTTTATTTATTTTTAGAGAGAAGGGAAGGGAGGGAAAAAGAGAAGGTGAGAAACATCAATGTGTGATGGCCTCTCAAGTTCCCCATACTGGGGCCCTGGCCTGCAATCCAGGCATGTGCCCTGACTGGGAATTGAACAGGTGACCCCTTGGTTCACAGGTCGGCACTAAATTCACTGAGCCACATCAGCCAAAGTGATTTTCAAAGAAATAATTAAGTCTCTTGTTTTTAATTTATATTAGTCTTTACACTTGCTTTCTCCATGGTATCACTACTTGGATACTTCACCATCACCTCCAATGAAATACATTAAAATATCAAGTTTATTATCTTCCATCTAAATTTATTTTTCACTTCTGCCAGTAACTTTACTTATTTTCTAATACCAAAGCTTGAAAATCTCAGAGCAAGTTTTGAAATAGCTCTTTTTTTCAGTCTGCAGTAAATTCTCAATTGTTCCTATTCACTTTCTTTCAACTTTTTTCATTACTACCACTACCACCTCGCCTCATGCCTAGGATATGCAAAAATGTACTAACTTAGTGTTTTGCTTATACCTTGGACACTTCTGGTCTCCTAACTGATCTTCACAATCATCTAGTCATCCTTGTTGAGAATCTACCCTTGATTTTTAAGAGCTATAAGAAAGAGAACTCTGAAAGAAAGGAGCTACCATGTGAACTTGGTCTTTCTGTATATTTCATACTAACCTAATTCCTTAGCTCAAGTCCAAGTCCTCCTTACTGATTATCAAACACACTATGTTCACTTGTGAACTCCAGGTTTTTATCCACAAACTTCCTTTTTTCCTTATATTCTTTCCTCTTCTCTTCCCATGATAGCATTACATACATAATATATAACATAAGCATTATGTGTAATATAGGAAACAGATATAATTTTAACATTTGTCATGATTTATTCTATTTAACCTGTTTAGATTTCATCTTCTAGTCATGTATCCCACAGTGTGATGTCTCAGACATCATTCCAATAGTCTCCAATCCCTCTGGGTTCTATGAAGCTTTCTACAAAGTTTATCACTACTCATTTTGTAACCTCTAGAATAAGACTAGAAAATAAGTAATATGCATTTTAGACATGCCCTCTCCCAAGGTCTGTATTTATAAATACTACATCTCTTAAAGTCTACAAAATTAAATGATTATTTTTATAGAATTGCCTTTGTTAACTTTCCAATAAATCATTTATAATCCTGATATGCCTGTTAAAATGTTATTCTTGCCCTGGCTGGTGTGGCTCAGTGGATTGAGCACCAGCCTGCAGACCAAAGGGTTGCCAGTTTAATTTCCAGGCAGGGTACATGCCTGGGTTGTGGGCCAGGTCCCCAGTGGGGGACACATGAGGTAACCACACATTGATGTTTCTCTCCCTCTCTTTCTTCCTTTCTTCTCCTCTCTCTAAAAATAAATAAATAAATAAATTTAAAGAATGTTACTCTCAATGTTAATAGTTATATCAGGCAAAAGTACTCATTAACTCTGAAAATGTTTCCTTAGTCTCAGTCAGCAGAAAAACCAAATTTCCTCCCTGAAAGCCTGGGCAATTTAATCTAAAATATTAAACTTCGTGAACAATTCTTTGGAAACACATATAAAGAAAGCATTTCTGGCTAGAAAAGCATATGGGAAAAGTAAGTACCCAATTATTTCATTTTTGAATAGATGTTATTGATTGGTTATTAAGATTCAGTCCCTCAGCAAAGCTTTTCCTCTGCCAACCATCCAAACTGATAATAGTTTTTTTTAATCTTAATACGACAATATTTATATTTGACATTGTATATCATTTTATATTATAGATGTGCTAAATAAGTAAATGCTAAAATGGATGGAGGAATTCCTCTTATTTAAAAAATTCAACTCGATCCATGTCATTTTAACTGTAATCATGGCCATTGAAAGCTTTAAAGCTAAAACCAGCCTTCAGTGTCAAAATGTGTAAAATGACTTATTCTGAACTGTCTGTGCATCCAGTTGCTCCCAACAGCTGTTAACAGAAGCTTCAGAAAGGCTCATTTCTGAAAGATTTATGTGAATTTCTGCCTTGGGAATTGAAAATGTGCAAATAAAGATTCAGATTTAAAAAAGGCTTTGAATAAATGTCAAAGATCAGTCTTGGAAATACAAGAAAGCTAGAGAATTCAGAAATAAGCTTGTCAGTCTACATTGCATTTTATTTGTTAATCATTTGTAGCTGCTTATCTCCCTTTTTATATGGAGACATACCACACCAGCCATAAATCATTAGAAGCACAAGGTAAATTTAGACAGTGGGTAAAATTCCATGTAATCAGAGGGATGTAAGATCATGCTCAGTTTATTTGCTGTTGGGCCTGTGAGCTATTCTTTGTATTAGGGATTTCAAATTAATTAAATATCAGAAACAGTATTTCTCAGTGTAAGCAAATGCCTTATAAAGGTATAAAACAAGCCATACATAGCATGTACTTGAAATATATGTATATATATTTCATATATATTAAGAACTTGAAATATATATTTCATATATAGATATAAACTTGAAAGAAATAAATATTTCTAGAAGGGAGATAACCCACTAGGATATAAAATGGAAGAGTAAAGTTTTCAATAGCTTTGAATGGACTGTGTCAGCAATAAGCTGAAGCTGAGCCCTTCTCCATGAGCACATGAAAACACCCATTTAATCCGTGTCACTCAAAACTACCTATCAGGGCTGCTATAGAGAGAATTATTTGCATGATAACACACATAAAAGCTGTGAAAAGTAATTGAGAAGGATATTTTGGAAAACTAGAACGAATTTACAATCTCTTTCCGGTTTTTTTTTTAAGCAACAACTTTAAGTAGTTGGGTAAAGTGCCATTACCCATAAAAGTACTTTAAGAGCTATTTAAAACTCATACTTTGTGCCAGAGTTCATTTCAATAACATAAAAAATATATTTCATGAGCTTCTATTATATATCAAGCACTTGCCAGGCTCTGGGGTAAAAAAAAAAAAGGACAAATAACACATCATCATAAAGTGGGAAGAGAGAGAGAGAAAGATTTAAGGTACCGCATGATAATTAATGTGCTAAAGGAAAAGATAAAGTGGCCAATGAATGCATGGGGAGAGGCCATTTCCTTGGAAAAAAAATAACACACAACATTTGAGATACTTAAGCCTTATGGAATAACTAAGATTTTTGTAGAGGTAAAAACATATTCCAGGGAGAGGCAAAATAAGAACAAAAGCACAGAGCATTGAAAGTGTATGCATAAGAAAAATAATTCAGTGTGGTTTTGGTGAATAGCAGGAGCATAGGGAGAAATGATTGCTAGGAGGTAAAATTGAAAAGTACTTTGGGGCATACTGATAATTTAAATTTAATTGAGCAGTTATCAGGTGAGGTACGAGGTATGATATGTAAACACAATCTGAATGTCCTCAGGTCCCTCCAACTTGCAGGTACAAATGATACCATATTGGCAACAAAACTCAAATTTAGGCCCTGGCCAGCATGGCTCACTTGGTTGGAGTTTTGTCCCATAACTGAGGGTTGTGGTTCAGACAGGGCACATGTCTAGTGGTTTTTTGATCCCTGTCCAGGTGTAGATGCCTGCAGAACCCCCTGCAGGCTGTGTTTGGGTAAGCTCTCCACTCTGGGCATATATGGGAGGCAACCAAATGATGCTCCCTCTTACATGGATGTTTCTCTCTCCCCCTTCCTCTCTCTAAAAAAAAATAATGGAAAAAATGTCCTTGGGTGAAAATTTAAAAAAAAAAAAAACCCTGAAATTTAGGTCTCTGTAACTTCAGGTTCATCATCCCTGTCTTCATCTTTAAACAAGTATGGAGCTCAGAGGACAGTCCTAAACTGTCTATAAATTGTTCCTATTGGCTGCTAGTGCAGTCACATGAACTCTGCATGAGATGAAGAACCTTCTGTTTTTGAGAGTGCTTTGTTGCTTGCTGTTCCTCCACAGGGGAGCTATGAGTTGCAACTCATAGCAGTGGGTTGCATCGGCAGAGTGATGTGACCTGTCAGTGCAATGGAAACTGGGAACAGGGAACCCTAACCTAGGTTTGGAGGAGTGTTAGGTAGAAGTTAGACAGAAGTTACTAAAATGTAGTGGGATAGGATCCGCAGTGCTTAAACAAAAAGCCCCTAAGTAATGTTGGGTAGCTGCCTTAACTTTGATTCACTGCCTCTAATCACAGATCTGTCTTACAAAGGGTAACAAGATGTGGTTTGGATCAAGATAGGGACATGGGTTAACATCCTTCCACACACACTTACATGTAGGGAGTCACATCCCCCAGAGGAAGCTGGCACCATCTTACCCACCAATCAATTTGTAACTCCCTCGCCCCAACCCACTAACCATATAAGTTTTCAGGACAAAGTACCTGATGCCTTGTCACCCTTTGCCTGTCTTTCTCCCCCAAACCCCGCCCCTAGTAAGATCCATTCTCCTTGCTGAGAAGCACTACTAATAAACCCTATTTGCATACTAACTGTCTTGCTGATCTGTAATTCTTTACTGTGTCAGCAAGAACCAAATTTTTCCCACAACATAAGAACAAGTGGCTAGGGAAATTCTCTGGGAAACTGATGACTGGTGTGTATATCTTTAAAGACTAAGAAAGATGAATAAGCTGAAGAGGAAGAAAAGAACATTTTAGGCAGAGATCCAATTATTTAAGTCCTGAAATATCACACTAAAGAGCATAAATTTTATTCTCTAATCAATGAGAAAGCATTGAAATTTCTACATAGACAGTGAAATTATTAGATCTCAGCTTTGGAGAGAAAATTTCAGCAGCTTAGGAGAAAGTAATTTAGCATGGGTCTAGCCTAGAAGAGAGTCACTATTTAAGTTGAGATATTGCAATAACTAGAACAAAGAGAGTGAAAGAGTGAAGAAAATTGATTTAAGGGAAACCGACAGACAGAATTTAAAAAGAATTATATTGCAAAGAGTGAGAAGATGAGGGTAGAGGACAATGAACAAGATTGAAGCTAAGGTTTCTCTCCTGACTGAGATGACAATGATGCATTTATGGTAGAAAATATAGGAAGACTTAAACTTTTGTAGACAGCTGAAGAATAAAGATAACACATTTGATTATCTAATAGGCTGTCCTGGTAGACTGAGTGAAGGAAAAGAAATATTGAAGAAGAAAATATTAGACTAAAGTAGTCAAATAATACTTTAAAATACTGTGCTATCACTCCTGTTCTTCAAGGTGGGATTCAACTAAACCTTTCATATTTTAAGTAATATACTGTTTTCGATGGAAAGGATTTGAGTGCATTTTATTTACAAGTTGGAATTAAAATAGAAAAAGTTAGCATTTTTTTTTACTAGTTGCTAAACATAATGTTGGCAATCATTTTAATAGCCTTGGAAGATATAAGGTTCCCTGGGATTCTGTATATAATCCTGGATGTAACACTAAGTCCTCAAGTCCATGTCATAAAACAAAAGCAAGGTTCTAAGCCTAGGCAATCAGTGATTTTTTTTCTGCAAAGGGCCCAGAGTAAATGGTTTAGGTTTTGTGGCAATACAGTATCTACTGCGACCACCCAATGCTGGCTTAGAATACAAAAACCATTACAGACAATACATTGTTGTGTTTCAATAAAACTTTATTTATCAAAATATGACACAGACTGTACCTACAGGCTATGATTAGCTGACCCCTTTTCTTAGCTGACAAGTCATCTTTCTTCATTCAATTTATTACTAGAAACAAATTTGGGATAGAAAAGCACTCATGTAAGATTATGTAGATATACAGGGTTTAATTTATATATCTACTTTTTTTCCTTTTTGCTTAGAATCTTTTAAGTGAATATAAAAAAAATTAAAGGATATATAATACTTTTAATTTCCTTTTTATCTCCTCAAAATTCTCAGTTGTTACATTTTTCACTATCTCCCTGAAGCTCTCAGACAGACATTACACTGGATCATAACAAAAAATAAAATCTTGAACTGAAATCATAAGTGTGCCAAGAATTCAGGGAGTGACTGTACTTCTGGAAACCCACAAGCTTGTTGTTACCCTTAAGGCCACCTTGGATATGACACCAATATTTTTCTAAAGCCCATTAATACTCACAGGAAGTTCAGAGTCACTGAAGTTAAATCAAAAGGCCACAGAGAAGTAAAATCACAGAGGTAAGAGTGAGTTCTTATCACACGAAGTTAGTCATCTCTTTATAGCAATACCCTGGACTTTTCTGACATCAAAGAATGAGGTTTCTGAAAATCAAGGCCTAAAAATGAACTAACACTCTACAGGAAATGTGAAGCTCACCGGAAAATTGGGTGATAGGTATTGTACATGTCTTTACAGTCTGAGGCCTCTTTACTAGAGAAATTTCTAGTATGTCCTCAATTCTCACTAAAAATATCTCTCTGAAAATGTAATTTACCTCACCTAGTACTCTTAGTTAAATGATTATCATTTTGAGCTGTTGACCCAAAATTATCATACCTGTAAATAAATCAATACAAGGAAAGCACGAGTTTCTCTGGGTCTAATTCATGCAGTTCAGTATTAAGTACTGTTCTAGATTGAAAAACAGTTTTATATCTCTGGGCCTTCTATATGTCCTCCTTAGAGAAGTGTCTGTTCAGGTCCTTTGCCCATTTTATAATTGGGGATGAGAAGGTGCTCAGCATCAGAGAGAAGCAAATTAAAACCCCAATGAGATACCACTTCACACCAGTCAGAATAGCCATCATAACCAAGTCAACAAACAAGTGTTGGAGAGGTTGTGGAGAAAAGATAACCCTTTTGCAGTGTTGGTGGGATTGCAGACTGGTGCAGCCACTGTGGAAAACAGTATGGAATTTCCTTGGAAAACTAAAAATAGAACTGCCTTTTAATCCATCAATACCACTGCTGGGATCATATGCTAAGAATCCTGAAACACAAATTCAAAGGAACCTATGCATCCCAATGTTCATAGCAGCACAAATTACAATAGCCAAGTGTTGGAAACAGCCTAAGTGCCCATCAGTAAATGAGTAGATCAAAAAACTGTGGTACATTTACACAATAGAATACTATGCAGCAGAAAGGAGGAAGGTGCTCCTGCCCTTCACAAGAGCATGTATGGAACTGGAGAGCATTATGCTAAGTGAAATAATCCAAGCAGTGAAAGATAAATATCATATGATCTCATCTATAAGTAGAAAATAGTCAACAAAGCAACCAAGCAAAATACAACCAGAGACATTGAAATGAAGGACAAACTGACAGTAACCAGAGACAGGGTGAAGGGGAGAGGAAGAAAAAGGGAGAAAAAGAGGGAAAAATGAGGGAAAATGGGGGGAAATAGGGAGGAAGTTCCATCAAGGAACATGTATAAAGGACAAAGCCAAAGAGGGCAGGTTTGAGGGTAGGAAGCGGGGTGGGTGGGTCAGAGGGGCATGATGGGGTGACAAGGGAGACAACAGTACTTGAACTACAATAAAATAATTAAAAAGAAAAAGAAAAAAAAGAATTATATGTAAAATAAAGTTCTATCCCTGAATAATATTATACAGATAATGAATGCCAATATGATGCTAACTATGAGCCAGGCACCACTCTAAATAACTTATGAATAATTCACTTCATTCTCAGCAAAAAACAGTTTTATGTATGGAGACTTTTTCAGTTCAAAAGAAATTAAGCCAAAGAAATTTTTAAAAGTGATTCTAGACTATATATATTCTAAAATATATATATATTCTAGATTCTAATTCTAATTCTAATTCTATAATTAGATTTTTCAAGGACGTTAGAGTCCTGTGATTTTAACTCAATGATACAGACTTGGTTGGGAAATGAACATTTTCATTTTGCCATTCTGTAACTGAGCAGACAGGGGCCTGTCCACATGGCTCCTTGGTGAATGACCCGACAACTGGTGCTGGAAGAAAAGAGAAAGCGGTGAAGGGACTTATTACAAAAAGAGTAAAGGCGCACCAAAATGAGATGTACGACAAACCTCCACATGGAGGGTTAGCAACAGGGGAGGGGGAGAAACAGGTCTTTATTTACAACAGGGGTGTCAAACTGAGTTTCACTGGGGGGCCACATCAGCCACGCAGTTGCCTTCAAGGAGCCGAATGTAATTTTAGGACTGTATAAATGTAACTACTCCTTAATAGTTAATAGAGAGCTTGGCACTGCTGCCAGGTAGAAACAAGGTGCCAGGCCAGGTAAAACAAGGTGGAGGGCCAGATTTGGCTCGTGGGCCTTGTGTTCACCAGCTGTGATTTACAATATTCCAACCTCAGGGTGACTCAGAGCACTTATGCTTGGAGCCCTCCTTTCCCACAAGACCCAGCACTTCCCTTGTTTCCCAAAAAAGACTATAAGAGAAAAGGAAACCCAATAGTTCCCCGTATTCTTTATCTGGCTGCTCAAACAGTTCTCCAGTCCTCTGGAAGTTACCAAAGTCTCCATTGTCATGTAGCTTTCTTTTATTTTTAAAAGATTGTATTTATTTATTTTAAAGAGAAGAAAAGGGAGGGAGAAAAAGAGAGAAACATCAATGCACAGTTGCCTCTCGTGCAACCCCTACAGGAGACCTGGCCTGCAACCCAGGCATGTGCCCTGAATGGGAATTAAACCAGTGACCCTTTGGTTCACAGGCCAGCACTCAGTCCACTGAGCCACACCAGCCAAGGCTAATGCAGCAGCATTTTTCTTCAGGATTCAGGGTACGTGGTCATCAGCCTCTGTGTAATAGTCCCAGAACACATGTGCCATAGTGCATTGGATCATAATGAAGTCCAGGAAAGGCATAAATCCCGAGTTCAGATAGAGCCCAGATTTGCAGGGTAGCTGGTCATCATCTTGCAAGGGAGTGTTCTCAGAGTCAGCTAGAGCATATATGATCAGTGCAGCATGCTTGCCTTCTTACTACCCCATGGGGGACCAGCTCCTACAACCTGCATGGCTCTTCCACACTCTTCCAAGCTGCATGGCAAATCCCATCATGGCTACCCCTCCTTAGGTTAAATCCTGACCCGGAGCCTCCTGTGTGACCTCATCTCTGATTCCTCCCACAATGAGCTACATTTGCCAGTTTTCTGTATAGTTCACATGTTCTCAGCTGCCATCCCCAGTCAGGGAAAATGTGACTCAGTGATCCAGGGGCCTCTGCCTCCTCTAGCTAGATCATGAGTCAGGATACACCCTGAAAGTCATGCCCACCTGTCCCTGAGGCAGTAGTACAGCTATTATCTTGCCTTTGTTGTGAAAAGTATCTTAAGCAGTATCGTCCACTCCCCACCCGAGACCATAGACCATGGGGTTTTTCTCCTATTTTTCCAGGTACCCCTTGCCCTATACCCCATTAGAAGCCTTCCTCTGATAACCCTCAGCATTTCCAAATACAACCTTTCCTTAACAAACTCACCACTATTCTCTAATAAAGTTTATTGCGTTTTTAACAGCAAAAAATACTCATTTGTCAAAAGTACATGGTTTACTCATCATGTTAAGTTTACACATGACAAATTTTAAGGAATCTAGAAGGATAAATATAGAGAAAACTCTTTATTTCATTGTAGTGAGCTGTTCTCTACCTAGAAATAATGAGATTGTTGAGACTATTCAATTCATTTTTTTCCCCAAATACTAAATGATGTACCGGTATACCAATACCACTAAATCCATACATGGATTTTCTCTCTTAAAAGTATGATTAGCAATTATAATAAAGACATGACTAAAATTGTGAATAGTCCTCTAAAGTTTCAGAAACAACTGAAATGTAAGCTCCTTTTTTCATCTTTAGAAGCAGATTTGGTTGCTTCAATAAGAAAATTGATTTACTCGATAGATAGTCATCGTGTTTGTAAGGCCTGGAGCAGTCTTCAAAGCGGGTGGGGAAAAAAAACTGCTATAGGCAACAGGCAGATGTAGAACCTAGATTTCGTAATAATAAATTATATAATTGTGTAGGTTTTATATACTTTTTATACAGCATTCAATTACAAGTTTTAAAAGTAAAAGGACAAATACAGCAATGTTTGTGGGAACACTAGAATTTCTACAACACTAAGGTAGTGAATAAAATCTTTTTGAAAAGATTTGAGCACTGCATGAACTCTAAATGCAATTATAGAGGGCCTTCGTCAAAGTAGTATTTAAGGTAATTAGAGACTTTAACAGTAGACTCTCTCCCCTACTCTGAATTCAGCTTTTAGACTAATAATCAGAGCCAACTGTTATGCCAATATCCTTGATTTGAACAGGCATTATTTTTATGGGGTAAAGTAATCTAAAGCACACCCAAATAAAATTCACACAGTCCTGGAAATAAGCTTCATTAATTTACTTATGGAACAGCAGCACTCTAATATAAACCCTTTCCTCTATCTTTTCTTATTGCTAATTTTTATAAATATTGAGAATTTGTCTCACCCAATTTTGTAAGACAAAGGTAATTCTGAAAACTTAAAGATATAAAAACAGCTGACACATGTTAAGTATATTTCATATATCCCAACACTTTCAGAAATGGGGACATATTGAAAGTGGAAAAAGTAAGAAATACTGACACTTTGCTCAGCATTTGCATCCAAGGGGACCTATAGGTTTGGCTAGTCACACTTCTCTCGTTCTGTCTGGCCATTCTGTGCTCATGTGTTTGCTGCTTGCAAACAGCTTTTGAAGCTCTTATGTTTTGGTTAGTGGTTTTTTTTTCTTACTACAATTCTTCCCTTTATTGCTAATTGATCGGAATTTTTTTCTTTCACTTCCACTTTTTTTCAGCCAATTTTTTTACAAACTTGAATTTTGATTCCTCATTATCTCCCCTCTTTCTGGAAGATTCACACAATTTTATAGCTCCAACTATTTTTTTTAAATAAAAAAAGGACTAATTTTATAACAGGTTTGGAATTCAAATGTAACACAGATATGTTAATTACTAATATTTCTCCAACCAACCACATGTCTTCCTGTTGAGGTAGGGTCTTGAGGAAGAGTTTACTTATTCATAACAGGCACCTCTGGCCACAGAATAACAGGAAGGTTCTAAACAAAGTTCTAACTTTCTAACTCTTTTGGGCAATGCTTTACCTTCAGGCAGGCTTCTCCAGAGCATAACAAGGCTCAACAGGATTAGGCTCACCCACCATGAACATGGTTTCAGCTTGAAAATTTGGTGGCAAAATGGTATTGCCCTTTTAGTTTTTGGATTCCTCTTTAGCTGCAATGATTTGAATAAATTATTATACTTCTACTCTATTCCTCTTGCAATGGACCCTTTTATCCCAGGTTTCACTCAATTATTTAGCTTATTTATATATTGGCAAAATTACCATTGCTACATAATAATTGGGCTATTTACAATGGCCATTATAATGTACCAGTGCACTAGCTATTGTTACAATATCTTTTGTGACTATTTCAACTGTCCCCATTACAGACCAATTTGTGGCAATTTATATAAGTGCCCCTCCTATGAGGATGTCTTAAAAATAATTTGTACATATCTAACTACTTTATTTCCTATTTATGTCCTTATTTTCATCAGTCTCCTAGATCTGTTTTTATATTTTTCCTTCTGGAAAAAACAGTATGTTCTTGACGATTTGAGTTTCTTCTTGTGAGTTGCCTGTTCATGTTCTTTCCCCTTTGTTAATGTTTCCATCTTATGAATACATATTATTACCTGGCAGGTGTTTTCTATTATATGTTTTAAGACCACCAATGTAAACTTCATCTCACTATGCCTAAACATGAATTGGTTTTCCCACAAACCAGCTGGTCCAACGTAACCGTCCATTCCTCTGACAGACACCATCATTTGTATCTCTTCCTTTAGCTCCAAGCACTATTTGCCAGTATCACTTATTTGGCAAAAAAAAAATATCTCTTCTGAATCATGGCACTTATTTAGTGACATTTAATATCTGTCCACTGATAATTACTGCTCACAATGGTCAAATAATTATGTTCACAAAAGCAAATATATCTTGGAAAAATATCTAGCTTTGAAACATCTGGCACTGTGCAAAGGTATCACGTTATTATGGATGTACCTAATTTTCACAGATATTTTCATCTATGTCATGCCTCTCCAGCTAGTGGATTAGTAAGGTGAAGGCAGAAGGGTACTCTCCCAAATTTCTAATGTAATACCAAACACAGGCACTTATAAATATTTGTTGTTTGCATAAATAATTTAATTTGAAGAGTTAGAAACAGAGATTTTACTTTCGAAAAAAATTTCTATTTACATGGCAAAAGTAAACTTTGGATTTTTAAATTGCAGTTTACTTTTGTCTACTAGATATCTCTAAATGCTAAACGATGCTGTGATTAATATAAATGTATATATATATATATGTATATATATATATATATTTAAGATCTTATTTACTTTTTGAGAGAGGAAGGATGGGAGAGCAAGAGAGAAATAGCAATGTGGCAGAAAATGTCGATTAGCTGCCCCCCACACACCTCCCCCTGGTGATCCGCCCTGCAGCTGTGTCTGTCCCCAGACTCAGGATCAGGCCTTTGGTTCACAGGCTGGCTCTCTGTCCATTGGCCCACACCAGCCAGGGCCAGATATATACATATTTTATTTTATGTCACCTTCTCCTCTCATAGTTAACTCCTGGATCATCTTATTGGTAGGAATCCATCATGTATTTCTAGTAATCTAATTGCGTAAATTACCTTTAGTAGAATTCAATATAGGAACACTTTATATGGAATAATTTACATAGTGATTTGCATGAGTGGATGGCTATTATAATTCTTAGAATAGTAAAAAGAGTCACTTAATGAAAAAATTCTATATGCTAGAATATTATGAAATGAACTTGTCATTTACCACAAGAATAAGTAAATTCTTATTGTTTGTAAAGAAAATGGAGAAATATTAAATAAGCTGATGGTAGAATTTACAACACTACAAGATTTATCTGGCCATTTCAGAATTCATGCTTAGAAAGATATAAACCACAAAATATGCTTTTTAAAGTCTATCTATCATTTATTTACTCTTGGAATCTAAATGTGTTCATCCCAAACTCTAGAAATTAGTGGTGAGGTATAAACAAAGAGAACTAGTTCCCTCCCTGCTATTAGTCACTGTGTACAGACATAATAATTACATGCGCTGAACTGACTGACCTACAGATTTTGTCTTTACATTGTGGGGGAATCAGTTACTTAAATATTCTATTATACTTACACAGAAGTCTGGTAGTGATCGAATTATTGAAGAGTAAAATCCTCAGAGCCCATCTGGGCCTGACCCGCACACCGCATGGTGGCTACAACCGAGGTGGGGATTGCCATCCTGTGTGGCAGGGTTACAGCCTGGACCCCCTCCTTTACTTTACCTCTAACACTCCCCCCGGGTTGGTTAATGGTAATGTTTGAAACAATCATACAAAAACACTTGCAATAGTAACGAACCATTATTTGACTGTCATCTTAAAGACTACAGCTGATTTGACGTATGTGACCACATTTGAACAACCCGTTGAAGATCCAGTAACACCGTCTAGTATAAAATTGAGAAAAGTGTGCTTTTTGGAGGTGAGACAATTTTTCCAAGGTCACACAGATTGTAGGTAGAAATCTCAAGCTTCAAAATCAGTGACTGTAAATTCCACTTTCGCTCTGATAACAAGCTGCTTCCCACGGAAAGTGAGTGCATGCATACACAGCAGGGATCATTCATATTTTCTTGATCCAGCTATCCAAATTGTTTCTATAATTCATTGCTTGCTGTGACTTCTTGTAATTTGCATATTTTAGCTAATCAGGTTTTTAAAATAGACTATGCAATGATTTGTACTCAAGGTTCTTTACCATTCTTCTTCACTTCAGCACCCCAGTCATTCCGTATCTTTGATCACCTTCGTTCGATCTTGGTTTTTTCCAATTAGGATGATATTAACAATTGAAGCAATTATCTTGACTACGGTGTCAACCTTTTTCTTTCCATAGCTAACAGCACTGACGGATGGTACAAATGGTTTTTGATATCCAAAGCTGTTATCATAATTTGGCATTACCACCCAATTTTAATTACACAGGTTTTGACACTACTTATTAATTTATGATAGAATAACAATGTTGCAGTCACGGATGATTTGGACAATATGAGATTTAGAGGCATTTTAAAATAATTGTCCTTGTCTGATTTTGTACTTTTACTCTGCACCTTCTGAGGAAGTGTTAAGTCATTTATTTAATCAATGGCAATACTATTATTCTATTGATTTTGCACTTGCATTGTTTCTTTATATCAGAGCCCTTTACATTTAGTACTGTTACACTTTAATTAGACTTATTCACTGGACATTAGTGTTCATATCAAACGAATTCGTCTTGTGTTTTAACTCATTCTTTGATCTCTGGTGGTCAGATACTCTGAACACTAACAGATTCTATTGGAAAAGCTCTGTGTGAGTATTTAAATAATGCATTCTAATTCTTGTAAACAGAATTGCAGAATAAAACAATTAGACTTGACTTGCTAAGTGGTTAAATGCATATATTAATACAAATTCAATTTTTAAAAAATAATTTAAAAACATCTCGAAGTTTGTTTGTTGTTTGTTTTTTACAAACTGGGAATTCTTTATTCTCACTCTACTTTTGATTATTGCATTGTGGCTTGGCCTAAATACATTTCCGAACTAATACCTCTCAGAGTCATTAGCCCACCGCAGAGACATAGACACTGATATAAGAATATGCTGTCCAGCCTTTTCATTTTGAATCTATAAAAACTCAGTCATGCAATAATGGATGAATTGGCCAAGATGCCACCATCAGTTGTTGAAAAAAATCGAATCTAAAACTTAAATTTTCTACCTCTTCTCATGTACTTGTCTTTTTGCTTTTGGCTTATTCCTTTTTTTGCCAAAAACTAAGCATCCATATATCTACTTCTGTTAAGATGTGCTCTATGTGTTTAATCTTTATATATGTATACAAACACCCCCACACATATATTTAAAAGGTGTGTGTGTGCGTATCTTTGAAAGACATGTATATCTGCTTATGTACCTATATATCTATTTAGTCATATGTATGTATTTAAAGTCACTATAAAATATACATACATATGCACACACATGTACATAAAGGAGGATCTTATCATGACATATCTGACATTTTTGGACATTAAGGGACATCAAATGGTTTAGATGAGACACTGATAAACTAAAGAACTAAACTAAATAGAGTAGAACAACCTGAAAGGTGAGGAGGCTCTAATACCCACACATTGTAAGGAAAGTTTAACCACGCACAGCAGATTAGCCTGAGGAAGGAAAGATTCGAGGGTTACATGGTTACAATTTTCCAGTGTTCTCAGGAAAAATGACTTACCCTCTTTTCTTCCAAAACCAGAAAGAAAAAAAAAACATGTTATAACAAACACCATTTTAGTTTGCTATAAGAACTGTCTGGCAGTCAACACTATCTCCTCACCCCTGCCAAAGACAGTGCACACCACTATGGTGAATAAATCTATTGATTCCATACCACTATCTGATAGGGAGGTAGTGGAAAGAATTCTGCATCAGTACAGTGTCTTGGTTAGAATTCTTTCTAATCCTATGCTTTTAACTGGCAACTCTGGAAGATTTATCTGCTATTGATATTGTTAATTTGGAGTAAGTTTTTTTTTAAGTGGAATTATATTCCAGCCAGCTTATATAACCTGTATTCCTGGTGGCAAATAATTATGATGGCCCCAGAGAGGACACAGCCACACAAAGTGACGTGTCTGTCCTCACCCATCAGCTCCCACATGCTCTGACTGGCAGAACTGGGGAAAGGTGGAGCTTTCATTGTTTATCTCTGAGAAACTTAAATTTATTTTTAAATACCTGCATTATTTTTTAATAATTAATGTTGTTTCTGTGAATAATTGATCATATTTTGTTTCTTTGTTTTCCTTAAGGAGACTCATTACTATCTAGAAACAACACCAAAAAGCCAGGGAAGAAAAAGAACTATTCTGCTTCTTCGATCAAAATGTCACAACATATTAAACGCAACATGCCACTAGGAAAAAAATGTGAGTGTGTATTTTTTATCACTAGGGAGTTTCCATGGCGTCTGACATCTTTCCCCATTACCATGGGGAGCATACGATCTGATTTCCCCAGGGAACAATCTGGGAATGAATATTTTGATCCTCCGCAGGAGGGCAGAATTTATAGAATTGCTGACAAAATAATCATCTTCTTGATGACATCAGTTTTTTTTATTTTTAATTTATAAAGAATGTCTCTAAAGACTTTTATGAATGTCTTAAAATTCTACTTCTTGAGAAATTATTTAGAAAAGAAATGATCATTTGCATACGTAAGGAAAACTCCCATTGTCCCTTCAGAAGAATCTCAAAAAACGCTTTTAATATTAAAGTTTTCATAGAAAGGGTAACAGCTATATTGAGTTTTTAATTTAAAAGTGTTTTGAACAAATGGCACATTGCACTTTTCTTTTGGCTTATGGCAAATGCATATGCCATATATATATATATATACATATATACATATATATTCATTATTATAAAAGAAGATGAATAATTTATTTGATATTCACTGCTACAATCCCTCTCACCTTCACATCTCTCTAAGAAGAAATTAAAGTTGACAGCTCACTAGGATCAGGGTGACAGTGAGCACTCCATGATGACCTAGCACATGGTAGGCACTACACACACACACACACACACACACACACACACACACCCTGAGTGATTGAATGATCCATTCTACTTCCTTTTCTGTTTCTTCCTCAGTGGAGCTATCACAGGACTGAAGATCTCAAAGATCTCAACTGCTTATGAAAAGCTGCCAGTCCCTGGACTGAACCCCCACACTGAGATCCTGGCCCACTGATGGTGCAAGGGTGTGATACACAGAAGGCGCTGGATTTTGAAAAACATAAATTTAAACTGGTCATTTTGAATCTCCATTTTCTGAATGGCAAGTGGAAGACCAAAGACTAACATATATCTAGTTTGAAGCTTGGTATATAGGAGCAAGCAGCCAATGCAGCAGGGACCAATTCCCTTCACATCCGACCTCTGCACATCCACCCTCTCGTCCCTGAAGAGTCTTCTCTTTCACCCAGTTGAAGCTTCCCTGCCAGGAACAGCTTCACTCAAATACCGCCCCCCGCCCCCAGTGTTCTCTCTCCTAGTTTCTCCCACTCCTCTAGGCCCCACTCTTCCCTGTCCTGTGTCCTCCCTTAATGCATTATTCATGTTGCTTTCATAGTATGAATCGTGTGTTAGTGTAATTAGATGCATTTGTGTAACAACATTATGGCATCAGTGAGAACAGAGACAATGTCTTATTAATTTTCATACTCCCTAAGTGGCTACACAGACACAACTATTTTTTCAGTCAATCAATGAATCAATGAACTAATTGTCCAGCAAGCTAACAGAAATATAATATGAAATATACTGATATGTAAGAAATACCAATAAACTTTATTTCCCATGTACTTTTACTGCATAGTATATATTTTTCATTAGTAAAATAAAGATGAAGATATTTACTTTTAACCTGAGGTAAGTGAAATATGAAGATTTTTAAAAATAGCATTATTTGTGGCCCTGGCTGGTGTAGCTCAGTGGATTGAGTGTGTGCCTGCAAACCACACAACTGCGGTTCGATTCCCAGTCAGGGCACATACCTGGGTTGCAGGCCGGTTCCCAGAGCAGGGGATGCAGGAGAGGCAACCATACATTGGTATTTCTCTCCCTCTCTTCTTCCCTTCCCCTCTAAAGATAAATAAAATATTTTTTAAAAACCTGATGCATTTAAAAAAATTATTTGTGTACTGTGTACATGTGTGACCATGTGTGTGCATGTGTGTATGTGGGGAAAGAGAGAGGAGAAACATTTCCATGGAATTAGATATCAACATGACACTTTTGTGTCTCAGATGTGATTATGTCACAACACAATAGGTGTCAAAGACTCCATATTCACAGCAAAATGCTAACTTTCTATGCATCACTTGCTGAGGATTATGTTAACATCATTCTTGTCAACTCTTGGTGATTTGTCTTGAGGGTACAATAGACTTGGTGTTGTAGGAAAGTGAAAAAGTCCTTTGAAGACAGTCATCAGTGTTCTATGAATGTTACATCTTCTCCCTTGGGGAAAGGGGAGGGTCCTTCTCCTGACCTCGCACAGAATGGGAGAGGGACGAGACTGAAGAAAACATGGAACAGCTGACATATGGATTTGGGGGCACAGTGGGCTGATATCTGGCATGTGCCTGGATAAAAGTGATGACGAGAGAGCTAGAACTCTCTACCAGGAGGCTAAATAAAGTGACTATGTTGGGACCAGTCTGTAATACCAGTGTTAGTCAAGGTAGAAGATACTCGTAGAATTTCTGTGGACTGGATGTGAGTTACACTGAGCTAGCACAGGGCCATCTTAAAGGGACTTTATCCCTTTAACTGCATAACAGGGCTTATGAGGTTCTGGGTCTCCACAGCTGAGAGAAAATCTGTATGGTATCTTTACTGAGAGCTTCTTCTCTCTCTCTCTCTCTGTCTTGTGCAAAGTCCTTTACTTAAAACTTGGTGCTAGATCTATTTCAAAATTTAATGTGTTTTAGGTTTTAGAAAGGTAAAAACAAAGTGTATATTACATGTTATAAGCATACCTATAATCAAAAAGATTGTAATAAATACATATATAGTTATAGTAAAATATGAATCATTCACTAATAGGCTGTAGTTCAGGACAGGTTTTGCATCTATCTGAATTTTAAAAAACTCTTACTTTTCGCAATGATTAAAAAAAAATATTATGGACCTGTGCATATTATACACACAGCCGAACTCTCATTTTTCCTCCAAGTGGGTAGTCTGAAAAACACTTGTTCCATTTAGTCCTTGGTTACTACAATTAACAAATAGAAGTCTTGGGATAGAGCAGGAATGATAAACTCAAATGTCTTCAGAGGACAGGTTATAGAATGAGTGAAGCCCCTGGGACCTGGCACTGTAGGAAGAGCTGAGGAGGGTGGGTGGATGGAGCACACTCGTCTTGTCCAGAGGCATTCACACACTAAAGAACCTTAAAGTCCTCTGAGGATTCAATCCAGCATATCTCTGGACAGCCAGCTTTTAGCCTCTGACCTATCTTTACCATCTACCCAAGTGCCAAGGTTCCATAACTATCCTATTGCCAGGACACCTATGGAGTGCCTCGTGCCCTCCAATTCCACACACAATGCTTACACATCACAAAAAGTTATCATCCTTTCAAGTGTATTCCTCCTTCATTGTTTCCCTGTCAAAATCATGACTGCCTTTCCTTCTTCATTTATTTTTTTTATACCCAGTAGGATTAAATTCTCAGAGCCTCCTTTCATTACAACATAAAAGTAGCCAAGAGTTTGAAATATCCAAAGAATTTCAAAATGGGTCAAAGCAAATTCAAAGAAAAAAATAATTGAGTCTAGGATTATCGAATTATTTTCCTCCTCTGCCATGCAATGGACTTGCTGGACCATTAAAAACAAGCTTTGATAAGTAGCCCTTTATTCCAGTATACCATAAAAATAATAAAACATTTTATCACATGTGCTACAAATTCATTATTCATTTAAAGCATCCCTGTCTGCTACTTTCCCCTTCAATATTCACAGTATTCTAGTGAAGAAGTTACTATTTCAGAGCTCTTTGAAAGTTTGATTTTTCCTCTCTTTCACATTTTTGACATGTTAGGGGACAAAATTCAGTTAAGATGGCCTTGAAGAGCCTTGATTTTTAATTAATCTCCTTTTCTTCTTTTCTTATACTTTCTTACTACTATTTCTCTCTGATACACGATTCTGAATTAAATCCTCATGTGACATTCCCACCCTGAACTCTTCCCCTGAAGTGGGCATTTCCTCCCAGCACCGAGGAGTGTAAGTTAGCTGATGGATGGAGCTTTTAAGCCCTTTGACCCTTTTACATGCAACTGACCATCAAGCTAAGTAGTGCAAGCACCTTCCTTTGCAATAAATACTGAATTAATTTCACTCTGTGGCATCTGGCTATGAAGGAGTGAGAAGCATTTCTATGGTTGAAGGAGAGAAAACAGGACAGAGATCTGATGATTCTGAAAGAAAAAATACTATTTGTCTAAAGGTATAAAACTACTTTGACTTCTCATTTCTCCATCCTCTATGTTTGTGTCAACAAAAATAAATTTCACATAGACATACTTTGTTTTATTGAGCTTCACAGATGTTGCATGTCTTACAAATTGAAGGTAAGACTCTCCGCCACCAAAAAAGATTATGACTTGCTTAGTTGAGGATGCCTGCGCTTACATAATCCTAATGGGCTCAAGAATTCATTTGTGTGTTCATGGGCTTGATGCTTGGTACTGGGAAGGATCCAATAAGAAGACTAAGGCGGAGTTCCTGATTAACATCAGTAAACTACCTAATACAGTACCTAACGCCAACAGAAGCAAAGATAAATTAAGGGTTCTCAAAATGCTTCTCAGATTCATACAGGAGGGGAGGGAGAGAGGCGGCACAGCTACCCCTATGTACTTGTTTCTCCTTTAACCTGTCCTCGCAAAATGGCCTTTGGCATGGGGTGAGCTTTCCATGGTGCCTGGGGCTGTGGAGCTGGGAAACCGCAATGGAGCGTTCATGTGTCTGAGTAGAGAGGAGAAGTAGAGCTGTGGTTTTTAAGAGAGAAGAATATATACAATTTTAATGAATGAAATTATGAAGGCATTATGTTATTTTAATAATGTTGTGACCAGTGACCAAGCTGATTATATTTCTAAGTAGAAACTTAATGATACATATTTTATTCTCCACACCTCGTAATTTGATTCTGTGAGAATAAGTCTACACACAGGAAGCTAGGTGTCAATGCATAGCATAATGCAAGGATTTCAAGGGGCAATACACCCATGTGATTAGGGCCTTAAATTTTGGAATTCAGCAAAGAAGTAAAGATCATAATGGGTCCTGTACACCTAGGGCTTTGGTGTTGATAGGAACCAGCTAGTGGCCCCCATCTGTATGTAAACAGCCAGGGAAAAATAACTGGAGGTCCTGAAGTATACGTGCTTTATTTGTGCATTCGGGTTACTCTCCTCCCACCTGCCCAAGCCTGCTGTTTCCTTTGACCCAGTTTCCCTGGAATCATGAGTCTCTTGAGCTGCCTGTGGCATCTCTTGCCCAATCATTGCCTCAACGATTAGTTGTAATGCTTAAAAGATTTTAAAATATACCTTAAGCCCTGGCTAGACAGCTCATTTTGTTAGAGCAGTATCCCAATGTCACAAGGTTGCAGGTCTGATTCCAGTCACAACCAATGAGTGAACAATCATTGAGTGCAACCAGTGAGTGCAACCAATGAGTGCATAAATAGGGGAAAAACAAAACATTTCTGTCTCTCTCCCCTCTCTCTCTAAAATTAATGAACTTAAATTAAAATACAATTCAGCACGAGAACTGCAAAGAAAAATCCTTCAGCTTTTTGGAATGAGATATCAATTTCATGAGCTCTCCAACTTGTGCAGAAGGGATAGAGAAAAATGGGAAAACTACCCCAAATATCCTCAGCAATTTTGAGAAAGAAGAACAAAATAGGAGGGATCATAATACCTGGTATCGAACTATTACAAGGCCATAGTAATCAAAACAGTCTGTTACTGGCATAAGAACAAACACAATGGAACACAATTAATAGCCCAGAAATAAACCCAAGTCTCTATGATAAATTAATATTTGACAAAGGGGGCAGGAGCATAATATAGAGTTTTAAATAGCCTCTTAAACAAGTGGTGTTGGGAGATTTTGTCAGCTACATGCAAAAAAAAAATGGAACTTGACCACCAACTTACAACATACACAAAAATAAAATCAAGATGGAATAAAGACTTAAATATAAGTCACAACACCATAAAAGTCCTAGAGGAGAACACAGGCAGGATAATTTCAGATATTCCAGACAGCAATATTTTCATAGATATGTCCCCTAGAGCAAGGGACACAAAGGAAAGAATAAACAAATGGGAATTTATTAAAATAAAAAGCTTCTGCAGAACTAAAGAAAATATCAGCAAAACGAACAGGAAACCAACCTTATGGGAAAATATATTTGAAAATGACACCTTGGACAAAATGTCATTTTTTGGTATTTATATATTTTGGTTAGATCTCCAAAATATATAAAGAACTCAGACAATTCTACTCTAGAAAGACAAACAACCCAATTATAAAATAGGCAAAAGACCTGAACAGACATTTCTCCAAGGAAGACACACAGAGGGCCCAGAGACATATGAAAGGATGCTCATCATCACCAGCCATCAGAGAGATGAAAATTAAAACCACAATGTGATATCACTTCACACTGGTCATAATGGCCATCATAAACAAATCAATAAACGAGTGTTGGAGAGGATGCAGAGAAAGGGGAACCCTAATGTACTGTTGGTAGGAATGCAGACTGGTGCAGCCACTGTGGAAAACAGTACAGAATTTCCTCAAAAAAATAAAAATAGAACTTCCTTTTGATCCAGAGATTTCACTACTGGGATTACACCCTAAGAACCCTGAAACACCAATTCAAAAGAACCTATGCATCCCAATGTTCATAGCACCACAATTTACAATAGCCAGGCATTGGAAGCAACCTAAATGTGTACCAGTAAATGAGTGGATCAAAAAAGTATGGTACATTTACACAATGAAATATTATGCAGCAGAGAGAAAGAAGGAGCTCCCACCCTTCACAACAGCATGGATAGAACTGGAGAGCATCATGCTGAGTGAAATAAGCCAGGCAGTGAAAGACAAATACCATATGATCACACCTGTAAGTGGAACTAATCAAAAAAACAAACAAGCGAGCAAAATAAAAATAGATACATGGAAATAAAGGACAAACTGACAGTGACGAGAGGGGAGAGGGGAGGGGATAATGAGAGAAAGAAGGGGAAGAAGGGTCAAGGCAAGGAACGGGTATAAAGGATCCAAGGACAAAGACAACTGGGGGGTGGGGATGGGTGGGGATCGGTGGGGTAGGGGAAAAGAAATGGGGGGAAATGAGTACAACTGTAACTGAACAATAATTAAAAACTTAAAAAGTAAAAGAAGCCACATACGTTCACATATGTAATCTGAGTTCTGGAGAGTGTATTTGGGAATGTTCACACTACGTACCCACTGCAGCCAGGGGACGGCCTATTTCTGATTCTCTACAATGTGAACTCTGAGCCAGGCTTCTGTAGAGGTAGAAATGGCATCTGCCCATACAATGAAATTTGAAGGGTCTTACCAGGTTCTGCCACCAGTCTGTCACCATGCCTGGAGCCCCAGCTCCATATCGTTTACCTGAGATGAAGCAGCGTGTCCTCAAGAGACCTTCACTCTGTCTTACTTTAGAATATTCTGGTAAAGGTCACAAAAACACACTTCAGATTTCCATAAACTAGTTTACTGTGAAGTAATTGAGCTATCTCTCAATCTAAGAAGAATGTGAACAACAAGTATTGGAGAGTGGGGGATACTATAGAGGAAAACTATCAGAGAAATAAACCTCTTTTTAAAAAACTCTCTTTCCTCTTTCCTCTCTCCTTTCTCTGTTGGGCTGCACACTCTGTTGTGCTCCTTTGAAATGCTTCCATTTTCTCTCCAGGCAAAGCCGGCTGTCTGTTGCTTAAGAAGCCGACTACCACACAAGGTCAGCCTCAACGCCTACGTTCAAATCACCAGCTCTGTCCTAACTGAATTTCTCATAGATTAAATCCTGTTGGCTCCGCATTGGTCAAGTGTGTGTCCTCGGCTTGCCTAGCTATGGCTGGGAGTGCAAGAACAAACTCCGTATGTGTGCAACAGCCCATAGTTATAGAGTTTGAAGCAGTTTTCAGAGAAATGGGGTCTCTGTGAGTTGAATAGATGCTCCAAAGTAACCCACAATGTGTCCATTAAAGTCCACTAATAAAGTCCACTGTCCAAGATAGAGAAACATGGTCTGGAGTAGAGGAGAAAAGATTGCATCTTTTGAAAGGTCAGGGAAGTGTGGCAAGGTTGGGGAACTCGGGGTTGGCCAGGCTTTAAAGGAGGCTTCCAGTGGCAGGGCAGCAGATTAAGGTCAGGGTCACACACGCCACAGAGAAGCTGAGAGCGCTGAAGGGTGACATTGTGCTAAGGAGGACTTTGGTCTTTAAGGACGCCCCCTCCAACCAAGCTGGGTAACTTCTCTCTCTGGACTATTCTAATCCCTAGGAACAGACAGCAACTGGATGATTTCTTGCTCAGGTTACTGGGCAACTTTTAGGGAATGTTTGAAAATGCTTGGTTAAACCAGCATTTTTGTAAGTAACACATACAAAGTTATCATTTCATAAAATGTTTCCTCAAAAACACTGCAGCCAACTTTTTTAAAGAATCGTAAGTCTAACTTCTCCAAGGAGGACATACAGAAGATCCAGAGACACATGAAGAGATGCTCAATATCGCTAGCTATCAGAGAGATGCAAATTAAAACCACAATGAGATACCACTTTACACCGGCCAGGATGGCTATCATTAAAAAAAAAGCAACAAACAACAAATGTTGGAGAGGTTGTGGGGAAAAGGGGTCCTTAGTTCACTGTTGGTGGGATTGCAGACTGGTACAACCATTATGGAAAACAGTATGGAATTTTCTCAGGAAAATAAAAATTGACCTGCCTTTTGACCCAGCAATTCCACTGCTAGGATTATATCCTAAGAACCCTGAAACACCAATCCAAAAGAACCTATGCACCACAATGTTCATAGCAGCACAATTTACAATAGCCAAGAGCTGGAAGCAACCTAGGTACCCATCAGTAAATGAATGGATCAAAAAATTGTGGCACATATACAAAATGGAATTCTATGCAGCAGAGAGAAAGAAGGAGCTACTACCCTTTGCAACAACATGGATGGAACTGGAAAGCATTATGCTGAGTGAAATAGGCCAGGTGCTGAAAGACAAATACCCTATGATCTCACCTTTAACAGGAAGCTAAACAACAAAACAAACAAGCAAGCAGAATAAAATCAAAGACACTGAAATAGAGAACAAGGGGACAGTGACCAGAGGGCAGAGAGGAGGGAATTTAAGGGGAAAAAAAGAGGAGGGATTTGGAAGAACAAGTATAAAGGACACAGGGACAATAACTAAGGGGGGTGGAAATGGGAGGGAGTTGGGGAGCATGGGCTGGGGTGGGCTGGGATGGGAGAAATAAACAGAAACCTGTACTTGAAAAATAACTAAATAAAATTTAAAAAATTTTTTAAAGTTAAAAAAAGAATTATAAGTCTAGAAAAAACTTAGCAGGAAGTTCAATGGTAATAAGACTTCTTTGGGCTTTTAAGATGCTTTTGCTCATGTTGTAACAGTGCACAATGCTGTTCATGGCTTTTCTGGGGATGGCTGTCAGACGGGTCACATTGTAAGAAATGATGGGCTAAACCACAGTGGGAAGGAATATTCCACTCATTAAAAAGCAAAGGCTATTGGCATTTACTTATTTGTACTTGGATGCAATATACAGGGCCTGGCAGAAGTAACACCCTATTTATGAGCTTTTATGAGTTTTATTATAAAGTCATAAGAAGCATGTAATTCTGTAACATAACAATATCACACTCAAGCACGCCATATGGCATTTTAGGTGAAATGTTCAAACTGCTGTCCATCTCGTGTGAGACATTTACTTCACCCTACCTCCCAACCCCAAGGTCTGGCATTACTTCTGCCGGACACTGTATACTGCATGGAACTTATCATGCCCCCAGATAAGGAAAAAAGTTAAGTGAGCAATTTCAGAAACATTTTCAATCTCTTGTAAGAAAGGCAGCCTGTAAGAGTATGAGATAGAAAACTATGGGGCGATTTCTAGTCTTAGCGTGACCTTAGAGTACACAAAATCTTTGGCAGAAAGGTTGTCCCAGCAAGCCTCAGGTCACAGGTCACTGCCTTCTAAAATATCGGTCCTGTCATAGCCACAGGGTTGGCATGGGAATTTAAAAACTCAGTATCAGTGAAAATACCTTGTAAATCTCAAACTACTTTGCTGAAAGTTGTTCTGCACTCTAGCAAGAGTTAGAGTGCGGAATGCATGCATGGCACTGAGCTGTTTGCTCTCTTCCTGGTTCACTAAGCACTGGTGTCTTCAGTGCCATGATGGTTGCCACACACTGTTTTCATGTGGGATTAGCTTAGTTCTATTCAGCTTTAGAAAAAGTTTGTATAGACTCAACAGAGAATACTATAGATTATATAATAATCTGAATAGATATAATTGTATAAAACCACTTATTTTACATAAGATGTGTTGTAAATTTGTTTACAGAGTTTATAAATTTTACCTAGTATTAAAACCTGTGTTTTTTCCATTTTTCTATATAGACTTCACACAATAACCAGAAAATATTCTATTTTCTTGAGTCATGCATGATTAAACCATCCCCCTATTACAATGGTTTCCCTTTTATTGATTCATACGTGAAACCCTGAGCTAGATGCTTTATATGCATATATATCTACCTTTAATTCTTGCAAAAGCCTTTTTGAGATCATTACATTATATTCATTTTATGAATTACAAAATTGAAACTACGAAAAGTTACATAAGCTTTCTAAGATCACACAGGTAGGAAGTGACGAAGCTGCAATCCAAGCAGTTTGGATTCAGATTGTTGCTAATTTTACTGTAAATATTTCTTTATAAGATGACTTCATAAGGTTCTTTATTTCTTTTGCTTTTAAGAAATTGATTTTTAGGATAAATTCCTGGAATAGACTTATTGGCTCTAAAAGTATATTATTCATGTCTCTTGTCGCACATTACTACACTGTGCTCAATTAACAATTCATTTTCATCCAAGAGCTGCACAGCTTTTCATCAGTCTTGGTTTTACGATATCTTTTAATTCTCCTCTCTTAAGAGGAGACAACAGAAAATGTATTGATGTTTTAACTAATAAGATCTCCAGAAGTGATGTTTGAATGTTGCTATAAAAATATCAATGAACAAATACATTTGCGTACCTACTTTGTTCATGGTAACTATTTACGAGAAATCTCTTTATTCTTTGGCATTCTTGAAATTCCATTGTCCTTTTTGTTAGATTCCAATGTTTAACCATCTTTCTGAAATTTTCTACCCTCCTGTCATTTTCTATTTCTTTTATTCTGATTAAAGATTTTTGGAGGTTGAATTAGAGAATAACAGACAGTCTTTTCTATGGAGTAATTCACAGCAACCTGGAGGAGTACTTCTCAGTTGATTCTGTAGAAAACTAGCACCATAAAAAGTTCCATGAAGATAGGATTCATTGTCGAAGTTTGGGAGCTCTCCGTGCAGTGTCCTCTCTTGCAGTCAATGAATAATTAGCAGCTGAACGCCTCTAAGAAAGCCTTTAAGAAGCAGATATAGTTCATTTTATTTAATCCAGAATTTCTCAAACATTTTTGGCCTTGACACTCATTTTCAAGATTACCCATTTAGCATTGTTTGACATTAATGTCGCCCATGAGTCCTTACAGCAGCTGCAGTGATAGCTCATTAATTTCAAAAGGAAGTGGTCATTACTTATAGCCTAGGTTTTTTATGTAGCAGAAATTGCTGGAAATCTGGAAACATTTATTCAATTACATATGTAACCTAAACTTCTCTGGGCATTAGTAACCTGTGGGGCAAAGCAGGGCACATTAATAGAAATAACTCAGATTTCACTGACACGATTCTTTTACATGAAAGCAAAAGCTCTTATATGAGTTGCCCATATAAACACATGTGGACACGTGTGTATGTGCATACATACCCAAACACACATTAGGTTTGGGGGGAGGAAAGAAGGGCAGGTTTTAGTAGATATTTCATACATATTCAATAATGGGCTCTCTTTCCACAAAGCTCCTGCTGCTACTATAGAAGGTGTGGTTACTGCCACTGGCCCAGAGGGATCTACAGTCTCTCCTGCCACCTGGTAACACCTGCCCACGTCATTTCCTCTGACACACATGCTCTGGAATGGTCATACAGTCCCTGTTATATATCTAGGCAGTGAGAGGGAATTCCTCCCTTCACATTGGGAACACACTCTTAACATACTTACTGAGCTTGAGTATTTTAAGATGTTTTAGTGAAAGAGTTGTTATAGTTATAATTTTGTAACCTGAATCACTATTTCCTCTTATGACTAAAGTTTTAGAGGATCTGTTTGGGATGAATGGCTTCTTGTTACTTGGTATGAACCCTCTCCCAGAAGATTGCTCAGCCTTGCAGTCTTCTGTCAGACCAATAGTTTTCCAAGTACATTCAATTGTTTAAATGTCTATAATATACTCAGCTCAGTTTGTGATATTTTCTAGGCATTTAAGCATTCAGTCAGATAGCCTTCTGTTGGACCAATCTGCCGCTTCTCCCAATTTCCTGGTATGTACGTAGCTGTGGACAATCCACAAAAGATTATTTGCCTCTGTTCATATCAGGACTATGGCCTTAAGGATTCTTTCTTTGCCCAAGCTCATGGTTACAGATGCCCTTTAAAACTGACCTCTGCTTCCAGGCTAATCTCTTGACTCTGTTTGAATCCACCTGTACTCATCTGACATCTCCAGGTTCAGTTGTCTCTGACACTATATCTGAATGTTCACTTCATCATTTTGGATGGAAAACATAATAGGTTGTCAGCCAAAATTTGTCCTGAATTGCTCATTCTGGCTTCACACACTGCCTCATTGTCCAGGTTTCCCCTTTATCTTACAGAAGGAAATCATGTGATCATTACTTATAAAGTCAATGCCTATATTCTCAGTTTTACTCTTCCTCAACAACTGTTTGAGATATTATATTATTAATCAGCTCCTTAGTCCTGAAACTCTCTCTTCCTGGCAATAGGACTCTGTACAAGTCTTATTCTATTTTAAATGACCTAATCACTTCATTGGCTTCTCTTCCTCCATTGCTTCATTCATGTAGTTGCTTTCATCCTTAATAACTGAGCTCTTTTTGCTTACAGAACACTTTACTACACATCTTCAGTTATAATTCGTGCTTATGTTCCAGGACTTGTACATTTACAAGTATCTCTGGATCACTGATTTTCTACCAACGTGCTGAAAGAATTTCTTAAATGTGCAATACCTGACTATTTAGTTAGGGCCACTAACCTCTTTTCCCTTAAATTGTCAAAACAACGACAACAGCCAACACAATAGCCAGTAGTGAAATGAATCAAAATTATACCTATTTTTGTCAAATTGGAAAAAATATATATTTTTGATGTGCCCCAGAATTTTAGTAATTAGTTTATTTGTGCCAGAAGATGAAAAAGACTAAAAATTGATGCTCTAGAGGGATTCCTGAGGCAACAAACCAGCAAGTCAAAAACAACTCTTCACTCTCCTTTCCAAACAGCCTCTCCTTCAGTGTTCCAGCTAACACTTCATTTCCAGCTCTTGAACACCAAGGCATTTTTTAATCCTTCCTTTTGACTCAGCCTTCACACGCTGACAGTCTCTCTGACTCATTGATTTTACCTCCATGGTCTTTATTTTCCATTTTTATTGGTTCTAAAGCCCTAGATCAAACTCTCTTGCTGTGAAAATCAGGATATTCTTACTTGGTCGCCTTGCCACCAGTCTTTTTCATCCTTTGATTATAAAGCCCAAATTTGGCTCTTAATATGCTATTCTATATGCCAACATAATTTTCCTAATTTATTTAGAGATCCTTTTATTTAAAAGGTACAATCCACATAACTTCCTGGTATTCCTCATACATGGACCAAGTTTTCAGCCTTGATGGGTTTACTTATGCTCTTCCTCTGTAGTGGAATACCCTTCTTTCTTCCAGATGATGTTCTCATCTCCAAAAATATTTTTGTTATTATTAGGTTTATTATATTCACTTATTTTATTATGTTCCTTATTATAATGTCTTCTTATGTTTGACTTCTCAAACACTACGCTTCATTGAAGCTTTTCACAGTGTAATTATTCAGAAATAATTGTCACTTCAACATAGTCTTTGTGGAAACTTCCCTCTAGTTATTTATTTTTCCTATCTTTTATTATAAGTGTAGTCATATATTTGTTTCTTTTAGAGGTTATGATATTTGAAGAAAGATCCTATGGACCTTATTTACCTTTGTTTCCTTCACTATATTTACTGAACAATTCAAATTGTCCTAATATTAAGTAATATTTTTTAAATTTTTAAATAGATTGACATGCTAAAAAAGTGTCATGTCTCTATAAAACTAATTATTAGCCTAACTTGCAAGTTTTTGTCATCTGAAGAATTTTGCTATGAGGATTGGATTAATGTTGCCTCTAAGGATAAAATTTGGTTTAATCTATTCAATTATCAGAATCTGTTGGATGTGATAAAAGAATGGGTATTTGTCCTGTCAAATTGTTTTATAAGTTACGCAAAGAGAAAGCCAAAGTCTTCTTAAGTACCTATATCATAACCAAGTGAATTAAAGGATAGAAGGCCAAATATGCTGAAACTCCCAATTAGGAAAGTAGGAGTTATAACTGCAATTATAAATGCCCACAGGCCCAGCCAGAGGAAAAGTCTAGGAAAAAAAGACAAAAAGTAGTGTGCTCTTTTCTTTCAACTAGGGCTTTACTATCCCCTGTCTGTAACTACCAGTAACCATTTTGGCAAACTGATAATATTATACGACACTGAATATATGCATAGTCTCTAACATAGTAATGCCATTCTTGGGTATATATCAATGCATAACTATTTATACTAAAATGTCTGTAAATAATGTTCATATTAGCAATACTCATAATGGCTCCAAACTGTAAATACTCAAATATCGATAAATATTGAGATGGGGACGTAAATTTTGGTATAATCAAGAATATTACACAAAAGTCGAAATAAACCCAGTGTTTCTATATGCAAAATATTTATGAATCTTTTAAACATAATATTAAACAAAAGAAAGGAGAAACAAAATAATACAGACAGTGTGATTGAATGTATATAAAGTTCAAACCCAGGCCTACCGAAGATTTAGTGGCAGGAGGCAGGAAGAAGGTAGGAAGAAGAGGCTACGGAGTTGTAGGTCATGCTCCATCCCTTGACCTGGGTGATTTGTGTTAATTGGGGTATCATTAACATAACATCATGCAAGTTTAAGGTACACTAGGTGATGCTTACATGGCCATGTTCAATTTTTGTGGATAACTGATTTGAGCAACTTTCAGCATTTGATGAATAGAAAACATCAATAAAACATTCAGAAAATTGATACGTGGGAGTAAGTAAAATGCTTAGTGTAAGGTAGTAAGAGGTATGATCCCAGATGCAACAAGATCTATTTGATCCTGATGGCCATGCTCTCACTGTACTACACACACTTCTCCTCCTACACGGCTGTTCTCACACCGTCTCTAACAGCGGGCTCCCTGCAGTCTCGGGCATGCTCCTACTTTCTGCAGTGCACATTGATTACTAGCTTTTTTTTTCTTTTCAGATTTCTTTTCCTTTGGCATTATATTGTTTCCTCTCCTTCCTAGAAACCCTTCCCCATTTTCTCTAAAATTTATTACTTAGTTTTTATTCATTCCCTTTTTTCACTGTCAATATTTTATCATACCTTCTGTTCAAACTACTAACGCAAATGCACTTGCCATAGCCTACAAGCAGTAGAGAGGTATAAAGATGGCACCAAAAAAGACTCTCTCTCTCTCTCCTTTTCTCCAAATAAATCCCATTTTTCAAAGTAAGCAATATTTGCAATGTGGTATGCAGGCTTTAGGATCATTCTTTATGCTCAGATAAAAGGAAAAAACAGAGAGATGCACAGGTATTTTTTTTGTCTTTCAGTAATGGGATTGTGACATGACTTGTCTCCACCATCGCACTGATCATCACACATTGGTTTTGATGAGTATACTGATTATCACTCCCTCTCCAACACATAATGCTGCGAAAATATTCATATGTATTCTTGTGGGGGATTGATTCCAAAAGTGGGATTGTTGAAGCACCCGTGTAACGAATTGTATCACTTAGATTTTTCCAGATAACTTATCAAAGACATGTAGCCTACTTTCTCCCATTAGCTACACAAGTTCCTCTCATTCCTCACACCTTCACCAGAACTTATAAACCTTTTCAAACATTTTTAATATGAATAAAAAATGCCATCTCATTGTTATAGTGTTAATTCCTCTGGTTACTTGTGTAGTTGTGCATTTTTATGGAAGATTTGGCAACTCAGATATTTTCTGCAAGTTACTGTTAATTGCATAATTTTTTGTCTGGATATTTAGTAAGCGTTTCTGCTTAATACTATAGGATTTCATTAGTTGTGTGTTGATCTTCTATTTTCCATTTATGTTTAAAAATGAGGTAGAAAGTCTGCCTGGCATAATTTGCCACTTTATTTTTCTCCTACCTTGTTTGGTTTTCTTTTATTTGAAATTCCCCAATAAATTAAAAGAAGAAAGTGCTTAATTATTAGGCATTTAGGATGTGGAATCTTCAAGTCACTTTCAGCCCTATTTCTCATCCCTGTCTCCACAGTGTCGACAAGGCTCAGCCCGTGGGATCTCTGCTCCACGCACTCAGCCAGGTGGGTCCCTCCACTCAGATTCCGGACTGAGGATTTTCCCACACGTCTCCATCACAAATTATTCCTTCATCCATGTTGTTTCTCCAAGACAGTTAAGAAATTTCTCATCTGCTGACAGTTAGCCATACTATTACCTTCTTTTTGTTTTATAACTTACTAATTTTTCACTAAATGTTAGTATCTTTCTGGGAGTCTTGAAGGTAGATTACTTTAATGTGACTATTTAATAAGATATTAGACCAAAAGCCCTGCCACATTTTGCTAAAAAAATTTTTTTCTGATTTCTTAAATTGCATACTTGATTGAATTATGTTCTTCCTTTTCATAAAAAGCAAAATGTTATTCTGATTAGGACATTTATTTTTATGTGAAATGTTCCCATTTTTATCAATTTCTACATAATTTAGAATTTAACTTTTTATTGCCTTTTTGGTGAAGAATTTTCTTAAGTTGACTCATATGGATTACCATTTTTGTAGGTCAAAATGATAAACTACCAGCAATTTCAGATAATTCAACTTAGATTGGATATTTCCTAAGCTGTTCAATCTTTTGAGTGTTTTTTTTTGTTATTGTTGTTAATTCTAGTTTATTAGATTTCGTTAGAGAACATAGCTTACAAAAGTATGCTCTTAGGGCTATAACAAGGTTTTAATCATGGACAAATATATAAAAACTTTTTTGTAAACAATAAATGTGTTTCCTCTCTATGGAGGCAATGCAGTAATGTGTCTCTATGCATGTATGTATGTGCGTATGGACTATAATTAACCAAATTCTTTATATCAGCTGTCTTCAAAATGCAATATACTCTACAGATTCCTATTAGTAGACTACTTTATTTTTGGCTTGTTGAGTATTTTAAAACTACAATCTAAATTTCCCTAAATCAGGGCACAGACTTTCCATGTAAGCCACAGTCTATACCATGCCTTATTGTCTTTTTATTGACCTAATCTCATAATTATTTTATCTGCCAAGATCCTGTAGACATTTGAGTTTTCTTCCCTACTCTATTTTTTTCCTCTTGTGATTTTTACTCTTTTGTATTTTTTGTTTCCTTATTTTTCAATTATTCGTTCTGACCACTAAAGCAACCCATCTTCTTTTTCTGTTCCTGAACTAAATTTTGTGATTCAATTATTCTGCTTTTTTGATTTCAGAAAGCACTTTTTATGCTCTAAGTACCTCTTCTTGAGAAGCTACATTTCTTTTTTTGTTCAAGCTTTTCTCTTTTTCATTTATTTTGCCTCAATAGGAACTGCCTGTTCTTATTATTCAGCTTAGTCTTTTTCTATGGTTTTTCTGAGTCTTTTTTAAGGAGGCCCTCTGTATCTTCTCATGAGTTTAGGTTACCTCAACATCTCCTTATGTTAGGGTTCTGGGGTCTCTTAGGAACTGGCAAATCTGCAGTAACTGTGAGATACCAGAGTCCGTTCCCTGTGAGGCAGGGTATGAAGTCAGCTAACAATACTGAAACATGTGATGAAGACTGCTTAGGCTCTTAATCTTTATCACATATTCTTAGGGAGCAGTACGTTCTTTCAACCACATGGAATATTTGTGTAGCCCTCCAGGGGAGACCCTTTCCTGGGCCATTAGCTCCAAGAAGACTGTGCAGCCTCTTCTAGTACTTGATTTTACAAATGAGAAGGCATAGCCCCCTCCTCACCCATGTGGTGTCAGGCAGGCCATATAAATTCCTGGTATTTGCTCCAGGCTCTGCTCTCACCACATGTAATAAAAGACTTTTTCATTTTACTTCTGAAAAGTTTATGTTTTGATAGCAAAGCAATTGCGTCCATAATTTAATATGGTTATTTTATTTGCTGAGATGCCCAGCACATTGCCGGCAATGAAAAGGCTCAGAAATGTGAATTCAGTTCATCATTCTTCCTGGAAAGCCAGCCATTCTTCTTGAATCCTGTTCACTGATTTTGTTCTGGTCCCATATAGTTTAACACTCTCTAGAGTCATTCAGTCTTCACATCTTGTGTATTAACACTACTGAACAAACACATTTTTCTATTCCATAATCATTTATACTTTAATAACTCCCAAGCCTATTATCTCTAGCTCTAATCTCCCTTCTAAACTCTAGTCTCATATTTCTAATTGCTTTTGGGTATACTCTCCTGGAGGTTTCAGTAATACAGCAATTCAGTGTTAAGTATTAAATTCATCATCCTTTCCCTTTGCTTGCTCTTTGTTCCATTCCATAAGGAGTTAATCAAATCATATCATGTCAACACTTCACTAGCTTTTGACCAAGCTAGAAGTTAATGTAGTTCTAGGCTCCTCTCTTTCTAAGTCCAACAGTAAGTGAATACTCCAGTGTTAATTTTACATTTAGAATATCCTGAATCAGACAACATTCCCATTTCCATGACTGCCATCCATTATGAACTCCCTTTGTCTTGTAAGATCTTCCTACTAGGAATCTTTCTCCCCAACTTCTCTCTTTTATAATCCATCCATAAACCTGATCTTTTTTCAAATTACCATTATCCCAAATTTTTTCTTCAAAAATAAAATGGCATTCTTATTGTTAAACCTAAACCTTTCAATGGCAACATTTCCCTAGCAGAAAGCATTGGATCCTAGTAATCCATGTCTGATCTCCATGTGAAGCTTTATTTCCAGTCACTCTTGCAACACAGGGACTCCTCCTGCTCCAGCTATGTCATGATATCACCCTTCTCCCAGACAGCCTACATTTTCACCCTTGCTCCTGTAGCTCAAGCATCTGCATTTACTTACCCATGATGCTCTCCTGCAATTTTCTACTCATCCTCCAAAGTCTTTAAGCATGAGCTCCAATATCACAGCTTCTTTGAAGTCTCCTCTGATTTGGCTGAAAGTTACCTTTTCTTCTGGAATCTCAAAGCACTTTGACACAGTATATAAAAGTAACTTTAATGTATTATTTTCCTTGAATAAATCATGTCTAGAAAGGTAGATTTCCTTGTTATCACTAATATAACAACTATTAAATACATGTTTTGTTAAATTAATTATGAACCACACTATTCTGCTTATTGAAACTTTTTATTATGGAAACAGAAAAAATTAACAGTAATTTAATCAAAATAAAAATATTGACTGGTATAACCAAATTGTGAAAAGTGGAGAGTCTTGTTTCTTCTTTCCTAACTGCTTTTCTGTGTGTGATCATTTTTTCAAATTGGATATTCCTATGGGCCACAATTACAACCTCATGTCAGAGAGAAAGTGGAGCTGTTTTCCTTGAGCTCTAGAGAGACAATACAAGTGAAAAAGTCCAAGTGACCCAGTTTTAATATGTATAGCAGCCAGAGACCAGAGGGTAGGGGCCTGTAATTGACTTCTCCCACCAGTTACATGGATAGAATGTGAAAGGAACAGTGCCTTCAAATAGATGACATTTCTAGTAGGAAAAAAAGTATAATAGAAGTCCTTCATTCATTACACTTCATTATGTATAAATGTCAAGTACACAGTAACTGGTCCAAAAAGTGAGTATTAGCCCTTCCACCAACATTAATTAGCTTTGTATATGCTTGTTGTTTGTGTAGCCTAAGAGTTTTCCTCTTTTTAAAATTGAAAAACATTTTATTTGTACTTTTTACCTGAATAGCATGACTAATTCTAGAGGCAGAGAACAAACACAACTTTCAGTTTTGCTATTATTTTTTTGCTGCAATACAGAGATGGATTATTTCATAAGCATATTCTTCCTATCTCTTCCTAAATAATATTGCTATGGACATTAAAAAACCATAAGCCTCTACGGAGAAATAACTAGTTCCTTAGTGTAACATAGCAGAACGTTAGAAGTATGTTAATGTCTGAGATATCACTTAAATAAATGAGCAATAATAAAAATTCCTGATTGAATATACATGCATTATTGATTATACCTGCATCTGTTTTTTAATCAAATATTCTAAGAGAATCACACAGTACTTCGAATCCTGATTGGCCCATAATTTAATGCTTCCTCATGTAGCATCAACTGTAACCTCAATTTTAAAATGTTATACAAATTATATATTTGAAATTTCAAAGTGCTCATAGTTAGCTAAGTGATATCATTTTACTGAATAATATTAAGATTGGAATAAAAAATCTTTAAAAAGTTAACTTCTGTTGTACTTTGGAATGCATGTGTTTATTTTGAGAGGACAGTTACTTAAATTTTCTTGATTAAGCAAATAGTAAATTTTATCTCATTGTACCTATGTGTGCAGAGTCTGGAGAATCACATGTGCCATCTGCCTTGACCCGGTGTCTATGTAACAGAATTGCATTTGGTTTCATGAAGCAGAAAAAGCTCTGAGGGGTTTAGCCCAGCATGTGTCTGTGCCTCTGTGTGTGTTTTCCAAGCAACAAGAACTGTGGCTTCGTCTGATGTGACGTTTGAGAGCCTGATTCTCATTCCTCCCTATACGGCTCTCACATTCATGCTTCCAGAATAACTCCTTAACCTTCAGAAAGAAGAAGGTAGGGATAAAGATTCACCAGAAATCCCCCACAGATCTCTGCCTACATCTCTCTGGCTGGAGTAGAGTAGCAATACCGATGATTAACTGCAAGGATGGCTTAGAAATACCATTTTTAGGCTGGGCCTGTACCTCAGAGTTGTCTTAAGTTTTACCACAGGAAGGGCAGGCAGAGTGGAGAGTGACTGAAAACTCTTGGTGCCTAAGCCTTTTTACCTGTTAGTGATTGTGTTCACTATCAGACAAAGGGAACAAAAGGAAATGATTAAAACTTACTAGAGCTTTATGGATATAATCAAATAAAACTCACTCAAAAAAACTGGGTTTTGGTCAGAAGTAGGCAGGAACACACGTATCTTTAAAGAACCTTGGGTGAAAGAGTGGTTTCTATACAGAAGTGGGCTGAATCTGTTTCTTGCAAAACCACGGTGAGCCATGGAAAAGCCCTCCCTTCCTGCTTGGATGAAATCCTCTTCTTTTGAGTCTGTCATTTAATTTTTTTCATAATAACATTTTTATCAGAAACCCATCAAAACCTACCTCACCTTAAAAATCAGCTACAGCACCTAAAACTCTTCACTTGGTGTACTATCATAAATTTGTTTCTGGACATAGCCACACATCCCTTGAGTTACAGGAGAATCCTGCCCCTCTGAAGGGAAGGCGAAGGGCTCAGGTCATTGTACTGAGTGAGTGGCAAGAGCCCTGGGAAAGGACCAGAGGTCCTTTCTGGCTGAAGGCCAGAACTTTGCCATTCTAATATTTTGCATAGACCTTTTTTGAATCAAACTTATTTCATTGCAAACAAGATCCAAATGGAAGGACGTTCCAATGTCAGGCTGCTGAGAAGCTTCTTATGAACTGATCGCTATTTCTTAAGCATAAAATCAGTCTTGCATTAAATATTAATTTTATCCTAAAAACATATCCACAAGAAAAACACTTTAATTATTCTATTTCAACTGGACATACTCAAATTTAAATTATAAAAGGGGAATTTAAAAGCTTAGAAGTTAATTGCAAGAGAAGTAGACAAGCTTAATTTATTCAGTGAGAATTTAAAATAGTTTCCAATTCTCACTTTTAGCATAAGAGACCTGCTGCTTAAATAAAAACAAATATAAGACCTGTTTTTCAACACTGCATGCTAATCAAGATAGAGAAGTAGAGAAATGTTTTTTGTCTACTTCTCTAGTATAGAAGTAACTGTGCTCTGGTAACTGTGCACATTAGCACTTTGGTATTCCTCAGTCCTAGGTCTATTCTAACTCACAAGGATCCATAGTGCTAATGCCATTTAAATTTCTTCTCCTAGAACTGATCAAAATATATTATTCATCCTACTGTATTAGTTTCCTATGGCTTCCCTAAAAATGTATTATAAACTGGATGGCTTGAAAAAACAGAAATGCATTATTTTCTCACAGTTCTGGGAGTTAGAAGTGCAAAATTGAGATGTTGGCAAGGCTGTGCCTTCTCAGAAGTCTTTAGGGGAGAATCCTACCTTAATTCATCCAGCGTTTGGAGCCCCGGGTGTTCCTTGGTGGGTGGCAACATAACTGCAACGTCTGATTCTGGCTTTGTAGGTCCATCTTCCCTCTGTGTCACCATCTCCGTGTCCCTCCTATTTACAAAAGGACACCAGTCCTACTGGCCATCCTAATAATTTCCTCTTAACTTGATTATATGTGGAAAGATTCTGTTTCCAATCCAGGTCACACTCACAGGTACTTGAGGTTAGGACTTTAACATATCTTATTAGAGAACACAATTTAACCCATAACACCCACATTCTGTACTTTTCCATTTATTCAGAGGGCATGGGGTGAGGAGGTTGTATTTTATTACCTGCAACACCTATCTTCCTTCTCTCGTGTTTATTCAGAGTTGACGGTGAATGGCAACATAAGTCACTTGTGCCACTGTTTTACCTGAGGTGGACTGTGACCTCCACACTTTATATGCCGGGGGCTTTAGGAGAAACCTTAGAATCGTAATCCTCAGGCTTTCCCCAGAAGACACCTAAGAGTGAAGGAGAATGAATGCCACCCACAGCTGCCTAGAGACATAATAAATAGCAGCATGTCATAGACCCAACATTTCTTAGAAATCTCATGGATTTTACATAGTTGCAAACTTGCGTTCAGCTTCATACCTTATCTATGCTTCTTTGAACAGAAACATATTTTAAGTTTCTTACAGCTAGAAAAAAATAAAAACAAAATGTCTTTAAATGTCTGATCAGACAATGGAAATTATTCTATTGAAATAAAGCACTGTGGGTTAATGAGAAAAAACTGTCTTGATGCACTTTATGTGGGTGCAGAGCATGACACACAAAGATTAGAATTTGGCTCCACCTATTTCCACTTGTTTGGGGAAGTTACTTAGCTCTCACTGTCTGCTTCCTTATCTGTAAAAGGAAAATGGTACCTGCACAGTGTATTCTAGGACAATTAAATGAAGTGATATATATAAAGTGCCTATCTCATTCCCTGATAGTTAAATCATACTCCAGTATAGTAGAAGTAATTATTAACAGTATTAGAGGATCATAAAGATTTGAAAAGAGCTGACATTGCTTATGAAATTTAGTATTCTGGAAGTTGAATCATTGCCACAGTATTATAAGAATCTATACTCTTACCAATTTGTGAGTGCCAATGGCAGCTCATTGTTTCATCATATACGACCCACTAAAGATGGACGCATTTACCCAAACACCCAGAAATGCAACACCATGTGATGTTTAAAGCTGGTGTTAGTAGAAATGTTAGTAAATGCATTTCCTTGCTGAGGGATTGGGATTATTTGATTCCTTTATAAATCTGAACAATTCTCTGAATTTCACTGAACATTTTAGTAAAATTCCTGTCTAGAAACATGATAGTGAAGAATGTTAACCTACTCAATAATTATTTACTTTGTTATCAGCATTTTTATTTTCTTAAAGTCCCAAACAAAAATTTTCATGACCAACTGGTGTCAATACAACTCTTCATAAAATCTGACCTCTTTTCTAATAATATTATATTTTTACTTTTTTCTCCCTTTACTTACTGAGCATGGTAAGTATTTATTGAGCTTATGTGCTTTATTTAACAGTGTTTGAATTCTCCTCTTTTTCACCGTATAGCTCCCCTTTATAAAGAAAGCTTTATGCAATGGAATTTTTGTGATCTTTGTGAGTTTGTCTTGCTTTTCATGGACTGTCACATGCTCTGTGCTGTGGAAAGTCTCCCCTCTCAGCCCTTTAGGGCAGGCTCCTAGACATTCTTGTGTTAACCTCGTGACCTAAGGATGCCCACGTCACATGAGTCCTGTGAAATTAGATCTCCACACAGTACAGGACTGAGAGCCCCATGGCTTGTGAGCAGTACTTTCTGCAGTGAGAACCCCAAGTGTCTGCAAATTCCTTGTAAATTCTTTGGTTCCTTATCTGCAGAATACCAGTAACTCCTATGCTGATTTCTAGGACCTGAAGAGCAGAAGCTCTTCCTAATCTGCTGTGTCCACTGTGCAGATGAGAGATCTCACCTATGTAATATTTGTTTATTCTTTCTCCCTCCTGTGGAATATGAGCTCCCTTGAGGCTGATCTTGGTAGAACTGCTCAACTCTTCAGACATAGGCCAATAATACCCCATTATAAAATTGAGAAATAAATAAATGTTAATCCTGTAGACATGAGTGCTCTGTGACCGACTGCTTTTATTTTTTAATATATTTTATTGATTATGCTATTACAGTTCTCTCATTTTTTTCTACCCTTTATTCCCGTCCACCCTGTACCCTCATCCCATCATCATTCCCCCCACCTTAGTTCATGTCCATGGGTCATACATACAAGTTCTTTGGCTTCTCCATTTCCTATACTATTCTTAACATCCCCCTGTCTATTTTGTACCTACCATTTATGCTTCTTATTCCCTGTACCTTTTCCCCCATTCTCCCCCTTGCTGCTGGTGACCCTCCATGTGACCTCTATTTCTGTGGATCGGTTCTTGTTCTAGTTGTTTGCTTAGTTTGTTTTTGTGTTTTCAGGTTCCGTTGTTAATAGTTATGAGTTTGTTGTCATTTTACTATTCATAGATTTTTATCTCTTTCTTAGATAAGTCCCTTTAACATTTCATATAATAAGGGCTTGGTGATGATGAACTCCTTCAACTTTACCTTATCTGGAAATTGAACCAGTGACCTTTTGGTTCACAGGCCAGCAGTCAATCCACTGAGCCACACCAGCCAGAGCTGCTCTTATTTATATTTAGGGGGTACATTTACCCTAGAGTAGCAATCCCAGCCTTAATAAGCAATGTCAAAATTCATAGTCCAAGCATTAGGATACACTGGTAAATGTATCATACAGTTAGTTTTATACAGAAAAATAAAATTGCTGTTTCATTGTAAATAAGAAATGGAAATATTGTTACTGATAACAGCAGAACATGTTACTCTTAGAGAGACCAGTTATTTAGTGCACAACAAGAAGAACTTATCACTCCCCTATAGTCTGGCGAGCATAAGGGAAGACAAAGTATGGCCCTGGCAGACAGACACTGGCAGCTTGCTCCCATTTCATTGAATTCTTTCCACTTTAACAATATTATATTCTAGAACTCCTTTCTGGTTTCACAAACGATTATCTTAACTGCTAATTTTTCAAAGATGCTTCTTTCCCTGTGCCAGTTCATTCTGTCAGTCTTGTACTTAAGCTACAATACCACATTGCCTATTCAAGTACGTACAGATATTTTATTTTTTTAGAATATATCAGGATTTATTTTGTAGAAGGTAGCTATGACAGCAGAGATTTTAAATATAATGAATGGGTTCAGTGTGTAACTGTTTTTACACTGAATACCAGTTTGATTTAATAATCAGAGATACATTTATCTTTGTTTTGTTTTTATAGAGACATGAATAAGTTAATAGTAATACCAAATGCATGAAGTACAAAGAATAATGATACAGTGCTGACTTGGATATCCGCCATCCATTTTAAGAAAACAAAAGAGAATCATCACTAACATTAAAGTTCCTGTGTCACATCCTGGTTCCATCCCTTTCCATTGTCTTTCAAATGGAATAATAAGCATGAAATTTATGTTATTTCCTTTGTTCTTTATGCTCTATTTATTTGTACTTATTCCTAGTTATCTATTTGTACTTTATAATGTGTAATGTGTACTGTGTTATACAAATACAAATAAATGCCCATAAGGTTTAGTTTTATATATTTTTCTGCAGCTTGCTTCTTTGCTCTGCATGAGGCTCTTCACCTATCTGTTGCATGTAGTTATAATTTCATTTACAACAGGTAATTTATTCCATTGTCTGAGTTTTTTTAAAACTATGTTGAACATTTTGTTTGCTTCCTGTATTTTTTGCTTTCACACACAGTGCCTCAATGAGGAAAACTTTTTTGTTTGTTTTGGTACATATTCCCGGAGCACATGTGAAAGAGTTTTTCTATAGTAGAACTTTTCAAGAAGTACACAACACTAAATTATAGATTGTGCTACGAAATGTTGCCCTCCTCCATCCCGAGCTCACCTAGGGAGTCATGGGTTGGCCGGCGCCTCTGCACATGTTGCCTGAAACACTGACCATTCAGCTCATTATTTTTAGAGCCAAATGGGGTCAGATACGGCATTCCATTTTCTCTTCTAGTTGGGAGCACGCTATGTGTCCTCAGACACTTTGCGCCTCATCACAAAGGACTCTAATACCTGTATACCTACATTAAAAGCTGATTACAAAGTAAGCAATTGTCCACTATAGATAAGGGTCCTAGGAGTTGCTTGGAGTTCTGATTCAAGGCAGCAAAGTTTCAGTTTACAGCTTAGCTGAGATTGGTTGAGAGTGGGGTTTATGGGGACTCTGTGTGGTATTCTCAAATCGCTGTTCGATTATATCAGATAGTTCTGTTTATGTCTAATATACATTTTTACTAACAAAAAGACTTATTCAATTGGGTTTCTGAAATTTGGGGGTTCTGAATTATTTTAAAATAGTTGCTGTATTAGTAAGAGTTTTGTAGAAAAGAAGAATCCACACCATATAGATAGATACAAATGTACATACAAATCTAATCTATATAGATATAAATTAGATACAGATATAGATACAAATTATAAGGCATTATTGGCTCATGCAATCATGGAGGCTGAGAAGTTCCAAGAACTGCGGTGGGCAAACTGCAGACCCAGGACGGCCAGTCATGTAGTTTGGGTCTGCGTCTGGTGTCCTGAGAATCAGGAGAACAGTGGTGTAAGTTCCAGTGCAAAAGCAGGCACACTTAAGACCCAAGAAGAACTGATGTTTTATCTCAAGTTCAAAGGGCAGGAAAAGACTGATTTCCCAACTAAACGCAGTCAGGCTGGCAGAATTCTCTCTTACTTGGGGAAGGGTCAGACTTTTTATTTTATCCAGGCTTTCAACTGATTGAATGGGGGCCCAGCCACATTAGGAGGGCAATCTGCTTTAGTCAGTGTACCAATTTAAATATTAATCTCATCCAAAAGCATCTATACAGACACACCTAAATAGTATTGGACCAAATACTTGGACATCTTTGGCCCAGTCAAGTGAACACAAAATTAACCATCACAACTGATATGAAAAACACCAATTGAATTGAGAATATGTTCACATACTATTGGTCTAAAAAAAGGTGTTCTACTCAAAATTTGGTTTCAACTGTTTTACATATCTATCGGTTTTGAGAAATTAATTTTAAACTTTTATTACATATATGAGTGAACATATTTTGTTTTTCATGCTAATTTTTGAGATTGTGAAGAATTCATTATGTAAGTGTTATGATCAAGAATTGCACATAGCAACTCCAAGTACAAGGTGAAGTTATATTTATAGAAGCAAATTCAACATTTCCATAACTATTTTGGAAACATATTATTTGGAAGTTATAGATAAATTTAGTATCAAATCCATTCCTAAATATTTTTATTTTACTTTTTAAATAGCAATTATATAATATGGAGAATCTAATAAAGTTTTAAAAATCTAAGCCACATTTTATATATATTCTCACAATTTCTAAAATTTATATTAGTTTATACCACATATATGTATATATATTTTTTCCATTACTTATCTATGCCATAACCTGAAAAATGTTGGAAAGTACTGCTCTGAGTGTATATTTAGGAACAAAAATTCCTTCTTATATGGCATAAGCATAATTTTTATCAGGTAAATCTTTATTGTTTTTTAATTTCCACTCCAAGAAGCAAAGCACAAATGTTCTTGTTTCAAATCCTGTTAATACTTAACATTGTCATGGCTCATAATTTTGGAAACCTTGGAGGCAGGGTTTTTAATTTGTAGCTCCCTAGTTAGCAATGAGTTTAATATCTGAGTTTAATATCTGATGTATTTACCTACCACAATTGATTCCTCTGTTAAGTATCCACTTACATATTTGCTTTTGGCTGCTTTCATTGCTTATGTTTTGAACATTGATTTATAGCTCTTTGTTTATCCTTGATAACAATCCTGTGTATATTATCTGCACTGTACCCATCTCCTGACAGTACATGGGTTTACTTATCATTCTTTTTCTGCTGTCTTAATGAGCAAAGTTTTAAAATTTTAATTTATCCGTTATTTTCCTTATGGCTTAAATGATTATATGTTGCATAAGATATTTTTTCCTGTACCAAGATGGTTATTTTCCTATATGCTTTCTAAAAGTTTTATGGCTTTGCCTTTTGAATTTAGGTTTTAACCCAACATGAATTCATTTTGGATAGGTGAATGAGAATTAATTTACTTTTTAACTGGTATATAATTTTTCTTCACTGATTACAGGATAGTTCCCTGTATATGATGATCCCATATACTTAGAGCACTGTTTTGAGACTCTCCACTCTGTTTAATTTATAATTTTTATATCTCAGTACACACACTCTACAATCTTAATTACTATAATACTAAATGAATTCTGTGACTATGGGGATTTGGATTGCAATTGCATTGAATCTGTAGGGAGAAATGAGATATTTCAGTATTGAATTTGAATATGTGAACTTATTACATCTCTTTACCATTTTGGCCTTCTTGAAAATCTCTAGTAATGTTTATTTCTAATAAAGATCTTAAAATGTTTTTAGATTTATTCTTATTTTATATTTATGTGGTAATATAAATTATATATCTGAGTATATTTGTAATCTGTTTATTGTAGAAATTTTTAGTTGAGTTTTATAAAATGATAATATATTCAACAAACTTGTTATAGCTTCCCATAGGTACTAAACATTATCTGTAGATTCTTGGGGGTATTTTATATAGAAAACTTATATCACTGAAAATAATTTGAATTATTATTCTTTCCTTCTAAAGTGTATCTGTTGTTTTAATTAATGCTTTTCCAGTGAATGCCAGAACCTCTAATTTTATTTTTTATTTTTTCTCTTTGTGCTTCATGATGCCTTATGATGCTTTATATTTCTTAGTGAGAGGGAAAGAGAGAGAGAGGGAGGGAAAGATTTGTGATGATGAACTCTTTCTTTTAGGAACCTCATTACATAAAATGCTTTGAAGCCTATGTGAAGGTGAGTTAGTTTGGGGAGAAGATGGTGTGTACTTATTTCTACCAAGCAACTCTGGTTACTTTAAATTTTTACTTTGAGATAAATATTTTCAATACACCTAGCTAAGGTGAGCCTGACCTACAAACCTGCCCAAGGACCTTCTAATAAATATTCTATTTTTTTGTGCCCTTTCCACTCAGGGATAGAGTCTGAGACATAATTTTTCTTATAGCCTCCTAGAATTGGTTGCTTAATTCCCCTCTAACCTGGAGGAAATAGCCCTGTTATGGAGGGAGATCCCAGATTTCTGTGAAGTTTTCTTATTAGACCTTCCATCTTAGGGGGCCGTGGGCATTATCTCTTCTCCCAAAAGCCCTTGGGTTCAGTGCTACCTTCAAACAAACAACATCATCAGTGCTCAGCTTCCCATCCCCTGTTTTTCTTTAGCTTTAGGCCCTTAGGCCTTTCATTATATCTTACTAAGTTTCCACTGTACTGATGGGTTAGAGATATTGTAAAATACTGTATCCAGCATATTCATGTACCTTTCTTTTTGGGAGGGGGCATTGACCGGGGAGGTAGGGTAGCCATAACACCAGAAGTAGTATAATAAATATTTTTTTAGTGCTCTTCACATTTGTCCTTTACCTCACACATTTACTTCAACTTTAAAGTAGCAGTTCTGATTTCTAGGAAAAATTTTTATGTACTTCAAGAATGTCAATTAGCAGAATTTGCTGCTCTTTTCAGAATAAGGAGTTAAAAAAGAATCTGTGGTAGGCAGCATTTGGAGCTGGCCTCTGTGATTCTTGCATCTCAGGGTCTGTGCTCTTTTTTAAAAAAAATATTTTATTTATTTATTTTTAGAGAGAGGGGAAGGGAAGGAGAAAGAGTAGGAGAGAAACATCAATGTGTGGTTGCCTCTCATGTGTCCCCTGCTGGGGACCTGGCCTGCAACCCAGGCATGTGCCCTGACTGGGAATCGAACCTGCGATCCTCTGCTTCACAGGCCCGTGCTCAATCCACTGAGCTACACCAGCCAGGGCAGGGTCTGTGCTCTTTATCATTCTCTTTCTTTAAGAGAGGACACAACTGTAAATATGAGGGATTTTACTCCCACACCTGAGTCACACTCTATGTCAAAGGTGAAGAGACTCTCCATACATAAGACCCCAAATCAGTTGACTTTGAGTTATAAAAGAAAAATTAGTGTGGGTGGGCCTGAACTAATCAAGTGAGACCTTAAAAGAGTGTGGGCCCCTCCTGAGAGAAGCCACTCAAAGCACGAGAGATGCTCTCCTGCTTGTCCTGAAGAAGCAAACTGCCAGGATATGAAGAAAGGCATGTGGCAAGGGTCTGAGAGAAGCCTCCGAGTGCTGAGAGTGACAACTGTCAACCAGCAAGCAAGACAACAGGACCATTGTTGTACAACCACTGGGAATGACTTCTGCCAAAATCTGAAGAGACTTAGAAGAGCACCCTTCCTAACCGAGTCTCCAGTGTAGAGACAACACCAGCCAGCACCTTGACTTAGTCTTGGGAGGAACTGAGCGGAGAACCAGATGAAACAGTTGATTTCTGATCCATGGAAACAGTGAAATAATACACTGCTTTGTTATGTGCTGACCTAAGACAGAAGCAATCGAACCTAAAGCATGTCAGCACCCACGGCTTTTTCCTTTGTCCTCCCACGTCTCACACCCCATTTTCTACTTTCTGGAAAGGAAGGACACACAATTATTCCCAGGTATGAAAAACAAAACTGTACAAAAAACTTTTGCAGGTTCTACTTTTCAACAGAAGAATTGGGTTGACATTTGGGGAAAACAGTATTCTCCTTTGTAAATTTAGACAAAGTCTTTGAATTAGCACAATAGCTTAGAGTAAGATTATCTTGCTTTATTTACAGGACAATCTTAGAATATGAAACATTATCTAGAAAATAGCTACATATCTTTACAATATGGAACAGATATTGCACAGGAAATAATAATTATATTTTTAGAAGAAAAATATTTTAAAAATTAAGAGAAATTTATTTTTAGAGCCTATAAAAACAAATTAAGATAGAATTATAATATGCTGGTTTATATCATCACTAAATCTTAGGAAGTGTAATGGGTGTCAAAGGAACACCCTGTTGACTCATTTACAATAGGAAGCACCTAGTTTCATACTCACAAAATTGCTTAAATGTATGTAGAAAGGCTCAAAATTTGCAAAATGGTGTACTTTGTTTTCAGACTCACACTTGACAGGAAAATGTCAAGTGTAACATGTAAATTGTAACAGTTGTACATTGACATAGAGAATTGTTTTTGATCATTATGAATTATCAAATTATGCCTTCAAAAGCAAGGTCTTATACCTTAAACATCTTGCAAAAGTGCACTGCCCCAAGACCTATTTCGTACTCATTTTGCGTTATTGGAGGGATGTGAGAAACTAGTGTACGGTAAAGAGCTTCACGATTCTGAGTAGAGGCCACATTCCAGCCAGCCAGCCAGCCAGCCAAAGTTTGACCCGCTGAATCAACAGAAATATATCTTAGGCCACTTGATCACTTGTTAGCTCTCAAAAGTTTGTTAATGATTCTGAACCTCACTCAATCACTTCAGAAACAGTAGGATATTAGAACCATAACCGAATGACTACCCCATGCAGAAGCATTTGTTTCTTACTCCCCACGGACTTACATATGTCATAATAGTCCTGTGGGTCCAAGATGAAGCTGAGAAAAGAAAAACGACTGCGATGGTCTTAGCAGAAATAAAATCATAGCCCAGAGCACAGCACTAATGTGAGAAAAAAAACCCAACCACTTGTTGTTCCTACTGTAAGCACCGGTGACGTTTCACAATGCCTCACTCATCAAACTGCTATCTTTGCCTATTGAGAACAAACAAACCAAAATGAAGGCAAAAAAGCCTATATTCCTCTAGAAACCAGCTATGATAAAATGAGAAAGATCTAGTCAACGTTACCAAGAGCTGCATGACAGTTAGTGTCAGTGCCACTCTGACCAGAGTCCTTGCCTTCTGTGGACCTTACAAATGAATGGTCTCAGCCTAGTGCCCTCACTCCACCACACCCCTGTCCAGACAGTCCATCTCTTATCCAGGCACACTCTGTTTCCTCTTCTCTGTCCCTGATGCTTTAAGCCAAGGAGAATTTTGCTACTTGCTTGTAGTCCAGCACAAGTCAATGAGGTCCCTTAAGCACAGTAATTAACATACAAGATACAGTTCTGATTGCTGTGAATCCGTGAAGAATGAGACATGTCTCTTTCTTCAAGGATTTAACTGCCAGAAGCAGATGTACGTGACTTTCCTGGTAATAGCCCTGGATCCCACTTCTACTCATTGCTGACCCGCTCTACCCTAATCCAACTTCTTTATTGGTTTCATTTTCTTGATCCTGAGGCACCAGCTAGATCTCTGCCTTTTGCCCCAGCACCTAGTATTTGTACTTTGAACCGGCAGTGTTTGGTCCTTGTTATCTGACTAACATGCCCCCTGCTCTTACCCTGAGTTACCTGGGTTGTTTCCAGCAGAAAGGCACATCTCTGGGTCTGTTACTATGGAATGCATCACCTGGCCAGCATTTGGGACATTCTATCCACCCTTCCTTCTCATTAAAGGGAAAATTGAGCCTCATCTTTCTAAACATCTCCCTAGAGATTTCCCTAGAAGAGCTGTCTTGTTAGTAGAAGCTGGCAAAAAGCTCCAGCATAGCCTCTCAACCCAGAGGAGCCAGTCACAGAGTGTGGGGCTGAATGCAGAAGAGAATGTGAGCTTAGCGTTGGGCAGAGCAGGGCACGGATCTCCAAACTGCCTCTTCCCAATTGTACCATGTTGGGGAAATTACTTAATATCTCTAAAACTGAGTTTCCTTCTTTATAAAAAAAAGGAAATTTTTTATTTTGCGGAATCATTGGGAGTTATTAGAACAGGATTATACATAGTACTCTCTGAAGGTACAAAAAAAGAACAAAACTAAGTATATCTGTACCCCAAAGCTGGTTTCTTATATGCCTGGAAAAAATGGCTTTAAGGGGAACAAACTGCTGAAGAACAATTACAATCAAATAAAAGTGCAAATTCTATCTGTCCTCTACAATGATGGTAACATTTTTCATCTACAGGAGTTCACCTAGTGAGTGTTGGGACTTTTGGTCTGAGTGGAAAAAAAGAAAAAGAAATTGCATCTTTCCTCTAGCAGGACTGAAAAACATAGAAGTTACCTGGGGAATCTGCATAGTCCTGAAATCCCTCTGAGCAGACAATAGATGTCTTATCTACATGTGTGTCTGTAGGTTGTGGGGTATTCATATCCAAGAGCTCATTCTATACTCATAGGATAGGTCCTTAGATCAGCATTCAGAATGTATTTGCTTTTATTTTACCAAAATTTTCATCAATCTTAGCTTTCTAATTTCCCTGTTCATAACATATTAGAAATAACAAATTAAGTGGGGAGAAAGTCTATACAGAAAGACGGCAACTGACAATTTTAGTGCCTAATTCCTTGAGGGTTCAATTTAACAACTATATTTTAATAGGATTTAGTCTTAAAAAACTAATCTTTAGCTTTGTATTTTATGATGTTGTACCTATATAATATGGCATGATTATCATTATATCCTGAAATTCTAAATATTAAGCCCTACCCAGAGCAAAGAATAAAGACATGTTTACAAGTATTTTAAACAAGAAATTATGTGATATTGTTTTTATTATGACACCCCCCAAAAAAATAAAATTACCTTTCTGTAGAGGCCTTTTGAGCCAAATGCAATAATGTGTTCAGTAAGGTCACTTCCCAGTGATACTCCATAGTTTTCTCCAATACAAGAGATCGGGCTTTATTTTCCAACAAATGTTTGTAAACAAATTTAGTTTTAAGATTCTTTTAAAAAACAAAGCAAGTTAACATATTTACTTAGAATGAAGAGATTATTACAAAACAGAATATTAATTTTTATATTTATATAATGTGGTAATGTGCCAAGGAATAGTCAAAACTATAGTCTACTATACTAAGGCCTCAAACCCATAGGAGCTATAATTAAGTATCTCTTAGGCAGATACTCAATGGCCCCACCTATCAGCTTCCTGTATGTGGAAAAAAAAAATACGCTGTGAAAGTGAGTGAAAGGTTTAGCACTTTTAAGATGTGCCTGATTCCTACAGAGTACCCAGTTTAAAAAACAAAAAGGCAAGCAAGCAAAAAAGCTCTACTCTGATACAACTTTTTCCTCATTAGTGTGGCCTTCATCTGCACTCCTCTCCACTCCCACAAGCACCAACAGGCTCCGTATACACTCATGACCTAGTTCACTCCACAGTGCCTGTGAACATAACACAGGGCCCCTGCATTGGTGTGGTGGAGGTCCCCCTTCAGCCTTCAGATGCTATATTTTTAAAACCATGTCTTTTCATTTCTAGGCATCTTATACACGTGCATAATTAGCTTGTTCAGGACAGATTTTATTCTTGGACCTTTGCTCCTAAGTTAGAATGATGCCTGCCTGGGGGATTTGACCTGGAGTTCTGCCCCTTACCCTGTGGATCCATGACCAGCCTGGCTCCATTTATCCACTTACTGCAACACAACACTTCCTCAGTCAAGATGTGCAATGCATATACTGACTACTGCAAAAGCACTGACAGTGGAGAAAACATTTTTCTAATCATAAATTTCTATTTAAAGAACAAGTCGATCATATTAAATTTCCTGAAAGTGAAAAGATGCCTTAATACTCCTGTCATTATGACTTTATCCTGCCTGCTCTCTTAATACACCAGTTAAAAAGTTTAACAACAGCTTTTCTGGTAACACACATTATATATGTGTGTATAATTTCACATCTTTTCATCAATCCTATGTTTGACAGTAATTTATGTACCTTGAACCCTGACAATGTTTGAAGGACATTTACTGAAAATGTTAATAAATGAATGAATGAATAAATAAATAAAATACTTTGATAGAGTTTTACTTTGTAGGATCATTAACTTCTTTCTAAATTCATTATTGAAAAAATGTATTGTTTGATTCAGACACATTTATTTTATTTTTCTCATAAGTTTCTTCATCATCATTTGATAACTGTTAGAGATTGGGACTATGGTAAGTTTGGAATTATATAAACAATAGCATTCTGATATCCAGAATATTCAAGAGCCTCCCTTAAATGGGTTGACTCCTCTTTATCAAATAATGGTGATACCTATGCTTACGTAGTGGTTAGGAGTTAGGGTTATTGGAAACTTCATATGTTGGCATAATAAAGAACATATTTGAAATGAAAAAATTCTATGTTTCATATGAAATAGTATAATTTCCTTGATATATCTAATAAAAATAAAAATTAAAAATAGTAATAAATAAAGGAATCCGAAAAAGTGAAGTAAAATGAGGAAGTCTAGCTCTAAATATTATTTTAAATGCTTAGAAGCACAAGACAAAAAGCCCAAATGCATATATTACAAGCTAAAGCCCACATTTGCATCAATGAATGGAAAATATTGTATATTTTATAAAGATGTTGAAAAATTCAATAGTCAAAGGCGTTATAAATAAACTAGGAAAACTAGCTTACTAATCTTACCAAAATAAATTCTAAATCAGTCATTGGTGTGTTTTGTTTTTTCATCTTTTTTCTAATTTACATAAAGGAAAAATTACTTTGTGCTATTCATTTCAATGGTTTTGATAAATGCAGAGAATAATGTAACTCTATGTCAACCCACCACTGCAATCAACAAGAGTCCTGTCACCTCAAAAAATGTCCTTGTGTGGCCACTTGCAGTCAGTCACTCTCCCCACTGTTAACCCCTGGAAAACAGTGATCTGTTCTTTATCTCTATAGTTTTGCCTTTTCCAGAATGTCCTATAAATTGAATCATACTGTATGTAGCTTTGTGTGTCTGCATTATTTGATTAAGCATAATTTATTGGAGATCTACTCATGTTGTTTCCTTAATAATTCATTCTTTTATATTGCTAAGTAGTATTTTATCTTATGATTGTACCACAGTCTGTTTGTAAATTCAGGAGCTGAAGAATAGCTCGATGGTTTACAGGTTTTTGTTTTGGTTTTATCATTAAAAAAGTGTTATTTCATGCTTTTCTTACTTTTCTAGTATGGCTTTCTCCGCTCTCTCAAACTTTTTATGTTTGAGGATTAGTTCCCAGTATTTGAGATACAGCCACACAATGTGTATCATGCTTAAATATGCTGGTCAGCCCAGTTGCCATCTCTAAATCAGCAGCAGCTGGGTCAGTGAATGCCCCAACTAATAGGGTCTTCCCTTTCGCCAGTCATTATTCACCCTGCTGAACTGAAACTTTATACCTATTGATTAGTAATTCCCCAAGTCTGCTCCCCTGCACCAGCTCCTGGCAACCACTATTCTATTCTTTGATTCTATGAATTTGACTAATTTAGAAATACTACAGAAATGGAAACATGCAGTATTTGTCTTTCTGTGATTGGCTTATTTCATTTAGCATAATATCTTCAAGCTCTAACCACATTGTCTCACATGGCAGAATTAACTCTTTTATAAAATACTGAATTATATTCCACTGTATGTGCATAGTACAACTATTATCGCCCTTTTCATCTTATGGCATGCATAAACTAATTACTGAAATTCTGTAGCAAACCAAAAATGTTTTTTTGCCACTCAGATAAGAAACAATAGGTATAATTTTGACTCATTCACTCTGAATGGTTATTTTGTGTTGGCTGGTGTCATCTTTTTAAATTTGACAACCTGAGGGGAAAGAGGTCAGTGTCTCTGACTGAACAGTCAATATTAAAAGTGGTCAGGCTTTAGAAAGTCTGCAGCACATCAGTATGCCTCTTGTGGCACCTGCTGAAAGTTGCTGATATAGTACATATCCTTTATATCCATTCATCTGTTTATGGATATTTAAGTTATTTCCACTTTTTGGCCTTTATCAATAGTGCTGAAATGAGCATGGGAGTGCTAATATCACTTCAAAACCCTAATTTCAGTTCTTTTGGATGAGTACTTAGAAGTGGAATCGTTGGATCATATGGTCGTTTTATTTTTAAGAAGCCTCTGCATTCTTTTCCAGAAAGGATGCATCAGTTTCATTCTCACAGTGTGGAAGGGTTCCAGTTTCTCTACATCCTTGCCCATACTTGTCTCTTTTTTAAATAATGGACTTCCTAACAGATGCGATATCTCATTGTTTTGATTTTCATTTTCCTGCTAATTAGTAACAATAAGCATCTTTTCATATACAAATTAGTCATATGAACATGGCTGCTTTCTTCTGGAGAAATGTCTTTTCAAGTTCCTTACCTACTTTTTAGTCAGGTAATTCAATGGTTTAGTTATTGAGTTGTTCTTATACAATATGAGAATAATATATGAGGAATATCTTATCTCAGTATATGAGGAATTCCTTATATATTTTGGAGATTCAACTCTGAGCAGATGCATGGTGCCCACATATTTCTCCCGTTCCATTTCTCAATCTGCTGATCATTTCTTTGGCTGGGCAGAGGCTTTTTGACTTGACATAGTACCACTGCCCTATTTTTGCTCTTGTTGCCCTTGCTTTTAAAGTTGTATCTGTAAAATTATTGTGGAGATCAATGTCCTGAAATTTTTCTCCTGTTTTCCTCTAGGAGTTTCAGGTCTCACATTTAAGTCTTAAATACATTTGTCTCTGTGTGTGTATAAACAAGGTTCCAGTTTTATTCTTTTACATGTTTCCCAACATCATTTGTTGAAGAGACGATCCTTTCCCATCGTGTATTCTTGGCTCCCTTTTGGAATATCAGTTAACTACACATGCGTGGATTTAATTCTGGGCTCTCTATTCTGTTTTGTTGGTCTATATGTATGACTCTGTGCCAGTACCATTCTTTTATATTTTCTCCACAGTTTTCACTAACAGCCCCTGGGAGAGATAGGCTATGGTGAGCTTACTTCATCTTGGCTGTCAACAAAAGTCTCAGGTCCATGATACAAGTTTAAAAAAGAAAACTGTGTAAAAAACTAAAAATGGAAACAAGGCCCTAGAGGAAAATATAGGAGAATACATTCTGTAAAAAAAAGGAGAAACCACTTATTAAGCAATGGTGAAAGCTGGACTCCATAAAACTGAAACATCTTCCTGACAAAAAAATGGTACAAAGTGAAGAGAGAAAAACTGGCCAAAAATATTAACATATTAATTGTCAATCGATGTCCTTAAAGAGCTCTTATAAACTAATGTATATGAGACAACAACCCGACAAAGCTCAAGAGCAGGGAGAGAGTGTAAACCTATGTGAAAGATGCCCAGCCTCAGGCAAAGTTCATGAAATGTACATGAAAACAAAGTATGGTGTCTTTCATCTGTCACAGAGGCAAACAGAAAAGTTTGGGCTCTGTGTGGTGCTGACAGGAGTTTGGGGAAACAGTCTCTTCTACACTGGGACTGGTCACATGACCTGATATTCACCCATAGAAACACGATTTAGATTATGTGTAGTCATTAGGATTTAAGGTTTACAAAGTTTGTTTCCCAAGTATTAATGAAATGTATCCTCCTAACACTAATGAGGGTTAGTGATTTTTTATATATTCACGTTAAAAGTAAGAAAACTGAGGCTCAAAGAGTTGCCATATCAAGTTATGGCATACAACTCGCCAGGGGCATAACCGGGGTTAGAGGCCATCCCTCGATTTTAAGTTCCAGTCCCACTAACCAGAGCTGACTTGCCTGAACACCCAGTGTTCTGTGCAGCAAAGCATGTCACTGCTTCACACTGTGGACAGGAAAGAGGCTGCCTTTTATTAACATGAAGACTGGTGATGTACTAATGTTATTCCCATCTCCAAGTTGGTAGAATTACTAAAGAAAAAAATAAAGAGAAGTATCACGTAGCCAACAAATATTACAGACATTTTTTCATTATTAAAACATTGAAGAAGTGTATCTATTTTTTTAGATTTTTGTTTGTTTTAAGGACATCTTTCTAAATCTATCATTTTGAAGTTTTGTGTTAATAAAGCACTATTGTTTGGTACTTCAAAGAAATGGATCAATGGAAATACCTAATTAGCAGTATGAATGATTAGTTTAAACAAAGCACACAGAAAAGTGAAGCATAGTTTTGAACTAATGTATCACCTGGCATTGCATTATACCAGGTTTTGAGATAGATAACTATTATGAATTGCTGACGTTCACTGCAATTTTCACACGGAGATATTTCATCTCCCATTCCCTTATGTTACTGAAGATGTATTATAAAAGCCATAATATTGAAAACTTGCAATTTGGAACTCATCAGATTTAACTGATAAGAATTTTTCTATTTCACAAAACATAACTTCACTCAGAAATATAAACTTGTTCTGCTGCATTAAGCAGTGAACAACAGTACAGCAACGTAAATTGCCTTTTGGACTGTATTTGAATCAGCTCTCTTCCTCATTATTTTTTTCCATTAGACTTGGCTTGAAACGCTCAGGGAAAAAAAAAAGGTAAAAAGGTAGTTATCCTGCTTTGAAATACTGTAACATTTTCCTGATTACTATTTTAGCATTTTTAGAAATTCTTTATAAAGGACTCACTAAAGCTAATCTAAAACCTGTGTTTGACTAAATAGCCATTAAACAATTTTTTCACTATTCAGTGATCATCTTCAAGTAAAAAATATCAGATAGGACATGTAGGCAGGTGGTAATAAAAGGGAAGGGGAGTGTTTGGGAGCTCACCCTATTTAGCTTTGAATTCTGACTTTGTCTCTCCTCTGCTGCAGGATGGGGTACTAGTTAATGATGTAAACCCTCCACTCAAGCAAGCTTTCTTTGGCCACTTCCTGGCCAAGTGATGTGGAGCAAACTCCCAAGCTGCTCTGAACCTTGGCTTTCTCGTCTGTAATGTAACGTAGCCACTTAAATACATAGAGACATGTAATAATTAAATGAGATAACCAAAACAATGTCTAGTCTAGTACCTGGAACACAATAAGTTTAAAATAATCATTAATTTTCATTTCTCCCCACCCCTTTACCTCTTCTCTGCAGCTAGTGGGCTTGCTGGGCACCATGTGATATACCCACATTCCCATCAAGGAGGGGCTTACTGCCCAAGCTGTGGGCAGTGTGTGGGCAAATAGTCTTCGGCAGCCACCGCTCCAATGTTTGCCCAGCACCTGGGCAAAATCACATCTCTTCCCAGGGCAGTTCGCATCCAATCTGGACCAATCCTTGCAGAAAGAGCCCAGGCTATCTCGGTCCAGATCCTGACCACTCTAAAGGGTCATCTAGTTGCAGAGCTTCCCAGTGGTCTTGGAGACTCTCATTAAGCTTGAATCACAGCTCAACTTCTCTCTCTCTCTGCCCATTGCTGCTGCATTTCCTTTCTAGAGAGACTGGTGTTAAGGATACTTTTAGGTAAATAGCTTTTAGTTAAAATCCAATTCCGTTTGCTCTCCAGAGAACCTTACCTGCAACCTGGCTCCATTCTACTCTTTCTACGTATTCAACAAACATTTGACTCAGAGTAAAACCAAGGACATTTCACTTCGCCTGCCTGCTCCACACACCACTGCCAGCACTTACCAGCCCAGAGGAAAAAGGAGCTAAATTAGGCAGGGTACCAACCCCTGATAAGAAGCCCTTGGTTTTAGTAATAATCATTTATCTTGGCCTGGAAAGCTTTGTTTCAGGCTGGTGAGAGTCATTTAATTATATCGATAGGACCTAAGAAGGTTTTAAGATATTAATATTGAAAATCAAATCGACCTCAGTGTTACAGTTTGTTCAGAACTAGGCTGAATCTTTCAATGACATAATCTTATTCAAACAAAAACAAAACATTCAATATCGTCATTCTACTACCAACCATTTTACTGCTATAACCAACCAAAGCAACAATGGCAATAATATCTAAATTTCAAATACAATATTCATGTCTATAAAATCTAATATATAAAAATAATACAGAAAAGTTAAGAGCACTATCTTGATACTATACATAAGGAAATGAAACCTGGATAGCTTAATCATTCCTGGAAGGTCCAAAACTAACTGATAAAATCGAGACTGAATTCTGATTTCTGATGTTAGACTTACTGGTTTTTCTTCTACATTGTGAAAAACCCCACATCACTTACAAAACTCAAGTCTGTTTGGAAACATAAAAGTATAAGTAGTCTTAGTTCTTTTGTATTAGACTATTGTAAATGTATATTAATGTGTATATTAATGAAATTACTCGTCCATAGAATATACCTTTGCAGCATACTTGTTTCAAAGAGCTGAACTTGCCTGCACAAAACAATAAACAATTTGCCTGAACTGTGTACATGTATTGACAATAATTTTGAACCCAGATTACTAACAGACAGTATCACACCAAAGGATAATGTGGCTTTCCCAAGGATAAATAAGAAATCAACAGATTATGTGATATGGCAACAGTTTGGGAAAAAGTTAAGCTGTATGTCTTAAATCAAGAAACTTTTGCCAGAAAGGTAATGGAAGCTTAGGACTGGAGACTGGGTTTCTTTGTTTCATCGCATTACAGAACATGAGGCTACAGTGACTTGGATGGCAAGTGCTTTACAGACTGTTTTACATTGAGGAATCACACTGAACACTCTGTCAGAATTACAACAGTCTGACGTACTGTGTGGTTTAGTTTGCAAAGAGGAGTCTCTAGTGATTGTTTAGTTGACATGTATCAGGTATCTTATCCTGCATATGATTAACATTAACAACATAAGCATGCAAAGATTTCCATGTTGTTCACATAAGCATTTTGACTGAGTACCACTTTTTCAGCATTACCAATTAGACATTTATGTTGTTATCTATGATTCATTTGCAAGATATTAAGACATTCCCAGTGACTGAATTAAAAAATATTTTGTTCAAAATCAGTGAAGAGAGATTTTTATCAATTTAAAAGTAAAAATTCATAAAGCCAGACTGATAAAGGAAAACTTTACTTTGGCCTGTTTATCATTAGGTGATGGCAGGTGTTATTCAGAACAGAGCTGTTTCTCATTGTCAGTGTCCCGTGTGGGAACCCACGCAGCAGTTAGGATCTCCTGGGGACTGGGTGCAGACTTCTCTGCTGTGCATCACAGGACACAGTGATAGGTAAAGTAAGCTGAAGTACTACATCTTCCCTAAAAGAACAATTTGGTTATTCCTCAAATTTGAGGTGAGTACAATACATGCTTTGTTTTAAAGCATGCGATTATTGAGAATTGTTTTTTTCTATAATCCTCACCCAAGGAGATGTTCATTGATTTTAGAAAGAGAGGGAGAAGATGAAGAGGAGAGAAAGAGAAACTTTGATGTGAGAGAGATACATCAATAGGTCGCCTCCTGTATGTACCCTGACCAGGGATCAGGCACACAACCTTTTGCTGTACGGGATGATGCTTCAACCCACCAAGCTACCCAACCAGTACGATAGAGCACTGTTTTATAAAGTCTTACAGGATGCTCATAATTCTCTAAAATTTTTCTAACCAATCAAACAAGAAGTGAAATCTCACCAAACAATATATACATAGTCTAACTGGAAAAATGTCTAGCCATTGTTAATATAATGAGAACGGTTTGTGCAACATTGATGGAAGCTGGCAGCAAAGGAGGGTGGACTGGAATGCACATGAGTGAAGGATGATGACCTCACTGTAGTAGTCAGTGGGGAGAGTAGACACCACTGAATGAGCATGTGCACTGTGTGGCTATTGCACTAAGTAAGAGAGAAGAGCAACAAATCAGAATCAAATTTTGTATTAAGATTGAACATTCCTCCACAGAAACTATTCCAATGCTGCAGTTATGGGCAACTGGTGATTGGCAGTTTCATCACATGCCCACTCATGCATCATGTCTCATGCAGAGTTTTTTTGTGAAACACCAAATCACCCAGGTGACTCAGTCCTGCTACAACCCAGATTTGTCACCCTATGACTTCTGGCTTTTCCTAAGACTATAATCCCCTTTGAAAGGAACAGATTTCAGACTGATGATGAGATTCAGGAAAATACAATGGAGCTGCTGATGGCAATTGAAAGAACTGTGTGTGAGGTCCCAAGGTACCTACTTTGAAGGGGACTGAATAATCATTGTCCTAAGTACAATACATCTTCAATAAATGTCTTTCATCTTCATGTTACATGGCTGGATACCTTCTGGACAAATGTCATATATCCTTCAAATAAGAAAAAGGAGCAAATTGGTTTTATCATCACAGGTCTTCATTCTGGCTAAATCATAAATTTACAGTTAAATATTTACTCATTGCTTTATAAACTTCTAGTTTTACTCCCACTATGGAGCTTTGTCCTGGCACATCTGAATGTAGTTTTGGAATTTCACAAAGCGGAAGCAATGGGAGACCTCGGGCTGTCTTATTCATTTTCTTGATCCCAATACCAGCATAGCAATGGTCCACAGTAGGCTTGCAATGCTAATTCTCTGAAGACTGCAAAGGTGAATGGAACACACTATTCTTGTCCTCAAGGAACTCATTAGGGCTATATGGAGAGACTTTGCAAGAGGGAATTTTTACTACACTTAGAAAGAGCTTTATAGTATTTAAGACAGGGAAAGAGTGCCCAGACCATCTCTGACCCCTCCACCACTACATCACCCTTATCACTGATTTTTCTGCTGAGATTGCTAATGCAAGACAAATCACTGGTGATCGTAACTATGATAAAATGCTAGATGTGTCTCATACAGAATAAGAAAAAACACAGTTCTGGCTTGTATTTTTTCCTAGGACAAATGTGGTTCAGATTTTCAAGACCATACCACTCATGTGGAAAGGAATGGACAAACTGAACTAACAAGCAAAACTGACTGATTCATAGATGCAGAGCAGGATGGCAGCTAGGGGATGGGGGAGCATAGCAGGTGAAGGGATTGATTAAGCAAAAAGGAGAAACAACTCATGGACGTGGACAACAGTGTGGTGACTGTGGGGGTAGGAGGTATAAGGGGACTAAATGCTAATGAGAAAAAATACAGTAAAAAAAGAATAAAGAATGAGGCTGACAGTTGCTTTGCAATTGTTGGAAGTTTCATGATTTTTCTATGCACAAGCTTTATTTTTAAGCATATATCATTTGATGTGTATTTTAATCAGTGGCTATTTTTGCAGGTGCTAGATTTTATCAGAAGCTTTCTTAAAGGACTATTGAAATGATAATTTTGACTTTTTTATCAACAGGTTGAATTATATTAATAAATTTTAAATAAAATTTATGGAATGAACTGCATTAGGTCATGTATACTGTTCTTTTATGTTTCTGGATTGCATTTGATAATGGGATGTTTCAGATATTTAATTTATTGTAAAATATAAATTTTATCTTTAGCCAGAATTAAAAATTCAAATATTTTAGGGCAAATTTTATCATACAAACTGTGAAAAGGCTGAGTATTAAGTAAACAGGAGTGGCCAATGCTAAATGGAACTGGAGAAAATTTTTCTTGCCTAATGACACTTTTATTAATATTTTTAATTGAATTTATTGGGGTAATGTAGGTTAATAAAACCGATCAGTTTTCAAGTGTACAATTCTGTAACACAGCATCTGCACACAGCATCATGTGCTTACCAGCCAAAGCAGAGTCTCCTTCTACCACCATCTATCCCTCCTTTGCCTGCTTCCAACTTCTCCCATCCCCCTTGCCCTCCAGCTATGGCCATACTGTCTTTTATTATCTATGTGTTTTTTTGTTCTTAATCCCTTCACCTTTTTCACCCAGCCCTCCAAACCCTTTTCCCTCTGTTCTTCTTATCTATGATTCTATTTCTGTTTGTTACTTTATTTTGTTCATTAGATTACCCATATACATGAAATCATAAGGTATTTTTATTTGTCTGTGTTCTCTTCTGGTGACACCAAATTGTCTGAGGGGGAATTCTCTGATATCTCAGGCTTGTTACCCCTCATAAATGGATTTGCAACACATAGTCACTGGAAGGTCAGGACACACAGACTCTGAGGGGGGAAAAGTTTTTGCTTTTGTTTTATTTTATGATAAATCTGACAAGCAATGAAATCCATCAGCTGTGGATTCCCCATGCCTGCTAACGCATTTCAGATCTGAATGGTTTTACAGTAAGGAAATTTGTTTAAATCTAGCATTCCCTACACATTTTTGACCACGGCAATTACTGTTAAACCCAATCAAATATGAAAATCTATAATTAGAAAAATATGGTTCTGCTGTTATGTTATGGTTCCATCTCTTTGCTAGGTATTTGCTTAGTGTTATTTAGCTCTCTCATCAAAAAAAGAAAATATATATATTCCTACTTTAGACTTTAGAAAAGTTTATGTAGCATTATAAATATGCTTGGCTGTTGAAATGCTTGAAAGGTTAAAAAATATTCTCAACAGAATTTGGTGGTTTCAGCATTTGATAGGAGAGTGGAGAATAAGAAATGTAAATCAAGTGGGCTTCTAAAATACTGTTAATTTACTCCTCTTTATGTAAATTTGTAAAAAAAAAGGATATTAACATTTTCCATGATGTTAAGGTTACTAACATAAAGTTATACTAAATATTTCTTGTCATATAGTATATATAAAATATAAATTTTCTTATATATTTTAAGTGCATCTGAATGTGTGGTAATTTTTACTTTTTTTAAGTTTGTGTATTCTGTTATCTTCCTTATTTCTTATTAGTTTAAATAGTCATTTATCTTATTGAATTCTTCTCTCTTACCCAGAAGATTCAATGCTTTGTATGTAGTACAAGCATTGTATTTTCTATAATCTAATTTATTAACTTTTTCATTCTCCTTTGTTGGGAACTCTCCAGTCTGGTTTCAGGAGCTATAACCTCATGGACAGGTGAAAAGACCCCATGGCTAGAGGACCTTGGGACCATATGCCACTAAGGAGACAAACCTTATTCTCCCAGTAGGGGTGCAGCCTCTACCCCCATTACTTCACCCTGGTCGGTCACTGGAGTATGGCTGGATAGTCAATGATGGGTAAGATTCCTCAAGGAAGAAGCAACCACAGTCAGGAAGGGGCCACAAGGGAAGGATTTGGGGGATTATGGAGAAGGGGCAAAAGACACTCACCCCTCAGCCTTGCCATAGCCTGAGTCCTCATTCAATCTGTAAAAAGTCTCCTAATCTCTTGGCTGCCTTGCTTCCTCCACCTGCAAAAGGGGTGTGCAGCCCTGTGCTGGAATGGGTGGTTCCTGGTGGAGGTGGGGGAGTGATCGGGCCTGAGAAGGAATGTGTAAAATCCTGTGAAACCTGCTTTCTTAAGAATGCCCTCAATTTAAATGTTAAGTGTTCAAACACAAAATGAGTTTGTTTCCCAAGATTTTATAGCTGATTGGTGTCACCCTGTCTACCAGACCCTGACTCCAAAGGACCCCTGAGATTCCAGAAATATTACCTATAAATCTGCATGCATGGTATGTATACCTATGCAGCTCATTGAGAAAGAGGCTCCAGGCCCTTCTCCTCAGAGATTGGTCAGCCTTTTCTCCCCAAGCAGATCATGTCTTAGTAGATTTATTCTCATTCACAGCACTCAGGGGAGCTTTGCTGGGTAGAGCTCCTCCACACCCTCTTTTTTTTCTTTATTCTATTTAAAAATGTTTTCTTACTTATTGTCTACCTTCTTACTTGATTGCTGAATGCAATTACATTTACTTCTTTTCTTGTCAGGTAATAAATGTATATGTGAATATACCTTTTTCTTCTGAATAAATTTTGCATCTTATAAATCATATATTTCATGTTATGGTTTTATATATATTTGACAAGTATAATTTTTCCTTTTATTCAAGTTTTCTAAAAAATTTGAATTTTCAATAGATGAAAGATTTTCTCCTAAATTTTGACTATTTTGACATTATTTTCATAGGATTCTGGTGAAACAGACTATTTATATTTTTACATAATCCAAAAATGTGACTAATTTTTTTGTTCTAGGTATCCCAAGATACATCTGCCTTTGTTTTCAGATACATACCTATTATATCACCAATTATCACTGTTAGTTACCTATTACTAATTCCTTCTTGCTTGCTAACAAAATGTCAGGGTTCTTGGGATGGCAATGCACACAAGAAAAATTGCAGTCTCTCTAGATGACAGGATATAAACACTATGATAAAAGGTACAGCTGCAATTGTGACTGACACTCTCAACATTTTCTTGGACTACGTACAACTAGAAAGAGTCCAATTTCACCACAATCCTATAAACAGGATATCAAAAGAATAAAAATTAAGGGGAAATCTTTCACCTGTTGAAATTCAATTATTTTGAGAAAACTGAAATGAAAGGAAAAAATAAAATTATAATTGTTGAATGTGGACACCGGAAACTGACTCAGTGCCTGGGAACCATGGGACCACAGGCTTGAAGACAAAATCTATGAGGCCAAAAGTGTTGGAGAAGGCACCTGTCATCTGTGCCTCTGGGGTCGTCATTTATCATTTGTACTAAACATCAGCACCTGCCTGCCCCTGGAATGCTTGTTTTTGAGGAGGGGAGGAACTTGTTCAACATGGATTTTCTTGTATACAGAGCTGAAAGTATTCCTGACTGGTACACTTTGACAGAGAACATAGCCAGTCCTAACCTGGTCCACTATTTGACAAAAAATAGGGTAAATGGAACCTCTAAATAGTAGTTACCTTAGTAGTCATCAAGCTAATTTCAAACTTCTAGAGATATTTTTATTCGGCTGATGACCACGTAACCCAATCTTCACCATTTATTCTTTGTTACTTATTCTTGCTTGAACATGCAGCCAGTCAAGACCTGCTGGTCTAGATCTGTGGTAATGAGTACAGTAGCCATTAGCTTCATATATCCAATTAAATTTACATTTTAATATTAAATAAAAATTCATTTCCACAGTTACACTGACCACATTTCAATAGCCACAAGGGGCTACTAGGTATCACATTAGAAAGAGCAGATACAGAACCTTTCATCATTACAGAAAGTGGTCTATTGGGCGGCAATTCCACAGTACACAAAAAGCAGTCCTTGGACTGGAAATGTCTACATCATCTGGGCTAGTTGGAAATGCAGCACTTCAGCTCTTACTACAGATCTCCAAATTAGTATCTGAATTTTTATGGATGCCAGGTGATTTACATAAAGCTTACTGTTTGAGGTTCACTACCCTATATGATCTGCTCCTATATATACCTTGGGGTCAGCATTTAATAATGATCTAAGACTTACTGATCTCTAGAAAGTGACTAAGAACTATTCTAAGAACTACAAAAATGTCCATTAATCTTCACAGTACCAACATGACATTTGTATTATTGTTCCATTTTATGTGTGAGAAAACAAAGTCACAAAGAACTACATAATTTTACTCAAATTACTCTGTGAATATGTCAAGAAACCAAGATTAAAACTCACTCACTCCATCTGTAAAACTCGCCGTGCTGGCTCACCAGAAGGCTCCATTATCTATGTCTGCTTTAAGCACTAGGTTGTCGACTTGCTGAGAGAGGTACTGAGTCTTGTTTATTATTTGAGGTCAGAGCACAGAACTGTGCACACTTAGAATGCAGCAGATATTCAGTTCTATTTATGGGATGGAGCAGGCATGAATGAATGGAGGAATCAAGGCTACATTTGTCCATGTCAGGTGAAGCCTCTGGCATCATTGTCACAAAGCCCATTGTTTTCCATTGAAATCGGGAAGACTTTGTTTCCATTTAGCTTAGATACAAATAAGATACCCTCCCTCCCACCAAATACTCCGCACAGCTGTTACTTTAAAGCAAATAATAGATCCAGTTAGTGGCCCCATATCAAGCACTATGAAAGGGAGTGGAGAGAATGTGCTTAGTGATGAGCAACCAGCAAAACAATAAAAAAATGTTCAGAGTATGAAAATATTTTAAGAACCAATTCAGGATAAGCACAGTTGCTATAACAAATAAATTCCGGGATGTACAATGGCTCAAACATGATAGAAGCTTATCTCTTATTAATGTAAAATTCCAAACAGTTGTTCCTAGTTGGTGCCTAGATCTCCTTCAAATGATTTTTTTCCTGGGGGTGGTGTTCCTTGTCTTGTATAACTGTGTCAGGTTTATTATACAGATTACAGTTCTCAAAGTTCATCGATAACAAGCCAAGAAAGCATGGCGTAAAAAAAAAAAAAGGATGGAGAAAGCAAACCCCCCCTTAACCCTCTCAGTCTGAAGGTAACACACATTACTTCTACTTACATTCCATTGGCATAAGCTAGGCGTGTAGCTCCATCTGGATGCTGGGAGGAAAGGGCTGGGGAAATACTGGCATTATGATGAACAACTGACTGAATAAACCCTGCCAGGTGCCTAATTACCCAGGCTGTGCTCTTCTGAGTCAACCCACAGCCCTCCTACTTGGCAGACATATCAGGAGAAATAACACCCATAAAAGAGGTATTTACCAAGCAAATATTAAGTAAATTCCGTAAGATCCATTGATGCCACGAACAGAATAAAAATGAAATATATTAAATAAGGCTTTAAAGGCAGATAAATATGGAACCATCATTTAACAGCATTGCAAAACTGGCCTGGTGGATGGCTTAACCTTTCCAAATCTAAAAGACTCCAGAAATAAGAATGGGCTAACACCTACTCCATAAGGGTCCTATGCCAGTGTTTTATGCTGGAGTGTCTAGCCTAAAAGAAAAGCCAAAAATTTATTACATATTTTAATACTGAGACAAAAAGGAAGCAACAGCAGGAAGAGTGGATCAAACCAACTGAGATAAAGATACTATAAGAATTTCAAAGAGTAAACAAAGAACTTAACACTCAAGTCTTGGCTGGCAAAGAAAGCATTCCATTCCTATTTCTAAGCTGGCTTTCTACATTTAGTATTATATGAGAAAGAAAAATGCCTGTGAGCTTTAGGAATGCTTATAAAAGACATTAATTTCAGAATGAACATTTTTCTGTACTAATCAAGGTGAGATCAATCCCCTCTAGCCCCCTACATTGATCTGTTTCCACAATTAGCTCCAAAAATATCAATGGCACTACCTCCCTGGGCTCTTCTTTGGAAGAACTAGAAGCAAGCCAAGCAACTTTGGGGTTTATTTTTGTAAAAAAAAAAAAAAATGGGCATGATAGAAGATGTTCTTGACATCTGTAGCATCACTGGTGAATTATCTACTCCTGATTATTCTAAGCAGACAGATTTGTTTGCGGTAAATGTCATGTATAGGGAAGCTTGGGTACTATGGTTCAATAAAGTTAGACATTATAGTAGGATAAAGTGATATCAGCATATTTCTAATCACAATGATTTAATATTTAGAAATATTAATGTCTTTAATGTTAGTGATAAAAAGATTTTTATCAAGGTCTGGCTTCTAGTAGTACATTATGGCTATGCTTATACTTCTATTTCATTTATCAACCTCTTGGTAGTTGTATAATCTGTCAATATTTACTTTAACAATGTTCTTCTGGAGAATAAATCTTAACTGTGTCTCTTACTACTAATTTGGTTTCAACTAACAGCTATGTTTTCAATAATGAGAGGAAAATAGAAACATAATCAAAAGTCATCTTTAGTCTAATAAAAACATATAAATCACAGCTGAGACACTTGGACAGAAGAAAGTTCATTTTTTTAAAAAAAAAAGACAACACAAACCACAAACCCCCCCCCCCGCCAGGAACAAAAAAAGACAATATTTTTTTTTCTTCCCAAAAAAAAAAAAAAAAAAAAGATTACAATGCCAATTTAGCCTTAGTGTGTGCCAAAATTTGTGATGCAGTTCCTTCTAATGAAAATAATAAGAACCATTTTTTTGTTTAACTAAATTTTATGTCAGAGATGATAAATACGGTACTCGCCTATTTCTTCTTTATTGATTATCATGTGTATCATTTATTAAAAATAAAGTGCTACTTCATATTTTATTTACACCAGAACCCCTGCCCCCATACTCTTCAAGGTCTCCACCGCTGGCAGTGGTGAGCACACACACACAGATACTCGGTCACAGCTTTGCTACCTTGATACCACTTCATTGGCAGCCTGCTGAGTAACGGTCATGACAGTTTCATGGGAAGCATTCTCTCTGCAGCTACCGCAGGCAGCTCTCACGGAACTTGTTAATTGAAATGTTGGTCGGTATTTGTCAAAGTTGTCATAAGAATCATTGCAGCTAAACTTTGCCTATATTCTTGACTATTTTGAGGATAACACCCAAGAGCAGTAATTTCTGGATCAGTGTATAACAATATTTTAATGATATTCAATATCTACAGAAAAATTGCCCTTCGGAAAAGAAGCATCAATTTACACTCCCACTATGTATGTTTAAGGGCCTTCTTTATCTTGAACTCTCACCAGCACTTGCCATCCACTGTATTGTTCTGTGTGTACAATAGAGAAGGAAGGAAGAACACACAATCGGGGTGAAGCAAGGAGAGTGAACACAGGGAGAAGAGAGAGCCCTGCCTCCCAAATGGTGGGTAAATCCCTGCTGAACAAGGAAAGGGTTCCTTTGAAAGCCCCATCTCCAATGTCCCTTAACTACATGCATTCCTATTTGTCTCCTTCAGGAGTTCCCAGGAAATTTCTCACCATTGTTTCTCAGAGGGAACTTTACACTAACACAGTTTGGGAGTGGTGGGGCTGGCTTTTCAACTTCCATACTGTTTCTATAGTGGTTACACCAGTTTACAATCCCACCAAGAGTCTGATGTAGAAGTACTTTAAAACTGTAAATATCTATGCAAACATATCTAGTGCTACAAATAATAATTGTCCATAATGTACTTCTCATTTAGTTTTCTAGGATAACCTCTCCACCTCCTTGCCTACAGCAGAAGAGAGCACACACTTAGTCTATTATTACCACATTTCAAAATGATTTATTGAATGCAAATTAGATAATCTGCAAAAAAACCAAAGTCACCTATTGCTCAATTTACTGGGAATAGGTTGAAAGCATTGTTCATATGAAGAGAGAGAGTGACAGAGAGAGAGAGAATGTGCTGTTTTCCAACTTTTGTTCTTATAGAGAGAACACTCTTTAACTTCTTTCATAATGAGGTTTGGATTCACTTCTTGATCTCAGAAGGAAACTATTCCCAATGCTCTTCAACTCAAACTAGCCTCTGCTCTGCTTAGAAATTTCCTGAATCAATTTTTCCCCTCCCTTGGATGCACTGCACTCTTTTCTCCCAAACCAATTTTATATCTTCACTGTCACATCCAATTAGAGTTTACATTTTTCATCCATAAATTATTTATATGTTAACCCTACAGCTTTCCATTCTTGGCCTCCCAACATCCCTCAAGTTTTCTAAACTCATGCACTTATGCTGATCACATCAAACGGTTTCACTTTCCTTGGAAGAAGACTTTTGGAAATTTAAATTCTTTAAACACTCATTCAACCAAATTTTATTTGACCATGACTAGGCACTGAATTCTTTTGGCTAGAACTTCAAATTCTATGAGCTATGTAATTGTTTCTTTCTTTACAAGTATATGTAAATAAAAAGGTTTGACATTGCATTACTATTTAATAACAGGCTTATTGAAATGGCTGCACTACCCATTGTATGCACTAAATTAGTCTGATTGCCTACTTTTTATGTAAATAAAACTATGTGACATTTTTACAGGATGCATTACCCAGACAGCACAAAACCAGTCCTAACAATTATTGGGTGTCCCTGTTGAAATTTGTTTTCTTTAAACTCTGTATTCTTTTTAAAATATTTTATTTATTTATTTTTAGAAAGAAGGGAAGGGAGAGAGGGAGAGAAACATCAATGTGTGGTTGCCTCTCAGCCATCCCCTACTGGGGACCTGGCCTGCAACCCAGGCATGAGCCCTGACTGGGAAACAAATAGGTGACCCTCTAGTTCATAGGCCGAACCTCAATCCACTAAACTACACCAGCCAGGGCTGTTTTCTTTATATTCTGTGTTCTGCATCATAATAACCAATTTGTTAATGTTAGTGGAGAAATAGATTTAGCATTATAAAGTTCCTTCTTTCAGGAGTCACAGGCTTTTATTTCTCTATTCTTTGCAAACAATCTTCAGTGTGAAATTCTTAGAATCATGAAATAAAGCAAGCTTGGTTATTAAAGCTATTACAGCTTCAAATATCTAGCAGGTATCCAAAACCTTGATGTGATTTAATTTATATAAACTTAATACCTTCTGCACAATTATTCTTTCAGTTAATAGTTGATCTATCATTTTAAATATTGCTATATTTCAGTTTTACAAAGAGAAAGTTAAGTATTTTAAATGTGATGTTTGTATATTAGTCTAAATCAAAGTTATCAAAATCTACTTTTTTGTTGATATGAAAGGCAAAATAATTGTCCCCAGTGATATCCATGTCCAGCCCTTATGAATAGATTGGCTACTTGGCAAAGGGAAATTAAAGTTGTAGATTTACAGTTGTTAATCAGGGGATGTTAAAATATCAAGATTATTCTAGATGATCTAGGTGGGCCCAATGTAATCACAAAAGCTTCCTAAAGGTGGAAGAGGGAATCAGAAGAGAGAGAATCTGAGGATCACAGCCTGAGGACACAACCCCCCGCTGATGGGGGAAGAGGCCCATGGGCCTGGAAAACGGTGGCCTTTAGGAGCTGAAAATGTCAGGGAAATGGATTCTCCCCCAGAGTCTCCTAAATGGAATATAACTTTGCTGAAAACTTTGACATTAGCCCAGTGAGATCCATGTCAGATTCTGATCCATAGACCTATTTATTTAAGATAATGAAAGTGTGCTAAGCCACTCAATATGTGATCATTTATTACAACAGCAATAACAAACTAATACAGTTGGTACTTTGGTTATCTGTGGGAAGTTTAGATTTAAATTCTACATAATTTAAATGAGTTTAAATATACTTTGTTTTCCTAACTCCGATACTTGACCCTAAACTTTTCCATTCATTTAAACAGTTCCAGTTTAATTCTAGTATTTGCTTTTTTCCCAGTTGCAATTTTAATTTCCTCTCTCCTTTACTCACCTCTCTGTGATGACTTTTTAACTTCTCTTTGTCAAATTAATCATAATTCTTGATTATGGGGCCGGAATTCTACCACCAACAAAACCAAAATTCTTAGGAAAACAAATTTGTCATCTCCTCAGGACTCCAACAATATTTTGTCTCTATTCCAACCCCTCCTTTGCTTGGTTAACATGTGCAAACCCATCTGCCCCTCTGGCTGATGAGCTCTTTGGGAAATCAGTACAATACAGGCAACACACAAGAACATCAGTGGATACTTCTGAATAATTTCTAACAAGAGTCCTTATTAGCATCACAGTTAGTCAAGCTATCCTCTGTTGCCTCTAATTTCCAGTATATAATACAACCACTGAACTACACAAAAAGCTTCTTTTTTTCCCAAATAAATGAAGTTTTTCAGTTCTAGTCCTTCTTTGTTCCAGGAAACACCCCATGCAAATTCCAGTATAAAAGAATGGCTGTCACGTGTTACTTTCAAGATTTTGAGTAACAAACTTTTGTATCTGTAATTTTGGAGTGGGGGGGGGTGCTGGCAACTGTACTTGCATGTAATCTGAGAGATTTTATCTTCCCTGTTGGCTCACTTTGTCACTTGGTGTGCTCGGCCTACAGGTTGTGGGGAAAGGGGAGTGACAGGCTCCCTTTCCAAATCAGTGACTTGGCAAACCGGCTTCTCCAGGAAGGATCGCCAGGATGTTGACACCGTTTTATATGAGAAACAGTTTTTTCCCAAAGACTTTGTTTATTTAAATTGTACTTATGACAAAAGAAGAAGCAATTAAAAATTCATCATATGAAAAATTATTATATAAAAGAGGAAGTATATTTATTTTCTAGTTTTATTATTCCAGACACCTAAACTTAGAAGAATAGTTGGGAATTAAGGGCAGAGGATGTAGCTTAACACTACAATTAAATCCATCAGTCATTTTATTTATATTTTATTTCTTTAAGTTATATTTTATTAATTAAGCTATTATGGTTGTCCTAATTTTGCTCCCCCAACCCAGCACCCCCACCGCTCTCTTGGCAATCCTCCTACTATTGTTCATGTTCATGGGTCAAGTATATAAGTTTTTTGGCTACTCCATTCCCTTTGCTGTACTTTACTTCCCCATGGCTACTCTGTAACTACCTATTTGTACTTCTCAGTCCCCTCACCTCTTCACCCATTCCCCACAATCCCATCTCATCAGGCAACCACCAAAATTCTCTCCCTATCCATAGTTTTATGTTTTTGTTTGCTTAGTTTGTTTTTTAGATCAATTGCTCATAGACGTGTATTTTTTCTGCCATTCTATTGTTCATAATTTTTCAGGATTATCATGTGACGAGGTAGGTAAGGCCTCATTCCCTGCAAATTTCCTAACAAAACCTGGGCAATCATCTAAATAAAAGGGATCCTTCTCTGGGGTGGGGACAGGATTCCTCTTAACTTTCTTGTGTATAATATAATATGGTTTTCTTTTCTACTCACACACAATACAAAGTATCCTTAATATCATTCTCAAATACTCAGAATGAGAACTCTTAGGCCATACTGCCTGGTTTTGAATCTTGGCTTGCATAACTTCATAGTCACTTGACTAAGCAAGCATTGAAACTTTTGTTTGACTTGGCTTCCTCAGCTGAAATCTGGGGAGTTTACTCTCAGACGTATAATAAGGAGTAAATGAGATTAGACATATAAAACATTTCAGACATCAGTACTTGAAAAAAAGACATCCATATATGTTAACTAACATTCTCAACAATTCTGCATTACATAGTCAGAAATGAGGTCCCTTTTCTGATCATTAATGATATTTAAATAGTTATTTTATTATAAATTTAAAATATGTTTATAAAAATAAATATGTAACATGTACCCTCAAATACCAACAGAATTTCTAATTTAATATATATAATAGAATTTTAGCTACATAAATATATGAGATATGCACATGGATTTATCTATATAAATACATGTATTCACATACACTATCTTGCATCTTAATCTTTGCCTTATTATCTATTGGGCACATCTCTCCATTTATGTACATAGAGCACAAATGTAACCTTCACAGCTTAAGGTTAATGTATATTAAGAATTGTCATTTGATGGATATTTCAGATCATTCACTATCACAATCAGTGCTATGATGAATACTAAGAATCGTGAACACATTTTTGCTAGAATTTCTGCAGGAGAAAGTCTTAGATCTGACAAGTCACATTTTAATTGTATACCCTTATCAAAATTGTATGCCAAAACTTTTTAGCTAAGAGTCTCACACACCTGTATACTCATTTTCTATCACTTATTTTAAACATATTGTCCAGTTCTGACCAATTTTAGAGACTGAAATCATATTTTATTGCTATGATTTTTTAGTTCTCTAATTGTTTGCAACTCCTCACATGTTTACCTGCAATGTTATTTTGTTTTCATTTTTACTTCTTTATAAAAAACAAACAAAAATGTCAACATCCCAGCGGTGAAATTCTTTGTTCATTTTGTTTTGGGGCTGCACATTACTCTTTCACAGACTCGCAGAGACTCTGGTCTATGGGACTCACACTTTGTTACACTTTTAATGAAACTTCTTTCACTTTATCATCAGTTATTCAAACTAACTCATGTCTTGTTAATACTATAATTTTAAAACATGAAACAGCCTTTTTTTTCAAAACAGCCTTTTTTAATGCTCTCCTCAAACTTTGCTTTAAAGAAAGTTTTTTTTTCTAACCTTGGGTTATACAAATATCCTTCAAATTTTCCCTCTTTTAATTTGCAGAGCTACATTTTTTAAATTTTTAATGGACCTTAACTTCAGTTTTCTCTTTTGTGTCTGGCTGAAAGCTATTTCCCTTAATGTGTGCTCGAATATTCCAATGCCACTTTTCAGTAATCCACCTGCATCCCACTGATTTGCAATGTCATGTGCTATCCAGCATTAAGTTCCCATGTTTTTATTGGGTGGCTCTGGACTTTGCAATCATTTCTTAATGGTTTTCAATTTTTATGTTAATATGTCATAATCGTTTACTAACAGGCACTTTGTGATGTTTCGATATCTTTCTTAAAATCATTTTCATTATTCAACCACTGTATTCATCTAGATAAATTGAATAATCATTTTGCCAAGTTCCTCACCACAAAAGAAGAAAGAGAAAAAGAGAGCTAAAAAATAAAGAAAAGGAGTATCTTCCAGCTGCAGGAAATTCCATTTACTTTATGGGAAAAAACATGTGTTTCCAGTCTGAAAACTTTCCTTTCTGCAACATTAATTTAATTTTTCTATGGCTCTCTTTGTTACCTTTCTTACTGTCTTTTTTAACTGTATTCATAATAGTATTGTATACAAATTAGAGCTTAATTTGGGAAAATTGATGTTTTATTCAATGCTTAGTCTTATTCTTTAATTTTATGTCTGTAAACAACTAACGTCTTCCTTGATGCTTTTTCAGAAAATTTAAATTTTTAAAGTATCAACCATGCTCACCTCTTATCTTTATTCATAGACATTTGACTGTTGTCTTTTGTTTTTATTTGCTTTGCTAATTTGTTATAATTTCCTACTTTGTTATTGTTGGTATTGCATTTTGTGGCTTTTTGATCTCACGTGTGGCCGGCCGTGTTTTATTGAATTTCCACTTGAGTGTGGGATACTGCTGCTGACTCCTCCCACCTTTCTGACTTTGTGGATCAGAAGGGGACCCATTCAGTCACGTGGACACTTTGTGTCTCCTGGCCAAGCATTTTCCTTGTATCAGTGCCCAGTACCAAGCCAGGAGCCATTTCTCAAAGCAGAATAGTCATCTGCAAAAAGGTCATGTCTTTTTCCACACCCCTGGGGCCTGCCTGTAACTTCCTGATGGAGCTTTCCATCGTTGGGCTGCATTTCATGTAGGCCACCAGTGCGTGCAGGCTTCAGTCCACCACCCGGCCACACAAAGCCACTCTCGGCCGGTTGGACTAGCACAGTAAATTCAAGTAAATCTGGCTCATGTTCCTATAATAACAAAATCAACTTCATCTAAAATTATGGCCTTTTCTCTAGGTTTAACATCCTTAGAATCTATTATCACATATATTCCTCAGATTCCTAGTGATACAAATTAACAAGATCTTCCTGGGTTAAACTTTGTAACAATATATGGCCTCTGGGACCTGGGTGTGAGGCCCTGCTTGAGGCAATGAGTCCTAAGGAAAGAACCTAGGGAAAGAACCTAAGGAAAATCCCTGCTGCACGAAATGAACATAGCTGTTAATGTCACTGAGGAATCTGCAGGTAAAGTGGGATTAGTTTGCTAAAACAACTTAAAAAAAAACTACTCTTGCTAGCACAGAAAACTGAATGGGGTATTTAAGTTCACGGTGCTTAGATTTACTTAAATTTCTAGAAATAGTCCAATTCCATTACTCAGCATTTCTATCCTTCTCAATTGAAAGGTTACCAATCTTCATATGGAAGATCTAATACAACTATAAATTCAACTTATATTGTATTTCATTTATCTATAGGATCAGATTTTCTATCTCATTTTCAGAAATATTGGCTCTGAAATTTCTTTAAGCCAGTGATGGAAATTATCCCTAGTCCTCTGATCATGCCTACAGGCAAGAAATGATTTATTTGCTTTATGTTTTATTTTCAGCATACTATATTAGAGCAGTGTTAGTTTCACAGCAAAACTGAGCAGAAAGTGCAGAGAATTGCCATTGCCTCTGCTCCCATACACATACAGTCTCCCCCACTATCAACATCCTTGACCTAACACCATCACCCCAAGGCCACAGCTTACATGTGAATTCACTCTTACTGTTAGATATTTATGGGTTTTGACAAAGGTATAATGACATGAACCCACAATTATATAAATACTGTCACATAAAGTATTTTCACTTCCCAAAAGTGCCCTGTGCTCCACCTATTTATCCCGTCCTTCCCCTTTGCAAATACTGATTTTTTAAAAGATTTTATTTAATTTTAGAGACAGGGGAAGGGAGGGAGAGAAGCATCAGTGTGTGGTTGCCTCTCACACACCCCCTACTGGGGGCCTGGCCTGAAACCCAGGCCTGTGTCTTGATTGGTAATAGAACCGGTGACCCTTTGGTTCACAGGCCTGTGCTCAGTCCGCTGGGTCACATCAGCCAGGGCCAAAGACTGACTGTTTTATCATCTTCCTAGTTTTGGCTTTTCCAGAATACCATATAGTTAGAATAATGTAGCCTTTTCAGATTGTCCACTTTCGCTTTATAATATGCATTTAAGATTCCTACACAGCTTTATTTATTTTTATAAAATAATAATACTCTATTGTTTGGATGTACCATAATTGATTCATTCACCTACTAAGTTTTGGCAATTATGCATAAAGTTGCTATAAACATCAACATGCAGATCTCTATGTGGTCATAAGTTTTCAATTTATTTGGTAAATATCAGAGAGTGTAACTACTGACTCACATGTCCTTCCAAGGAGCCGTACCATTTTGCAGTTCTATCAGCAACAAATGAGAGATCCTGTTCTTCCACATGCTCACCAGCATTTGGTGTTGTCAGAGTTTTGATTCATGGCCATTCAAATAGATATGTTAGAGGTATCTCACTGTGGGTTGAATTTGCATTTTCCTGATGATACACGATATAAAGCATGTTTTCAGGTACTTATTTCTAACCTGTGTATCATTTTTGGTGGGGTATCTGTTCAGATCTTTTGACCATTTTTTGAGTGGATTTTTAAATTTTCTTATTGTAATATTACACATTTTGGATGACAGTCCTTTCTTTAGAGACATCTTTTGCAACAATGTCCTCCCAATCTTGGGCTTGTTTTCTTATTCTCTTGAAGGAGTTTACTTTTAAATACTTTGTAACACCCCAGTGCTGTTGGAATTAGCCTGGCCAGCCCACAGTGTCTGCGAGCCTCATTCACGCCCTGCCCTACTCTCGCCAATTTGGTCCAGCGAGAGCTGCCTTCCAGGAATGTGTAGCTGCAAGCTAATAATCACTGAAGCTAACTTAGGTGACTCTTTTGCCTTCAGTCTATGGAATGCTAATGTTTCATTTTCCAACAACAAGCGGGTCATCATTGTCTTCAGATCCTACCAGCAAAGATGGACGTCACAGATTTTCTTCTTTATAGCTCTATTCTATGCAGGCATTTATGGTATCAGTCAGGTTTCAGTTGAAGAAACATAAGCCAGTTGAAAATTGTTCTTCTTTTAGGAGGCAAACATGTTTATTCCTGTCCAGGGTATAGGAGGACTTAAAACAATCCTGCTGCACAGCATTCCTTGTTATCGGCACCGGTAAGGGAAGACCATGCATTAATAATAGCAGCAGGTCTGCCCACAGTGTGCCCATGGCTACTGTGAGGTTCCCCAGCAGTTCAAGCAGTGGCTTTTCTCATAGCAACAGGCTCCTTAACTTTAAATTTGTTTTGTGCAGAGAAGAGGAAAGGATGTGATATACTGATTGTTCCTTGTAACTTAAGTCATAACTTAAATCCTATCTCAGTATTTAACTATCTTCATTTTCTGCTTTAAAATAGAAAAAAGGGAGGGGAGTGAGGGAAGGGTCAATAGCAATTACACTGTGCTAATATAAAGACTTTAAATCCTACTCAAAGTTAAAACCCATTTTAAAGGTCAACTCATGATTCCAAGGAAATAACTACATTGAGTCCGATCAACACATGCACTAGTTGAGTCTCGGTATTAGCCTCAATAACACAAGATAACAATTCTCAACAAAAGTATTGTCCACATTCGTATTTGTAGGTGGGCTATGACAGCCATTGTTAGGAAAAAGAAGAAATGGGTTCTCTCCATGTTTCCGTGACAAGGAAAGAAATGTGATAGAAAAAGAGGCCCTGTGCCCAGGCAGTGTCTGCAGCTCACGGCTGAGTTCAGCAGTGGAATTGAGCCGAGAACTTGGGAGATACAGGCACAGTCAGAGGCCGGTCACTTGTGTGTTAGATTTGTCTGTGCACCACCAGTTCTTTCTGGAGCCTGGCCAGCAGCATCCTCTGCTGCTCTTCCCCAGCTGCCCGGCCTCCTCTACCTACTGGACTCTGGGCTTCCCCCTCTGCCATATTCTTCTCTAGTTCTTGCCTCGCCTTGGCTCTCTTCTCCACAGCCAGCTGGAAAGGTTCCTGAACATCTACAGATTTTTTTTTATCTCTTGGGAACAAAGGACTGCTTGGCAGATGATAGTGTTTGGAGGAGCCCTGAAGCAAGTTGCTTCCTTCTGCTGACTCAGTTCTTCCTTCAGCTGGTGCTTCCGAGTCAGTACCTTCACAATGCTTCTTTGTCAGTCTCCAAGCAGAAATATTGGTCTGGGTTGTATTCTTCATCTTCCTCTCTGGCAGGTTAATGGTATCAAAATGAGGCAAAGGAAATACCTTGAACTTGGGCCCCTCACCTTTCTGCAGTTCTTTTATTTTCTTCTCCTTTTGTAACTGACATTCTACATCTTTAGAATCAAAAAAGAAAGGACCTAATCCCACAGTTTTTAATCTCTGGGTTATGGGACCTAAAAGGTACCCCAGAATGTGGCACAGGTTCACCTCTTATCATTACGGGCTCCTCTTCCACATCATCAGTGGGCATTCAGATTCTGTTTTTTTTGTTTTTTTTTTTTTAATGTAAAGGCAGTGATTTGGGGAGAGTGATTGGAAGTATTTTCTTTTCAGGAACACCCACGACTTCTTCCAAGATATTTGTTGGGCAAATCTGGAATGAAATTCAAATCGCTCATCCTCTGGTTTCGTTTTTGACTCCTGCTCCTGGATCCTTTTCCTACTATCCAGGTCAAAGCCAATGTGCTATGTGGGTGGCTTCACAGGTGGTTTCTTGGGCAACCTTCACGCATTCTGGGATCAACTTGCTGTGCTTTGAATTTGTATTGTAGCAGTTTCTCAAGCTCTTCAGCCTCCTGATCTGCTGCATCTTTTGCAGGTCAACAGGCTTTATGCACTGTTTGGTTGGCAACACAGGAGTCTGTGGGTCACTGGAAATCTTGGCCATAGCAGATTTGGGGGTAACAGAGTAAGATCATCCTTGTTGCTCCTCCAGTGATATCTACTAGCACTTCATTTATAGAAGGCTTCGAACAGCTATACAAGAGATACGTATGAAAAAGCCCTTTCATCAAATGTTCTTTCCTTTCCTTGGGACAGATTGAAAGGCTGTATAATGGTGTGTCCCTTAGTCACTTGGGTAGGAGAGTGAGAATACTTTCACAACTCAGATATAAAGTTCACTTCCTTATACTCCTCCTGCTTCTTAGAATGTTGATTTGTTCACCTGTGTGGACGTGGAAGTTGACTGATTTGGTTACCTGGCCCACCAATTTCTTCACAGGTTGCCCTGCAACTGCAAGAGCAAGTTTCTTGAGTTCTTCCTTCCTTTTCCAGATCTCCATCTCCTCCTGTGTTTTCATGCTCTTCTCTGACTCTTGCTCCTCAGTGTTTAGAATCTTCTGCCTGACAGGGGATATACAAGGCACAGTACGTTTGTCCTTGGCTTTCTCTGGGGAAGACTCATTCTTACCAGAAGAGTCTTGATGAGAACTATCATCTTTCTCTTCTTCTGGCTTCTTTTCATTGTTCGAAACTTGCATTCTTTTGGAGGATGGAATTTCGCTGACGATGACAGGAACAGAGTATCTCTTGGCTTTCATTTTTACATGGTAGTTTCTTTCTGTGCCAAGTCCTTCCAAGCAGAGGGTTCCCTGACATCCAGAGAAGAACAAGCATTTGAGGGAATGCATTCTTGCACCAGTTTTTTTCCTGACTCTTTGTAATAAGTATGGTCAACTGGTCTCAAAGGTATGACAATAATTTGCTGAGGATTTGCCTTTTTCAAGGAGTTTTGTCCTGAAAAAGCTCTGTCTCATTCTTCCCAGAAAATTGATTCTCCAAATGGGCCTTCTCTTCAAACCAAGAGTCTATGTTTTGGGTATCCTCAGCATTCAAAGATATAAGTCCACGGGAGCACCATAGGAGCAAGAGGCTCCAGCTGGTGACACTGTGCCCACCCAATGTCACACAATGATGCAGAGGCAGAACTAGATCTGGAACCGAGGCTCCGCACTTCAGCACAATACTCTTTCCTTATCGTTCCCTCCTTTCACCCTGTGGTTTTGTACGTCCAGTCAAAGTTGCAATATGCTTTCACCTCTCTTCTGTAATCCTGCAGTCTAGCCAGGATTTCTTATCAAGACCTTGGTCTCAGCTGTGAGGATGGAGTGCCCACAAGAAACACGGTTGGATTCACTTAGTAGCACTGAAAATTTGACCCCAGGCTCCCCAGTGAAATGCATCGATCAGACCACTTTAAAATATTCTAAGAGAGCAATTTAATACAAATAAAAAGGTGCTTTCATGCCCATGACTTGAGGAACAGGAATCAAGAAGCTACCACTGAAACCATTAAATTCAAGGGTATGTTAATGAAACAATGATCCAGTTATTAAAGAATCAACTGTCATCAATATCTCAATCTGCAGAACCTGATTTGCTTATAGCAGCAGCAGCAGAAACAGGGTTTTAGCCTCATTATGTCTTCTAAATCTCATGGAAATGCATGTAATTGGTAGAATCTAGTTCTCTTCCTCAACTCCGGGTAGAGCTGTATGGGAAATGCAGTTCTTAGGTTCCCGGGCTCTGCATTTCAGAAAACACATACAGGGAATGGGCTGGATGCTGACAGTATCCACCTCAGTCATGTGATAGCATTAGTTACAGTCCATGCACATTGTTTAAAAATCTATAATTTTATTTTGGGGCTGGAATACTGTCTCACTGATAGTAGTAACTACATTGTTGTCCACTATTATTATCACTATTCATAAAACGTATCTTTCTAGGCCAACACATGTATGCATTAACCATTAACTCATATGAGCTCCTTCAGCACATCTTTAAGTCTTTGTAAATCCCTAAAGGATCGTGGGGTTCTGGAAGTGAGTGTCAGCAAGTGAACAGGTGAAACCCCTATGTCCCCACTTTCTAGTGGCAGTGGGAGGCTCATGACGAGTTCCCAGACAAGGTGAGTTGGGACAAGAAGTGAAGAGGCAGATGGGCTGTCTGCTCCTCCCCGGCTCCACTTCTAGGGGAGCCCTTAGCTCTTCCGTGTTTTGTCATGTTGAGATAAAGGACAGCTGAGTCTCCTTACAGAGGGTTGTGAAAGAGAAGGGACTGAATATGTGTGTGCCCTTAGATCTTCCTAACTTTTCATCTCCAGAGAGAATAGGAGCTTTAATCCTCTCACTTTGGGTGGAGCGGCTGGAGGTGGGAATTGTGAAAGAGCAGTCCAGTCCTCCTTTCAGATGTCATCTTAGCTTTCCTGCCAGGGCTGTATTGTGACTTTAAAGCGGAGTAGCAGAATTTAGGGTTAAGCCAGTGTACTGCAGCATGGGGTGTTTTAAGGCAGTTATATGAAACCTTAGTTTAAAGGTGAACAGTAATTAGTTTCACAAACTCCATTAGACCTGAATTTACTGCCGTTTGTTGAAAATTAATTTCTTTAAGATGAAAATGCCTCGGCTGGTGTGGCTCAGTGGGTTGAGGATTGGCCTAAGAACCAAAAGGTTGCTGGTTCAATTCCCAGTCAGGGCACACACCTTCTCACATGTCCTCCGTGGGTGGCAGGTGGGAGGCAACCAGTTGATGCTTTTCTCACACATTGACGTTTCTCTCTCTCTCTTTCTCCTCCCTTTCCCTCTCTAAAAGTGAATAAATAAAACCTTTAAAAATAATTCAAAAAGGAAGAAATCCTCCTCTTGTCTTTATTTTTCAGTTCCCATTTGGAAATACGACAGAAATGATGATGGCTTCTACAACATATCCAAAGACCCTTCTACCACTTCCTTCTTTATAATTTTATTTAAGATATTTCAAGAGTTAAATGAAGGGGATGTTAAATAAGTAGCTAACATAGATTGGTCAGAAGTGAGAAGGGAACTCTTTCCTTAGACTGAACAAGTAAGCATTTCTTTTTGCTCATGTTATGTCCCTTCCATCTTGCCCGCTGAATGTTACTTTGGCAGAAAAACATATGATTGATATATGGCTCTTATCTTTTGAAACTCACTGGAAAATGTTTCCCCTGATAAATTTCCCTCCACCGAACACTGTTTTGAAGTTATCGGCCAAAGCACACTGATTGCTTGATAAGCTCACTGGGACTGAGGCTCCATCCTGAGCATCCCCATCAGCATTTTCCCTGCAACCTCCTTTCCCCGGAGACTCAGCACTCTGATTGGTAATCATCCTACAGATGAAAAGAGGAAAAGGATTTCCTGAGAGTCAATCCCACCTCTAGGTTAGAATGGCCGAGGATTATTCATCAGAATGGTGGGAGGTACAGAATTTACACTTAGTTTGGCTGACCTTGAAAGTCTTTTACAATTTGCTACAACAAATGAAGAGCTACTAGGTCTAAATCTCTTAGAAAACTACATTGCTTAACCCACTTTGTAATGGTGAAGCTGAGACAGGAGGAGGATTCTGAAAATGTATTTCAGATTATCCTTATAAAAATGCCTGTTTGTGCCCTGGCTGGTGTGGCTCAGTGGACTGAGCACTGGCCTGCAAACCAAGGACTGTGGGTTCAATTCCCAGTCAGGATACATGCCTAGGTTGCAGACTGACATTTTTTCACGCATTTGTGTGTCAGTACGGATGTACCTGGTGTTATTTAATAGAAGAAATTTACACGTGATCAGGGACAGGCTGGCCAAAACAGAGCATTCCCAGTAAAGCACAGACACAGATGCCCTCCCTATAGCCAGGCTGTTTCTTGAATAAGCCATGTGATAGGAAACAACTAAAGAGCATTGGCTCAAGGGATTTCTACACAATTTTAAATACTTCTTTTAAAAAATTATTTACCAAACATGAATTTAGTATATGAGGCTAGTCAACAAAAATGCATTCACTCTGTCAAGTATCGCCTCAGGCACCAAGGGGACATCATACTGTACCACAGTGGTAAATGAGAATGTGATTCAGGTCGGCAGACCAGAATTTAAGTCTTGCATTGAAGGCTTTTTGTTTTTTGTCAGTACTCAAGCTAATTTTAGAAGGAGAAATTTATTGAAAAGTCTACATGTTCATTGATTTCCATGTTTTGTTCAGTTAGACTGGCTTGTGCCACAAGAGGTACATTGCCACTAGAGGTAATGTTGCTTCATTATCTCTCATCCCCAACTGAAAATCCTGGAAAAGCATTTGTCATAACTTGATTTTAAGTTAAGTATTTAACTAATAGACAAAGATCTTTGTCGGCGAGTGAAAAGTGGTATAGTAAGATAAGGTATGTACTTATAAAAATTTGGCATTCTTGCAACTAACAAAATTCCAGAGCATTTTTTGCAGAAATAGAACAAACAAACTTAAAATTTGTATGGAACCACAAAAGACCCCAAATAGCGGAAGCAATCTGGAAAAGAATAAAACTGGAGGTATCATGATTACTGGTTTCACTATATCACAAAGCTATGGTAATCAAAACAATATAATATTGACCTAAGAACAGTAAATTTATGAAAAAGGAGCAAAAAGCATACAATAGGGAAAGGGCAGTTTCTTCAATAAATGGTGTTGGGAAAACTGGACAGCCGTATGCAAAAAAAAAATAAAATTAGAGCACTCTTTTCATCAAACACAAAAATTAACTTAAAAAGAATTAAAGACTTGAATGTAAAGAGCTGAAACCATAAATCTCCTAGAAAAAGATAGTAAGCTCCTAGACATCAGCTCAGCAATGACATGTGTGTGTGTGTGTGTGTGTGTGTATATATATATACACACACACACACACACACATATTTATACATATATACATATGAGGTCTGTTTGGAAAAAGTCCAGTCATTGTTAATATAACAACAATGTTTTGCACAACATCAATGTAACCTGGCAGCCAAGGGGAGTGGACTGGAATGTACATGTGTGAACAATGATGACTTCACTGTACTAATCAGTAGGAGCAGTAGACACCATTGAGTGAGTTATGTACTTTGTGTCTGTCACATTCAAAATGACAGAAGGAGTAAAACAATGAATCTGCATCAAATTTTGCATTAAGCTTGAACATTCCTCTGCAGAAACTATTAGGATGATTCAGAAGGCCACAGCTATGGGCAGCTGGTGATTGGCAGCTTCATCACAACAATGCATCCACTCATGCAGCATGTCTCCTGCTGAGTTTTTTGTTGAGACATCAAATTAGTGAGAAGACTCAGTCACCCTACAGCCCAGATTTGGTGCCCTGTGACTTCCAGCTATTCCCAAAACTAAAATCACTTTTGAAAGGAAGAGATATCAGACCATTGGTGATTTCAGGAAAATACAATGGGCATCTGCTGGTGACTGGGAGAACTGTGTCAGGTCCCAAGGTGCCTACTTTGAAGGGGACTGAGGTGTCATTGCCCTATGTACAATGTTTCTTATATCTTGTATCTTCTTCAATAAATGTCTCTATTTTTCATAGTACATGGCTGGGTAACTTCTGGGCTGACTATATAAATATATATGTATATGTATATACACATATACATATATATACATACACACACATATATGATTTGATACCAAAAGCAAAAGCAAAAAAAGCTAAAATAAGCATAATTATATTAAACTAAAAAACTTTCTCAGAGCAAAGAAAAACATCAGAAAAATAAAAAGGCTATCTATGGGATGATGCACAATATGTGCAATTAAGATATTTGATAGATGGTTGATATTAAAAATATATAAATAGCTAATACAACTCAATAGCAAAAAAACAAAATAAAACACCTGAATAATGGGCAAAGGACTTGAATACACAGTTTCCCAAAGAGGACTACAGATGGCCAACAGATACATGAAAAGGTGTACAGCATCACTAATCATCAGGGAGATGTGATGAGATACCATACTACAATGAGATACTACAATGAGATATCAAAACTACAATGAGATATCATTTTATTTCACACCTATTAGAATGGTTATCAAAAAGAAAAAAATGTGTTGGTGAGGGTGTAAAGGAAGGCAAATACTTGTGCATTGTTGTTAGGAATGTAAATTGGCAAAGCCAGAGGAATGAAAACCAATAAGGTTGCTCCTAAAACACTTTAAGAAAGAACTGTCCTATGCTCCAGAAATTTCACTTTTGAGTATTTATTTGAAGAAAATTTAAAAACTAACTTGAAAAGGTATATGCACCCCCATTTTTTTGCAGCATTATTTACAATAATAACCCACACACAGAAGCAACCAAAGTATCCATGAATGGATGAATGAATATAATGGAATAGAACTCAGTCATAAAAAAATAACAAAATCTTGCCATCAACAACATGGATGGGCTTTGAGGGTATTGTGCTGAGTGAAATAAATCAGACAGAGAAAGACAATTTCGGTATGATCTCACTGGTATGTGGGATCTAAAGAAAAAAAAAAAAACAGTAACAGCCAAGCTCCCAGGTATGGAGAACAGACTGGTGCTTGCCAGGTGTAGGGGGTGGGAGGCAGGTGATATGGGTGAATGTGGTCAAATGGTACAAACTCCTAATCATAAAATAAATAAGACCTTAAGATATGATGCACAGCCTGGTCACTATAATTTAAAAAATACTATATTATATATTTAAAAGTTGCTAGGAAACTAAATCTTTGAAAAGTTCTCATCAAAATAAATCGTAACTATGTAGTTAAAATATGCATTTTTAATTTGCATCTCTTGCTTACAGTGACTTCAGTATTGGAAAAATAGTGCCATGGATTAATGCCTAAACCCATTTCAGTTAGCTGCATTTCTTGCAAGTGAGAAAATTCCAAATTCAAACTGACTTAAGCAAAAAGAAGTATTTATTGCCTGACATAACAAGTCCAGCCATTGCCAGGTTTAGTCTCAGCTATATAAAGTGTTTCGTATATAGCATCAGTACCCAGTTTCTTCCTCTCCACCTCTTGGCTACACCTCTTTTTCTGGCCTCTTCTTTCTTGGATATCTTCTGTCCTCATGCTAAAATGGCTGCATGAGTTTCATCTTTTCAGAGAAAAGTCCCTGGAAATAGTGAGCTCCTTTTTTAGTAGTCCCCATGAAAATCTAAATGTTCCTCCTGATTAGATTCACTGAAGTCACATTCTAACATGTGAAATAAACAGTATGGTTGAGATAACATGGGAGTTTAAATTGAAGTGGGCTCGAATCAGGTGCTCAGTGATGGTGCAGAGGTCATAAAAATCTTAAGAAGAAAAAAAATTTGGAGAGTAGAAAGAGGAAATATTGGTTCTGGACTTTTGAGTTAAAACATTCTGTAGAACAACCAGTTAGAGCCTGTTGGCAGATATTTAGACATCTAGTTTTCAGTTCTAGAGAAAAGTGGTATCTAAAGATAAAGGCTTGTGAATTATCCAATTACCAGTATTAGTTAAAAAAAACAAGAAATTTGTTCTATTTGCCTTAGCTAAATAAAGCATCCAAAATTATTGCATTGGTGGTCATAAGAATGAAGCAGTGTTGCAACAAACCTGTTAACAAATATTCTCTTTGGTGGCTCTTCTTGAATAAGTAAGTACAGGCTACAAAAATATACTTACTTACTTACTTTATGGAATTTTCAAAACACTTGAAAATTAGAACAACTTATGACTGAAACGCATGATAGAAAGCAATCGTTTGATTTGGTGGGAAGGGAAAGCATCAAAGTGGTGGAGCAAAGTAAGTTATTATTGAGAAGTTTTCTAGAGAAGAGAAAGCTTCAGCTTTAAGTCTTTAAGTCCAAGGTGAATTTCAATTATGGATTTAATTTTTTGGTGAATGAATATTATATTGCAGAGAACTGTAACTGCAGTCAATCAGACAAGTCCAGTGGACCCTGAGCTACTTTATAAATGTGTTTGCAATGGATCCTCCTGGAAGTCTGGTTGCTTTTCTGCTAAAGTCTACATTTGCAACTATAGCATTGATTCACATAAAATGCTAAAAGTGTTTATCAACTTCTATACTTTTGCCAGGATGACATTCTTCCATTGCTCAGAAATACTAAAACTGAACAATGTGTATGAAACTTTGCTTTCAGGCTTTGAAATGGGCAGTGTGGGACTTTCTTAGACAATGAAAATAAGAGATGAGCTCACATTCCCTGAAGTCTTCTACGAAGGGGCAATTCCCCAAAGTGCACAAAGAAGGGCAGTTGCAAACAATGAGTGGAGGTCATCATGGCAGGACAAAGGCACACACAGATCAGGGGTCAGAGCTGAGGGAGCCACTGACCTTGGTGGGATAGAAACCAAAGAGGAGCAGCCTTCATAGAGGGTGGCCTACCAGTTCGCACGTGGATCCCGTGTCAGTTCTTAGCTGAGGACAAGGCTGAATATGCCGAGGGCAAGATTCCCCAATGCCTGGCACAGAGTGAATGAAGAGGGTCTGAGAGCTAAAGAGGAGAGTAGAAAACTTACAGGATGAAGTGACATCACAATTTTGCCCCAGCCAGTGTTGAGACCTCACTGATCAACTTGGGCATTTAGTTGAAAAACCTGGAAAACACATGCCTTAAAAGGGAGAATCACGCCCTGAAATAGGATCTACAATCTAGAACAAGGAGGAACTGAAGCAGATTTACCTTCTAAAAGATAAAACCAAAACTGAAAAAACAAAAGCATCTTCTAGTAATTTAATTGCCTATAAGCAAAATTGAAAGCTATGTTTTAAAAGATTTTATTTATTTATCTTTACAGGTGAAGGGAAGGAGAAACGGAGAGAAATATCAATGTGTGGTTGCCTCTTGTGTGTCCCCTGCTGGGAACTGGCCTGCAACCCAGGCATGTGCCCTGACTGGGAATCGAACCATGATCTTTTGGTTCTCAGGCCCACGCTCAATTCACTCAGCTGTATCAGCCAGGTAAAGCTATTTTTAAAAGGCAACATAATCTCAACTCTCTTAAAAAAATTAACCAAAATGTTTAGTCTACAATACAAATTACTAGCCATGCAAAGAAGCAGGGAAAATTGACCAATTATTAGAGAAATTAGGTGTCAATAAAGAAAGACTCTGAGATGATTCAGGTATCAGAATTAGTGGAAAGCTTTGTTTTTGTTTTTTTAAGAAACTATTATAAATATATTCCAGGTCTTAAAAAAATGGACATGGTGAATGAAGGTATAAGAAAAGAAACCTGTAAAAAAATGACTAGAACAATTTTAATAGGAGAGAATCAGTTAGAAAACTCACATTCCCTTTTTTTAAGACTTACCATGAACCTAAACTAATAAAGACAGTGTGGTATTGGCAAAATAATAGATATATACAGTCATAGAAGAGAAAAAAAGATGATTGATGGATTTCAAAAAACACCACTGACCCCAATTAAGAGCAGGAATGGAACTCTTCAACAGATAGTGCTAAGACAAGATTTCTCTAACTCATGCCATCCACAAATTTAATTCCGTATGAAGCATAGACCTATAGATAAAAGTAGAAGTTGTAATTCTTCCAGAAGAAAGTATAGGAGAATATCTGCACTATTCTTAGAGAGGCTACAAAAATAACTACAATAAAAAGAATTTGGACTTCATCAATAGTAAAACCCTCTGCTCATTAAAAAGCAGCATAAAGAAAATAAAAAGGTGGTGACAGATGATATGATTCTGGGTGTGGGCTCACAGTGCAATATACAGACCACGTATCATAGACATGTACCCTGGAAACCTATGTGATCTTCTTAACCAATGTCACCCCAATACATTTAACTTAGAAAAGAAAAAGGCAAGGCCAATGATGGGGAAAAACAGACTAAAAACATACTTTTGACAAAAAAACTGGTTTTCTTAATATACAAAGAAGTTTTATAACTCAGTACAGGAAGGCAAACAACCTCATTAAAAAACAAGCAAAGGATTTAAAAATACATTTAACAATATTTTCCAAATGATGTATAAGCACACAAAAAGTTGTACAATATCTTTATCATGGATATGCCAAATAAAACCACAATGAAGTGTTATTTCATACCTTCTAGAATGATCAAAATAAAAAAAATAACATAAAATGTTGCCAAGAATGTGAAGACCTGGGACTCTCTTGCATTGCTAGTGGGGATGTAAATCGCCACTACCCATCTGGAAAGTTCTATGGAAGTTTCTTATAAAGTTAAACACAAGCCTACTCTGCCACCTACCAATTCTAATCACAAGTATTTACAAAGGGAAGTGAAAGTATGTGTACACAAAAAAAGATCACAGAGGCATATTTATAGCAGCTTTACTTAAAATAATCCCAAACTGGAAAGACCGAAGAACTAATGTCCACCAACAGAGAATAAGAAGTCAAATTGTGGTATACTCCCACAATACTACTCAGCAATAGAATATAATAACAATACAAGTAATAACATGGATGTAGTTTAAATAGCTTAAAAACGAACCTATTGAGAAAAAAGACAAGGATACTAATAACTCCATTTAGGTGATGTTCAAAAGCAGGCAAAATTAGTCTGTGGCCATAGAAATGAGAACAGCGGCTGTTGCCTAGTGATGACTGACTAGAAGAGAACAGAAAGGAACTTACTTGGATGGAATTGCTCTATATTTCAACTGGGCTGTTGGTTACCTGGGTGCAGACACTGGTTAGAACTCACTGAACTGCATGTTTAAGAGCTGTATTTGTCACTGTACATAAAGTTTATATACACATATAACAAAGAATGTGTTTAGACTTTGCTAAGTGTAAAGCACTATAACAGGCAGTGTAGGCGACTCAAAGCAACCTAAGAATTTAGAGTAGGGATATGATACTATTTGTTAACACATAATTTGAAGGTCTAAATAGGGAAGAAGCCTGAGTAAATCATTCAATTGCTTTTATCAAAGATAGATTTTCTGTTTCTTTGTTTTTATTACAACAGTTATACATTTTATAAACTAGAATAATTACTTATTTTTAAGTAGATGACAGAAAGTATGTTTTATAAATATATAGTATATATTTATTTTTCAGTAATGTATATATTATGTGTGTATGTATGTATGCATGTGTGTATATATATATACATACTTCAGAACTATTCTGTGTATTTTACTTATGTTTTAACCACATTCTTGGTTTTTTTATGTTTAAGTGCATTGCCTTTTAAAATGCATTTTTACTTCATAATATTTTCTGCGCCTGAGTTTTCCAGGTGTTCAGAAACTCTTTTAAACTTTCTAAAGATAGCATATTTTCCTCCTTTGCTCTTCACTCTAGGGAGAAAACTGATCAGCTCCATCTTAACCAGAGAGCAGGCAAGAATTGTCTTTTTAGCATTCCCAATTAGATTGCTGAATACCAGCCATCCCTGCTGTGCTCCTTCTGAGGTCCTTGTTTCTTTTCCTCTCTTCTTGGCAAAACAGAAAGACACAAGAATTATGCAGCAGCATGAAGTCTCTGGTCTGAATGAAAACTCTGTGATTGTCTTTTTCCAACCACCACTTTCTCTGGCAGACAGCTTCTAAATTGCTTTAAGTTCCCCTCCCAATAGACACGCTGGATGCTAACTAATTAATTTGAACTGAATGGGCCCTAAGCAACTCTGATTCACAGAATTTAATCTCAATGCTCTGCAGCTTTGAAAGGACTGCACCTTCTAAGAGTGCATCACTTTGCAGCCTGAATACGGTTTAGGAGCAGATATAAAATCATTTCTATAAGCAGCACGGTAAGCCTAGCTATTTGTAGAACATATTGCAAAGAAAAGAATAGAAAGCATTCATTGATGAGAAATTTTAGACTTTAAACTAAGTCACTTTAATAAATTTTAAATTATCTATGATTTGTAGCTGCAATGCAGAGCACATTTGATCACAGTATATGCATCTTGCTTGAAAATCTATAGTATCCACTGATTACTTATTTTTATGTAGGTGATCTTAAAAATTGAAAGTAATGTGGGGAAATGGGGACAACTGCAAATGAACAATAAAAAAATAAAGTAAAAAAGTGAGAAATAAAATTTGATTCTAAAAGAAGAAAAACTGAATTATTTCAGAAGTGGTTAAAAATGTTAGGAGTGATTGAATGTTATCAAAGAGCAAAATGGTAGTTGATTGGGAATATTTGCATTAATAACAATTCTGTAATGCTTAATGAAAAAGGAAATTACGGAAATTACTCACCCATCATTATCTTCACTCTCACTGAAAATAGTTTTTAGAAAAAAAAATGCCAGTAATGGTGCACATTACTGGAACTAAAATCTCTCTTGTGTTAAGTGTTAGGTACACATATTATTACTTGCAAATGTATCTTTCTCCAACTTTACATATGTCATCACTTAATGCACTTGGCCATGGTAGCATGCTCCACAGAGGTGGTTTTGTCTACATGTCAGACTTAGCTGACACCAGGTGCTATAGATCGAATATTTGCGTCCCCCAAAATTCCGATGTAAAATCCTAATGCCTGATATGATGATATTTGGAGATGGGGCCTTTGTGTAGTGAAGAGGTCATGAAGGTAAAGCCCATATGAATAGCATCAGTGTCTTTATGAAAGAGACTCCAAGAAAACACCTTTTCCCCTTCTGCCCTGTGAGGGCACAGCAAAAAGTGGCCATCTGTGAATAAAGAAATGTACTCTCACAAGACACCAAATCTATTGGTACCTTGATCTTGGACTACCTGGCCTCTGTCACTGTGAGCCATTAATTATCTTGTAAGACACCCAGTCTATGGTATTCTGTTGTGGCAGGCCAAAGGGATGAAGACAGCAGGTCATGCATAAGGTATCTGTAGTGTGGATGTTCTCAATTCTGGTTATTCATCAGAATTAAGTATGAAGATTTTTAAGCATACAAAAGCCTTATCCAGACTTTCTGAATCATAATCTCCAGAGAAGGGGCCTTTACAACCAACATTTTACTCAGAGCAGCACAGATGAGTCTGATGTGTAACCCAGCTTCATAATTGGTGTTGACCAAATCTCCTACTCAAGAATGCAAGTGAAGAGTAAAACCAACAAAATTTCCTTCCCATGTGTTAAATTATATTGGGACAAGGCATGCTTTCTTCTCCCTATGTTAAAGAATGCAGGGATTAAGCAAACACAATTTAGCTCCTTGCTCCAGGGAATATTTGCTTCTGGAAGATAAGTATGTAAAGTAACTAAAAATGCCTACTTATGAAAAGCAACAGTTAATCATCAAAAACTGACTTCAAAACCCTTACCTCTTTGAGCCCATAAGTCCAAAGCTATTATCTGATAAAATCTGCTAAATTCAAGTAGTTCTTGCCTTGTAAAGTGACCTTTAAATTTTCTAGCCCAGGCACTAGTACATTATAAATTTTCAATTTGATCCCACTCTTCTGAGAAACTTCTAAGACTCTCTCAAAGTACTTTTCTCCCTGATGGCATTATGTCTAATGAACTCAGCTTTGCTTGATCAACAGACAGCTTTAGTGGGTTGGAAGTCACAGTTAATTTTTTAATATTTAAATTAAATGACATTTTTAATACTAATCACTAAATTTAATAGCAATAAAATAGAGTTTGTTTGAAAGGCATAAATCACCTAGGTACAGACTGATGACATGACTTAATTGAGCATTTTTGCAAGTGTTTCCTTGTTTTTTTCCATCTACAGATGATTTTGGTTTTGGATAAGCTCTAGCAATGCTGTAAGCTTTGATATTCCAGAACATTCTAGTTTCATACCTTTACTGGAATTGGCTGTCAAAAAACTCTAAGATGCATTGTCTCCTGAAACCCCTCAATTTCAGTTTAAGCACCGCACTGCGCCCAGTAATCCAAAGTCCCTGCTTGTTCTTCTTAGGGGTCATTCCGTTTCTGTTCCCATGTATTGATAGATGGGCTAAGCCAATTTGGAAAATAATACCTGTAGCAATTAGGCAATTATGACATTTGCTTCAGCTTCATCCATGTCTCCTCCTAGAAATGAACTGTTTCTATTCATTTTACATAGAAATAGCTTAACATTACTCTATACAAATTTTAACCTATGCCTGAATTAAGATACGAGTTTCAAAAATTCCAAAGAAAATATATTTGAGCCCATTAAATGAATTTCCAAAAGGGAAAAATAGACAAGATAAGTAACTATATAAAAAAGGGGGGAGGGGAAATGATCTGAAAGGAAGAAACACTAAGGTAAAGACCTAACAGGCAAACAGGAATATTTGTGACTGATGAGCTCAGACTTTAAAAGGCAAGTACAAAAGATAACCAGGAGTGAATGTGATGGAGTGAAATGATGTGAGAGTCTAGAAAGAAAAGCCAAAATCCAGAATAAGCTTCCTGTTGCCCCCCAAAACAAAATAAAATTAGTTTAAAGCTAAATTTACCCAAAAATGCCCTTTGAATTGTGTGTATAGTATGAAGGAAAGTAGAAACTGACCTTGAAAAAATGGACAGAATAGTTACATCTATTTTGGGCTGTGTCCAGTTAAATATGAAAATCTTTAAAATCTTTTGATTCGTCCTCAAATTAAATATGGGATTTTGATTCATCCCATATTTAAGATAAAAAGATAGACTTTAAACATAATTTTCACTATATACATTTATGATCTATTATTTGAGGCCATAGGGCATGTCTTGTTTGAGGTGAGAAAGCCAGAAAGTTACTTAGAAAAAGTCACCACAATTGAACTCAGGCTGGTTATTCACTAGAGGAACTAAAGTCGATCTTCAAGTTCTGATACAACTGTGATACATGACATAGTCTAGGCTAGAACTGTCATATTTTTAGTAAAATGAGCATTAGATTTTCCATTATAATTTATTTCTGGTTTTCCTCTATGGTAGTGTTGAAATCAGTAATAATGACAGTGAAGACGTGCACTGAGTTTGGACACCCAAATCTCAATACCAAATAAAACATTTGCTAATATTTTACACATGTGTATATAGGTAGATACAGATGCCGGACACATCAAAAGATTGGAATAAAACAGTACATGCTTCATAACCTTTTAAATTTTATATATTAGTCCTCATCAAAAATATTTGTCAGTAGTTTTTCATTTTTGCATGGAGAATTAGATCATAATTTCACTGCCAGACTAACATTAAAATTTTAATGTTTTACCCCAAAATATTCTTATAGCTATAATATTTACATATGCTACTAATTATTTTCTTCAGATAAACCCCTAGAACTACAAATTCTGGGTGCAAAGCTATGCACATTTTTAAGGCTTTTCTCTCAACACTTATGCTATAAAAGTCTCACTGATAGAAATGTATTAATGTAAGAAATTGTATATGTGGGAAAAAAGATAAGTGGCAATAACTTCTTCACAATACAATATTTTAATGTATTAAGTGTATCAAGTTGGCAACAGATATATTATAAGGTCAGAAGTTCTGGATTAAATTCCCACAATGCCACCTACTACTGCAGTCTTTCAAGTAATGCCTTCATCTCTATCAACCTATTTCATCATCTTCAAATTTGGATTAATAACACCTGTCATAGCAACCTCACATGCTTGTTTTAAGGATCAATATAAACCAAAGTACATGAAACACTCAGAAAAATAAAAGAGGTTTTTACTAAGGTCAATGCTAAATTGAAGTCACAGCCAGAACTCAGAGGGCATCTACCATACACACAGCAGCCCGTGTGTGGCTGAGGGGGTCAGGAATCTGAACAATGTTCTTCACCAACCACACACTTCAACACATACGTCATTTTATGAAACAGCTCCTACTTAAAGTAACAGAGAACGTAAATTTTTCTTTTATTGCTATGTCACAAATTTAACTCTTTAGTTTAAAGAACAACAACCATCTATCTTTCACGAGTGCTGAGGGTTAGGCATTCAGACCAGGCACAGAAAGCAAAAGCTTTCAGACGATCTGGAAGCTAAGTGGGAACACTTGAGGCCCAGAGGCTGGCAGCTTCTCAAGGCCCTTCAGGTGCATACCTGGCAGTTGGTGCTGTGAGTGGAAGGTATAGTTGGACTGTCACTTCCAACATCTATGTGTAACATTTGTAAGTGCCCTGATTTTTCTTACAACTGGGGAATGGTTAACATAGCGGTTAGTTTCTATGGACCAGCATCAGAGAGAATGAACACGAGACAGGGACGGTGAGAACCGGGAAGAAACCACCTTGCCTTTACGACCTAGCAACTAGGTATGGGAGTCACATGGCATTATCTCTACCCCAGTCTATGGGTTAAGACTATCTCAAAGGCCCATTGTGTTCAAGAAGAGGAAACTACCTCTTGATAGAGGTGCAGTCAATGTCATATTGTAAGACAACTCATGGAATGCAATATATCTTGTGAGGCCATCTTTGACAAATACAACGTGATGCAGAGCCAGAATATACAATTCCCTAGAACTGTTCTCTCCTGCTCCGTAAAGTTGTAAAAGCCATACTCTTCTTCCCAGAAGCTTTCTTGTAGAATTACCAGGGGTAATGAGGTGGAGTGGAAGACTCAAGAAATCTGAATAATTAGAAAGGCTGAGCATTATAAAAAGGTACTTAGAAAATTATTAGCATTAACTAACATTTAAACCAGATTGGACTCATTATTGTTATTATTTTACTACTTAATATATGGGTCTCAAAAGAAAAAATCATTTAGTAATGCATAAAATTAAAAATACTGCATTTTCTTAACATCGTCATTCTAGTATAAGTTAAAATGTTACCCTGCTTTCATTGAATCAGGTTTAAAAAATTACTTCTAGTTTAGAAATACTCTTTAATGTTATAAAATGTCCCTTACTTATATGTAATATAGCAAGTTGCCTGGTTAAAATGGAATTATTAAAATTATTGAAGTTGGAAAAGCCTCATTTTGGGAGTCAAGGCAGATGCCTCTGGAGGAGGAAGATGGTTATAATTTGATAGGCATCTGGAAACATGCACATATTAAACAGGTAACATAACAATTGTTGGAGGAGTTCTAAACCTATGATTTTGATGCCCCAGAGTAAATCCCAGTTGTGGTATATCAGGGGGAAATTTACTGCCAGGTATTATGATTGTCTTACATGATTCGTGCATGCCAGAGTGAAGAAAATGAGCATTCTCAATATTAGTATATCTAGTGAGAAAAGGAGGCAAGCTCAGACATACAGAGGTAAATAGTTGGGCGTCCCTCAGATCAACAGATACATGAAGATTGTTTTTGTCCAACGAGATGGCCATGAGAAGCCATGATGCGGGCTGTCCTTCTGTTCATTTTTCTTTGTTCTTGTCCGACACTTTTGCTTTGTTCTCCTTTTTTGTCTATTATATTTTCTTTTCATGCCCTATACTCTAATTCTTATTTTGTATATAAAATTTATAATTTTCAGAAGTTTTTCCAATGGCTCCATTTTTATACCATTTTCCTCATTAATGCAATATTTTCTTTTACCTCTCAGAGACACTGATTATAGTTACTTTGACCTACATTTTCTCCAAGCACTTTTTTTGCAGCTCTTTTTCATGTTGGGGAATTTCCTCAATTACCTGGTTATAGGGTGTTGGTTATACTGAAGAGGGAAACACCAAAGTTAATCAGCAGCTCAGTATCAGTAGCTGATGTTCCCTGGAGGGTGACTGAATGAGCAACTAGCTTTTCTCAAGCTTCCCATGTAAATATTGATAAGTCCTGCCACCTTTGGTTCATTTTCCAGAGAACTATCCTCTAGTACCATCGCAGGAAGATTTAAAACTAGTTTAAGAAAGATATAGGGGGGTTTCTCATTATTCCATATGCATGCCTTTATCTAATCTCTCTAGGTATATATAACTCTGTTCTTTGGCCTCCTGAGTGCTTGCCTCTGTATCTAGACTTACGTGGTGGGTGGAATCAAAGAGGGATAGTTATCTAAGTTTGTTTAGGGTATAAGCCTGAAGGTACAGCAATTCCCTTAGAGCCAACTCCTTACACATTCTCACATTCTGCATTGCGTGTTAGCTCTTCTTCCCTCCCAGAGCTTTCCGGGGTCCCAAGGAGTGAACTGCCAAACCACCCCAGCAATTGCTCAGACATTAGTAAGTCATGTACTTCTCCCCATCTGCCTTATATCATTATACATTGAGATAAGAGGGTTATAGAACTCTTAGTTTCATTTAAATTCAGAATTCATATTTCTGTTCTTTGACATTTTCAGATAATTTTTTAAAGGAGAAGGAGTAAAGTATGTTGATTCTACTGTCTTGAAATTGTAAGTCCGGTGTATCTATAAAGTACATTTTTATAAAACTTGTGTGTATGAGTTAATACACACATATACACATATATACATATATAAACACATGTATCTGTATACATGTAAACAAGTATATATGTGTGTGTGTGTGTGTGTATACACACACACATATATGCCAGAATACCTAGATTTTAAAAAATAAAAATACAATATCCAGAATCCTATCACTGTGATAATCACTCAAAGTATATATTCTTAATTGGCATATTTGTTCTCATTCTATCTCACTGACCTCAAGTTAATTGTTAAACCACACAGGGCCTCAAGATGTTATCTAGCCAAATAAAGAGATTACTCCAAATAAATTGAAAGGTAAAATACACCTTCCAGAACCAGTTTGCATTTAATGGAATGAAACTTCCTGTTAGTGTTAAGTATATCTCTATATTCATTGCTTCTATTTTTCTGGAAGGTATTTACAAACAATAGGAAGCACTGCATACAGACTTATTCTCCAAAAACGGATGCTTGTTGTCTATACAAAAAAATAACTAAAGTGAAAAATAAAAACTCCCACACAGCGGAGAATATAAAAGTGGTTAGTCATTAAAATTGCCCATAATTTCACTTTCTACAGCTCAGGAACAATAACACTGTGAAGCTTTCTCAATCAATCATGATTCACAACATTAAAAAATCCCTTTGCAAACCAAAGGCTGAGTCTTACTTATCTCAACCTCTCATTGTGCCTAGATAACTATTTTGAACATATTTGGCTCTTAAGAAAAGGATATTAAATACCTAAAAAAATATCTCTGTCTATATTTTCTTATGCAGGGTTTTTTTTTTCACTTTACTGAGATCAATTTATACTTAGACCAAGATCTGAGAAAAGCTATTGTGCAGATGACATTTGCAAGTCAAAATAAAATGCAGTTTGCTCACCTTCACTCTACATATGAGTGCTTCTCTTTTACACAAAAAAATAATTTGTAAAAGAAGTGTGAAATACGACTAACTTTTTTCTTTTTAGTCAGGTTTAAGATGGTTTGTAACATTTTTTTTTTAATTTTTTAGGTTCTCAAAATCCATCTCTACAGACTATTTCTGAAGAAAATCCAAGCACACACAAGTGATAATTCAGAAGTACAAAATACAAGATATATTTTTCACAATCAATGTTATTATATGAAATTTCTTAGTTTTAATGTATAGCAATGAAATATATTAATTCTATTATAGTATGAATATTAGGGCCCAGAATTACTTCTAATAAGGAATTTAAGTTCCTTTTTATTGAATTTATTGGGGTGATATTGGTTATTAAACCATACAGGTTTCAAGTATACAACTCAATGAAACATGATCTGAACACTGTATCACGTGACCCTGGCCCAAGGAACAGGCTCCTCCCATCACCGTTCATTCCCCCTTTGCTCCCTTCTCTTTCCCCAACCCCCTTTCCCTCCGGCTCTCATCATACTGCTTTTGAAAATGTTTAAAAAAATGGTGTATTTGGAGTAAAACAACTTTGGTCAATTAAATTTTTTGAATATAATGACTTACTTATTACTAAACGATATAAATTGGTTGTACTAAAAACAAAAATAGAGAACATAAAATAGTAGAAAAAAACAAGAAACGAAGATAGAAAAGTACACTTACAACCATAATCCCACTAGTCAAAGAGAGCCACTGTTCACATTTTGTTCTAGGTTTTTGGTTGTTTTTTTGTTTGTTTTTTCCATAGCATATTTATTATATTTGAAAGCAAAGACTTGCATGATTTGATCATACTAATCACTGGAAATGAGCTCTATTTTTCTCAGAGTTCTGAGTAAGCCTGAGGATTAAAGGCCGTCCAGAGCCTCCCACACACTGATCAAAACAGGCCCTCAGAAACCCGGGTTCCGCACAAAGAACGGACTGTGTATGCGGGGGTGAGCAACAAGCCGTGGCTCTCGTTATTATACTACCTGTTCCCTTTGGTCTTCCTTTTTGCTCGCACAACATTTTTCTCCGGAAAGGATACAACTGGGAATGAATGGGAACACAGTGACTCATCTTGGACAAAGACCTGTGTCTATCTGAAACTCCTAACCATCTTTTTAGGTCAGGAAATCACCCAGCACATAGGATAATGCAATCATTGACAGCCTGAGACCATCCGTGGCTTAATTCAGGGGCTGGCAGTCCCCCGCTTAGGGGACACACTCAATCTGCGTAATTTCTTATGGCCTGCAAGCTAAAATAGTTTTTAAATTGCTACATATTCGAAAGAAATCAAAAGAAGAATAATACTTTATAACATGGAACTTCTGTGAAAAATTTCAGTGCCATAAGTAAAATTTGAAACAGCCGAACCCATTCATTTATATTCATTTGTGACTGGTTTCCCACTATGTGGAGTTAAGCACTAGACACAGAAATTGGATGGCAGAAAGTCTAAAATACTTAGTCTTGTCTGTTTACAGAAAAAGTTTGCTGGCTCCTGGTTTAATCTGTTTATCCCACATCTGAAACCAACATCAGGAGCTGGACTGCCCTGGCCTATCTCCTCTAAGGCTGATATTTTAGAACAGGAAGTTTAATCCTAGTTGGCTCATTTAACCTAAGACTAATTTATTAGATTGGAAGCCTATTTTTAAATTCGTTCAGCTGCTGTATCTTGAATAATATGCAAAATTCAGCAGAACTAAAACAAATAGGAAGGCAGCTGCTAAAGAATACAGCATTTAAGAGTGCATTATTCAAGAGTACATTCAGGGTGGGGGAAGAGAAAAGGGGAAAGGGAGACAACTGTACTTGAACAATAAAAAAACAGAGAAAAAGAAAAGAATTTGAACTAGAATGCTATCCTAGCCTAGGTTCCTCGCAAAGCAAAGCCTGAGATGAAAGTTTATACACAGTCATTTACCTGAGAATCCCAGAGAACAAGACAGCAGAACACGGAGGGAAGAAGGGAAAACCTGTACGAGGATGTGACTAAACTGATGATGGCAAAGGGCCCAGGTGCTCAGTCCTGTGGGACCTGCTAATGGGCCTTCTGACAGGCATCTCAGTACTGTGCCAAGCATTTACCCAGCCTTTCCTTTATGAAAATACTCATTAAATGCTTGATAACCTTTTAAAAAAGAGTGCATTCCAGCTATAAGCATCATCCACTTTCTCATGATGTCTTTATCCCATGCTGAGATACTCATGGAAATATCAGGTTTAAAAAAAAAATTCATCCTTTTTAATTGGTCTATTCTTCTTTCAGGCCTACTTCTTGGAAGATGGGAACTACTTCTTAGTGTTTCACTGACTCATCTTAATTAAGGAGACAAAGTTTGGGGGCCCTGGTTATTGTTAGCAGTTACTGATGTCATCAGCTATTTTGTCCCAGTATTTGCAATGTGTGAACAAATGTAATGTGTACATTGCTTTATGTCTCCAAGGCAAGATTATCTACAACAGAAATTAACTGTCAAAAATGATGGTAGATTGTGGTGTGATAAGGAAGAAATGCTTAAAAAGCAGCAGTCATTTCTGAACTGCATTTACCGTAATCTGGAAAAAAAAACCTTAAGAATATCTTCCTTCAGGTTTTGAAGAGATAACCCGTGATTTGTCATCAGTATCTCATATTTATTATCAAGGCAATATGTAGTACAGTAAAAGGCATACTTTTGTTTGTTTCTGGTAACATTATTATGACTCAGTTTCTGAGGCTGGGCAACATAACAAGCCCCCATGGATAACTAGAAAAGTGACTATAGATATTTAGATTACTAACAGGAACCTTCATTTTCTTTGTTCATCTACTGCTTTTACTTCCAAAAGACATAATCTAATTAGATCAGTTTTTCACCAGCCAAAATGGAGTGGCAATATGGAATGAAGTTTCATTCAAGCCACCTTAGAGATAGTTAACCTTCACACATGGCATTGATGCGTGGTTGCCCACCATTTCTTGTTTGGGGCGTCATTTCTGCCCTCTTCCATAGCAGCACCATTCCAGGTTCTTGGTTTTGTTAGAATTGACTTTGTCAGCCCAGTGCCAGAAGTAGTCATGTGATCCAGGCCTGGCTAATATCCCCAGTCTTTGAGTAGTTCAGACATGACCCTGTGGCCATATTATAGGAACCAGAATTCTTGACAGAGATTTTACTATCAGAAAGACATAATCTTTTTCTTTTGTATTTAAGGGACTTCATTAGTCCCCCCCCCAAACAAATATTAATGAGTATCTTTATGTAGCAGGCTCTGCGCTGGGCTGTTGAATCAGTGAAACCTTACAGCACAAACATTCCCACTCTATGGAGTTTACATTCTAATTAGGGGAGGAAAGTAGATAATATGTAATAATCAACATGCTTATGTAACATTTAGCATGCTAGAAAGGAATAAGAGCTGTGGAAAAAGGGAGCTATAGAGCAAGGTGAGTGGGACTAGGAGTGCTGTGGCTGATGGAATGCAACAGTGAGTAAGGCGGCTCTCAAAGAAAATGACATTTGAGCAACAACTTGAAACAGATGAAGGGGTTAGCGGTGCAGGTATCAAAGTCTAAAGTGCTGCAGCTACAAGACTGATGATATTATGAAAGAAAGATAAGAGACAAATCAGGAAAATGAGGTGTCATGGAAGGCGGTATAATCAACTTCTAGCACTTTATTATTGCATGAAAAGACCTGCATGACATTGAAGCTAAACAATGCAGAGAAACTATGTTGAGTTAAATTTGTCTGCCTTTCATTCTCACTCTGATCTCCTCTAAATCACTTTTGCCTAGGACAATGGATTTGGATTCACTCAACACACATATGACAAGAATCCGAGTTACTTGAAGAGAAGAGCTCCATTTTGAAATTTTGCCCCCAAATGGAGCAGTGTAATTGGTAGATATTTCATTTTTCTTCTACATTAAAGAAAATACTTGCTAGACTCAACATTTTCTCCCTAGCTCTACACTTCCAAAGAATTTTTTAATAATATAGCTCGTTCACATCGAACCAAAACTACATCCATCTCCTTTCCAACTGAGTTGCAGCCAAAACTATGACTTACTTTTGCAGCCAAATAAGTCTTCCAATTGTTTTGAAACTAATTTCTAATATAACAATCTAATCTTGAGTGGCATTTATATACTTTCAAAATTTGTAGATAATACCTTATTTACACAACTTACCACAAAGCCATTTTTAGTTTCAGACTTTTATTCTCTTTCCTTTGCCTTTAGCTAGTTCCTTAGCTGACCTTGTAGAATAGTATAGACTATGATCTCTAAGATGTCTAGAGATATATTTCCCCAATGACAGTGATCAGGAAATAAAAAGGTATCCCCCAAATCCCCTAGTTCACCTACTCACTGATGATTTGTTCAAGCTCTGGGGGTAGAAGAGCTTGATCTTCTGCCAACCCAGTAATCTTTTTAAATATATATATATATGTGTGTATATATATATATATATATATAATTATAGTTGTTATGATGATCTTACTATTTTTAGTATGTCATGAGATGCCAAGACCATCAGGTACCAGCCACAGTTTACAGTTTAATAGAACCACTTCTACAGTTTACATGAAATATAAATATGTGTCCCTCTCTTGGATATTATCACTTTCATACCTATGAGCTTATAATGCAGAGATTTGAAGAATATCTTGAAAGAGAGACATCATGTAAGATTTTAAAAGGCTCCACTCCTACACTTTCTCAATCCCTAGACCTATGTATTTAGTTACAAATGAGGCATTAAAGTGTATTCGCTGTTCTGTCAGACCACTTACCACACAACATAAGGCAGATCTTTCCATTACGGTGAATGGAGGGACAGTGTGAATGAGCTGTCAATAGAGCAGCTTATCATTATTTAAGGCCAACCACTTATACATGGTGTGAAGATAATAGTAGTTCCTTTCAGCTTATTGCTTTTATTTCTGGGAAGTAAGTTCTTTCATCAGAAGCAACACTGATGAAAGAACTTGATAGTACATGAGACATTCAGTAAGTCTATTGTCACTGACAAAAGCAAAATGGCCACAGAAAATAAGGTTAGACTCCTAATAGTCTTTTCCAGTGAAGGTAAATAATGCCATATTTATGCTGCAAAAAAATCTGATGAAATCAACATCACATCATCAGCTAGCTGTTTTCTAACAGAGTATAGTGCTCTATTAAAAATTCAGAGCTTGCTGTTGCCGGCAGATTTGGCCTTCAGTTATGGCTGCAGTCAGTTACCTTGGTAAGAAGAAAACAAACCACTAGATCCAAATAAAGTCTCTGTTCTCTGGTGAGATAACAAGGCTCTGGCCTTGTAAAGAAGATTTATCCACACAGTGTTTGTCTAAAACCTTAGGGCACAAATCCTCCAATTATAGTTTTTTAAAGTCCGTGATCTTTCAGCCAAATGCCCGCCCCTCTCCCCAGATAAAGGTAAGTTCGAATTTCAATCTAGACTTCCTTCCGGGCATAACAAGCTGCACAATGTCTCAGTTGAAGTTCTGCTGAGTGGGAGGATTTCCTCAGTCCATCATCTTTTAAGCTATCTCTTATGAGTGTTCTAAAACTGTAGCTATCCACTTTGGGGCAGTGCCCTCATACGCTGAAGAATTTCCTATAAGGGTATCTTAATATTTGTATCCTTGTTAAGTGGAACAAAGCAAATTTTCTATAAACTCCTAGGCACAGGTTGAGTGAGAGAGATCATCAGTGTGACCTACACAGAGTCAATGAATATTGGGAAAATTTGTTCGATTAGTATACCCAGACCCTTGATCCTAAAAAGACCACTTCCATTTAATGGCAGACTTTACCTGGGCATACCCAAACTTATGGTTTAGTGGATCATATAACAGGTAATAGAGCACAATAGTTCATGACTCTAGGTCACCCGTATTTCATGATCAGGCTTTTGTACTCTAGGTACTTGTGGAATATCAAGTATTCTTTCTCAAAAGACAACTAGGATTCTACTACGAGACATATAATTTTGTGTCTAACCACCAAAGTCACATTTAAATGTCCTCCCTTGAGCTTTTAACACTTGATGTTCAGCTTTGTCAGCAACTGCAGACCTCCCGTATTCTGCAGAAATGTGGGGACGAACTAGTCCTGCTTAACTTTTTTCAGTGGTTCTCTAAAGCCTACAAAGTGAAGTATTTTACTTGATGGGATAGGGAACCACGAGTTTAATTTTTGTTCAGTTACTAAATACACTTGCCAAGAATGTACTCCTGAATCTGGAACACAGCTGTTGGAAAAAATGTAGGCCACCTGTCCTAACTACTGTGAAATAAACTCAGTCACAATCACTTGCCAGTTGATGCTGTAAGCCCCCATGAAACACTGGGGTCAATGCCTAAAACTTTTAAGCTATTTCTTCTATAAATAATAATCACATGTCTTTATAATTTTTTGAGTTCTTGAAGAAGACAGAGAAGAGTGACAAAAGTATATATAAGAGTCATTATAGCAGCCTGTACCAGAAGTTCTTTGTTTTCTAGCTTTCTAATTGTCTCCAGTCCTATTATAACTAAGGAAATCAAGTATCTTATCTTAGTAACAAAATATAACATTCACTATTTCCAGAAATTTCTTGAGTATTTTATAACGTATTGTATTTAATAATATAATGCATTTAATATACATTATCTTTATTCTTACAACAAAACTGTTGAGTACTATTCTTATCCCCATTTTACACTGCTTTTGAAGAGAGCAAGAAAAAGGGGTTTCAGCATTTGAACCCAGGCTGTTCACACTCCACTGTCAATACAACGCCTTGTTGGCATGAAAGAAGCACAACTCCCTCTTTCTTCAGGCCAGGGCCGTTTCCTTGGTTGTACAGATCAAATAGAATCTTAAGAAATACTTTTAAATTTCATCCTATACTTTCTAAGTATAACCAATTATCTCTGGTGTTTCCATTCTCTAAAGCTAGAGTAGGACTTCCTGTTCTTGTTGAAAGTCACTACCTGTGCTGACCAACTCTGATTGTTCTCATTTCCATTATAATAGCAATGCTCTTGTGGTTACTTCTCCCACAAGTGGGGGAAAGGACAAGAGGTTATTTTAGCCCTCCTGGAGATTTGCTTTACCAGCTTCTCCTTCTGACCTCTAATAGCCAGATCTACTATATAAGTCCTTTCTCCTTGAACTATTGAATGTATTTTCCTAAATTATGTCAAGCTACAGCTCTTCACAGCAGTCACCATGAGGCAGAGCCCACTGTAATTGTACATCAGTTACAACAGCAAGCTGTTAAAGCTCTCGAGCACTGTCCATGACTGCACTTCATTGTGCTTCCTGGTGGGTCAAAAAAAAAAAAAAAAAAGGCAGCATACTCCAAGTACATACTCTGGTCTCCTGGACAAAGTATCTTTAAAATCAAAAACCACTTCATCTCTTCTACTCTCTTTCAGTACTCTGACAACGTGTACAACTCCTCCTGGGCACACTTCTACTCCTGAATATGGTTTTGCATAATGAAGCTGGAGCCAGTGAGGAATCTCAACTCCCGTTACCAGATGTGTCTCATAATTGGAAAGATCATCCTAACAGCAAAAATGGAAAATAAAAGGAAAGCTTCGAATGCTTGGAAAATGATTCTAAATGCTCTGGTGTGACAAAAACCTCACTTAATCCGTCTAAAAGCTCACCCTTTAAAGAAAACAGAAATCCAATTTTTTATCAACAAGAATTTGACTTAACCATGAGGAGGTGATAAATCTGGGAATTCAGCCTTCCCTTCAGGGTCCTCTGTGCCCCACGCCACTGCACTCCCTGGGACACAGCAGCACAAGCACTGGATTTGAGTTGGAAGCATTTTTCTTCTAGAGTCACGTGGTTGAGACTCTAGAAGTTAGCACACCTTTGAGTACAAAAACCAATGGACCTAACTTAACAAACTTCAATTCTTTGGTTTTGTTTGCTTAGAGTACAAAAAAAATTCTGGAGTAAGGGATTCCCAGTGTGTGTCCAAGAGCTCAGTAACATCATCAACAATGAAGGCTCTTTTCATGTTCCTTTCCAACCATGCTCAGCGGGTTGACTCAACTTTAATCTTGCTCCTCAGGGTCAGAAGATCTGCAGTTGATAGCATCACCATAGCCAATATAGCATTCAAAGGAGAGGAGTATTTAGCCAAAATTTCTATTGTTATAGATAAAACCTTTCCTATAAGCCGAAATTCCCATAACCCTTCCTACACCCTAACCCTATTTCCTATAAGCCTTCAATTCCCATACCAGGCTCCAGCTATTATGAGCTTAGGTGACTGGCATGACCTACCCATAGATAAAGCAGGCAAAATGAATATGTGGCATTTTATTCTTTGGAAAAGCAATATCCTTTAAAGAGAAGAGAGGGAGAGGATGTTGTTTGGATAAGCAATCCAGCATATTTGACACAATACTGGAACTTAATCTGCTTAGTTGTCTACAGTCAGAATATCTGAATATATTGCTTTCTCCATGTAAATAACACAAGGCCACCAGAATCGCCTGTTTATCTGGTTATTTTTCCACATCATAATCCCGCCAAATTACTTTAATATGGTGTCTGTACTACGTGGTTTGAAGCCGTGATTTAGTTGGGTTGCCATCCTGAACTAAGAATATAATGGGTTGATACCTTACTTTCTGATTTGCCCAAACCCAAAGTGTTAGCTCCCCACTGCTAAATGGGAGCACCTAATGCTATCAGTCTCACCTCGCTCCATTCCAGTGTCTGAGGTCTAGTTCTTAAAACCTCACTTCCAGGTACCAATATGTAGCAAAAAGTCTATAAAAAACAGAAGAGCCAAAAACCCAGGTATCTTTGCTATGGAACACTTATTACAAGAGTGCTCAAAAATGTTATGTGTCTTTATCCACGCTTTTATTCTAAGTTTGGGTGTCAGTTTTTATAAAAGTAAGATGTGCACCAGACTTTTCTGGGTGAGATCAAGTAGCCTGCCTTCTCCTTATTTATTTAGTAGTTATACAAGGTCTGTCCAGAAAAAGTCCAGCCATTGTTAACATAAAGAGAATGGTGTACACATCATTGATGTAACCTGGCAGCCAAGGAGAGTGGGCTGGAATGCACATGAGTGAACAATGACAACTTCACTGTTCAGTCAGTGGGGGCAGTACATGCCCTTGACTGAGCGTGTGCACTGCGTGGCTATCACATGGCCTAGCGAACAGAGTGACAAATCTGCATCAGATTTCTATTAAACTTGAATATTCCACCATGGAAACTATTTGGATGATTCAGAAGGCCACAGCTGTGGGCAACTGGTGATTGGCAGCATTATCATGACAACACACCCACTCATGCATCACATCTCATGCAGAGATTTTTGGTGAAACATCAAACCACCCAGGTAACTCAGCCCACTATAGCCCAGATTTGGCACCCTGGGACTCCTGGCTTTTCCCAAAACTAAAATCACCTTTGAAAGGGAAGAGATATCAGACCATAGATGAGATTCAGGAAAATATGATGGGGCAGCTGATGAAAATTGGGAGAACTGTGTGAGGTCCCAAGGTGCCTACTTTCAAGAGAACCGAGGCGTCATTATCCTATGTACAATATTTCAAGTGTCTTGCATCTTTAGTAAATATGTCTATTTTTCATATTACACAGCTGGATACCTTCTGGACAGACCACATATATTCTAAGAATGATCATTTTGTCAGCACACAATATGGGGAAGATCACTGAGCATAGTTTCATCTTGGCTATCTCAAGAAGAATAGGTCTTATTCAAGAGCAGATGCCAGTGGACTCTTTGACTCAGGTACCATAATCCAAGATTCCATCATTTGTGTCTAGGCCAGCCCAGTAACTGGCATTCAACACAGTGGATAATACACAGCAGCTTATTGTTTAAAAAAATATTTGTCAGAAGGATGCAATGAATTTCAAATGTTCTTTAGACTTATTTTTGGACAAATTCAAGGCATCACCTGGAGCTTGTTAGAGAATACTAGTTTCATACCATGCAACATACTGTGTTGCATATGTAATCAGCATAGAGGTAGTAATATTTCTATTGCACAGATGAAGAAACATAATTAGAGGAAGTGACTATTCCAATATCATACAGCAGGAAGCCTATCTACACCCCTTGAAGTATTTGACTTTGAATAGCCTAAAAATAGATAATGAAAAGTTTTTTTAAAACGCCATTTAAATTCATCACCCTTCGAAAATGAGGTATGTAAAGAGAAATAAACATAAGGAGACAAAAATATTAACCTAGTCTTAAATATTTAAAAGCTATTATTTTAAGCAGTCTTTAATTATTAATTAAACTTAATAAACTTAAACCTAAAGAGATGTGTGAACTTTAAGTAATAATCTTTGTCTTAATAGAATTTTACTTAGAGCCTCAGTTTCTTAAACACATTCTGTACTTCTTTTTGTTTTAGATTCTTTTTTAAGTGTTGCTTCCCCCACCTGTTAAACTAGAAGGAAACCAACTCTGCTGTGACTACTGTGTGCAAGGAATGAAGTCAGGTGCTTTACGCATACCAGGTCACTGAATTTAATCATCCTGCATTTCTCTCACTTGAACTATGTACTTTCCCTTTGATTAAAGAAATAAATTACAGTAATATCTTGTGAGACTTCCTTAATATATACATTTAAATATTATATCATTTACCTGAGAACTTGATCATCTCTGAAATATCTCCAAATTTATAAATTATGGTTTCTCAAAATGATTACAGGTATTTGTCATTGTTACCATGATGAATACCTATAATTTCCCCCCTGATTATAACCATACTCTGAATGGAATGTTACCAACTAACTTGGGTAACAATTTTGATCTACATTCTGATGTTGTGTACCCGCTCCTCACTTTTAATTTGCATTCAGATATTCACATCAGGAGGCAAGAGTCTGGGTGTTCTAAAGACAGAGTACGATACCACATCAAAGTAATTGGAAATTTGGGACTCAGCCTTGTATACATAATGCATTTTTCCCTAGTTAAGATTTGTTTTGAATTTGAGGTTGTGTAGTAAAAAATGCAAACATTTTGAAAATTTTGAAACTAGCAAATTATTATTATGGATACTCTGCAGTTCATCAATATGTGCATTTAAAACACCAGAAAAGTTCACATTTTAGGGACTTGCATTATGGTATGAGCCTAAATTAAACTTCATTCAAAATTTATTATTTTTTATTTTTCTTTGTTTGACAAGCAAATACAGATTCAAGTTCTGCCTCACCTGCTATAAAATTGTTTAACATCAAGGTCAAGGTCTCCAAGCCTATTCTCTACCCTAGAAAATTTCTTAATAATTTAGAGTATTTTTATAAGGATTATGAGATAACATACGTGAAAGTGCCTAGCCCAAGGTAGGCTTCTGGTAAATGCTTTTATGTTTCGTTTCTGCAAACTGTTAGCCTATCTAAATATCACACGGGCTAAATAAATTACCGAAATCAAGGAAAATGAGAGTTCGTAAAATATATATACATACTATATCCTAAGCATTTTCTTTTCACTTCCTACATGTAAAAATATTGAATTTTGAGATAAAGGATGATTCTGGTGATAAGTAGGAAGGCAAGACATAATTATACTTTCCTTTCTCCTTAACTAGTTAATCAAATATTTAAGTCTCTAAGAGGCGGAAGGACTGTTTTCAGCAGTCATTCAGGACACCCTCCCCGATAAAATATCCCTGATTGCTTCCCAATCCTGCCTCCAATACGATGTTTGCCTCACAATCCAAGCTTGCTTTTTAAACTGAAAATGCGCCATGTTTTGACTCCCCCCCGCCCAGTTCTGCACTGCTACCCACTTGGCCCTGGATCACCTATTCTCCTATTACTTGATCAATTCCTTTACCTTACATCTCAGCCTAGATGATACCTGCTCTAGAAGGCTTTCCCTAAACATCATAGCGCCCCAAACAAAATATAATTACTTTTAATTCTAGCCTTTCCTCTGTCACTGGGGAGAACAAATGCTTAATAATAAAGAGGAGCACATATGAGGTTCTAATGCTTGTTAATTAAACCCATTTCCATTGCTCTATTGACTTCTTTTCCTACCCCACTGTCCATATTCAGCTACGGTAGTATGCTCAGTCAGGAACCCAATTTAAGACTTATGAGAATTAATTGATGTGATTTTAGTAGCTAATACTTGTAGTTTGGAGTTTAACGTACCTGTCAAGTCCATAGGCACAAATAATTCAGAGTGGAAAAAAAGGGGAAATTAGGAAAACATCTCTATGTTATGAATTTACCTAGGCCTGATCATGAGCTAAGATAAAAGAATAAAATTAAAATAAGATGATTAAATGAATAGCTGTAGGAGCAGTGAACTATCAGAATTTCTGCACCTGGAACCTTATATGTCAGTTCCACCCTGACATCTTATAGGGTATCAGCCCCTAACACTGACCTTAGAATAATATTAAGCAATTCTGATTGAGCAATTTAAAGTCTAATAATAAGAAACCAACACAGTAATAAAATTTAAAAAATTGAATAGTATGAATGTTATGACTACATTAAAAGTAACTAAATATTAATGTGAAAAACGTATGTCATAATGCCTTGCATTTATTCATATCATATTCAGGAGCACAAAGGAAATGCAGCCTCTTCACTTTCGATGAACAGATAAGATGTTCCTCTAAGTCGCCACCTCTTAGGGAGCTGGGGGGCGGCAATGAAAAGAAGGCAGAGAGAAGTACATTTATTCCACTATAGTAACATGGGTCCGTTATGCTAAGTGGAAAGTATTTTAAGCTTACGTGTTCTCTTTTAGATCACTCAGTTCTCACAGAGCTACCTTTTTCCATGTGACTCTGGGGGCTCCTGTCCAACACGGAGGGATTGTGAAAGCCACCTTTGCTTACATTTCAGGGTGTGTGGAACAGGTCCCTTCGAGGGCTCTGGCATCTATGCACAAAGTGATACAATTTTTAATGAAATTTGCAAAATGAATGCCTACTAACCACGCTGATGCAGACCGCTGGCTGTTTCCACTGGGATTGTCCTGTCACAATTCCCCTCTTGTGTGGTAACATTGTTATGGCCATGGGAAATTCTGGGATTAGCCTATGGGAATATTTAGCTCAAAATGCATGTGGTCTATACTTAATGTATTTTTGTACTTTGCAGTCATTTCTGTGTAAGTTAAATTATTGCTCACAGTCTTAAAAGGCTTCAAGGAGTAACGTAGTCAATTGAAAGGAGAGTTTGGTATTGAAGGAGACTTGCAATGCCCTCAATTTTTTTTAAATCTTATGTATGACAGAAGCTCGGCAGAGGGCTTTCCAGATTTGTCAGCAACCTGTGTGCAGGTCTGCATGGTGTTGCTGATTATAAGTCATGAGGCCAAAAGAGCTTTTCTTAAACTATTATTGTTTTTTAAGAAATTAATTTTCAATTGATGATTTTTTAAAGCCAATTTCTATTGAACATGCTAGAGGAAAGAAAGTTACTTGTCTAATCTGTTTGCATAGTGGTGCAACAAATTTATCATCTGAAGTAGCAATTAAAGTGAAAGCAGTCAATAATGTAGGGGTAAAATGTATTACAGATATGTCAGGTAGCTAATAAACAAACATTAGTTATATCCGTTTCCTCTGGTATTTTTAGAGCATTTTACAGATTTTTAAAAGATTTTATTTATTTATCTTTAGAGGGGAAGGAGAGGAGAGAAGGAGAGAAACATCAATGTATGGTTGCCTCTCGTGTGTCCCTTGCTGGGAACTGGCCCACAACCCAGGCATGTGCCCTGACTGGGAATTGAACCGTGATCCTCTGGTTCACAGGCCCGCACTCAGTTCACTGAGCTACATCAGCCAAGTGTATTTTACAGATTTTGATAACATTTTCTTCTGTAATTTTTCTCATCATAAATATACATGTTTATTTCCATTCCTAATTTTTTACTTGTAGTTTTCTATTTTTTCCTTTTTCAGTAAAGCTCCAAAACTCTTGTGAGCTTCAGGTAACAAAAAGCCCTAATCATCCTCTGGTTGTGGCTTAAGCGAATTTGCAGCTCCAGTTGGAGCAGGGGCCACAAATGTCCACAAATCTGCCTTCCATGCAGAGCTCATAGAGTAGATGAGTATGGATGGTCTCGTCTGGCCTGTGGGGGCAACACACTGGCTCCATGGCAGGGGCCCTTGTTTTCAAACACAGGCTGCTTTGTTCTCTTTGTAGCAACCTAGTCCTCCACTGCTCCACCAACCATCTCTAAACACACCCCAGTCCAACAAGGAGGCGTACGCAGATGCTCTGCGGTTCCCTCCTCACAGGGCACACCAGCCACGGGGGAGCAGGGGCAGCTTCAGGTTTTGCAAACAGCTGCCTCTCACCACCACCACTAAGTTCCTGCACCAAGTTGCAGGGGACTCCAAGACGGGGCCTTTCTTGGAGGTTGTGACACCCATAGAAAACACCAAAAGATTCTTTTCAAATCACCACCAACAACCTATACATTTCTAAAGAACATGATCTCATATGAGTGAGGACCCCCCCCAAAAAAAACAGAATTTAATGTATAAAAAATTGTGTATTTATTCTTACATGTTTTAACTTCAGTCACCTTCAAAGTACTCTCCGTGAGTATTGATGCAATACACCCGTCAGGACATTTTTCCACTGCTCAAAACAGTTTTTGAACTCATCAATTTTGATGCCTTTTAGTGCTTCTGCCATTGTTTGTTTCACCTCTTCCACATCCACAAAACATTTCCCTTTGAGCAATTTTTGTTTCATCTGGGGGAACCAAAAAAGATCACTGAGGGCGAGATTGGGTGAATAGGGAGGGTGGGACATGGCGGCCATGCCATTTTTTGGTCAAAAACTGCTGAACATTCAGTGCAGTGTGGGCAGGTGTGTTCGTAGATCACCCACCATGACATAGGCAAGTGCACGGAAGCTGAATGCAGCCTCTCCCAACAACACCAGCTGGTACACTGATACAGATGGGTTCCTAGAACACTCAGCTAGTCGGAAGAAGCCTACTATATAACGGGCCTGTCCTCCAGAAGATAATTTTGTTGGGTTTTTTGGTAGAGTTGGGGGTCTTCCCTTGTAACTTAACAAAATGATGGTAATCTCAACATTTAACCTAACTTTCATTTTCTTAATCCAGTTAGGCCATGATTATATTTTGTCTCTGACCATAACCTCCCTTACATAAACTCCTATATTCCAGGTTTATTTCTTGCTTCCACAGAAAATAAAGTCATACGCTTATACTATGGAATCCAAGCCTACTTTCTCGCCCAAATTTCGAAAATCCTATTTTGGATGTCTGAAGCCACATATAAATAATGTCTTTCTTTTTTTTTTTTTCACTTTTGCTGTGATAAATTCTTATCCACCCCCAATCCACCAGTCATGAAAAGTAATGGATCTCATGCTGATTAAGGAAAAGCTCAAAGACACAGGGAAACAAAGAAACAAAACAGACATTACTAGATTTTCCCAGTCTTTTCCTCCCCCTCACTTCACAGGAGTAAAGAGAAGAAAAATAATTTCAGAAAGCCTATTTCAAAGCTAATTGGATGTGAACATGGGAAAGAAAAAATTCTGACAAGTTTTGAGTACCAAACTGTCCTCCATTTGATCATCTTTACTCCTCCTTAAGGGCTTTCCACTGAGTCAGCCTTTGTGAGGGAGACACTGGAGGAACTGCAGAGGGTGGGACCCGCCACAGGAAGTGACTTAGGGCGGGCACAGTGCTGTAGCTGCGTGCCGCACTCCTGCTCCAGGATAGAAGGGGTCTTCAAGGTTGGGATTCTGTTTTTAATGGGAACGAGGCAAAAATAGAATGAACATCCATTCTGATATCTTATTTGCATTTGTATCTTTTCCCTTTAGTAACTGGAAGAAATCTATACAATACGAATTTTAAATTTTATATTTGCTAATGGCTTTGCTGACAGATGTGGCATAATCTGACCACTGAATTCATTATTCTTGCTTCTATTTGGCCAACTATGTCACATAGCAGGAGAATATATTTATATTTAATACATGTATCATTTATTAAATGCAAAGTATAATACCGTTAATCAATTCTGTTAGTTAAAATGTGAACTTAACCCTTAAAGTGCTGGAACATTTTTGCCTATATCCACCTGTTTCATTTTTCCCTTTCAACATCCCACAGCGAGCCCTGGGGCATTCAAAGCTGCCAGCATCTCCTTTTCCCTGTGTTTTCCAATCACATTCCTAATCTGCGAGATCATCATACGTTAAACAACCCTACTTATTTTAAATTGGAAGAAACAGAGGCTCTAATGGAAATAAATATATTTTCTAAAAACTAACACCAAGACAACCAAAACCATCTTGTGACTCAGTCTTTACCCTTTATACTACACCATAGCCTCCTGAATTTGGCTACAAATCATTTTATCACCTCCATTTTACATGAGCCTTGCCGGGCGGAATCACAGAGGTCTTGTGAGATACCTCAATGAAAATGCTAGTCAAAATCTTTTTCTTTTTGCTAATGAAAACAACATCCAGAGAAGTAAAATTCTTTACTCAAAGTCTCATACCCGAATGGTGACAGATCTACGACTCCAATATTATAAACCATATATGACTGGTGAAAGTCTGATCTAAAATATATGGTGTAAGATAAGAAAATGGCACTTATATTTGTAATTGAGTAAAGCAAAAATTTCAGTCTAAGAGCATTAAGATTTTGCACGGCAGTCAGAGAAAAAAATATTATTTTGCACAGTTTTCATATATCAGATAGGCTCAGAAAACTCATTTTGGAAAAGATCAGAAGCAAATTCCAGATGAACAAAAGAGTGCATTTTAAATGTAAAAAAAATAAAATGGTACTTTAAGTAGTAAACAGAAATTAATAATTTCTAAATCTCTATATAAAATAAGACTAACTTTAAGATCAATTGATAAAATAAAATGAATCTGACCACACAAATATATAAAACATCTTTGTCTAAAATGCATACAAACAAGATATCAGAAGCAAAAGAAAATTGGAGAAAATTTCTGATCACAAGGAGAATTAAAAATCAAGCAACAAGCCAGGAAAATATATTGCTAAAAACATTGCACAGAGTTAATATTTTGATATTTATAAAGAAATGAAAAACATTAAAACTCTTCTGAGCTGAATTATGTCCCCTGAAAAAAAGGATACGTTGAAGCTCTAACCACTATTAACTCAAAATGCGACCTTATTTGAGGGCTTTACAGAGGTAATTAAGTTAAACAAGTTTATCGCTGTATGGCCTGATCCAATACACCAGCGTCTTTATAAAAAGGGGAAATTTGGACACAGAGACACACATGCTTATGAGCAACATGCCCTCTGAACATGCAGACACAGATGGGGTAGGTGTCTGCCAGCCAAGGGAGAGCAAAGGTTGCCAGCCAACCAGCCAGGAAGGGGCATGGAACAGATTCTCTCTCAGAATTCTCAGAAGGAACCGACCTGCAAAACAACTTGATATTGGAATTCTAGCCTCTAGCACTGAGTCAATGATTTCAGCCTTGTTTCTCTCTTCTTGTCCAAGCCTCCCAGTCTATGGTACTGTGTTAGGGCAGCCCGGGCAAACAAACACAAACCTCAAATAATAAAGGGGCAGAGGACACAAGCAGATAAAATTTTACATAGTTTATACAAATGGTTAATAAATGGTTTTAAATGATTAAAATTGGCAGATAATTTTAAAATGCATATTAAAACACTTAATTTTCTTTTTCATAAAATAAATTGGCAATTAAAATGCTACTATTGAATGCTCTTGCATATACATGGAGAAACAGCTTTTCATTATGAGTCAAAAAGCTTCAGAAAAAAATGTTCTTAATTTTTCACTGGGTATTTTCCATTTGTCTCTTTAAGGAAATAGGCAGTCAAAGGTTAATGTACACAATATCACACTGAGAGAGCAAGTAACCAAAATACCTTAATTCCCAAAAATAGGGAAAGATTTAAATAAGGTGAGTATCCATACAAGAGGGATTAGTTTATATGTATGGACAGTATTAAACACAACAGTTTTTAATACTACTAGGAAAAACTCATTATTTCATGAAAACATATGATTTACAACTATAAGCTTTGCTATGTCAAATGGTACTTAAGTAAAATAGGTAGTGATTTTTCAATGTGAGAAGTGACTATTCTGAGGTACATAAATTTGTTATTAGTTTCCCTTCTTTTGTGTGTGTTTCACATAAAAGAAGTAAAAATAATTGAAATGGAAAGTAACAGTTTCCTAAAGCTGCCACAACAAATTACCATAACTGGGTTGCTTAGAAAAAGCAAATGCATTTTCTCACAGTTCTGGAGGCCAGAAATTCAAAATCAAGGTGTTGGCAAAGCCCAACTCCATCTGAAGAAGGCTCAGGATGTTTCTTTGCCTCTTCAGCAACCTGTGGCTTCTGGCTTTGTTGGCTGGTAGCATCGGAGCTCCACTCTCTGGCTCCATCCTCCCATGACTTTCTTCTCTGCCTTCATCTCTTCTTATAAAGAAACCACTCACTGGAGTTAGGGTCCAGTCTAAACCCAAGCTAATCCCATCTCAAGTTCCTTAACTATCAAATGTCAACTGTAATTTTAAAATTAAAAAACAACAGTATAAAATAAAAGTAACCTAAGTAAATTCTTTTTTCTTCAAGCAGTAAATAGAGATTTTATGCAGAAACTGCTGGCAGTGGGGCAAAGAGCTGAGCTCCATTCCGATTTGTGCAGAGGTGACTAGGGTTTGTTTTTTTTAAATATGTTTTATTAACTGTGCCATTACAGTTGTCCCATTTCTCCCCCTTTCATTCCTCTCCACCCTGCACACCCCCTTCGCCCACATTCCCACCCTTTAGTTCATGTCCATGTGTCACAAGTTCTTTAGCTTCTACATTCCCCACACTACTCTTGCCTTCCCCCCTGTCTATTTTCTCCCCACCATCTATGCTACGTATTCTCTATAACTTCTCCCTCCTTCTCCTCCTCCCACCCCCCTGTTGCTAACCTACCATGTGATCTCCATTTCTGTGGCTCTGCTCCTGATCTAGCTGTCTGCTTAGTTTGCTTTTGTTTTAGGTATGGTTTTTAATAACTGAGTTTGCTGTCCTTTCATTGTTCATCTTTTTTATCTTCTTTTTCTTAGATAAGTCCCTTTAACATTTCATATAATAAGGGCTTGGTGATGATGAACTCCTTGAACTTGACCTTATCTTGAAAAGTGCTTTATCTGCCCTCCCATTCTAAATGAAAGCTTTGCTGGATGGAGCAATCCTGGATGTAGGTCCTTGCCTTTCATGACTTGGAATACTTCTTTCCAGCCCCTTCTTGCCTATAAGGTCTCTTCTGAGAAATCCGCTGACAGTCTGATGGGAACTCCTTTGTAGGTGACTGTCCCCTTATCTCTTGCTGATTCTAGAATTCTCCTCCATTTTAATCTTGGCTAATATAATTATGATGTGCCTTAGTGTGTTCCTCCTTGGGTCCAACTTCTTTGGGACTCTGAGCTTCTTGGACTTCCTGGAAATCTATTTCCTTTGCCAGAATGGGGAAGTCCTCCTTTATTATTTGTTCAAATAAGTTTTCCACTTGTTGCTCTTCATCTTCCACTTCTGGTACCCCCTATAATTTGGATGTTGGAACATTTAAAGATGTCCTGGAGGTTCCTAAGCCTCTTAATTTTTTGATTTCTTGTTTCTTCATTCTTTTCTGTTTGGTTGTTTCTTTCTTCCTTCTGGTCCACTCCATTGATTTGAGTCCCAGTTTTCTTTCCACCACTATTGGTTCCCTGTCTATTTTCCTTCATTTCACTTAGTGTAGCCTCCATCTAATTTGTGACCAAAATCAACCAGTTCTGTACCAGTGTTTTAAACTGTGCATCTGATAGGTTGGCTATCTCTTTGTCACTTAGAAGTATTGGCTCTGGGGCTTTGCGCTGTTCTTTTTGAGCCATAATGTTTTGGTCTGTTTGTGCCTATTATGTACGAAGGGCGGAGGCTTAAGTGTTTACCAGGGCAGGGCAACCCACATCCGTGGGTTGTGACGCTGTATGTGGGGGCGGGGTCAGAGAGGAAACAGTGGTGCTTCCTCTGCTCTCTCTCGAATTTCAGTACCCTCTGCCACTTCCCACAAGCAAATTGGGCCCATCTGGTGCTGCTTCCTGGGTGGGTGGGCTTGAGTATTTTCTAGGACCCTATGGATCTCTCCCACAAACTCTCCTGTGAGGCTGGGAGACACTCCTGGCACCTCGACCCCTGCAAATTTTTCAATCAGTGCCTTTAGGCTTTATTTCCCGTAGCCAGGGCCCTGGATTTCGCAGTTTGTCTCACTGCCCGTTTTTTGCCTGGTTTATCTGAGCTGGAATGTGTGTCCCCAGTCAGCCAACTGCCTTGTGCATCTCACTGGGTTTGCTCATTTCCTCCCCTGGCCTGGGCGTGCCCAGGCACCCAGGTCGCCAAACACTACTTTTTCCTGCTGGGACCGCTCTCTGCTGGCCAGCAATTCCTCCCCTCTTACCGGTCTGGATAAATGGTTCCTTGTTATTGGACTTCAGTACAGTTTAATTTTTGTCTGTTCTGGTTGTGTTTTGGTTTCTAAATCTTTGTTGTTTTTAAATTTGATTGTGCGAACAGGTACAGTGTTTCCACCTATGCCTCCATCTTGGCCAGAACTCTCCTTAGATAAATTCTTAATAAATTCTACAGATGAACTTAAAAAAAAAAGATTCTTAACTAATCACATTTTCAAAGACCATTTCTGTCAAATAAGGTCACATTCTGAGATTCCAGGTAGACATGAATGGGTAGGATACTTTCTAACCCTAAAAGCAGAAAGTGTAATTACAGAAAGCACGAGAGAAAAAATCGTAATAAAAAAATGGTTATCTTTATGTTCTGAGATTATACATGATATATTTACACAGCTTCTTTATATCATTCAGTTTGCAATTTTCTATACTGTCACAGAATAATTTTAAATCAGTAAGATCATGAGCCTATGTAAACACACAAATATCTGACAGTAAACATGTCAAATATTTTATTTAACTCATTTAACACGGTAAGATGCTAAATTGACTTAAAGATGTTTCCAAGCTTTAGAAAAAATCTCACTGCTTTCAACATTTCTGAAGTAGAGAGAGAAGAGCAGACATACCCAGATGTCAAGACCAAGGAGCTCTGGAGACTGGATGTCTAAACCTCAGGGGTGACCCAGAGCTACCTACTTCTTCCCTCTGAACCAAAGCCAGCTCTGAGCTCCTAAATCTGGAAGAAAGACAAATCACTCTAGCTGCCTGCTAACCAGGGAGAAAGTCCAGACAAGAGGGAGTTAAATATTTTGACAAGGTTGCTGACAATTTTGTGCTATATGAAATGCTATGCAGCAAGGGTTGGCAAACCACAGGCCGGAAGCCAAATCCAGCCCACTGCCTGCCTTTGTAAATAAAGCTTTATTGTAACACACACACAACTGATTCAAAGAGCATTTGAGAAGCTCAATATTAACCTGTAATATTAGGATAGGATTGCTGATTTAAATATAAAACTGGTTAAATTTAAAAGGGCTATAACTACAACTCTTGAGGTGTTTTTATTCTACCACACATAAATCATTAACATCTCTACAAGATAAAAATTCTGAAGTCAACATGTAACTTCACTAAGTCTCAGGCCTTTAATCAATAGTAGACAGTGAATTCAACTAAATACATTCCCCTCACATCTCTATGAGATTGAAAGAATAAGTGGCATAAGGAAAAAATACATTTTAAAAAAGGAAAAATATTATACATACTATGTACTGACAATTTCAAAAGTTAGTTTTTAATTATATCAACAAATAGCTCATAAAATAGTGAAGAAATATGATTGAAAGCAATTAATATTTCCTTTAAATATAATTAAAGATTCCATTTTGTAAATTTAATAACAAGGGTCATATATGATTATAGATTATTTTGAGTAAGAAAAATGTATTATGAATTATTGGTTTCCATTTTTCAGTAATAAATTCAAACTCATTTTTTAAACAGTTTTACATTATAAATAAAATTGAGGTGTCATCTACATAATTTACTAAATTAACTATATACAAAAACTATCATACCCACAATATTCCTTTATTTTGTTATACAGGGTGAGGTAGGTAGGTTTCCAGTTGTGAGTACACAAAACACAGTTTATTCCTGTATATTATTTATGAATTATTTTATTATTTTCCATGTGGACAACTGTAAAGCTACTTTTGCCCCACTGGGTGTATATATGTGTAGTACAGTTTACATGTATATATCATAATCCATATATAACTCCATATATTGGGGTGGCCAAAAAGTCTGTTTAGTTCTTTTTTTGTGTGTGAAATAGGACCCCCTTTTCATTTTTACCAATAACTTCACTGATTTGGATATTTTGAGTATGCTGACTATTGCCCATGTGGTATGATCATTGTTCTCAGCTAATGTCCTGATTTGATCGCTATCAACTTCAGCTGGTCCACCTGACTGGGGAGCATCGTCCAGCCAGACACCTCCAGCATGAAACTTCACAAACCACTTTTTACGTGTTCAATTAGTCATGGCACCTTCTCCAAACACTGCATAAATCTTTTTTTTTAATTTTAGTTGCATGTTTGCCTTTCTTGAAATAATGAAGCATAATATGCTGAAAATGTTTTCTATTTTCTTTCATCTTCAATATTAAAGTGGCTATAGAAAATTTTGCCAACTTTGATGTTTTATTTTTAATGCATGATGATATTACAGCTATCATAATACAATGTAACAAAATTGTTTTGAATGAAGTTAAAGACAAGTAAGTGCTACTTACAGGAAAAACCAAACAAGCATTTTGGACAACCCATTAGTTTTTAAAACAACATATAGCTTTACATTTTGTTTGAAAACAACTGTTATAAAACTATAAGTTGTTTTTTTAAAACCAGTTTTATAAAGCTAAAATTTATTTTAATTAAACTATAAAACTAAAAATGACTTTTACAGTTTTATAAAAGGTGGATCAAAATTTTTTAATTGTTAAAAAGTTTTTTTATACACAATAACACCAAGTAGAAAGTGCATTTTTAAACAACCTTATGTGGCTATGGGAAAGAGTCAAAATATTCTTCCATACTACATGTATTTCACTAAAGGCTATAAGAATTTTCTCAGATAAAAACTGTTAGAGTATTTTGCTCCTCAAAAATTACGCAGTGTACCTATGTGATTTTTTGTAAGTACCCTTTTCTTCATTTATTACAATTGCATCAACCCACATTGCCAATTTTATATAACCAGAACAGGGTGACATAAATGATCAAATGCACCTTTCACACTTAAATATCAAGTATGAGGTAGAGACCCAGAAAGGAGACAAAAATGCATTTCAAAGGAACTCACTGGAAAATATGTAAAAAGCATTTTAAAACTTCTAAATGTTAACTATTTCATTCAAAGTGCAACAAAATAATAACCGAGTTCCTTCTCTGAGCCTGGTACTTGGCTGGATGCTCTAGGGGAACAAAAAGTCAGACTCACAGGGCTTTCCATTTCCCCTACCAGACAATTCCCAAATCCTGAGAAAGCTGATAATTGCAATATCTTATCTACATTACAAATGGAAATTTGTGTTTGTTTCTTAGTTGGTTCATAATCTGAGAGATAGCTCACAACTAGTACATCATCAAGACTGACATTAGAAAGAAAGAATAAAACACATTCACACCCATTTAGAAAATAATTTCAGAGTGCCTACTAGGTACTAGATGTTTTGATAGACAACTGAGGGGGCAACCCCATGAAGTCCTCTATTTCATGATGCTGGCTATGGTATTGCAGATAAAAAAGCTGTTCACGTGAAACAAATTGAAAATTATAAAAGAGTGTGTATAACTAAATATAGTTTGTAATCCAGTACTAAAGCATTGAAACAATTCCTGACATCTTTTTCTCCTATTCCATATGTAGTCTATCAGGAAATCCTGCATGCTCTTCCTTCAAAATACCAAAAATCCAAATACTTTTCCTGCCCTCTCTTGTCTGACCCGCCATCATCCTGACCTGGGCATAGCAGTAAGCACCTACACACCTACCCAGCTTCTATCTTTTTCTTCCTGTAGCCCATTTCCAATACAGCTGAGAGTAATCTGCTTGAAATTTAAATCAGGTCATGTAACTCCCCGGGAGCTTTGGGGCAAGTTTTTATTTACGATAAGAACCACCACGTTGGCGAGGGCCGACAAAGCCCTATCTGGTGTGGCCCTGGTCACCTCTCTGACTTGTTGTTTTTGGCTTCTCCCTCACTGACACTGTATTTTCCAAACATAACAAACCTGCTCTCACCTCAAAGATTTTATACTTTTTGTTTCCTGTGCCTTGATGGCTATTCAATGACAGTACCCAAATGTTTCCCTCTCTAACTTCCTTCCAGGTCACTGCTTACACATGATCTTATTAGAGATTTTTCTCAAGGACTGCTATCAAAATACATAAAATGTACAAACTAATAATATACCTCTGTCCCTTTCCACTTTCCTTTGTTGTTCTTCATAAAAGTTAATAGTCATTGGTTGCACTAGATATGAACTAATTTTCCCCCTTTATGAGGTTTGCCAAAAGATGAAGAGAATTCTAGACAGAGGAGGTACAGAGCTGTTTAACCAGCACAGAGCAGGATGAAGCTGGAATGGAGACAGGGAGAGACAGGAAGGTAGAGATGAAGAGGGAGGGAGAACAGAGAGAAACTGAGGTGGGGGTTTAAATGAAAAGACAAGCAGGAGGCCTGCTGAGAAGTCTGAATTTCATTCTAGCTTCAGTGGTCGTTTGACATATCTGGCTCACAAGGTATAAAATGGTAACATTGAAAGACCACTTTACTGTGTGGAAAAAAGATTGTGGCGGAGTGTGTGGAATATTTTCTGGTACTCCCTATTCACTTTCTTCCTTCGTCTGTTCTGAGAAGCTGATCTTTCTAGGCAGTATAATCAGATACTCTGGCCTTCTGACTTCCATGGGATTTGGCCAATGGCAGAATTCAAAGGATGGAAGGAGAGAAACTGGGGGAAATTTTTCCTCCCAAAACATACCTGCTGAGCTGAGGTTTAGAAACCTTCATGTTCCTCTACCAAAGGCCTCAGCTACTAACAGGGGCGGGGGTGTCCTACAGTCACTGCTCACACCAGGTTCCAGTAGCCCCTCCTTTGCCCTGCTCCTTGTGACCTTGGGCTGGCCCAGATATGTTTGACCATCCCTTCACAGCAGGTAAGAATGAGTCAGGAAGTAACTATGGCAGTTCAGAAGGGAAGTGGCTTAGACTAGCATAGTGTCAGCAGAGATAAAGATAGACATGAGATATACTTTGGTGGTAGAACTGGAGGACTTTACAGTCAGACTGTCACTAGGAGATTTGTACAAAGAAATAGATAGGAATTCCTATGTTCAAACTTGTTTCAAGCTGGATTGTTGAGTCATATAAAGAGACAGAAAAACCAGGATGGTGGAGAACAGTATGGTAGAGGAAAAATGTCAAGTTCCTTTTTGACATGTGGTGCTGAAGTTCTAGTTCTCTTTGGCACAGAACTAGATTAGGAGATTGGAGGACAGGAAGATAAAAGTGTAAAAATTGTGTGCACAGAGGTGGTGTTTAATATCAGATAACTGGATAAAGGTGTCATCTTAGATAAAAGCATGACTTCAAATTAAAAAATGTCAGGACATTGCCCTTCCAAAAGTGGAAAACACAAACATTCAGAAATTGGGTAGAGAAGGAGGAATCAGAAAAAGTGACTAAGAATAAGCAAGGCACTGTGTGAGGGGGTAGGGGTGAGAGAAGCAGAGTGGAGTGTTCCAGAGGCAGAAAGACATGAAAGTTATTGCACAGAAAGCAACTTTAGTTTAGGTGTGGAGTGGGAATGAAAGTCAAACTAAACAGAAGCATTCATTTAGTATCCAGCCAAGCTCATTAGAGATCTCCTCTGAGGATAAAGAATAAAACATCACCTAGTAATAAATATTCCTTTGTCTTATTTATGCATGTACGTATTTAATACTGAATTACTGACAGCTGAGGATATATTTTTCTTGGCAGTATTTAGATAGATTGTGCTATTCACCAGTGGGATTCAGGTGTTCACTGCCTAGCCCAATTCGTTATATGTTTATTTATAATTATCTATTACCACCTCATCTTAACTGAATTATAAAACAAATTATGTTTTACAAGCAGAATAACAATAATCACAAAACAAATTAGAAGTTCAAGATGCTATAACAATGAATGCACACTCATCCAAAACTACTTACAAAGTTTTCAGTATATCCAAAGGCCTTTCTCATTGTTTTCAATGACTGGCTTCAGAAATAAGTATTTGAAATTCGACTGTATAACATAAAACTATACTACCTATATGGTCTCTTTTATTAATAAACTCCATGGAGTATTTTGATTATAAAAAGAATTTTATTGCTAAATTCACAAACCATTTTTGAGAAAAGTGGCAAGTTCATTTTTAAGAATGCTTACCCCCTTAATATTCCACAAAAAACTATTAAAAATAATAAGCAAATACAATAAAGTTGAAGGGTATAAAATCAATATATATTAGTTTGGTGTGTTTCTATGCACTAACAAAAATTAGAAAGATAAATTAAGAAAACAATCCTTTTTACACTCTCAAACAAAGCAAAACAAAAAACTAGGAATAAATTTAAACAAGAAGGTGAAAGACCTGCATAACGAAAACTGTAAGGCATAGTTAAAAGAAATTAAAGACACAAAAAATAAAAAAATATTCCATGCCTATACACTGAAAGAATTAGTGTTGTTAAAATGTCCGTGTTACCTAAAGCAATTTATAGATTCAATGTAATTCCCATCAAAATTCTAATGACATTTTTCACAAAAATAGAACCAAAAAAATCCTAAAATTTGTATAGAAGTACAAAAAATCTTCAATGGCCAAAGCAATTTTGAGAAAAAAGAATAAAATAGAGGGATTATGCTCCCTGATTTCAACTATAATACAAAGCTATTTTAACAACTACAGTATGGTATTCAGAGAAAGACAGACACACAGATCAGTGAAACAGAATGAAGAGGCAAGAAATAAACCTACACATATACGGACAATCAAACTAATTTACAACTAAGGAGCCAAGAACAGACAATGGAAAGTCTCTCCTACAAATAGTTTTGGCCTATTTCACTTAGCATAATGTTTTCCAGGTCCTTCCATGCTGTCAGAAACAGTAAATTGTTCTTCTTTATTTTATTTATTTCTTTTTTTATTATTTTAATGGCCGAGTAGTAGTCTATTGTGTAAATGTACCATAGCTGTTTTATCCACTCATCTACTGATGGACACTTGGGCTGCTTCCAAATCTTGGTTATTGCAAATAATGCTGCAATGAACATAGGGATGTTTCTATTCTTTCAAATTAGTGTAAATCAGTCAGAGAAAGACAAATACTATACGATTTCACTTACATGAAATCTCATGAACAAACTGAACAAACAAGCAAAACAGACACAGGCTCATTGACAGAGAGCAGGGTGACAGATCTGAGGAGGAGGTTTGCAGGTGGTGGAACTGAGCAAAATTTAAAAGGACTCATAAATATGGACGACAACATGGTGATTATGGAGTGGGATGGAGATGGGTAAGTGAAGAGGATATAGGGGTACAAATGGGATGAAAAATAAAAAAACTATTAAATATTTTAATTTAAAAATCTAAAATATGGTATTGGTAAAAAAAACTGGACAGCCATCTGCAAAGGAATGAAACTAGACCACTATCCTACACCATACACAAAAATTAACTCAAAATGAATTGAAGACTTGAATGTAAGACCTAAAACCTTGAAATACACAGAAAAAATAAGGGCAGACTGTTCCTTGGCAAGGGTCTTATGGATGTTTTTTGTGAATTTGACATTAATAGCAAGAGAAACAAAAGCAAAAATAAACAAATGAGACTACAACAAACTAAAAAGCTTCTGAATAGCAAAGATACCTACCAACAAAAGAGAAAGGCAACCTACTAAGTGGGAAAAGATATTTGCAATTATACATACAATAAGAGATTAATATATAAAATATATAAAGAACTCATACATCGTAACAATGAAAACAAACAGTTCAATTCAAAACTGGGAAGAATATTTGAAAGGACATATTTTCAAAGAAGACAGGCACAGATGTTTGACATCATTAATTATTAGGGAATTGCAAATACAAATTATAATAAGATGGTATCTCATACCCATTACCTGTTAGAATGGCAGCAATCATCAAAAAGACAAAAAATGGCAAGTGTTGAAGAGGCTGTGGGATTAAAAGGAACCCTGATTCACTGCCGGTAGGAATGAGTGCAGCTACTATGGAAAACAGTATGAACAGTCTTCAAGAAATTAAGAATAGAACTGCTATATGTATGACTCAGCTATTCCACTTCTGGGTATTTACCTGAAGTATATGAAGAGAATAAGAACACTCTAATGCAAAAAGATATATGCACTCCTATGTCTACAACAGCACTATTTACAATAACTAAGAAATGAAAACAACCTAAGTGTTCATCAGTGGATAAATAAAGAAGATGTGTAAATACAATGGAACACTCCTCCGTCATAAAACTGAGTGAAATCCCACCTTTGTGACAACAAAGATAAACCTTGAGGGTATTATGCTAAGTGAATTAATCAGACAGAAAAAGAAAATAGCATATGATTCGCTCATGTGGAATATTAAAAACAAAACAAATTCATAGACACAGACAACAGATGGAAACTTACCATCTGTTGGTAAGAGGGATAGAGGGTGGGCAAAACGAGTAATTTGTGTTTTCCCTGTTGGAAACCAGGCTTTCGGTGGTGAGCTCAATGCGGTACATACACATATTGACTTACAGTGCTGCACGTCTTACACTTACGTAATGTTAGAGACTAATGTTACAATAAAAATATCTTTCTTTTTTTGTTGAAATTAAATAATTCTAAATATGTTTTAAATAGCATTAATTTTACTGCTTTTCCTGCTGCAGATATATCATGCATTAATAGGTAACAGGGTTTGATCTCATTATTAGGATTTGATTTAACCCTGTTGTCAAGAAAAGCCTGGTAAAACCAAAAAGATTTGAGTTGTAGAATGTATTTTTAATTTTAAACAAATTTTATTATAAATATTGAACCAGATTTTTTTACTACTTATCCTGTTTTTCAGATGATTTCTTTAAAAAGGACATTCCTCACAGTAGTGAGAATAAGAACACAATATATGTAAAATGATCTGTGGCCTAGCTTTAATTTTTCTGTACAAATTTTAAATGTTTCAGATGTGCCAATTGTCTGTCTTTAAAAGAATCAAGCAAATGAGAATGCAAACTGACTGGTTAAGATTTTTTATCTAATATGAAAATGAACGCTTTGATCCAAGACATGGACAGATGGCTAAGGCTGTAATTAAATGAAACATGGATCTGTTTTTTTTTTAATTTTAAAGACTATATTTATTTATTTTTAGAGAGAGAAAAAGGGAGAGAGAAAGGGAGGGAGGGGAACATTGCTGTGTGAGAAACATCAGTCAGTTGCCTCCCACACGCCCCCTACAGGAGACCTGGCCCACAACCCAGGCATGTGCCTGGATGGGGAATCAAATCAGCAACCTTTAGGTTCACAAGGCACCACTCAACCACTAAGCCACACCAGCCATGGCATAGTTGTTACATTTAGATAAACAATGTCCAAAATAATCCCTTTTTACTTAAAGATGCCTGCATCTCTCAAATTTTCTTCCCAGCTTCAGAATTGTATTTAAATAAATCAGAGTGTAAACAGATTAAAAGTAGACCACTTCATCTGGGATGCAGATCATCATATTCAAAATAGAACATAGAAATGGAACAAAACCAACTCCCAGAACAAGAACAAAAGAGATTTGATTGAACACAAAGCTTTGCCCATTCATTCTTGGGAAAAAAAAAAAACAAAATTTTCCCTGTGTCATTTTTGAAATTGCTTTCTTCAGGGAGAGTTTAGTAGTTTGGGGTTTTTTAAATATATTTTCATCCAATTTCTATTCTTTTTTTTTTAAGATTTTATTTATTTACCTTTAGAGGGGAAGGGAGGGAGAGAGGGAGAGAAATATCAATGTATGGTTGTCTCTCATGTGTCCTCTGATGGGAACTGGCCTGCAACCCAGGCATGTGCCCTGACTGGGAATTGAACTGTGATTCTTTGGTTCGCAGGCCCGCACTCAATCCACTGAGCTATACCAGCCAGGGCCAAGTTTAGTAGTTTTTTGAGATGGGAGGATTTGTTTGTTTTTTTGTTACTGTTTGTTTGTTGAACCTCCTATGAAAGTGAAAACTTGTAAGTACAGCTTACAGTAGTAAAAAACACGGTTAAATATATTTGAATGAGCACCTTCCTTAAAAGATCCATGGATTGCATGCCTTGATTTTAATAAGGTATCAAATTTCCACAGTATGGATTTGGTGTTTCCATGTGAAAAAAGTAATGAATTGATATTTATTGATATAAATATAAACTGCATGGATAACTGTTAATTTAAAGTAGCTATTTTTTGAACAGTTCATCAACTTGTACACAGATTTAGAGTTTCAAATCTGATATGAATCTAGTAACCTCACTTGGAAATGACATATACCTGGTATTAATATTTTCTTTTACTGATCTTTGGTGATAAAAATGCAGTTTAATTTTTGTCTTTCACCATCTATTTAAAATTTAATCAGTGGAGACAGTTTTCTCTGTTGTAGGAAAAGAATATACTCTGACAGTATCTATAACTTTTCTGGTGACTCCGAGGTAATAGAAAATCCTACCATCACTTTAAGTTGTAAACAATCGACTCAGAAATTATATTGTCAAGACTAGTATGTTAAAAAATATTTCAATTTCCAACCCTCTACTCGGCAGGCTGTTGACCTTCAGGGGAGAACTGTATTTAGTGGATTCTGCTTCCTTTTTCTCTCTTAACTTTTTTTTTTGACATATCAGATTTACAGAAATATCGTAAGAATACAGAAAGTTTCTTCATGTCCTTTATTCAGGTTTTTAAAATGGTAAAATAAACATTTTACCCTATCTGTTTTGTTATACTTTCTCTATCCATACACATTTTTTCCTGAACTATTTGAAAATAAGTTGCAATCATCTTGCCTCTTTATTCTTTAATGCCTCCCCCTATAGTTCCTAACAATGGTATGTCCTCTTATATAACTACAGTATCATTTTCGAAATCAATAATATTACTGATACAACACTATGCTCTACTCTGTGAGCTTTATTTCAGACTTTGCTAGCTGTTCCAGTAATATTCTTTAGAGTTAAAGAAAATCCCATGTCTCACCTTGCATTCAGGTGTCACATTTCTTTAGTCTCTTACATTCAGCTCAAACAGTTCCTCAGACAGCATGTTTCAAGATATATGCCAGTAATTTTGTAGAATGCACTTCAACTTGAGTCTGCCTGATACTTCCTCCTGAGTAGAGTCACGTATTTGGCAGGTGCCCTACAGAAGTGATCTTATGTCCTCAAAAAATTCAATCAAGAGACACACGATGCTGATTGCTCCTGTATCTGGTGACGCTGCCTTTGATCCCTCTGTTCGGGTCCTGAGAGCTGGGTGTTTCCACTGTAATGGTGTCACTTTTCCTGTTGTAACTAGTACCTATCTTGGGGGAAGATACTTTGTGATTATGTAAATACCTGTTCTTTCCACAAAGCTTCAACTTAGTTTTGCCATTCCTTGATGATTTTTGTGTGAATTATTGCTATGATGTTTACTAAATGGTCATTTTAAATCCCATCATTTCTTTCATAACTATTATTTGATACTCTGCTGTAAGAGAGGGATTTTCTTTTCCTTTCCCCCTTTTTCTCTCGCAATTCTTTTCTCCCTTCTTCCCTTCCTGCAGGTGTGGGCTCATGGATCCTTGTTTTATTTTGTGCATTACATGTTGTATCATTGTTTATTTTGGTGCTCATATCCCAGATGTGGGAATCCCTTGAAACCAGATCCAGAATTATTCTGACATGTATTATTCTTTAATCATTTCATGATATCCTGCAAATTAAATATTCCAGGCTCATCATGAATGTTCTGTTATCCAGCACTGGAATCAGGCATTTCTCTGAAGAGACCTACTTCTTTGCTAATGGAAAAGATGTTTAGAAGCCAAGGTCTGGGATGCAGGTGATATGTGCTCACTGTTTCTGGATCCTCCTCAGCAAAGCAACTAGAAAACACATGCATACGTACACGCAAACAGGGGATGCAAACATCCACCCTTATCTACTGTTATATTTGTCTATTAAAATGAGTAGGTTTTGATATCTCCAGTTTTAATCCACTATCATAGGGTTTATTCTATCTCCCTCTCTCTCTTACCTAGATCCTTTTGCCAACAGTGACCACAATATATCTAGTTATTTCCGCAATCCTAAAATACACAGAAAATAGTTCCAGAATTATCAATTCTACTCCATGCTACCTACTAGGGTTTAATATTTGTTTATAGCTGGGTTGTTTTTTTTTTTTGTCTTTAACCTGAGAGCATAGAAACCAAATGCTATGTTTAAATTTTCCTAAAGGTTAGTTTTTCCTCTTCAGTGTGGCTATGCTAGTCACTTGTTAATACAGCTCATTCTTTTGTTTCTGTTGTTGTAACAATCTGGGCGTTACCCCTATTCTTATTGATTTCGGTTATTTTTACTCATTGCTTATGTGAGCCATAAACACGGTTTCAGAAGCAGAGCTGCCCAGAGAGATGGCCTTCGGACCTCCTCCTCCTCCTCTCTCTCCTGCCCCATCCTCTCCCACCTCCCGAAGGCACCGATTTCATTACTCTCTGCTTCAGTCTCCATGTGTTGTGTTCTGCACAAATTAGTTGATGGTTGAAAAATGTCTTACTTCCCTTTCCTTCTTACACAAAACATTTATTTCTAAATGGTTTCTTTTGTATTTTTTCTGACTATCTCTTTTCTAAGGGCCATATCTGGCCCAACGCCTATTTTGGTGAATTAAGCTTTATTGGAACATAGCAGCACTAGTTTATTTATGTGTTGGGGATATTTCTATGCTTCAGCGATATAGCTGAGTAATTTCAAGAGAGAATTTATAGTCCCCAAAGACCAAAAGATTTATTATAAGGTCCTCTATAGAAAAACGTCCATCTGGTCCCTTTAGAGAACATCTCTGTCTGGGTATTGTTTTGTGTGTGAAGGCTGTAGATTTCTGTATGTTAACTTTATATCCTACTAATTTACTGAATCCCTTTATACTCTGGGTTAGTTTTAGTTTTGATTCTCTAGGATTTTCAGGTATACAATCATATAATCTGTAAATAGATGTACTTCTATTTTGGGGTTTGTTTTTTTTTTCAGCTTTTCTACTTCTATTTTTTTTTCCTCTTTTCTAATCACATTAACTAATATCTTTTTAAAGATTTTATTTATTTATTTTTAAAGAAATGAAGGGAGAGAGAAAGAGAAGGAGAGAAGTATCAATGTTTGGTTGCCTCTTGAGTGCTCCCCTACTGGAGACCTGGCCTACAACCCAGACATGTGCCTTGACTGGGAATTGAACCAGCAACACTTCTGGTTCGCAGGCCAGTGCTCAATCCACTGAGCCACACCAGCCAAGACCACATTAGTTAATATCTTAAGTAAAATGTTGAACAGCAGTGGAAATAGTCTTTACCACATTCATGATCTTAGTGAAAATGCCGCTAGTGTTTTCCCATTAAGATGTTCCCTTTAAAACTAATACTTTTTCATTTAGGATTAACTTTTTTACTATGTTAAGAAAAGCCCTGTCATTGGTCTATAAAAATACAGGTAAATGAAAGAGAATGGGGAGTTCTGATAGAGACCCACACATACATGATAAATAAATTTCAAGTTTCAAAATAACTTAACAGAAAAAGTTTCAACATATGGTGCTTGAGAAAACATATTCGCATGCAAAAACAAACTTGGACCCTAATCTCACATCGCACATAAAAATGAACTTCAAATAGATCATTATTCATAAAACAGTGGAAGAGCTAAAACTGTATGACATAAATGCAGGAGACACTCTGACTGGATGAAGTAAAGATTTCTTAAGCAGCACACAAAAAGCATGAAAAATAAAAATAGATAAATGTCCTTCTTCAAACCTGCAGGATCTCCCTCCACTAAGAAATGCCATCATCCCATTCAGTCCCTCCACCCAGCTCAAACCCTGGACCTTTGAATGAAGTCCTATCCCTTAGGTCTAGATATGGTCATCTGTGAATGAATGAATGGGAATACTCAAGTTTTCTCTGTTCTTCCCTCCTATGAGGCTATTAACCCTCATATGCTATAGAACAACAAGGACAAAATATTTTCAGTGAAAGTCCACACTAGAATAGAAAGAAACATAGCAATCATTAATCAACTGCCCAAATGGTCTGAATTAGAAATCTATTCTCTCTGTTCTCTGTGACTCTGGGCTCCTCCTTCTGGAAGTTTCTTTCTTGTTTATTTTCCTCCTTGACCACAACTGCAGTGATTGTTGGAGACGTGGTATTTTTGGACTCCTAAAACTTTCCCAGTGTGACTCTTGCTCATGCAAAACTGGTGGGCTTGGAATGGTTTTGTTTCAGAATAAAGTTTTTGTTTGCCTTGAGTTTATAATTTTTTTTCTTTCAGCAAACCAATGCTCTAAAAAAATTATAGGTTTGCTGTATTTCATCCCAGTTTCTGGTACCAGTAGGCACCCTGAAATACTTTTTTAAGAACATGATTCACAAATGTATTTTTTTATTTTGATTTCTTGCCCCACATCTTTTTCTCAACACAGGTATGGCTGCCTTGGGACTCCGCTGTGAATCATGTCACTATTTCACTATTAGATCACAAACAAGTCACTGACTCCATTTTTTTTTTTTTTGCATTTCCACTAACAAATTCTCTCTTTATATACATAGGGAGACAGAGAGTCTAGGGGCCATGTTTCAAACTTTTGCTTATTTTATTAATGAATATTAATAACAGAGTATTAATTGCCACCTCATAAAAGCATTTTTTTCTAATAAACAACCTGAAGTAGGTCCCCACTTGGTTTGCTCTAAAACACTATCTTTCTCAGCATTTCTATACTTTGGATCCTTAGTTGTTTATTTTTAACCTTGTAAGATTTCTGCCTCCCCACGCATTACAAAGGGCATGAGGGAAGTTCCAAGCACAGTATCCGACACATAAGGAGCACTCACCAACTATGTACTTAATAAAACATGGATAAATGGGCAAAAATGAATGTGCTTTGGTTAAACGTGAGGTACAACATTTTAGGATTATTGTTTTCAATGCCTCTTGGGCCAATACTTTTTAATGGTTCCACAGTAGAGTACATGAAAAAGTGGGAAGAAAACTAACCAATCTCAAAGTTCTACACTGATTTTTGAGCCGTGCTTAAACACTTGACATGGAACAGAACGTGCTCTCAGTGAAAGTAGGCATCGAGCTGATGAGCACTTTGCCCCACAGTCCACCTGGTAAACTAATCCCAAATGGAGCTCAAGGGTTTCCTTAGCTCACTTCTTCTATCTCACCATCCCTCCCCAACATCGGAGTGCAGTCTGGAACAAGAGTGTGTCACTGTCAGCAACATAAGGGACCCGGGAATGGCCTTTCTTCATACGGAAAATTGTCAAAAAATAATAAGAATTCTCCAATCTTATAGTTTTAGGGGCATTATCATAATTAGTAATATAGCAAGCCTACAAATTTAAAAAATATACCAAATTGAAAAATCATAGTACTTCTATAAGGATACAAATGTATACATGATACTTCAGCAAGTTAAGTATAATGGAAAGGTTGATGTAACACTGTCAAATGTAAGGTATCAAAAAATTATTGATCAACTGACAACATGTTGTTCTAAGACGTCTGCCTGGCCTCACAATTAAAGGTTTTAATTATTACAAAAGGGATTTAGATGCAAGGTCCTCTCGGTCCCCTGCTTGTGGTGTCACTTTCCAGGCCAGCACACTCTTACTCTGCGAGGGTGAAAACTTTACTGAGCTATGGAGTAAAAAGTGAGTTCAAGGCTGGGGAGGTTGCCTCTTTCAAAAGAACACCGGTACTGCGATTTTAATCGATTTCTGGATGAGAGTGGTCACAGGCAGCAGCCCAGGTTGAGCAGTGGAAACTGAAAGCCCCTGGTGTGTACATTTACATCTATACACATATATGTCTGTCATCAAGCTTACTATATATATATGTATCTATTTCTATTACTATATCTCACAGGTCTTAAATGTATTAAATCATATATAATTGCATGTGTATTATATACATTTAATAATTTTACATATCCCTCAAATTAGAAATATATATTTGGATAATAATAGACATTATTTTTAGGGATCCAGATAAACACTGAAATGATACAATTTTTCAACCATTTGACTCCTCTTTGTATTATAATATTATCAGTAAATTTTTACAGGAAAAAGATTAGAAGTAAATGAGAAGAATGTTTATGTGAGTGTTTTGTGAGGGGGTGTGTAATTTTCTAACTAAAAAGCCATTTTCCTCTCAATGATAGAAGATAATCCCTAACTTTTATTTAATTAACACACATTTTTCCTAATTGCTTGCTAATTGGAGGATGTATCTGCTAATCATCAGAATAGTTTCCACAGAGGAAAGTTCAAGGTTAATGCAAAATCTGATCCAGATTTGTTGCTCTACTCACTCAGTCATTTTGAATGTGATGGCCACAATTTTCACATGCTCACTGTGGTGTCTACCACCCTCACCAACTAGTACAGTGAAGTTGCCATTATTCAAGCATGCACATTCCAGTCCACTCTCCTTGGCTGCCGGGTTACATCAAGGTCATGCAAACTATCCTCCTTATATTAACAATGGCTGGATTTTTTCTGGACAGACGTTGTATCTATACACATACACACACAAGATGCAAGATGAGGAATATATATATAAGAATATTATTCAACCATGCAAAAGAAGGAATTCCTGACATTTGTGACAATGTGGATAGATCTTGAGGAGATACTTATGTCATGCTAACTAAAGACAGACAGACACAGGAAGACACATCCTGCATGGCATCACTTCCTATATGTGGATTCCAATAAAAAGAAGTTCAACACAATAGATACAGAGTAGAAAAGTGTTTGCCAGAGCCTGGGGGTGGGAGAAACATGGAGAGTTTGGGAAAAGACTACAAACTTTAAGCTATAATATGAATAAAATGATGATCTAATTTACAATGTGTGACTAGAGTTGATAACATGCATTGTGTAATTGAAGTTTTCTAAGAGCGTAGAACCTACATGTGCTTATAAAAAAATCAAAATGATTTTTTATTTAAAAAATAGAAATACCATCCAGAGAGAAAATGGATAAAATGTAGTATATTCATACAATTGAAAACTCCAGAGCAATTAAAATTTTGAAAAGGAATGGACTGCTGCCTATAACATGGATAAATTTGACAGACATAACATTGAACAAAAGAAGCCATACACAAGAGTACTTCTGTGAAATTAAAATACAAGCAAAAGTAATCTATGCTGATAAGAATTGGTTATTTAGGGTTATTGATTGGGAAGTGTAACTGGAAGTGTTCTATTTTTAAGGATTTTATTTACTCATTTTTAGAGAGAGGGGAAGGGGGGGAAGGGAGGGGGGAAGGGAAGGAGAAAGAGAGGAAGAGAAACATCAACCAGTTGCCTCTCACATACCCCCAACTGGGGACCTGTCCTGCAATCCAGGCCTGTGCCGTGACTGGGAATCAAACCTACGAACTTTTGGTTCACAGGATGACACCCAATCTGCTAAGCCTCACCAGTCAGGTTGGGAGTGCTCTGTGGTTGTGTTCCATATATTAACCTGAGTGTAAAATTCACTGAGCTGTGTCCTTAACATTTATGCACAGTGCTATAGATATGATGTACTTTAATTAAAAATATACTTAATCCAGGGATGATAGGGTATGTGTAACTAAAAATTTCTTGTTTTTCTGTATTCAGATTAATTTGTATTGCTGTAAATAATTTCTATCTATATTTCAGAAATACTGCCAGCTTCTCACCTTTCAACCCAGTTGAATGTAGGACAGCTACTTATTAATTACATGATATTCTATTTCATTAGCAGGTTCTGTTTTTTCTCAAAACTTTCCCCAAATTGAACAACCAAAAGAGCACTTAGAATTTTGAATCATCTGAATAAACTCGCCTAAACCAAGGCATCACTTTGAATTTCAAAAATCCATTTGAATGACCAAATATTTCTGCATCAAACAGTGTGATTTAAATTACAGCAGAAATGGAAACAAAATTCATAGTAAAGCAAAGTGACAGAAAGAAAATGAATCTAATAATATTTTTATCACTTTTCTCAGAAGCACCAAGTTAACGTGATTTCCATCTAATGCCTTCATTTCCCGGTTGCTCCCACACCCTGAGAAGCAGAGGAAGCCTACGACGCTGGCACACTTGTTGTGGAAATAAGAGCATCATGTGCCTTTTGCCTTCACTTAATTGAAGCCACGCATATAAACTAGAAAGAGAGTAATACCATTCAAGAAGGTTACAAAAAACACAGTGTTGAATCATATACAAAATTACAGTCCACATTTTAGGGAAAAAAATCATTGTTTTAGTCAGATTAGGCTAACACAACCAAATCCCACAGACTATGCAAATCAATTTTCTCACAGGTCTGAAGGCCGGAATCTGGGCTCAGGGCTCCAGGATGATTCCGTTCTCTACCGTTTGGTCCTGCGCTTGTGGAAAGGAAGAGATCCCCCTTCTCATAAGGCCACCAATACTATTAGATTATGACCTCATTTCACCTTAATCACCTCCTAAAAGTCCTATCTCCAACTACAGCCCTTTAGGGGTTAGGGTTCAACATGAACTATAGGGGGACACAATTCAATTCATAGCAATAATCTAGTAGTTAAAAGTAGGAACTATGGAGTTAGTAATCAAGTTCAAATCTCTGATCCACCACCTCCCATATGATCTTAAACTCTCTCTGATATACTTTTCTCATATGTAAATCAGATAATAGTACTCACCTAATAGAAATACTGTGACATTTAAATAAATGTATAATGATATTCAGAATAATGCATGACAAGTTTTTTATCAAAACTTAATTGACATAACATCGTATTAGTTTTAGGTGTAGAACATATTGATATATTGATATGTGCATATATTATTAAATGATTGCTACAATCCATCTTCACATTGTTATAACTTTTTCTTGTGATGAGAACTTTTAAAGTCTACTCTCTTAGCAACTTAGCAAATATAGAGTATTGTTAACTACAGTCACCATGCTGCACTCACGACACTTGTCACTAATCAGTGTCTGAAGAATCACTGTAAGATCTTTCTAATCTGCAATCTGCAGTACAATCACCACCAAGATGCAGATTTTTGTGGAAACCCTTGCAGAAAAGACCCTCATTCTCAAGGTCGAGCCCTCAGGTACAATGGAAAATGTAATGGCCAAGGTCCAGGATAAGAAAGGAGTTTCTCCTGGTCATCAAAGACTGATCTTTGCTGCCAAGCTACTGGAAGTTGGATGTACTTTGTCTCACTGCAGCATTCGAAAGGCGTCCCCTCATCTTGTGTTGAGACTTCGAGGTGGTGCTAAAAAAAGGCAGAGGTCTTACGGCACGACCAAGAAGAATATGCATAAGAGAACGAAGGTTAAGTTGGATGTCCTGAAATACTACAAAGTGGGTGAGAAGGACAAAATTGTTTGCCTTCATTGGGAGAACCATTCAGGTGAATGTGGTGCTGGAGGGTTTATGGCCACTTTGAAAGACATTGCTGGGGCAAAACTAAGGCAAACTTGTCAAGGAGGCAGATGTCATAGAGAGGCAACCTTTGATGAAATGTTGGCATGGAACATTGAGCCTTGTGTTAATTTTACGCCAATAATGAATAGTAGGAGAAACACAAAAATCTATAGGCAAATAAAATAAGGTGGGTTTATTTAGCATAAATATTTTATTAAGTTAATTCTACTTTAGAGATAATAGTGAGAATTCTGGTAACTCCCCCTGAAATCTCTAAGATATTTATTTTTCCAAAAACAAGGAAATGTCATATAAGGAACTATGGTGATCTAGAATTTATGCAAACTGTTTATGTTCTAGGGTAAGCCCTTACTAAAGAGCAGCCACACTTAAAAACACAGTTATACTAAAAACTTCATTGAGAACTAGAAACCACTTTTGTATAATCTTACTTTATCTCTGCATTTGGCTTTGCAAAGGAGCTTCACTTTATTTTATAATGACAGTATGTCATTTTTTTGTTGGAGTTAAATATGGATTGAGTGGAAGTACTGTATGAGCAAGACCTGGCTAGAGTCCACAGCAGCATCTCCAGAACATTAAAAATAATTCAGAAAAAGAAGTCAAGGTAATTACTCTGTTGCACAGATGAGACAACAAGGGGCAAAGATTTTGGGGGCCTGTGATTTGCCACAGTTGCACATGCAAGTCAAAAAGAAGTGTCCCATTGTACGGGCCCTGTGCCTGCCCACAACTATACACTGGAAAATCCCCTCATGGTCAGCATGTCAACAGACCTCCCCGGTGCCCTCAAATGGTTTCCTGGGAAAAACTCTTCACCATTTGTTTAACCTTAGGATTTATTTCTTTATTCAGTACATATTTCTAACCTTGGGCCATGGCAGCAAAAGAACATTCTCCTAGAAATTAGGGGTGGGAGACAGATCAGTGAGAGGGTGAGGGGGAAGGGGGAAGGTGAGGAGACAGTGATGGGGAGTGGAAACCTTTAATGCTAACCATCCTTAATATTTTAGAATTCATTCGAATGACTTTCATTTTGTTTATGTGGTAGAATCTCCAGGCTTTCAACTAATTAAAATACTAATTTATGCAGTTTCTACCTATCTAATGAGACTATGCAAAGAAAAGCCAATATAATGCTATGCAGAGGAGGAATATTCAAGGAGGCCTTGCTATTGATGTGATAAGCAGGATATCAAGACTCTTAATCATCAAATTACCTCCCTCCACTGGTGTCTGAGGAGTATCCAATTTCATCCCTATAGTATTGTACAGAGTTGCCTAGGGGCTTGGGTGGGTTTATTGACACAGTTTACTTTGTGACTTTACAGTGGCCGCTTCATTTGCATAGGTAACGGGAAACTCCACAAGCGCTTAGTATTGTACTGCTAGAGGGACTGAGGTCAGGGGCTTATCAAAGGTGTATTAAATCAGTAGTTAACCACAATTAGAGCACAACTTTAAACAAATGTGCATTAAAACATGTGTCGCAGAGTTGATGTTACTGTGCCATGCTAATGGCCTATCACTCTCACCATCCTGGTGCTAAAGTCCAGTCCTTGAAATATAATTTTTCCAATAAGACTCACTAACCATAATTGTCACATATAAATAAAAACAGCTCGTTTTAATTAATGGCTTCCCATGAAAACATTTAGATACTAACTCACAAGAAAGCAATTTGTAGTTGAAGTAAAATCGCTCACAGCCTATCAGTTTATAATAGACCATTTAATTTTAGTTAACTAGGACTTTTCATTACATGCCAAAGGGTTTAAAAATAGTCTCTCAACTTTTAAATATTAAGGATTCTGAAGTGTCAAGAATAAGCCTTGTGAAATTCAAGTTACTTTTGAAAATGATACTATTTAAAAATATTTCTAGGGTAGTTAACTTTTATATAGCCAAAGAAATCACTTTACCCACTTAATACCATAGATTCTACCATAAATATCTTCTTTGAAAAATTAGATTTTCTTTTCATTATATAAATTAGGCAATAGTTTTAATCTTATCAAAACTGTCAAAATAGACTTGGCATGTAGAAATTAAAAACATTTTGAAGTGTTAATGTAATTAGCAGTCTATAATTTGTACAATAATCTGTTTAAATCACAACAGTTTGCAATAAAACAAAATCTTTACTTCTCCAATCAAATATTTAGAAAATGAATCCGTTCCTTCTCAGGATAATTTGGTTTTGGTGGAAGGTTTTACTAAATAGTTTTTAATAGTCATCATACATTCAATATTGTGTGTTTCATATATTATGCCCACACCATCTGAGCGTCTTCAACCAAGCTTTAAAAATTATGCCAAAGTGGTTATCCATGAAGCTCCGGAATCTGTCTGCCTGGGACTGACTCGTGGTTTCCCACAGAACTAGCTACAATGGAGTACAAGTTATTTCTTTAGTTTCCTTACCTGTAAAATGGGACGTATTGATGATCTATTGCTATGTATCTAGTTGCCACGAACCTAGTGATGTTGATCAGGTTCCACCCTCTTCCAGGGTTGGGAGTCCTCTCCAGAGCTCTTCTGAGTTGTTGGCAGATTTAGTTTCTCGAGGATGTGGAACGGAAACGCCCGGCCGTGACGACTGCCTCTCTTCTCGGGGGTCACAAATGACTAGCAGCTTCAACGCAAACAGGAGAGCGTCTCTTCTTCCAGTCTCTTCTCTCTGGAAGGGCACGGGCCCTCTTCCAAAGCAGTCAGCTGACAACGTCAGGCCTACGTAGGATATTCCCCCTTGTGATTCATTCTGTGTCAGCTGATTAGGTGCCTCAATTTTACCTACAAAATCCCTTCACCTTTGCCATATTTATTGGTTGGAAGCAAGCCACAGGTCCCACCTGTACTCAATGAGAGGGGATTACCCAAACACGTGCACCTCAGGAGAAGGTAATTACAGGGACACCTTATAATTCTGCCTTTTGCATTGGAATATACCAGTACATGCATCTTTGGATTGATTTTTTAAAAGATTTTATTTGTATATATTACTTAGTGCATGACACATGATAGGTATTATCGATTTCTTTTTTAGTTTGATATTTATTTCTGCAGAAGCTTTGAGTAATGAAAATGTTGGCATTACTGGGAAAATTCTTCAGCTGACATGTAAGTTTTAAGAGAACCTCATGGTATTCATTACACTCCATTTATATCGTGATGGTAAGTGTGTTCTGTTAGCTCACATGTAGAACTAATGGAACCAACTATCCAGTCCCCATAAAGCCATTACCATGTCCTATGATATCCTGTGGTCTAACATATTTCAAACATTAAATAATTTCCCTACTGAATATTGAAATACTAAGTCAATGTTGATAAGAGGTAGGTAAATTATTATATGGGTTACTTCACAATCTTTACATTTATCTTCTCTTCATTATTTTTAAGTGGGATCCAGATATTTTTTCTAAGGAAATGGCTTCTGCTCATATAAATGAGCAGTACTTCATTTAGGCAAAGAAAAAATATTTTTTAAATACTTCTGAAAATCTTGCCCTTTCCGATACCCTCTACATTCTGCAGAAATATCTTCTAATAATCCATAGGAACACCTCATTTAATTGGAATAAACTAGGCAACCTACAATAGTGTTCATTTTTCACTTTGGGAAAGAGGAGAAACTCATTTCCTCCACTTGAATTCAGCCTCGGACTGGAGTGAGGTAGAAGAGGAAGATGCCATCCTGCCACCTGAGTTCAGGGCAAATAAAAGTTTTATTTTCCTGAGGATGTGCAATTCGACAACAAATTTGTCGCCATTTCCCTCCACTCTACCCAGCTCTCCTTTGAATCCCCAGAGAACTCAGAGGAAACCAGGGCACCTTCAAACACGGTTTCCATTATGTCAGTAATAAGCACTAAAAGGTTGTCACGGCTTTTCCTCACTAATTCTCAACAAATCCTAGGGAAAAAAGTCTTAAAAACAAATTGCAAAATGCAATGATTCCAAAATGTAATTAGATAAAAAATACATATTTTGTTTGTTGGTTGATTTGTTTTGATAAGTCATTGACACGTTAACCAGATTTACAAAATGGAAACTTCAAGAATTGTTGTAGACCGCTCTGCCTAGTTTTAGGAATTGTATCTCGATCCCTTGTGGCTAAGGGTGAGAAATGACCTCTGGAACGTGAGCCACAGGAGACAAAGCCTGTCTCTGGTAGCAAACAGCTGCCTCACTTCCTCTCCCTGTCCCCAAAGCTTGGTCAGAAGTCAATGACAGGTAAGACCCCTCACAGCGGGGGGGGGGGGGGGGGGGGCAACCTAAGCCAGACTCGATCATTTGGGAGGCCATCATGGAAGGACTGGTGGGGGGGCAGGGGGAGGGGTTTCAACAAAGAGTAATGGACTCTCACCCCCTGGTTATGACATAGTCCGAGTCCCCATGTTCTCTGGGAGAAGGGCTTCCTGGCTCTAATCCTCTTAAGCCTGAATACCTGTTGGGGAGGGGTGCAGCTCCTTGCCTTGCTGGAGTGTGTCCTCAGGAAAAATCTGGCATCACAAAGACTTGCTGATAAACCTGTGAAATCTGCTCTGCTAAGAGTGCTTCCATTCATATGATAAGGGTCCGAGAGGAAATGAGTATGTCTCCCAAAGCTTCTGCAACTCTCTTCCTAACAGACACTGACTCAGACTAAGCCCTAAGCCCTCAGATTTCTTTGACATGTTATCTACTGTTTGATCCTTGCCACCCTGTATTCCTGTGTATTACAACCTGTGTATAACACATTCCTGTGTATTATAAAAGACTGTGGAAGAGGGTGCTCTGGGCCTTTGTCTCCCCTGAAAAACTGGCCACATCCCACTCTTCCTCCCCAAACAGATCTCACCAGGTCTGTCATTATTCATTCACTCGTGTCTGTGGCACCAGGGGGGACTCGCAAAGAAGTCGCTCCCACAAAGAATATTCTCACTTAAGTATGCAACACTAAAAAACTCATACTGTACTTTGTTGGTGTAGAAGCAACTTGTTACTCCTTTTCCCATTCCCCACGAGTCTTCTTCTCCTAATATTACTTGAGGAATAACTTGTTTGCATATATTGCCCAAACAATTGATTGGTTTTATATACCAATCAAAATATTATTCATAAGTTCAGTTTTAAATTACAAAACAGGCAAATATGTTGTTTAATACGACAAAGAGAAACTATTTTGTTGATTGTTATTTTCTCCTTTTTCACTGAATTTTGTGCTATTTCTTATCTCGGGTTTTTTAATAATTCCAGTTTTTTCAGTACTTAATATCCACTACCAGTTTGGGTTTTATTCCTTGATTGCCTAATTTTAATAACAATTTTTATTTGACTGTTTCTGGATGTAGAAAAATATTTTAGATAGTTAATTTATGCAAACATGCATACATCATATATTTCATACATACATAGCCATATAATATTTTCAAGGGGGAGCCAAAAAAAACCCAAAATTATTTATAAAAAAAATGTGTATTATTCTTACATGTTTAAATGTCAGTCACCTTCAAAGTACTCTCCATTCTGAGGTTGTGGGGAAAAGGGGTCCTTAGTTCACTGTTGGTGGGATTGCAGACTGGTACAACCATTATGGAAAACAGTATGGAATTTTCTCAGAAAACTAAAAATCGACCTGCCTTTTGACCCAGCAATGCCACTGCTAGGATTATATCCTAAGTAAGAATCCTAAAACATCAATTTCAAAAAAACCTATGCACCACAATGTTCATAGCAGCACAATTTACAATAGCCAAGAGCTGGAAGCAACCTAGGTGCCTGTCAGTAAATGAATGGATCAAAAAATTGTGGTACATATACACAATGGAATTCTGTGCAGCAGAGAGAAAGGAGCTACTACCCTTTGCAACAACATGGATGGAACTGGAAAGCATTATGCTGAGTGAAATAGGCCAGGAGTTGAAAGACAAATACCATATGATCTCACCTTTAACAGGAAGCTAAACAACAAAACAAACAAGCAAGCAGAATAAAAACAAAGACACTGAAATAGAGGACAAGGGGACAGTGACCAGAGGGGAGAGGGAAGGGAATTTAGGGGGGAAAAGGGGGAGGGATTTGGAGGAACAAATATGAAGGACACAGGGACGAGAACTAAGGGGGGTGGAAAAGGGAGGGAGGTGGGGAGCATGAGGTAGAGTAGGCTGGGATGGGAGAAATAGACAAAAAACTGTACTTGAAAAAATAACTAAATAAAATTATTTAAAAAAATTACTCTCCATTCAATGCACTACACCTATTGAGACCTTTTTCTACTGCTCAAAACAGTTCTCAACTCATTGATTTTTATGACTTTTAGTGCTTCTGTCATTTTCTAGTTTCGCCTCTTTCACACTGGCAATACATTTCCCTTTGAAGACTTTTTTCATCCAGGGAAACAGAAATAAAATGTCATTTGGGGTAAGATCAAGTGAAGGGGGAAGATGGGGCATGGCGGTCATGCTGGTTTTGGTCAAAAACTGCTGTGCACTCAGCACAGTGTGGGCAGGTGTGCTCATAAATCAACAGCATGAAATGGGCAAACATGTTGTAAGAGTCTTTAAAGAAAAATTCACTGAAGCCGAACTCAGCCTCTCACAACAACACCATCTGATTCACTGATACAGACGGGTTCCTAGAACATACAACATAATGGGTGAAACCCGTATAACCAGGGGCCAGCCCTCCAGAAGAGAATTCCATTTTGGGGATTCCCCCTCGCATATTTGTGGGAGAGGACGTAATGAATGTCGGTATGTAGCAGCACATAGGGTACATTTTCAGGTCTCTTGAGACCACTCTAATCCATATTTACAGTTTTCCATACATTTTCTTATGTGTAAAATTTCATATTCAGTCTCGATTTTTAAAATTAAAATGCTGATGCTATTGAAAAGTAGGTCCTTGAAGAAAATTCCAATCTGGTATTTTTTGACAGGCAGTTACACACAAATCCTGCTAAAGTCTCCCCGAATTACTTAGAAAATCACACAGGTACAGTTTAAAAGCAGAAAATGGGTCTGATCATCTATTCACTCATAGAATCATGGCAAGATTTACACTAATTTTAAAGTTAATGGACCTGAATGGAAATGCCAGTGAGTGGAATAACCCATCTTAGGATGCTGGTAAATCTATTGCTTTAAATATTTTGAATGACCCTGTCTGCTTCCCTTTTTTGAACTCTTATACAGCTACACTAAAGAAAAGGCAACATTGTTTCACCTCATGGCTACATGCTGAAGGCTCCAGTGGACTTGTTCTATTTTATATTCACACTTCTAACAATCTTCTCTTCCTGAAACACTGAAACAGAAATGCTTGGGGGTGGGGAAAGCAAACCCACAAAACAAGACTGTACTTGGTGGGAAGTAGATTGGAATTGGCACATTGCTTGATGGGAATCACAGTTTCTAAAACACAAGATAGACTTGGCAGAAAAAGAAAAAGTTCCTAAATGCAGGGCATTCTGAGAACTGAAGTCATTCCTACACTTACTCTCTTTATCTAGTGTAGCATGTTTCCAGGAAATGAGAATAAGTGAAGAACCCATGTTAATCCAGTACAGATGCCAAATGTTTTTGGGATATAGGGAATTGACGGGGTCAGCAATTTACCAAGTATATAGGTTATAAGAAACTACCATACATATTAAATATTGTTCAAAAGAAGTAATGAAATAAAGTGCAAGATACTGTGCTCAACTGACTGAAAACCACATGTTAATTTTTTAAGGATTTTATTTATTTATTTTTAGAGAGTGGAGAAGGTGAAAGAGAGAGAGAGTGAGAGAAACATCAGTGTGTGGTTTCCTCTCATGCACCCCCTACTGGGGACCTGGCCCGCAACACAGGCATGTGCCCTGACGGGGAACTGAACCAGCAGCCCTTCAGTTCTCAGGCCCACACTCAATCTACTGAGCTATGCCGACCAGGGCAAAAAAAAAAAAAAAAAAAAAAAAAAAAAAAATAGGTTAATTTAAAAAAGCAGTTTTTAAACTCAAGATTTCTCAATTTGTATTACCCTAATATCCATTGTAATGACGGCCATGAAGGCAACAAGCTGCTTAATTTGCAGCCTTTACACACAAAAGTACCACAAGTGGGACCCTTTCCTACATTGTGTGGGACTAGAATTCTGCAAAGAGGATGCAATTATTAGAAACTACCTATATGTCAACCTAGCCTTGATCTGTAAGTGTGGGAACCTATACAAGTCAGATTACCTAAAAACAAGCATTTAATGCAATTATGAGTTGAATGAACAAGCAAGCCTTGGTAAATGAGGCAGGCTGGAATATATGACTTCTTTTCATCACCTGCAGTATCTCTTTTTGTAACCCACTCTCTTCTCACTAACTGGCCAACTCTTACCCAGCAGACTTGTCAGCACCCTCTGCTCCCTGGTCCAAAATCAAGATGAGTCAGCGTGTGTAACTTGATAAATTTATACACACTGGGCAGCGCTGTGGGGGCTTTGCCGGGTCTCAGTTCCCTGGGTGGGGTCACCTTTGGCACAAGGGCCCACCCATGTCCCGTTAGAGTGCAACTTAGCTTATTACGTTTTCCTGACCTAGGGGGTTATTGGAAAAGAAAACTCGGCAGGAAGGAAAACCTGATTAACAATTCCATGATTGTGAAATAAGATCACAAAATGAAGGGGGGCAGGGAAGCATCATTCTGAAAGTACAGAGGAGAAGCACAGCTCTCTTAAAATGACCTCCTGAAAGCACCCAGGTGTAGAAACACACTGGGCAGTTTCATTACATTCCAGGAGACATTATTTATTGACAAAAGAGAAACGCTTCAGAAGTGAAAATGTCAAAACAAGGAAAAAGCAGGAGGAGTTATAGAGAGAAGGTGTCAAGGAATGAAAAAATGCAACAGGATAATTCAAATATACATTACAAGGAGTAAAAAACAGAATTAATGATATAAGAATTTAAATATTTAATGTGGACGTCAAAAGCACAAAATGATGAACACAGAAAAAGATGATATTTATGTAAGGTAGAAAATACTTGTTCAAGGCCAAACCCTCTCAAATCTTCCCTCTCTGCCCTCCTGGATTTGCTGACCATTACCAGAATCTTCCCTATATATAGTCCTTTGAATTTTTTTCAAAGATGACATCTAACTTACAGTTCCCTTATATCAAGCCTGCTTTTAAAAATTGATTACATTTATCATCGTGACATTGGTTAATAAAAGTATTATATAGGTTTTAACTGTACAATTCTATAATACATCATCTGTATATTGCATGGACCCAAAGTCGAGCCTCCTTTGAGCTTGCTTTATATTTCCTTTGCCAAGTATCCCAATTCATAGCGATAAACCAAGTTTCTCATTGTTCTACATTGCCATTTCCAAACCATTTTTAGGCCTTTCTCTTACACAAACCTCATCCACACCATAAACTGTGTTCTGCATTTCTGCCTCTTCCTACCCTTCCTTATGTGCCATCTACATATTTTTATACAAGGCAGTGTCTCCTTCACTAGTATTTCTGCAATTAATCTTTTTTCATTTATCATGGAAAATACTTCATTTCTTCTTTTATAATTTTTAAATGATAATTTACATTCAATATTATTTTGTATTAGTGACAGGTATATAGCAATGTGTAGACAATCATCAAAATGATCCCCCTGATATTTTCAGTACCCACTGACATCGTACATAGTTATTACAGTATTGTTGACTATCTTCCCTGTGCTTACTTTATGCAATTATTCTCCATGGTATCAAAAGTCATTTGGGGCATGTGACTGGAAGTCATTTGACTTCCATTCAAGATGTCAGCATAGGTAAACACAGCTCAACTCCTTGCATAACATCAACATTTCAACTAAAATATAGAACGACCACCACTCAGAACCATCAGAAATTGAGCTGAGTGGAAGTCTGACAACTACGGAATTAAATAGACCACATCCATCCAGATTGGTGGGTGGGAAGGAGATGCAGCACAGTCTGGTCTCACATGCATGTGTGGTGGATATCAACTTGGGAGGAATATCTTGGGACTGAGGAGTCCCAGCCCCACAAGACAAGCCCAGCCCAGGATTCCAGTGACAAAGAGATAAGTACCCATAACTTCTGACTGCAAAAACCAGCAGGGACCGAGTTGGTGGAAGGATCTTCTGGAGTTCCAAGTAGCGCCTCTTAAAGAACCCACACACAGATTTACTTGGACTCACTCCCTCTGAGCGTCGCAGTGGGTGAGTAGTTTGAAGGCATCAGGAGCATACAAACAGAAACTGAAGTGTCTGGCCTCAAGGTGAGAGGTGGGGGATAGCTTTTTCTCATACAGAAAGATAGGTAGAGGTCACTGTCCCATTTCTGAACTCTGCCCCCACAGAGCCTGCAGGCTGCTGCTGTATCTGAGACTCCATCAACCTGGTTAACACTGTTTGCCCTGCCTTGGAGATCCCCAGAGACTCCAATTCATACAACTTACAGGACCACCAAAGCTGTGTTTCCATATGAATGGATGGTCTTGGCCTATACTTCACAAATTCCTAAGTCATCTTAAATAAGCAATAACCAGCCTCAGTGAGCCTCGAGCCCCCAAACCTCTTGCTAAGGGCCCTGGGCCCAGTACTAGCAGCAGCCAGCCTAGATTCATAGCTTGACTTCTTCACCTGGGATTCTCCAAGCCCAGCACAAGTAACAGTCATCTCAAATTGCTTTATAGCTCAGGCAGGGTGGCCCCGGGCAAAACACAGGTTGGGGCTGACCTTGGCCTATACCACCCAGGAAACCCCAGATCCATCACACCCACTGGATAGATATAGACCACGTTGGAGTACCACCACCCTGCTCCCACACCACTGATCTTCCACAGAGGGCAGGGGTTCATGGTCAATGGCACAGCCAGTCCTTGCAGCTGACTTGCCTGGGTAAATTCCCTCCCATTAATCTACAAACAGCAATCAAGGCTCAAATACAAAAGGAGAATATTCAACCCACATAGTGTGCTCATCTCAAATACCCGGCTTGGGTGATAGGGGAGGCTCTACCACTAGACTCTACAGGACACCTACTACATTAGGCCATGCTGGGAGTGATAGCAGCTCTACCTAACACCTAGAAACAAATACAGGGACAATGCCAAAATGAGGAGACAAAGGAACATGGCCCAAATGAAAGGAAAGAGCAAAACACCAGAAAAAGAACTAAACAAAATGCAGATAAGCCATCTATCAGATGTAGATTTCAAAACACTGGGTATAAGGAGACTCAAGGAACTTAGTGAGCTCAGCAGCATAAAAATATCCAGTCAGACACAAAGGATACAGTAATTGAAATAAAGAATAATCTAAAAGGAAACAAAAGTAGAGCAAATGAAGTCAAGAATAAAATTAGTGATTTACAATAAAAGGAAGCAAAAAACAACAAATCAGAAAAACAAGAAGAAAAAAATTAAAAAATGAAGATAGTTTAAGCAGCCTCTAGGAAAACTTCAAGAGGTCCAACATTAGCATCATAGGGGTGCCAGAAGGAGAAGAAAAAGAGCAAGAAATTGGAAATCTATTTGAAAAAAAAGTAATGAAATAAAACTTCCCAAATTTGGAAAAGGAAATAGACATGCGAGTCCAGGAAGCACAGAGAGTACTAAACAAGATAGATGCAAAGAGGTCCACTCCATAATTAAAATGCCAAAGGTTAAAGATAAAGAGAGATTCTTAAAAGCAGCAAGAGAAAAGCAGTTAATTACCCACAGGGGAGTTCCCATAAGATTGTCAGCTGATTTCTAAAAAGAAACTTTGTAGGCCAAAAGGGACTGGCAAGAAATATTCAAAGTGATGAAAAGCAGGGCCCTACAGCCAAGATTGTTCTCCCCAGCAAAGCTATCATTTAGATTTGAAGGGCAATAAAGAGCTTCCTAGACAAGAAAAAAATTCATCATTGCCAAACAATTATTATATGAAATGTCAAAGGGACTTATTTATGATAAAGGTTGCCAGATAGGAGTGGGGGGTGTGAGGAAATGGGTGAAGAGGTAAGTGGATTAAGGTGTACAAATAGGTAGGTTGTTACAGAATAGCCACAGGGATGCAAAGTATAGTTATAGAGACCGGAGTAGCCAAAGAACCTATTTGTATGACCCATGAACTTGAACAATGGGGTGGGGATTACCTTAGAGCGTGGGAGGTGTTGTATGGAGGGGGCCAATGGGAAAAATGGGGACAACTGTAATAGCATAACAACAAAATATAGTTAAAAAATTAAAGTATTTAGATAATTTCTTTTGACTTTCAATTTCATTGGCCTTCCAAGCTCCAATGATCATTGATTTTTTTTTAATTCCACATTGGTCATACCCTTGATTTTCTAACAGTGGCAACTGCCCCAAATTCAAAATCACAATAAGTACTCCTTTTCCCTCCTCTGGTCTCCACTATCCATCCTTCAGAAAAACGAACAAACAAGTAGCAATTCTTAAATTTTTTTTTTTACTCAACCCCCACAGTCAATCCATCAGCAAGTCATGTTAGCTCTACCTCCAAAATATACCCCAAATCCAGCTACTGTTCTCTTTCTTACTGTTACCCTGGTTCAATCCACCATTACTAATCACCTGGCCTACTGCATTAGACCCCTAACTAGATGTCCTGTTCTTATTCTTGCCTCTTTGTAATCATTTATGACATAGTAACAAAGTTAAATATTTAGAAAATGTAGACTGACTCACTTCACATCTTTCCACTTTGTAAAACCCTTCAATGTCTTTCCATGTCAAACTGTCCAGGTCCCATTAGATTCTTTGCGATCTGGGCCATCCTACCTCTCAGCCGGCAGCTCCGACCACGTTACACCACCTCACTGCACCTGAGACCTTCTGGGTGTCTTTCATTCTTCCAAACAGTCCACCATGTACCACCTCATGCTTCCACCCAAATATTACCTTTTTAAAGATAATTTTTCTCATGACTCTAGAAGTGGCCACCTTCTCCCTCATCTCTCATCAGTATTTTCTGTCAACTTACCCTGGTTTTTATCTCATTGTTTATTGCCCATCTCTTCCTGATAGAATGTAAGACCCACTAAGGATCTTTCTCTCTTCTACACTGTGGCATCTCTAACACCTACAGCATTATCTTCTATAGAATGGTTAGTACTCAGTAAGACACCAGGACAATTAGAACACCAATATATAATTTAAAAACTTCTCAGGGCTGAAAAATGATCTGAATGTTCTGATTTGAAGTGTACAAGGATGTAAGAAAAATTCTTGACACATTCAGAACAAATTTTTTAAAATGTTGCCAATAAAGAAAAAAAAGACATGCTTTCCTCAGATTTTTGCCTGCAAGAAAAGGAGGAAGTCCAAGGGCAGCAGAATTATGGAAAGGGGTGGCTGTTATTTCAAGTCTGTAACCAGCTTCATTTTCTTTCATATAGAATACTACTAAAAGACACTCTCAGATATAGTATGCTTAAGAAGGTGACCATCAACTCTCTTTGGATTAAAATAAAATAATACTATAAAAATAAGGAGTAAATAAAAAATCAGGAACCAAAAATAAATAGGCTTTTTTTTTTTTTACTTCATAAGCTCAGTTGAACTGCATGCTGTTAGCTGTGTTTTATGGAGTTACAAAATATGCATGGTTCAGAGCGCTTATATTACATCTTATCTTTTCCTACAACCTCTTTTGCATACCAGGAATTATGTATCTCATTCCACATGAGTTAGATTTCAAATGAAATATCTTTCCTACCATAATAACCAATTAATACAGTAATCGGCTTCATTCAGTTTCCAGTGCTGGAGGATGCTGTCAGTGTGACTGCGCTGGGCAAGCGACGGAGTCGAATCCTCCCCCTCCACGGAGCAGAGTTTTTAGAGCTCTATGGTGGCAATTTTCATTACCTAAAATCCTAGGTAATAATTTTTATTATCATTGAGTGGCCTCAAACACTGAGTTGTTTTTTTTTTATTTTAACTTGGGGTGACTAATAAATGATTCTGTGCCAGATGTCATCTGTCGTCAGCCAGCCTGTCTTTACATGGCCTGGTAAGTATCTGAATCTGGACGTTCCATCATTCTCAATACTGAATGGAAAATGATATCAGCTGTGCCCTGGCTGGTGGAGCTCAGTGGATTGAGCACGGGCCTGCAAACCAGAGGATGGCGGTTTGATTCCCAGTCAGGGCACATGCCTGGGTTGCAGGCCAGTTCCCACCAGGGGTGCACAAGAGGCAAACACACATGGATATTAAAAAAAAAAAAAAACAGAAAAGAAAATGATATCAGCTGTGTTAAATATGTGCAAAGGCAAAAAGGCTATAAAGAAATTAACCAAAATGTCACTGTTACTCCTGAATAACAAGATTAGGCATGGTTTTCCTCTTTATATATTTCTCACTTTTCATATTCTGTGACTAACATAGTGTCTAGTCAGCTGGCAGTCCTTATGTATGACATAATATTATACATATATATGTCATAATTAGGTAGAAAAATACACAGCAAGGGCCTGAGAGAAAACAAACCACAGTGGTAATGGTAGCCATCTCTGGCTGTAAAAAAGAAGTGCTTTTGTTTTCCCTTGAATCTAATTTTTTTCCAAAATGAACATGGGCTAACTTTATAATAGCAATGAATAAGCTTTGGTGTTAAAGTTCATGTATTTCTTAGAGAAGTTAACGTATCAGGCTGCACTCAGCTGCTTTATATTTCAGTGTGAATAAGAAACAGCAGGGGTCATGGTGGGTGGGAAAGCAAGGAGAGAAAGGGCATTAAGGCGCAGGAAGCTTCTTTGAAGCAGCAGTGGAAATAGGAAGTACCTATAATAAGTCTTTCCCAGAGATGCTTTTCTATACATACTTTTAAACACAGTTAAGCCATTTACCTACTTTTCAATTTTGGTTAAGACTGACTTAGAGTAAGGAAAAAAAAAACTATGAGCTGCAAATTGTCAGATTGATACTTTTGACATTAGAAGTAGATTTTATAACAATTCCTTATTTCATTCATCCATTCTTCCAATTATATATTTACAATCTATTACTCGGCACTGGAGGACAACACTGAGTGAGATGGATGCAGATTTTAAATACTAATACAAATGTGTGAGGGACAGATAACAAAAGGCAAGCACCTAATTGAGATAATTTTAGATATTGATAAATACTATGAAAAAATAAAACAGGTTAATATAATAGAGGAAAATGGGAGAAATTGAAATTTGATATGAATCTAGGGACTACTCATGTAACGCCCCAATTAAATCTTTAAAAATATTGATTGAGAATTGATGTTCAATACATTGTGTTCAGTGAGATGAGAAATAATAAGAAAAAAAATCACTGCTTTTTGGGACCCACAATTTAGTGGATTTATAGCGTTCCTATTTTTTAAAGCAGTGGCTCCCAAAATATGGCCCCCAGTCCAACAGCATCAAGTATTTGTGAGAGACAAAGTTCCTCAGACACAGTGAGTCAGAAATTTTAGGGTTGGCCAGACATCTTCATTTCAACAGTCCTCCAGGTGATTCTGAGACATGCTCAAGTTTGGGAACCACTGTCTTACTTCCTACTCAGCTGAGTTTGAAAATTGGAACCAATTTTCTCAGCCAACTAAAAAGTACTAACGATTCAAATAAGTACCCTTTTATCCCTCCTTGTCTAGAACTTCTCAGAAAGTCACGGATGCCGCACACGGGCTTGGATAGTCTGAGAAAGCATAGCCCTATTTGAATGTATAGGGAAGAGCCCTGACTTCCTTCCACAAACAACTCTGCAAAGGTCCAGATCACCATGAGGCAAGATGAGCCATGCGGGACTTGAGGAGCAACCTCACCTCATCTCGGCACCCTGGTTGCTAAAAAAAAGAAAAAAGAATTGTTTTTTTAAACCCCTAACCAAGAGGAAAACTAGATCCTTTCTGTTCCTCAGAAACAGGATGGCTCTCTATATGATGTAAACTGATCATGAGACGAATAGCTCATTCTTACAATGTGTTAGTTCTTAGAGAATAGCTATGGAAAAGAAAAAAGTAAACAAGAATGTAATTTTTATAGGCACAACTGCCTATACCAGAAAACTCATTAAAATGTTGACACAGCAAACTCTAATATTCAATATCTGCTTTATAGAATCTATATTGTACTTTCTCTATAAAGACTTCTCTATGCTTCCTACTACTAGGACAGGAGAAGGTATGAAGCTGCTAGTTTCTCTCTTTTGTTGCAGAAATTCTCTTTACAACACTTTCAGGTCAGTAGTGCTAGCATTCGCTTTCTATATTGTAAATGAACTTTGGGTGGTGTGTTATTCTCCCCAGCAATATATCTTACTATTTCAAGGAAAGAGAGAATATGAAGTTATTTTCTCGGGTACAGGGTGTAATGAAACTTACCTCAAAACAAAATAAAATTTAAATTAAATATGCTTTTTGGTGAAGAAAATAAAGACCAACCTCAAGATTTTCTTTGTCTAGGTTTTTAGTTCCAAAAAGGCATTTCGACTAAAAGAGGGAGAAAGTAATACAACTCTAGGAAATTCCAGTAATCAGATATAACTACTGTTGACGAATTTGCAAATTGATCATTTGTCCTCCAAAATAATGCTTTAAGATTTATTTATAAATTACACTCAGCATCATGCTACTTTCTTATTCCATTATTTTCAACATCCATATAAGTCCGAGCTGTTGTGTTTCTTCCCAGTTTTTAATAGTATACCCTCTGTTCTTCCAAGTAGTCTGGAGAGTACACTCAGCCAGGACTGTGCTTGTCTGCCCAGCTGATTGGGATGTCACGGACTTGTTATTACGCTTGGGGAGCTGTGTTCTTTCACGTCTAAAACGTGTTTGTAATGAAGCCAAACTAATTATACAATTTCAATCCCAAATTGTTCCAAGTTTCTGGTAAATTAGAGTGTAGAGTGTACCAGTTTTCTTCACTTACTCACAGACGTAGAATGTACTGCTAATACTACATGAAATCTACTTTAACAAAATGCATGGCTATTCAGTCAAAAATAATACACAGATAATAAAAGCACTTTGATCTTTAAAATATATGTTGCATACAAAATATATCATTCCATTTGGAAAACAAATTTGTAGAACAAATGCATCAGTATACATAGAAATTTGAGTCAAATTAACAATTATTATACTTTCATATGTTATAATATTGAAATATCTTCATTCTTTGATAAAGGTATCTAAAAATGGAACATAGTGAAGAAAACTCAAAACTATAAAAGATGAACTGCTGTAGTAATATGATAAAGTACATTTAAAAATGAGAATGAAGTGTGCATGTGTAAGGATTACAAGAAGGAAATATAATTAAAGTTTGGGTAAGGAAGTGATTTAAATAGGTATCTTGTGAAGAAAGCAAATAGAAACCTATTATCTTACAACAAAGAAAGAGGGATATAGGAAGGTCGCAATAAGATAGGAAAAATTGTGAGCTTATGATTTTTAAAAGACACCTTTTTGCAGCTCACTCACTAAAGTGCAGGTCTCCCCTGGTACCCCAAAGTAGTGTTCGCCGAACCTTTCATAAACTGAGAGTGTTAAGCAAGGCGTGTTCCCTACTTTCTGAAAGTTCCAGTTAAGCCCCTTCACTTTTACAAAAGACCTACATTAGTGCCTATGTTTGCTAAGCAAAGAAACCCAAAGAGGATTTTCACTTTCAGGAAAAAAGGTGCAGCTCTTCTAGTGAAGGTCTTTCATGTAAGCAAAGTGGAGAAAGGCAAACTTTCAGAAAGCGGGGGATGCAATGTCACATTGCCCGTGGGTGGTAGGTAGGACTAACAATCTTATCTGCACCCCTAACACCACTAAAAGAGAGAAAACAAAGGGAGAGGCTGATTCCACATTGCGCAGAAGGGAAAACTCAAGGTGGACCAGTACTATCTTGAGAAAAAAGCAAGAATATTTTCTTTCTTTTTTTTTAAGGGAAACAGTTGTTTATTTTAACAATTGTATAGCAGCTGCTATTTGAGAAAGGTTCCATATAAATTGGTTTATGGTTCCATATAAATTGTTGAAGTGTTTGTTCTATGTCTGTGAAATATGCCATTGGTACTTTAATAGGTATTTTCAAAGGTCTCAAAGGTACAGCTGAAAGAGAAAAGGACCTACATCACTCTTTTAGATATTGACCTTCAGTGATGAAAAGTAATTAAAATGAAATAAAATGAGTGGAATCTGTGAAAAGCCCTAATTTCAAAAGGACACCCAAACAGAAAAATAAATGCCATATGTTACAGCAATTATTTATTGTGCAAAAGAATGGCAAGTGATATAATTATACTTATTTTATTTGAGATGGTCCCTCTGATCCCCCAAATCCATTAAAAAGTACATGCTACCTATTAATCCTGTAATTCTAACTCTCATTTCTACACATCTCTTATCTCCTATTTGACATCAGACAACAGAAACCAACTCTGGCTAACTTATTCACTAAAGTAATAATACTGGCACAAAGACCCAATAGAAAACTTTACCCGCCCAAAAAAGGGTTTAGGCAAGTGTCAGACCCCAAAGATAGGTTATGCAGGAGGACCACAGTCCAGGACCAAGGGCAGAGGTAGTTAAGACTCACCTTCTGGTCCTGCATCATGAGTTGCAGAACTTTGCAAAATCAGAAACCGCCACTTCAGATATTCGATGCCACTACTGTAAATATCTAAACTTACACCTTTTCCTCCAGTTCCAAACTCCCTGACAAGGGTGTTCTTTGGCTGTGCCTGGGTCACCTGCTCATGTCCTCCATGTGGACTATCGTCCATCTGTGGCTTCCCTAGTGAGGGGAAGGCATTGCATCCCACCACCTTATTCAAAAAACACAGGGTGGGCAAAAGTAGGCTAACGGTTGTGAGTGTGTGAAACAATACATTCTTGTAATATTATGTATTATTCTATTCTTTTTCATAAGAACAACTGCAAATTTTCTTTTTTCCAGCCTGTATTTATTGAGTATATACTGTGTGCCATTTTAGGGACTGGGTACAATGCTGAGCAAAGTGGCAAAACCCTTGCCCTCACAGACTTGCTGGGTAAGAGTTCCAGAATGCTTCTTACGTGACTTTGCCGTAAGTTTCTTTTTTTCAATCTGTTATGAATTAGTTTTGCAAAGAGGCAAACTTGAGACAAACAGTTGCCTGATTCTATGAACTTTATGTTTCCTTAAGAATTTAGGTCATCTATAGGGTTAGAAAAAGTATCTAAAAGTTTTTAAGTCTGAAAGGCAGCTAAACCTCCATTTAATTTCTCAAATCTGCACTTTCAACAAACTTAGCCCCCTTAATTTCCTATCTAGGGGTGTCCAATATTTTGGCATCTCTGGCCCACCCTGGGAAAATAAAAGTTGTCTTGAGCCACACATTAAATACACAAACACTAACAAAAACTGATGAGAAAAAGAAAGGTTTTAAGTAAATCTATGATTTGGTGTTGGGTCGCATTCATGGCCATCTGGAGCCCCATGCGGCCCACAGGCTGCGGGTTGGACACCCTGCTCCATGTTCCCCCCCATCCCAAGCTTCTGTCTCACTTGTTTGACACAAGAAAAATTAGTATCAGTCAGGGTTACTCTTCTTGGATCTGTGATGATTTTTTATTCTAATTTTACACATATTGACAAATCCTCAAATATTATACAAACAATGAATACTTACCTGTGTAGGTTCAAGTCTAGAACTTTCATCGAGGAAACTCGCACCTGCAGCCATTTCTCACTCAAACTCCCCATCGGGGGAACTTCAGTTGATACATGAATTTATTCGGAAAACCCAGTATTTTCTACATAGATCAAGAGGGATAAACCCCTCAAATGTTTTATGTAAGAGTTTTAATCCCAGTCCCCTGCAGCCCACACAGGGGAAGTTGAAGAGCTTTGTACTGAAATCCATAATTAGCACCAAAATATCTCACCGAAGCAACATGATAAATGGGGTCAAGTGAAAATTAAATCATAGCTGTAATGCATCAGGGTTTATTGGTATTAGTATTTCTCCATTCCTTGCTGTAAAGAAGAACGTGACTACCAAACACTCACAGGGAAAATAAGTGTTTCCCAGGTCTAGATGTCAAAATGACGGCAGAGGCTCAAATTGTGATCCAACCACGTTGCTAAAGAAAATGTCAGTCTCCTAGGAAACCTACATGACCAGAAATTGTGGAAATCTGTCACTGTTTAAGATAGTCACAAACTGTCACCTTGTGGTAAAATATCACTTTGAAAACCCTAAAAACTGAGATAAAAAACAAAGCTGATTCACTGATTTATGCAACTATGGGCTAGGAACTGTCCTGCTAGCTGAGTGCACAGCACCAAAACACCTGTCTAAGCCTTTGCTTCTCTGGAGCTGACGATCTAATGAGAGAGCAATTAGTAAAGGAAAAATAAAGGAATAGATTGTAATGTCAGTGGGGTGTGGGGGGAAGTAGACTTCAAGGATGAAGAGCCATGAGTTTGGCGTGTCACATTAAGTTTGATGGACATGGAAGGTGACTCAGAGGAAATGAAACTAGAGCAGAGACTCTTGCAGTGAGGGAGAATGTCAGCAAACAAGCCAAGCGGTTATTTAAGGGGGACAAGTGGTAGGGCATGTGCAAGCTGCGTGGCATAGCACAACCCACGTGCCAGGTGGGAGTGATGCTTGTGGGTGCTGCAAGCCACCTGGTGCAGCTTTTGCAGAGTGAGAGAGTGAGCAGGGAGGAGGGAGGAGCTTCAGCTGGGGAAGTAGCAGGGCCAGTAAAAACTGGGAATTATTCTGAGTGAGATGGGAAATGAGTTGGGGGAGTTTCTGTTGAGTCAATGACCTGACTTTACTTTTAGATGAACCACGCTAATGTCTCCATGCAGGCATGTAAAAGATCTCTTAAAACGTAAGAATGCAGCAAATATTGTATGATAATCACTTATATGTGGAATCTAAAAAAGCCAAATTCATAGAAACACAGTAGAATGTGGTTACCAGGAGCTCTTGGTGGTAGAGCCAGGTGGGTGGCGTCATTGGGGAGATTTACATTGAAGAGCACAAACTGGCAGTTTGAAGATGAGTAAGTTCTCCAGGCCTGATGCGCAGCATGGTGATTATGTACCATAGTACCATATAATATGCTTCCAAGTTGCTAAGAGACGAGATCTAACATATTCTCATAAAAAAAGAGAATTATATGATGTGATGGAAATGTTATCTAATGCTATGGTAGTAATCATATTGAAATATATAAGTGTGTGGCCAAAGAAAACAGTATTAAATTAAAAAGACAACCAACTGTATGGGAAAACATATTTGCCAATGATACCTCAGACAAAGGTTTAATCTCCAAAATATACAAAGAACTTACACGACTCCACTCTAGGAAGACATCGAACCCAATTAAAAAATGGGAAAAGGACTTGAACAGACACTTCTCCAAAGAGGACATACAGAATATCCAGAGACACATGAAGAGATGCTCAATGTCGTTAGCTATCAGAGAGATGCAAGTTAAAACCACAATGAGATACCACTTTACACCGGTCAGAATGGCTAACATAAACAAAGCAACAAACAACAAATGTTGGAAAGGCTGTGGGGAAAAGGGGTCCTTAGTTCACTGTTGGTGGGATTGCAGACTGGTACAACCATTAAAGAAAAGAGTATGGAATTTTCAGAAAAATAAAAATCGACCTGCCTTTTGACCCAGCAATTCCACTGCTAGGATTATACCCCAAGAATCCTAAAACATCAATTTCAAAGAACCTATGCACCACAATGTTCATAGCAGCACAATTTACAATAGCCAAGAGTTAGAAGCAACCTAGGTGCCCATCAGTAAATGAAGGGATCAAAAAATTGTAGTACATATACACAATGGAATTCTATGCAGCAGAGAGAAAGAAGGAGCTACTACCCTTTGCAACAACATGGATGGAACTGGAAAGCATTATGCTGCGTGAAATAGGCCAGGCATTGAAGGACAAATACCATATGATCTCACCTTTAACAGGAAGCTAAACAACAAAATAAACAAGCAAATAGAATAAAAACAAAGATACTAAAATAGAGAACAAGTGGGCAGCGACCAGAGGGGAGAGGGAAGGGAATTTAAGGGGAAAAACAGGAAGGGATGTTGAAGAACAAGTATGAAAGACACAGAGATGAGGACTGGGGGGGGGGGATGGGAGGGAGGTGGGGAGACGGGGCGGGGGGGGGGGCTGGGATGGGAGAAATTGACAAAAAAAACTGTACTTGAAAAATAACTAAATAAATTTAAAAAAGAAATATATAAGTGTGTCAAATCAATACACTGAAAAACCTTAGACTAGCACAATGTAATATGTCAATTATATCTCAATAAAAAGATGAAAGACTGCCCATAGAACAATGTCATTTTTTGAAAATGAATCTATTATCTCTTCTGACTATTTAATTTCATTGATCTTCTTTTACCTGTGTTTTTAGCATGAGGGACTATAGCTCATATAATATTATACTGATGCCAATAATAAAGGCTTTCTTTAAGCTGCCATTGACATGATTATTTTCTATGCTCCCCAAATTCTTGTGTTTAAACTCTAGTCCCTATCATATTTTAAGTAACTATTGCAGAAAATAAATAACCAAAATTTTCTGTCCCGTGAAAACTTGATCTCTCAATATAATATATTTCATAAATCTTGATAGCAACAAAGAACATTTTTTTTCGCATTCAACTAAAAAAAGGCATAAGAAATATTGGTGACTTGTGGTCTGAAAGGGTAAAAATTAAGGATCAAGACGAGGAGATCTATTATCAAACCATCGGCCACCTTCTGATTAGTATACATGAGAGGGGCACCTGTATGTTTTGTGTGAGATTCATTATTTGGCAACCAGCTCATCAAGTGTTCCACTGAATGCGACTCTTCCTGGCTCAGCTCCTGGCATGGACTCATTCTGTGGCCCACGGTGGCAATAATGATTGGTTGCGGTATGGGCACATGACAGAGCAGATCTCAGAGATTATGGGAAGCTGAGAGAAAGGATGCTTTCTCTTCCCATTAGATGTGGAAGTGTTGTGTTTGTATGAATAGACTTGCTGCAATAAGGCGTAGTCTCTTTGAGAAAGGAACCAACTCAGAAGAAATGCAACTGAAGTGAGAAACTAGACTTTGGTGTCACGACTTGAAACTTTGCCTTAACCAAAAGCTAGTAGTCCTCTCAATTTATTCCTCTATGTGAGTCATAAAACAAATTTTCTTTATGGTAGTTTGGGCTGTTTTTGTTTTTTTTTGTCACTTAACACTAAAAATGTGGTAATGGGTATATATATATATAGAGAGAGAGAGAGAGAGAGAGAGAGAGAGAGAAAGTGAGAGAGTTTAAATAATCTTGAAATGAATATGTATACTAAATTCAATAATACAACGTTAGATATTATAATATTTTTCTCCTAAATAGTAGGCAACGCATCTTCTCTTCTCATGAATGAAGATTTATATATTTTCATATATACAATCAAATTATCAAGCTCTATCCAAACACACAGAGAAATAGTTGCTTAGAGACCTATGAAACATACTTAGGGTGGAGTGCTGAGACCTGAGCCAGACACAGAGGTGGAATGGGATTGATGCAGGTTTCAGGGCACAGACCCTTCAAGGGGACTATGAATGCCAAAGCCAAGTAGAAAGTTCAACGGAAGCCTCAAGTCACAGAGTGAGTTGCTAAGTCAGAATATAAGCAAGAAGCAAAAGAACACAAGGGCCCTCATGCAAGTGAAAAAGATTTAAAACTGGTATGACAAAGGCCAAAATTAAAGGGATGACTGACCACCTGGACATTAGTTGCAGTGCTTTGTATAGACCACCTTTGTAGTCAGCACAGGTGGAACGAGAATTACCAAAGGCACTGAATAGACATGAATACACTTGACAAAATAAAATATTCAGTTATGCATCCAGGTCAAGTAATATATTCGGAACTCAGTAGACCTTCAAATCCCCAAGGCAACATTACTTTAAAAGGAAAAATATCTTCATGTACAAAAATACTCCCTATTGATGAAATGACAATTCTCTGCGACCTGCAACTGAATCAGAGAAGGAAAGTACAGGATGCCAGTTGTATTTCTCTGCTTCTTGGCCACCTACACAGTCCCCTCTAACACAGAATGTGTTTGGCATTGATGCTTCACAATGAAATAAAGACATGACCTACACTTAACGTAAATGTATCTAAGATTAAGGAAAGAGGTGAATACTTTAAAGGTATTGCTACATTAAGAGAACCTGGAGGGTCTACTCGCCCCACAGGTGCAGGTCAAGGCTAGATTAACACAATACATACTGTGAAATAAAAGTTCTTACCCTTATAGTTGTCAGAGCACCTCCTGGACCAGCAGCATCAGCATCACTTAGAAACTGCTTAGGCTGAACTACTGGATCAGAAACTCCTGGGACTGGGCTCAGCAGGCTGTAGTTTAACAAGCATCCCAGGCAATTCTGATTTACAATCAAGTTTATGACCCTCTGTCTTAGCCCAGCCTCCTTGCAGCTGGAGTCATCAAAACATTCCCTCCGACAAGCTGACTATAACTATTTTCTGAGTATCACATACTGACCACAAAAGAGAAGATGACATAAAAACCTCTGGCTATTATGGCAAATGTCCTCAAACACTTACAAATGAAATATACATATATATATAAGCAGATATAGAAAAAGAGGAAAAGAAGATGAAAGGGTCTTACTAAGAGAAGAAAAATGTTAAGTTTTATTCTGATTTTTTTTTCTTTATGAAAAAGAATTACCAATAGCCAACCACAAAAACTTTTGGCAATGTGGTTGTTACACTGCATCTGCCTACATTGTGTAAAGATACAAATATGCATTTGTTAACATTTTTTAAATTTCTTTTTAATTTTTGGCAAAAATATATTAAAATCATGCATTGGTGATTTTAATATTGGTGAATGAGAGGGCAAAGACTACCTACCCTGAAACACACCATACTGATCATACACTCCACATACCAGGGGGAACGTTAATGGTCATGAATTCTAGTCTCTTAGCCAATGCAGGAACCTCGTCTCCAGCAGCCATTGTAAGTAATCCTTGACCCTCTGGTTGAATACTTATGGGGGAAGAGATAGTTTGACTGACACTAATAATCAGAAAAAATATTTGTATTTTTTCAACTTCAGCTTATAAAACTGCCTCGATATATCATTTTGTCAGCAGGAGGCCACATTTTCTGCACCTCTCAAAGCCAGGTTGCAAGTGAAACTTCCTCTAAGGTGGTATTTAGACAAGGCTTCTGTTTTCATGCCCACATTGCTATGAAACACTTAACTTTCATGTGACTTAGCCACAAATGCTCGTAACTTTTGGGTGTGTGTGTGGCTGCTTGAGGATAGCTGATATTTTGGAAGGTCTAACAAATTTCATGACACTACCGTTCTCTTTCTTAAAACCATATTTTAGTGCAGCGATCATCTGCTTTGTTAAATATAGGACATTAGTCATGTGTCAAATTTCTAAATAAATAAAAAATTCCCTATTACTAGTAACACTAAAAAAAAGTGCTGTGCAAACTTTTACATCCTGAAATGAGCAGGCCTCTTTGAAAAAGCTGTTGGTGTGCAGAGCTGATCTTTGTGGAAGAGATAGATCAATTTGCTTATAGCATCTTCAAAGATCAAAGTCCAAGACTTCACTCATTCTTCATAAGAATCAATATCAGCCCTGGCTGGTGTAGCTCAGTGGACTGAGCTTGGGCTGTGAATCAAAGGGTCACGGTTTGATTCCCAGTTAGGGCATATGCCTGGGTTGCGGGCCCAGTCCCTAGCGGGGACCATGTGAGAGGCAACCATACACTGATGCTTCTCTCCCTCTATTTCTTCTTCCCTTCCCTTCCCCTCTCTCTAAAAATAAAAAAAGAAATAAAATATTTTTTAAAAAGAATCCATACCAGCAAGAGCTAACCAAGTGAATTCATTCCTGCATTCATGTATTCATTCTACCATCTACTAAGGACCAAGCACATATCCAGGTGCTGGGGACACAGGAACGAACAATGTTCCTCAGCTCCCAGCCATGTCTGCTGGCAGAGGAGGACTCCAAAAATGTACTTGCAGGACAGCACGTCTGCTCTCCAAGGGCTAAAGTGCACAGGAGGAGAGACGATGTTAGCACACCAGTCTCCCCGCCATAGAGGCTGTGTTTTACAGAGCAATAACAAAGCATGGGAGCAGGAATAAAAAGAGTTTTAATTTGGGTACTGATTGTGGAACATCACTAAGGTGCTGTTATGGCCCTGGTCCAGCAGAAATATTTCTGCTGCCATGGACAAGCACCATCCCACAGTTTTTGTCATCTATCACTTCCATGCAGTTTAGAAAGAATGGGTGGCAATAATAAATTGATTATTTGTTTCTGCTTAGTGGCTGAATAGTATTAACTTCTTTTAAAGGAATAAACTGAATTTTTCAAACAATGGGAGTTGGCAGGCAGATATTTTAAGAGAGAGATAATGAATTGACTGCTAATGAATAAACAAAGGATTGCACAGCTAATTGAAAAAAATTTAAGTGATTGTATACTTATAAAAGCAGGAAAATTGGTAAGATTGAATTTAGAGATTATTATTAAACACTAATGCCAGGGGTATACATCATTGTACTATATGAACTACACACAAGGTCTTTTGAGAAAAAGTCCAGTCATTATTAATATAATGAGAAAGGTTTGTGTGACATGGATGTAACCTGGCAGCCAAGGAGAGTGGACTGGAATGCACATGCCTAAACAATGACGACTTCACTGTACTAGTCGATGGAGGTGGTAGACACTATTGAATGAGCATGTGTACTGTGTGGTCATCACATTCTAAATGACTGAGTGAATAGAGCAATACTTCCACATCAAATTTTAAGTTAAGCTTAAACATTCCTCTGTGGAAACTATTTGCATGATTCAGAAGGCCACAGCTATGGGCAACTGGTGATTGGCAGCTTCATCACAACATACCCACTCATGCATTACGTCTCGTGAAGAGATTTTTGGTGAAACGTCAAATCACCCAGATGACCTAGCCACTCCCACAGCTTAGATTTGGTGCCCTGTGACTTCTGACTTTTCTCAAAACTGAAATCACCTTTGAAAGGGAAGCAATTTGAGATTGTTGATGAGATTTAGGAAAACATGAAGGGGTAGCTGATGGTGATTGGGACAACTGTGTGAGGTCCAAGGTGACTACTCTGAAGGGGACTGAGGTGTCATTGTCCTATGCATGTTTTTTGGATCTTGTATCTTCTTCAGTAAATGTCTGTATTTTTCATAGTATATGGCTGATGATACTTTCTGGACAGACCTCATATATAGCTAACCCTCCCAGCAATTCTGCATGAGAGATGATGCTTTATTTAATAACGTTCACAACATCACACAGCTGTCTCATAGAAACCAAATAATATTATAAAACCACTGTCTGTATATCTTAAGAGTTCAGGGCTTTTTCTTATTAAACAAAGTGGTTTTTAACACACAGAGTGTAGCCATATTAAATAGAAATTACCCCCCAAAAATGAAAGCTCTTTTTTTACAACTTGAGTCCTCATTGGGAAAACAATTAATATTATAGAAGCATACTACTACCATATGGAGTTCATACACTCAAAGAGATTTGACATTGTTTATGTCGATGAGAAGACAATTTAACCCTCTGCTCCCCATAAAGTGCCCTATATTTCTGTGTCCTAACTAGGAATCTACAGGAAGCTGAATGGACCAGGATGACCCATCATTTCCATAAGGACCTTTTTGGTTCCACCACATTCTGCATTTCTTCTTATCTACAATGTTTACTGCTCTTTGGAGAAGGAGTCTAGTTTTGTCGTTGCTGTTTCCGTTGTTGTTGTTTTATAGGATCCCACAGAGCCACCACCACCCCTTCCCCTCCTTTTTATTCCTTGAATGGAGAGTAAGCAGCAAGGCTCTGCCATGCACCACCTTGTCCTAGGACTGGGCTTACTGAGATGGATGAAACAAGCTCTTTGCTTTTGCATGAAAAATAAACCAATAAAGCCAATAAAGCCAATTCCAATCCTGTATGATGGGGGAATGTATTAGCTTACTGGGACTGCCATAACAATTTACCACAGGCTTGGCTTACAACAACAGAAATTTATTCTCTCACAATTCTGGAAGCTGGAAGCCTAAAACCAGGGAATCATCAGGACTGTGTTCTCTCTGAAGGTTCTTGAGGAGGATCCTTCCTTGCTCTTCCAGTTCCTGGTGATGCTGGCAATCCTTGGCATCCCTTAGTTTGTAGATGCATCACTTCAATCTCTGCTTCTGTCATCACCTGGACTTCTCTCTGTGAGGGTCTGTGTCTACCCTCTGTTTCTTATCAAGATTTATTAGATTTAGAAGTCACCCTACTCCAGATGACTTCATTTAACTTGATTACATCCACAAAGACCCTGTTTCCAAGTAAGACCATAGTTATAGGTACCAGAGTTTAGAACTTGAACACATCTTTTTTTGAAGGGTGTGGATAGCACAAACTGGCAGTTTGAAGATAAGTTCTCTAGACCTGATGTACAGCATGGTAATTATGTACCACAATAGTATGATATGCTTCAAAGTTGCTGGGAGATGAGATCTTACATATTCTAAAAAAAAAGATTTACATGATGTGATGGAAGTGTTATCTAATGGCATGGTAGTAATCATATTGAAATATAAAGTGCATCAAATCAATACACTGAAAAACCTTAGACTAACACAATGCAGTATGTCAATTACAGCTCACTAAAAAGGTGAAAGACTGCCCATAGAACAATGTCATTCACCACAGGGTAAGTGAAAGAGTGCTTAATGTTCTATATAGTTCACAGATTTCACCTTTTCCCCTAGTACTTTGGATGAATGGCTTCTGAACTTTGAGAGTACACACATGAAATTAAAATATGAAATAGGGAAAGTTTGGATTAGACGACCTCCGAAATCCACATGACTCCCTTGGTCTGCTGTAGTCCTGAAAGGTTACAAAGGAGGCCGGGCCCCCGGTGACATTAAAAGCTTCTCCTATGGCTTTTGGTTCCAGTAATATATTTTTGGACATGATTATTTGTGGTAACATTAAATAACACAGAAAATTGTTTTATATAGAATGGGGATCATGTGTAAAATTATTTGTGAAAGACTATGTACTTGAATTCATCACGAAACAAAGTAAAGCCTATTCTTTTTTTTTAATTTATTGAGTTATTTTTCAAGTACAGTTTTTTCTTTTGTCAATTTCTCCCATCCCAACCCCCCCTCCGCCCCATCTCTCCACCTCCCTCCCATGCACCCCCTCCCCACAGACCTCATCCCTGTGTCTTTCATACTTGTTCTTCAAAATCCCTCCTCGTTTTTCCCCTTAAATTCCCTTCCCTCTCCCCTCTGGTTGCTGCCCACTTGTTCTCTATTTTAGTGTCTTTGTTTTTATTCTATTTGCTTGTTTATTTTGTTATTTAGCTTCCTGTTAAAGGTGAGATCATATGGTATTTGTCTTTCAACACCTGACCTATTTCTCTCAGCATAATGCTTTCCAGTTCCATCCATGTTGTTGCAAAGGGTAGTAGCTCCTTCTTTCTCTCTGCTGCATAGAATTCCATTGTGTATATGTACCACAATTTTTTGATCCATTCATTTACTGACGGGCACCTAGGTTGCTTCCAACTCTTGGCTATTGTAAATTGTGCTGCTATGAACATTTGGGTGCATAGGTTCTTTTGGATTGGTGTTTTAGGGTTCTTAGGATATAATCCTAGCAGTGGAATTGCTGGGTCAAAAGGCAGGTCGATTTTTATTTTTCTGAGAAAATTCCATACTGTTCTCCATAATGGTTGTACCAGTCTGCAATCCCACCAACAGTGAACTAAGGTCCCCTTTTCTTCACAACCTCTCCAACATTTGTTGTTTATTGTAAAGCCTATTCTTATGGTACAGCTGGCCATCATTACAATAACAAGTTCAAGGGTTAGGACTTGAATATGTCTTTTTTGGGGGGGGGGCACAATTCAATCTACCATAGTATAAGTAAAGGACTGCTCCATGTTCTAGCTCATAGAAGGCTTCACCTAAATTTTATTGAAATTGTATTTAACAAATATAATTAAAAAAATAGAATATTTATGTGCAATGGCACTATAATGTATGGGTAGGACCAATATTTAGTTCATTCTATAAGTACTTGTTGAAAATCAAGTGTATATTAGACATTGTTGTTCTGAGGATACAGAATGAATAAGAAAGACAGTGTTCTAGATCTCAAGAAATTTACATTCTTGTGGGGGAAATCTTTAAAAAATTAGTTTAAAAATTCTAGATTATGATACGGTATATGAAGGAACTCAAAATGGGTAACAGTACAGACAGGGATTGAACCTACAGTTAGGAGCCTGTGGGAATGAAGTTGTCAGGGAGAGCCTCTCTGAGGAAGTGTACCTTAGCTCAGCCCTGATTAAATGTTAAACTTTGAACATTAGAGTAGCATTTGGTGGGTAGAAAAAACATTTTGGTAAAGGAAAGTTCCAGAAAAAAAGTACACAAAGGAAAGCATTAAAACTCAAAGAAAATAAAGGTAATTTAAAAGACACATGTATGCTGCGTAATGGTAAAAATTCAGTTTTTTACAGCAGACTTGATTGTATCGATATATGCTCAGTGGATGTGGTTGAAAACTCTGGTGAGTTATTAAAGGAAGATATGCTCTGTGCATCTTCAAATGATGGAAGGGAGATGAAAAGCACAGGTCTTATTAAAAATCACCTACCTATATTTTTGCCCAGGACGGCACACATTTCCTCTTCAGATCACCTCCATGCAGGAGGAAAGGATTTGTCATGCTGGATTAGAGTGCTGGTCTACTCTGTGTGCTGCGCAGATGCCAGGAACAGTCTAATAGTTCTTATATCAAAAAAGCAAAACCTTCCAAAACAGGCTGTCATACTTGCTGTGCTTTCAACAGCAGCCAAATTTCATCTGGAGCTATACTTCACTGGACTCCAATTGTAGATAGAAGTAATTTTGTTCAAGAACTTTAATAACACTGGGTTGTATATTTGAAAGTTGCTAAAAAGGCAGGTTTTAAAGATTCTCATCCTGAGAAAAAAAATGTAATTATGTGTGTATGATGACAGATGTTAACCAGGTTCATTGTGGTGATCATTTCACAATGTATACAAATATCAAATCATTATGTTATATACCTGAAATTAATATAATGTTAAATGAAGATTATATCTCAATAAAAACAAATTAACAAAAAAATAAGAGATTGTGTTTTGTTTTATGAACATCTATATAAATCTTATATTCCAGTTCCCCTTTCCTCCTGTATAAGTAACTTCTCCTTACCCAACGGCTATACTCAAGATGAGTTTCATGGAAGATTGGGAGATATAAAGGTAAAAAGCTAGAATTCCATGAGGTGCGATTGAGGCAACAGCCATACTTATCTTTTAGTGTGTCCTTTACAGGTTTTCTTTTGGATTCAAACAAACTTCTTAATGTTTACTCTAGTTTACATCAATGATTCTGCAAAAGGGACACACAGTGTGATTTGCTGTGGTCCATGAGCTCCTAGGAATGGCACCATTATCATTCTTTAGAACCTACTCTGGTTGAAATGCCATAGAAGTCATGGTGGACCATTCTCCTATAAAGAGATGGTTAATTACCATAAATGAGCACGAATAGCAGCTGCTATTTTGAGAAAGAACAAAGTAGGAGGAATAACGATACCTGATATTAAATTGTATTACAAGGCCACTGTAATCAAAACAGCATGGTACTGGCATAAAAACAGACACATAGACCAATGGAACAGAACAGAGAGCCTAGAAATAAACCCAACTCTCTACAGTCAATTAATATTCGACAAAGGGGCAGCAACATAAAATGGACTAAAAATAGCCTCTTCAACAAATGATGCTGGGAGAACTGGACAGCTACGTGCAAAAAAATAAAACTTGAGCACCAACTTACACCATACACCAAAATAAATTCAAGGTGGACAAAAGACTTAAATATAAGCCGTGAAACCATTAAAATTCTAGAGGAGAACATTGGCAAGAAAATCTCAGATATTTCACGCAGCAACTTTTTTTATTGATATGTCCCCTAGAGCAAGGAACATAAAGGAAAGAGTAAACAAATGTGATCTCATCAAAATAAAAAGCTTCTGCATGGCTAAAGAAAACAGTATTAAATTAAAAAGACAACTGACTGTATGGGAAAACATAATTGCCAATGATACCTCAGACAAAGGTTTAATCTCCAAAATATACAAAGAACTTACCCAACGACTCCACTCTAAGAAGACAACCAACCCAATTAAAAAATGGGAAAAGGACTTGAACAGACACTTCTCCAAGGAGGACATACAGAACATTCAGAGACACATGAAGAGATGCTCAATATCACTAGCTATCAGAGAGATGCAAGTTAAAACCACAATGAGATACCACTTTACACCAATCAGAATGGCTATCATAAACAAAGCAACAAACAACAAATGTTGGAGAGGTTGTGGGGAAAAGGGGTCCCTAGTTCACTGTTGGTGGGAATGCAGATTGGTACAACCATTATGGAAAACAGTATAAAATTTTCTCAGAAAACTAAAAATGAACCTGCCTTTTAACCCAGCAATTCCACTGCTAGGATTATATCCTAAGAACCCTAAAACACCAATCCAAAAGAACCTATGCACCCAAATGTTCATAGCAGCACAATTTACAATAGCCAAGAGTTGGAAGCAACCTAGGTGCCCATCAGTAAACGAATGGATCAAAAAATTATGGTACATATACACAATGGAATTCTATTCAGCAGAGAGAAAGAAGGAGCTACTACCCTTTGCAACAACATGGATGGAACTGGAAAGCATTATGCTGAGTGAAATAAGCCAGGCAGTGAAAGACAAATACCATATGATCTCACCTTTAACAGGAAGCTAAACAACAAAACAAACAAGCAAGCAGAATAAAAACAATGACACTAAAATAGAGAACAAGAGGACAGCAACCAGAGGGGAGAGGGAAGGGAATTTCAGGGGAAAAAGGGGAACGATTTACAGGAACTAGTATAAAGGACACATGGACAACAACTAGGGGGGGTGGAAATGGGAGGGAGGTGGGGAGCATGGGGGGGGGGCTGGGATGGGAGTAAAAGACAGAATACTATAGTTGAAAAATAATTAAATTTAAAAAAATTAAAAAACAAAATAAAAATTTAAATTTAAATTAAAAAAAAAGAGATGGTTAATTAAGTTTAGAATATTTATGTGGTCGGGTACTTATAAAAGCAGGAGAACCGGTAAGGTTGATTTGGAGGCTATTACTACAACAATAATGCCTGTAGTGCAAATCATTGTATCTTGAGCTACATATTACATTATGGCTAACCCTTCCAGCAATTCTGCATGATAGATGACCATTTATTTAATAACTTTCACAACATCACACAGCTGTCTCATAGAAACTGAATAATATTATAAAGCACTGTTGGTATATCTAAAGAGTTCAGGGCTCTCTCTTATTAAACAAAGCCGTTTATAATGCACATAGTATAGCCATGTTAAACAAAAGCCTTTTTAAACAGCTAGAGTCTTCACTGTGAGAACAATATTATAAAAGCATAATATTACCATATGGAGTCCATACAGACAAAGAGATTTGAAATTGTTTACATTGATGATAAGAAAATGTAACCCTTTGCTCCCCAATAAAGTGCCCTATATTTCTGTGTCCTAACTAGGAATCTACAGGAAGCTGAATGGACCAGGATGACCCACCATTTGCATAAGGACCTTTTTGGTTTCCACCACATTCTGCATTTCTTCTTATCTACAGTGTTTGCTGCTCTTTGGTGAAGCAGTCTAGGATTTTTTATGTTTTTTTTACAGGATCCCACAGAGCCATCACCACCCCTTTCCCTCCTTTTTACTCCTTGAATGGAGAGTAAGCAGCAAGGCTCTGCCACGTACCACCTTGTCCTAGCGCTGGGCTTACTGAGATGAATGAAACCCAGATCCTGCCTTTTGCACAGGAGATAGACCAATAAATAGGTAGTTTCAATCCTATATTATGGGGTTATGTGGTAGTTTACTGTGCCTGTCTAAAGCAGGGATTGTATCTTATACCTATCTACAACTCAAATAAACTTGCTTTACCTTCCATATTTTCTTGCACATTGTATGTACTGTACTCAATACACATTCTTTATATCAGCCTGTCAAATTTAATTTTTCAATTGAAGAATTTGGGGGGCAATTTACATTTGTTAAGATAGCCGACATTTTTAGTTTTGTCATAATATTTCATCTTGCACTTCCTATTTTCCTTTTTTTACTGTCATTTTTCATGTTCTTTGCCTTTTTCTGTGTTATTTTCTTCTTTTACAGTTTTGTAAGTCATAGAATATATTAGCCTACATTTTAGGGTTAACTTGAGAATTTTAATATGTATATTAAACTTAACAATGTTTGTAGTCAGTACTTTTTATCTACAACTAAACAGTACACGGGCATTAGAGTGCTTTAACTTCAATCACACATTTTTGTTACATTTTGATAAATATTATTTTAGGTTTAACTTCTTTAACCTTAACTCCCCAAAATAAGACACAGTTATTAATTTATACAGTCAATTTTGTTTATATTTACACACATAGACACCAGGTTTTGCTCACCACTTGTGCTTCCATTACAAGGCCTTCCTTCTGCGACCCTTTACACTTTCCTTTTGCATTTCTTTAGTGGTGGTATGTGGATAACAAACTCATCTTTGTTTGTCTGAACCTTTGCATTTTACACCATTTAAAATATCTCACTGGTTATAGGACTCTAGATTTCTTGGTTATAGATGGTTTTATCACATACTCTTGAAATTATTGTCCTATAGTTTCTTTGGCCTCTATTATTTTTTTTTAAATACCCTCATCACTCTAACTGCCTCTTCTTTGTAGGTACTCATCTTTCTCTTTGGAAATCTTTAAGTTCTCTTTGTGTGTAATATCCTGCTGGCTCACTCAGAGGTATCTACATTTAGATGTCTTCATATGCATCCTGTTGGCAATTCCTTGGACTACCTGAATCTGTGGTTAGGTCTACTCAACTTAAATGACACAGACAAGTCCTTTGAAAGATGCAGATTTCTAGTAGAACATCAGAATAAGCCCATGTCATTGAACAAATTGATTTGTAATTGAAATTTTCTTGAAAGAGAAAACTGCAAGGCTAGATGCTCTGCCTCACTATTAATTCTATTAAAAATCTAAGAAAGTTATAACAATCCAAAAAACTCTTACAATAGGAAATGAAGAAATACTTGCCAATCTATGTGATGAGTCCACCGATTACCCTAATATCAAAACCAGGCAAAGAGTTTACAAGACACAATAATCCCACCCCAATATAGCTAGTAAGTGGCTGAGCTGGGGCTAGAACTCGGGCAGTCCATACTTACAAAACTTCCATCTTCAAGGAGTTGCCTACATTTTCTAAGAGAAGATGTGATTTCTAGTCCCTATGAGACTTCAAAACTAATGTCCTGTGAGAGTTCTACCTCTACGGATATTTGGCCCCCTGATAAACTTTGCTGGATAATTATTTGTGATAGGAGTATCTCCAGATATCCTGGACAGCCAGAAAGACAAATGACTGAATTAAGCCTGAAACAACACTGGAGGCAAAAATGACAAAACTGAAACTGTCTTTCTTTGGGGACATCATGAGAAGGCACAGTTCTTTGGAAAAGACAATAATGTTGAGAAAAATAGAAGTCAGTGAGGAAAGAGGAAGACCAAGTATGAGGTGGATTGATTCCACAAAAGAACCACAGATATAAATCGACAGGAGCTGAGCAGGCCTGTTGAGGACAACACACTGTGGACATCACTCATTCGTAGGGTCACCAGGAGTAGAAGCTGGCACAACAGCACTTAACACGCACATACAGGAGTGCCTCGATTTCCCCCCCAAAAGTCTTACTATATATATATAGAGAGAGAGATATCTCTCTCTCTCTATATATATATATATATATATAGAGAGAGAGAGAGAGAGAGATAAAATCGCATATATAAAGTTAGCATCTCTTATTTTGTTTAGCAGTTTTTAAAGGAATTGAAAGATCACAAAGCTTTTCATGAAAATACATGCAAGTATTGTAACAATACTTGACAAGAATAATGGAAACTAGAATAGGGAAAAAATAGAAAGCAATTATTTTATCCAATCTGCTCAACAATACCTTCAGCAGTTCTGCTATATTTACAGTAGGTACTTTTGTTTCATTATTGTTAAGTTGTGAGATTTTAATAAGAAATCCTATTTGTAGCCCTAGCTGATGTGGCTCAGTGGATTGAGTGCTGGTCTGCAAATCAAAGGGTCGCCAGTCCCATTCCCAGTCTAAGGCTCTGGCCTAGGTTGCAAGGCAGGTCCCCACTAGGGGGCGCACAAGAAGCGACCACACATTGATGCTTCTCTCCCTCCCTTCCACCTCTCTAAAAATAAATAAATAAAAATCTTTTAAAAAAGAAAAGAAATCCCAGTTGTAATACAAAAGTGAAGTTTGTCTGAACTGCTAGAATTATCCCATGTCAAAATGTGTCTTATGACCTAATTTACACACATGAAAAACAAAAAGGAGAAAATACTATATTTGTAAAACAAATACAATTTAGAATATTTCCCATACCTCTTTCGTCATTTGACACTCAGCTCTCTGAATTTTCCAGAATGGTCACATTTTCTCTATTTTACAGAAAAATAAAATAAGACCAAGCAACATTAAATAGCTTGCTTAATTCAGGATCAGATAACTAAATAGGAGTAAAAAATATGGCAGAAATCAGTCATTTTAATATTAAATTTTTGATTCTGCAGTATATGCTTATCGTCTCTGAAGTTGATGTAAACATTTCTCATTTTTCTTTTCAAATAATATTATTCAATCTGAGCATATTTGTAGAGGGCTTATTGTTTACATTTTAAATTCTGAATATGAAGTAAGGCATCAATAGAAGACCATCATGTAACTGGCACTTTTTCCTCAGAATCCATGACAGAGTTATAGCTGTGGCAAATATTTAAACATCCTGGTCACTGCTCTTACATTTAGAAAAACTCTGATATAAAATAATGCCTGCTACAGGGCTGGACTTCTGAATTTTAAGTCTATATGTTATGAGACAAATTTTGAGTTTGAGTCGTGAGCAGTGTTTTATGTTCTTTCTAACTGCTTTGACACTACAGAACAGATATATTATTCTGCTGTGTTTATAGAGACGTCAACATACACTAAGAGCACACATGGTACAAAGAAGTAAACATTTCACTATGGACAAAGGGCTATGAAATGGAAATATCTCTGCTGTAGCTAAATACATAGGGAAAATATTATTAATATTTTCTGCTTTATTTGTATAGTTTAATGTATTTTAATAGCAAACTTACAGGAACAGCACAGAAAACAGAAGTTAAAAACATTCCTGCATGTAGGATAGCTCAGTTAGAAGAGTACAGTGAATAGATGGAATCTACTGTATGATAAAAATGCTACAAACACCACTTAGTTACCATTGTAAGAATTCTACTTGTTTTAAAAAAAAATCCAAATGCCGGCATTGTCCAGAACAATTTAACAGGTTTAATTCTATAGTTATAAAGTTGAACCGCTGAAACTTGTTCACTGAAACACCTTCACTTGCATTAATGCTTTATGTCCCCACATTTACATTTTAAAAATTCACATACAAATGAAAATGGAAAACCGGCCAATACCTGGTTTCTGTGCCCTGTTTTCCACTTGCAATCATATACTTAGCTACTTTTTAACCCCATGTGGGAAAAAAACATATCTAATGTTTAGAACCACTAATAACGAGAAGAGATTTTTTTTTAAAGAACGTTTCTCATCATAGTGGATTCTTAAGCACGTTCTCCACATATGTGGTGTGCTAGCTGGATGTCTTTTGGTATAATTGTTACACGTTTGCCATGGATAGAACACAGGTTGATGTCTTGAAAAAGACCAACCAGATAGGTTTCACTTGCCTCCTGTGAAATACCAATAGCTGCAATCTGGAAGAGCAGATCTGTTTTGAAGTCCTGAGCAGTTCCTGGCACCAGACACCAGAAGGGAAGCCCCAGTAGAGGGTGGACTCTTGCCAGGGGCTTTGGTAGCCAGTTGCTTGCTCAGTGCTTTACCACCAGTCAATTTGCAGGCAGCCAATATGAGCCATGTACAGAGCTCTTTACTTACCTCGCTTCTTCACCTGGAGCCTGACAAGTTAGAGGAGGTGCTGGCATTAAAAAGTGACAGGCTAACCTATTCTACTTTATTTATTTTTTAAAATTTTATTTAGTTATTTTTCAAGTACAGTTTTTTTGTCTATTTCTCCCATCCCAGCCGCCCCCACCCCGTGCTCCCCACCTCCCTCCTATTTTCTCCCCCTCTAGTCCTCATCCCAGTGTCTTTCATACTTGTTCCTCCAAATCCCTCCCCTTTTTCCCCCTTAAATTCCCTTCCCTCTCCCCTCTGGTCAGAACATCCAGAGTCACATGAAGAGATGCTCAATATCACTAGCTATCAGAGAGATGCAAATTAAAACTACAATGAGATACCACTTTACACCAGTGAGGATGGCTATCATAAACAAAGCAACAAACAACAAATGTTGGAGAGGTTGTGGGGAAAAGGGGTCCCTAATTCACTGTTGGTGGGATTGCAGACTGGTACAACCATTAAGGAAAACAGTATGGAATTTTCTCAGAAAAATAAAAATCGACCTGCCTTTTACCCCAGCAATTCCACTGCTAGGATTATATCCTAAGAATCCTAAAACATCAATATCAAAGAACCTATGCACCACAATGTTCATAGCAGCACAATTTACATATTCTACTTTAAATTAATAACTTCTACAAAATGTCCTTGATAGATTATGGCACAATCTTTTAAAAAATAATTTAACTGGACTAGCTGAATTCAGTTATGTTAATAACCAGTCCAGTGATTTTTAAAAAATATTCTTAGAAGCAATCAGGGAGAACCTATCTGGCTTCCACTGAATTTGTGAGCATACTGTCTCAGAAATATCGGGTAAACAAGAGTCTTTCTTTGTGAATCCAACCTATTCAGGACACATGAAACACTGACCATTGCCATAGGGTTTCAAACTAGTAGCTTAAAAACTATAAAAGTTAAATTAATAACTTGTTTCAACTATTTATTATTTCATTATTAAAAATAATAATTCATGCATTATATATTAAATTTGGGGGGACAATTATTCAGAAGGTGCTGTAAAAGAATCAAAGATGTGTAAGACATTTATCCTGGCCTCAAAAGATTTTACAAAGAAAAAAAGAGAAATTTGTTCATCTGCATCAGGTACGATAACATAAGCTGAAACCTTCAGAGGCAATGTGTGCCAGAAGGAGGGGTGGGTTCACCAGTGGTGAGCAGGAGGGACTTGCTGTGGACGTGACATTCATACTGGGTCTTACAGAATAAGCAGGTTCATTATGAAAATTAGAAGGGAATCCAAGGAAAGGCATTAAAAATGGCATAAAGAAGATGGGACAGCATAAGGCATTTTTGAAGAATAGTCAGCATAACATTATCAGAACCATTCTTCATGAAGTAATTAGTATGCTGTATTATATAATAACACAATTCAGAAAAATATTAAATATATTATTTACCTTGAAAAATGATTTTTTGGCAGGTTTTACTAACTTAAACTGATGTCCTGACCCAACATTTTTATGAACAGGGAAATTACATCTGTACCTGAAATATATCATTTTAATTAAAAACTATACTAAAATATTATGTGGGTAACTATTGATGCTGTGTGTATAAGCAATCAATGCATCAAATCACTGTCTTTCTACTACTTCTGTGTTCCTGACAAAGTATTTTCAAACTTTGAATGCTTTCAATTTTTTTATAAATGTGCTCAAATTAGAGTATTTCAAAGAAATCAGCAACTGTATCAAGGATAAATGACTATGAATCAAGATGCCCTCTATCTTCAGTACTAACAAAACAAATATTTAGCTTAATTACAACAAATCAAACTGTACAACAATTTTTATGGTGAAAATAAATACTCATATGATGTTACAGAAAAAGAAAAAATAACAGGGACCATTTTTAGGCATACAAGTGAAATAGGCTAGTTTAGGTCTAAAACCTTGTGCAATTCCTTTGGTACCTCCTGACCCTGAAGGGGGCAGTAGTAGCCAGCACTGAATCCCATCCAGGCCTTCCCTGGCTCTAGGCCCGATCCTTTACCTCAAGTTCATGAAGTTGGACTCAAGCCTCAGCATTTCCCCATTCTACCCTCCTCCCTTCCTCTATGAGAAGAGAATGGAAATGAGGACTATCATACAGCCTTCACTCTCCTGAATTACTCAGTCTAAATAAAAATGCCTTAGACCTCAAGTTCAACTTCTTGTGCAATATATCCTTCAGACATTCTGATGAAGTCCATGAACCCCTTCCCAGCAAAATATTTTTATGTGCACAAAATACAATTCGGAGTATTACAAGGAATCCAGTTATACTGAAATTCTTTTATTAAACTAAAAATGTGGTATAACAATGTTTCCTTATTAACCTATTAAATAGCAAAATCTAGTGAGATGTCTTAATAACACCATATTTGCAAAGTAAGGATGAGTAGAAATGATATTCTTGCCATACTGCAATAACTTTAATATGCTATTACATACCCACATGCTTTCTGGTGATGAAATCACAGGTATTGCTAACTTGACTGTGGTTTGTTGCCTATATTTAAAATTGATGAAGGTGCTACATTTGAGTCACATGTCACTAAAAATTAAGATGTAGTTTTTTTTCTTCACCTAAGTTTCTAAATTCTCAATCCTCTCTATGCACCCTGGGTTAACCCCTGTGTAACAGATGTGAGATTAGAAATTAATGTACTATGACAGCTGAGAAGCAGTGTATCTTATGAAGGACATGAGTTTTATAATTAGTGAGACCCAAATTTCAACCCATGTTATGCCACTTTCCTAGTCCCAAACTCTGAACAAGTGACTTAAATTCCCAGCCCCCTTTCCTACACAAGTGCAAGCAACAATAACTACTTTGCAGTGCTACTGAGTAAAGGCTTGTCACCTAGTGGTTGTCCCCCACCCCATTCTGGTAAAGCCAACTGCTGCCCAGAGACAAGGTGTCTACCTGGATTTCCTGAACCTCATTACATAGACTGATGTAAACCACAGCACAACAAATTTTAGACCTATCCCAGAGAAGTTAAAAAAAAAACAACTTAACTTTCTCTTTTGTTCCTTAATATAGTACCTTATTTATATTTCTTCTTTGACACTTGCCATCTGTGGTTTGTGTATGTATTTAGAGGTGGGTATCTGCTCTTTAAATGTAAATAAAGCTGGTATGTTTATCATCCCACATTCAATGTGTGAACTAATACCCACATAAAAACTTCTGTGTATTTTCCTAGGACATATTCTCTCACAGTCGGTTTCTGCCCAGTCTCTGTTTTTGGTGAACTCTTAGTCGCATGAGCATCTCATAATCCTTCCCATTTTTCAGTGCTAACTCTAATGGAGAATGGGTCACTCTTTCATGCATGATTCTCCGTGTTTGCCTCTATATATATATATATATATATATATATATATATATATATATATATATTGCACTGAGGACATTTTGTAAGCAGGCTTGACTGATGCTTTCGGCAGTGGAGGAAGGACTCCATACCTGCATGCTACTTAGCTCCCCCTCCTCCTCTCCTCACAGCTGTTTCCTCAGACCTCAGCACCCTTGGGCTCTGCTACCAAACTTATTCCCTTTCTGTTGTTGGGCTGAGTAATTTAGCTCTTTACCACTTCATGTGTACAGAGCTTACTGTGGTAGATCCAAAGACATTAATGTCTCCTCTAGCAAAGGGACCAACTCTTCCTTTGGCAGCAAAGACTTGGCAGAGACACTTCCGGTCTCCTTCTTCCACCAGTTTCTGAATACGAAAGACAGCAACAGCAGAATTTATTTTCTCTCTGATGCAAATTTTCCCACTCATCTGAAAAGTCAGAAAGATGTACGGTAAGTTCTAGTTTTAAATAACAGATTCCTCCATTGCAATATTGAGTATGCCCTCTGCTTTTCTCACTGCAGTCCCTAACTCCTGGAGAAGAAAGTTAGGGGTAAGTTCTTCATGGCATGGCAAGGTGCTTGTCACACAGTATCGCTTAAGGAGGAAATGAATGAATGCATGAATGGAGAGGGGATCTTGCAGCACTGCATATTCTCTGATGCACTTAAATGTTTGATTAATGGCCTGTGGGAGCAGCAGATTGCTGTGTGAGCGGGGTACGAGCGAGTCCCTTGCCAGCAAAAAGGTCTGGATGAGCTCCTCAGTGACATCACCTCTTCAATTCATATATTTAAATGGTAAATATTTATACAGAGCTGGTAGGAGAAATAATGAAGATGTGAAAACATACTAAACCCCCATAATACAAAGGATCCAAATAGAGTCACCCGCTTTCTGATGTAACATAACAAAGTGATTAAGTAAATGGGATCTAGATGCCAGGTGTGAGTCCTGGCCTATCACATCCAACCCATGCCAGGTTGAGAAATTCCTTATCCTCATTTCTCTTACCAGTAAAATAGCTATTAAAGAATTATTGTAAGAATTAAAAGAAAGATACTGTATACAAAGCTCCTGGCTTACTTAAGATGATGTTTGCCTCATAATCAGGAAATATGATAAGCTACTTACAATAATGTCTTGTCTGTTATTATTAAAAAGAAGCAACAATAACTAAACCACTTGATGTTGAAGAATGTGCTGGGCACCCATCTAAGATTCTTCTTCAGATTCAACTTGCAGAATTTGTTACTTCTTCTGGTAATCTCTGAAGTGAAATTTTGTAATTGCCCCCATTCCGATTATTTTTAGCTGTGTTCAAGAGGTACAAACTAAGCCACATGAAACATTTATAGTTCAATGAGATTTTTGAAAGCATCCTAGTATGTTATTAGCAAAAAAAAAAGTTGTCAGAACAGTCCTAATGTATCCCAATCCATGGCCTAACTTTACATATTTTATTCTAAATTGTGAGGGGGAGCTGGTTGTACTTGCAATTCATGATAGCTTTTATTGCCTACCATCAAGAAAATGTGGTATAGACAAGTTATTTCAGTGGCTCATTTAACTACCTTAAAATTGTATCCAAAAAAATGTGAAAACTCTTCAGACTATTTTGTTAAAAGCATTGAATTCAGTGCTTTGATAATGTGCTGTCCAAAAACCATCCCTGGCTTTCAGCGTCACTGTGTCAATTTAAGTGGGAACAGGCATCTTTTCTATTTCAGCGTTTGTGATTACCAAAGCCATGGTGATTAGTGTTTGTGGTCCTGACTGTAGTTTCTCTGGCCTACAGATTGCCAACTGCCTCCGCTTTTTCCCTTTGTACTGAAGTCCTTATCAACAGCTGTGTGGACATTTTAGCTCCACATAAACACTGAGTCCTTTGAGAAATAGAACTGAATCAAAGGGCAAACAAGATCCCACGCTGGTCTCTCGCCTCGCATTTATGGGTAATCAATGTCCATTTAGTTGTGCTCTCAAATGCATGGTGTTTGCCCTATTACATAAAATAAACAGTATTTTGTATATATGTTAATGGCATTTTTTAAATATATATTTTATTAATTATGCTATTACAGTTGTCTTATCTTCCTCCCCCTTTATTCCCCTCTGCCCTGCACCACCCCTCTCAACCACATCCCCCCACCCCCTTAGTTCATGTCCATGGGTTGTACATATAAATTCTTTGGTTTCTCCATTTCCTATGCCATTCTTAACCTCCTCCTCTCTATCTTGTACCTACCATTTATACTTCTTATTCCTTGTACCTTCCCCTTATTCTCCCCACTCTCCCTTCCCAGCTGATAACCCTCCATGTGATCTCCATTTCTGTGATTCTGTTCCTGTTCTAGTTGTTTGCTTAGTTTTTGTTTTTAGATTCAGTTGTTGATAGTTGTGAGTTTGTTGTCATTTCACTCTTCCTATATTTTATTATCTTCTCTTTCTTAGATAAGTCCCTTTAACATTTCATATAATAAGGGCTTGGTGGTGATAAACTCAACTTTAACTTGACCTTACCTACGAAGCACTTTATCTGCCCTTCCATTGTAAATGATAGTTTTACTGGATAGAGCAATCTTGAATGTAGATCCTTGCCTTTCATGACTTTGAATACTTCTTTCCAGCCCCTTCTTGCCTGCAAGGTTTCTTTTGGGAAATCATCTGTTAATAGCATTTATTGAGCTGTTCCTGGTGTCTAAAGGCTAGAAAGACCATTAAAAAAATTCTTGTGATTGGTTTATTGCAGGAGGTGATGAGCCAAAATGGCCTAATGCATGTGGTGTTTCTCCTTAGCCACCCAAGGCATGCCTGCTCTTGGGGTCCTTCCTGCCCCATGGGGACACCTACATGCCTCTGCCTCTTTAGGGCATCCTGCTTCGCAGCCCCATGTCTAGCCCTCTTTCCTTTACCTGGGCACCACTCCTGAGTAGAAATGACAAGGGGAGACATATCTAATTGCTAGTATTATACATATAATCCCTTCATGTCAGGAACATATATAAATCTATATTTTTAAGTAAATGCAGTCTTAAGGTCATCCATCAGGTCTCTAGGAAATTTCTGTTTTAGAGCCAAGGTGCAGAGGAGATAAAAGATAGGAAAGGCTCTCCATTTGGGAGGGAGGTAGAAAACCCCTTTGGGTGGTCAGCTGTTCCTTGTTAACAGTATATATCTGGGGAGGGACTTCTGTGTTTTTTTTCCTTATAGGAACCACATTGAATTTGAGTCTTTTCTAGCCCAATAGATGTCCCCTCATTTAATTCAAGAGCAGAGAGATCCAGAATAGGCTTTTAGGAACAGACTATTGAGAATGTGGAGAGAAATTGGATAAATAGCTAAAAGTCAAAGAAATTGATTTTCTGTTGTGGCAGGTAGAGATGAGGAAAAAAAGGTGGTAAAAAGTAATGTGAGTTCACATGCACATGCTCCTCCATGGAGGAGTATTCATGGTTTCACATAAACAAATGAGATGGTAAGTGGAAAATAGGTAAAGCTTGTATGACCACACGTTAAAATAGGTTATAGTTATCTAAGTTACAAAGATATATATGTGTGTGTGCATGTGTATATATATGTATATATGCACATACACCCATATATGTATGTATGTATGTATGTGTATGTGTGCCTGTGTGTGTGTATATATATCTCCCTCTCACTCAGCTCCCTCTTCTTCACTTTTAGTCCTTCCTTCCTCTCCTATCTTTTTCCTGGTATTTTCCTTTTTTGTTCCTATCTCTTATCATTTACTTCTGTCTTTTTTCCCCCCTGTTTTTCATTAGAGTTGTTCATTTGTTAAAAGACCTAAGAAATCTAAGTTTTGAAATCTGAGTTTTAAATTTACTATTAAAAATGTTTTTCATTAAAAACTTTTAAATTTTTATTAATGTAGGAGAATTTTCTCTTTTGTCTTAAAATATTAGGAAATATAGAGATATAAGTGCTTTACATTTTTTGTCTCTATTTCTACTTTCCCTGATCCAGTCCATACTCCCAAGACTTACTCATAATGAAGTCTAACTAAAGTTATTTTAATTTGTTTTTAAGTGTGACCAATTTTCATCCATGTAGAAAGAGCCATCAGGAAAAAATAGATTTATTCGTCTTGGGGTGCAAGAATGCTTCTTGTTGGGATCTACATATGTTCTCAATTAATCTGAGGGTTTCTCATTCTTTACATGTTAATTATATGTCTAAACAGAAGAATTTACCAGGAACCAACTATAATCCTGAATATTTTTATCTTATGGAAGAAGAATAAGTTATCAAATGAAATATTATGATCAGCAGTTTTTATTTTAACTTCAGACTTCAAAACTGAAATCAAATAGGATTATGTAAAGAACTTTTTGGGGTTTTTTTCCCCAAAGGCTAATCAATTTTGACTCTAATCAGTTCTGACATTGAAATGCACTGCAAGATAATTCTTTTTAATATTTGACAGAGATCATGTTCTCTTGCCTTCATAAAAATTATTCACATTTCAAAACTCAATATAGGATATTTTCTTGCAGTTTGCTATTCATTATAATATAACAAGTCATTTTCTTGTTTGCTTGTTTTTCTTTGAAAAAATTTGTTTTATGGAAGATGTATTGTTCAAATAAAATGATAATTTATGTTACTTTCTGTTACCACATACTTTTAAAAAAATGTATTGGGGTGACATCAGTTAATAAAATTAGATAGGTTTCAGGTGTACAGTGGTATAATACATCATCTGTATACTGTGTTGTGCGTTCGCCACTGCAATTCAAGTCTCCTTTCATCACCATTTACTCCCCCTTTACCCTCCTCTACCTCTCCGCCCATATTCCCTTTCCCTCTGGTAATCACCATACTTTTTTTCTGTGTCTATGAGGTTTGCTTGTTCGTTCGTTTGTTTGTTTTGTTTAGTCCGTCCCTTCACCTTTTTCATCTTGGCCCCCACAACCTCTCCCCTCTGAGAGCCATCAGTCTGTTCTTTGTATGTATGAGTCTGTTTCTATTTTGTCTTTTAGTTTATATTGTTCATTAGATCCCACATATAAGGTAAATCATATGGTATCTGTCTTTCTCTGACTGGCCTATTTTACTTAACATAATATTCTCTAGATCTATTCATAGTGTCGTGAAAGGTAAGATTTCTTTCTTTTTTACAACAGAGTAGTATTCCATAGTGTAAATGTACTATAGCTTTTTTATCCACTCATCTACTGATGGACATTTAGGCTGCTTCCAAATCTTGGCAATTATAAATAACACTGGCATGAATATAGGGATTCATATATTCTTTTGAATTAGTGTTTAGGGTTCCTTCAGATAAGTTCCCAAGAGTGAAATCTCTGGGTCAAAAGGCAGATACATTTTTAATTTTTTGATGTATCTCCATACTGCTTTCCACAGTGGCTGCACCAGTCTGCATTCCCACCAACAGTGCAAAAGTGTTCCCCTTTCTCCACATCCTTGCCAATACTTATTATTTGTTGATTTATTGATGATAGACATATACTTTGAAACCCACTTCTCATAAAAATGTTTCAATGTGATAGGGAGAAAATGGGTTATTTTCCTTATTTTATAGAAGAGACCACTAAATTTAAGAGAGGTTTGTAACTGTACCAAGGATGTGACAGGGAATAGGATATAGAAATTCATATTTCCTGAACAAGCATTTTATAAAATATCACTTCCTCTTGATCCTTGAAGGCAATATTAAACTTATAGCATTATAATTCTGTTTGTTCTCCTCCCAGCATAGCTCTTCTTAATCTATACTTATAATAAACATCAAATAATATCACTTTATACCAGTCCAACAGAAAAAGGCAAAGATATATACATTATACATCTCCTTACTAAACGGAAGGTGAGTTCCTCGTATTAGAATACACCGGAAAAGATGTGAATCCCCTTGACATTCCTGTTGATGTTCAGCGTATAAAACCAATACAATGAATTGAAACATGCATTTTTTAGAGTACTGGAAAAATTAAAAATAAATTATTATATTACAACATAGTTAAAAATACAGTCTTGCAGAAAGCTTTACTTCTTTGTATTGTTCAGGATTCTTAGTTTCTGTCAACAGAATGCACCTTAGCTCACTTAAACAGAAAGGAATTTATGGAGACACAATTGGAAGCTCAAAGAATCATTAGGCTTTGAATTCAATTGTCAGGAACAATTCCTACAACAGAACTGGCCTGAGAAGTTTGCTTCAGACTCTAATGACACCGGAACAATTTTGCCTCTGCCACAACTGAGTTTCTAAACTTGAGACGCTATCATATATCTACTGCCTGCCCCAGAAACACAATGTTAAACTGGCTTGATTAGGAGTTTGTCACTACTGTTAATCTCAGAATCAAGAGGCTCTGATTCTACCTAAACCAACAAGCTATATTTTCCATATTGGGTCTGTTTCTTCATCTAACTCAATTACAAAGTTCAGGAAGGTTTTGTATCACTGAAGAAACCTAGATCATATATTTGACTCTAATTGAAATGGCATCTGAGCAATACAATTCTATGCATTCTGTTTTAGGAAGGCAACATTCAATAAAATATTAAAATGATCTTAAGAAATGTTCAAAAGATCTTGGACATCTCTGAATGACACAGGGTCATTTACACCTGTGCAAAAATGTTGCTTTTATCTACAGGTATTTATAGAACAAGAAGAAAAAAATACCTACTCTCCACTGTTATTTTTACATGCAGATTAACATTGCTCATTGGTTTTGGATATTTTTCCTTGGGTAGAGGTTCTGAAGCAAGCTTAATGTTAAAATTGTAGAGTTAAAAGTGTTCATTTATTTTAGTGTGGTTGCTTGGAAAAGTAATCAAAGTAGACTTCTAAAATTATGTTCTTAAAGGTGAAATAAAGAGTGCCCCAGATTTTTTTAAAAAGCCAAAGGAATACCTCTCCACCAAAACAGCATTGCAAGAAGTGCTAAAGGGACTGCTTGAAGAAGAAAAAATAAAGAACATAGGTACAACGGAAAAATGGCAATGAACAGATACCTACCAATAATAATCTTTAATGTAAATGGTTAAATGCTCCAATCAAAAGATGTAAGGTAGGTAACTGAATAAGAAAACATGACCCACATATATGCTGTCTACAAGAGACTCACCTCAGAACAAAAAATTTACACAAGCTGAAAGTGAAGGAATAAAAACAATATTTCATACAAATGGACATTTTATAAAAAGCTGGGGTAACAATACTTCTATTAGACAAAAATAGACTTTGAAACAAAAGCCACAACAAGAGACAAAGAAGGTCACTATATAATACTTATCCAACAGTAGGATATAATCCTAGTAAACATATATGTGCCCAGTTGAGGAGCACCTAAATATGTAAAGAAAATCTTGGAGGACTTTAAGAATAAGATTGACAATTTAGTCATTGTAGGGGATTTTAACACCCCACTGTCAACAATCAATAGATCTTGCAACCAAAAAATCAACAAGTATATAACACCATTAAACAACACTCTAGATCAAATGGACTTAACTGATATTTTCAGAACATTTCACCCCAAAGAAGCAAAATTTATATTCTTCTCAAATGCGCATGGATCATTTTCAAAGACAGATCACAGGGTAGGACACAAAACAAGCCATAAAAATTCAAAAATTTGAAATTATATCAAGCATATTCTCAGATTATAATGACTTAAAAATAGAATCCAACCTCAAGGAAAAAACTCAAAAATACTCAAATACTTGGAGACTGAATAACGTGTTATTAAATAATGAGAGGGTTAACAATGAGATCAAGAAAGAAATCAAAAAGTATCTGTAAACAATTGAAAATGAACACACAACAACCCCCAAACCAATGGGACACAGTGAAAGCAGTTCTGAAGGAAGTTCATAGCAATACAGGCCTACCTAAAAATAAGAAGAACCTCAAACAACGTAACCTTACATCTAAAAGAACTAGAGGAACAACAACAAAGTCAGAGTGAGCAGAAGGAAAGAAATAATCAAGATGAGAGCAGAATTTAATGACATAAGAGACTAAAAAACAATTTAAAGGATCAATGAATTCAGGAACTGGTTCTTTGAAAATATAAACAAAATTAACAAATCTTTAACCAGACTCAAGAAGAAAAGAGAGAGGGCCCAGAAATAAATTTAGAAATGAAAGAGGAGAAGTAACAACTGAAACTACAGAAACACAAAGGTTTGTAAGAAATTACTATTAAAAGAAGATAAAAATATGTACAGTAAAATGACAGCAAACTCACAATTGTTAACAACCACACTTAAAAACAAACTAAGCAAACAACTAGAACAGGAACAGAACCACGGAAATGGAGATGACATGGAGGGTTATCTACAGGGGAGTGTGAGGGGGAGAAGGGGGAAAAGATACAGAGAATAAGTAGCATAGATGGAAGGTAGAAAATAGACAGGAAGAGGGTAAGAATAATATGGGAAATGTAGAAGCTAAAGAACGTATATGTATGACACATGGACATGAACTAAAGGGGGGAATGTGGGTGGGAGGGGATGTGCAAGGTGGAGGGGAGTGAGGGGGGAAATGGAACTATAATAGCATAATCAATAAAGTATATTTAAAAAAAGGAATTACCATAAAGAACTATATGCCAAGAAATTGGACAACCCTGAGTGAAAATGGAAAAATTTCTAAAAACATACAATCTTTGAAAATGGAATCAAGAAGAAACAGAAAACCTGAATAGACCAATAACAACTAGTGAAATTGAAGTAGTAATCAAAAAACTCCCGGCACACAAAAGCCCTGGACCAGATGTCTTCAGAGGTGAATTTTACCAAACATTCAAAGAAGAACTAACTCCTATTTTTCTCAAACTATTCCAAAAATTCAAGAAGAGGGAAGACTCCAAAACTCTTTTTACATGCCAATATCTCTGATAAACATACATGCTGAAATCCTTGACAAATTCTAGCAAACCAGATCTAGCAATACATTGAAAAAGATCATACACCATGATCAAGTGGGATTTACTCCAGGAATGCAAGGATGGTACAATGTTCACAAATCAGTAAATGTGATACAGCATATAAATAAAATGATACAAAAATCACATGATCATATTAATAGATTCAGAAAAAGTATTTGATAAAATCCAGGGGTCATTTATGATAACAAATACTCAGCAAAGCTGAAATAGAGGGAGCACACATCAACATTATAAAGGCCATATATGAAAAACCTACTGCCAACATCATACTCAATGAGCAAAACTGTTTTCTGTAATATAAGGAACAAGACCAGGATGTCCACTTATACCATTCTTATTCAACATAGTACTGGAAGTTCTAGACACAGAGATTGGAGAAGAAGAAGAAATAAAAGGCAACCAAATTGGAAAGGAGGAAGTAAAACGGTCATTATTCACAGATGACATGACAGTGCACGTAGAAAAACCTATGGACTCCACCAAAAACCTATTCAACCTAATAAGTGAATTTGGCAAAGTAGTCAAATACAAAGTTAATATTCAGAAATCAATGGCATTTTTGTGAATCAACAATGATCTGTCAGAAAGAGAAATCAAGAATACAATATCACTTATTACAACAAAAAAAAAGTACCTAGGAATAAATTTAACAAAGGAGGTTAAAACCCTGTACTTAGAAAACTATAGAACACTGAAGAAAGAAATTGAGGAAGATACAAATAAGTGGAAACACATAGTGTGCTAATGGATAGGAAGAATTAACATCATTTTAAAAATTAACACTAAATATTGAATTTAAAATAGTTGACAGATGATGGAGAAAACACTATTATACACACATTGTCAACCATAGGGTTACTCCAGCAAAATCTTGTTCTGCTAGCAGGTCTGCCATGTCTGGGCATTTTTTGGTTTGCACATTTTTACACTTATAGTGTGGCTTGGATCCATTATTAGATGAATAATCTTGAACAAATCATTTAAACTTTGTATGTTGTATTTTCCACACTGGTAAAAGGTAAGCCTGATAAAAATGACTCCTGCTTCCCAATAATGCTAATAAGATGGAATTAATAGCATCTGTACATGTTCTGTATTCTTCCAAGAAATGTATGAGAAATATTAAACTGTGGTCATCTTTGCATAAGAGAGTAAGGTTTCTGCTTCTGTATTTCTGTCTTCCCTGTATCCTTTCCCCCTTTACTAGGTAACCCACTCATTCTTTTGGGAGATATCTTCCTCCCTTCCTTCACCTATATGATTCTGGAGGAGCTGCCAAAACACAGAAAATCATTTCCTGGGTCAGGGATATGAACATATATTTCACACCAAGCTCATCAGATTTTTCTACTTCTCTGCCGCTAGAGACAGATATAGGGGTCCACAGCAATGAAGATATTAGAAAGAGAGAGGCTGGCGTGGGCATAATTTAGGCTCTGGATTCAGTTGACCCTATACTTTTCTCTATCTCTAATTTCCCGTTTATGTTGATCAATAAATGTCCAGTCCAGCTTATTCTAGTTTGAGGTGGTTTTCCATTTTCCAAAAACAACAAAAAAAATTGTCCATTGAGTTTCTAAAAATAAGGAAGCTTTAATCATGTCATTTAGATATCTAAGCTTTATTTTAAAGGGTCCCTGAAAAAAGTATTGTACTGTGGCTATGTTTGATTCAGTAGGAAGAAAGTGTTCAGGCATCTTTATATACAACAGTACTTAGTACCAAATCTTTTCAAAAAGGTTGACAATTTTTGTGTGATACATTGAAAGACGTTAGGTAGTAGAGAGAGGATTGGTACATTGGTAATTGGTTTCTTAATATATGAATTCACATAATTATTTTCATTTACCATTAAAGATGATATTTCATTTCAGTACAGCTTTCCTCTGTTCATCATTTCAGTTGGGTTTCGAAATAGTTTATCAACAGAATTTAAATTATATACTATAGGGGCAATATAATACCTTACTTACAAACATATTTTCAATGGCCTAGCTTGGGAAAAACCCACAATATGGGATGGTTTGTCATTATTTACACATTTTCACTGTTTTAGTAATTCTTGAGGGACTCCAACCACAGAAATCTATTCAGAGGTTTAAATTCATTTCCAAAAGTAAAAGTAGAAGGACAAAAGGGAGGGACGTGGGAAAGGTACAGAAAAGATTCCTGTTAGGTAATTAACACCATAAGAAATGCCTTCTTTTCATGAGTTGTCTATTGCCCCATTCAGCGAAAATCAAAGTCCTTTCATCTTTTTATTTCTCTATTTTCTAAGGATTTTTTTATATTTATGTAAAAAGCCCTTCATTTCTCATTAACACTTTAAGTTCAAAGCTAGTTCTGGTGATGATATAATTTTCCAAGTCTAAAAATTAGGCTACACACAGAGCATTACAAAGTGAAAAGGCAGAACCCATGCTGCCGTGCTATTTTACTTAGTGTTTACGTAAATAGAGGAGCATGGAGTTCCAGAAGTTAGGTTGTTCTTTTCTAAGTCAAATTTTATGGTTGACTTAGCATTTGTTAGAACAAAAATAGCAGAAATGGTCAGTTTGATTATTCCTATCATTAAGGGTTTCTATACTTACCCAATTCAAAAGGGTACATGGAGTTTCATTCAACAGTGTGTTTGTATACATAGCCATGGAAAAAGCATATAAATTTAAGTAGAAGTTTTCTGTATATTTGCATCACATGTGGCTCTATCAAACATCGTGGTGTGATTAAAACCAGTTTTTATTGGTTTGTTTTCTTGGTATTTTGATTAATCTGAATTATCTCATTGTATAGACATTACTGGTACTAAACTTGGCCAAACACTGAAATGCTCACCAAAACTTAAAAGCAGTTTATTTATATCATCTGTGTTTTAAAATACTGACTATACATTAGCAAGCATATATTAAATATTTCTTTGGAACCAGCATTATATTAAGCATAACTAAAGATATGAACATTTCCTTTCAAAAAAGTTTTAATCATCTATGAAGATAATATACCCAAAACACATGCACAAACATTGTAACTCTCTATCTATATGTATGTACACATATATATGTATATATCTCTCTCATACAAAGACACACATGTATATATACATACAGTAATTTCTTAGTATTTTGACCATAATCTTTTATACCTATTTTAATTGCCCATCTAATATTATGGGTTAAATAATTTAATATTAGTCAATCTTGGTAAACACATTCATTTCCATTTCAAAAATAGTTAACTGGGAATTTATCTTCTTCCTGATTGCTTTCTGGGAGGTAGCTAATTCCTAGGTCCTATTTAGCCTTAATTGGAGCATTGTGTGGTTGGGGAGAGGGGAGAAGTATATTTGGACTTTATCAGCTGCACCCATTCATATTGTTCTATGCTGACATGATGCTCATCCCCCTGTCTGGTCTTGGGCAAGATCATCTGTCTCTTCACTGAGATGTCCATCTCAATGTCAATCTCAAGTTCTTTCCCATTTTATATAATTCATTCACACTTAGAGAACATTCTTGCTATTTTGCTGCCCCTATTACTTTAGGACTATGGAAAACTTAGGGTTATAGCAACTTAACACATAAACCCTTGGTTTCATCTCATTACCTGCTTCCACATCTCAGTGGATGGCCCCACGTCCATGGTCAGCCCAGTTGGTCAAAGTAAAGACCTAAAAGTCTTCCCTAATTACAGACCTAAGTCCTCCATTTCCCTACTTCTCCTTATCTCCCTGTCTTCAGTTACCACCTTGGTTTGAGCCTCCATTACCTCTCACCTGAACTACTGCAATAGCTTGCTTAATGGTTCTCTTTCCTAAACTTTAGTTCTCTCCAAACCATTTTCACATAGCATGTAAGGGATAATAGTTGCTCCATGGTTTTCTATTGCATCAAGAATAAAATCCAAGTGTCTCACTGTAGCCTCCAAGTGAATCTGTTCTCCGCTACTTCCTGAAAAACACCTTAGTCCGTCACCACATCACATTCCACCATCTCCCACTATGCTCTGGACAGTTTATTTTTCTTTCAGCCATTTTAGCAAGAATATTCAGTCTCCCTTTTGCATAAGATACTTTCTTTTCCTAAAATTGTCTTGTGTCTTTTATTCACTTGGCTGATTTCTTAAGAACTTGAATGTAACTTTCCCCCAAAATCCTACTATTTATGCCCACACTATCTGAGTGGATCTCCCTTCCTCCAATTTCATTAGTTTTTAAAATTCTAGACTGTTTTCTTTATAGTGCTAAAGAGTATAAATTATTGAATATATTTGTTTGTCTTCTCACAAGGATGACAATAGAAACTAGGTCCATTTTTTCTTTATATGACTAAAAGTGTTCTAAATACTCCACAGTACACTAGGTACTCAAGAGTCTCTCTTGAATAAAATATCAAATAACCAATGCTGAAAAGTACACCAAGCAAGTTAATGTTCTCCTTCAAAGCAGTATTTCAAGTACAAATTCATAATATCCTGGAGATTCACTCTGAAAATTCTTGAGCTCTAACTTTTTAAAGTTATGTGAAACTCTGAAGTCATTCTAGAATCCTCACTCTCCCTCACTCATGACCGTTAGCCCTAAATTAAGTCCTAATAATCTTATAAACTAAACATTTTATAAACCTGAACATCTCTCTTCTCTACTTCTCTCGTCCAGACCACTGCCATCTCTCTCATACTTCACAACAGACTGCTGACAAGTATTCTCATCCCTAGTCTCACCCATCTCAAATTTACTCTCCAAATGGCAGATGGAGTGGCCTGTCTGATCCTTTAATAGATCCCATTGCTTTGGTGAACAGTTTGCAGGTGTTTATACTCTGTTGCCTCTATTTGTAGCACCAACCCCCTCTGTCACTCTCTCAGTCACAAAAGGACCTCTACTCGATTCCTTTGGGATACAGTCTCCCTTCAGGCCTGCCACCTAGGCCGTATTTTCTCTGGCCTACTCCTACTTTACCTTCACATGTCAATCTAAACATTCCTCCTGAAAGGCCTTCGCCAACACTCTGAATTATATGGATTCCTCCTGCTACAACTTCTAGTCATGTGGAATTTCCCATCAATGTATTCTTCATAATTTATTGCAGTTATTTGTTTGTCTATGTGTCATCCAGACTAAAACGTATATGAAAGTGGAGCCTGAGTCTGACCTTTTGCTCCAAATATCTTCAGTAACTAGCAGAGTCTGACACAGAGCAAGCGTGCCAAATAAATTTCTATTTAAATAACTTTCAAACTGAGACATGGGTGGAACTCCCACCTCCAGTTTCAAAAACACTGCATGTGCACCTTTGTATATGTGTGTGCACAAGTATGTGTACCTATGTGTGTTCTCACCATACAAGCCATCGGATTTTTAAAACCATTGCAACATGTGAGTGGTGAGGTCCTGCTCCCCACTGCAACAAGCTCTGAGAATCCTGAAAGATGGAGACTCCCATTTCCTTCTTCTAAAATGAGATTTTAAGTAACTACTTCCAGATTTCATCTGCCAATTGGGAATCCTTCTTTTTCTCCCTCTGCCCCTTGCAATTCTTGGAGAAGAAATGGAAAACTCAAGAACTGGTTGTATTTAGAGACTCTTATGCACACTGTAGCCATGGGGGCTTAGATTTTCCAGAGAAGTCATGATATGAACTAGAATGTCTCACTCCCTCCTTAAATATACTTGCAGAATTCCAGCCAGGCATCCTGGACATTGGTCAGAAAATAGAGATGCTGATCTGACACAGAACCTGTCTGAAGCTGCTTATTCTGAGCCACTTGTATACCTGGATCATCAGGAGAGAGAACTGCTGAGGCTTGTTTCAAGATCTGTGTTCTGCTCCTTCTGCCTTCACTACACCTGGCACCATGTCAGGATGGGGAGAAATGTGATCTGTCATCAAAATAGCTACAGTACTACTCCCTTAAATTATACTTGTATCTTCTTCAGCTACATGTACCACTTCATGTACTGAGAGATTGTATAAATAGCACTTATTATATCACTCTATACATAGTAAAAGCTCAATAAATATTAGTACAATTAATATGTTAATTTAGTTTAATCTGAACAAATAAAACAATGGAGGTTTAGTAACTTCCCACAGGTACTAAAGCCACTTTACCTGATAACTTAAATTCATAAGGAGGATTGAGACCTAGTTTTACTGTATTTCATAGGATTCTTTCAACACTCTACCTATATTAAAATAGAAAAAGTGAAATTCTTATTACTTCAACTATGTCATCATCCTAACCATTCTATGATTCTTTAAGTCCTGTTCATATGCATGTCAATATGTAAAATATTCTCACCTAATCAAAATGGGGCTTTTTCTACCATGGAGTAGTTTCAATTTTAAATTCATATTTATTTCTGAGGAAAGGTACTCATGCCATATTAATTCATGAGTCAAAAGCACAAATTAGACAGAGTTGATTAAATGCTACAGAGACTCTAAATGGCAATTACTAATGGTAATTGCAATGGTAAGAATAAAGCTTACTGCCTTTGAACAAATATCGCTTTTCTTTCCTGGGAATGTACCTGTGGGTTCAACATATCGAATGCCTTAAAGAGAAATATATAGCAAACTACAAAATCTGAAACAGATTTTTAAATGGCAAAATCATTTATATCTTGGCTGAAATTTTTTGCTATTTTATTTTCTTTGTCTCTATAGAAAACTAGAGGGCTAAAAAGGGAATAATATAGAGCTCATAGTTCTTTTTAAAAAAGACTGTTATTACCTGAAATTTAAGAACTAGCACTTAACTGCCTGGCCACAGAGAGTGGCTCTCCCTGGAAGCATGGCTTTCATGAGTGAATGCATCTGTGAACTAGCCTGTTATGAATTTTCCAATCTCAGATATGAATTAGAGATCTAAGTGACTATTTCCTGCAACACCAAGTACATCAGTACAGCTTATTATCAAATTCCATAGCTGGCATATTATGCTGCTACATTATTTCTACTTTGTACTTGTAAACTTACTCAATAGAGATGATCTAAGAAAGTACAGTAGCCCTCCCTCCTCAGTTTCAGTTATACACAGTCAAGCATCATCTGAAAATAAGAAGTGGAAAATTCCTAAAATAACAATTCATAGATTTTAAACTCTACACCATTCTGAGTAGCTTGATAAATCCCATGCTACCCCACCCGATCCTGCTTAGGACGTAAATCATCCCTTGGCCCAGAGCCGCACACTACATGTGCTGCCCTCCTCTTAGGCACTTAGTAGCTGTCTCAGTTATTAGATCAACTGTCTTGGTATCACAGTGCTTGTGATCAAATAACTCCTATTTCACTTAGTGATGACCCAAAGGGCAAGAGTAGTAATGCCTGCATTTTGGATGTGCTGAAAAGAAGCCATAAAGTACTTCCTTTAGGTGAAAATGTATGCCTGTATGTTCATACATGAAAAACCTTTTCCTATCTGTTCTCCATATCTATGAGACTCTTGGCTTTTTTAGATTACATACATGAGATCATTGGCTTTTTTAGATTACATACATGAGATCATACAGTATTTGTCTTTCTTTGTTTGAATTATTTCACTTGGCATAATGATCTCAAGATTCATTCATGTTACGAAGAGCAGAATTCCCTTCTTTCTCAAGACTAAAAAATATATATACATATATATGTGTGTGTGTGTGTATATATATATATATATATATATCCACTCGAAACCTTATATCCTGCCAATTAGAGAGACTGACCTCTGTCTAAATCTATAAACCTCCTCATGTTATTTTCAGTAGGCCAGAAAGGAATTCTTAAGATCCACTATGGCTTTGCTACTCACAGGGAGATGGAGGCAGCTATGCCTGCGTTGGGAACCCAGGACCTTCCTCTCTTGCTTAGCCTGGCATTTCGAACAGGGCTGGGGAGTGTGGGGTGGGCAAAATGGATGAAGATGGTCAAAAGGAGCAGACTTCCAGGTATAAGAAAAGTTATGACTATTTAATATATAGCAAGGTGACTATAGTCATTAATACTATATTGTATTTGACATTTGCTAGGAGAGCAGATCTTAAAAGATCTCATCACAAGGAAGAAAAGTGTAATGATGAGGTGACAAATGTTAGCTAAACTTATTATGGTAATAAGTTCATAATATATACATACACCAAATCAATATGCCATGCACCTTAAACTAATACAGTGTTATACAACAATTATATCTCAATAAACGGAAGAATTAAAACAAAGCAAAACAGAGTATATGGGAGGTTTGGTGCTACCTGTGGTTTCAGGCACCCGGGGGGTCTTGCAATGTGTCCCCTACAAATGAAAGTGAACCCTAGGCATGAAAAAGTATATATATAGCAAGAACTGATACAACTTTCCTCCAGTTTTAATGATTTAGAAAATAGGTTCCCTTGAAAATATGTAAGTAATTACAATTCTAAAGAGCTAAAGGAAGCAATAATTATACTGAGAAACATCATTTGGAGAGTACCCTACATAAATGCTTAAATTAGAACAGAAGAAAGCTCAGAATTAATGAGCTACAGGTACAGTTTATGAATTTACAAAAAGATCTGAATAAATTTAAAAAATTAGAAAGAAGTAAGTAATTAAGATGAGAATAGTCATTAATTAAACGGAAAACAAAAAATATATTAGAGCATATTAATAAAACCAAAATTTGTCTCTTTGGAAAAAATGAAATAGGCAAATCTCTGGTGACCTTTTTCAAGAAAGTAAAAAAGACAGAAAGAATATATATAAATTAAAGATAAACAATATTATGAAAGAAAAGATATAAATGCAGATCAATAAAAATTAAACTAAAGCATTATTAGTGATAATACGAATAATATAAACTCATACAGTTCAATAACTTGAAAGCATTGAAAACAGCAAATTTGTTGTATGGATAAATACACATTCTACAAATCTCTTATCCTTGTTTTTTTCTATCAATTCACTTTTCTTATTGTGTCTTTTGATGAGCAATGTTCCAAACTTCATGTAGTAAAGTTTTGAAACATTTGTTTCATAGATAATGCTTTTTGTGTCTTACTTTCTATTTCTTCTTGGGATAGTTTACATTTATATATATAAAATTTTTATATAATTACATATATTTATGCATCATGTAATTTGATTATATAATAGATATTTTGTAAATAGCATTTATATATTATATATGATGAATATATTATCAATATCAATGTGGAAAATATAGTATGTACAATACAAAAAGATACAAAAGTGAACAGACAAGATAATTCAATAAACTGTGTACATAAGGAACTAAATTTCATTAATTTCAAAGAGCTTCTCTATGTTTAATGACTCTAGCAAACCAGTTGTGGCTCACTAAGAGAAAGCTATGTACTTCCTAGTGAGAAAAACCTTAATGTATTTTATAAGTTTTAAAAAAGTTTCCTCCAAATTTGTCAGTGGAAACTATGTATTGCAGACACTGTGCTCAGACAAGTCATTCTGTAACCACGTTCTATGACCAGTGGGAGCCAACCCTGTAGTGGGGACACAGGGCAGGAGGGTGACAAAGCCACTGTGGAATGATAAGTCAAAAACAGTTTTGTTCTGAAGCGATGTGTTCAATATTTATCTATTTGATATTTACCAAATATGTATTGTGTATAAGCTGTGTTTGCTAGTGGGGCTAGAAATACTAAGGAATAGGCAGACACAGCCTTTACCTCAGAACAGCTTACAGCTTACTGTGTATCATCTTGCCAAACCCTAATGATCATCAACAGGAAATACGAACTTAAAAATTGTAAGATTTAACATTTGTGGTTTTGTAGGTCAGTGACTTGTACAATTTCAATATTTCTGATGCTGGAATTTAAATACTACAAACTATGAGCCTGCTGTGGGAGTAACTGTCACTTACATACTTAAAGAAAGCCACCAACTGATGCCGACCTGTAAAATGGGGTGAATAAAAGGGGGACCTAGCTTTGTGAGGTGTAATTATCATAAAGTCAAAGTGAACAAACAGTCTAGAAAGATGACAGCTCTTAGCCATTAATCAAAAGTTGTCTATAACTCACACAGTAGTCCAGTCAAGGACTGGAATTATTGGTAGATGAAACACACGAAATATCTTTCCAACAAAATGATCATGAGGCAGTGATGATACTGGTGATGATAATAACCATCATCTATTTACAGCTTACTCTTGCCAATAATCACAGAAAATTTTTTCATAATCTCTCTCAATTATTATTCAAGCTAGTAAGAGTTACAAGTATTTGTAATTGTAACATACAGATTCAGAAACTGAGTCTCAACTATCATAATTTGTTGACATGAAACTTCTACTAGCTATCTTCTTACCACATGCAGAAAATGTGCCTGGAAAGAGGTCATGTGGAGTGAAAAACAGCTGAGACCTTGAGAAAAAGACATAGAGCTGATGGGATCATTTAAACCCCTGAACCAGCCATGCTTAAAGCTGAGTCCTCTTCTTAATCACTGCGATTTTACAGGTCAATGTCATTCCTTTTCTGCTTAAGCTAATTTGTGTTGGGGTTCTGTACTATGCCATCAAATGAGGCCTATTATGAATTGCTGGACACATAAAATTCTTGAGAAGTATCCCTCACAGATGATGACACTTGTCCCTCACAAAATAAGTTTAGATCGTTTTTAAAATAAGGATCACTGGAAACTTGAGCTCTCCTTTAAACACTTCCCTGGAGCACAGTTCCCTCACATGCTTTAAGGGCACTCACATACAACAATCTTTAACTTTGCACACCAGGGCACTATCATAAGACATTTCAGACTGGCTCCAGAGACATCCAGCCCATGGCTGCGTTCTGAGAGTGGCACCAAAGTTGATTTGTAGATAAAGATAAACGCCCCTTGCAATATCAAAAGTCAGAGGTTAGGGTATGCCAACTTCTCCCTAAGATCTCATTATGGGCCTTATTTTTTTAAACTGTATCTAGGCCAGTATCTGCCAAAGTGTGTTTTACAAAAGAATAATTTGTGAGATAAGACAAGGCAGGTTGTCCCTCCTATGGGTCCTGTTGCTATTCACCTAGTGCCTAGCACAGTAGCTAAGTGCATGTGGGAAGCATATAACAAATATTGAATAGATAATATGTGAGGTTTAATGGGACTTTTTAGGAGAAAATGGTCTTCGGTCAAATGTGGAACCATTGTACATGACTGTACCTGTTGATCACTGCAGAAAAGTAGCTGCTCAAGACAAGTGAGAACCAAACACCAGGAAGTCCCTTGCCAAACTTTGTTGCAGGACTTCTCAGTAGCCTGTGAATTCTGAATATTTTAAATGGTGGATGTAATACCAGATATATCTTGAATTCTATGTAACTGGATACTATTTCCCTGATAATCTCAAAAGAAACAGAATTAAGCAGAGGATAGAGATGATAATCCTTTTCCAGTTCTTTTTCTCATTAATGAGGATCTTGCTGATATTGTCTCTGAGGAGAAATCCCACTTTATTGGCTATCCTGTGTCAATAATTTTTAAGCTTTCTATCAGTTGTGGAAGCAAAATGATGTATAAGAATGTTAATGGCTAAAGAGAGAAAAACCTATTCTCTTCATTCCATCACCCCATTTTAAAAATTTTTTCTTTATTTTTAGAGAGAGGGGAAGGGAAGGAGAAAGAGTGGGAGAGAAACATCAATGTGTGGTTGCCTCTCATGTGTCCCCTACTAGGGACTTGGCCTGCAACATAGGCATGTGCCCTGACTGGGACTGGAACCAGCGACCGTGTGCTTCACAGGCCCATGTTCAATCCATCAGGCCACACCAGCCAAGGCAATCACCCCATTCTTGATGTTACATAGATTTTTCTCACCTGTATTGAGTTCTCTGAAGAAATATCTGTGAGTTCTTTAGAAGAGTCATTGCAGATACAATAGTATCTTATGATTGATGTTTTTTCTCTTAAACGGTTTTATAAAGCAGTCATTTGTGACATAGTACTTTCATCCGCTTTTCCTTTTAAAACGGAATCAACTTTCCCAAAAGAAAAATAAAATCCCTAAGATCAGATCATCACAATCCTTTTGATAGGCAATGGTGGTAAATACCAGTCCCTAGACTACTGGGAATAAAGTGGGAAAAAATCTTTTCAATATAGATTATAATATATTCCCTATAGGTCAAAAGATTTTTTAAAAGATTTTATTTATTTATTTTTAGAGAGAGGGAAAAGGAGAGAGAAAGAAAGGGAGAGAAACATCAGTGTGCAGTTGCCTGTAAACATAAATCTCGTGCACCCTTTACCAAGGACCTGGCCCATAAGCCAGGCATGTGCCCTGACTAGGAATTGAACCAGGACCTTTTGGTTCACAGGTCAGCACTCAATCCACTGAACCACACCAACCAGAGCTAGGTCAAAATATTTTAACACTCCACGCAAAAAAAACGAAAAAAGAAAGAACAAGTAAGAGTAATCATTACAGTCCTCAAGATACTGACTTCTGGTCAAGATGGTGGCATAGGCAGACATGGTTTGCCTCTTTGCACAACCACATCAAAATCACAACTAAAATACAGAACAACCATCACTCAGAACCATCAGAAATCAAGTTGAATGGAAGTCTGACAACTACAGAATTAAAGAAATCACATCCATCTAGACTAGTAGGAGGGACGCAGATGAGGAATGGGCTGTTTCCTCATCCAAGTGTGGTAAGTAAAAATTCAGGAGGAATATATCAGGAGCAAGGAGTCCCAGCCCCACATCAGGCCACGAGCCCAGGGTTCCAGTGCCAGGAAGATAATTCTCCACAACTGCTGGCTACAACAAAACAGCAGGGATTAGCTGGTGTAAGAAAGTGCTGGAGCCCTAAGCAGTCTCTTAAAGAACCCAGACATGGACTCACCTACTCACTTCCTCTGAGCTCCAGATCCAGGGTACCAGCTTGAAAGGCACCAGTGATATACAGGGAAATGAAGTGCCTGGCATTGAGACAAGCAGAGGCCATTGTTCCTTTTCTAAACACTCACCCCATAGAGCTGGCAGTCTGGTATCATATCTGAGTCCATCAACCTGGCTAACACTGTTTGACTTGCCTTGGAGATCCCCAGAGACTCTGCCCCACCCAACTCACAGGCCCACCCAAGATTCTTTTCCATATGAATGGCTGATCCTAGCTGATGCTTCACAACGTTATAAATCCTATCAAACAAGCAACAGCTGGCCTCAGTGAGTCCCAAGCCTGATACTAGCATCAGCCAGCCTAGATTCAAAGCTTGGCTTTGACTAGCAATCTCCAAGCCCACCAGAAGTAGCAGCCAACACAGACTGCTTTAAAGCTGAACAAAACACAGGTGGGGGCTGACCTCGGCCTGCATTACCTGGGAAACCTGAAAGCCAGCACACCCAGTGGACAGCTACAGACCATGTGGGAGCACCACCGCACTGCCCCTACAAAGCTGATCCTCCACAGTGGATAGAGGACAGTGGTAAGTGGTCACAGCCAATAGTTGCAATTGACTGACCTGGATAAACCCCTTCCGTTGCTCTGCCAACAGCAACCAAGGTCAACTACAAGAAGAGTGTATACTCAGCCAATAGGAGGGGTGCACCTTGAGCACCCAGCTTAAGTGATAGGGGAAGCTGTGCCACTGGACCCTACAGGACACCTACTACATTAGGCCACACCACCAAGATATAGGGTCAAAGTAGCTCCACTTAACACATTGAAACAAACACAGAGAAGCTGCCAAAATGAAAAGACAAAGAAACATGGCCCAAATGAAAGGAATGAGTGAAGAGGTGAGGGGATTAAGAAACCTAAATAGGTTACACAGTAGCTATGGGGGGTGTAAAGTACAGTATAGGAAATGAGAGTGCCACTTATATGCTTGTTCCATTGACATGCACAATTATGAGGGGATTGCCTAAGGGAGTTAGGGGGTACTGGGTAGAGGGTGGGGCAAAGGAAAAAATCAGAACAAGTGTAATAGCATAGTCAATAAAATATCTTTTAAAAGACATAGATATTAACCAGGGGCTGAGTTCATGAGCTAATCAATCATTAAGAAAGAATTCATTTGCATAAGCTTACTTTTCACTATCTATATGGGATGTATTAAAATTTATTTTCTATGTTTACCCTCTAATTTATTTCTTGCCCTTATCCTATCCTACTTTGTATCTGATAAAGGTGGGAGCTGACCCCAAGCAGTCTATTTCATAATTTCCTGAATCAGTCATCCTTCAGCAGATCAGCCAATGAGCGGCATTCCTGAGACTTGGTAACTCATGAGGAAAGGAGAAGCCTCAAGGTCACTTCCCCTTCTTCTCTCACTCAGTTGGCAAATTTGGCAGCAGCATCTCTTTTTATGACTCCATCTTCTACCTGCCAGGCCTGTCACTGCTTCCAGCTACTATCAGGAAAACACCAGCTCTGACATTCCAGTAACCCATGTTTTCACCTCATCCCTTCAGTCTAGAGAGGATGGCAGCTTCCTGCTATTGCCCGTCCCTGGAAAAATTAAACATGCCCCATAGCCTTCTCTGTTCCTCCATCACCTAAGAAACTAATTTCATTCATTATATTCCTTATGTTGGAAGCACTCAAGATGTTTCCTTTTTTTTCTGGTTGAATACCAACTGACTTCATTTTATTGTATGTACTTTTTAAGAGAATTTGTGAATATACACTGTAAAAACACAGGAAGGCACTTCTGGCCAAGATGGAGGTGTAGGTAGTTACACTTTACCTCCTCACACAACCAAAAGAAGGACAACAACCAATTTAAAAACCAAAAATAACCAGAACTGTCAGAAAATCTAACTGTATGGGAGCCCAACAACCAAGGATTTAAAGAAGAAACATTCATTCAGACTGGTAGGAGGGGTGGAGATGGGTAGCCAAGGGCGGAGAGGACGTGCAGCAATGTTGTAGCTGAAAGACCAGGTGAGCAAGGTGGTAGCTGGCTGACCAGACCAGGCAGTCACACATTTGCATGCAGATAAACCAGGAGGAACAACTGGAGAGCAACACAGACTATGCAACCAGGGTTCCAGAGCAGAGAAATAAACCTCAAAACCTCTGACTCTAACTTCCGCCAAGATGGAGGCATAGGTGGAGACGCCATGCTTTCTCACACAACCAAGTTTAGAGACAACTAAATATTAGCAACAGAAAACATAGTCAGAACACAGAAAATTGAACTTTTCGGAAGTCTGATAACAACAAATTCTTCAGCCTGACCTGTAAGAGGGGCGAAACCGGCAGCTGGCAGAGCAGGCTTGCACAGGAAAACTCCGTCAGACGGACTCAGGTGCGCAGAATCCAGGTGCAGGGTTGGACCTAGTGAGCAACACAGCGAGCGACCTCGGGGAAACAGGGAGGGAGCAGGGCTGCCGGTTGACTGTGGTCACGCATTCCTGCGTGGATAGACAAGCGAGGGAGTGGGTGATTAGACGGGACATGGCAGGCCCCCAGCAGCAGAGGGCGCCGCCATTTCCCCGCTCTGACCCCGCCTCCACATACAGCGTCATAACCCAGCGACTCTGAGTGGCCCGACCCAGGTGAACCACTTAAGCCTCTGCTCCACACCCAGCAGTGCATAACAGCAGAGGGGACCGCTATTTCCCCGCTCTGACCACGCCCCCACATACAGCTTCACAACCTAGCGACCTGGGAGTCCAAGGCTCCGCTCCTCATACTTAACGGGCGCAAACAGACCAAACACGGCTCAAGAAGATCTCAAAGCCCCAGAGCCTATAAATCTAAGCAATGAAGAAATAGCAAAACTCTCAGACGCATAGTTTAAAACACTGGTAATAAGGATCCTCACAGAACTGGTTGATTATAGTCACAAATTAGAGAAACATATGAAGGCGAAACTAATTGAAATAAATGGAATTGCACAGGAAACCAATAGCGATGAAAAGGAAACTGGGACTCAAATCAATGGAGTGGACCAGAAGAAAGCAAATAATGGCCAAACAGAAAAGAGTCAAGAAGCAAGAATTCAAAGAAATGAGGAGAGTCTTAGGAACCTCCAGGACATCTTTAAACGCTCCAACATCCGAATTATAGGGGTACCAGAAGGGGGAAAGGAACAGCCACCAGTGGAAAACTTATTTGAACAAATAATAAAGGAGAATTTCCCCAGTCTGGCAAAGGCAGTAGACTCCCAGGAAATCCAGGAAGCTCAGAGAGTCCCAAAGAAGTTGGACCTGAGAAGGAACACACCAAGGCAAGGAGATAATCCTAGAAGCAGCAAGAGCTAACGGGACAGTCACCTACAAAGCAGTTCCCAGCAAACTGTCAGTGGATTACTCAAAAGAGACCTTACAGGCAAGAAGGGGCTGGAAAGAGGTATTCCAAGTCATGAAATCCAAAGACCTACAATCAAGATTGCTCTATCCAGCAAAACTATCATTTAGAATGCAAGGACAGATAAAGTGCTTCTCAGACAAGGTAAAACTGAAGGAGTTCATCATCACCAAGCCCTTATTATATGAAATGTTAAAGGGACTTATCTAAGAAAAAGAAGTTAAAAAAACATGAACAGTGAAAGGACAGCAAACTCACAGTTATTAACAACCACACCTAAAACAAAAACACACTAAAAGGACAGATCACAAAAACACACAAAAGGTAGATCAGGAGTGGAAACATAGAAAGGAAGATCTCAAGGAGGGTTAGGAACAGGGGAGTGGGAGAAGGAGAAGGGGGGAGAAGGTACAGAAAATAAGTAGCATAGACAGTAGATAGAAAATAGATGGGGGGGCAAGAATAGTATGGGAAATATAGAATCTAAAGAACTTGAGACACATGGTCATAAACTAAAGGGGAGGTAATGGTGGGATGGGGGTAGGGTGGAGGGGAATGAAGGGAGGGAATAGAACAACTGCAATGGCATAATCAATAAAAAAATAAAATTAAAAAAAAAATAATGAAGGAGAACTTCCCCAATCCAGCAAAGGAAATAGACTTCTAGGAAGTCCAGGAAGCTCAGAGAGTTCCAAACAAGCTGGACCCAAGGAGGAACACACCAAGGCACATCATAATTACATTACCCAAGATTAAAATGAAAGAGAGAATTCTAGAAGCAGCAAGAGATACAGGGACAGTCACCTACAAACGAGTTCCCATCAGACTGTCAGCTGATTTCTCAAAAGAGACCTTACAGGCAAGAAGGGGCTGGAAAGAAGTATTCCAAGTCATGAAATGCAAGGACCTACATCCAAGATTGCTCTATCTAGCAAAGCTTTCATTTAGAATGGAAGGGCAGATAAAGTGCTTCCCAGACAAGGTAAAACTGAAGGAGTTCATCATCACCAAGCCATTGTTACATGAAATGTTAAAGGGACTTATTAAAAAAAAAGAAAATAAAAATCTATGAGTATTAAAAAGGACAACAAACTCACAACTATCAATAACTGAATCTAAAAAATTAAAAAACATTCTAGCTGGTGTGGCTTAGTGAACTTAGTGCTGACCTGTGAACTGAAAGGTTACTGGTTCAATTCCCAGTCATGGCACATGCCCAGGTCATAGGCCAGGTCGCCATATGGGGGCGTGTGAGAGGCGACTGATTGATGTATCACACACATGGGTTTTTTTCCCCTCTTTTCCTCCCTCCTCTCTCTAAAAGTAAATAAAATTAAAAAAATCTTTTAAAACCCCCCACAAAATGACAAACTAAGCAAAAAACCATAACAGGAACAGAATTATAGATATGGAGATCATTTGGAGGGAAGGAATGAGAGGGAGAAGGGGGCAAAAGGTGCAAGGAATAATAAGCATAATTGATAGGTACGAAAAAAGATGGGGAGGTTAAGAATAGTATAGGAAATGGAGAAGCCAAAGAACTGTTATGTACGACCCGTGGACATGAACTAAGAGGGGAGATTGCTGGAGAGAAGGGGCTGCTGGGTGGAAGTAGGTTAAGGGGGGGAAATTGGGACAAGTGTAATAGCATAATCAATAAAATATACTAAATAAATAAAAAACAAAGAAAAGAAGGAAAACAAAAACAAAAATAACAACAATAACCAAAAAACCTCTGATTCTAAATACCTGTGGGGGTTGTGGTGGTGGGAGAAATTCCCAGCCTCACAGGAGAGTTTGTTGGAGAAACCCGCAGGGTCCTAGAATGTACAGAAAACCAGACACTCAAGAGTCAGCACCAGAAGGGCCCCATTTGCCTGTGAGTACTGGGAGAAATGACTGAAAGCCAGCCACGAGCAGAGCAAGTGACATTGTTTACTCTCAGAAGCCCCCCACCCCACATACAGCATCACAACACAGAAAACTGCATTGCCCTGCCCTGGTGAATACCTAAGACTCTGCCCCTTACAACTAACAGGCACACTGAGACAAAAAAAATTATGGCCCAAATGAAAGAACAGATCAAAGCTCCAAAAATAGAACTAAGCAATGAAGAGATAACCAACCTATCAGATGCAGAGTTCAAAACACTGGTAATCAGGATGGTCACAGAAATGGTGGAGTATGGTTGCAAAATAGAGAAGAAGTGAAGGCTATGCAAAGTGAAATAAAGAAAAATATACAGGAAACCAACAGTGAAGGGAAGGAAACCAGGACTCAAATCAACAATTTGGAACAGAATGAAAAAAATAAACATTCAACTAGAACAGAATGAAGAAACAAGAATTCAAAGAAAAAATGAGAGGCTAAGACACCTCTGGGAAAACTTTAAACATTTCAACATCTGAATCATAGAGGTGCCAGAAGGAGAAGAGGAAGATCAAGAAATTGAAAATTTTTTGAAAAAATAATGAAGGACAATTCCCCCAATCTAGCAAAGAAAGTCCAGGAACCCAGAGTCCCAAAGAAGTTGGACACAAGGAAGTACACACCAGGGCACATCATAATTACATTATCCAAGGTTAAAGATAAGGAGAGAATCTTAAAAAGCTAGAGAAAAGGAGACAGCTACCCAGAAAGGAGTCCCCATTAGACTATCAGCTGATTTCTCAAAAAAACAAAAACAAAAACAAAAACAAAAACAAAAAAACACAAACCCTTGCAGGTTAAGAAGAAGCTGGAAAGAAGTATTCAAAGTCATGAAAGGCAAGGATGCACATTCAAGCTTATTCTATCCCACAAAACTATCACTTAGAATGGAAGGGCAGATAAGGTCAAATTAAAGGAGTTCATCATCACCAAGCCCTTATTATATGAAACGTTAAAGGGACTTATCTAAGAAAAAGAAGTTAAAAAAACATGAACAGTAAAATGACAACAACTCACAACTATCAACAACTGAACCTAAAACAAAAACAAAAACAAAGTAAGCAAACAACTAGAACAGGAATAGAGTCACAGAAATGGAGATCACATGGAGAATTATCAGTAGAGAGGGGGAGGGGGAGAATGAGGGAAAAGGTACAGGGAGTAAGAAACATAAATGGTATGAACAAAATAGACAGCGGGGAGTTAAGAATATTACAGGACTTGGGGAAGCCAAAGAGCTTATACAAATGACTCATCAACATGAACTAAAGCAGGGGATGTGGGTGGGAGGGGGTGTGCAGGGCAGAGGGAGGGAAAGGGCAGAAAATGGAACAACTGTAATAGCATAATCAGTAAAATAGATTTTTCAAAAAGTGTTTCAAAAACACAGGAAGGCTTTTCATTGTTTAGAACAGAATGAGAAGAGGCAACTGTGAACCACAAAAGGGCATGAGCCCTATCTTTTCTACTGCTTCCTTATGTATATTTTCTAATAACAGATAAGGAAAGAAGCAGTATTCAACTGAGTGGAGTGGTCAAGCTTTGATTCAATAGGCTATATTAGACTATTTTCTCTTTTTCCAGGAAAAACTACATACAATAACCAGTTTTAACTGGCGCTCATCAAAAGCGCATAAATGGCCCATACTTCTCATTGAAAAAGAAAAAAAAACAGCCCTTATTCCTTACAGTATTTGAGACATTGTCCTGGCTGAGTTAAAAGATCTTTGCAGACAATATTTTCTCATATATTTTTAACACAAAATATAAAACCCCACGCATGCAAACAGAGACATAAACTCTGAAGACATGTGCACAGATGTCTGATCCTCCCCACTGCTCAGTCCACACTGAGGTGAAGAGGGAGCAATGAAAATGAAGAAAAGCCAAAGCAGGAAGGGACCATCTAGTCATCAGTCAAATCGATACTACAAATAGTTACTCCCTTGAGTGGGTAAAAAAATATGCCAATTAGTATTTTCTAAAGGTTGACAACTCAAGGCCTTTTCATGATAAATAGAACCAAACATATTCTTAAAGTTGTAAAAATAAAAAGCAGCATTATTCAAAGGAAGACATTGACTCAGCAAGCCAACAAGCCTAACATATTTTTCTTACTTCCTTATAGTTCTGTGCCAACTAGTCTGTCTGTCCTTCAGCCCTTAGTCTGTATTTGCTAAACTAACACTTCTTGTGCCGTCCCATGGGGTTTATTAGTTATACTTTCTTTTGTGTTCAAATCTTTGGGATCAGTTTCCCCACGAGTTGGTATAGTTAGAAGAGTAGGCAATTTTAAAACAGCAGATTTAGGCCTACGATCTAGAACCACACGCCACAATGAGAAAGTTAATCCCAACAATTTTTGTCCGTTTATTGAAACACATAACAAGGACAGGTTGGAGCAACCTAATCCCATTTTGTTTTTGAAAGCAACATTAGTCATCTAACATTTTAGTACAATGTTATTTGTTACTTCCTCAGTCTTCAGCACGTAAGCAATGTTCTGAAAGTGTTTCGCACCTTTGGCGGAGACACCAGGTGCCCTGCCTGTATCACCTCACCCGCATCACTTCGGTGGACAACCCAAACTCTGACATCCACCTGGACCTGCATTTCTTTGGCTGTGTGTCTTCTTCTTGACACTGGAACCTGCTTTTCCTACCCTTATGCCAGATCAGAACAACCAAGGAATTCACGGACCCCAGGAGCAGCTCTCCACCAACGAACTTCTTTCTTGGGGGGCATGTATCTGAGAAATTACCAACAGTCCCCAGGGATAGGAACTAGTCACCTGTGGTGGAGCTTTGCTTGTTAATGTGCCCTTTACTGTCTACCCTCGATACCTTATGTCGCTGCCCCCCCTTCTCAATGTTCCCTTCACCCACAATCTGCATTCAAAATCTTATCTCAGGGGCTGCATCTAAAGAAACCCAAACTAAAACAAAAGCAAATCATTTCTCCACTCTCCAGGGGAGCATCAGCCAGTCTCGACAAGGTGAATCTGAACCAGAACACCTGGGTTCTATTGCTCTGGGTTCTATTGCCCACCACCTATAAGAACCATGACTCCCAATGCCAGATCTTACGAAAAGGAAAGGAACTATTTATTCAAAAGTTATACAGATTTAGAATGATGGCAGAATTCTGCCATCAAAATCCCTCTTGCTTTAGAAACAAAGAAATACCCACAAACACACAGTCGTGCTCTTCTGGCCAAACCAGACCAGTCAGAGATACCATCTTTCAGGAGAAGAAATACAGGTATGTAGCTTAGCTGGGCAGACTCCTGTCTGTATTGTGGCTTATCTGGTTGTCCATACTGAGCTAGCTAGGCTCCTGCTCTTAATCTAAAACCACGTCCTCATAGTGTGCCAGGGAACCCTTCTGCATTCTTTCAAACCACGTGGCCAAGACCCCTCACTACTGCTACATGGTCAAGAGGCTTCTCCTTCCCAAGCCATACTGTCAAGAGTGTAATAGCTATCCCACACCTGGGTTTAAATTCCAGTGTGGATCTTCCTCCATAATCCCATTTTTAACTCCTCCATTACTGGGTTACACCTACCAGTAGTCTGGTTTCCCCTGCCTTTTTCCGCTGCCTTTGTTAGTCTAGGCAGGCCTCGAAGTGAAAATCAGCTAACTGCCTTCCTGCTCTCCTGCAGGTTTGGGAAGCTCCTCAATCTACAATGGTATCCTGGGTTGGAGTCATGACCATCTCTTTGGTTCTGAACAGGCACAGTCACTTAACCTCACTAGAAGGTTCTTCAGATATGCAAAGTAACCCTCAATGAACCTGCTCCACTTCTCTCATCCCCCAGGCAATAGCTGTGGGGGCTTTGGGACTTGGGGGGATCCCCTAGCTCAGCAATGGGACACAAATCCTCCTCATGGATATTTTCCAGGGAGTAACCATGTGAATAAAGCTGCAGTGACAAACGGAGAAAACAGCAGTTGCTGCAGCACTCATTTCTGTGTCTGCTTCCTCCCCTGTTCACATCACAGCTGGCTTATCTAACCAGGGCACCTTTGGGCGCAACGATATAGAAAAGCCACACACTGAAAATTAAGCTGAAAAGTGCTGAGAAACAAAGGCCATAGATGTCCCACCACTGTAGTTATAATTGACCATGCTCACTTACTGATCAGCTTTGCTTCTTCATTCGTCAGTTTACCATCTAAGATGCCAGTGAATTATGAAAAGATTATATTCTTTCCAGGCCGTTATGATGATGCTATTTTTTTCCCTAACTATAGGAAACTAAAAATTAGATTGAAAGTAAGACCAATTTAGCTGACCTTCTAGCATCTCAAGCAGTGAGCTATACAACGCTTGTGATAAAAGTGTTTTTTTTTCCATCTGACTCATGCATCATACTGTTGTTTGGAGAGATAAATATATTATCTTTCCAAACAGTTTTTCAGCTGAGTTTAATAGACTTTACACAAAGTGTATTGGCTTCCACAAGCTAGGTGTCTATGTGTCTAGACTGCACTTCTGTTAGCCTTTGAGCTGTTCCATACTTACCATCTTCTCCACATAAGTGCCATCACACAGCACCATAAAGAGTAGTTATTTGCTGTGGAGAGTCGCTTTCCTTTTGTGTCCGGATTGCAAATTAGGTTTAGGCAAATGAGAAGAAACAAAACATTAGCTTATTGAGAGAAACAATTAATCATCTATTTTCATTGCTTTGGGGAAAACAAACAAGCTCTGAATTAAAAAGGCATTATTTGGTTGGAAAAAAGCGTAAAGATGGTAAATTAACATTTCCATTGCTTTTGTTGTCTGTAGTCTTCCTTGGTCAAAGAGAAGAACCGTACATTTACAAATGAATGCTCTGAACTTTTAAGACAAGTGCCATCACGCCCTTTGTGAACTACCCAGTGAAAAAAGACATTGTCATGGGAGAAGAGTAAAGATAGAAAGGAACTTTAAAGGTTTGTAGCCACTTTGCTGTTCTCTCTGTGTTTTGGTATACTCAGTAATGTAAAGAAAACAGAAGCATGGGGCCTGGGGTAAAACAATAAAACAGGCAGATTATAATCACAAGGTGAAGGGGCAAAGAATCCACTGTCACGGAGAACCTCACAGTGCTTAATTTCAGTCTAAGGGGTTACTTAAATGCACGGCCTATGGAAATTTAATATATTAGGTCTCATCTGAATTTAGATGGCCCCAAGCTGCGATAATCAACTTTTCAATGTCAGACTCATTTACTCCTCGAAGAATCCTGAAATAGCCATTCTCTCCCCATGACTTTCCCCAGGAATTGGCAGCAATCTGCAAAAAAGAAAAAAGAAATGTAAAAGCTGAGTATCATACTTTGATTATTTTTCAATTCTGCCTGTAAAAACAAAGGTAGCTTTGTTCATAGGTAGCTTTAAATACCATTAGGCTTATTGTAAATTACAATGAAGAACTTATATATTTTCTAAATATATATGAGCAACTTTCAAATATATGAGAGGGGACCCTCCAAAAATGAATCATCTTCTGGAAGATAGGCCCATTGTAATGTAGGCTGCCCCTGCTAGGTGAGTGTCCTAGGAACCCATCTATATCGGTGTACCAGCTGGCATTGTTGTGAGAGGCTGCGTTCAGCTTCAGTAATTTTTTTTAACACAACACATTCGCCCATCTTGAGATGGGTAATTTACAAGGGCACCTGCCCGCACTGTGCTGAGTGTTGAGCAATTTTAGACCAAAAAATGGCATGACCTCCATACCCCACCATCCCTATTCACCCAATCTAGTCCCAGTGACATTTTGTTTCCCTCACAAAAACAGTCCTCACAGGGAAACATTTTGCTGATGTGAAAGCCGTAAAACAAAAAACAGCATAAGTGGTAAAAGGCATCAAAATCAACAAGATCAAAAACTGTTTTGAGCAATGGAAAAAAGTCTTGATAGGTGTATTGCATCAAATGGAGAGTACTTTGAGGATGACTAAAGTTTAAACATGTAACAATAAATATACAATTTTTATAAAAAATAAGTTTATTTATAAAGTTAAAAAACATAACTTTTTTCAATTTTTAAAATATATTTTATTGATTATGCCATTACATTTGTTCTATTCCGTCCTCCATTCCCCTCCACCCTGCACACCCCCCACCATTCCCCCCTTTAGTTCATGAACACGTCTCAAGTTCTTTAGATTCTGTATTTCTCATACTATTCTTGCCCTCCCCCTATCTATTTTCTACCTACCATCTATGCTACTTATTTTCTGTACCTTCTCCCCCCTTCTCCTTCTCCCACTCCCCTGTTGCTAACCCTCCATATGATCTTCATTTCTATGGTTCTGCTCCTGATCTAGCTGTCCTCTTAGTTTGCTTTTGTTTTAGGTGTGGTTCTTAATAACTGTGAGTTTGCTGTCCTTTCACTGTTCATCTTTTTTATCTTCTCTTTCTTAGGTAAGTCCCTTTAACATTTCATATAATAAGGGCTTGGTGATGATGAACTCCTTGAACTTGATCTTATCTGAGAAGCACTTTATCTGCCCTTCCATTCTAAATGAAAGCTTTGCTGGATAGAGCAGTCTTGGATGCAGGTCTTTGGATTTCGCGACTTGGAATACCTCTTTCCAGACCCTTCTTGCCTGGAAGGTCTCTCTTGAGAAATCCACTGACAGTCTGATGGGAACTCCTTTGTAGGTGACTGTCCCCTTATCTCTTGCTGCTTCTAGGATTCTCTCCTTCATTTTAATCTTGACTAATATAATTAGGATGTACCTTGGTGTGTTTCTTCTTGGGTCCAACTTCTTTGGGATTCTCTGAGCTTCCTGGATTTCCTGGAAGTCTATTTCCTTTGCCAGACTGGGGAAGTTCTCCTTTATTATTTGTTCAGATAAGTTTTCCACTTGTGGCTGTTCCTATTCCCCTTCTGGTACCCCTATAATTTGGATGTTGGAACGTTTAAAGATGTCCTGAAGGTTCCTAAGCCTCTCCTCATTTTTTTGAATTCTTGTTTCTTCATCCTTTTCTGTTTGGTCATTTTTTTCTTCCTTCTGGTGCACTCCTTTGATTTGAGTCCCAGTTTCCTTTCCATTACTATTGGTTTCCTGTGCATTTCCCTTCATTTCAATTAGTTTAGCCTTCATATGTTCCTCTAATTTGTGACTAAAATCAACCAGTTCTATGAGCATCCTGATCACCAGTGTTTTGAACTGTGCATCTGAAAGTTTGGCTATTTCTTCAGCGCTTAGATTTATTGGCTCTGGGGCTCTGAGTTGTTCTTGAGCCATGTTTTGATCTGTTTGTGCCTGTTAGGTATGAGGAGCGGAGCCCTAGATGTTCACCAGGGCGGGGCAACCCAGGTCGCTGGTTTGTGACACTGTATGTGGGGGTGGGGTCAGAGAGGGACAATGGCAGTTCCCTCTGTCACTTCCCGCCACTGGGGCCTGCACGGTCTGTCTCACTGCTTGCTCCTTCACTGGTTTATCTGCAGGTAAATGTATGACTGCGGTCAGCCCTCAGTGGGTCCGCTGCCTTGCACCCTCAGTGGGTCTGCCGGCTACTCCACACCCGGGATCCGCCCGTGGCTGCCTGCATACCTGTGTGGCATGCCTGGGTCTGTCCAGTGGATCTTTCCTGCCCGACCCAGTTCTGCTGCTGGCTCTGCCCCTCTAACCAGTTTGGCTGAAGGGTTCGCTGTTGTCAGACTTCCATATAGTTCAATTTTCTGTGGTTTGGCTGTATCTTTGTTGCTAAAACTTTGTTGTTTTTAAACTTGGTTGTGGGAGAAGGCACAGTATGTCCACCTACGCCTCCATCTTGATGAAAGACAATAAATTTAAGTTTATTTATAAGTGTATTATACCAGGGGTCCCCCCTGTATAATACAGCTGTGACTGTTACAGTTGCCATGTTGTGCATTAGAGCCCCAGATCTCATTTACCTGATGGTTAGGAGTCCGTGCCTTTTCTCCAACACCCCTACTCCCCATCACCCCTACTGCCAGGTCCCTGGCAACATTCTCTTTGCTATTTCCATAAGTTCAGCTTTTTAAAATTCTGCATGTGAAAAATACAATATTTTTCTTCATCTGTCTGCCATTTCACTTAGCATAATGTCTTCAAGGCCCGTCCATGTTGTCACAAAAACAGGATTTTCTTCTCTAAGGCTGAGTAATATTTTATTGTACAATGTGCATGTTGTGGCAAAAGTAGGTTTATCATTGTCTATATGGAAACTATAAAAAATAATAAATAATAATACAAGAATAAACTCTGCTTCACATATTCACAACTATAAACCCACTTTTAGCCCCACCTTGTACACACCCCATATTATTAATCCACTCACCTACTGACGTACACTGAGAGTGTTTCCATATCCTGGCCATCAGGAATAATACTGCAATAAAGCTGGGGAGTATAGACATTTCTTCCACATTCCTTTGTCATTTCATTTGAATGTATACCAGTAAGTGGGATTTTTGCATCACCATATGGTGGTTTTATTTTGAATTTATTGAGGAGCCTCCATACTGTTTTTATACTGGCTACACCAATTTACATCCCCACCAACTATGCACAAGGGTTGCCTTTCTCCGCATCCTCACCAGCAGGTTTCTCGTTTCTTTGATAGCCGCCATCCTAACAGGTGTGAGGCAGTATCTCAGTGTGATTTTGAGTTCCACTTCCCTGACTGTCGGTGATGCTGAGCACCTTTTCACATGCCTGTGGGCCCTTTTATGTCTTCTTTTGAAAAATGTCTTTAAATCCTCTGCTGATCTTTTAATCAGATTGTTTCATTTTTTTTTGCTATTGACTTGTTTGAGTTCCTTGCAGATTTTAAATAGTAACCTTTATCAGATATACAGTTTGCAAACATTTTTTCCCATTCTGTAGATTGCATTTTTATTTTGCTGATTATTTCTTTGGTTGTAAAGAAGCTTTTTAGCTTGATGTTGAATTTTGTATTTGTTGCTTGTGCTTTTAGTATCTTATCCAAAATATCTTTGCCAAGCCCCATGGCAAGGAAAATGTTTTCCTGTTTTCCTTTAAAAGTCTTACAATTCCAGTCTTACAATTAAGTTTTTAGCCCATTTCAAGTTAATTTTTGTGGGTATTATAATATAGGGCTCCAAATTCATTCTTCTGTATGTGGTCATCCAGTTTTCCCAAAACCACCTATTGAAGAGACCATATTTTCTCCATGTGTCTTTCTGGCTTTCTTGTCAAGCATTAGTTAGTCAGTGGGTCTCTTTCTGGGTTCCCATTCTCTGCCATTGGACTATGTATATATTTTTATGCTACTATCACTCTGCTTTGAAGAGCTCTGTAATAATGCTTGAAATCAGAAAGTGTAATGTGTCTGGCTCTGTTTCTCTTTGTCAGGATTGTTTTGGACATTCAGTGTCTTTGTGGTTTTATATAAATTTTAGGATTGTTTTATCTATTTCTGTGGAAACTGTCATTGAAATTCTGATAGGGATGCATTGAATCTACAGATGCTGTTGGGTTGCATGGATATTTTAACAGTATTAATGCTTCCAATCCATGAACATGGGGTAGCCTTTCATTTATTTGCTTCTTCTTCAATTTCTTATCATTTTCAGTACAATTCCATGGTTAAATTTAGTCCTAAGTATCTATACTATTGTAACTAGGATTTTTAAAATGATTTTTTTAGATAGCTTGTTGTTAAAGTGTAGAAATATAACTGATTTTTGCATGTTTATTTTGTGTCTTGCAACTTTACTGAAATTATTTATTAGATTAAATAGTTTTAATGAGGTCTTTAAGGTTTTCTATATGTAAAATCCTATCATTTGCAAACAGAGACAGCTTCACTTCTTCCTTTCCAATTTAGATGATTTTTATTTCTTTTCCTTGCCTAACTGCTCTGGTTAGGGTTTCCAGTGCTACTTGGATTAGGGGAAGTAAGAGTAAGCATCCTTGTTTTGTTCTTGATCTTAGGAGAAAAGCTTTCAACTTTTTATTATTGAGTGTAGTGTTCGCTGTGGGTTTGCCACATATGGTGTTTATTATGTTAAGGTATGCGTTTTTCTATACCAAATTTTCTGAGTATTTTTATTATAAAATGATGTTGGATTTTCTCAAATGCTTTTTTGTATCAGTTGAAATGATTATATGAATTTTATCTTTCATTTTATTAGTATGGTATATCATGTTTATTGATTTATATATGTTGAACTATCTTTGTATCCCAGAGATAAATCTAATGTGATCATGATATATGATCCTTTCAGTGTACTGTTGAAGTCAGTTTGCTGGTTTTGTTGATAATTTTTCCATCTATGTTCATCAGGAATATATACTCTATAGATCCTTTTTTTCAGTGTCCTTATCTGGACAACCTGATATCAGGTTGATTCTGGTCTCATAGAAGAAATTGGGGAGTATGTCTGCTCTTCAATTTTTTTGGAAGAGTTTGAGAAGAACTGGCATCAATCCTTAGTTTAATGATTAGCAGAATTCACCGGTGAAAACATCTCATCCTGGGCTTTTCTTTATTAGGAAGCTTTTGAATGCTGATCTAATCTTCTTACTCACTGTTCTGTTGAGAGTTACTATTTCTTTTTTTTTTAATTTTTTTATTTAATTATCTTTCAAGTACAGTTTTCCGTCTATTTCTCCTATCCCAGCCCACCTAGCACCATGCTCCCCACCTCCCTCCCATTTCCACCCCCCCTTAGTTATTTTCCCTGTGTTACTATTTCTTTATGATTCGGTCTTGGTACATTGTATATTCTTAGGAACTTATCTATTTAATGTAGGTTATCCAGTTTGTTGCAGAAATGTTGTTGAAAAGGTATGAACTTCTAGTTATAAGATTAATAAATAATGTGAATTTAATATAGAACATGTTGCTTATAGTTAGTGATAATGTATTATAATCTTGAAAGATAGTAAGAGAATATATCTTAAATGTTCTGACCATACACACTAAAACTGATGACTATATGAGGTAATGGATATGTTAACAAACCTTATTTTGGTAAGCATTTTGCAATACTCAATGTATAAAAAAATCATCACTTTATACACAGTAAACTTACACTTACTTCAAACTTTGTCTCCTACCCACAAATTATGTACATTAAAAAATAGGGAATATTTGCTTTCACTTCTTCCAGAAATATTTTGTCTAATTAATTGATCTGATCCCAAAGGATAATAAAATTTTTCTTATCTCCCCTATATGAAATAATTGACACAAATGTTACAAAAACATTATCCATATCATAAAGACTGTAAGAATACAAAGTTGACTGACATATATGAATGAAGTCTAACCATTAAATTTTAATATAAATGACAATTAAAAATACAGTTCTTTTTTTACAGTTGAAATAAGAGTAGTTGAGAAAAAGTATTACTAAAATATTAATGATTACAATGAGTTTTGGGTTGAAGAATATGCTGATATTACAAACAATAGCACAGTGATTAGGAAGAGACTAAATAATAGAAATCAGGGACTATAGACACACACAATTCTAAAACATCCACTTCACAGTAGAAATTCAAGGAGGGTTACATACCCAGAATTTTTCTTTCTGCCCTTGGGCTCCTCTCAGTGTGCCCCACCTATAAATAACAACAATAACAGTGATAACAATAATAATAATAATGGCATGATTTAAAATGTTTCACTTGCATCTTGATAAAATGGATAAAGAATATTTGGTACATTCATACAATAAAATATTATTCAACCATAAAAAAGAATAAAAGCTGGCTATTTTTGAGAACGTGAATACAACTAGACAGTATTATGCTAGTGAAATAAGTCATAAAAAGAAAGACAAATGCTTTATGATTTCACAGAAGTCTTAAAGTACTTAAAGATTCCTTTTATTTATATCTAGCCCTCTGAAACTCTACATAATTGTATAAATTATAAATCAAGACTAGTGATAACAAAAAACAATGTCAATACAGATCTTTCTTACAGATAAGAGAATTTATGTTAAAGTATTCATATGTATGAGTTATTTTATAAAGTGGCTATGCATCTAATGTGGAGTTTCTTTATACATGTGTGTATATATGAAAAGAAAATTTTATAACCCCAGTACTGTCTCATTTTCTGTGTACCATATCACAGTTCATAAATAACCCAAACCTACAATATCTCATTTTTTCCTCTTGATTAAACCCAGTGAGGTAGATGTTATTAACGTGATCTGTTCACTAATGAAATAGTATAGACTGAAAAGTGTTGAGTGAGGACTCCAAATCCCATATCCTTTTTAATATGTTCTATTGCTTTTCTTACAAATATAGAGTCCCCAGCGACAGTGTGTCCTGAACAGTATCACTTTTATGTTGAGAAAGCATATTGACTTCCACTTTCATGCGATTTCATGGGTTGTGAGAACATAGTTCTGCCCACACGTCACCCTATCAATCCATCCCTAATATTCCAAATCCCAAAGTCAGAGCTCACATCAAGTCATGATGTGCCATAACATGACCAACATTCCTGGAAGAGACACAAATTTGTTGTTCAAATATCTTTAACATGTCAGTTTGCAGAAAGTAATTCTTTAGGGCACAGAACAGAATAATGGCGCATGGTAGGAAGTGCTCCCTAAAGGTGGCAGGTTTATAGTAGAGACCTTGACACAATCAGGAAAATATGTTAGTACATTTGGATCCTTTCGCATGACAGTGAGGGGAAAAGGGGATGTGGGTGTAGGACACTCTAAAGAACAATTTTTCTTTCTCTTGTCCCTGATAGAGGCTAGGAGTGGTAATTACACTAATTGCCATGTCTCTTCTCGTTCTTTGCTGCACACAGGGGTAGACGGGAACACTTTAAGGTTTCAAATATCTGGACAATATAATGGGTAAATTTAAACTTATTCAATTTCAAAATCATTTTTGTACTTTTGTAATTGCATTTACACCCTTTAAACTTTTTTAAAGAGTCATCACCATTGAAAAAACCTACCGGTCATATATGTACCTCCAAATCTTTAAAAGACATTATATACTTCAAGTAGTAGATCATATTTAAAACTTCAAGTCTTTCATTTCTGCTCTCCATCATGGCTATTAATACCATTTCAAAAGCCTTTGCCACTCAATCAAACTTTCTTTAGATGGTCTAGCTACTAGTTACTTAACAAAATGTAAGATTAATCAGAAGAATCTATGGAAACATTTAACTCCAAAACTATACAGGCAACAGAGGAACACCACATCTGAGATCCTACCAGACTTGGTAAGAATTTGGGGGTTAGATTTGCTTGAGGCACCAGGAGCCTCCAGTAAAGAACCTCCAATAAAAAAATAGGTATTCAGACATGGCAAGCTTGACCCAGTAATTAAGCCTTACTGGGTCAAAAGAGAGGAGGAGCAATTGGGAGTATCACTTGTTTCCTGTTACTCAGATCTATCCAAACTCAGCTCTCACACTGGACTCGGGAAAGTTTGGAGGTGAGAAAGGCAGAAATCAGACTTGTAATTAGAACCCAAAAGAGCTATTTTATGCAAAAACTCTGTGTATTCTATAAAAAACTTTAATAACACTCAAGTAGAAGGCAACACTAAACGTAGATTGGAGTTTCTTTGCAAGATCTTTCAAACTTCTTGGTCTCCAATGAATTCAGGATGATGGATGGGAAAACAGAGAAAAGTCCAACAGAGAAATGTTCAAAAGACATACAAGGAAAATACACCATGGAATATATATTGCATTCATGAATAAGACCATTTCAGAAACCCCTGGAGGCTCTCATAAATATTGAAATGGTGTTTGGGGACTTGAAGATCTAAAATTGTACATAGAGTTAACATTTAGCAAAATAATAACTATACATCATTCTATTACCAACATATTAGATACTAACCAATTCTAAGAAAACAGAATATTTCCTCACAAAGGAAAAGACGTACATCAGATTATAGTTGTATAGTTTTTCTCTTTCTAATATTGCCAAATAAATTATAAATAAAAGAAACTACTTTACTTTGGAGATATCTAAGTAAAAAAACTATCATTTTTACTTAATTTGGTCAATCGCTGGTATTTTTCATATATTCCTATACATTTTGTTATGATTATCTAAATAATTGTCAATAATATAATGGACAGCAATGATTCTAATCTTTCAAAACTATCAACTCTTTAGAGTCCTGTAATTTTTTCTTTCAAAAAGCATTGCTCTTTTATACACCAATAATGAACTCTCAGAAAAAGACACCGAGAGAACAATCTCAGTTACCATAGTAACAAAAAAAAAGATAACTAAGAATAACTTAACTAAGGAGGTAAAAGTCCCATACTCAGAAAACTATAGGACAATGAAGAAAGAAAAAGAGGAATACACAAGCAACTGAAAGCATACACTGTGTTATTGGATTGGAAGAATTAACATTAAAATCTCTAATACCCAAAGCAATCTATAGATTCAACACAATTCCTATTAAAATACCAATGGCATATTTCACAGATCTAGAACACTTATTCTAAAAATTTACATGGAATCAATAAAGACCCCGAATAGCTCAGCAATCTTGTGAAAGAAGAACAGAGTTGGAGGATCACAATACTGAATATCAAACTACACTACAAGGCCATTGTAATCAAAACATGCCTGTACATGCCTGGTGCAGGCATAAGAACAGGCATATAGATCAATGGAACAGAACAGAGAGCCCAGAAGTCAATCCTTGCCTTTATGGTCAATTAATATTTGACAAATAATGAAAGAGCATAATATAGGGTAAAGACTATTTCTTCAATAAATGGTGTTGGGAGAACTGGACCAGCACATGCAAAAAAAAAAAAAGTGAAAATATACCACCTTCTTACATCACATATAAGAACAAACTAAAAATTAATTAAAGACTTAAATGTAAGTTACAAGACCATAAAATCCTAGAAGAAAATATAGGCAGTAAAAATCTCAGACATTTTTGTAGCAATATTTTTGCCAATATATCTCCTAGGGCAAGAGGAAAAAAAGAAAAATAAACAAATGGGACTACATCAATCTAAAAAGCTTCTGCATGGCAAAAGAAACCATCAACATCTCTGGCAGGTGTGGCTCAGTGAATTGAGCACTGGCCTGTGAACCATAGGTTCACCAGTTTGATTCCCAGTCAAGGCACATGCCAGGATTGTGGGCCCAGTCCCCAGCTGGGGATACATGAGAGTCAACCACACATTGATGTTTCTCTCCCTCTCTTTCCCCTCTCTTCTCCTTTCTCTAAACATAAACAAAAATAAAATCTTTAAAGAAAAAGAGACCATCAAGTAAAAAGGGAACCTACTGTATGGGAGAACATATTCACCAAGGATACATCTGATAAGAAGTTAACGTCCAAAATATGTAAAGAATTTATACAATTCAACACCAATAAAATAAACAATCCAATTAAAAAATGGGCAGGAGACCTGAGTAAACACTTCTCCAAAGAGGATATGCAAATGGACAATAAACATGAATAAATGCCTAACGTCAATAATCATTAGAGAAATGCATATTAAAACTGCAATGAGATATCACCCCAAATATGCCAAAATGTCCACCATCAATAGATCAAGAAACAACAAGTGCTGATGAGACTGTGCAGAAAAGGGAAACTTAATGCACTGTTCACGGAAATGCAAATTAGTATAGCCACTTTGAAAAACTGTATGGAGTTTCCCAAAAAATTAAAAATGGTATTTCCATTTGACTCAGTGATCCCACTTCTGGGAATGTATCCTAAGAATCCTGAAATACCAATCAGAAAGAATATATGCAACCCTATGTTCATAGAAGTGTTATTTACAATAGCCAAGATCTGGAAACAGCCCAAGTACCCATCAATAGATGAGTAGATAAAAAAAGATGTGGTACATTTATACAATGGAATACTACACAGCTATATAAAAGAAGGAACACTAACCCTCTGCAACAATATGGATGGAACTGGAGATTATTATGATAAGTAAAAGAAGCCCGTCAGAGAAAGACAGATAGATACCAGATGATCTTGCTCATATGTAGAATCTAATGAATAAAAGAAATGGACAAACAGAATAGGACCAGAGGCATGAATGCTTGGAACAGACTGACAGATCTCAGAGGGGAAAGGTGTGGGGGAAACTGTAAGAGATCATCCAAAAAACATGTATGCACATATAGCCCATGGACACAGACAACAGTGTGGTGAAGGCTGGGGGAAGCTGGGAGAGGGGGACAAAGGGTGGGAAAATGGGAACATCTGCAATAGTGTCAATAATAAAAAAGCATTGCTGTTTATCATAACTTTAAAATGCATTATTTAAAATACCAGTTATTTTTAACCCAGAAAGAATACCAGCCAGCATTCACATTATTATAAACATCTCAAAATGGAGAGAAAAAAAACAAATTCAGTCTTCAAATAAGGTAAGAGAGGAAGAGTAAAGAAAGTCTGCTGCATTTGGTAGTTTCAGAGACTAGGATGCTTGTGAAAGAAAATTACAAGCAAAGGATGTTAACTTTTATGCAAAATTCAGATGGAAAAAAAATATCACACCCCACCATGGAGGCTATTGTGCACTTCCCCTATGTTACATCTTCTGTGTCAAATGACAAGCAAGGTGCCAGGGTCCAACCTGGCACTGGGAACTTCAGTTAACTCTTCTTACCACTATCTTCTCCAGAAAGTTCCTAAGATAGTAATCAAATATCCCAGAGAGTCACAATGGGGTGTTGTACAAAACAGACCTGGGAGTTGTTTTCTCATTATCCCACGCTCTGAAATACTAAGAAAAATTACTTTACCCTATGTGATTTCCCATTGGTATCATGGCAAATTCATGTGGGAGTCTGGAATGAGTCACCCCAAGATGTGCCTCTGTGGTATATAAATTGTTGTGAGCTAAAGGCAACTTTAGCCACAGGCTCAAGAGAAATTTCTTCCTCCCATACTAACTACCTGGATGAATTTTAATTAGAGGCCTTGCCCAAAAGAGACTACCAGAAATAACTGCTTTTGACCTACCTAAAGGGCAGGATAAATTTCTATTTACTAAAGCTGTGCTCTTTTTATCATCTTGTAGTGACAGTTTGAAGTCCCCAGGGTATCTGACCTCATCTCTAACTCAGGATGTCTTATATGCCCATCCTCACTTTCTATCTCTGAATCTCTCCTGCATATAAAGTCTCCAACTCACTCACATATGTGGGGTTCCCATACATATGTATAAAATTTGGTTATTTTCTCTTGCTAATCTATCTCACATCTTTTTTATTATTAGACCAGCAAGAAGAATCTTGAGGGTAGAGGAAAGTTTGTTCCTCTTTCACACCTTTATCCAAAAAGAAGTAAAGTTTAACTAGTATTGTAATACAATGCAAGAAAACTACTTGTATTGTTAATTTATAGGAAAAGGGGCCAGCCTTACTGACCTCTGAAGGGCACTATTTCCTAATCCACGTATGTTCCTGAATTGTGGTACTGGACTTTTCTTGCCATTATAACAATAGGCTGAAAATTCTATACATACGTATATATTTTCACAAATGCCCTCTTTCAAGTCAACAGCTCTTTTTGAGAACATAGAATCTTCATTACTTTCATATTTGCTCTAAATATAATTATTTATATTCTTTTTATTTTCACTTATATCTCTTTACTATAAGGACTATTCACAAGCATTTTTGGCAGACCAGAACTTAACCTTACTCGCTATTTTCTTACACTTGCTACTCTAAAAGCAATAGGTTCACAGTTATACAATAGGTTCACAAGCTTGAGAGAGCTTAATAGAGGCTGTTCTTGCCTCGAGTGACTGCACTTAATATGAACTTTATACTGTTATTTTCAATTTTTCTACCTCATTAAATTAAATTGTTTCAAATATTTGTTAAGATCTATTGATGTGTATTTTCTCTCAAAATTTAGGGACATCTAGGGAAATACTGATATTAAAAAACTTTGGGCAAGTCTTAGCCCATGTACCTCAGTCCCCTGTGGGGGCTGAGAAGTGGTGGTCCCCAACACTGAGTTTACTCTCACCTCAAGGTGCATGATCATTTCATCTCTTCCTTCTGGATTCATTGTATATATTCACTTTTAGATCATTCTGGAAACACTATTTTTTTTTCATAATGTTAAAAGTCTTAGTGAAGAGACAATAAATTCTGCAGAATAAAGAATGAAAACCCATTAAAGAATAATGTCAGATTTCATATTGCTAAGATTATGAACATATTTTTTAAATTTTTTATTGAAGTTATTGGTTAATGACATTGTTCAATAAAGTTAGATAGGTTTCAGGTACAATTCTGTAATATAGCATCTGTACATTGTATTGTGTGTCTACCACCCTAAGTCAAGTCTCCTTCTATCACCATTTGCCCCTCCTTTACCCACTTCCAACGCCCCCCACCCTCCTTTCCCTCTGATAATCACCAAACAGCTTATGGAAATCTGTATGCATGTTGCCTTTAAAAAGAATCTTGTTCTTTTCAGATAACAATGCTAAACAATACTAGATTTCTTAAAACCCTATTTTAAGCTTTGTCTAGGTACTAAAATTATTGGAACCAAATAATTGCTTTGTATAAGATTTTAAATGATAACTTTTTTTCTCCCTGGGTTTTGCTTTTGCCATTGAGGTACATATATCCAGTGATTGTTGTATTTGACATGGTAAAAAGAGAGACTTAAGGAAAAACTTTTTATGTAATATTTATATTCCCATGAACATCCCTTTTCAAAGGAAAGCACAGAATTCCTTGTGTACTATGTTTATGTCTGCTTTTATTCAGGAAACCAGTGTGCAATATGAAGATTGTCTTGCCTTCAATAGGCTGACAATCTAACAGGACTGATGCTAGGAAATGAAACACAAAATATAAAATAATTTGAATTCCTTAATTGCTATTTTTACAAAAGCACATTTTAAATTTTTTCATGGGTTATAGACCTGCCTGGTGTGGTTCAGTAGATTGAGTGTTGGCCTGTGAATCAAAAGGTTACTGGTTCCATTCCCAGTCAGGGTACATGTGTGGGTTGCAGGCCAGATCCCCAGTTAGGGGAGTATAAGAGGCAACCAATTGATGTATCTCTCACATGTTTCTCTCCTTCTCTTTCTCCTTCCCTTCCCCTCTCTGTAAAAGTAAACAAATAAAACATTTTAAATAAACAAATAATTTTTGCTGTGGGTAACAAATGAATAAATTAATTGCTTGTTTGAGGCAAAGACAACTCCCTTCAGAGAATTGAGTTAAAGTTCTTCAGGCAGAAATGAGAGTATAAAGTTTTAGGCACAACAAATGAGTGTAAAATCACAGGAGAGCCATGAAAAGCTTATGTCTGCCTAGTCTAAGACCGGCTCCTGGTCCCACATGACTGGAGAACACCACTGGGAGTAGGAAATGAAGTAGGAAAAGCAGATTTGGCTCCGTCTGACTACCAAGCCTGGCATTTCCAAAGCTTGTGATAGTGAATTGAATACAGGATGTGACACAAGCCTGATAGTCTTTCAGAAGGACAACTCTGGTGTTCATGTGAAGGAAAGATCCTGGGTGAGAGGAGGCTGAAATCATGAGATGAATGCTATAGTTAAAGCAAGAAACAATGAAATCTTGAATAAGAATGTAAAACCCATGAAGCGAATGTTGTTTATTCTTTAAATAGCTGTATCTCCAACACCTAGAATAGAGACTATTGCATAGTCAACCCTAATTAGATATTTGCTGAGCAAGTACATTGAAGAACAATGGCAGTGGACTAAACAGAAGAGCACAGATTTGAGATCGACTTTGGAGTTTCTGAGCCAATTTAATTGACAGAAAGGGAAGAAGAAAGAGTCAAGGTTGACTCCAGGATTTCCAGGTTGAATGAGCAGGCACATCAAACATGGCATTACTTGAGGAGCTCTTCACATCACACAGAGATGTGTTCCTGAAGATCAGGTGGACTCACCATTGCCGAAGGCTATAATTACAGAGTGGCTTCCACCTTCTTTGAGTTCTCTCTGCTGATACTGATTCTACACATAACCTCTAAATTCGTGGCTTTTCAGGGATTTTGACAGTTAAAACACTGTAAAAACCATGGAAATATGATTATTAAAGGAAATTGTAGAAGAGTTGTTCTGCATAGTGAGAAATTATTCTGTTATGAGAATAATTATTTCCTAACTCACATGTCAAGACCACATTTGCTTAAGAATTAAATTCTTTGAAGCAGGTCTTGCATCCACTTGAGAATCTAGAGTTAGAAGAACACAAAAAGTCAATTTATAGTGATGGTAGGTGCCTTGCACTGGAACAGGATCAGCTAGGCTAAAATGTTGCAGTGGTTCTGTTGATCTGCTGCTTCTGGGGTCCCAGCATGTGCCTAGTAGACTTAACCATAGGAATTCAAACTCGTGTTTTCTGGACAGACCAATTCTCTATTAGTGAATATAGATCCAGACAGATAAAAACAAGTTTCTAAACAGTGGACACATAAAAAATATTATGTGGTACGGCCTACTAGAACAGGAAATTTTGGAGGAAAACAAAGAACAAATATGTAAGAAAGCCTGATAGAGAACTCCAAACTTTTTTCATTAAGGAAATGAAAGTCAGATAGGATACAAGTCTAAAGAAGTCACCAGATAAGCCTCCAGTCAATAACAGTGATATGACTACTCTGGACATAGGATTTTGTTTTTAAAGGTGAGACTGCAGATAGACTCTCAGCTTTTTTTACACAAAGGTGTGAAAGATAACTGCAGTAACAGTGAGGCAAAGACATGCAGCCCTTTGTTGCCTTTTGAATGCTCTACCAGAGACACTAACTTCATTTAAAACCAAACAAACAAAAAAGGTACTCAGGCACAGTGAGCGTGTCAGTGTTGGATATAATTGAGAGCTGTCAGAAAGTGTTAATTAATGTTAGGTCAAAGGTGAATGAAAGTAGATTTCATGGGAAAGCACAGTAAAATGGGGATATTCCCCCTCCCCTCATTTTCTTCTGAAGGAAAAATGTAAATCAAGCCCTGGTTTACTAAATCTAAGATCAGGTGCTTTTATTGATATGTTCTACACAAGAGCTGCAAATTTTATCAAAGAATGACAAAGCAGAGGGAGATTTCTGAAAGATATTTTTGTATGAAAATGTCAGAGATAATTGTGTATTCCTAATATTAGTTAATTATACAAACAACGATAAATTGAGTTACTGACATATCACTAGTTATATCCTGTTCTCATATTTTAGGAAGCAAATGTATCATAAATATAATATCACATGTAATTTGACCAAATAAGTATCGAAGAGGTTAACAATAAGGTTTTGCCCAGTTTATGCTCTAGTCAAAATGATTTGCTATGAAACTGCATTTACTATATTGACAGAATATACATTAAGACATTCACAACCATGTGAAAGGTACTGGGGGAAGAGAATACAAGGCTAAAATCATCCATTGTCATCCATGATAATTACTGGGGTAATAAAATATTATTTGAGGAAAACTTCAGCCCTTTGGTATTAAGAATAGATATAGCTTTGCCCTGGCTACTGTGGCTCAGTTGGTTGGAGTGTCATCCTGTAGACTGAAGGGTCACAGGTTCCATTCTTGGTCAAGGCACATGCCTACATTGCAGGTTCGGTCCCTGGTTGGGGGCACATATGGAAGACAGCTGATCTGTTTCTCTCCTTCCCTTCCCTCTCTCTAAGCATGTCCTCAGGTGAGGATAAAAAATAGAAATGGCTTTTTTATCATCTCATACAATCTTAGCAATGGAAAGAGACTCAGAGATTATAGTATACTCTAGGAGTTGGCCAACTACCACTCACAGCTTAAATCTGGCCCATGGTTTGTGTTTGTAAATTAAGTTTTATAGAACAGTCAAGTTCATTCATTTACATGATACCTATGTCTGCTAATGGCAGAGTTGAGTAGTGAAGACCATATGGCCCCCAAATTAATCTATTCTAATCCAATTTCTTTGTTTCATAAATAAGGAAACTGAGGCCCACCAAGGAGGTTAACTAACATTTCAAAATTATGTGGTAAGTGGCTAAACTGTCACTAGTGTCTAAGAGACAGTTAATAATGAAAGCAACAAAAAGTAGGAGTAAGAGAAGGCAGAAGTGGGTGAGATCATTTCTACCTATGAGAGAAGGCATGGTGGCCCTTGAATGATTTTAAAAAGGTGCCAAGAGGAAATAAGGATGTACCTGAGGGAAGAACATGAAATAACTCCAGGAGCTGCCCTTGTGCATTCACAGAGAAACCATGAAAGGTTGGGAAGGAGAACTGTAGGCAGCCACAGAAGGACAAATCTGGTGATGATTAACAAGATGAACCAAAATGGAAAAGTATGGGACTGAAGGTAGGAAGAACAGTTTGCTCATTCTAACAATATTCCAAACAGGGTTGCATTCATCACATCCAACCATCTCATTTGTATGTAATGAACATAATTATTACAATGATGAGATTAACAAGAATAATATTTCATGCATTTATTTCTGAGGATCAAAATAAATCAAAGTTGCCGCTTAATATCACAGAGTACTCCTTCATCATCTTCAAAATTCATTTTTCTGCAACCTTTCCCTTTTTTTGCAACATAGACTTGATCTGACCTTTTCTTTGCTCTTATTAAAGTCCTCAGTAATATTCTACATGTTTCTGCTCAGAGGAGATATTATCAATTGCCATAGTAACACACACCTTTTTAACAAAATCTCCCAGTAAGTTCATTTATCAGAATTGTCATATACATCATATTTTTGGAGTATAAAAAAAAAGTCTTGATACTAGTTTCTGAAATGGTAAGCTTGCATTTTATGCTTTTTCAAAATGCACAGTGATTATTCTGAAAATGTGCTCTCTTTTAAGGGGCAACCAAAACGCACTCGGGCTGACAGGATAATGTCAGAAGCCAATATAATTCCTACTCCCGATGTCCCCTCCACCAACCACACATCTGTAGAAATTTAAAAACATACAATTTATCCAATTTCCTTGTCAATTCTGTCATATTTGGAATTTTGAGGGTAACACCTACCAAAGAAGGCATTAGATTATAAAACAAAACCTCCTGATTTATTAAACTAATTGAAAAGGCAGCACTGTAATGGGAGCTAATAAAATTTCATCACACAAACATCCTCCCAAATATGAAATATCTACAGACATGGAAACTCATCTCAGCAAAAGGTAAAATATACTTTCCCAATAATTGGAAACAATTTGAAGTCTTAGTGTAAACCATTACTTCCAGTTACCTATAAATCTAAAGGATTTACCTACAATCATCTTCCTCAGTTGGACCATTTGTTCATGTAGTACATCTTTCCTTGATATAATGTCACCAACTAAGAAATTATTATTTCCAACACCAGCGATTTCACACAATCCAGGAGAGTAAAAGTGCACGTGACCAAACTGCTACTACTTCTATAGCTACATTTTTACAAATATAGTCATATTATCTAAGGTCATGAAAATTTTATCACATTTACTAAAGAAATTAATCATTTCCTACTGCAGTCACATTTCTCCTTTCCTTCTCATCCTTATTCATCTACTTGTATTCTCAGAAGAAGATGGATGAAAAAATGTTTGAATAATAAATTGAAAAATAAATGTAAAAGTATATTATATCATAGGTAAGCACTCATTAATGCCATCATTAAAATCAGCTTCAAATTATACTGTTTTAAAAATAATTCTGAAAGCAGGTTCAGAGGAATAAAGTTAAAAGTGTGAATTTTTTAAAAACTTGAAGGAAGTATGAAGCAGGTAGCCTACTGGGTGGCAGATACACTGTCTCATTTAATCGTCATGACAGGACAGTTAGGAAACTATGTGTTATCCCAATGTAATAGATGAGAGTGAGACAGAGATTCAAGGGTCTTTCTGACATCACCCCAGGAGAAGGGCAGAACTAGCATCTGAAACTAAGGCTGGCTCAGAAACCCACGCTCTTTCCATTCCACTACATTACATACACAGTCAAGACCAGTCCTGCTCTGCCCTGGGCAAAACCATCTCAGAGATCTTTGTGAGTGTACACATACGTTTATGCTTCCTATATGTTATTCGTATGTTTATAAGCCACATTTTTATGCATGTCAAGAGAGCTTTCTAAGAATTCTTTTCAAAACAACACTCCTACCATGTCTTCACCTAAAGAAAAATAAAGGTTTTCTCTTCTGCTGTCATTGTTTTGCTTTGTAAAAGGCCAGTTTGTAGTAATGGCAATTACAGAGTAGAACGGACCCGGTCAGTGTCTCAGATGACAAATCAATGAGAGACAATGTCAAACAAGAGAATACGAATGGAGTGCACACTGTTCTGTCAGTGTGATTCAGTGCTGACAGAGAAGGCAATACAATTCAATCAGCGCTGAAAATACAAGAAAAACAAAACCCATTTATCAGTTTCACCATTCTTAAGTCCCTCCACCTCCACTCTCCCGTCAGTGAGTTCAGCTCAGAGGTTCCCAAAAGTCTGTAGAAACTCCCAGCAGCTTCTCTGGATGATTAACAGTTTTCCATAGCTGTGTCAAACTAGTGGGTCTTATTTTATCTTATTTATAAAGGTTGTCCGCGTTATTTATCTTAGTCTCTCTAGCACCTAGCTAGGTGCCAAGCACATGATTTTTCCTCCATAAAATTTGTTGAAAGTTTGAGTTGAAAATAAATTTGGGGAGCATGTACATGTATATCAACTAAATAATAACATTTTTCATTTTCTCATTAAAATTTAAATATTTTGGGGGAGTCATTGAAAAGATAGTTGGGACCTACCCTTGACACCTTCCTCTCCAATTAATTAACTCTCAGAGGAGAGTTAATTGGAGTTAACTCTCCAATGAATCCCTTCCAACAAATTAACCAAGTTCTGTCAGGTCTACCCAAAACCTCACATTTATATATTCATATTCAAAACTACCAGCCTAGTCCCAGCTACTATTATTTCTTGATCAGGGCTTCCCATTTTACTTTCCTAATTGTTCTTCTCATTTCACTTTCAACCCCATAATTTCATTTTCTAAGGATCACATAAGGTGACCTTTCTAAAAATACAAAATAGGTCATTTTCCTGCTGAAATTCCTTGAAAATAACTTCCCTAAAGCTTTGGACGAGGGTCAAAATACTAATTGTAACTAACAAGTCTAGGAAAGCTTTGTCCTATGCCTACTACCTTTCTTGGTTTTAAACTACATTATCCATATTTCTGTTTTACCTAATACCTTTCTAATACAGAAAACACCAAAACAGTACCTGAGAGGAAAGAGTAAAGCATAACATTTTGGCAACACAGTCATTACAAGGGAAGTGTAATAACTGACTCTGGAACAGGAACATTGGTCCAGGAGTGACAAATGCCAGTTGGCACTGAGCATCACGTCCCATCTCAGTGCAGCAGAGCTTGAGTACAACAGTCAATATATTGTGGCAATGGAACTAGGAGCTGTGAATGCAGGATGAGGACTGTAGCTGAGACCAAAGAGATGATGACTGAGGCTAAGAGCAATCTACAACACCGTCTGTTGGCAGCCACAGTCTGGATAGGTTTCTTTTTGTTTATGTAAGAGATAAAAAAAAGGGAATTGCTTTTTAATTTGTTTTTTGGTTTCTCTAGTAAGTCACTAATAGTTGACTTTCTTTTTTAATCTATTATGAAGCTATCATTTTTAAGAGAGCTTCTGAAGAATAAGAATATTTATGCATCAGAAAACTAATAGATCTGTTACTGAAATAATAGTGAATATGATAAGTATGTTAATATTATCTAATTTAATATTATCAAAGTCAAAAAGAACACAAAAATATTACTATTTACTATGTAAAGTGAGCAATTTTACACATTGTGTTTTCATCCCTTCTGAACTCCTACATACAACTTTGTAAAAAATAGTACACATATACATATAGTAATCTCCATATGTATATTATACAATTAAAATGTACATAAATGTAGACAACTATAATCCTTGGTTTTGAGCTAAAACATCACAATCCTATTATTATAATGCTTTTTAAAATCTATACAATTTTAAGACTCTTTTTAACTATACCAGGAGTATGAATATGGTGTTGAGTTTGTATATGTGAAGCACTTAAAATAGGGCCAAATAGTTTAAATACTATACAGAGGAGTTAACAACAGCTGCTACCACTTCTGTTATCAAAACATTATCATTAAAATGAAGTCATCAACCTTGATGAGTTAATTTTCTGGTAAAGTATCAACTTAATTGTGGTTGAAAGCCAAACTATATAAGTGAACACAAGGTAAACTAGTAAAGATATAAAAAAGTATTACTCCTAAATAGCTCTAGGGTCAGATAGTTTAATGGGAGTTTTTTCTTTTCTAAAGAAAAAAGTACCTTAGCTTCAAGAAGTTAAAGCTTCAGAAGTTAAAAATTACTGAAAGTAACAGAATTTTTAATAGTATTATCAATATATTAGCAAAATCTGAAAAAGTAATAATATAAAACTAAGTTTATACTAACTTCCTCTATAAGTAAACTTCTAAAGCTTTAAATAAATGCAAGCAAGTTATATGCATTGGATATAGAGCCTTCAAAATATAAAAGAGTTAATTATAAAAATATAAATGTTTAATGTTAGCAAATACACTAATAGAATTAATACTACTAAATTTATTTAAAAAGCATTAATTCATTTCAACATATATTAAAAATCTCAAGGAAAATCTTAAAATTCACTATCATCAAGACTTTTAGAAATTCAGAAGTAGAAGGATGGTTCTTGACTATTACCAAAACAATCTTTTTCTTCATTTATTATGAAAATAAATTTTGTTTTTATATATTTTTATCCTCAGCCAAGGACATTTCTTTTATTGCTTTGAAAGAGAGAGGGAAGTAGAGAGAAAAAGAAAGACATTGACCAGAGAGAGAAATATTGATTGGTTGCCTCTCATACATTCCCTGACGACCAGGGATGGAACCCTCAACCTAAATTTATCCTGACCAGTAATCAAACCAACAATGTTTTAGTATATGGGACAATGCTACAACCAACTGAGCCACACCAACTGGGGCAAATTTTGTTTTCTTTACCAAACATCAGCTTATATCTGTGGATCTGTTTTGTTTGTTCATTTGTTTGGTTTTCTATATTCCACATATGAGTGAAGTCATATGGTATTTGTCTTTCTGTCTTACTTCACTTAGCATAATGGACCTCTAGGTCCATTCATGTTGTTGAAAATGTCAAGATTTCGTTAATTTTTATTGCTGAATAATATTCCATTACACATACATAATATTTATATATTCATTAATCATTTTCTTTATCCATTCATCTATCAATGAACACCTAGGTTGCTTATATATCTTGGCTATTGTACATAATGGTCCAACTGACATAGGGTTGACTACACCTTTTTTAAGAAAAAAAATTGTATCTTGATTAAAGAAACACACATTTAAAGATTGGACTGGGGATGCATTTAACCTTAAGGAAGAAAAGAACAATGGGTCCTCTATCCCAGAGAGTGAGTTCTAGAGGTCCTGGAAAATTTAGTATGTGTAGAATAAGCTTTTGGTTTTCTCTTGAGTTATTTTCACTTGTACAATAGAGTATTTTCTGTACCTGTCAATATACTTTAATTTTCTTTTGAAATTTACTAATTTCTTTTATTACTTAATATTATGCTTTTCCACAAAAATCAAATTTGGTTTTTTATTTTCACTTCACTCAGAAAGTTTAAAATGATATTTTATCCAGGTTTCCCCCAACAACATCAAAGAGTAATGTTTAATCAAATGTCATCATTAGCAACCCAAGAAACTCCTCCAATTACAAATTACACTTCCGACAAGACATTTTATGTTAACTATTTTTCTCTAAACTCAGCACTAACTAGTGTCTTTATCCACTTTTAAATGCTTCAGGAAAGTGTCAGCAATTAAAGGACCCAAATAGTATAACTGAAGCTAAAATTTTTTTAAGTTTTTAAAAAATTTAAATCACTTTTTAACTTTTCAGTTAGAGTTGACATAGAATATTATATTGGTTTCAGGTGTATGCCCCAGTGATTAGACAATATATCACTTACTATGTGATCATTCTGATAAATCTAATACCCATCCGACACCCTATGCTGTGCTTTACATCTCCAAGGCTATTCTGTAACTACCAATTTGTGCTCCTTGATCCCTTCACGTTTTTCACCCATCACTCCAGACCCCTTCCCACCTGGCAATAGTCAAAATGTTCTCTGTATCTATGAATTTGTTCCTGTTCTGCTTACTCATTATCATAAATGGGTGCTGGATTTTATCAAATGCTCTTTACTGCATCTACTGATACGATCAAGTTATTTTTATCCTTCATTTTGTTTATGTGGTCACATTTATTGATTTGCAGATATTATACCAACCTTGCATCCCAGGAATAGTCTGCTCGATTAACTTCAACTTTAAAAGTTGCATTTTAGAAAGATATAAAATCTTCGCATACATAGACGAGAAAAAATTATTACAAAAACAAAATTTTTTGAAAAATAAATGCAGGTACTAAATTATAGCCTTCAAAAGGTAAAAAAAGTTATTTTATCTTTTTTTATAAATAGAACATGAAGGTTCCAATTTAAGATTTTCTGACCTTTTTTTCTATTATCTTTGAGAAAATAAACAGGAAAAATAAATGGATAAATACTGGAAAAAAAATGAGACCAGTGAAGCAAGGCAAACACCATATAGTATTAAAATAAAGTGGTAGAAATTGAATAATAGAGAGTATTTTGAACAGGACACCTCAGAATTAAACCATATTAAATTTTTATAGAAATTTAATAAGTAACAGAAAGTGTATTATAAAGAGTAAGGAAGGATAGATTATTCATTATGTGACCCTGTCGCTTTAAAGCTGAGAGTTTGGAGGAATAATTTTCCCTCCAAACTCTCATTATTCACCTACATCTCTTTCAGGTTAATTGTTGACTTAATTATTTAAAAATAGGACACTAAAAATCTTGATTAAAATAAAAGTGTTGTCCAGGCCAAAATTATTAAAAGCAAATTTAGAGAAACCAACAATAAACTAGGATTTACTTATTATTATAAAAGTGTTAATGCTTCCAATGCTGTATGAGCTCATACACATCAACATTTTAAAATTTAAGACTATTAGAAAAATGAATAAAGGAACAGAATGAAGAGTTCACAGTAAAGAAAATGCAAAGGGATAATTAATATATTCATTTACCTTTCTCCTGGGGCCATTTTCTACCCTACTCCCCCTTTGTACCATTTCCAATGTACCCGTACACTATTAGGTGAGCTTCCCCTCATCTGTTTCCGTACAGTTTCACTCCTTCCATTTCAAAACCAGTGACTCACATTATATTTTTATGAGACTGTCTCTACTACTAGATTTTAACCATTTCAAGTTCAGGCAAGTATTTGTATGTATTTTCCAGGGCTCAGATTTGCCATTGTGTCAGGAAAGAAAGACTGTTTTCCCATTTTGCAAGTTATTTAGTTCCTGGTGTTTGCCTTGTAGCAGAAACCAAATTTCAGTTCATCGAAACCCCATTTATTTTCTTTGGTGACAGTTTCTGATCTCAGATATGCCTCATCTCAGAGTTGGATGATTCAGAACTAGGATGCTGAACTGGACTGCTTGCGAATGTGAAAGACTTGATTTGTTTTCCTTATTGGGAACAGCACTTTCAAGGATAATGGGTAGAGAGGTGTCAGATGGACACTTCCTGGAACTCTCACTATAAGGCAAATAATGCTGTGGCAAGGACACGTAAGTTAGTACAGAGATAACAGAGGGATGTGAGTCTACCTCAGAGACGATGGAGCAGTCAGAGCCAGGCTAAGCTCCAGTACAAGTAAACCATCGTTTAAGAGAATGCCCCTCTGCCTTGTCTATTTCTTAGTCTCATTTTTCACTAGTTTCCTCCTTGCTCTACAGTCAACCCATACTAAGTTCCTTCCAATTCTTTAAATTTGTCATATTATCTCTCACTATGAGATTTTACATTTGCTGCACATTTTTTCTAGAATATACCACATTTTTCCTGGAATACACCTCTTGTCTTTCTATATGCTTTTAATAATTTCTACTTGCTTGACTAAGCTCCACAGTAGGTGCCACCTCTGCCCAGAGTCTTCTCTGGCCCCAGAATTGGGATTATGTGCCTTCCTATACGATGTACATCCTCATTGCTCAGTACAAATGCCTATCCCATTTCCATCTTTGCACTTGACACTGTGTATTAGCATTAACTAGCTTACTCATTCCTCTCTCTCTCCCCTTGTTTGAGGACGGGAGTGGTACATTATTGGCATTTGCATCCTTAGTTCCTAGTATAATACTTGACACATATTATGTCTTAAAGTTTCTTTTTGAAAAATTAAACAAAAGCCTTTAAGTATAGATTAAAGATGTGTGGTCAAAGCAAGTAAAAATACAATTTTAGATAGGGTAAAAGAATATATTTATTTTTCCCTTAAGGAAATTTTTATTAAAAAAGAAAACATGGCAATTACTTGAGAAATGTTGTGCAGTAAACAGACATTGAGTGGATCTTGAATCTCCATCTTCCTTCTTCACATACATGTTAATGTAGTATCGGAGGGATATTAATTTTGAAGTTAGAAGGACCTGAAAAGTTTTCTAAAATGCTCTGATTTTCTTATTTCTGGTAAAATAAAACAATAATTCTCCTTTTCTAAGGATTTTAAATATGAGGATTGTGTGGTTGCTACCTCAGTGACTATGGATGTAGCTATTACCAAATACATTTATTAATTTAACCTTGTAGAGCAATGATTTTCAGTATTTCTCTAAAAGCAGAACACATAATCACAGGGGGTCTGGGAGGTATCAATGAAGATAGCTCTCCACAACCTCCAAATCTGAGTCTCTGGCTTTTTTCCTTTAAAACATTTGCAAATTTGAAATTCTACCCCAATATTTAGCTCTGTTTGTTCTGATATTAAAATGCTCCTGGTAAGCCCTGGCCAGGTGGCTCATTTGGTTAGAGCATTGTCCTATACACCAAAGGGTTACCAGTTCACTTCTCAATCAGGGCACATATCTATGTTGAGGGTTCAATCCCCTGTCAGGATATATCCTGGAGGCATCTGATAGATGTTTCTATCTCACATCAATGTTTTTCTCTTTCCTTTCCTCTCTCTCTAAAATCAATAAAACATATCCCTAGGTGAGGATTAACAAATAATAATTAAATAAAATGTTCCTGCCAAATATTTTACATTTTCTTGCCACTTTTGCAACTTGGCCAAAGCTATAGGAATGTGTTCTAGCAAAAAAAAAAAAAAAAAAAAAAAAAAAGTGAATGGAGTGATAAGAGCCATTTCAGAGTCAAGAATTAAAAAGAAGTGAGTGTAAGAAACCCTTCTCATATTCTCTTTTGTTTCCAATAGGCTGAATGAGATCACAACCTATAATCCTAACAGGTGGCAGAGGAGCAAAGTAGAAAGAACATGGGGTCCCTGGACCCCTGTGAAGGAGAACTATCCCAAAGCTAGAATCGCCCACCTTGTTATATGAGCAAGAAATAAATTTCTATTAATGTACTTGAAGTATTAATTATTTTGAATCTACGTGTTATAGCAGGTACTGTCATTCAAACCAGGGCATACCGCACCCTCCAAAAAAGAAAGAGCTAACCAAGCATGGTGTAGTTGAAACATATCCTAACACACAAATTAAATGTTTTTTATATTGTCTATATTAATTAACACAAGTTTATTTGCACTTTCTAAATAAATGTAGTTGAAATGTTTGTTCAACTGTCTTATACTTTGCCATGCATTCAACCCTCTAATTAAAACATCTGCTCAGAATTTATCAATTTGCCAGGGGTTAAACTTTACATAGCATGAAAATTCAAGCTTAACATTCAGTGGTTACTCAGAAAGAAAGAGGGGAAGAAAAGATGAATGGGGAAATACAAGTGATGGTCCCAATCAAGCTATGTCAAATCACTTGTTATAGTACTAAGTAATGATATGTTCCTAGAATCTTTGCTATTTATGGTATGTATAAAAAATATAGAAAAGATATATTAGAAATTTAACTCTGAAGCATTATTTTTATATTCTAGAGAGCAAGTACCTTTAACTAAATAATTTAGATAGATTAGATAGATAGATAGATAGATAGATATCAAAGGCTTTTGACTACAAAGCAGATAATTTTCAACCCAAGTATGCATTAATATAGAAACTTATGGCTTTTAGCCACTCTATAACACTGTATTAATAACCTTAAAATATTGCTTCTTTATTATTACATGACTACTTTTTCCTATAATGATAAAAATAAATTAGAGAATCATAAAATAACTGAGATTAGAATCAACACAATCTCTAGTCCAATGATTATTCTGTTTCCTCCAAATCCATCAACCCTTTCTTTCCATCAGTTTTATTAAGCCTTCTGCCATTTAGCAACACTTACATTAATATTAATATCCTAAACCTTTTGTTTTTCTGACTCTTCATTGACACCATCTGGAAAACTCAATTGGATAAATTCAACTACACTTTGGTCTTTGTGTGCTCCTAAGCAGCTGACTACAACAGCAGAAAGCACACACAAGGGGCTGGAATGGTACCATTAGCGATGTATGGTACCATTAGCAATGTAATCTCTAGGTTTCTCTGGGCAGCTGTCTCTCCTAAACATCCAGAGAACCATTGAAAACTGTCTCTATTCTCAGATTTCTGATAATGCATCTCTCCTACCATATTTTCCCTCTCCAGATAAACTTACCTTCTACTTTCTGGAGATACAATAAAAAATGAAGGTATTTGATAGGGCTTTTCCTCAATTTACCACTACCTTAGATGTTAAAACAGTTTCATGGAAACCTCATCCTCTTTGTTTTCTCTTCTTGATACAATGGAGTTACCACCCAGTCTCACTCTAAGACCAATCTCTTCACATACTCTGAATTCCAACCCTTCCAGCTTTCGGCTTCCTCAAAAATCTTACAAGGGCAACTTTTTAATAAAATCTACCTGGCCTCTCCTTCTCTCTCTCTCTATTCTCTCTCTTTTGTAGCCTCATCATTCTCTAGCCAGAGATTAAATATTGGATATTTTTAAGATTTTATTTATTTATTTTTAGAGAGAGGGGAAGGGAGGGAGAAAGAGAGAGAGAGATACATTAGTGTGTGGTTGCCTCTCACGTGTTCCCTGCTGGGGACCTGGCCTGCAACCCAGGCATGTGCCTTGACTGGGAATCAAATAAGCAACCCTTAGGTTCACAGGCTGGCATTCAATCCACTGAGCCACACCAGCCAGGGCTAAAGATTGGATTTTTTTCATGGCTTAGTCTCAACCAGTCTTTCTTTTCTTCCAACTCTGTTTAGTTCAATCTTCAACACATATCCCACCTATGACCTTGAGATTAGTATACACATGTTTTCTCTGACAACTATCTGCATTTTTATGTCTCAAAGACACCTCGGAATCATAATGTGCAATATTAAACTCCTCCATCTCATTGCCCATGCTCCATTCCAAATCCACATCCCGTGTGCCAGCTTTTCTCCTTCAATACTTTTGATCCATTCATTTCTTCCCAACTCTTCCACCATCCTTCCAAGTCAAGACACTGTTATCTTTTACTTAGATTCCTGTAATTTGGCTTTTTATATCACATTTTTATAGTAAAACAATCTTTTAAAATAATACAAAGGAATATTAGTCTGTCATTCTATTTAAACATTTTCATGACTTCCTTTTGTTCTCCAGAACCTTAACCAAATGCTTAACATGCTTGACTGAATTCTGTACAGTTGCCTGCAAGTCCTTGCCATCTGAGATTCAGCAGTCACAGCGTTGTGTTCACACATTTCATAGCCCTATGACCTGAGATGCTTTACACAAGCTGTTCCCTTCTCCTGTTTCTAAACACCCCATAAACCTCAGCTCAGACTTTGTTCCTCAGGGACATTGCTCAGATATTGAAGTCTACATCAAGTATAGTACACCCTCTTACCACTTTCATAAGGTATCATAACTTTACATTTTTATGTGTTTTTGTTTAATATCTAGTCCCGTTGTGAGGTCAAGGACTATTGTTTTATTTTTCTCACTCTGCCTATTATCACAGTCCCAGGAACACCATGGGTTCTCTTTTCACATTTGTTGAATATATAGAAAAATAACTTAGAAATCATTCTATTTGTGCCCAATTTTAAGTCATATAATAGATTTGTATCAAAGTTTACCAAAATCTCTGACTTGAATTTTAGATAATTCACTCAAACCAGATGTCCTCACAGTCACTCATGGGAAATAGGCTTCATTTCTGTCACTTTGCATCTTTTTAAAATGTGTTTTGGGGTATTCAATTCAATTTTAAAACCTGGTAATTATCATCCACAATCTACTGGAAAAGAAGATCCTTGTTATTCTTTAACTGGTTCTTCTGGGTATTTTTCATATTTTCTTTCCTTTCAGCTTCCATTTCACAATGGTTTGTCTCCTCTTTGAGTTACTACACAACACGCACATGAAAGAAAGTGGATATTTTTGACATCAAGCATACACACAAAGTTTAGTGCCCAAACTCTGGTTACTTATAAAACACAGTTTGAGCTGTCTAACAGCAATGTGTCAATTAGTAGAATATAAGTTTGATGAGGATCAGGATCTGCATCTGTTTTGTTCACTGATGTACCTCTAGCTCCTAAAAGAGCACCTGGAATACATATGTACTCAGTGAAAACTTGTTAAATAAACAAACTTCCACATAAAATATGATTAAACCATGGCAAAAATATTTTCTAAAATCATTTTATTATTCTCTTTTTATAATATATAGACTGTGTCCTCAATAAAATTTTGTTTCACAAGCAGGGATAACAATATTAAGAAAAATCCAATGTGTATCCCAATTATTTCTTATAATTTTCTAAAATGTATAAAACTGGTAGACTATTAAAATTCAAGTTCTAAGCCCTGGCTGGTATAGCTCAGTGGATTGAGCCTGTGAACTAGACAATCGCAGTTCAATTCCCAGTCAGGGCACACGCCTGGGTTGCAGGCCGGTTCCCTGCAGGCCAGTTCCCAGCAGGGGATGCGCAAAGGGCAACCATACATTGATGTTTCTCTCCCTTTCTCCTTCCCTTCCCCTCTAAAGATAAATAAATAAATTTTAAAAAATTCAAGTTCTAGTGATGATTCCTGAAAATCATATGCAAAAGTAAATGGCATTAATGCACTACATTATCAACTCCTGACTTAAGAATTAACAAAAGCTCAGAACCTTAGTGGGTAGGGACACTGGGAGAACTGTGATGGACATGGTGGTATCACTGGAACAGAACCGTAGCATAGAGAACACTGGTCAGGATAAATACCTCAAATACCATATTTATGACACGTTTTTCTGCATATTTTAATATCTATAAAATTGAGAGCCATCTGAAAATCAATATAGTTTCTTTAATTGGTAATATTTTCTTATTATTGGCAAACAAAATAATGCCAGCTTCAAAATACAACATTTTAATTCAATTAAATGCTTTTATAACTACAGATTTATAATTGAGATAAACAAAGGTTTTGGAAAGAGAGGAGAAAAATAAGATTATTAGGAGCAAAGAAAAGCATTATAAATTTTTATCTACTTACCACAGTTCTGTCCTTTATATACATGGAAATATGTAGTATTTGTTACATTATACTGGAGTCAGTTATGAATCTGTCTGCCTCATTAACTAAACTCCTTAAGAACAGGACTATGTGGTAATTCTCCTTCTATCCCCAAGTACTGGGCACTTGATAGAAGTTTAAATTCATTTATTCAAGTAAGTTAAATCTAATAGCTTTGTCTTCTACAGGAAAGGCAGCAAATAGAATGTATTGCAATAAATTTTTAAGGTACTTCATCAGAGTACATTAAGCTCCTTAAAAAGGAACATTAACTTACTTGGGCTATTTGGTTACTCTCTGATGCACTAATGCATTAATTTTGTGCATGCAATAATTACCAAATCAGGAATTACTAGTGAAAAATTAATTAAAATCTACTCCTCCAGGGCACCTAACAATGCCCACGTGACCTAAACTATTTATGAAAAATAAGCATATGCTCCAAAATTAAACTTGTCAGGGAAGTTAATTGTCACACATGATATAAATTTATAAAGGTCTCAACTTTCTAGAAGTTTATAAATGCAAACACACGACTGCAACTGGCACACTGAACATGGAACACAAACAGTATCTGAGTAATTCAGTGTAAATACTTTCATATCTTGTACAACCCCAGCATGAACAAATTTAGGAGTAGAATGAAGAAAACACCCAGTGTGGCTGAATATGTGGTAGAGATGGCAAATGATCAGTTCTAATAAGTCAAGGGAGAGTCCACATCAATGTTGGCATTTTCAGTGTTCTCTGAATGATAGCAAAAAATATTTCAATCACCAAGAATATGGTAGAAAAAATTGTCCAATCAAGGATGTCATCAAAGAAGACAAAAATTGTTAATGAAACATACATAAGAAAAGGTTTAGAAAGAATGAAACTTTCAAACTGAAGGAAAATAAAATAGAGCTGAATTTTTAGTTACAGTGGTAGTATAAGGCATTTTTCTTCCATTTGTCTTCCTGAAAAGTCACTAAACAATTAAGAATTAAAAAAACAAAAATAAAATGAATTTTAAAACCTCAATACTCTTATCTTTAGTGTACCAAGCAAAGAGCTATAATTCCAAATAATGTTGAAGAATAACAGAAAATCATATTTTGTTCTCTACCAAAGCAAAGAAAGATGCTAAGAAACAACACTCACTATAGCCTTCCACCTCACCTCCAACCTGAAGAGGAAAAGTTTGCCCTTAAAAGTATGCAAGACAGTCCAGAAATATTCTCTCAGGATCTTTATAATGAGGGCCAGGAGCAGGCCATGGCAGTTGGATTACGTCAGTCTGTTCCCAGACTATCCATGGGAGGTCTGCTGAAGAAGAAATTCCACTGGAAGCCCAACGGGTTGCTAAATTCCTGGCCACCCCTCCAAGACCAATGGTTAAAGATAAAGCAAGCTGAAGCAAAGAAAAAAATGCAGAGAATAGCACATAACAGCAAAGATATGTGCAAGAGATGAATGGTGAATCTCACCAAATGCTTCAGGCTATGCCCTAAGGACAAAGTTGAATTAGCGAGAACTGGTCCTAGAATTGCACACTTCAGTCAAATCTGAGGAGAGCCTCAGCACTCTCCTCCAACTGCCCCATACTCTATTTTCAACAAAAACCTGACCCATTTAAAGATGAGTACCAAATGAGAACTAGCATAGAGCATATGCTGAAAAAAAATCATCATTTGACTAAAGCATGCATTTAGTGTTTTATAGATCAGCATCATATTAGGTGGTTCGGTTACATTAGTGAATGATACAGACACCTGCTCTCATGGAGCTTCATTCCAGTAGGGGAGACAGAAAATATACAATGAACATACAAAGCTAATGAAGTTAAATGTACGTTAGAAAATAATAGTTGTCGTAAAGAGTAGTAGATCTTGTAACAGGGATCAGAAGTGCTGGAGAAGAGGGCAGGGAGCCGTATTAAATAAGACAGTCAGCAAAGCGACACTGAGCAGATGAAGTCTGAGCACACACACAGTGGAGACATGGAAACTAAGAAATCAGATATCTGATAAAAAGAGCATTTTAGGCAGAAAGACCCTGAGGTGTGGGTTCCTGAAACATCAAAAGACTACTAGAGTGGGAAAAATACAGCATAGATTAGTAGAACGTGAGTTCAGAAAGTCGATGAGGGTGCAGACAAGTGGGGGAGTCCTCAGATCCTGTAGGCCTTTGTGGGCCATTGTAAGGGCCTTGGGTTTTACTCCAAAGGAAATGGGAATGTAGGGTAGGGTTCTGAGCAAAGGAGTAACAAAGTCTGACTAGTACTATAGGAGGAGCACTCTTATTTCTCTGCAGAGAATAGACTTTTGAGAGCAAATATAAAGGTAGGAAAACATGTTAGTACTGAAGTAATCCATGTACAAAATATTGAGTAATGGTAATTTAAGCAAGAGTGGTGGTAGTTTTGGTAGTAAAAAGTGGTTAGACTTTGGGTATAAGTTGAAACAAGAGTTTCTGACACATTGAAAGTGAGTTGCAAGGAAAGAAATTTCAAGAATAATTTCATGGCCTCTAGCTAGAGCACATGAAAGGATATGATCATTAAGTAAGATGGAGAAAATTAATGTTGTTCAGCAGGTGTAAAGGCAGAAATCAGAAGTTCAGTTTAGAAATGCCAAATTTGAGCCATCTGTTAGGTATCCAAGTGGCGATGTCAGTAGGCCACAGAATGTATGAGTCTGAGTTCAGGAGAGAGATCTGGGCTAGAGTTATAAACTCAGTCGGTGTCAGGCTTAGATGGTTCTCAAAGCCAGATGAGCTCAGAGACTGATGAGTTCATCAGGGAATGGGTGAGAATAGAAGGGAGAAAAGGACCAAGAACTGAGTCTGGGGCACTCCAACATTAAGAAGCATAGAAGTACAGGAAAATAAAAATAAAATAAAATAATACACCAGCAAAGAACACTGAAAATCAGAGTCAAAAAAGAAAAACCAACAGGAAAAGATGAGTAGGTCTGCATTCTGACTGATAAATATAGTAATGTGGTGGTCATTAATAACATTGAAATTAATATTTTTACAAAGAGGAGCAAGGAAATAATTATTGGAAGGGTTTAAAAATGGGTGGAGGAGCACTGATGTAAGTACAGTGAAGTAAGTACTGGAAAATCTTGCATGAGTTTACTGTAAGGGAAGACCATGAATAGAGTATGGAAGAAGTGGAGGCAAGTGAAAGTTTTTATTTTCACAATATCTGAAAAATAATGGCATGCATTATGTTGGTAGAAATAAGGTTGATTACAACAAAGAAAAAGGCAAAATCTCTTCTGCCTATTCTTAAATAAGGGAAAGGGTTGGTGTCTAACACAAAAGGCCTTTAGGTAGGAGCATGGATGCTTTATGTAAGAGGTGGAAAAAAGTAAGAGACGGTATATGTTGAGAGATGGCATGTGTGATACTGGAAGTTATTTCTGATTGCTTTGATCTTTTGTGCATGTGTGTGTGAAATAGAGCTCAAAGTGATCAACTACGAGCACAAGGGTAGAGGTATTGTAGACTCAAGACAAAATGAAAGGTTTTGAGATAATCACCAGGAGTGGAACAATAAGCAGAATAAAAGTTCAGAATATAATTGCCTGGTAGTATTAAATAATTGTGGTTATAATAACAAGTGAAACCAGCATAGTTATGAAGTTTTTCCACCTTTGTTCAGACGCACAGCTACAGGTACAAAACAGGCTGATGTATATTTAACGAGGCTTGAGATTTTGCTAAGCCAATATGATGATGAATCAAGCAAGAACAGAGGAGTCCAGGTGTGTGTAAATAACTATAATGAATCACCATGGAATTTTAATGAAATAACAAAGGGAGTGTGGGAATAAAGGAGAAAAGAAATAGTTAAATGGGGCATCAGGTAGAGTGGAATAATTCACTGAAAGTATGTATGGGGATGAGAGGGAGCTGGGGTCAAATTAGTAGAGGAAATGGACTGAAAAAAGGAAGTGACAGAGGGCAAAATTCATAGATTAGATTTTTTTTTAATCAGGCAAAAGAGACATATAAAGACTAAGAGCTGTTCAGGAAAACTGGAGAAATCAGACATAGATACAAGAAGTTAGAGACATGAAGTCTCCGGATACAGGTCAAAGAAGACCTTAAAAGGCAACCAAAATAAAAGGAAGAGAAAGAAATTAAAAAAAAACACATTTCAGAGACAAAAGCTCTTTGGAGAATGAATACTAATTACTCCAATAAACATTCAAGAATAGATGGGACAGAGTGGAGGAAAATCATATACAATGAAATAATAAAGAATTATAATAAGATATTAGTAAACTATGAAAGGACATATAGAGGGTTCAGCTATGAATAACATATACTTTTAAAAAGTGAATATAGCTAATTCAAGGATAAAATAAAGATTAATATGAGTATTTGAGTAGAAAGGGTCATGTCACTTATAAGGAGACAAAAACATCTGGCTGAGCAGAGATTCTCTGCAGGGAAACCGAGACCCAGAAACTCTTGAGCATTGTCTACGAAGGTTTAAAAGTTCTGTAGTCCCAGAATTTCATACTTATTAAAGTTATTCCTGAATAGAAAGGAAACATCTTCTCAAATTTTTAAGACATTAGAGACCACAGGCATAAAGAGAGAGCCCCTCTTGATTAAAAATGAAATTCACTCACTAAAATATTTAATAGAAATTAAACTCAAGGTCAGAAGGTACTTGCTTATCAGTAACTCCATTAATATGTAAGAAATTATAAACTATGTATATTGTGATTTCAGAAAAAATGCAAATTTTATAACCCTTAATATGTAAAAATAATATTACTAATAATATATCAGAGGAATTAAGGTGGGAAGAAGTATAAGAATGATGAATTTCCTCATCTTGTCTGTTAACAAATCAATATAATCTGAAGTTGAAATATGAAGCTAAACATGAATTAGTACTCAAATCACTAACTCTTTTAATATATTTTTCTTAAGTATAAAGCGTTCTTTTAGAAACTAGTATCTCTTATTTTAAAGAATCAAAAATACCTTATTTTACATTATTTCACTATATTTCATTAAATTCAAGTAAAATTATCAGGATTGTTAGCATTTTAAAATGCCATTAGCTTATATTATCTATTTTTGTCTCTCTAAATTTTCACCAGCAGGGAGAGGAAGACAGAGAGACTTTCATGACATGTTTTTCACCAAATGTTTATAATGACTTTGGAAATTCAATATGACTAAATGGAAAAGTAAAATGCCCAGTGGGTACAGGAATACAGAAAAACTGGCAGTCTTCTATGCTGCTAATAAAAATGTTAGTAAAATTGTCCTTGTCATAAAACTTTAAGTACTTTAGTATTCTCATTTTCCTATGAAATATATCTAGGTTTCTATCTGGCTATCTTTCTCTAAAGCTATATATTTAGGAGATAAATAAACTATTCCAAACTCTTAAGCAAGGTTATCACTGAATAGTGAAATCATCCTTACTTTGTTTCCCTCATCTGTAGTTGTTTTAATATCCTACATTAACTTGAAATATATTTCAATTCTAAGATGCACATATTTTCACATCCTTGAAATCAAGAAAAGCAAAAAAAAAAAGTAGTTTCCTAGATTCCATAAAATGTACTGGTTTTATAATGGAAATATGAGAGCATTTCACATAAAGGAGGCATGATGATTAAGGAGAGACTGCACATGATAATTGGTCTACCTACCTTAGAACTGACTCGGAAAGTTTCAAAGATCAGTAAGGAGAAGCTAACAATGAGGTTGCAGCAGAGGTTGTTTTTTGTACAGGTTCAATCAAACTTAAACAGGAAGGAAATATTCAATAGGATTGAAGATGTTTACCATGTTAAGCAAGATGAGCAAAATGAGAGTCTGGGATGAAAACAGAACCAAAAAAATCTCCCAAATCTTTCCTGCAACATTTCATTTGAATTGGAGTGCAGCGTTATGAGAAAACACTTGCCCAGTGGGCAGCCAGAACGACATGGGAAGGCATAGAAAAGCAGTCTCGGGGGGCTATACTCTTTCTGAGTGGGGTCTATTTATGAAATTCTTTAACTATTGAAATGTAACCAGATTTTGAGCCTGTTTCTTGCCAATGCAGGACTGAACATATCTTACATACAAGTTTGATAAATATTAATTTCACAATTCTCACATAAATATAAAAAATAATTTTACATTGACTTAAAGGTGACTCTGCCTTCTCTTCCTGCTTAATCTTTACTATTTGTAATTTTATTCAAAACCTTTTCACCAAATTCTAACACATTTGGGACTTCTACCCTTCCCTCAAGTATGCATAGGTAAAACATATCATTGAACTATTGTATTTTCCTTGTCCTTGGAACAGATTCTTAGGACACATTTGCAAATCAGTGAGAGGCAAGGAATGGTCATTCCTCAGAATATAAAGTTATCCTTTCACTGAACCGAATTTTAAAATAATGACTAAGGACTATTAAGGTTTAGATAATTTTAAATTTGTATCAGATTCTTGCAGTATAAAGGGGAATTAGTTTCCTTTTCCAAAAGTGTTAAATGAAGATTTTAAACTGCCTTACCCAGTGAGTTTGACTGCATGTGTCCGAAGCTTTCGATACTTTTCTGATTCTTCATTTGTGCTGGTGACATGTCTGTATATCCCTGACTTGTAATGGAAGAAATCCTCATGGACTTGCATGATGGCTAAAACAAAATTCAAGAGGTAACATAATATGGTTAAAGCATAGTATTTAAAAAACCTCTAGAAATTAGCCTGAAAGAGTAAGTGGGTAAATTGTCAGAAGTAGAATTTTTAAAAATATTTCATTGATCATTTAAAAAATAATATTTTATTGAAAATCGGGACAGTTATCCTGATTTTCTCCCTTTGACCTCTCCACCCAGCACCTCCACTTCCCCAGGCAATCTGCCAACCATTGTTCTGGTCCACCAGTCATGTGTATAAGTTCTTTGGCCACTCCATTTCCTACACTGCACTTTACATCCCCATGGCTATTCTGTAACTACCTATATGTACTTCTTAATCCCCTTACCTCTTTACCCATTCCCCCACACCTCACTCTTATCTGGCAACCATCAAAAAGCTCTCTGTATCTATGATTCTGTCTCTGTTCTTTTTGTTTGCTTAGTTTGTTTTTTAGATTCCATTGTTGATAGATATGTATTTACTGTCATTTATTGTTCATAATATTGATCTTTTTCTTACATAAGTCCCTTTAACATTTCTTATAATAATGGTTTGGTGATGATGAACTCCTTTAGTTTTTCTTGTCTAGGTGGCTCTTTTTCTGCCCTTTGACTCTACATGATAGCTTTGCTGGCTAGAGCAATCTTGGCTGTTGGTCCCTGCTTTTCATAACCTTGAATATTTCTTGCCAATCCCTCCTGGCCTGCAAAGATTCTTTTTGAGAAATCAGCCAACGGTCTTACAGGAAATCCCCTGTAGGCAACTAACTTCTTTACACTTGCTGCTTTTCGGATTCTCTCTTTATCTTTAACCTTTGGCATTTTAATTATGATGCTCCTTGGATGAGGCCTCTTTGCATCCATCTTGTTTGGGTCTCTCTGTGCTTCCTGGACTTGCATGTCTGTTTCCTTCACCAAATTAGAAAGGTTTCTTTCATTATTTTTCAAATAGATTTCCAAGTTCTTGTTCTTTCTCTTCTCCTTCTAACACCTCTATGATGAGAATGTTGGACCTCTTGATGTTTTTCCTGAGGCTACTTATACCATCCTCATTTTGGGGGGATTGTTTTTTCTTCTTGTTTTACCAATTGGTTGTTTTTTGCTTCCTTATGTTCCAAATCATTGATTTGATTCTTGGCTTCATCAATTGTTCCTTATTCCAATTAGCATATCCTTCATTTCTGACTGGATCTTTTTTATGCTGCTGAGTTTTCTCACTGAGTTCCTTGAGCACCCTTATAACCAGTCTTTTAAACCCAGCATCTGACATATTGTTCCTCTCCATTTTGTTTAGCTCTTTCTGAAGTTTTAATCTGCTCTCTCCTTTGGGCCATGTTTCTTTGTCTCCTCATTTTGGCAGCCTCCCTGTGTTTATTTCTATGTATTAGGTAAAGCTGCTTTGACTCTGTATCTCCATAGTGTTGCCTAATGTAGTAGATGTACTGTAGGGTTCAATGGCACAGACTCCCCTATCATCCAAGCTGGTTACTTGAGGTGCATCCTTGGGATGAGTACACCCTCTTCTTGTAGTTGACCTTGGTTGCTGTTAGCAGATTTACCCAGGCCAGTCAGCTGCAAGAACTGGCTGTGACCACTGACCATCAACCTTTATCCTCTGTGGAGGATCAGCTAGCTATACAGGCTCAGGATGGTAATGCTCTATCATGGTCTGTAGCTGTCCACTGGGTTCACAGTCTCTGGGGTTTCCTGGGTGGTTCAGGACAAGGTCAGCCCCCACCCTGTGTTTTGTCTGGGGCCACCCTGCCTGACTGATAAAGCAATCTGAGGGGGCTGCTACTAGTGCTGGGCTTGGAGATTCCCATGCAAAGCCAACCTGTGAATCTTGGCTTGCTTCTGCTAGTGCCAGGCCTGGGGTTGTTGCTTCTTTGAGAGGTTTTAGGAAGTTTTGCAGTATGAGCCAAGACTAGTCATGCATATGGAAATGCAGCTTGAGTAGGCCTAGAAGTTGGGTGGCACAGAGTCTTTGGGGATCTCCAAGGTGGATCAAGCAGTGTTACAGGTTGATATAATAGTCTCAAATAGGGCACCAGCCTGCTGGCTCCATGGTTTCAAGCGGGGAGAACTCAGAAAAGGGGCAATGGCCTCTGCTCACCCCAAGAGACACTTCAGTCTCTCCCAGTATGTCACTGATGTCCTTCAAGCTGCCACCACAGCTCTGGAGACTGAGCTCCAGCAGTCTGAGTAAATGTGTCCATGTGGGGATTCTGTAAGAGGAACTGCTTGGGGCTCCAGAAGTTTCTTCCACCAACTCAATTCCCAAAGTTGTGGGGAGTTCCTGGCACTGGAACCCTGGGCTGTGGGGCTGGTGTGGGGCTGGGACTCCTGGTTTCTGAGATACCCTCCCAAATTTTTATCTACCACATATGGGTATGGGACTAGCCCATTCAGCATCTGTGCCCCTCTTACCAATCTGGATGGATGTGGTTTCTTTAATTCTGTAGTGTAGGACTTCCATTCAACTTGATTTCTGATGGTTCTGAGTGATGGCTGTTCTATATTTTAGCTGTAATTTTGATGTGTTTGTGCAAAGAGGTGAGTCATGTCTGCCTACACCACCATCTTGACTAGAAGTCCTTTGGGAGTAGAATTTAAGCAGGGAATTTCCAACACAGCCTAATTCTAATTTCTGCTTAACGTAATTGGTTACAATATTTCCTTTTTTAATAGAATTTATTGGGTTAACATTGGTGAATAAAATTATTTCAGGTGGACAATTCTATAATACATCATCTGTATATGATATTGTGGGTTCACCACCCCAAGTCAAGGAATAACTACCCTCTTCTACCTCACCCACACTTTCCTTCTGGTAATCGCCACACTGTTGTCTGTGTCTATGAGTTTTAGAGGGTTTTTTGCTTAATCCTCTTACCTTTTTCACCCAGCCTCCTTCCCTGACAGCTGTCAGTCTGTTCTCTATATCTATTAATCTGTTTCTGTTTTGTTTGTTAGTTTATTTAGAGAGTATTTTACTAAGTGAAATAAGCCAGTCACAGAAAACAAGTACCCTATGGTATCACTTATATGTGGCTGCAATACTTTCTTATTCTCTAATGAGAACAACTTTTAGTTGTTTGAGTAGTACTTAAGTATACATTATACCCTTGAAACACTACCTATTCTTAATTGATAGAGGCGCTATTATCAACAGGGGTGTCCAAGCCACAGCCCATGGGCCACATGTGGCCCAGGATGGCTATGAATGAGGCCTAACACAAAATCACAAGTTTACTTAAAACATTTAGATTATTTTCTTAGTGTTTATATACTTAATGTGTTGCCCAAGACAACTATTCTTCTTCTAGTGTAAGCCAGAAATTCCAAAAGGGTGGACACCCCTAACAAGGAACTGAGTTTCTTGAAGAACCACCACACTTGGCTAATAATTTGCGATTCTTCTATTAACCTTATACTTCACCAAAACCCTCTTAAAACTCCAATTAAGCTAGCAATGAAGTGTAAGACTGGCAAGCTGAGCTTAAAGTAATTATCCCTAATCCTTAGAAGTAAGTACAAATCTTTCTTCAGTGAACTAATAATAAAAAAGCAAACTGTTGGCAAAAGAATTTCATCCTCCTAGCTCTGGAGAGCTATTCTTTGGAAAGTAAAAGCTTATACTTTATGAAGTTCTTCTTTGTGCCCTCACTCTGAGTACTTCTTTTCTGCACTGTGCACTTTGTTGAAGGGCTTGGGCAATTCAAGGTGAAGACTTTAAACATTTCTTCTAGAAGATGTGAGCAGCAAGATAAGTATACCTTCATAACTATGTACAATGCTTGTCTATCTCCTGTGTAAAATGCTTGTTTATCTTAGTTTAACATGCATTTTAAATAAAACAGGAACTAAAGTCACTGGCTAAAATGAAGCTTCTACTCCAAAGTCAAAAATAACTTTTTAATGTTCCATGCCTTTTCTGATGCTGTTCAAATATTCTCAAAAAAGATTAAAAATTTTTATCGACTTTAAAACACATTCCCATAGGTTTTTAAGAATTTATATAACTGTACTCTATGAGGATCTTTGCTTTTGTTCTCTTTCCATAACCTAAACTTATTTTTAATTCTACATATTTTAGAAGAATGCACATAGTGTTATTTATTCAGCACTCTGTTGCCTTTTATGTCCTTTTGCATGGAGACTAGAGAAACACACAATGTTAGCCGGGCAACAATGGGCAAACAATCACGCTGCATCTACAGAAAGAAGAGTCGATCAGCATTTACAAAACTGGGAGAATTTGCCAGTGGTTTTCCTCTTCTATAGAACCACAGGCTTCTTTAGCTTTTCCCAACTCTCTTGTAACCACCATGAATAAAATACACCTTTCATTTCTGAAAAATACTGCCAACAAAAGAAAAATGGGTGAGAAGTGATCACAATAAACTTGAGGGTGGCCATTTCCTTCAGTTTTGGACACGAAAACAGACTTGATGAACCCACAAACATCTAACTATTCAAAGTACTGCAGTGCAATTTTATTTTTGGAAAACTGCAGCGAACAGACAGAATTACCATATGCAGGATGAACATGGCAGCAGCTCAGTCTTTCGCCCCTGGCTCAGGCTGTCAGGAGAGAGGTTCTCAACAAACATTTGTTCAATGGATACAGGATACTTTGCATTTCAATTTATTATTTTGAAATTGTATCTATTTTTCCTTGTTAAGTGAAATTCACAGTCATTTAAGTATATGACCATAAAAAAAAACTAAAGTGTTTTCAGCTTTAAGTGATAATGATCCAAATATCTTTTGACAGAGGGGGGAGACACACAGAGAGAGAGAAAGAGAGAGAAACTTATAAAAGTAATAATTATGTGAAGATTCAGAGAGGTTAAATAACTTGCCCGAGGTCATTTAAGTAGCAAATATCAAAGTTCGATTTTTAAATTCATTCTTGAGTTCAAATGCCTGTACTCTTTCAAATTTGTCACACAAACTCCATCGTCTGAAGTATATATTTAAATTATACACGAATTGCTCTTCTCTTATAACAGCCAACAAAAATGACACAAATGCAAGGAGGAAAAAGTATTTGTATCCATTTGTTCTAGATTTTGTATAAGGTCCCAGGTCTTTTTAAAAGTAAACATGGTTCAGGATATGTTTACTGTAAGCTTCATTTTTTCAGTAAATGTTCAGCGGTGATAACAATAAATACTAATTATTCCAATGCAAAAATCCGTGGTTACTGCTAGATGTTGAATAAATACTAATTAGGTCAGTATTCAGCACTCCAAAGACAAAAGCTGGCCAACAGTTCCTTAGATATACATCAAATATGTTAAATTTAAGTTTTAGTTTATTCAAATTTGTTTGCTGGATTTAAATGTATTTGCTTTATCCTACTACACTGATAATATATTTTGCACCCTTCAATGTTCACAGCCTGAATTTTCATTTTATGCCTTCCAGATTTATGTTTCTGCGTTCTTGAAGACAATGTTTAGTACAGAGAATATATGCTGTAAATGTATCTTTAGCTATGCCATTGGCACAATATAAAACTGAATAAGGAGAGGAACAGCATATCAGAGGTGATATCTTAAAAATCAGTCAATGTACAGTAAACATTTTCTTTTTTAATTTGCTATTTGTTTACTATCCATTACATGTTTATAAAATTGATAAAAATAGAAGGCCTTCATAAAACACAAAATCAGACTGGTTTACTTGATTTATTTTGAGTTTATAGAAAAAGAAAAGTACCTACTTTATTTCTACTGCAAAACCTTGATTTTTTAAAATTCATTACCTGATCCATTTAAACTGAAGGTGAGAAAATTTCTAACAGTACGTATGATGTTTAAATATGACCAAGCAATTAAATGAGCTCATCGCTCAGCATTTCATGTTTGACTGTCTGCTGAGTTCATGATCACTTTGGAAAGATTTAACAGACTTTCATCAAATGTGTCATGAATATGTAAGAATTCAATTTATGGGTGAATCTACTTTCTTAAAATAAAATGCACCTAATGAAGTTACTAGGCGAATGTATTTTCCATGATTGCACTGACCTTCGAACTGTTGAACCCTTAGGAATTCTCTGAAAGTAAAAATTTTCTTCCTTTTATTAAGTCCCTTTTACACAAGCTAAAATGTAATGTTAGTTAAAGGAATAAATATCATGCAACCATATTTCATCCAAGCTTACCTTGAACTGGTCCATTATGTATGATTTCTTTCATTATTTCAATTTCCTAGAAGGAATAAGATAATTGAGCATGGTCGCTGCTATCAGAGCACACCAGGTCCATTGTCTGGCGTGTATTAGATGTTGTCCAATCAGCTTAGGAGCACTTACACAACCCGGTGTGCCTTGACCGCTTGCCTTGAATCATACTTTGAAACACTCACATTTAAAACACCCTATTGATGAAGTCGTTAAAATAAAATGCACCCATTTATGTTACTGGCTTTAACGCTGATAATAATTTTGGAATGGAGAGAAAATATAATAGCTTCTTATGCTGACAAAAAATAATAAGTTAAAACCATGTTTAGTCCTGGTTGGTGTGGCTCAGTGGATTGAGTGCCAGCCTGCAAACCGAAGGATCGCTGATTCAATTCCCAGTCAGGGCGCATGCCTGGGTTTCGGGCCAGGTCCCTGGTGGGGAGTGTATGAGAAGCAACCACAGGGTGGTATTTTTGTCCCTCTCTTTCTCCTTCCTTTCCCCTCTGTCCAAAAATAAATAAATAATACCTTTAAAAAAATAAAACCATGTTTAATCATTGGTGATTAGTGCCATCTCCATTCTTTTGATCACAGGAGCAATACCAGATGCATGCTTAGCAAACTTCCTCAGAGTAGGTTTAGCACACAAATGTTGCTACCCAATGTGTAATGCAGCCCTTAGTAAAGAGCCAGGTTATGCATTCATTCATACTTCTATGCACATGTATCACAAAGTATATACCACAGGAAACCAGGATAGTAACAAATATTGACCCTGAACCTACCCTCAATGTATTTATGTTTTGGTGGAATAGACAGTAACACAACTAACTGCATTACAAAATGATAAGTTCTGTTATAGTTACAAGCTCAAAGTGCCATAGACACACACAAAAAACAGAGAAATTAAGTCAAGAAAACCTCACAGAAAAGATTAAGTTTTGACTTGGACCTTAAGACATATGTGGGATTTTACCAGATGGAAATAGGTGGGATAATCACTTGGGTAAGAAGAATCGTCACTTGGCTAATTAGAGAAGCATGAAAGAATCTGGTGTAGCTAGGAAGCAGACAGTAGTCCTTCAATCAGGTGCATTATGGTTGGGTAGAGGGGTAAATGCTGGCCAGACAAGAGTCTGCAAAAGCAGTAGTCAGAACCAAATCATGAAAGCCTATGTGTCGTCATGAGAATACTGGACTGTATTCTGCAGGTAACTGGAAGACAGTGAAGATTCAGATATTCTCAAAGTGAGAAGGTCTGGCTAACATTGATACGACGGAGTAAAATTTGCCAATGCTTTTGATGTGACGAACTGGAATACAAGGGTGTCTTCTTCACATTGTTGCTATGTCTACCTTAATTATTTTGTGGAGTAAGGCAAAACATTATAATGAGCTACTATAACAAATTAAATGTCAGCAAAAAGGGGTTTGATTTAGCTTTTACTTGTCAAGTATATTAATTAATTAAATAATTATAAAACTCTAGTTCCATGGACATTTTTAAATGTAAGTCAATCATTTATACTGCTAATATTACAAAGATCAGAAATCATACCCAAATTGGAAGTCTTCAGTGAGCACTTTAAGAATATAAAAAATGAGGGAAGGGAATTTAAGGGGGAAAAAGGGGGAGGGATTTGGAGGAACAAATATGAAGGACACAGGGACGAGAACTAAGGGGGGTGGAAATGGGAGGGAGGTAGGAGCACAGGGTGGGGGAGGCAGGGATGGGAGAAATAGACAAAAAACTGTACTTGAAAAATAACTAAATAAAATTATTTAAAAATAAAACAATTCTAAAAAGAATATCAAAAATTATACCTCAAATCATAGCATTATATTAGAATGTTACCATTTTAAATAGTTCTTAAATAGTTTTAATAACAGTGGAGCTGTAGATTTTGAACAAGTTAACCACTGGTAATTCATGCCATTTAGACTCACGTTGGAGGAGACTCTGTATGGAGGAGAGCATTGGTAGATCCTGTTAGATTTCTCAATGATGTTGGGACATGGCTTTGTGGCATGCCGTTTTCCCCGCCCATCAGACCTGCTTGCCATCGCACAGCCATTGCCAGTAGCATTCTGGTCCTTGAAGAGTGGGTAGCATGCATGAGATACCAGTCTATGAGGAATAAATGAAAAGGTAAAAGTAATATTTAGGAAAATGCATAGTATCCTATCTATATGCAATTTTACTGAATTAAACATTCTGCTTACTCACATGGGTAACTTTGATTCTAAAAGAGCAGTTTACTGATATTACATTAACCCCCACCCCCCCTCTTATTTCTTCATTATAATTTTTTTAATCTTGTTTTAATCCACTTAAATAAGTAATTCTATCTACATTATAAAATTTCCTGGGGACAAAAAGTGACCGTCAATAAAATCTGTGGTAATATTAATAGAGGAAGTACTTCTTCATTCTGCATCTATAATTACAATGCAGAAGAGCCAAATTTAATGTAAAAAAAAGACAATAAATTGTATTATATTTAGATGGGGTATTCTGATAAATTACATGTTTTATAATTGAGGGTATTTTTACATTTTATTAAGTTATAGATACCCTCTCCTAAGACTCCAACTATTATATGTCTTTAGTTCATGATACTTGGAGAAGTAGTATATGTTAAAATGATATTTAAAATTAATAAAGTAAAAAATTATCAGACATTACACAAAAGATAAACAATTTTAATCTCAAATTTTAAAACTGAACATAGAAAAGTACAAATTATTTTGCTCTTTGAATAAAGAAGCAGATGATAAAAAAAATGAAACAACAGAATCGGCCATATGATTATACAATAGGACTGGGTCAGGAAAAGTCACAAGTGTTCATGAGACTAAGAAAATCTAGGCAAGGAGCATAATGAAAGCAGAGCCATTAAAAATACTGACTGCTTCAAAAAAAATCTTTCCTTAAATGGGATAATGAGTGCTTTCCATTGAATTGTGTCACCCCCAAATTCACATGTTACAGCCCTAATCCCCAGTGCCGTGGTATCTGAGGATGGGATCTTTAGGAGATAACGAGCTTTCAATGAGGTCATGAGGTTGGGGTTTCTAATGGGATCATAATGGAAATAGTGTCCATATATGGGCAGGAGAACTCTCTCCGTCCTGTGAGAACATAATGAGGAGGTAAGCCAGTGAGAGGCTGGCTCCAAAACTGAATTGGCTAGGCCTTGGTCTTGAGCTTTTCAGCCACCAGAATGGTGAGAAATTAACTCCTACTGTTTAGGGCATCCAGTCTATGCTATCTTATGTTACCCTAAGCAGACTAATACAACGAGACTTAGCTGGGTCTCCATGATCATTTTTATGAACCTCCTAAAGGGTTTTGGTTTTTACCATAGTACAAAACAGAAACTAACAGTCACTAGTACACCAGAAAGGTATCAGCCCAAGTTGTCCGTTCTAAGCACTGCCTTAGTAGGCAAAACATATGAAAGAAATTTTTTAAGTGTATTACCACTCATCAGTATCTGACATCCACTTTTTCACAGCACATATCTGTTCTATAGCAGCTGCAGAGGATTCAGTGGATGAGGAAATAAAAGGTTAGTGGTACATATATATACTACTAGCTGTCAACTACAGTTTACTTAGCCAAAGAACTCAGCTCTTAAGTAGATGAGCTCTCAGTAGACACAAGGGTGCTATGTGGATTATCAGGGTGCTTGAGAGTAAAGAAATGCAACCTGCCTTTTCTCATCCAATGGGATGGAGACAATTAATGAATGATATTGAAGAACTGAAGCAACTGTAAATTACTCCTTTATTTTATTCATCTGATTCTTAATCTAACTTACTTGACATTATCTTCCCATATACTTGGGTAACTGAAAGTTTCAATGGAAGTATCAGTGATATCAATTACTGTATTCACTCCATGGGGTTCAGTAGAGCCATTCGGCTTGTAGAAACAAGAAGGCAGTGCTTACTTGAATCTTTCTATTAATTTGGCTAGGAAGTAAACATTCTTTAAATAATTGTTTCCAATAGCTTATAAACTAAGTAGATACCAAACAAAACATATATTTATATAGATTTAGCATATATATTTGTACATTTTTGTGAAAATTTGAAATATATATATTTTTCTTTATTCTAATCATAGGAGCCCTCATAAGAATCCTAGAAATACATGCTGGGCAGCTATTTACCCACGTTTTCTCAGGTACCACCAAGCCCTATCGACGCTTCCACTGTTGCATCCATGGCGGTTCTTGGCACAGCAAGAAATCAAGTTCTGAGGAGACAGATTGGCTGTGTATCGCCCCTTAGACTGAATTGCTATTCGGTCAGCAGCCACACCTATCTCAAATAAAATATTGGTTAATATTAAAATGACACATGACATTTCTAATGATTTGCATATCCCCTTTTATTTTGAACCCTACACCAGTCTTCTAAACTTTATATAATTTAAAATTAAGGCAAAATATCATTAACATATTTATAAATTCCAATAGTTAACTATATCGTAATTCATGTCATAATTTTTATCTGATTTTGGTATTGTTCCATTGTCTTATCAACTTCAAAGACTTTTCTACTTCCCTGTTTCTTTCATATTCCATATACCTCTGAATTCTTCATTAAGAAATCAGTCAAGTGACTTTAGGGCCAGAGCTATATGTTATTTACATTTGTATCTCCTACACGTAGAACAGTAACTTACATCTAGTCAAAAATAAGTGTATGTTTTTTAATGAATGTAACTAAAATAATGAAATCAGAAACACTTATTATAGAAATATTAATTGGAAAGTCATCTATGTTAATCTGATGTATTGGAATAAATTGAATTTTTGCTATTTAAACAGATATATAGTTTAATTGCCCAATAGACCATTCTTAAATTATCCAGGTAATATGAATCTACCTTATAAAACACCCAAAAGCTAAATAGCATACTTTTATTACGTGTATTACATTCTTGAAAATAATGATCTTAATCTTATTTCAGTAGATTCTGAATATATATATATATATACGTATGTATATGTATACACACATACATATATATATGCCTTTTATGATTGAACCTTATATTCTTCTGTATAAATAATTTCCCAGTATGGTTGCTGTTGATCAATTCATCTCTTTTCCAAACCTATACTTATTGACCACCTACTAGATGAGAGCTGTGATAGGCACTAGAAATTATAATGATGAAAAAGAAACAAGACAGTCATACTAATCAATCAGTAGCAGAAAAACATGGATGTTTTCATTTTGATCATGCTACCATGATAAACCAGTATGAGTAATAAGACCGCAAAAAAAAAACCTGGGGTGGGAGCCATTTTGGTACAGACTGTTCGTCATCATCTGGTATCATCTCGGTCTTGATGTCTAGTCTCTTTTAATTAAAGACAACAGACTCATAATCTCTCTTCTATCCAGCCAACCAATTTTCTCAGAAAAAGTTACTGCTTTTGCTCATCAAAATTGCCTGGGTACCACAATCCCTCAAAGTGCTCATTTTAAATCATTGTAAACTAATTTATTTTAAATAATTCATCTACATAGGTATCTCTGTATAGACATGGTTTTTGTGTAAGTGCAGCCCATGCACAAGTCCCCATACAAATGCCGGAGCATTGAGTCTATATCCTCCTCCTTCCTTCTCGATCCCAACTAGTACCGGGTCAGGAGATATTTCACAGAAGCAAATAACATTTTACTACCACCTCTTCTATTCTCAATAAAACAATTCCCTTCTCCATAAAAGAAAACTGAAATCCTTTGATGCTTTGACTTTCTATACAAAAGTTCAGAATCAGGTATAAATTTTTGAAATGTTATTGTAACTGTTCTTTAGCTCAGAATATACTTTACAATGTAGAGAAAACAATATTCAAGAAGTCAGAAAACTGGCTTCCAGGATCATTTCTGTTACTGCTTGGTTTTTGGCTCTGACCAGCCACTTTACTTGTATGTGCCTCTTTTATAAAACCAATGACTTGAAAATGGTGACCTCGAAGATCCCTTTCAGCCCCATGAATCTGGAAATTTCAACTGAAGAATAAATATTTAAAATTCTGATGGTATGCGATATGTTGCTCTGATACAGCCATTTCTGAACCTCAGTGAAGATTTAACCCAAATGTACTAGAATACTTAGAAAAGGTGAGCAGATTAAAGAATGACTCAGTTTAGCAAATTGTTTTCCAGTCTTTTTACAAAAACTTTTATTGCACTTGACCTCTGGCACACATTTTATGACCTCAGAGCACAGTGGCTTGTATCACTGCCACCATTTCCAACTGCTTCACCTCCTCAGCTTCTCACATCGTGCTGGAATTCTATGTGACTGAGTAAGTATTTATGTACATATGTACATATTTTAATGCCCTGTTTCTTCCATTTTATAGCTTTCAGCTTCTTTAAAAGACAATTATTGTTATTTTAACTACTGCTTCTTGACAGAATTTTCTAGATCTTTACCATAACCTAGTTTCTTCTTTTCTTTACTTAATGCTTTCAAAAAAAATAGCATCAGCCTTATTTTCCATGGTGACCACACAGGATACAAAACTGTATCCTCTGAAACCATAAAAGTGTAGAAGACTCCTCTCTGTTGTTTGGTGAGTTAGATGAGGGGACAGATGCAGACTTAGTCCAGGCCTACTGAGGGTCTGTGACCTGAGGATCCCCAAACACACTGTCCAAATCAGCCCAGCCAGTTTACTCTGAGCATTTCACCACCACCATCCTCCCTAAGACATCTTCAGGAATACTAGTCTACCCTAAAGTTAAAGCAAAATTCTAACATAGCCTAGGAGGTGGAATAGATTAACCACATGGATATAGAATGACAAATAAATTATCTGATTAAATCTCTCTCCACCCATCTGCATCAGGGCTCAGTGAGGTCCCCCCGTGTATCTCCACTATAGTGGGGACAAACACCCGACAGTCTGGAAGTGTTTATCCTGGGGGAGTGAGCAGTCACACCATGTTAACAGAGGCAGCGGCTCAGGAGGTGACCTTGGCTAATGACATTATTTCTAAAACAAGCCAGTTGATACTATGAAGTAATACTATTTACACAAAGCTTTCAGCACTTGTCTGTCCCAAGGAATGCCACTCTTCAGAGCTTGCTCTTCTAAGAGTCTATGCACTTATTCGACAATGCTTTAGGTGCTTAGGCTGGTTTCGAGTGCTCTTTTGGAATTACCTTTAAAGCTTAGAGCACAGTTTTATTAAGGGCTTTGATAGCAGCCAATAAATATTACGTTAGTGTCCATTTAATTGCTGGAATGCATACTCCTTTGAGGATTATTTGGAGACCAAATCTTGTTATTAACCTGAGTACTGATTTACTGGACTTGTGAAGTTACACAAAAATAGCTATAAAAGATATACTGTTGCACTTTTGAATGATCAACAACATTAATTTAGAAATTATTCTTATTAGAAAAGCAGTTCTATTACGTTAGACTCAGAACCTATATATTTATTTCTATCTAAAGTGAGATTAAACCCATTTAATCCTTTATCAGTTAATCCTGGTCTTACTTTATATCAAATTAGTTTACCAATTTAATATATTTTTAAAAGAAAAGAACTATGTGGGCTTGTGTATATTAGTATTACAATATGCATTAAAAAAGAACCTTAAGCCCCTCTAATTATCTGGCCTTAATTCTCAAAAGACAAACAAATTTGGCAACTTTTCTTTGTTGCTTTTTCATTTACTTTCTACTTAAGATTAGGCCTTACAGAACAATTATCAGGGTAAAATTGATTTTTATATAATCTTCAGGTTGCTTTCTCTGGTAAAAATAAGATTTTATTTTAATTAATCAAACATTAGTGTTTAAATATTCTAAATTTTCAACCCTTTTAATCACTGCCATAAGATCTAGAGACAAAAGGAGAATGCATAAGAAATTAATTAAAATTAAGTTATTACTTGCAGTGGAAAATGCCCATGATGCAGCACAATTCTTTTGATCCAATGGGCCATGAATCCATCCAGGCCATTTATAAGAAGCAATGAAAAACTCTGGAAGGTCACTGACTGCAGGTAAAGGAGCCTAAAGAAGAAGCAGCATATGTATCAGATTTTTTCAAGTGCAATGCAATAACCCTCCTAAGAAAATTCCACGCCCTTTTATAATGTTTACTGTTACTTTTTATTTTGCACCTTGAAGCTGTCTGAGTGACATCCCCAAAAGGCATTAGTCATGTCCAATTTCTATTTCATATATGTTTATAAGGATAATTCAATACGGGGAATCATTACATAGTGCAAGATCACAAGAACAATACACAGAATGCTTTTCTGGATGACCACAGAGTATAATTTTGGCCAATGCTTGTTATCTTAAATCAGCACCTTGGTCATTCTTGTGAAAGACCACATGATGGTGTTTAAATTTGGCCTCATAAATAATGCTTACTTTTATGTCTTTCTTATGTTGGAGAGTGTGTGTGATTCAAAATCAATTTTGAAACAATGCATTTGTGGCAACTATGCATTAACACACTTGGAGACACAAGGAACAGCAATTTTACACCAATTACTGGGCAACAAAACTGGGACAAATTGGTTGACATTCACACAACCCTTGAAGATTAAAAAGGACTTCGGAAAATGTGTAATGCCGAGTAGACAATACCATTGGGTCTTAAGAGCCTGTATTAAAGTCCTGACAGAGTCAATTTCGGCTGTTCTCTTTCCAAGAAAATGAATTAAATGTTATAGACCTTGTTCTGTTCAAGTCACTCAAAGAAAATCTAAAACCCAACACCCTGTTCTTTCTCAAACTTTTCTAAAAAGTGATCAGCTTCACTTCCATAAATAATCAGAACTCAAACCAAATAAGGATCTATTATTTTTATCACTTATGCATACACACATACTCACACACATATGCATCTTTTTTGAGGCTGATTATATTTTGAGGCTTTAAAGTTTTTAAGTATTTTAATACTTAGTATTACATTTCCTCTTCTCAGCTCTCATATAATCAGAGCAAATATTATTCACTCTATGTTATGAATAAGGAAACAAACTTCTAAAAGTTAATGACATGCTAAGGCCTCTCAGCTAAATAAGAAGTAACCTTGATTCTCTGGTTTCTTTTCTGATCATATAAATCATTTGCCTTTTTAAATAAGAAGTAACCTTGAAATAGACCCAGACTTTAAAATTCTTAACACTATGCTCCAATTATCATTCCCCTACTTTATCAGGAACACACAGATGCTTTGCAGCAGAAGTAAAATTTCCATGAAAGCTAAAATGTTACCTATTTAAAAGTTTTATAATTGTACATTGAATAGGACAAACTACTAACCCAATATATTGCCAGTAAAATTACTCCTGACAAGTATATAATACTTTTAAAGACTAAAGTAAAATTGAGAATGTACATATCTGCTTGAAAATGTATCCATCCAAAATATTTATAAATTTGAAGTCTAATGAGAAACTTCCATTTTGATTTGAAGAAGGATTATCACTTGATAAAAAAGTTACTAAATCCTGAGTTCCATCGCTAAAAACACTGCTATTTAGGTGATGGGAGAAAGGTGCAGAAAACAGCAGACAGATAACAGGAGGTCTCCTGCATGAAAACTTGAAGAGTAGTCGCATAGAAATCCCGCTGATTTTGGATTGTTGGCCGTTAGATTGACCACACCGCAAACACTCATAGTTGGGGCTGAATAAATTTACAGCTCTGAATAGATAGTTTCAGAGACATAGACTCAGTCTTCTAAGGGGGCTTTCTAATTGGGACAGAAATACAGTAGTCCTCCCTTAGCAGTGGTTTTGCTGTCCGTAGTTTCAGCTACCCAAGTTCGACCACAGTCTGAAAATATCACGTGGGAAATCCCAGAAATAAACAACCCATAAATGTAAAATTGTATACAGTTCTGAGTACTGCCATAAAATCCTGCACCACCCTACCCTGCTCCATTCCATCCTGGCTGTGCATCATCTCCTTGCCCAGTGTATCCATACTGTATACGCCCCCACCCACTGCTCACTCAGGAGTCATCTTGGTCACCAGATCAGTTATCACAGACAGAAAGGCAGAGACCTCATTCACATAACCTTGATCACAATATATTGTTATAAATTGTTCTATTTTCTTTTTAGTTATTTTTATTAATCTCTTACTGGGCTTACTTTTTAAGTTAAAGTCTATCATTGTTATCTATTTATAGAAAAAATATAGCATATATAAGGCTTGGTACTATTCATGGTTTCAGGCATACCCTGGGCACCTTAGAACGTATTCCCTGTGGGAGACTACTGTACACATTTCTTTTTTTTTAAGATATTATTTATTTATCTTTAGAGAGGAAGGGAAGGAGAAAAGGAGAGAAATATCAATGCATGGTTGCCTCTCGTGAGTCCCCTGCCAGGAACTGGCCTGCAACCCAGGCACGTGCCCTGACTGGGAATCGAACCGCAATTGTGTGGTTCGCAGGCCCGCACTCAATCCACTGAGCTATACCAGCCAGGGCTACTGTATGTATTTCTCATGCAACCCTCACGCCTTCCAATTTTATTAGTGGCTTATGAATGTGCTTTAAAGCAGTTATAATACTAAGCTGCCTCAAGTTTCCAAGAAAATAGATGTTGGTTTTTATTTTATCGCTTCATAATTCTTAATTCATACCATAGCTAGGATATTTCCCTTCCCTGTTGAAGCAATAAAGATATAACCATTACTTCAAACACACTTCAGCAGGGCTGAGTTATTTGAATGTCCACATTCCAGCACCTACCAGAGAGCTCTGTGCATGAGAGGTATTCAATACATATCTGGTGATAATAAGAAAACACCTATCTATCTGGTAGATTTCATCTTTTTAAAAATCAGTTTTTCCTCTGTGGGCACATTAAGTTAAATTTTAATATAGGCATCCATTTTTGTTTTTATCATTTATAGTGTTCAAAACCTTGAAGTATAAATGACTAATCATTCTCAGTAAGGTAAAGCAATAGAGAAACAACATGTAAACTAACATTTTTATTGAAAACATTTTTATCAATTCACTAAGCCAGATCAATTCATGAAGCTCACCTATTGGGTCTTTCAAGATTTTTTTTACCACTTACTTGATTAATTTTTTTAAAAAATAAGCCTGATGGAGAGATATTACTTTATAATTTTATTTGCCTTATGATACTAGATAATCTGATATAATAAACACAGAGGAAATTTTGTATCCCATTGTTATATAATTACTATTTTTCCATCAAATTATTACATAATTTCCCTATAAAATGAGTGCTTTTTGGAGCCTATAAATTAAGGTAAACACCACAGAATAGCAGCTTTCAGAAACTGGTAATAGAAATTTAGCTTCAAAAAATACTTTTTTGTTTGTTTTTGGCCAAAAGATAGCTTAATAAAGTAAAAGAATCAGGAAGATCAGCTGAGAGCGACAGAAATTACAAAATGACAATGGCAAAAATAGGTAGATATTTACATTTAAAAAAGGTCATTTAGTCATAATCTAATTATATTTCCAAGAGGGCAGTAGTCAAACTTGAGGTTAAATTTGAATGGTCTCCCTACTTCAGTATTTCTATTTAGAAATTTGTAATTAAAGATATTGTGAACAAATATAAAAATTAAATGCAGTGGTTAACACTGGAAAATTTTTTACAGTAATTCTTGCATTTAATTCAATCCAAATTTCTGAAAGAGTAATCAGAACAATCGCGGAGCAGCTTGAGAACAAACTAGTCAAATTCTGGACATTCTGGATTTTTTTACTGTGAGCCCATATTTACACAATACCCATCATGTGAATCACTCCCTGTATTTCTAGTTGCACTTCTCTCCAGTGAAATTTGGGTAATTAGAGAGACCAGAGAATCAAAGGAAGGCAACAGAGAATATCGTTCCATTCTGACCTTCACAATCTAAGGCCATACACACCAAGAGATTTCTTCTAAACTATTTGATATTGGAGAGGAAAGGGCTAATTTTCTGGTTGCTAATGGCTAAATGAATTTTTCATCATTAACAATAGTTGCCTTCATGCCTTAACTCTGAAAGAGTTGTGCTTTGATATTTCTCTACTTTCTGTTTATAGACTGATTTTTTAAATGATCTACTTCTGGTAAATATCAATATTCAGGAAAAACACCAGAGCAGGTAGTGTTAGTTCTCCCATCTTTCAACCTTCACAGGCTTCCTCTTTATTCATAGCAAAAAACAATCTTAGTTCAGTACACACAAGCTTAGAAAAACAACTATATTCCAGAGCCCTTTTTGGCTACTGGGTGTAGGATACAAGACAAAGTGTCACTGAGAGAGTCTGAGAACTTTCCTGAAGAGACATCTGACACTTTGTTTTTACTACTTTTGATTGATTGATTTTTATTTTGCTGCTGTTAAGAATTTGGGTATAATAGATAAACATAGAACAACCTTCTTGAACCATTTTAATGGCCTTGGATATAAAGGCTCTGGAAAATGGAATAAGAAAAAAGAAACCTGGGAATCCAACAGCACGAAATGCAACTCTAGTGAAGGACCACCCACCCCAGAACTGCTGGTAAGAGATCAATTTCTATGTTATTCAAGCCACTGTCATTTTGGACGTCTGTCACTCTCAACTGAGCCTGATCATCACTAAAACAGCTCACATAACTGACATGAAAGCTGCTAGGGCAAAACCATACTTCACCGAACCCAGGACATCCAATAATAAGATGCATCCCAATTCCAGAGGGTAAAAAAGTGAAGAAAATGTGCATCTAGAAATTGATGAACTATGATATGTCCTAAAATGAGTTTCTACCAGCACTGGTTTTGAAGTATTATAATCAATCATTACAAAAGAAAGAGTTAATTAATCAAACAGTTCTGAGAAACAATGCCTTTGAAAATTAAATAGATTTTTGTCCTCACTGCAATATGTTTTATAAAGTATCTAAAAGCCGTGAGTCTGGAATGAATGAAAATAATGTTCATGAAGCATTTTATTTTATCTCACATTTTTTACTGTGAAGCAGATCAAAGGACTATTGTTTTATAAAACAAACTTTGAGAGGAACCATGCTTTGAACTAGATAGACCAAGGCTTAGGGAGGCCAGAGAGCAGGAGCCTGTAATTCAACATAACAAATCATTTCATAAATCTACTTTTTAACAGCTCTAAATGTTTGCTGCTAGAGAGGGACAAAATGAATTTTCATATTTCTTTTTGAAAATTTGTCTTGCAATGATCAGTTCAGCCCCATGGTGTTTTGTGCCCGTCACATCCATTTATACCACACCATTATGCATTCAACTGTGACTAGTATAGAAAATGAAACTGAAAACTCAGAACCTGATTGGAGAGATAAGACATTCATTCTGCCACAAAATCAGCTGAATAAGGAGTGAGGCTGGGTGTATACTTTCTAAAATTTACTGAAGTGTTTGGGATTTCATTCAGAGAAGTGGGGAAAGAAAGAAAAGACAGAGACTTGAGAAGATGTAAGTAATCCTTCAATGATCTCTGAATTTTAAAACTCTTAGGAATAGCAAAGCAACGAGCATCCTATTCTGCCCCTCACTCTTTACCTACACAGATGAGGTGATTCTGAGATGAGGAGAGGGAAAAAGTACTTGAAGAGACTCCACTATGACCTCTGGCCTTGGCCTTGACCTGCAGCAACGATGGGCACCTACTGCACTTCATAAAATTATTATAAAAGCCTGACATCATTTGCCTCATGTGGAACTAAACATCAATTTTATGGGAAAAACAGTTTATTCAATGTTATATAATGAACATAACTATATAAATGTGTTTCTCATTTTTCTAGTCAGTGTTCAGTTTCTACACAGCCTTCTGTTTACGCCGGTGACAAACATTATTAGAATCAAGTGGAAGATGTTTGCTCAAGCAGGGTTATTACTAATCAAAATGAAAACTTCAACAACTTATGAAAAGTAAAAACTAAAGTTGGTAATGACTTCACTTTGACTTTTTCCAAAGGTACTTCCCATCCCTCAGTTTTTGCTATCATTGAAAGGTATTTCAGAGAGAAAAAAACAAATTCCTTCTCTTACGACTAGAGAAATAAATTCAGTCAGTCAAATACTATGTGTTATCTAGACCATGATAAAGTATCCAGCTTATTAAATTTGTATTTCTGATTGATGGCTTTAAAGATTATTATATAACACATAAAATATTATTTTACTTTAACTTCCAACAAACTGTAGGATAACAAACATTATTTTTCTTTTGTTCGTAATGCCAACTAAAACACACTGAAGTCATTCAGACCGGATGAGTGAGAAAAGGTATACGAGTCAGCTGCGAGGTCGACAAACAAAATTCAGAACATTTTTACATACATCAGTCTCACATCATTTAATATAGTATAGTTACTGGTTTTAAATATTATATGAGGCTTCTTAATGTTTTAATAGTGCCCCAACAGCTTCACCTTAGATATGATGCTTATCTGTAACAGCTTTTATTAATTAACATTTATTATTCTCCCTGGAGAATCAGCAACAAAAAAATACTTCAAAATTTATTTTTAACTGAGCTGCATATAGAAATAAACTCTTGATTCCCCCTTTTTCTGTTTGAAAATAATTTTTTCAAAATGTTTGTAATATTTATAATAGGATATAACACAGTGAAGCTTTTTGAAGTTATTTTCCAAATTCAATAGCACTTGAATATTATATCTGGAAAAACAACCAGGCACAGAGTTGATTTGCTTATTTTTGTTTTAATATAGTTTGATTTGATTTAGGAGCATAGTAGAAAAACTTTTAGATTCACCAGAGTTATATAAGGGTCAATAAATCCAGAGCTACACCTTTCTTTGTGAATGCTCCAAATACCGAGGCTTTGGATCATTTAGTCTTTACAGAATTAACCGATTTGAGAACCTTGATATTCTCCTAAAATTAATCCAAGAGAAACAACTGACATAATAATATTCCCTTAGTGCTTCACTATAGTCTAAGTACTGTACTGCGCTCAGCACTTCTCGTTCAGTGTTTCATAGATTTCTTACTACCTTAAGAGCTACATACCACTGCTATCACCATTTCAGAGAGGAGAAAACTAAGGCAATAAGTGGAGGAGCCAGACCAAGACCCAAGCACAGTGGCTGTATAGTATATGGAATAGTGCCACATGGATAAACACACTGGCCCCCACATGCCTATTAACAGACTTCAGCTATGATCTGTCTGTTGGCTCAAAGGACCTCAGTCAATGCCAGTTTTGCATATAGTCACAATAATTAGTTGACTCCATTTTTTTCCTGAGGTACTGAGAATGTTCTTTTTCATACAAATAACCTTCTGCACCCTCCACCACTCTAATTTCAATATCTTAGCTTAAATTAGCATTTCCTAAAATGTGTCCCATGGAGCCTAAATCTTGGGAAATATTAACAATCATTATAAACAAACAAAAAATCTCTGATTTTATAAAATTTAGGAAACACTGGGTAAAAAATGTTGTTGGAAAAAAGATTCTCAATGTGATCAACATACAAATGAATGGTACGAATCTTCATAAGGGAGATATGTTAAACCATGTAGTAAATAGTTTGGTACAAGGAGACAAAAGGCCCAATGAGCAGAATTTAAAGTTCTTGTGGGAGCTCAAGTTCTTGTGAAGCCTTGCTCCTAATCAGTCCCTTTGTGAATCTATCCATACAGCAAAAGTTTCAATGTTGATTATCTCAGTTGTTCTTAACATTTAAAGTGTAGACCAATTTAGAACAGAGCTGTACAATGGAGACAGGATTTTGAACAGTCTCAAAATAACACACAGGGGGAATTTAAGCATGGATTGACCAGCCAGCATTTGTTGACCTGACACTAGACACCATCCTAAAGTGGGTGAAGCAGTCTTTGTACACAGCCGGAAGCTATGCGGTCTAGACAGCGTCCCTCTCAGGCTTCTCTCTTTCCCTATTTCACTTTCTCTTATCTACTCTGCCTGTACCCAAAGGAAACATTAAGTTTATGCTTCCTTTTCTCTACCCTCATTTCAGTTTACCATCCAAGGAAAGACTTTAAAAAATCCTTAAATTACCTGTTTCTGAAATGCTACAATCAACATGCTTCCCATCTTCATTATTATTCACACTCTACCAAAATTTTTTTTATTAATCTATCTCATATAGATCAAACAAACTTTCCAGATTTATATGATTGTGGAACTCTGTGCACAACCCTTACTGATATTCCTCTAACTTACTCATCCAGAAAGCAGATACATTCTGGAAATGGTAACAGAAGCCAAGGAATGAAGCCAGGAATCCAGGCAGGGAAGAGAAGAGCTTTCACAGGAACTAGGGGATGACTCATGCCTTATCTCTCCCACCCAAGATACAGAGTTGCGTGAAACCCCACCTGCATCCACATAATGTGGTCAAGGAAAGGGAGACGTTTTGCAGTTTCCCAGCAAAATCATTACCAGTGTCATCAACTGCCTAACATAACTGTGTGTACAGATCATCCCATGTTGAAAATGGCAAAAAAAAAAATTGGGGGGAAATGGTGTGGGAGCTATCTAGAAACATACAAAAATAATTAACTTTCAATTTACTCAGTGGCAATTTGATATATTGGGAATATTTCTATGTATTCACCAGGCTAAGAATTAAGCTATTTTTTTGGCTCTACCTGTAGTTACCACTGTACTTCAGTTCATATTAACTTCATGTTCTTCCTCAGAAGTACTTGTTATATTTCTGATTTTCTTATTATCTAACCAGATATTAGGACAATGCCAACACTTAGAAACTTTCCAAAGGCCCTCAATCCTCCAGTTACTGTGCCCTGGGAATAAGAAGCTAGTTCCTGGCCTTGCATCGTAAGTGGGAAATGCAGCTCTTACAGATCAGCCAAATTTTCCCTATTGCTTTCCTGGAATCACTACGTCACTGTATTACAGTAATTCATAGCATTACATGATTTAAATTCTCCCAAACTACTAATCATTAAGATTTTTCACTGAAATATTGCCCCAGTGACTTTTATACAAACAAATCCAAGCAGCCAATGATGATTTACAATTCAATTTATTTTTCTATGCTATGGCAAATGGCAACTTGGGGAAGAAATGTATCTCATTTTCTCTAGAATATAAAATATTCCAAGTTGCAAAAATTAAAACTTAAAAAGGAAAGGTTAAAAATAATATGGAGAAAGTACATATAGACACCCAGTATGTGGCTTACTGAGGGCTCCAATAAAATCAAGAGCAGTTCTTATACAGGAATGAAATTTTCTTTTCTTAAAAGATTCTGCCTTTTTTTCCAGATGAGCACAAAAACAAAAAAAGAAAACAGCCAGCAAAAAAAAAAAAAAAACCCTTAAAATCAATGACGCAGTTGGGTCACTAAAATTCATGAATCTGAGCCGCACCTATGAAAATTTTATATCTTACTGATTAGAGAAAAGATCCAAAAATACATCTAAGCTGATCACTTCATTCAGTTAGCTCTGGATCAAAGATTTTAAAAGGCTTTTTGCTATTTTACACTTCAACGGGCCAAAGCTAATTGTTTCCACTGGAACTCTGGGGGAATATATTGGGGTCGGATCTTTTAAGACGTCTTAGCTCTGCAAATTAAGTAATTCTGTGATGGCTTTTCACTTCTCTCAATCTCAGCATGACTTAACCACTCTCAATCTCAATTTTCTTTTCTTTAAAGTGTAGATAATTATAGCACCTCTACATCAAGTTGCTGTGGCAATTAGATGAGATGATGTATAAAAGTGCTTATAAGAGTGCTTAACACACACCTACTCAATAAATGGCAGCTGTTACTAGCTTTTCTAATACTAGTTATAATTTAGAAGGCCCTACTAGTGGAATTTAAATTGAAATAATAACTCAGGGAATTACATCTCTCCAAAGCAAAGCACATTAAAGGTTTCATGAAAAACCAGTGGATTTACAATTTATTCAACAACAGCCCTGTTTGCTTTGAGTCGCTTAGAGCTTCCAGACAGCCAGGACCTGGTATCTCTGCAGAGTCAGGAGGCTGTACTGCAGCGTCCTGGAGCCCAGCTCTACCCTGGACATTTGTTAAAGGGCCTTAAATACAATCGACATCTCAATTGCAAAGTGTGTGTACCTGAGAAACATCACACATCTTGGAGGTGTTAAAACGCGACTGTGGGAGTTAGAAGTCTATGATAATTATACAGGCAGAAGCTTAGTTATGCAAGATACCTATTATCAGATGATAACATCTGTTAATAATGAAAGGGAAAATCAGCACAATATATAAAGCATAAGAGTGTTAGCAAATGCAGAAATCTCCCAAAGGAGTTTGCCATGCCATCAGAAAAAATTTGAAGTTCTTTCAATAAAAACATTGAGCATTTTTAAAATTACTTTAATCTATCGTTCAAGGATATGTTTATTAATTTTTAGAGAGATGGGAAGGAAGAGAGACAAACTTCAATACGAAATAGAAACATTGATCCGTTTCCTCCTGTAAGCACCCTGACTGGGGATTAAACCTGCAACCTAGGTGTGTGCCCTAACCAGAAGCAAACCCTCAACCTTTTGGTGTATGGGATGACAGCCCAACCAACCGAGACACCTGCCCAGGTCAAAATGTTGAGGACTTTTTAGGATAAACCTTTCTTAATCATCATAGCATATATGTCTACAGTTATCAGCACTTATTTTATCCTTATGTGATAGTGGATAGTTCAAGAGACTAATTTACAAAAATAACAGTGTTTATTTAAAACCTAAGGATAACTAATGCCTTTCTTAATCACTGTGTCACTGAACAACCAACAATCAGAAACACAAATTTCTATGAAATCATTAGCATGAAAATGAATACACAATTGTTCTTGAAGCTAGGAGGGTATATCTCATTGATATTAGTAAACTTTAAACTTCTTAATGAAATTTTGAGGACAATAACAAACATTTTGTGGAAGGTTTTTTATTTATATGATAAAATTATAACTCTGGAAGCTCAAAACTCATTATTTTTGTTATTTAAAATTGCTTTCAATGAATATACAAGCACAGCAATACACCTACATATACATAAGTCAAAGCAAGAGAACACTTACTGTCATTTCATTCATGCTCAGGAGTGTGGAGCTGGGCTGCAAGGTGCCAAGGCGGTGTCTGAAACCTTCTTCTAAAGTCATTCCCCAGAACTGACTGTAGTTCTGGGCAGTCCATCTGCCTTACAAATGAAAGCAAGAAATACATACAGACAGTGTAATAACACTTTCATAAATACATGTTCATTTATATTTTTGAAATTATACAGAAGCAAATCTCACAAAATGTAAACTATTACTACAAGGTAGGTATTTCTTATGTTGGTGGTGCATCATGATTAATGTGGCAGTGAAGCACATGAGACACTCTTCCCTGGTGAGGTCTATTTCAGTTACTTTCACGACTCCTTGAGGAAACTAAGACTATACCAACACACACTCAATTTAACAATATAAAATCTTTACAAACTGTAAAGTGATTTAGTATGCAGTTTTCTTTAAATGTCCTTAAATGCATTTTAGATAGAAGCTTGAATGTATAAAAACATACATATAGATTAAATAAGATAATGTTTCATTATCATTTGGATTTGAAAAGAACTCGACCACATGAAAAGTATCCATAAAAATTGAGAAAATAGGTATTCTTTAAAAGATATTATTTAATTTTATTAAAGTATTTTACTTAAATATTAAAATAATCTGTCATATTGAGTTAATTTGTGTTAAGTGCTCAATAACACTAGTTATTCATAATTAAAATTCACAACATAAATTCAATTGGTGTGAAAATAGATAAAAATGTGTATATTTTTCTAGAGACATATTTATTATGTTCCCTTACATAGAAAAATGAGGTTTCTTTTCAAATTCGAATACTGAAATTTGAAGGTAACGAAACTTCCTTAATATTAAGAGGCAAAAAATGAGAAAAATGAAAGTAATTTAATCATTGCTTGGTTGAATCAGCTACAAGTAGAGGACAATTTATTTTCAAAATCTAAATCTAAATTTTATTTTGTTATATTTATTACCAAATTGTTTATAATGTGGTAGGTTAGTATGACTGATTGAAAATGAAACTCAATTTTCAATATATGCTTTTACTAAAAAGTTAATGCCTTTTTTAAAGATCCGTTTGTTCATAAAATCTTAAGCAACTTCAAGCCACAATTTTAAAGCGCAATCTCTATCACCCAGGCAATTTCAATAAGAAACCCTCTGACTATATTAGGTTTTACAGCTTTATTTAGAAGACTAGCACAGCCCTGGGAAAAAATCATATCAGTAAAGTATGTTTTTGGTGCCCTATACTAGTAGTTTCTAAACATTCAGATTTGTTGATCATTTAATTAATCACTAATTTTAGTGATCAGGGGTCAATATTTTAAAAAAATAAAATAGAATATAAGAAAAATAATAGTAAGCATTTACGTTTACTGCACACAATGAAGGTAGGCACTGTTTATAAATAACCTGAAAAGGTTGTGTGTGTCGAGGTGTGTTCACACGTGTGTATGTGTGTGTGTACAAGGTCACAAAGTTAAATGTATGTTTTAATGTGACTAATGCTTAGAAAAAGTGTGAAAGACACTATTACTCTACACCATCCTCTTTTGACCTAGACTTAACCATTTCTTCTAATCCAATTCAGCATTTACTGAGCATTCTTAATTTATTTATCAGATTCTCTCATAAACATAGGGAACATTGAAGCAAATACATTTATTTACCCTTAAGGAGCTCATACCTAAAAAGACAGCAAAGATAAAAATGACTTTAGTATGTGTCATTTCCTAGCAGTAGGTGAAAATCAGATCAGAGTAGAGTATTTATAACATAACTCTGCCTGAGGGAGTTGGTACAGTTTTTCATAGAAAGTGACTTTAGTGCTCAGACTGGAAGGATGAAAATGAGTTTGGTGGCCAGATGTGAAAGAAGAGAGCATTTATTCTAAATAAAGGCAACTCTGGAGCAAAGTATGCAGGTTTGAAATTGGTAGAACATCTAGGGAACAGCAGATAAATTAAATGCTTAACTATGAGAGCAACTAGGGAGACAGAGTTTGGAAAAAGTAGAAAAGTTGAGTCAGTAAAGAAGCATTTGAGCTAGATGATTATTTGCACTAAGGACTATAATTCTATGTGATAAGCAATGGAGTTCCACTGAGAAATTTTAAGACCTCAAGCGACAAACACTTGTTGAAGAAGGAAAACCATGAAAGTGTAAAGGATGGGTTGGAGTTTGGTCAGCCTGGAAACAGAGATATGTCAGGTTATTTCAAAATAAGTTTCATAAAGAAATGCACTAGAATATAGCAAAGGAACAGACAAAATATTTAAAAGAAACGTGAGCATTACAAGAACTTAGTGACTGAGTGTGAGGATGAAAGAAGAATCAAACTAACTTCTGATTTTCTGGATTGGTTGACAAGGTGGAGGGGGATACAAGGAGAGATCAGAGGGTAATCCTTTCAGTTTGGGAAAGGATTTGGGATGCTGATTTTGAAAAACCAGTGAAAAAAATCCGGGCCAATTCATCCAACAGACTAGATTTTGAGTTCATAAGAAAAAACAAATTCAGATATGTAATATATTTAACATTGCCACAAAATTTCTGTAGCACTTTGCATCAATAGGTAGAACCTATTTCCCTAACATTTGACTATAGGCTGATCTAGTGACTTGTTTGTCTAGTAAAAAGCAGAATTGATTCTTGGCAAATTTCAAGCTTAGGCCTCAAGAGAGGCCCTTTGCAGCCTCCACTCATATCTTATTAGAGGCCTGCCATGTGAAGAAGCTAAGGCCAGCCTACTGGGCACACGTGGGCCACCGACAATCACCACCAACCACCAGACATGAAGGTGAGGCCACCTTAGACAACTCAGCCTCAGGCAAGGTTCCAGATGTCTGGAGGTACATGAGTGACCCCAGGAGGAATCAGCAAAGAGCCTCAGCTGAGTCCACCCAAATTGCTGATGTGAACAAAAGAAAAGCTTGTGGTTTTAAGCTGCTAAATTCTGGCGTATTTTTTATTTGTTTATTTGTTTGGTTGATTGTTGCAGCATCAGACAATTGGAACAGTTATCTATATCCTTTGTCCCACCAACATACTGATTTATTACTTGAGCCACTAATTTGGCTCTTATTCAATATATGCTGCCTTATCATTAGAAATCCTTCTATAAAGTATGACGTGTTGTTAATTCCTTTAAGATAAAAATTATTTATTTGAATCCTAAGCAGTGCCACAAAAGAAAGACATTTTGTAATTACTAATTGATTGCATTAAAATAATATAGGGAACAATATAGGAAAAATAATATAGGGATTAATATAGGAAATAATATAGGGAATAAGGGCTGAAGTAGGTTATGCAGAATGAATAATGACCAGGATCTAACAGACTCCTGAGATATGATAAATAAATTGTTTTACATCAAAGGTTATACATACATATGTAGGCTGTTTTTTAAAGCATTTAATCAATAATGAGTGATATATAATTCTGTTTTACACACGAAAACAGTTTGAACATAAGGAACAGAAAATATCTGAGAATTAGAACTTTCTTTTCAATTGAAGCACTTCCTTCTCTCCCCCCGCCCATAATTTAATTGAGTTTCACTCCTTTTCTTGATGCCTTGTGTCTTTTACTTAACTTTCTTTCCTTTGGTCCATTACACTCCTTTTGGCTCCAATTACACTTCACTTTTTATTCTTTTAAAGTCGTCTAAGTTTGCAACTAAAAGGCAAAGTCCAGGCCACTTCAATAGTCCTAGAGTACTCTGTCAATAAATAGATGATGAAAAGAAAATTCTTCCTTCCAAAGAAGGCAGCATTCCCAACAGCTTTTGTGCTGTTACACGTACTTTCTTCCCACACTGCTTTAGACTGTGGTTCTTCATGAGTCTGCTGAAAAGTAGGATAATTATGGCTTCTTGGAAGTGTGTGCTTAAGGGAAACTGATTCCAATCATGTCTCAGGATGACACATACTCATGTTCTTTTAATAATCTGAGTAACACTTAGCCACAGAAAATTATAATGAGCCTCCCCTAGAAATACTTAAAATATATTACCACCTAAAGTATTATTCAAACACATGTATACACACACATACACAGAGCAATTGAGATGGTTTAAGATTATTGATGTCAACAAATGTAACTTTTCATATTTTGTGTCTCCCAAGAAAGTATTTTGGGTACATTGAAATAATGGCTTTGTTCTGCTGGGAAACATATATTTTATGTGTAGAAGGGAATGATGTTTCTAATTTTTAAAAATACATTTTGATCCTAGCTGAGTAACTCAGAGCATTCTCCCAGTCAGGGCACATACAAAAAGCAACTAATGAAAGCACAAAGTAGAACAACAAAATGATGCTTCTCTCTCTCTAAAAATCAATGAATAAAAATTTTAAAAAGTATATTTTAGGGTCACTTCACTTTTACGGTTGCTTGACAATAAATTGTCTTATATGAAATCATATCCCAAAATGTGTAAAATGTTATCAGGGGATATAGAGTTTTGATCAATGGCAGTGGAGAAATTCTGAGAGAGACACCAACCAGCCTATCCCTCTTTCTTTCAATGCACTAAAAAATACCAATGTAAGCACCTACATCTTAATTTTTTTCTTTGTAAGCAGAGAAGCTACCTAGTTTCTTAATCTTTCAAACAGCATCAGTTATTTCCTATGTTGAGTGTCAATCAGCCCTATCTTTAGTTTATTAGCAAAGGAAAATGGTTCAAGCAATCTTTTGACTTGAACAATTGTAAGTGACTCAATTGTAAGTGAAATTGACTAGGTATCAGCCTCTCAGTGAAATTGTCTAGATGGGTTGGTTATTTGGGGCAACATCAAGATACAATATTGCCCCCATAGGCTAGACTATACCCAGGATAGCTGAACATGTGAGTGGCAGGAATATATCAATTATGCCTACCTTCTGATTTTGCCTGAACACTTACCCAGACTAAAACTTTCCGTACACCCCTTGCTCACACCACAACACTGCTCCTTTCTAGGCAATTTAAGACCATGGTCTGTGCTTCATCTTTGTGCATTTTAATTACTTAATATTCACCTCTGTGCATCCCAATTTTACATGCCTTTCTACCTACCTTCCTATTTCTTTCTCACTCTTTCTTTTCAAACAATGACTATTTTTAGAAGTAAATAATAGGAAATACATTGTTTGAAATCTGAGGAGTAACTGGGAGTGTCAAAAAGCTTGTAAAGCAAGATTTCACTCACCCATAATCTCCTTTATTGACATGTTCAATTAATTCTGGTTCAACAAGACATACATGCTGAGAACATTTCCATTGCTGTCCTGAACATGTGCTAAAAAAAATATAAAAAATTACAAAAGTGGCCTGGCCTTAATGGAGCACATTTTAAAAATTAGTAACTAGAGCACATTGCTAAGGCATAAAACATACTTGGATACACGTTAGCCATATGCCTATTTCATTTCTGGCAAAAAAAAGAAAAGTATAGCACATGCATGAGCTCCCACTCAATAGGCTCTTACCTTGCACTCCAGGAAATTAATATATAAAGTGACCACACATTCCCTGAAGCATAAAAACACATGTCAATTTAAACAATATATTCAATGTATTTGTGATTGGAAACTTTCTACAGGATAATCCTGTTAAGGCAGGCTGTTTTTATATATAGTTACTGTGTTCATAGTATATCAGAAGGTTTATAATTAAGAGGTTTATTTAGTGCAGGCCTGTTGTCTGATGAACATCAAGTTCAAGCAATAAAAAAATATATTCATGAGCCCTGGCTGGGTGGCTGAGTCAGTTGGAACATCATCCTGTACACCAAAAGGTTGCAGGTCTGGGTAGGAGCATGTACAGGAAACAATGTTTCTCTCTCATCTCTCTCTTTCCTCTCTCTCTAAAATCAGTTACATACATATGTATGTATATATAGATATGATTAGCTTTTTAACATTCATTAAAATTAAATATGCTTATGCAAACTATAGGTATATGATATATTATGACTTATGATTCTGTCTCTATTTAAATATATGCTTCCTTGCACAGATGTTTCTTTTATTTGAAGAAAACCCATAAGAACTGTAGGATTCTGTTCAGTACCACTAAATTCCTTACCATCAAGATGGCGGTGTAGGTAGACATGGCTCAACTCTTTGCACAACCAAAACAAAATTACAACTAAGATAGAGAACAACCATTGCTCAGAACTGACAGAAATAGAGTTGAATGGAAGTCTGACAACTATGGAATTAAAGAAACCATGTCCATCCAGACTGGCAGAAGGGATGAAGACACAGAATGGGCTGCTCCCACACTCGCATGTGGTAGATAAAAATTCAGGAGGGATATCTCGAGACCCAGGAGTCCTAGCCCCACACCAGGCCCCCCAGCCCAGGAAGTGCCAGGAAGATTAGTCCCCACAACTTCTGGCTGCAAAAATCAGTGGGGACTGAGTCAGTGGAAGAAACTTCTGGAGCTCCGAGTAGTTCCTCTTAAAGAACCCACACTCCCACTGACCTTCTCAGACTCATTCCCTCCGCCCTTTGGCACAGGAGTGGCAGCTTGAGGAACACCAGTGGCATACCGGAAGAAGCTAAAGTGTCTGGCATCTGGGTGAGCAGAGGTCATTGTCCCTTTTCTGGGTCCTCTCCTCAGAGAGCTGGCAGACTGGTGCTGTATCTAAGATTCCATCAACCTGGCTAACACTGTTTGACCTGCCTTAGCAATAGATTCCCAGAGACTCTGCCCCTCCCAACTTATGGGCCCACTGAAGCTGCTTGTTCATATGAATGGTTTTGGCTGGTGCTTCACAACTTCCTAAATCCTCTCTAACAAGCAGCAGCTGGCCTCACTGAGGCTTGGGACAGGAACTAGCAGCCTAGTTTCACAGTTTGGCTTCTCCTGGAAATCTCCAAGCCCAGCCCAAGTAGCAGCCATCTCAGACTGCTTTATAGTTCAGACAGGGCGGACCCCAGGGTTGACACACCAGGCAAAACCCTGGTGGGGGCTAACCTTGCCCTGCACCACCAGAGAAGTCCCAGAGCCATTGCACTAAGTGGACAGCTACAGACCATGTCCAAGCACCACCACCCTGCCCCTGCACAGCTGCCCCTCCATGGAAGGTGGAGGTTGAGTGTAAGTGGTCACAGCTAATCCTTGAAGCTAACTGGCCTGGGTAAATCCCTCTCATTGATCTACAAACAGCAATCAAGGTTCAACTATAAAAGGAGAGTGTACTCAGCCCACACAAAGGGCCCACCCAGCTTAGAAGTACCCAGCGTGGATGGTAGGGGAGACTGTGCCACTGGACCCTACAGGACCCTACTACATCAGGCGACACTACCAAGGCACACAGAGTCAAATCACCTCTACCTAAAACATAGAAACAAACATAGGAAGGCTGTCGCCAAAATGAGGAGACTAAGAAACATGGCCCAAATGAAAGGACAGATCAAAACTCCAGATAAAGAGCTAAACAAAATGCAGATAAGCAATCTATCACATGCAGAATTCAAAACTGGTTATAAGGATGCTCAAGGGACTCAGGGAGGACTTTAACAGCATAAATAGATCCAGGCAGAAACAAAGGAGACACTAATTGAAATAACAAACAATCTACAGGGAAACAACAGTAGAGAAGATGAAGCTGAGAGTCAAATCAATGATTTGGAACATAAGGAAGCAAAAAAAACAACCAATCAGAACAATGAGAAGAAAAGAGAATCCAAAATAATGAGGATAGTATAAGCAGCCTGTGGGACAACCTTAAGCAATCCAACATATGCTTCATAGGGGTGCCAGAAGAAGAAAAAGAACAAACATTGGAGATGTATTTGAAAACATAATGAGAGGAAATTGCCATTATTTGGTGAAGGAAGTAGACATGCAACTCTAGGAAGCACAGAGAGGCCCAAATAAAATGGACACAAAGTGGCACACCCTAAGACACATCATAATTAAAATCCCAAAATTAAAAAATAAAGAGATGGGAGGGTGGGTGTGGGAGAGGGGGTGAGAGGTGAGGGGATTAAGAATTACAAATCAGTAGTTACAGAATAGCCATGGGGATATAAAGTACAGTACAGGTAAAGAAGTAGCCAAAGAACTTATATGCATGACCCATGAACATGAGCAAGGGTGGGGGGATTGCCTGAGGGAGTGGTGGGTGCTGGGTGGAGGGGGAGAAAGGGGGAAAAGTCAGGACAACTGTAACAGCATAATCAATAAAATACAATTAAAAATAAATGAATACAAAATTTAAAAATGTATTACCAGGAGTTACAGTTTTCTTTAATTGCTGATCCTTCTTCATAATGTTGACCCTCTCTGAGGCAACCTGCCAATATAACATGTAAACAAATGAAAATTCTAAATTGATCAATAAAGTTCATTAACACAAGGAGTAATCTAAAATTGTGCTTAGTTTTTCAATTATGCAAAAATATATGATGCCAATTTGATGGAAGTTCACATATGGTTTGTGTCTACGTTTATGTATCAAATTTTTCTGGGCTTATTTAATGAGCTTTTATCTAAAAAACTCTGTATTAGATTCCAACAGAGAGGATTTGTGAAGTATGAAAACTAGATTACTAAGAAATTACCACTAACCACACTCAAAAAAATAACTATGTTTTAATAGTTAAGCAAAGTTTACATAAACTTACATCATTTTTCAATTTTAAAAAACTAATAAAGTATCATAAGTGAACATGATTAATTGCATATGACTACACAAAATATAAAACCATTCCATTGAATTCTATTTTTCTTCAGGATTTGGATCAGGAGAAAATTCATGTGATCAATAATATTGCTTCTATTTGTGTTCCAAATCTAATTTTTTCAACTATTAACCCTAACCCTAACCCTAAACATGGTGAATTATCACCATATAAAAACCATCAGTAAGATACTGTGAAATGGTATTCTGGTTATATATTAAATCCTTTTTGAGAAAATAATTTATACAAATTTAAAAATCATGCTCAATTAGCAAAGTAGCAAAACCCACTACTTTGTCAAGTAAAAGCTTTTTTGACAGAAAGATGTAATTAATAGATCACATCAATGAACTTTAATTAAACAAAATGAATTCCAACTTTTTAGTTATTCAATCTTAGGGAAAAATCAACACATTTAGAAAATGTTCTAAGGGATGTGGTATAACTAAACCTTAGATAAAGGGAACAGAAATCATAAAGTCCTAAGGGAAAACAACTGTTCCTTCCCTGACCCCTATCAAATCTAAAATAAAACCAAGTATTTTACAGTGACCTCTGAGGCCTTACCCAACATGCCTCTGCTCACATTGCTCCTGTGGTGCTGGCTGGGGTGGGGTTCCCAGAACCTGAAGGATTTGCACAAAAGTAGGATGGACAGAAGTAACTGGGCATACTTGGGAGGTAAAGCAATGAATGGGACATGGATTTAGTTTGGGAAACGAAGAAATAGAGGTATCAAGGATGCCTCACTAGAAGTTTTACTTTAGCAATACAAGGACAGTGAATCTGTTACTGAAATAAGAAACAGGCTTGTGACAAGAAATCGAGAGTTCTTCTTTGCCTGTTTTAGGTTAGAAATGCTATTGGAGGATAAAAATCCAGAGTTAAGACTGAAGCATGAGTTTAAGAGACAGCAACATACATATTTTTAAAGCCTTAAGATGAAATAAGAGTCCATTTGAAAGGTTGTATATAGTCAAGAGAAAGAGATGCAGAACCAAGTTTAAAACACTCCAGCCAACAGACATTCAGAAGAGGAAACTGGGAAGGAATGGCCTGAGAGGAAGCAGCAAGTTCAGGAGAGGGCAGAATCTTGGGAAGCAACAGAACGAAGGATTTCATACAAGCAAAAGTCGTCAACCACGGAGAGTAGTTCATGGAGGCAAAAAAAAGAGAGAGAGAAACACCAGTCATCTGAATATTGCATTTAGTAATGTGAAAGTGGTTAATAACCCCACCGAGAGAGATTTCGCTGAGTAGCAGGAAACGACATCTTGTAGGATATGTTGGTAAGAGACTTAGTCGTCAGGAAGCAAAATGTTTCAGCTATTTTGCCATTAAAGGAAAGAAGGAAATGGGATAGGAACTGTTCAGGACATGGAATCAAAGGAGCTTTTTCAAAGTTGGGAGCTACAAATACATATTTTGTAAATTAATAGTTGATCAGGAAGGATGGGGAACAAATGATGCTTTGGGAGAAAAAAAAGGACAGGAAGGATAGTGAAAAAGAGGGGGAAGAGGGGTAGAGATCATTGTAAAGGTAACGATCTTGAAAACACTAGAGTTTGAGATTCAAAGGTCAAGAGGAGGAACTGACTCAAGGTAAGCAGTAACCCAAATAAAAGTATGTGAAAAATTATGATGGCAGAGAGATAAAACAATTCCTGGTGGCTTTATATTCGCAGTTGAAATAGTTATGAAGCACCTCAGAGTGTATTAATTGATGGTTACATGTATATCTCAAAAATAACAACAAAAAAAGGTAATGACTATCGAAATTAATGGAGTTTTGCAACTTTAACAACCACTACTACAAAATATTTGGAGAGTGAAACAGTTGGTCTACTGTTTGTGAGACGTGAGAAAAGATAAGATGCTTGTAATTTATTTAAAAATACTTTAGCATAATGTGTTATAACATCTGTGCTGGTCTAAACTTCACTTTAGGGAAGGCAGTTACTTGCTTTAATCAGGATTCCTACATCTCAGCAGTGATCACTCAGAAAGGTCAGATTCCAGGGCAATTGCTACAAGTGCCTCTATTATCCATCTTTTGATGAATACTAGACTGTGAGTATAATGAGTTCCAGAAATGGGCTTCCGTTGCTAAAACTAGTGGCTTGTTCATCAGCATAGTGGATGTAAATACTTAGCTCTTATTGGTTAAATTTATAGTATTTAATTAATGTAGATTAGATAAAATAGTTTGTTACATTCTACTCTAGTATCTCAGTTTATATGTATCTCTAAGGTACAAAGCTGTTACTCATATACCTGGTGCCCTAGAATTGATCTCTGAAAGGTCCTGTGCCCAGCCGCTGGTAGGAGAATTTCTCATTCCCTGGTACCCACTGTAATGATAAAAAAGTCCTGCCTTTGTAATATTATCACATGTCCCTCCAATACATTTTTCATGTAAAGCAGATGAATGAAGCTTCCAGAGCTTGTATGAATTTGCTAATGTCTCCTTAGCAATATATGTTTTTGTAACTATCAGTATTTATGGCAGAGTTGGAGTGTGACTTATTTTCATTATAATGCAGTTAAAAAGCTTGTGAAGGAGTAAATAACCCTTATACAATTCAAATGTGTCAGTGGCTTACATATTTTTTTATCAGTGTGAATGTGAGTTGTGCATAATCAAATTAGCTTCAGTCTATTCACAGCAGATGGTATACTAGACTCTTAAGATCTGCTACACCCAAAGATTCTGTCTGGGAAATCCTCTCTGGTTCTATTTCAAACTCTATCACTTGTTTTCTGTACTTGACATTTGAAATCCTCCACTTATCGAAAGTTACCATCAGAGATGAGGGAAAAAACAAAAGGAAGATATTTGGCAATGTGCTCTACTTCCAGTTTATACAAAAGGGATGTGATGTTTTTAATTCTCAAAACAATGTACATAGTTTTAATTCACTGGTTTAAAGAAGCTCCTAAGAGAGTTGCAGTACAAAGAACTAGGCAATATCATGTATAAGATAACTGAAAATATTATTTAATAGATCAGCAGATTAACACATCTCAGAGGAAACTGGCTGCATACATGCAAAAAATGCAAGTAATATACCATTGTTTTTTATGTTAGCTAATTTTGCAAAATTTTTCAATATTGTATAGGAGTATCTCCTTTCAATCAGCTCTTCTGTAAGCAAGATAAAACAAAAGAAAAAAATTACCTTCATGAGAGCAATTATAGTCTAATGTGAACTTTTTGCTACTGAATAAAAAATGATTAATTGCTTCCCCCCATAATGAATTACATAAAAACTACAACATAAATTCTGCCTAAAACGTGATCCTAAATTAAAGTCTTAGCAAAGTTCTAGCCCTCAAGCAAAAATGAACATTGAAAAAGTAGTAATTACTTTCTAAAGAGGCTATATGTCTCAAAAAAAAAAAGCTCAAATACATTTTAGCACATGCAAAGCACTGCGGCTTATACATAATATTAAGACTTCACACCCATGAAGCCAAACCTTTTTTACCTAACATCTTTCCATGGGTTCTCATAACAGAATTCTCAAATCCTTAATATGGCCTAGAAATCCTGTCATAACCTGGCCTCTGTTCACCTCTCCAACCCCATCTCACAGTACCCACAGCCTCCAACAACCATTACTACCCAGAAAGGGTGGTGTATCCTTTCAGCTCCTGGCCCGGGCTCCGCAGGCTCAGCTCTGACGCAGCCCTTGGACCTTCAGGTCAGATCCCTTCTCCTCCTTCTCAGAGTCTCAGTTTAAATGTCCTCATTTGCTGCCCTCCCCTATAGGCTAAATGTATATTTTATTTTATACTCTATTTTATATTTGAAGTTACTCATTTATTCAAGATTTTAAAAAAGCATTCAATGTAATATTTATTAATAAAAGAATATTAGCAAACATTCTCAAAACAGACCTGTTTGCATTAATGTATATATTACTTTATACATTAATGGTATATTCTGATATACTTTCTCACAGCAACTTAAGTGCTTCCTTTAGAGAAGTTATCCCTTTTTGAAGTTGTATAGTGAATTTGTTAAATATCCAACACACACATCCCCCACCTTGACTATCACTTCAATGAGAATAAGATCTTGCCTTGTTTCTCACCCATGGTTGCCTCAGAACTAAGCATTATACCTAGCATAGTGGAGACATTCAATGAGTATTTTTTTAATTTTATTTATTTATTTTTAGACAGAGGGGAAGGTAGGGAAAAAGAGAGGGAGAGAAACATCAATGTGTGGTTGCCTCTCACACACCCCCTACTGGGAGCCTGGCCTGCAACCAAGGCATGTGCCCTGGACTGGGAATTGAACCTGTGACCCCTTGGTTCTCAGGCCAGTGCTCAACCCACTGAGCCACATCAGCCATTTTTATGTACATCTAAATCTCTCATTCCTAATAGAGTACCTGTCAGTTTTTAGGGTTAAATAAATGTTTGCTGAGCTGTTTATCGATAAAGGCAAAGGCTTGAGATAAATGACAATTCTATGGAAATTTTAACATTCTGTGTTTTAAGAAGTGTTTCCTCAGTTTTTAGAAATTAGATGACATTGAAAATGAAGGCAACAGCATCTAGATTTTGAAACAAGACCTTGATTTGGAAGAATACAAAATTCTAGTTTACACTAAATTTTGTCCTAACTGTAATTTCTAGTCAGTACACCCATTTACTGTGGTATGACAAAGCTCTAATTAAACCACGTTCCTGCTCAGGGGATTTGATCTGATGGTTGACAGAGAAATCAGGCCTCATATGACCGCAACAACAGAGTTTCGTGTTTGTTGCAAACCTTGAGTATGTTGATAATTCAAAATTGATAGTCATTCTCTTGTAATAATTGCAATATAATAAATATCATTCTCTTTATGACTTATTTGTATTTATCTACTCAATTTTAGACTTTCACAATTACTTTATAGAAGGCCTCCTTTCTTTCTAATTGTTTAAAAAAATCTCAGCTTGGCAAAACAAAACAAAACAAAAATACAAATGAAGAATCTGTTTGCTATTAGGCAGGGTGGGTGGCTGACTTTACTACTTTACTTGGCATCTGTACTGGTTTTAGTGGCTTTGCAAAACCATAGATTCTAATGCTAGGAGGTCCGTTAATCCCATAAAATAGGAAGTAAAATATTGCATGAATCTGCAGATGATCATGTGACTTTCATGAGATTCTCTAAGAGGTTACACTCAAGAACACTTGAGAGTACTGTCGTCGATACATTTTTACAAAGAAAGAAAAAAGTTTCCAGTAACTTTTATATAAATTAACTGTACTTCAAAAGAGGATTCACAGCAGCATTCATGACTGTCACACTAGAACTTTCCTGACTGTGCTAGTATGATTCACATACCTTCATCTGAGCCAAAACACTCTAACAACCCAAAGGCATTCATTCTGGTGATCCCAATATTCATTTTTTCTTAAAGAAGGATGGAAGGAAAGGAGGGAGGGAGGGAGGGAGGGAGGGAGGGAGGGAGGGAGGGAGGGAGGGAGGGAGGGAGGGAGGAGGAAGGAAGGGAGAAAAGGGAAAATCTGTCAGATCTTCTTATGAACTAGTACAACATAATGCTGAAACACATTCCCAAAGCCTACCTGCTGGATACCAAGGCTTTGTGTAAGGAGGCCATTCTTTCTCTTCACGGCAAAAAGACTGGTAATCAGGACAGCAATCAGAATTCTCCCTTTCACAGAATTTATCACAGTAACACAGTGCATTCACCTCATAGAAATGAGTGACACAGCCATCATCTCTGTCTTCACAGCACCCAAAACTTCTACAGTATTGCCCTTTGAAAATGGCTCTTTTGAATCGAGTACCTTCCAAAATGCTGTGATTGCTAGTGAAATCGGCTCCGGGGTCCACTTCTCTTTGAGATACATACTGTTTCTCCATCCAAATTTCTGTAATAAGATAAGAGAAGATGAGGATTTTATATCCAGGCCACATTCTCTACAGGTCACGTACAGCTTCCACTCTCTGTTATATCCAATAAAGAATTCCTCAGGGTTTTTCTTCGGAGCCTGAATTCTAATCTCCAAGACAACTCAGCTGGAATCCTGATACTGGTCCTTTTCTTGAACTGAGTATACTTCATGTAGTTAAACATTAATCAAGATTTAAATGTTTGCCCAAGATAGTGCAAGTGTTAGAAGCAGACTGTTGTAATTCCTTTGAAGTCAGCAATTTATAACATTTCATATTAGGTAAAAAATGTTCATCACCATAAAATAAAAACATAGATGATACATTGAATGTTGCTTGTCTCCCCCCAAACCTAGATTTTTAATAAAAAACCTGTCTAGAATATTCATGGCCAAAATTATGGCTGCAATAACCACTGTCAAGGTACAGGAAATTCAAAAGTCAAAAACACAATTATTCATTTCACCTACTTGCCTTGCAACAGAAATGCAGGCTCTCCTGAGGCCGCCTGCTAGGATCTGTCATATCAATAATAGTTGTTGTAAATCATGCCCAGTCACACACTGGTTTGACTTCCCATCTGTACTCTGTTTACCTAATAGGAAGCATTTTGATTTCAAGGCTTAGTGGAACCTAATTCAACCAGAAATTCCCTGAGGATGATAGTTCTCTCCACCTGAGTCCCTGCTTGGCGTCAACAGATGAACCTGCAGGAATTGGAAGGCAGTATGTAGTTAAGAAAAGTGTGTACTCTGCACTGAAGCACTTCAGGGGGAGGGAGTTGTGAAGGAAACTCAAAGGTCGAGATGCCCTTAGTGCTTCTGTGGAGCTGTGCATTTACACTGGGTTTTGCTACCCTGTATTTATTCATTAACTACAATAACTCCCTTTGCATTGGGGATTAGTAACCAACAGATGATGATTCAGCAAGAGTGGGTGGATGGCCTAGTGGAAAGAGCTTGTCTTGACAATCAGAACACTTGGACTCTTGTCCCCATACTACTATTTAATTGACTTTAAAACCTGGGTTGACAGCTTGCTTCTCTGGTCTTCACTTATTTTTCTATAAAACCAGGGTCTTCCCCTTCAAGGCTAATTCATAATTCCAACCCTTCAAACTTATTCATTGACTTTGCTCCATAAATTATTGGATTCACAATGCTATCTTCATTGTTGCACTTTCTTCTGGCACCTTCTTTTTTCTTTTTTTGTTTAATTTTACATCATCTTGGTATCACTCTCCATAATCCCCCATCTCTCCAATCCAAAAACTACTGCCTCCACTTCCTTGTCATGCACTGAGTCACTCAGCTAACTGTAAAGTGCAGTCTACATTCTCACGTACGTTCCCCAGTGACCTCCTAACATCCAATTTCCACAGACCTGTGTCCACCTTTATCATACAGGATGGATCTCATGTAGCACTTAGCCTGAGTTCAAATTCTAGTTTTACCACTGACCAGCAGCATGTCTTTGGGACAGTGGCCCAGCCACTGTAGACCTCAGTTTTCTCATCTACAAAATTTGGATAATAATATTTATTACCATGTCAAGTGAATGGAAAATTTAACTGAAATAATACAAATAGAAAGTGTAGCAAATCCCACATGCAAAATAAATTAGTTATTTATTAAGTATACTCTTTAGTAAGTATACTCTCCCTCTAGGAAACTCTTTCCTCCTTTGCCTGCTGTGTTTTCATTCATTCTTGATTTTCTTCCCCTTCTTGATAAGGCTCCTAATTGGCTTATTTTGGGACTCATTTTCTTTTCTTCTCAGTGGTCATTTATAATATTTTTTCACAAACATTCTCATTTTGTTTCTTCCTTACTCCTCCCACCTTATCTTTCCTCAAAACTCCTAGCCTGTTTTAGGATTCTTAGGATATAATCCTAGCAGTGGAATTGGGTCAAAAGGCAGGTCGATTTTTATTTTTCTGAGAAAATTCCATACTGTTTTCCATAATGGTTGTACCAGTCTGCAATCCCACCAACAGTGAACTAAGGACCCCTTTTCCCCACAACCTCTCCAACATTTGTTGAAGCTAAACAACAAAACAAACAAGCAAGCAGAAAAAAAAAACAAAACAAAGACACTGAAATAGAGAACAAGGGGACAATGACCAGAGGGGAGAGGGAAGGGAAGTTAAGGGGAAAAGCGGGGAGGGATTTGGAGGAACAAATAGGAAGGACACAAGGATGAGAACTAAGGGGGGTGGAAATGGTGGGGAGCAAGGGGCAGGGAGGCTGGGATGAGAGAAATAGACAAAAAAACTGTACTTGAAAAATAACTAAATAAAATTTAAAAAAAATAAACTTGAAAAAAAAAAAAAACTCCTAGCCTGAATCATCCTAGAAGCCGTAAGTCAGGAGACCTTATAAAAGGTGGACCTCCAACATTGTTATTTCCCGGACCTCAGTTTAAACCCCTTTAAGTCTTGCTCACATTGCCACTAGCTTCCTTGCTGCTCCTCCACATGCCAGGACCCCACCTGTCTACCTATACACTTGCTGCGCCCTCTGCCTGGAGCACACATCCCAGATATTTCCATGACTCACTATCTCACTCTTTCAGGTATTCTTTTAAACCAGGGGCCCCCAGTCCCCAGCCACTGACTGATACATGTCCCACAGCCTGTAAAGAACTGGGCCACAAGTGAAGCTCACCTGAACTCTGCCTCCTGTACCCCCTCCACCATCCATCACACCGCATTCACAGCAGGGGAGTGAGGCTCACCTGAGCTCCGCCTCCTGCCCCACTCCCATGATACTGATCTGTGGTGCCAAAAAGATTGGGGACCACTGTTTTAATCTACATCTTCTCAGAGAGGCCATGCCTACATTCCCTATCTAAAATGACACCCCTCCCCAGCTCTAACAGTCCCCTGCCCACATTCTCTGTGCTTATGACTAATATGTAATCATTTTATTCATTAATTTTATTTTTTTATTTTTTCTCCAAAATTTAAAACCTCCAAAATCATAGAATTTTGTCTATTTGTGATTTGTGTGTTTTCCTACAGCACTCAGTGCCTAACACATATTTGTCCTTCAGTAAATATTTATTCAATCAGTGAATGAATTTACAATTTGCGTTTTTGGCCCCTGTACCAAAGGAGTGTTGGAGGCCATCCATCAGCCCATGGTACTGGTGCCACCACACATTTTTGCATTTTTATCTCAGCTAAGCTCTCAAAGGCTGCTTACATATTTTTTAACTTGTCTCCAATTTTCCTTACTGACTGTTACAAACTTTGCTTTCTTAACTTACTAAAGATCATCATTGTCTAGGGATGACCTTCTCTCAGAGGTCACCAAGAACACAAAGAAGCAAATGTTAATCCCCACACCTTCCTGTCATCAAATCCACAAACCTATCTACATTTGTAGCCATCCCTCCATCCTCCTTCCACGCCCAGAAGATGAGGTGTCCTCCTGTTCTCAGGCAATTCTTCCACCTATGATTTTTGGTCTGTGACCTTTTATCCTATTCCTTCACTTGTCTCTTGGTTTCTATCCATCTTCAAACTCTCTCTTACCCAATCCCTTCAGTCCTTACCATTTTAGAGCAAAGCTAGTTGCAATTCCAACTTCATGAGCTGTTGACCAGGGCCCGCTCCTCCCCATACCCTACTACCTAACAAGCCTGAAGTGTTGAAGAACTAACACCCTTCCTGTTACCCAGAAGCAGCCATTACAGGATGCCTACAGGCACTGGTACCCGTGGATGCGTTTTCTCTGATATCTACACAGTGGCCCTCATCCTGAGGTGAGAGTGTGAGTTCCATATGCAGAGGAATTGCCAGGGGTGCACTGACTTATTTGTTTATGGCACACAAGTAAATACTGCAATTTATCACTGTCTGGTTTTATTTACTGATCATAACATCTCATTTTAACTAATGCACCTTCTCTAAATTGACAAACGCTTTCAAATATCCCTCCTTGTCAAGGAACTTCACATTAAAAGTGACATATTGATACAAATGTTACTACTGGTATGTTTTTTGGACCAGTGCTTTTCAGCAGGGGTGACTTTGCCTCCCAGGAAAAGTTTAGCAATGTCTGGAGACAATTTTTATGTCCCGACTGTACAGGTGCCACAGCATCTAGTAGACAGAGGCTAAGGATGCTGCTTAACATCCCAGAATGCACTGCTCAGAACCCACAACAAAGAATTCTCTGCCCAAAAGTATTAATGACACTGATGACAAGCCCTGTTTTACACATATGGTAACAAATTTTGAACTAACAAGAAATCAGAAACAAATGAAAATAGCATGTCTACTTGCAAATGGATTTAAATAAAGGTTGATCAGATGAACTTCCACTAACTAGTAGCTTTGAAACATTATAATGATAATAGGACGTACAAACGGATGGTGCTTTTAAAAAAAAATTGGGTATGTTGCCCTGGCTGGTGTGGCTCAGTGGATTGAGCATCTGTCTGCAAACCAAAAGGTCACCAGTTTGATTCTCAGTCAGGGCATGTGCCCGGGTTGCAGGCCCGGTCCCCAGCTGGGGCTTTGTGAGAACAACTGATTGATACAGCTCTCGCACATCAATGTTTCTCTCCTCTCTTTTTCTCCCTCCCTTCCCCTCTCTTTAAAAAAATAAATATTTTTTAAAACCAAATTTGGGTGTGGTGTATGTATGATTGCCACACCCTCTTCCAGCTCGATGATTTTCCTGGGATGAGGTACATCCCAGATGAGAAGAAAAGTTCCCTCTTCTTGTGTTTTCTACAAGCTCCATCACACAGAAGACAGTGGAGGCAGTCCTCGGCCTCCTGGGTTTTTTGGAGGAAGAGTGAAGTCAATCAAATAACTTCCTTAACACAATATCTTAGCTAGATACTACGAAAATTACTGCATACTGGAAAATTTAATTGTGCTTAAAATTGGACGTTTAAATAGGCAAAATATAAAATTGAAAAGGGGAGAGACAGAAAGACATAACAGAAAGGTGAGCTTACTAAACACAATTTATTTTGTTGTGTTCAATTCTATCATTAGAGATTTATTCCCCTGAATTATAGAGTGTGTAAAAGTGTCCTACTGTAGTAAGTACTCTTTGATGAAGTAACTTAAGTAATACTAACTCACCTTTCAGGGGTCAGGGCTTGATGTGTTCACCTTGACAGGACATCTGAGACGCTCCATGAGTGGCGGGAAGGACCAGAGAGGACAGGAGGAACTGCGTCCTGGAAGACCTGCGGAAAATGAAATGCTCCTTCTTCACACATTGGCCACCAAGTACTTACATGAAGCTACCTTCTTATTTCTACTCCACTGAGTTAACTCAATTTTTAGAATAAAGCATTTCAATAAGATGTACAGAAAACTTCCAATTACAAGGTGCAGTTGTCTTTGGATTAGGCTGCTGAGGGAGACAGCAGGGTTTTGCACATTAAAATTGCAATGTGCATCCATATGTGTAAATACATATCCTACATTTATGTGTGTGTACATATCTGTATGATACACAATACATATGGTGCTACTGTGTGTACATAATCTCTGTTGATCCTTGCAATAGTCTGTGTTGGCAAAATTATTATTATTCCTGTTTTGGTCTTTCTGGATGAAAAACTGAGAATCGAGGGACTACACAAGGTCACACAGCCAGTGACGGAGTGTGTGATTCCAAGTGTGGTGCATGTTTCCCTGCCTCATCCTGCGTTTCCGTATTAATGTTCACCTGGTCCTTTTAACTACAGCCTGGATTTAACCCAAGATATGAATAATCTTTCTGGATCCTTCTCCAACTCAGTGATTCCTGAGGTGGAGAGAATACAGAAGGAGGGTGGTGATCCGGGGAAGAACCGTGGGGTTTCATACGGATTGGCTGTGCATTGTTAAAACGGTCAGGTGAAACTCTGCTTTTCCAGGGAAGTTACCAGTTAATGCATATTTGGCCCATAATTATACATTGCTGAGAAGATTTGTCAAAAATGAAAACTTAGCAGGTCCATAAAATGGAAAAGAGGATCTCACAATAGCTTTCCAACTGACAACAGTTCAGGATGCAGGGCCCAGGTCCAGGCTTTTAACAATTTTGCACAAAGCCCTCTAACTTCTCACTATAATTAAACAGGTACTTTAGATCTACTTTCCCCTTGTTTTTTTTCTTTATTTTTTCACTTTCTGCAATGACAATTCTTTGCAATTGTCATTTTTTATCTTTTTATTTTTCCGATATAGAATTGTGTGGTAGAGTGACTTATGTGCTTACTGTGCATCTGCAGATTAAAACAGCCCAGAGGGAATATTCAGTTTGAAACACCAAGCACCGAAGGAAAGCTGCAATGCAGGGGTCGCCAACCCCTAGTGGAGAGCACACCTCACCTGAACTCCACCTCCTGTCCCCTCCCACCGCCCCCTCTAAGTCTTCTCTACTCTTGTTCAAAGACCTCCTTCAGAAGTTATGTTTCCAATTCTTTGCCTTGTTGTACACAGGGCAGCAGCCATTCAAACCTCATAATGACAAGACTCAAAAAAAAACTCCCCCCATCAAAAGAAAAGAAAAAAAAATGAAGAAATGTGAGTAAAGGCAAAGGGTAAAGATTACAGGAGAGAAAAAGCTAACAGAAAAAGTTATTACAAGAAAAAGTTGTGCCTCTGAGTAAGAACAAGGTTTTCTTTCACATCAAACTTCTAACTTCAATGTATTTAACCAGGAGACCATGGGAGATGCAAAACACTATGTCTAGAGCTAATATTATAAAAAGTTTTAATTAATACTTTATTTCACAAGAGGACTTGAAAATAAGAAATAGACCTGCCATCTCAGTCTCTCTGTGTGCCTCTACCAGTTTAATTCTTTGAAGAAAGGCAATTCTATTCACACATTTTAATAAAGTAAATATATGTTGAACTTCAAAGGTATTCTAGGCACTGCTACATTCTGGGGATGCACTGATTAAGAAAACTTATCTCAGTGCCTAAAGAACACGCCAGGATAGCCAGGGAAGCCAACTTCTAAAGAAATCAGTACCATCAGCCTTGATAAGTGTTATTACAGGGACATGCAGGGGGTGTGAAGAGGGCACAAGGGAGGCAGTGGGCCATCCTTCCCAGTGGAATTAGGGAGGAAAATATGAATACACTGACATTTCCATTGGGTCTTAAAGAATATGTAAGATGTTTGCCATGTAAAGAATACAGGATTTCTAGACTGAGAACTTGTAGGGACTAGATCATTTTTGGAACTTGAGTAACAAGGACATAAATATAGATTTTATATTTAAAAAGAAATATGAGTCAGTTGTTGGTTTTGCTCACCCAGTGATTCTTGTTAAGTAACAGCATAAACTTTCCTTTGGGGGTCTGCTCCTCTCCCACTCATGTTGGGAATGAGTGGGGTAGGTTCCTAGGGTGAGCCTAGCGTGAGTTCCAGATAACATGTCCAGATGACTTGCATGTGTGACTAGACAGTAGAATTAGTTATATAGGAGAAGCAGTTTAGGACAAAGATTAGCTCGATTTGGAATCTCTTATTTGATTTGCTGGTGGGTCCAGGTGAAGAAGTCTAATGAAGAATTGGCTTCCATCTTTGCTAGAATGTAGTTTTAGTTATCATCAACATACAGTTAATAGTGAAGACCAAGGATGTGAATGGCATTACCCATCATCATCCAAGGCTGAAGCATGGCTCTATAATGAAGTTATTTGAATAGAGTAAATGTGTTTACAAAGAATTTTATTTTAGAACCTCATGAGCCCTAATGAAAGTTCATTATTTTTTATAAACTACATGAAAATTCCAAGGGTTCCTCATATGTTTGTTTTTTAAAGGATGTCATATATATGGTAATTATTCTTAGCTTTGGATTCAAATCAAAATCAGATTGAAATTCCTTACTGGCCATGTAGCATTGGTCAAGTTACCTTCTCACAGGCTTAGTTAATGCAAATATCAGAGTAGGAACTGCAACGCCAGTTTTATGGAGTTGCTTTGAGGGTTGAATAAAGTAATCCAAGAGAAAGCACTGGACCCATGCAGAAAATTCTTTATTTGCAGAGGATTAGTTTGCAAAAGGCGTATCAAAGTCAATGTGTTTAAAATCCCAAGAGACTCCAAGGTCTCTTGTGGTCCCAGGTGTATTTTCCCCCAAATAACTTAAAACTAATCATAATTTAATTCTCTTTGCTGATTTATATTCAAGTGGGATATAAATTATTTTTCAAAGCATGACTGTTTCATCTATATAAAAAATATGAATGAGATCCCCACTCTCTCAATCATCTCTGCAAAAGGGAAAAGGGTACTCAGCACAGGGCAAGAGCATTTATGCCTCATCACTGGTTTTAATGTGCTATATTCCTGTGGGCTTTGAGGCTGTGGAGTCTGCACTAGAATGAGGCAATCATCCTAAATTCACAGCACGGCACATTCAATGCTCCAAACCTCTTCCAGTGACAAACCCACAGCCTAACTTCCGAACTCTTAACCCAGTGTTTCAAACACTGGCTGAGGATTGAAGTCACCTGTGAATTAAAAATTATAAAAAATAAAAGTCAGTCAGTCTGCAGGTCCTATCCTTCCCTCCCAAATTATGTCACTGATACTTTATGAGCAGGTTGAAAACACCTGCTGGAACCACATGTTCAAAAACTGCTTCATTTTCTTCAGTTACTTTTCTTTACCTTTGTCTATTAATTTCAATGATAAAGAAACAGGGTTTTCAAGTATTTCATGATTTGTGATAGATCCTTTGGATTCATTTTATAAAGATTGAGTCATACCATATAATTGCTCAATATTCATTCGTTTTTCTATCATTCCTAAATTATAAAAATTATCTCTACTCTCCATCTCATTACGTCTTTCCTTTCTGGCACTTATTTTGCACTTACCCACTATGATGGGGTAAATGATGATCATAAATTGGCTCAAACCAACACGTGCATGGCAGACTTCCTGTCTGTGACTCAAGATGCACAATAACTAAAAAGGACCTAATTTTACCTCATTTGTTGGTAGTGGGCTCTTTTAATTACAGCACGACCTTGTTCACACAGAGCCCATAAACTGAAAATTCATGAGTAGAAAAGCTTCTGTATCAAATATAATAGGCACTCAATATATATTAGTTTCCTTTATAATTTATTTCCTTGCTCTGCCCCTCCCTTTCCTATCATTTACCTTTAGATAATAAATGAATTATTAAGATCTTATCTTAAATTCTAATCTCCAGTGGGCTATAAATATTAAGCAGTCATATTTCTTGACTTTGCAGAATAGAAGAGAGTTAGTATTCATGAGGGGGGTCCTCGGGGTATTCATATCCCATTTATTCACAGAGATGGTGATATTAACCCATTAAAAATGATGTTGAATCAGAGCTGAATGGAGAAAACGAGATGAAACACTGGGTGAGATGGATGCATGTGTTTGAAGGAGGGATGGTGGTTCCAGACAAGGATAGGGCTCCTTTTTTCATCAGAAATAGACACCTTTTGGTGACTCATTTTCGGCAGCTGCTCTAGTGACCGGCCAGAAGACAGGAAATGCAAGCGTTGCCATTGCCACAAACAGCAGAGAACTGGAGACTAACGGCTCTTTCTTAACGTTTCAAACTTTTAAGGATAGAGAGAGAGAAACATATCCCTTATACAACATAGAAGGATATAAAAGCATAACTGAAATCTTATTTAAAACAATGATGTTAAGAAAAGAAAGTAATGGTATACCTCAGATATTGTAAGCTTGGTTCCAGACCACCCGGTAAAGAGTATCGCAATGAACTGAGTTGTAATCTTTCTGCTGGTGGATGGTCTTGCCTTCAGTTTGTAAAAAAACAGACCTGTGACTCTCAATATAGCAACGCACATAAAAAAATAAGGTATGTCTGTGTGGGATTTGGAATAAAAGAGAACCATATGTGGATTTGGCCATTTTTGTGTGTGTATGTGTGTATTCCTTTTAGAAATCACTTAATCTTTCTGTAGTTTAGTTTACAAGTAAATGGTAATAAATAGACCAGGTCAGCATCTTTTCTTACATGTGAGTTATCTGTACAAAGGGCATCAACAGTTTAGACCTTGTTTTTGCCCCTCTTGCAACATGGTATAAGCCTCACGCCTGCATATTTTTTGCTAAACTCTGAGTCAGCTATTTTTATCCCCCAAAAGCAACAAAAACTGCAGCATTCACATCAATCATATAAAATTTACACTACCAAATGGTTCTCATTATTTCTGTGTCTAAAGTAGCAGCATTCAGATGATTTATAACTGTCAACAAAAATAATATATTGGTATTTATTTTACATCTGTGTACCCAGAGCTTCCCTTTAAGTTTGCAAAATAACTCTTAGTTTAAGTCTGAGGCATCATTTCAAGGGAAATAACAACTGGTTACAGATAATTCAGAGTTGTTTGACTTGCCTGCTCTTCTGTGAGATTGAAGTTGGCACTTCTGCTCACATTCAAGCAGGGTATCTTGTGCCTACAGTATCATAAAGTAGGGAAAAAGGGAGTATGGATTTTTGATGTATGGTGATATTGACATTGACTTAAATAATATAAGTACGTTTAAAAGTAAAGAGCAAAGTTTTCTGGATTTCTACTGCTTTCTAAAATGGATCCCAAAAGACCATTACCAGGAAAATAATATGCTCAGATCATTTTAGATCAGTGTTTAGAAATCTCATCACATGACTTTACATATTAGCTATGATGCCTTTCAAAATCTGTATTCTTAGTCTAGAGTTTGCCTCAAATTCCCTGTCCTCATTTTAACCGCATACTGGACATGTTCACTTAAATATCTCCCAGTCATCTTGAACTAAACATTTCTAAAATTAAGTTCATCTTCTGCTTTTCCACTCCCCTCTCTTTTTACCCCCAGCTGCACACACACGACATAATTTTTTCAATGTTCCAGTATTTGTCAGGATACCCTAGCCCTATTCCAGCCCTACTGCAGAACATGCAGCCCAAAAATCTCAAAAGCATAACATATAAAGTTTATGCCCAGCCCAAAGTCCTCCTCTCTCACAACTGGGCAAAAATCTAAAGCACCTGTGCCCTGGGGCATAACTTGGGGTTCTCAGCTGTTCTGATTCTGTGGCTCTATCATTTCAACATCATGGGCTCACTGCTTCTTGACAAAGAGGGAGAAAAACACTAGGGAATGGCACTGAGGTTCTACTGCTTCATCCTGGAAGTAGTATACATTACTTTGATTTACATTTCATTAGCCAGAGATGTTACGTGGTGTCTACTATACAAGAAGGTTACCAAGTGTAGTTGTCCATGTGCCAGAAAGAAAAATGGGAAATGAAAACTACACAGCATTCTCTTTGGCCAAATCTCCCACTTTTCAGGTTCTCAGGCCAAAAACTGGCTTCACCCATCTTTCTCTGACCCCCTTGCCATGTTCCATTAGTAAGTAGATACCATTAATTCTGCTTTCTCTATCCCTTCTCAGTCAGTTTACTCTTCTTCATTCCCACCTCCACTTAATAAAGTCAAGCTCTCATGGTGTCTTTGATCCCAGCACCAACTTTCTCACACATTTCCCTGCTCCAGTATCCTCTCTCAAATCAATTCTCTATACAGCAGCTGGAGTGATGTTTCTAAAACACAAACACAATTGTATTGATTTAACTTCTTGTTTAAGACCCCATAGTAGCTCCCTGTTGTTTTATTTTTTAAATGCCCAAGCCTGTAAATGCAACTTATGAGACACTGTATTACCCACTTGTGCTTGCCTTTCGAACTTCATCTTTTGCAAATGTACACATCTTTTTCAGTGGAAGCTGTGAAGTGCCACTAGATGCCCCCACGCATCTGCAGCACTTACTTCTCCAGCCAGCGATTGTATTGTCACCCATGGGTAACAACTATCCAAGGTCAGGAGAGAATACAAAAACCATCTCCTTGCTTCAATTTGTAACAAATTTAAGGAGCCAACCCAGTTCCAGAACTTACTATGAGACAGCTTGAAATCTGTATCACAATCCCTCCCTGCCTTTCCCAAAACCTTCCCATGACCTCATACACCAACATCTGTGTCCTAGACACTGTTTCCCAGAACCTAAAACATCCTCAAACTCTGTGCTGCAGCCATTTGAAACACACACAGACTGCAAATATACTCTTCCTCTTTCTACTAGATCTCTGCTCATGTGGTGTCTGTGGCCTGGAATGCTATCCCATCTCCCTAATTCTGCCTGAGTAATCTCAGGCAAAATAATTTGCTTGACTTATTCATAAGTTCTTACAAATAAGTAGGGAATATATGTAGACAAAGAACATTACATCTACAAAAAAAGCCCTCTCATCCAGTCTACAGTATCATAGACTTGGGAGTCTATGATAGGTACTGCAAACAGATGTCTTCTCCCACAAAAATCCCACCCTGACTCAAAGCAATGTGACCTTCTTATTCAACTGCACTATGATGCCCTGCAAAGTGGGATCATGAGCACCCTCAGATATGCGATGAAAACATATTTGGGCTGACACAATAGACCTACCATAAAAATGCCTGATCTCAGTTACTTTGCTCTGGTCTTGAAGACCAGAATACACAGTTGATTCTTGTTTTAATTCTGAACATAGGCCTCACTATCTGTCTGGGATCAATAGCACCTCCTGTTGATCTGGGAACCTCTGGATCCCCTGAACTCTGCACATGACCTTGGGGAGACAGAGTGCTACCTGAGTTCCTCCTGCTGCACATGCGCCCAGTCATTTATGGACCATTTCACTGAGACAACAAGCTGAAAAGGCTAGGAGTCTTCCAGGGACCTTCAGCTTCTCCTGTGTTACCTCTTTCCTTCTTCTTCTCTCACCAACCTCAAGGGCAAAAGCTGACATCCTGCATCTCCCACTGATACCCTGAGATCTCTCCAGCATAGTCTACCCATTCAATCCAGTCTTTCACTTGTCTCTTGATATGCTAAAGAGGATAAAGTAATTTAGAAAATTATTTTCTCTCTTATCTTTTTTAGAGCTACCGACTCCTTAGGAATGTCAAGAAAGTCAGCTTTAAAAGTTAAGACTAATGAGTGCCCTCTTTCCTGAACAACGTCTTCTTTCTCCTTCCCTGGAGCCGGAAGCCTGGTGTCTCAGCAGGAGTTGGAGAGAGCTGCAAGTAAACACATTTCCAAGGGATATAAAAATGTGTGGGTTTCTCATTTGCAAAGAATTGTCCCCCGTGACATTTATTCATGAGTCTGCCACTTCAGAGTATAAGTTTCCTGTCAGTAGTAAGAATTTTTATTCGTCTTTGCAAATTTGGTGACTAATACAGGGCACAGCACATGGCAGGTGTTCCAACGTTATTTCTTGGAAGACAGTATCTTTACCTCCTACTTCAGATTTATTACGATGCTGCTCCTATGCTGAAGAGCCCCATCTGTTTATCTCTTTAAATTCTTGCCTGAACTTTCTTTTAATTTCAGCTGAAATTCATCCTCTGAAATAGCAGTCTTCTTTAATTTCACCAGTAATTCACATGGTTTAGTAGGTAGCATAAGATAAATATGCTAAAATAGGAAATATACTGTTATTTTTAGCATTGATTGGCACTTGTGTTATATATTTCGTGTACTTATTTTTGATATTTATTATTTTTTTCTTCAACTATTGTCCCAGGCTTTTTTTTAAAGATCAGTTGTTAGAGAGTGGAAGAGAGAAAGAGAGGGAGAGAAACATCAATGTGTGGTTGCCTCTCATGTGCCCCCTACTTGGAACACGGCCTGCAACCCAGGCATGTGCCCTGACTGGGAATTGAACCAGCAACCCTTTGGTTCACAGGCCGGCACTCAATGCACTGAACCACACCAGCCAGGGCTATTGTCCCAAATGTTAAACTCCTAAACCTAGAAAAATAATTTTTATATCTGCTTGCTGTCTTTGGTGTAATTTTTTTCTGCATACAGTTTAAAAAATAATGTAACTTTCAGATATTCATTCTAATTAGAAGTTGAGGCACACAGGAATTTTATACCATACCTGGATGACTTGCTTGGTTGGGTGTTGTCCCACAAACCAAAAGATCCCCACTTCGATCTCCAGTCAGGGCACATGCCTGGGTTGCAGGTTTGGTCCCTGTCTGGGTGTGTAAAGAAAGCAGGCAATCACTGTTTCTCTCTCATATCGATATTTCTCTCCTTCTCTTTTTCCCTCCATTCCTCCCTTTCTCGCTCTCTTAAAAAAAGAAAATTCTAAACCTGGCTAAGTCTATATAGCTGTAATAAAAATAATACCTAACATTTGTTGAACTATTACTCTGAGCCAGACTACTTAAGAATGTTTACAAATACTACTTCACAAATACTACTCAGAAGTAACTCACTCAGTGAGTTTAAGTAACTTGTCCAAAGTCACATATCTGCTGAGTGTCAAAATCATAATTCAACCTAAGACAAGTTAGTCTTGAATTCATGCCTTTACTGTGGTACAACACTAGTTTCTTTCTGTGTATCTGAGTGATCTTTTGGTTATCACTGTGGGACTCTCTACCATGCATACTAGTTCTCTAACATGGTAAAAGCATTACAATCATCATGCACTAAAGTTGCTGAAATGGATCCTAAGAATATAGTATTAATACTTGAACCCCACTTAGAGACCTCTGCTGTAAACCCAAACCCTTAATAAGGCGTACTTTAATGGAAGTTTCCAAAAAATATTTCAACTTATTCTAATGAACCTAATGAGCCACACTCCTTAATAGGTCTAAGCTAAGCTAAAAGTGCACTGGAACACCTGTACCCGAACATGGCTAGAACATGGACATACTTCTTAGGAGGAAATAATGCTGCTAGAAATATATACACAGTGAAATCTTTGAAAAGAGGTCGCTTGTCTCTAGGTGCTATAGTGGCTACCCAGACAAGCAGGCTATGAGTTTTAATGTCACTATCAGTCAGTTAAACTTCTTTTGGTTACAAGTAATGGAATTTAATGAGGACTAGTTTCTGCAAAAATAAATGCATTCATTGGAAGTGTGCATGGAGAGCTTATGTGGCACAGAGGCAGGTGGCCCTTGGGAATCAGTGGAACCAGGGGATGCAAGGCCAGAAGGATTTCAGACTAGTCCCTCATGCCACTGTTTCCTCTCATGCATTTCCCTTTTTTGACCCTCACTGTGAATCACATGGTCTGTCTTTACCTACATCCACTGTGGAAAGTAGCTCTGAAAGCTTCTGGTTCAGTAGCCAGGCACCTGCATAGGAGATGGAATTAATTCTCTGAAGTTAAAACTCAAATTTCTGGGGAAGAAGTTCATTCATCCTGCTGGACACATATACCCATCGTGGCCAATTAAATGTGGAATGAGGTAAGCTCTTGAGCTGGCATTTCATCTCTGTGTAGTCGAATCTCAACCTGGGAGCCTCCCTGTAGCAGTTGTATGCACACCACAGCTTCCCCAATGACTATGTAGATGGCCGCCAGTGTGCAGGTAGAAGGGCTGAGTAACTCCTAGAAAGGAGAGTATGAGGTGGATAAATTAATATGTATTCAACTCAAATAGGGAAGAAGGAAAGCCTAGCTATGATTCTCAAACATACCTGGGTACGTTATTGTTACTGAAGGCATAAAAGAACAGTATTCTAAATCACAACCTCAAATACCCAGTTGTCCTGCGCATGAATGCGCATACATGGGGTGAACCGCCTCCTTCACCTGAGCTACTCCTGGCACATTGGGGCTTATTGTTGGCAATATGAAGGAAGGCACAGAAAACTATTTCTTATTGTATAGGGTACTATTTCAACTCTTTTTACTTTTTATTGCATCTCGTCCTCATAGTAACAATATAACTTATTTTATAGCAGAGATTTTCAACCAGCGTGTTGCAGGAATTTTTAAAACATGCAATACCTGACTACTTAGTGAGGGGCACTGACCTCTTTTCCTCTAGATTGTCAAGTAGAAAAAACAAACAACAGCCAAGATAACCATAGTTGTCAGGTGTGAATGAATCCAAACTATAACAATTCTTTTCAGATTGGCAAAAATATATAATATATATTTTGGTGTGCTGCAGAATTTTATTAGTTAATGTGTGCCATGAGATGAAAAAGTTTGAAAATTGCTGTTCCACAGTATCTTTATTTAGTAAATGTGAAAACAGAGACTCAGAAAAATAACTTTTCCAAAATCAATTCAAATAAGTTAAAAAATAAAAAGAGAATTTAAAATAATGCCTTTTTGTTCTTTATCACAGGCATGGATTTTATATATAATCTTATTAACCACTGTCACCTCCAATAAATTTAATAAAAAATTAATGAACAAATAAAATAAAAAGGTAAAAAATATATAGACATTTATGAAAGAAAAAAAACTCTGAAGAGTTTTGGCAGCAAAATATAAAGTGCAAGTGATGGTGTAAATCATATAAGTGAAGAAAGTATTTGTAGCACTGGGGCAAAGGAGAAAAGGGGAAAGGCCCCAGTTATCAAGCTCAAGAAGTATGAGGACAAAAGTAAAACGGACCGCAGAGGGGACTGTGTGCAGTGACAGAATCTGTAAGACACACTTTCTCTATAGTTTGGAAATTCCCTTGACTATTGCCTTAGAAAATAATGTCATATAATTCAAGACTTGGACAGCTTGGTTAATAAATAGCATGTTAGTGAACTTTAAAGCTCTGGCCACAGTTCCCTGAGCCTATTGTCTGAGGTTCAATTATTTCTGTTTAGCTACATATTTATGAGTACATATTAATCAGAGAATCTCAGAATATAAATTCCAGAAGGGTTCTGAGATGTCACTTGGTGGTGCGAGGGCATGGAATCCTTACTTCACAGATGAGGAAACTGAAGCCCAAGCAGAGCCAGTGATGTGGTCACACTCACACTGAGAATCAGTGGTACAGCCAGTGTCCTGACTTCTACCCAGTGCACTGAAAGAGGTCCATGTGAGAGAAGGAAATGAGGCTAAGGCAGGGCCAATGCATCCCCAACACAGCACAAGCCTGTGCCAGCAGGAGCTGGGCCTCTGGATCTGTGGGCCTTTGTGTAGTCAGAAAGGACTTTGTTTAAATCAGCTGCTCTGAGTCTAAGCAAGTTATCAAAACACAGCTCAGAGCCTCCAGATGTACTCAGGTGTAATGAAATAGTTGTATCCAACTGTTTTTCAGTTCTGAGAATAGTCTAATGTTCTTATTTTAGGAAAATGGGTTAGAGAGAAACTTTTAGTTCAGAAAGGCCATTCTTCTCCTCAACACAGAGAATATTGCCACATTGCGGTAGAAACTTGTTACCTTTCTTTTCTGAAACTTTAAATAATACAACAAAAACATGACACATCATAAACTCCCTCACCCTGGCCCTAATCTAGCCCTCAGGTTCTGCACTCAGTCATAAGCCTAAGTATAGTTTAATTTCTGTTCACGCTAGTTCAAAGCCTCATGCCCACTCTTTGCTAAATGTATTAAGTCAGTCTGTACTTCAAGTAAAATGAGAGACAGAGAGAATGAGATTTTCATTCTAGGTTCACTTTGGACGCAAATGTTTGGTTTTAGCTTTGGCTTGGTTTTGCTTTTCTACTATCACTAGTTCTTAAACAGCAACTACATGGAGAGAGCTGAAGTGTAAATACCAGGGGAACTCAGGAACTCTTTCACAGTTTCTGGATGTGTCCAGGTTTTGTTGGAGGCACCATCACAGAAGCATGGAGGATTAAATCATTGTTCATTGGTGACTGAACTCCATCTCTAGCCCCTCTCTCCTCCTGGGAAGTCTGGGTAGGGGACTGAAAGTTCCAAATCTCTAGCCACATGGTTGATTCCACTACCAAGCAGCCTCCATCCTTAGATTCTTTCCAGAAGTCACTTTCAAAAGATACTTTATCCCTCTCAACACAGGAAATTCCAAGTGTTTTGAAAGCTGCTAGCCAGGAACCGTGGACAAAGGCCAAATATATATATTTCTTAGTATAAATCAAAATATCACACATATATTCCCCATTCTCCTGCCATTTTTTAAATGTCTTACTATATCTACACTGTCAAAACATATGGAAATGCACAGTGTAATCTTTCACTTTTTTGAGCTGATTATACAAGTAGCTATGTATCTAATACTTACCACTAATTTTCATGTCTTTAACCCCATGCCTCTCTAGTTATATCTGGTTGTCTGTAGCTCGTCATTCACTAGCACATTTCTTTTCTAATGAGGCTCCTAGTAGCAATGCCCCTAGTTCTTTCATAGTGGCTGCTTTGTCACTGTTATTTATGCTTGAAGGAAAGTTCACTGAATATAAAATTCTTGACCACATTTTCTTGAATATCCTAAATACAGTACTTTATCTTTTTTGTATATACTTTCAACATTAGTATCCAAAACTCAGATAATAATCTAATTTTCTTTTTCTCAAAACCCATGTGCTTTCCTTGCCTAGAAAGACAGTGAAAATTTTGGTGGACATTTTTTCTTGAACTGCTTTCATTTCTTTCTTCATTTTTTGTTTTCTTTTTTTCCATTACAGCTTTATTAAGATATAATTCACATAAAATGAAATTTTCTCCTTTAAAAGTAAATGATTCTGTGGTTTTTTAGTATACCCACTGTCAACATAAGAAACATTCAAAGCTACAGAGAATTTTTGGTGAGTGTATTTGTGCCAATTGATGACAATTGCCAGGAAGCAGAATCTCAACTGACTGAGAAATGCTCCCTCTGGAGAAGTGTAGTTTTGCACCTTATTTTATGCATTGCAATCAAAATAGGAGGTGGAAGGGGATTACAAGGAATCTATAGGTGATAGAATACGGAGGTGGTAGGAAGCAAAGCAGAGAAACTGCAGGGATCTGATAAAAAGCAAAATGACAGACACATACTTTTACACAGGAACCATTTCCCGTGTTAATTTTAGCCTTATCTTGATCTGTAGAGTCTGCACTTCAGATCCTCAGAAAGCAATTCCAATAGAAAAGCCAAACCTAAAAACCAGCCACTCTTTTTTTTTTTCCTTCAACTCCTGCTTTAGCCTGGATTTTGTCAACCCTTAATCTTAGTTTTACCTCAAGGACTTAAAAAGACAGCTCAAATACAGTCAGGGCCTCATTTCTTAAAAGAGGGAGGTCTGGAATTCCAGTTAAAACTCACGCAAGTTCACCCTTTACAAAACGAGGAGCCAGTGAGGCACAATGGACCCCTGCTGGTACCTAGCAGGAGTGCAGTTCTGCAAGGTGGTCTTGGGTGGGCTGCTTTGGAATCCTGCCAACTACACCAAGTTAATGTCAATGTAAGAAACATTCAAACCTACAGAGAGTTTGGTGAGTTTATTTGAGCCAAACTGGGACAATCTTAAGTAACTAAAGTTGCCCTTGGCTTCTCTACAAATATTAGTGTTTCAGATTATGTGTATGGTCTTCATATGTATGTAATATGTGTTCATCTGTATATTATGTATAGTTTTTTTTCTGCCTCTGGATGGCATTACTGGGTGCAATATATTACTGGCCTAAAGAAATTAAATATTTATATAAATTAAGTAGGATCCTGTGGTCTGGAGAAAGTATTTAATATTAAATATGGTTTAAGTTTGATTGATGTCTTTTAAAATGATTACCATGAAATATGTGTTTATTTTACCAAAATAAACAAAAAGGGTTTATGCTATGGTTTTTAAGTTTAGTTTGTTTGACAAAATGTCCCAAAGTTTAAATTTTAAAAGACTTTTTAACTGAGAAATGACTTTGAGTTGTTCCAATAAGTCCTGGAATACCTTAAGGATTTGTTTCCTCTCCTTAGAGTAGAAAAGTTTTTAAACTAATTAGGCTTATATAGGAAGCTTTGCCAGAATAACAACAACAACTATGTTCTGTTTCTATAAGTCTTACCCTCACCTGGTAAGATTACAAGTTTACCTGGACAGTAATGTCCCAGGTATATGTGAGAGAGTCCTACCTACCTATTGTCTTAGATACTAAAAGCTAATGATGTTAAATTTCCTAGAGATTCCACTTTAATCCAATATGTGAAGGATACAATTTATGCTCCAGGAAATCACTACACTCCCAAGAGAATAAGCTCTGATTCTGTTTACTGAGGTAAAATATTTGGGTTATTTAATATCTAAAAATGGGCTATTAATTAACCCTGAAAACTTCAGAGGAATCCTGTTTTCTCTTCCAAAACTGAAAAGCAGCTTAGAGGATTCCTGGGTTTGACTGGATATTGTCACAGCTGAATTCCAAATTTTTATTAATAGCCCAACCTTTATATGCATTATCTGAATTAAATTGACCTGTCTACTTTCTTGTTCCTGAAATGCTTTATAGGAAACTCCTTGATAATGCTGGCCTAATTTAGGATACAGATGGATCTTTGAAAGTTAACCAGAAATGTTACTAAGCGGGATATACAATAACACCCATGATGGGCATAACAATGTTCTTATGTATCTGAACAATATCTGCCCAACAAGCCTAATTAATTTTTTAACTTGGACTTGCCAGTTGGCCAAAGACCGAATAGCCAGTATTCACACTGACAGTCACTGTGCATTGGTGTAGCTCGTGACTTGGGAATGTTATCAAAGCAGCAGAGCCTCTTAATTTTCTCAGGGAAGCCAATAAAGAGTGGGAAGTAGATTGTAAAATTATTAGATGCCACACAAAAATTGAAACAATTGGTGATTATCAAAATTCCAGGGCTTTCTAACCGTGGAAGCAAAAGGAAATTATTTAGCCAGGGCTGCAGCTAGACAGGCAGCATTAAACAGCCAAACTGTCCAGACAGGTGAATGCTCCTTGCTTCCTAATAAATCAGTTAAAAACTCTCTTTTATAGTTCCAATGGACAGCTGCAGAGGAAAGGAGAATATGGCAATAAGAGGGGGAAATTTTGTCCCAGACAAAGAGATATGGTTTGGACCCAATCAAAACCAATCTTACCTGTAGGAGTTTAATTGCTATACTGTACTTTCGCATGTACATGAGCTAAGATTAGATTCCTAAAAAAATGATTTCATGAAGTAAACAATATTACTGGAAACTTTCTCTGACCGTAGCTTATAAAGTATATAGCAACTATTCTATCTGTGCAGAATATTGTATAACCCTGAAAAATCATCCCATGGGTCCCAAGAACATTTCCCACTTCCTTTAGATCCATTCGAGATAAAATTGGATTTTATCCAAATGCCTCTCAAAAAAAGTATATTAGTTATGATTATATACAGGTTGAGGCATTCCTTTGCAGGAGAGCAACAGCCTTAATGGTAGATAAACTATTTACAAAATAATAATAACTCCCAAATTGGGGCATTCCCTCTGAGTTTGTGACTAAAAGACCCCTTTGACTAGACAAACAATGCAATCCACTTGTAACAGTTGACCTATTCTACAGTATTTTTATTGTGTGAATCATCCCCAGTTCTCTGGATTGGTAGAATATACAAATGATGCAATTAAAATACAAGTGGGTACATTTTTAGAAGCCCTTAATCTCCCTTGGTTAAATCTCTCCTTACAGCATTTCTCAACCTGCAATCTATGGTAAACGTAGGCTTTCTCCTTATGAAATAGTCACCAGCCATCCTATGAATCTAGAAGAAGGAATATGTGAATCACCTTTACTTAAAGGAGACATCCTGCCTTATTATTAAGGGGTAATTAGTTCACAGGGACTAATAAATTAGTAATATTTCACAGTGCACTGCTGGGAGACAAAGACTCCAAAGATCACAACTACTATGGAAAAGGCATTAAAGACTCTCCAACATTGTTGGAAGGGACATTATCCGGGACCTAAATGCAAATGTCCATTTGTGCCTGTCTCTAATACTCGCCTCCCCCTATGGCAGGCATCAAGGACTTTGCAAGGACGAGAAGCTGCCGACCATGGAGGCAGACAGCTATCCCAAGACACCAACAAGCACTGTATGCTCAGGAAATGATGCTGCTATTGACGGAATGTACATAAAATGATTTTTATATTGTTATCATCTTCCTTCTGGCTTCCTAGTGGCAATCCAGAGCCCCTCCTTTATTAGATATGAAAAATTTAACCTGGGTACCTGCTAATCTTTCCCACCTACTAGACAATGATATTCTAATTATCAGCTGTAACAGTGATGTTAACGCTGTGTTTGCCATACACTGGTCTTCTCCTGCTATCATTGTAAGTTCTGATACTTTTTTTCTGGATACATCTATTGTAAAAGATCCACCTTGGGCAAACACCCCCAAGAGCACATCCCTGATATTCCCCTAATAGAATTAGGATCTATATGGATCCTAATTGGATCTATTGGATCCATCTATATGAATCCAATCTAGATGAGTAAGTACATGAAAAGCTAAGAAAAATACCTGGACGCCATGGAAAAAGGCTTGCAGTGACCTTCCCTGTCACAGTACATCTTGGCCTTGGGCTCATAGTCATGCTCTTGTGGCTGGATGTCCATGAAATAAGAAAAAAAATCAAGAAACTCCAATCCAAGTATTATTGGGATTACTTGGTTAGTAGATATGTCTGTAAATACCCCGTCCTCCTCACATTCCGGACAATTGTGGGAGACCCTATGGAATACTCAAACTCTAGCTCTTCTGGGGGTTGCCTCTACCCATTTAACTATGGCATGGGAAACAACATTTTGGGTACATTCAGTATACCCCAATGGCTCCATAGCCATTGTTATTCAGTGGCAGCAATATTCCTAGTGGACGCAACAACATTGGCCCTCTAAAAGAAAAAAAAAGGAGATACTTGGAGAATTAGGGGCTGACCTTGTCATTCTGAGACAAACTGAACTTGTAGTTAATGAGGAACATCATTCATTAGAAGAAGACTCATTATCTAAAATAGGCCATAGAGACAGAATGCTGTTTCAGGAAGGAAAAGGGTGGGAAGCAGGATGGAAAGACAATAAGGCTAAAACAGCTGAATAGATAGAACGGACTTGGCAAACTGTAAAAACTCATGCAGAGACCTAACAACAGGAATGTGCCTGTACCCTATCTCAACAGAACCCAGTGTCTACACTAATGGAACCTCAAGTAGCTATGAAACAGTGGCCAACTCTAAAGGGTGCAGAAGCCCAGGCCAGACATTTATAGGACTCACATGGTCGCCTGTATTTTGGAAAATTTTGAATGGGAAATGCGATTTACAGCATTGTGTCTTAAAAGCCCTGGCACCTTGGTTAGATCTTAACCTTCGATTCTTAGTAGTTCAGTTGGCTGGCATAGGAACCAACAATAGCAACACTAGAATACTTCCAATGGGAAGTAAAGTAAATGGGCCAAATTTAAAAATAACACATAATGGGAGCCCACTTCACTATTTACGAAAATTGAAAAGGTGAATAGTTATGCCACTACTCTGTATTACAGAAGAATTTTCTAACCTGTCCCAACAACACTGTATCTACTCCAACAAAAAAACAATATATGGAATCCCTGGCTGGTGTAGCTCAGTGGACTGAGCACGGGCCTGCAAAGCAAAAGATCACAGTTCGATTCCCCGTCAGGGCACGTGCCTGGGTTGCAGGCCAGTTCCCAGCAGGGGATGCACCAGAAGCAACCATACATTGATATTTCTCTCCTTCTCTCCTTCCCTTCCCTTCTAAAGATAAATAAATAAAATGTAAAAAAAAAAAGTAAAAAAAAACAATATATGGTATATGGGAAAGGGGAGTTTTTGTTGGGATGGGTTAGAGAATTCTTGTTATGATAAGTGACTTTTATTGTAATAATACCAACTTTATGTGAAATACTACTGGGATATAGTGTAATGCTGAAATTATAGGTAAAATAACTTTGTCTGAGTGAATAAAACCTATGGTAATATTGACACTGAATATCTAATATATAGGGAAATTGAACTTAATCTTTTCCCATGAAGTTTTTTCTATGGAAACTGACCAGAAGAAAAACTAGAGCTTCTGGACAATGAAATAGTAAAGTCTTAATTCATCTGGCCAAACATAACATAAGGTACAAATGACATTGGATGAAAGAGGAAATCATACTATTACCTTAATAAAGAATTATGATGATGCATGAGAAGGGTTTTGTGTTGTCTGGGATGTTTGTGCCCCTCAGACCCTTCCTTGTCTGCTCCTAATCAGTGTCACTGGTGTGATGCTGTTACTCCTGTTCCTAATATGTAAATCTACACTAAATGCAGAAAAACAAAACTTGGGACAAGCAGCAAAAACACTCGGATCATGGTAGCTCAAAAATTCAAAATGATCCAGAATATTTTTTCACAAGAACATATAAGATCTGAGTGTCTCCCATCCACTTGCCCTTTTTAAAAAAAATAACAACAATTCTACCTTAAATGCCGTAGAAGGTTGTGGTCTTGCCCCATTCCCAATGGTCCACCTTGTTCAGCAAGACAAATGCTGACATTGAGGCTTCCTGGGAATGGGCCTTCCTAGCACTGTGGGACCTCATTATCCCACCAAATGGTAAATCAGCAATGCATTCTTTGGATTGATTTATGACCAGTAGGGAGATGTGTGAAAGAAAAGGGACCACATATTACCCTTACAAGCTCAGAAGAGGCCAGCAAGGCAGACTTTACAAACTTAGAGACCGGATGTAACCACAAAAGATGGTGTACAATTAAAACATATTAACTAAAAGAAATGTTAAAGGGACTTATCTAAGAAAAAGAAGATAAAAAAGATGAACAGTGAAAGGACAGCAAACTCAGTTATTAACAACCACACCTAAAACAGAAGCAAACTAAGAGGACAGCTAGATCAGGAGCAGAAACATAGAAATGGAGATCACATGGAGGGTTAGCAACAGGGGAGTGGGAGGAGAAGAAAAGGGGGGAGAAGGTACAGAAAATAAGTAGTATAGATGGTAGGTAGAAAATAGATGGGGGGAGGGCAAGAATAGTAGGGGAAATATAGAATCTAAAGAACTTGAGACACGTGGTCATAAACTAAAGGGGGGAATGGTGGGGGAGGGGTGTGCAGGGTGGAGGGGAATGAAGGGGGAAATAGAACAACTGTAATGGCATAATTAATAAAATATATTCTAAAAAAACATATTAACTAAAAGCAGTTCGTGGCAAGTAGACCTGTCCTAGGCTGTAATTTTTCCCTAAGAAAAGGTCAATCCTTACCTTAACTGAGCCAACCTATTGTATTTTTGAAACTATGTTAACAAACCTTTGGAATATCAAGGTCATGCCCCCTTTTTTTCCAAACCCCTCTGGCACAAACTGAGACCACGAATCTCCTCACTGTTATTGTTATGTTAATTGTTGATTAACTGTCCCTTACTCACCTTTGTAAAAAATGTATGTGTCTATCATTTTACCTTTTGTCTAATCCCAGAGGTACCCTCCCACTCCCTCACCTTTGCTTTCTCCCTCCTCCCTAATCTATCACCAGTGGATTTCATGCGACCTCTTACGTCTCCTCCTCTGACTGAAGTGTATAAAATGAGATGCTAACCTGCCATTCTCCAAGCATTTCTCGGTCCGGTGAGATATTACGTTCCAGCAATTGTCAAAAGTTTCTACAAATCTCTACAACCTTCACAGGCTTCTACAAAACTTTTACAGCTTTCATATTCACAAACCTTCTTACCCATTCAGAAATAACCATCATGAGAACTCACTTTCTTCCTTTGTATTTCCGTCCCTTGTTGATAGAGAGAGAACTGGTCAGAGTACTGGGGAGGAGTTAGGAGGGGCCGTGGGAGGAGGTTGCCCAACCGAGGCAACAACGGTCAACAGTCTAGGTCAGGATTGGCTGAGAAGAGGAATTCCTCCAGAGCACATGAAATTACGGGTGAGGAGATTTAAAATAAAACGAAGGCAGAGACTGGCTCTTGGACTCTTCCTTGAGAATGCCTGGCTGATCACACAGCAGCGGGCCTGTGTTTCCCAACAGAGGGTATCGTGGATGGGAAGGAACTCAGGGTGCAGCCTAGGATTGGCTGGCCAGGCAGAGGGTGGCAGGGTTATTCTTCTTTGGGTGTTCTGGAGGGGGCAGCCTCTGAGTCAGAAGCCCGACATTCTTCCAAAATTGTGTGGCTTTTGTATCTTACGTAAACTAACTCTATGGAAATAATATAATTAAAACTAACAAGAGAGAGATGCAAGGAGAACCCAGGTGTTAGGATTTTAGCTTTAAATGCTAGCTTAAGTGATGAAGGTATAACTGAAGAGTTCAAGAGTTTAACCTTAATTGACACGCTTAAGTGATTAATACAGGTGGAAAGCTGTTATTCCAAAATTGTGACGCTTTTGAATAAAGACTCCTTTCCTTTATCACCAAACCTTTCACCTCCAGAATTCTGCCTAGCCCCGGAGGGCCCAGCAGGCAGCGGGCAACGGGACCCCACTTGCTGTTCAATAACAACGCCTTCTATTACCAAATCACACAATTTTTTTCCAACTTAATTTGAATTTTTAACTTTTGAAAACCTAAATTTCCGATGATAACCAAAAATAAGCAGCCAGAATTCCCTCGATTGACTTTTATGAACACATTTTATAACCTGTAGAAACAAGTTCCTCTGTGGGTAAACACACTCACTGTCAAGAAACACACCTCTAACAAGATGCTCGTTAACATTAACAGCTCTGAATCCATTCCACAGCCTCTGCAACAAAAGCCAGAAGCAGGCAACCCCAAAACTTGTCTAGCAGTCAGTGTTTCAGCATTTCAGAATATCTAGTGATCCAATAACTTTAATCAAAATTCACTCATTTAGAAAGGAGTAGCTGAATATGACTAAGGTTTCACAAACCTTTGGTAAGATTTTACCTCCCAAAAATGTGTACTTTAAAAGATGGTCCAGATAAGAGTTCCTGGAGACCAGGTCCATCCAGTATTTGTGTTTCAAAGACAGACTTTCAGTTTTAGAATTGAAGAGAAGAGAGGAAAGGGGCTGTAGGGGGAACGGAGGCAGTCTGGCTTCCTCACACAGCTGCCTGGGAAACTAAGTAGTGTTCTTATAGCCTTAAGTTTTCCCATGGCCTCAAGTGGGCTCACATGTGCAGATTCTCGCTGTTATAGAACCTGTTTGGCTCTCTTCTGGCTTTGTTTCTTTTAAGTATATAAGGGGTTAGGGGTGTCCCACTACACACACAGCTTGCAGCATGAATGGCCTGCCCACCCTCAAATAAAGGCGGTCAAGCATCCCCACGGCTCTGTGACTTTTCTTCTGTCTCCCTGAATCTCCAGTGAACCTGCCTGGCTTTGACAGACTGTGACACAGGGGCATTGGCATTTATTAGCTTCGGAAGCCTTCTTCCTTTTTTTATGTTAATTGTTGTTCAAGTACAGTTTTCTGCCTTTTACTCCCATCCCAGCCCACCAGAAGCCTTCTTTAGTTCAGAGACAGCCTCAATGATTTTAAGTTTTTAAAAAATTTATCATACGCCTCCTATAACTTTTCAATTTCCAAATCAATAGACACCTCCCATTCACCCAGTTTAATTTAGAGGTGGCATTTTCTAATTTTGCATGCAAAAAATTAATTTAGGCACCTAAAGAAAACTCCATTTTGGCCATTTTAAGTAGATATCATTTCTAGTTAAGTCTCCTCATTTCTGTAACACTCTTGCACATCCAGTCTTCCTACCAGGAGTGTTGATGAGGGCTGGGGTCTGGGAGTTTCTGGCCTGGGAGGCACTATTTCCCATGTTAATGTTAGTTTGGGGGATGGGGGGAGGATCTTCAGACTCTCAGAAAGCGATTCCAATTGAAAAGGCAAAAACTTAAAAACTAGCCACTCTTTTTTTTTCCTGCCAGTCCTGCTTTAGCCTGTGTTCTGCAAAACTTTAACCTTAGTTCCACATCAAGGATTAAAAGGACTGCTCAGATATAGTCAGGGCCTCATATCTTAAAACAGGGAGGTCCAGAATTCCAGCTGAAACTCACCCAACTTCACCCTTTGCAAAAGGAGAGGCAGGTGAAGCACAATGAGCCCCTGCTGCAACCTCGCCCGTGTCCAGCTCTGCAAGGCGGTCCTGGGTGGGCTTCTTTGGAATCCTGCCACACTACCCTAAGTTAACGTCAATCTAAGAGACATTCAAACCTGTAGAGAATTTTTGGTGAGTGTATTTGAGCCAAACTGACAATTGCTGGGAAGCAAAATCTCAACTGATTGAGAAATGCTCCCTCCCAAGAAGGACAGTTTTGCATCTTATTTTATACATTCCAATCAAAAGAGGAGGTGGAAGGGGTTTACAAGAATCCAGCTGGTAATAGAATAGGGAGGTGGGAGGAAGCAAAGTGGGGAAACTGCTGGGACTGTTTAAAAAGCAAAGTGATACACACATACTTTACACAGGTGGGTAAAGGATAGTTCACAGTTAACAATTAACATAATGACAATAACAAAGAGGGTATTTGTGGTCTTTGGTTCTGTGCCTGGACTTTAACAGGTCCAGAAAAAAGGAAATTTGACATTCCAAAGGTATGTTATCATAGATGCAAGAAGACAACAGACAGGCTCAGTTAAGGTAAGGATTGACCTTTGTTAGGGAAAAATACCAGCCTAGGACATGATAACCTGCCATGAACTGTTTTTGGTTAGAAAGTTTTCATTTCAGAGTGGTTATTTTAGGTGTCTGTGTTTGTAAGGCCACCACACAGGCCTCCCCTGAGCTTGTCATGTTTAGTATGTGACCCCTTTTCTTTCATATCACACTGTTATACAATCATCGTAACTACTAATTTTAGGATATTTTCGTTACCCCATAAAACCTCATATGTATGAGCACTCCACTCTCCCGTGCCCTTGGCAACCACTAATCTACATTGTGTTCCTAAGGATTTATCTATTGTGCACATTTTGTATAAATGGAATCACACCATATTAGCCTTTTATGACTTTTTCATTTAACTTAATGTTTTTATGGTATATTTGTGCTTTAGAACATATAAGTACTTTATTCCTTTCTGTTGCCAAATAATATTCCATTGCATAAATATACTACATTTCGCTTGTGTGTTCACCAGTGGTTGGACATTTAGGTTGTTTCCATCTTTTGGCTTGTTATGAATAATGGTACTGTTACCAGACAGGGGCCTGGCCCTGATCCTTGACTTTGTGTAAGAAAGATCTCAGAACACAAGTCTAGCTGACTATGAGAATACATTTATTAAATCTGGGGACAATGAAACAAGGAAGGGCTTAGCATAGAGGAAGCAATAGGAGAGCGTTGGCTTGCCTGCCTTAACTCACTGGGAAGTCAGAGGAGAGGGGACTTTGGGGACAGGTTCAGGGGATCGGCCTGGGACAAGCTGCCAGATGCCCATTGCTTTAGAGTTTGGGAGACTGCGCATGTGAAGAAAGAAGTGAGAGTGGGGGTAGAGTAAAGGAGAGGAAATGGTGCCAGCTGCTCCCCAGAGGAAGAGCACATGCGTGCTGGGTCCTTTGTCTTGAAGCTTTTCTTTCTTTCTTAAGGGTGGGAATCTTAGGGGAGGTCTCCGGGAATGGTTTCAGCAGCATGTTCATCAGTTCTCCAGGTGTGCCCTTTGAGGGTCCTGGTCTCCACTGATTGGTCAGTGGCCAGCCTAGGGGTCTATAGCATTGCAGTTGGTCCTGGCATCCCCCACCTGGCTTTGCTGCTTTTCTGGGCCTGGAGCTGAAACACAACTGAGGCCCAGCTGTTATCTCCAATGAGCAAAGGCCAGGGTAGAAGAGGTCACCCTGGGGCTGATTTTCTTATTTTCCAAGTTTTGCCCCCTGCCAGGCACTTGGGACTTCTGCCCTGGTGACCATCTGTACCTGGCTGTAAGTTGCCCAGTCACTGTGCTCAACTGTCTCAGTTACCCTGTTCCACTTGCCAAGGAATGTTCCTTTCTTCTCACCATCCTGTCTCACTACTATTAACATTCATGTACAAGTTTTTTGTGGACATATGTTTTCTCTTCTTTTGGATACACACCTAGGAGTGGAATTGCTGTGTCACATGTTAAAACTATGCTTAGTATATGTCTTTATGTATCTTTTATTTTTAAGGTTTTTTTCTCTGATTTAAGCCTTTCCCTGTAACTCTCATTTGCTAAGGACAAATCATCACAAATGGTATATTTACTTCTGTTGGTAAGTAACATAAACCCAAAATAAATTGATTTTATTAATAAAAACTATGCTGTCTCTAGGGTTGCTTAACTGAACTACTCAAAGTCATCAGTAATCAAAGTTCTTCCCATATTCTATTGTGTCATTACTCTTGCAAAATGACTGTAATAGCTCAGGGTGTCTCCTCATATCAATGTAAAAAGTCACAAAAATGAACTATCTGTTCAGTAAAATTATGATAAAAGTATATAACATGAGATCCCATAAGTTCCTTAGACCGTCCACTGTGTTATTATTCCTTTTGTTTTTGCTCCTCTGACTAGACAATTTCAAATGATCTGTCTTTGAGATCACTGATCCTTTATTTTGCTTGATCAAATCTGTAGCTGAATATTTTTATTCCGGTTATGGCACTCTTCAGCTTCAAAATTTCTGCCTCGTTCTTTTTTGTATCTTCTCTTTGTTGAAATTCTCATTTCATTCATGCACTGTACCTCCTGAGCTAATTGAGCATCTTTTTACTGGTTATTTTGAGTTCTTTCTCAGATAATTCAAATACCTCCATTTCTTTAAGGTCAGGTTCTATTGATTTACTTTGTTTCTTTTTTGGATCTTTTTTGGTTGGCTTTGTTTTGTTTCTCATGTCCCTGGTAACATTGAGTTGGTATCCCCATATTCCAAAAAACAATCACCTCTTCCATTCTTTATGAACTGGCTTCATACAGAGCAAGACCTTCACCAATTACTCTGGCCAGAGATTTTAGAGACTTCTCAAACCTTTTCTGGGGTGTCCCTTCTCTGGATGTGTATGTGTAAACTCCTAATTAAAAGGATTTGCTGATTTCCTTTCTGGAGCTCATACTCTCTTGTTCCCTACGGTGTCTGTTGTATAAGAAAGGAGCAGCACACCACCCAGATCCTTTGTGTTCTCAGTAGCCCCTGGGTATTTGGATTATGCCATTTCTCACACATTCTATGAGACAGGTAAGACAGAAACCAATTCTTTGATCAGCTCCCCAAAAGTCATAATATTGGGTATAAGGTCCTGTCTTCTTTTTCCCTACCCAGGCAGAAGCCAGGAGCTCAGTGTTTTCTCCAAAGTGTGTGATAATATGCTAGGAAAAGGGACTATGTTGAGAAGGTGCATACATTTTCTACCAGTTTTGACGCACCTCGTTTCATACTTACCTGGGGTGCAGGAGTACTGGATTTCTCCAGTACTTCCAGGGTTCTCATAAAAGGAATTGATCCAGGTATTGTTGTGGAATGGAATATCCATGGGAGAAAGAGGGGATGAGGCTTTATATTCCATAATCTTGCTTTCTTATTGTATCCTTTTAAAAGCTAAGGAATCCTTACTAAAAAAAAAACCCCAAGAGGACTTCTCTTAAATCTCATCGACCAGAATTAGGTCCATGCCTTTTCTTAAGCCACCAGAGGCAATAGGTCCCCAGGGCATTAGGAGCCAGGACAAGTAAGTTTTCATTTTAGAAGCAAAATATTGGAAAAGGACTATTTTTTCTGCAGTTAAAAAAGTAGGACTTTTAAGAAACTAATAAAAAGAAGCCATTCAGTAGAACATAAATTATGTTACTATGTTGCAGATACAATAGATTATGTTTTGTGAAGACTCTGTCTATATAAGCAATTTGAATCAGCAAAAACACAGCATGTCAGTATAATGTAGAGGTCCAGTCTCGCATGATTCTTTGAAAGAAACAACACATAAGGTAGCAAGAGTAATCCAGTCATCAGACCACTCTCCTATTACAGGGGTTCCTTCCTTTTGGATGATAGGACAACCCTCTAGTACCATCTCTCAGTATCTTAGTGTGCCTGTTTGACCCAAGAATGGGACAGAAAGTCTAAAAGCAGAATGCACCATTTGAATGGTACTAGCAACCCTGAGTCATTCAGCAACCAAAGAGGGGTTTAGATGTTTTGGAGGAAGGTACTCGAAAGTACAGAGCCCAGGCAATGAACCCCACTTTCCCATGGAGAAAGGGAGTACTGGGGATCTGAGTTGATTTAGACAACAGAGAATGGTCCTTGGGTACAAGAAGAACGCAGAGAAAAGGGTTGTCAAAGGACTAAAGTGCAACACTTTGGGGCAGGGATTAAAACCGGTTGATTATAACTAATGGATAAGTTATGACTAATTGATTATGGACACCTGGAATTCTATGTGGAGGATGCTGAAGTCAAATCTAGACTCCATAGCTCAAGACCATGATGAGAAAATAATTGTGCTATGTGTACAGAATAAAGGATGGGGGAGGCGAATATCAGATGTTTATGATTCTGAATGGAAAGATTGTCTCTAACCCCTCCATGTGGGATCTGTATAAAGGCTTACATATATAATCTTACTGGTATTCATTAATACTTCTTACTGAAGTTCTCTTCACAGGAAATATTGTTTCCCAGGTCAATTCAGCAAAGCAGGAGCTATCAAGCATACAAAGCCTACTTTCTTAGTTAAGTCCTGGCTCTAAGCCTAAATAGAAGTAGGACGCAAGCTAAAAAGACCATTCAGTGAGCTTCTGGATTCCATTTATATTTTTTATTAATTGTAGTGATAAAACATTTACTAAGGAAATGGTCTGACATGTAATATTTTTAATAAACCTGAAAAGGCATCTTATGAAACAAAAATGCTTTGGCCTTCAGAGTTAACATGCACTCTTAGCCTCACATATTCTGCTCCATTTAAATCCTAATGTAAGCACAATACTCATATAACTACTAAATAAAAATTGAAAAGTTTTCTGGGCATTTTCCCAGAAAGTCAAATGTATTTTTAATCAACTGCACTTTTCACTATTTCTCCCGCTATTACTCTCTACATCTAAGATAAAGTGGAAAGAATAGGTCACCTTCACCATAGCTGGTTATTCAACACATAACTACCAACCAAGATTCCCCAGTGGTTCAAGTTTAGTGGACACCCCCCCCCACACACACACACACACTTTTCTAAATAGGTTGGCCCTGGGCCAGAGATCTCCATGGCTGCATTAGAGCCCTAAATATGGCAAAGTTTCTAGAATATAGGTTCTGGACCTATATTCCAGGGATCAGCATCTGAGGGAAATGTCAAATATGATCCAATGATATAGTTGCAAACTCAAGTTGCAAATCCAACGGGGGCCTAGCAATGAGGAAGAGCCTGAACGTGTCAGTGACCAAGAGGAGCTGAGAAGGTGGAAGGATGCAGTAGGTGTAAGGGGCTGAAGAGCAACCTATCATGGGAGCTCTGCATTCAGTTACTGCCACCTAGAGCAGAGGATGCCTGAACGGAAAACTCCAGTGTAGACAAACAAAACAGGTTTCTTTCTTTTTTTTTTTTTACTGTGATGCTTCCAATTTGCTTAATTTTTCACTTTCTGTAAAAGACTAGAAGAGCAAAAAAATTGTCACACAAATTTAGCTGAAATTTTTAGATTCTACTTTCTGTACACTAATGGCCTAACATATTATTTTATCTCTTAGGAAGGGCTCTGAGAAAATAAACTATTTTTATTCAGGAAAATCAATAAGCTTTGATTGGGTAGAAAGAAAATCTAAGAACGCGATATTAAAATAGTTGCATTAAAATTAACAAGCAATATGTGCATTCAATGAAACTAAGGAGGCAGAAGATGGGAGAAGCTGAAAGTTACTAGGTAGAAACTAGACACCAATTTGGCATACATGCTTCATTCCCTTTTAAGAACAGACAAATCTAAAATCCAATTTAATACCATTCGATTCCATACTATAATTCCTTGTCTCTCCCATCCTTCACTATTATCCACAAATATCCAGTAAAGGATTATTCCACACCTTGTTAGGGGGTGCTTTTATGTTGCAATTATCACATTCACAGGTTGCGACCCATACTGAGGGCACTCTAAGAGTATAGCAGTAAGATGGAAACTAAAGTAAGACTGTTCCATAGAAGCTGGGGACCTGTTCTAGAGGAAGTTAAGAAAAATGTCCATTTTGGAGAATTCATAGAATTTTCTTGGAAAGGGCATTGCATTTTTCTGAGCAAATAGGTATGTATTCAAGGTAGTTTTAAGTAGAGGTAGCATTCTATATATACTGTTGAGAGTGATTTAACAAATGAGTGCTGAGATAGTGAATAAACCACCCTGGGATTTCTTGAGTTCTCAGGGAACAGCATGGTGTAACAGCAGTTTTCAGCTTCAGAGTGGTGAGGCGCTCTGAGAGAAAGTGGGGAGGGACAGCTGGCATGCCAGCTGAAATGCTTATCCTCTCTAAACCCTTTTTTATCGTGCTGGCATGCTCAGTGAAGCACTGTTTTATTTAAAGAAAAAAAAAGCATTAGTCCTTCTCCATAGTTTAAGAAACAAGTCACCTTGAGGCAAATTTTTATTAAAGCGGGAAGCATTGCTTGAGCAGTATGAGGTCCATGACTAGGCTGGGCTAGGAGAAGTCAAACCTAGGTTCCAACAGGGAGTTCGGTTGCTTGAAGTCTCTGGGCAAGGGGCACCAGACGACAGTGTCAAGACATGTTCATTCAGGCTTCCCCTTCATAGGGCAAGTGGAGGTGTGAGCTATTCATGTGAAAAGTAAAATAATTAAGGGTATTTGAAGCCCAAGCTGGTGGAGAGGTTCTCAGCTGCTGTCATCTCCATTCAGTGCTCTGGGTGATGTGCCCGTACAGAAGCAGATGGGCATTTCGGTGAGTGTTACCTCTTTTGCATGTGGTAGGCGAAAGATGAAAAAATACTTAGAGTATAAGTGTGTGGGGTGTGTAGAAAAAACACTTATAGAGTATAGAGTAGAACTTTCGAGCAAAAAGACCAAAATCCACGTCCAATCCTGCTGTATGCTAGCCTTGGGATTTAATCTCCCTCAGCTTCAGTTTCCTTCTCTGCATTAGTGAAGCGGTAATGCCCACCAGGTATGACTTTGGGAAGGAGAAAGTAAAACCAGTTAACATATATATAGATGAGTCAGTCTCTGATATTGGCCCTCTCAGGGGCTCAGAATGGATGCTAATTCTTTCCATTCCTCAGTTCTAATCGACATAGAGAAGAAAATAAAAGAAGAATAAAAGAAAAATACACATTGTTCCTTTGTCACACCTATGTTCAGTCCTGTATGTTATAGTTGAGATTCACTCTGAACTATTAATATTTACAACCAAAGCAATGATGAATTTTCTTCTCTTCTGCAAAATTCAGTAGTATATTGCCAATACCAGATCACTTATTATTTCTATCATATACTTAGCCTAACTATCCCGTTTAATTACAATATTAACCCTTATCTGATGGATGCAAACACATTTAATATAGGTTCTCTTTTATGTGCTCTCCTCACCAGTGAGATAAACAATGTCATAATATACTTGTCTTAACCATTCTAGCACATCCCCATTTTTCCCACTTAGCTACTGTACTGATCTAGGGATCTGTGGTTTGCTAAATGTTGTCTGCATAATAATCACCCAAAGAACGTATTTAAAAAAGCATATTTCCAGGCCCCACTTCATATATTCTGACTCAATAGGCTTGAGGGAGGACCAGAAAATGGCTTTGAATAAAGTATCTTCACTCATTCTGAGACAGGTGGTCTTGGTCACTCTGAAAGATATAGCTAAGACTGCCAGAGGCCCATAGTACTGAAACATAATCCCATTTTACTAAAATTAGTCTCCTCCTCAGTTTTAAATTTTTGAGTCAATTTCCCTAAAATTGAGCAACTAATTTACATAATTATGTTAATTGGGAGAAAACTAAGGGAAGAATGATCTAGTCTGACACATATTTTGCAGATGAAAAAACTGAGCCTCGTAAAGGCAGACTAATAAGTACCCAAGAACTCATGACTAGTTTATCCTGCAAGTTTCTAACCCAGGACTGCACCGCTTTCCTTCCCATGTGAGCATGGCATCTCGACATCCATTCTCCAATGAGTACCTTCGGAGCAACTGCGCATGTGCCTTATGTGCGCATGCTTGTCAAATATGAAATCTTCTCCAGACAAGTTTAACACATTAAAAATAATTACACTTTAACAATTTAAAATGCATTCTAACAATACAAAACATTCTTTGTTCTGTGCCAAATATAGCTTTCAAATAATTTATTTCACATGAATTTTCATTGTTTTCTCAACATGACAAAGTTAAACTGGGGAGAACTTATTGAAGGAAAGATAAAAACCCAATGGGACTGTGTATTTTCAACTTATTTTTACAAACATTGAACATGTGACACTCTCAAACTCTGTCCATCCTACTTTGGGTAGGTCCTTAAATACAAATCACTGTCATGGTTCATTAGACTTCTGTTTAAAGACTCAACTCTTTTTCTGCAAGCAAAAATCTGTGATTCACAACAAGATTGGAAACTCAAAGGAAAACATATATATTTTCATTTTCTCCCCCTTAGAAATATGCCACTGGTCTCCTGCAGAAAGAAATGCTGGGAAAGAAATTTTCTTCTTAGGATTACTAACCTTACTCAAGAAAAGCTTGAGTTACTGATGGTCCTTTCCCAAATTCAGTTGAACCTATCAAATATTTTTATAACTGTTGAACATTTTTTTAAAAAGTCAGAGTATGGCCTTCACATATTGTTCAAAATTTGCTTCTTTAATCTTAAATGACTCAAGTAAAAAGTTTCCCATATACTTATCTGTTCATCAGAATAAAAAATAGACAGGCTGCTATTGTTAATTTCTGCACAATTTCTACACTTTTTACCTAAACTGGTGTTAATTAAAAAAAAAAACTGATCTGTGTGACCCAAAATGAATTGGAAAAATCACTGGAATTCCTACTTCCATGATTTAATTCAGCTCATATTTATTTGAAAATGCTTCCTAAACCTTACGAGGAAATAGTTTGCCCCATTCCCATTATTATAGCTCAGTGTTTTGACTCTCTGTTAGTACTTTCACAAAGCATGCTCTTAGCTAAATATTGCACAGTGGCATCTTCTTTCTCTGTAGTTCAATCTTCTACTCTTTTTATTTTTGAGGTTCTGTTCAGTATTTCTGAGTTACTATCTGTAGACACCTGGATGTCATTTTTAAAAATTATTTACTCCCTCTGCCTGTTCTGCAGTTTGACTTTTTGAATTTATCTCCAGAGTTTTTAATTTAAAAAAATATGGACTCAAGTACTTAAGTGATGCAATTTTTTAATCCATTAGAAAGCCCTTAAAAGAAGGAAGTAAAGTGTGTTCATTAAAGTATAAATAGAGAAGAATTGAATTATAGCTAAGTAAATTGAGAATACTATGTTCTAAAACATGAGGGGAATGTAATGTTTAATATTAGAACATACCACAGAAATGTGTGGAAAATCCTAAAAATCTAATGCACGTTTTAAACAAATTCAGTAATATTTCCTACTTACTACTTGATTACCCCAAGGCCTTTAGACTTGTTCTAAACAAAACCATCTTCACTGCATACAAACCAAGTTATCTTCCCACACTATTTATTCAAATTCTAATAAATAAAGATGGTTTCAAACATGGAAATCCATGGCAGTCTAGTTAAAGAAGCATTTTTGTTCCCATTACTAATTGCAAAATCTTCTGCTTGTTCAAAAAATAAATTCTGAGAATATTGCCTTACCATTTAAGCTTTCAATTAACTCTAGCTTTATACCGTTCAGAGACTATCCAGAACAATATTCAATAGACTCCCATTGTTCCCAAATTAAAACTTCACGAGAAAATAATGGGTCCCATTGGGTAGTCATAGTGAAAAATCAAAAAATATATAAAGTAAGAAAGAAAAAAAGAAAACTGCCCACAAAACCAAAAGCTTTAAAAGGAGAAAAGTCACTACTACATAAATGCTGATAGTCAAGCTTTAGAATAACTACCCCAGTTTCCCTTCTTCTGAGCAGAATTAATTCTAGGATATGTTCAACCCCATTTCCTAGAACTCCCCAGTGGGATGAGCTTCAGTTGCCCGTTACCGTAACTGCTTTGTAATTGATTCTTTATTGGTTCCTTGCCCAATTCACTTCTTCACTTCCTCACCAACATTCTTTGTGATCATCTTTCATGTCTCAGGATGTGCTTCCCAGGGAATCCAAAAAACAACACAGCCTTAAATCTATTTCATGTTACATATCCCCACCCATCCTCCTCAAAAACATCCATTGTGTCCCTAAGCTCCTTGGGCCAATGATTGCTAGTACAGACCCAGCCAAAAAACAGCCAATTCTTTATGTTCTCCCGACAACCTACACTTGCCTCTCCTGTCATCATGCTCCTAAGACTCTTATCTTTGCTGAGAAACTGAACAAATTAGGCCATGATGTTCAGAAGCAGCTTGTTTTACTAAAAATAACATAATAGGAAAATTAAAAGATCTTGTACTAGCTTTATAATTCACTACTTTGGTACTCTCAGTCACATAATCCTTTCAGGTTTGAGGTTTTCATCAATGAAATTAAGATAATAATACCTGACTACTGCAATTAGTTATACGATATAAAAGTTTCTGAGAATTGGAAAACTTAGTGGGATTAAGACACCATGTTCAAGCTTCCCATCTCAAAAGTTGCTTTTAATGATAGTATAGCCTAACCTAGTGTTTCAAAGCTCAGACCTTCGAGAGTGAAGACGAATATGGGGATACTAAGAGTCTGGCAGAAATAAAAATGGGTACATTCTAAAGAGAAACAATCTGGGAGATTTGGTCAAATTAAATACATGCATATTTATGATCAAACAATCCTGAGTATACATTCCATAGAAATGCTTACCAAGGTCCACATGGGGGCATATGCAAGGACATACATCACAACTGCTCCTGGCAGATGGAAGCCACCTGGGATACCACCCCTGGGGCCAGTGAGCTGGTGAAATGTGATGAGGGCACACTATGCAGTTGTAAGGAAGCAATCCACCAGACATTTACAGAGCAATGTGGATAGAATGCAAAAACCATACTGCTCAGTGAAAAGAAAGAAAATTGGAATATAAACAATAATGCCATTTACATTTATTAAATATATGTGTCAATGAAAACAATGCATACTTTCAAAACATATATAAGTAAAGAATATACATTAAACACATAAGAATGTATGTCTACATGTGATCCTGGAATGTACACAAACCCATCCACCAAGGAATCAGCACCAGAAGGGTCCAATTTGCTTGTGGGCAGTGGGGGAAGTGACTGAAAGCTGGCCAACAGCCAGGCAAGCAGCACTGTTTTCTCTCAGACCCCTCTCCCACATACAGCACCTAGATGCAATGACTTGGGTTGCCCACCCTGGCAAATACCTAAGGCTCCACCCTTTACAACATAACATATACACCAAGAAAAAGAAATATGGCCCAAATGAAAGAATAGATCAAAGCTCCAAAAATAGAACTAAGCAATGAAGAGATAGCCAACCTATCAGATGCAGAGTTCAAAACACTGGTAATCAGTATGCTCACAGAAATGGCTGAATATGGGTGCAAAATAGAGAAAAAAAGTGAAGACCATGCAAAGTGAAATAAAGAAAAATATACAGAAAACCAACAGTGAAGGGAAGTTAACTGGGACTCAAATTAACGATTTGGAGAGGAAGGAAGAAACAAACATTCAACCTGAACAGAATAAAGAGAAAAGAATTCAAAAAAATGACAGAGGCTTAGGAACCTCTGGGACAACTTTAGACATTCCAATATCTGAATCACTGGGGTGCCAGAAGGAGAAGAGGAAGAGCAAGAAATTGAAAACTTATTTGAAAAAATAATGAAGGACAACTTCCCCAATCTGGCAAGGGAAATAGACTTCCAGGAAGTTCAGAGTCCCAAAGAAGTTGGACCCAAGGAAGCATACATTAAGACACATCCTAATTACACTACCCAAGATTAAAGATAAGGAGAGAATCTTGAAAGCAGCAAGAGAAAATGAGACAGTAACCTACAAACGAGTGCCCATAAGACTATCAGTTGCTTTCTCAAAAGAAATCTTACAGGCAAGAAGGGGCTGGAAAGAAGTATTCAAAATCATGAAAGGCAAGGACCTCCATCCAAGATTACTCTATCCAGCAAAGCTATCATTTACAATGGAAGGGCAGATAAAGTACTTCCCAGAAAAGGTCAAGTTAAAGGAGTTCATCATCACCAAGTCCCCATTACATGAAATGTTAAAGGGACATATCTAAGAAAAAAATATCAAAAATCCAAACAGTAAAATGACTACAAATGCACAACTATCAACAACTGAAGCTAAACCAAAAACAAAAACAAAGCAAACACCTAGAATAGGAACAGAATGATAGAAATGGAGATCACATGGATGGTTGTCAGTGGGGCAGGGGAAGGGGAGAGAATGGAGAAAAAAGTACAGGGAATAAGAAGCATAAATGGTAGGTACAAAATAGACAGGAGGAGGTTAAGAATAGTATAGAAAATTGAGAAGCCAAAGAACTTATATGTGCAACCCATGAACATGAACTAAAAGGGGGTAATTCCAGTGGGAGGGGAGGTGCAAGGTGGAGGGGAATAAAGGGAAGAAAAAATGGAACAACTGTAATAGCATAATCAATAAAATATATTTTAAAAAAAGAATGTGTCTACAGCAGGGGAAGGGAAGTTAGCGATTGTTATAAAAGATCATTCAATCAATCATCTAATCAAACTACACAGTAGAGGGTCCTCTCCCAAACTTATAACAGCAACCTGGCATGAGCTGGGGAATGTGATCAACTCAACCTTTTTTACTCAAGGTCAAAAAACAAATGAATGAATGATTGAATGAAAAGCTTGGATTTGGGGTCTGATTTGATTTGAATTCTACCTGTACCACTTACTAGCTTTATTCAATCTATTGGAGCCTGTTCTCAGAAACATAAAATATGAATATTAATATTCATAGGCATACTGTGGAGTTAAAGTAACTTCATGTGAAGTACTTGGTGTGGTGCCTGGCACATGATAAGAGCACAGGCATTAGGGAACAGCAAGTGGGTCCTGCTGCCCGCTGCCACCATCTCGGCAAAATTCCAGAGGCAAAGGTTTGGTGAGAAAGGAAACAAGTCTTTATTCAAAAGCTTCACAATTTTAGAATTACAGCTTTCCACATGTATTAGTCACTTAAGTGTATCATATAAAGCTAAAATCTTGAACTCTAGTTATAGCTTTAATCACTTGAGCTAACAATTAAGGTTAAACTCTTTAACACCTGAGTTCTCCTATCACCTCCCCCATTAGTTTTCATTATATTATTTTATATGGTTAGTTTACAAACTAAAACAACATAAGATACAAAATCCACACAATGTTGGAAGAATAGCAGGCTTCTGCCTCAGACCTCATCCCCTCTAGAACCCCCAAAGAATAACACTGCCACCCTCTACCAGGCCAGCCCCACCCTAGGCTGTGCCTGGAGTTCCTCCCCACCCAAAACTGTCTGTCAGGAAACACAAGCAGCTGCAGAACAATCATCACCATGCAGGCATCCTGAAGGAAGAAGAGAACCTGAGAGTTAGAGAGCCAGCCCCCTTCATATTTCAAATCTTTTCACCCATAATTCCATGCAGTCTGGAGGCATCAGCTTCTCAGCCAGTCCTGTCGTAGGCTGTTTACCATTACTCGGACACCCTCCTCCTCCCTACTCCTTCCCAGTGATCTGATCAGATCTCTCTGTATCACAGGGAATACTAGAAACTACTATCAATAATCTAAGGTGATGGTTCACATAATTTAACAGGTTGAAAGAGAAGTTTTATTTGGGGGAGGAGAGATAAGCAGAGAACTTTCTTAAGATTTGATGGCTCTTCACCCACCAACTGAGAAGATGATGAGAATTGTACATTTCCTGGTACCAACTGATGACTGGCAATGAAACACCCCAAAATAGTGGGTAGAGAATGAAGGAGGACAGTCATTCTTCTGTAGGCAACTCTTTCTGTTTTTCTCTGAGTGGGATGATGGGGGGATAAAGCAGTGGTGTGAGGGAGCTATGACTCAGACACAGTTGACTTCAGGGGGAACATGGGTTATGTGCAGAGGGTAAGTAAGTCAGCCATCATTAAGTCCCCTCTGCTACCAGGAGCTCACTGTCAAAAGTGCAGGGGATTCTTCCTTAGTGTACTTTGTCCTAGGCCTCCGGGCTGGGCAGGCTGCGGGGGTGATGACTGGGCAAAACTGAGCATGGCCTGAATGTGCATATCAGGTGTGCTCCCAGGATGGTAATCACAGTGTGGGTTTGCTCCGTGGTTTTTCCTGATCATAGGACTTTGGGCACGGCTGACTCTGAGAGAGCCTTCACTGTTGGAGATGCTGCGATGCACGATGCTCAACATCAGTGGCCTGCCCCCAAGACATAGCCTGTTCTGACAGCACAGACCCAACAGCACAGGAACTCAGCGTTTTGCAAAATACCAACTTCCTCACGTCCAAGATCTCTCCAATGACCCCTCAGTCCTAATGTCTCCAGAAAGCAGGCAGAGACTCGTTTTTTTAAAAAAGCCATTGTTTTTCTTTGCATGTAAAAAAAGGAAAGAAAGAAAAGGCAAAAAGGGAAGGAATCCTGATTCAGTAAGTAATGTATGCATTAAATAAAATGTGTTGAAAAACAATCACAACCATTGTTCTATTTACCCACAATTCTTTTTTATTTTACTTCCAAATACAGGGGCACCTTAGTATTGCTGTCAGCTTAACAGAAGGCATTAAAGACTAATAATGGTGCAAGAAGCTGTAAGCAAATCTGGGTGTTATTGAGTACTGCAATGTTATATGCGTGCAAGAAACTTTTTTTAGTTCCACTGCTGCACTGCTAAAGGGAACACTAATACTGAAAAGTAAAAGTTAAATCTAGTAAATGATTGGCACTGGCATTACAAAACTCTTTAGTGCAGCCCTGGGTTTTTAGCTTCTGCTCCAACTTCATTGCTGAAAAATAAGAAAAAAAAGCAGTCAAATGATGAAAATAAATATTTATTTTAAAAAATATCCCAAATCTTGTATATTAACATTTAGACATAGCATTTCATATTTTTAGAAAATGGTTTATAGTAAAAAAATTATTTATTTTTTTCCTCTGGTAGCTGCTTTCTTGTTACACAATTAAAGGCATGATAAAGATACACAGCTTAGCTTCACATGACTCTGATCTCTTGAGAGCCCAGGAGCGCTGACCTGGCCTCCCCCAGAGGGTTACCGTAGCTCTAAAGGGCCAGGAACAGCATCGCCACACACCACATCCCACCTACAGCCCCTCACCTTTCCACCACTTGGTGGCTGCCTTCCCTAATCTTTTAGCATTCACCTCATCATTCCCTAAAACATAAACTATAAAACAAGGAGCTAAAGTGAACTGGGATTGAATTAAGTCCCATCATTTCCAAAATGAAACACTACAAAAGACCTCTTGCGTTTTTTTCATATATTGATTCAATTGGCTTTATAATATAGTTATGTAGTAGGACAGTAATTCTAATAATTTATTTATTCATCCAATCTCTATATGTTTCTATTTGATAGTGGTTGACTGTCTGGAGCAGATAAGACCAATGAATTGAATAGAAATGGGTATGAGCAGATTGTATTATTCAAGACAAAAGTATAAAAGAAAGTATTGAACATGAGGCCCAAAGAGAAATTTAATTCTAAAATTTTACTCTGCTAGAATGCAACAGAATGACACCAATGGAAGGAAATGACCTAAACTTTATTTCAGGTGCCAACTCATGGCTGACAATGGAGTGTTCCGAAATGGCGGGTGGAGAGTCACAGAGGCCAGCTGCTCTTTGAAGGCAACTCGCCCTGCTCTTCCTTGGGCTGAGCCACAGCGTGAAGAAGCAATGGTCCGAAAGGGCCAGCTGGGAGAAGAACATGGGCTGTGTGCAAGGGGTGAGCACAGCAGACAGGAAACCTGACCAAAGACCAAGGGGCAGCCTAGGAATGTCAGACATTGATACAATCTGTATCATTTCAGAAGAGACTGCATTTGTTAGAGGATAATGAGGAGTTAGAGAAAGAGCTACTAAAACGAAGGGGTGGCTCCATTACTGATTTGTTCTGGCCAAAGAAAATGGAACAGTCGTGAAATAAATGAGTTGTTGTAGCTTTCATTACCTGGGATTGTCTGAAGCTTTAAATGAAAAGAGGAAATGGCAAAATTACATCTCCTCCTGTTCTTTCTAACAAATAAAAAACACCATTTATTTAGATTTTCCTGAAAGTTTCAGCATTTGTTAGCAGTATTACAAGAGATTTAAAGAAATCATCAGGATTTGACCGACAATCATTAAGTGTTATACATTTCATATGCTAAGCACTTTATATGCATTACTATAGATCTTCGCCTTAATCCTTTGATCTCATTTTACAGAGAATTAAATTGAGGCTGAAAAAAATTAAATATCATGCTCAAGACCACAGTATTTGAAATGAAGCCCCAGTCTTCCTATATTTTCTATTTATTTTTGTTGTTCTTGTAGTCATTAGTTTGTCTTAGCAACACTTAAAACATATATTGTATCTGGCTTGTCACCAGAAAAGTTTAAACAGAGGACATATAAGGAAATACTTGTAGACATGATTATAACTTGAAATAAAATGTTTGGTTAAATGCCTTCTAAATTCTCTTTCAGGTAGAAGACTTTATAATTACAAGAAGAATTAGATCAGACGGAGGGGGCTAGGCAGTCCATCCTCTGACAGCTGCCTGGCAAACTCAGCCCGGTTCCCCGCGCCCCCGGCAGACAGGAGGGAGGTCGGCACCGCGGTGCGGCACAGGTTTGAAGTGAGACGGTGCGCTCTGGCAGGCAGAGTCATGGCACTGGACATTTTGGGAACTTTGTTATTTTCCTTTACTGATCTCCATACAGGTAACGAGCTAAATGACTTGAATAAAAACAAAGGTTGGCATTTAAGAAAGATAAAAATCATTAATAAAATAAAGAAATAAACTATTATCTTCAGACTAGCATCCTGTCAGTTAAGGCTCAGTACTTCATCATGCTGCCAGTTTGCTGACCAACCCATTTTTTTTGGATGTAAGAAAAAATAAAGAACAACTTAAGACATTTAGAAAATCATTATTGTGAAGGGGGTTGAATTCTAAAAAAATATCGTTAATTCAAATTTACTTTGAGTAGTAAGTGATGTAGTTTTGTGAAACTTTAAGCCAATTTTACAGGAAGCATTTTTTATTAAGGAATGTGTGGTGTGCATTTGCTTCTCAGCCCCTTTTAATCCAAAACCCTCTATGCACACTCTTCTCCACCAAACAAAAACAAAATGCTCAACGTAGGTGCTCTTGTAAATAGAAAGCCAGACTTCACACATGCAGAACAAAGGGCAATTTCCAGGAAACATGTATCATGATATTAATGCCACATACTCATTTTTCTCTGAAAGATTTTAAATGTACTTTGGACATTTACATAACCACTAACTTTGGTGCAAAGACACAAGATCTAGTACTAGAATATATTGTCCAGAAGCCAGAGGCCATAAAGCATTCAGTAGTTAAGGTCCCAGAAAGACACTGTGACGGAGAGAGAGAAGGCAGGTAGAACGGACTCTAGAGAGCACTGTGTTGAACCTGGGGTCAACAACATTTAGTATCTGGATGACCCAAGCTCCAAATAGTTATTAACCTGGACCTTATATTGTTTGTTCATCTGGAAAAACTAGCACACAGAGGGTGGAAGTCGTTCCAGCTCCTGGCCTTTGCTCAGCATTGCCATGAGTCACTAGGCTACAGCACCCAACAGCAGTTCACTGAGAGGACCTTACAGAGAGTTCCCCAAAGTGTCAACTCCCAACCGCTCCTACAACAGATTCAACTAAGTCCCTAGAAAAGAAAATAAGTGAGGCTTCTTTCTTTTTACTCGCTACTTCACAGTAAGACGCTCCCAGATTTCAGTTCTGTCCCTTGCCAACCAGGTATAAGGATAAATAGAAATAAAATAAATAGAAATAAGAGGCTTAACTCTCCTGTGGAAAATAAAGAGATCTCACATCCTCTGTTCTTTGAGCATTTACTTTAGAAAACTTGTCACTGTGAGTAAATTCTCTATTCTTTAAAATGCATATGAGTCTTTTGGAAAATTAGATGGACACTTTGTCAGTTTTAAGACCCAGGAAAGTCTTTCTCAAGGTTTGACAACCAAGTAAACATCCAAGTGAGAGACCATCCCTGTCTCCTAGTTTCTGAGAGAGGGTAAGAGCCTAACTTCAGCTGATACCTGACCCTGAGTTGTAAAACTACCTCCTGTGATAAAGATATAAAAAGTTCATTTTTTCTTTGTGTAAAAGCCAATTAACTGACACAGTTGGTCACCTCGCTTACTAGGTGATAAAGAATAAACTATGTGTAATAAATGGTGCTGTCAAGCCTTGTTCTGAAGAATAAATTGAATTATTATTTGTCTTGAGAGCATGTATATATATATATGCTTGACTATAAGAAGGCTGAGATTTGTCCTTGTTTTTAACCTCTGAGTGACTGTCTGTGGTGCATGTCACATTCTAGTTTAATGCTTATTCAGTAACAAATTATTTTTCTCTAGTGCTTTTGTGAATTCAACTTCTGGTTTAGTAGAGGGTTTTGGGGGGGTTGTTTTGTTTTGTTTTAATTACATTCCCCTACCACAGATTTGGGCTTACAACACAGGAAATTCACTTTGTCGGGGTTCACTGGTGCCAAATCTGGCAATAGGGGTGCCCTTTCCTTTATTATAATATTTCCTTGCTTTCTTGAGTACCTGGGCAAGGTGCTATTAATTCATATGCCCCATTAGATGTCTTTATAAGGCAAATTTACCCTGGTCTTCTGGCCAGTTTGCTATCAAAGCAGATGAACCTTCTTTTAATTAGCAGTTAGTAATATCCATATTCCCAGTTCTTGCCTAAGATTACAACCTTGAAGTCTTCAAGATTTATCAAAGCTTGATTTTGAGAAGCAATATTTAGAGTAATTGCCTGAAGGGAATAGAGGGAACCCATTCTTGAAAGTTTCACTTTTACCCTTAAATCAAACCAGAAAATGAGACTGGCTTCCATGGACAAATCACTTTTTTTCTTTTTTATGTTGTCATATGGAGAATAAAGATAGATTAATGAGATGCTAGTCCAATTAGATTAAAACTTTAGACATCAAAGCGGGTTCTGGAACTCAAAATAAAATGAGCACAATAAAAAGCTTACACACACCAAGGCAGCAGCAAATCATTCATCGTGACCTTCCTAGCAGAATTGTGATCTTGCCAGACCTTAAATCTTGATCAAAATTTGCAAAGAAAACAGGAGAAGAATTTGCCAGGTATGTGACTTATGAGCTGCTAGTAAACGATTAGCTTTCAAGTGATGTTAGTAAAAAGTAGATCTGAAAGGTCAGAATCAAATGCATCTAATCCTGTTTTTGGAAATCAATGACCCTCAAGTTAAAAGTAAAACAGGCATAGGGCCACATGTAGTGGATAATGTGAAAATGGCGGGTCTGTTTACGTCTCATTCCCCAGTAGGGCTTTCACAATTAAACCTGCAGAAAGAGAAGTGGTTTATAGAGTGGTTGTGGACCAAAGAGATGCTGAATTCACAAAACAGGATGAATACAACCAGAAATAATTACTGCTAAAAGAATTTATTTTCTTCTAAGTAACCCTACTCAAAAAGCATGTATATCAGGCAGGGCATTTGATCGGAATTAGATGGTATTAGCTATATTTCTTCTCGGAGATTACTACATTGGTGTGAATAACTGAAATCTATGAAAATGACCTTCTTTGAAAATTGATCAGCCAACTAACCACAATGATCAAATTGATTGAGATCTCATCTGCATGTATGAGAGTTTATCAACAACCAAACTTTAAAAAAATTTATTGATTGATTTTAGAGAGAGAGGAAAGGAGAAAGAGAGACATCTGTTTGTTGTTCCACTCAGTGATGCATTCATTGGTTGATTCTTGTGCCCTGATCATGGATCAAACCTGGAATTTTAAAAAAGATTTTATTTACTCATTTCCAGAGAGAGGAGAAGAGAGGGAGAAAGAGGAAGAGAAACATCAGAGTGTGATTGCCTCTCATGCATCCTCCCCAACCATGGACCTAACCCACAACCTAGGCAGGTGCCCTGACTGGGAATCAGACCTGTGACCCTTTGGTTCACAGGCCAACACTCAATCCACTGAGCTACAATAGCTGGGGCTAAACCTGCAATTTTAGTACATTAGGATGGCACTCTAACCAACTGAGTCCCAGCCACAGTGAGCAAGTATTTTTTTTAAGTGCCACATAAAATGCTAAATAAAACATTCATTGGAATTTACCAGCCCCCAGCCTCAGCCTGCACCAAATGCTTTGCCAAACTTTAGCCTAAGTATTTTGCAAAGCTGGGTGGAATATACAAAAAAAACACAGAAACTAATGTTAGGTTTTACTAAATAAATTATAATGAATCTCAACAGGACAGATCTCTCAAAATGACTCTACACAAGTTAAAGCACACATAAGCCTTTTCAATGGACACGTATGTGTTGCCCAAATTTCTATTAATTCAAAGCATTCCCTAAAACTAATTTCTTAAATAATTATTCTGCTTTACTTTCCAGTTTTTGTTTCTATGATTAAAGAACTAATTTTTTGGCTTTCCTAAACCACCAGTGAAGAAACTAGAATTTGAGGATCTCAACTCTTGTTGTGATTTTGAGTCTCCAAGATTTGAAAACATACCAATGTCTTTGTGTGCCTCCAGAGATCCTTGATTCAATTTGCAGGAAGTGGAACCCTGCTCCTGGGACTTTTATAAAGCAGATTCTAATGTTCTGCCAGACTTGACAACCACTGAACTAGATGATAAGTGGATTGTTTTGAATTAGTTCTTTTTTCAATGTACTTTTTAAATTACATGAATTATGAAAACAGTAATCAGGTCAAGTCAGATAAATCTGAGGTCTGTTGGTTTTAAATGAATTACCAAGCAAATTTTTTTTTAACTAGAAGCTACAATAGAATAATGGAACACAAGAAATAGGAGTAGTGTAGTAAAAAAAAAAAAAAAAAACAGACTAAGAGGTAAATTTTGAGATCCCATGAAGGTTTCTTGCATAATTGTTCACTTGTACTGGGTTTGCAACTTGAATGCTTCACTCCCTAAGCTGTATAGGCAAAAGACTGGAACTGCTATATAAAAACAGATCATTTTCTTGACTGATGCTTTGCAGATAAATAACAATAACAGGTTTAGGGGAAAAAAACAGAGATCAGTATTACAGTCTGACCACATATCATAAGGATCTCTAAAATGTGTTCGATTGCCCCCAAATGGGCCACTGTTACTAAGACATAAAATACAGAACACTAGAAGCATAAAACATCCTTTTTCTTAATTATTTACATTTTCTTAATATTATCTAACTCTCTGTCTCCCACAATTGCTAAACTTCAAACTGTAGTTCCTTGTATGGTTTTCATATATTTCAAGTTTGAGATTCAAATCATTTTTGACAATCTTACTCACTAGCTTAATTTTAAGTTTTGTCCCTAGAGTTATGGTAATTGGTGAAAAGGGGAAATACTACAATACTACCTCTACCCAATTTTTTTTCAACATAGTCTTTCAGCATTACATAATATTCAGAAGTTTTTAGTTCAGTATTTATTAGTACATCTGGATGCTTTTGTTATTTAATCAACTGATTTTTATTACTGTATAGAAACATTCTTTCTTATTGTATAGATATATCCTATATAAACCTCAGCCAAAATTATAGTTTGAAAGAAAGAATATTTGATTTATGCATTCACCTGGAATGTGCAAACTTTATTCTACCATTCTTCTCTTTTTGGACATATATACTTGTCTGATTTTTTACTATTACACAATTTTCCACCATCACACCAAAAGAGCTACCACATTTGACAAAGCGTTAATATCCTTAATATATAAAGAGATTTTACAATGCAACAGGAAAAAATGTCACCATACCAGTAGATAAACTCATAACTTGATGCAGAAGAAAATAGATAAAAGTAACAGAAAATACAGAACCTTAAAATGCAAATTAAAACAAAATATAATTTCTCACTTTATATGGCAAATAATTTAAAATATGGTTTTAAAAGGGGGACAGATTTAGGTAACGCAGAGAGAAGTTTAGATGAAGATAGAGAGCTACATAGTGTATGGTGGAGTGCTCAACAGCACAGGCTTCAGGCAGTCAGATCTGGGCTCCTGATCGTTCACTGTCCAGCTATGTGGCTTTGGCTGATTTCCCTCAGCCTCAGTTTCCTCATCTGTAAGATGGGAATAATAATAGTACTTAACTTACAATGTTTGGTGAAGATTAAGTAAGATAATGCATATAAAGTGCATAACACATTTTAACATATATTAAGCTCTCAATAAATTGGTATTTATAATAATTCTCAATGCAACAAGTATACATGAGACACAGGTATTACAACCGACTTCTGTTAGGATGAACTGCTACAATTTTTCAGGAATGCAACTTGGCTATAGGCATCAAAAATTTCCAAAAGTTTATACCAATGAACCAGTAATCCTATCTTTTAAAAAATCATAGCTGTGACCCAGAATATAAATCCACACATATTTTTAACACACCTTTTATGTTTTAATGACTAATGTTATAATAGAGGGGCATATTGGTATTGTATGGTAAAGCTTTTAAAACGTGCAGAAATAAGATGTCAGTTTATGAAAACTAAATGATATGCCCCAAATTGTGGAAAAGATACTTTGGGAAAAATATTCAGATTCTATTTGGAATTTTATTATTTCTACTTCTTTTGTACTATGCTTTTCTCCCCTTAAACTTGGAGGCTGCAAAACTGAGCGTGGCTCATTGGTGAGGGTGTCTGAAACAGATGGTTGAGCTCACTGGTTCCTTTCTTAAAAAGTTCTTTTAAAAAAGTTACTTTTGTTTTTACATTTATCACTTTGCCTGAGAGAATGTAGAAGGAGAAAGCATTGTTCAATTACTCTGCTGTTGATTAACACAAAAATTTAAAAAATATTTACAGAATTTTTGTGTTATTAACAAAAATAAAAATGAGTTTTTAAAAATGTATTTTTTTTAGTCTTTCAAAGTTTGAAAGTGGCTAAACATTTACATGAAAATTATAGGCATGCTTTTGTCTGTATGCTTCTTGCCATATGCAAAATTCACTTGGGGGGCTAGAAGCTGAGAGAGATACCATGAGGTACTGAGACCTCTGACTCAGAAGATACACTGTAAGTATTAGGGGATATCTACTGACCTTCCAGAAAAAAGGCACCAATGGCTTCACAATGAATCCAAAGAGAAAATCACAAAGACGGTCAGGGTAAAAGGAGTTAGTTTGTGATCCAAGTGCTACCCACATGAGAACCTCTAACACGACCTTCCACATTGAAAAGCCGCAAAAATTCACTTAGCTATCAGGAAGGTTCTCCTTAACAAACACAAAGTGGGCCAGCTAAGTCTTTCTTTTAAAAATCCCACAAATTACATATATACAATGGAATTCTATGCAGCAGAGAGAAAGAAGGAGCTACTACCTTTTGCAACAACATGGATAGAACTGGAAAGCGTTATGCTGAGTGAAATAGGCCAGGTGTTGAAAGACAAATACCATATGATCTCACCTTTAACAGGAAGCTAAACAACAAAACAAACAAGCAAGCAGAATAAAAACAAAGACACTGAAATAGAGAACAAGTGGGCAGCAACCAGAGGGGAGAGGGGAGGGAATTTAAGGGGAAAAAAGGGGAGGGATTTGGAGGAACAAGTATGAAGGACACAGGGACAAGAACTAAGGGGGGTGGAAATGGGAGGGAGGTGGGGAGCATGGGGCGGGTTGGGCTGGGATGGGAGAAATAGACAGAAAACTGTACTTGAAAAAATAATTTAACAAAATTTTTAAAAAGTGAAACAGCCAAATAATGTTTCAGTAAAACTTTTTGAAACCAAAAAAAGTAAAAAAAAAGCCCCACAATTGCATTAATATTTTTAAACATGAGTTTACTCCTACAATTTAATATTACATGGATATGGATGGACAATGAAATCTCCAACTGTATCTTACATTTACCTCTTTGGAATCAAGAGTTTCATGTTCAGGAATAGCCACCATTGGATGACTCAGCTTCATAGAAAAGATACCCAGGATGTGATGAGGAAGGGTAGAAGTAGGGAGAAATAATGATTAAATTTCAGTTAAATAGCTAAACAATGGCATACAGTATACTACTGTTGATTGTAGTAGATTCTATCAAGTATAAACATTAAAAGTTGACTGTTATTAAAAACAAAGGTATTCTTACCATAGAAAAAAATTTAGCAGATGGTGAGTACTTGGAGCACAGGCCCACACCTTACTTGTTTTTCTGTCCCACGTAAACTTTAACAGTGCTTGACATGTAGCATAGACAGTTATTAAATGTTTATTGAATTAATGAAGTATTAAAACTCACTGACCGATATTACAAAGAGAAAACAAAGCTGTATTTATATGTCAACTCGCACAACAGGCCTCAAATTGAAAAATTCCAAAGCAAAAGAAATAAATGATGCTCAGACCCACAGTAAATGCAGATGTATCTATAGATGTAAATGCTTGCTTGGAATGGAAAGCATTGTGCATTATCATTAACGTTAATAATCTCAATACAAGGGACTTCATAATCACCGCAGTCTTCCCAGATGATGTTATTATAACACAGTGTACCACATAGTGACACTTTAACAGAAGGGACGTTCTTCTGCTTATATAAGAGTTTTTATTATTCCATTGGTCTTCTGAGCACTATACATGCACTTAACCCCATTAACATAGAAGAAGGTCCGAGGCACATAAGGGGAGGAGACCGAACGGGGGACATATATACACTGAGAGGCAGGAAGAGCAATCATTTGCAATAAATCTATTATTTTTTTTTTGGTTTTGACCACATCTCCTTATTCCAACTTTAGGGTAACTAACTAGCACACCCATTTTGCCAAAAGCATTCCCTGTTTCTTTTATCATCCTAGAAAAATCAGGAAACAATCACCCAGGAGAGTGCCAACACTGGCTATCAAGGAGACCAAGGAGACACCCTCACGCTTTCTCAGACTTCCCTCTGTTCTGGCAGAGTTTCAGAAATGGAACCTGCTCTTATGTAAACCAATCACGTCACTAAATGCCAGCCATTGCATTCTATGTGCAACCATGTTACACCCAGAGGATTTCACAACTATGAAATTCTCTGGGTATAACATCAGGACTCCTTCTAACTACCCGAAACCACACTGCTTCAAATAGAAGTATAATCTGACTCCTGAGCCAGCTAGAGATCTAAATGGCATTCCAGAAATCAGCTGAAAGCACCTATTTTCTCCTATTCATCAGGATCCCCTGCTGCCTGGCTTGAGATCAGAGCCTATGTACTACTGCAAACCCCAGACCCAGGCAATTGGTCCGGGAGACAGCCAAATTTTCAGCATACCTAGGCTAAGTGGTTTGGTAATTGTATGAATCATCGGAGCACAATGTCAAATTTTCGTTCTCCTAGTCTCTGAAGATAGGCTAGGATAAATATTCTGAAATTTGAAAACATTGGAACATTCCCAATAAAATACTTACTGAGATTAGAAAAGCAACTGAGTAATTATGTCATAGCTACTTTTACATTCCATTCTTTTTTTCAATATAGGTATTTATTCATTTAAATTTATTTCATTTTAATCTTAAATTTCAAAAACTATGTGTTAATGATCCTAATTGACAAAAGACAACAAAAATGACTGATTCTAATTAATGATAATTCCCCAATCATTTATATTTGGCTTTGTAATGCTTTTATTCTATTTACCATCTTTTTATTATCTTCAAGCTGACCAAAAACACAAATAAAATGTGATATTGTTAATGGATTTAGTCATAATCATTTATTAAGTTCTCACATGACAAATTCACAACAACCTAGTGAGATGAACACTAGTTTCACCCTGTTTCACAGATGAGGAAACTGAAACTGACAGGGAGAATAACTTATCAAAAGGCCAGAAGTAGGAAGTGGCACACCCAGGATTAGAATCCAGGGTGACGGTCGCCAGAGACCGGGCTTTCAAAGTGAGTGGGACGTGGTAGTATGTCCCTGGGAAGGAGACTCAGGAGATGGCACAGGGGGAGACAGGGCATGGGAGTGATGTGTACCATTGTGCAAAAGGAAAAGCCATGTACTAAAGGCAAGAGTGTCTCTTTCAGAGATAAAAAGCACTTGAGGAGTGGCTGGTGTAGCTATGAAAGCTCATGCAAGAGAGCTCCATGCTACAGTGGAGCTTGTACGTCAGAGAAAGAGGCTGTGCTTCATTCTCCAGGCAGTGAGAAACCCTTGAACTATTATTCTAAGAGACAAAGGGGCATGTGTGATTAGATCTTCATTTAAAAAAAAAAACTCAATGCAGCTAGAGTACAAAATGTGGATGGGGAGGAAATTGGAAGATGCTTAATTAATCAAAGAGAAAGAATAAAGAAAAAGGCTTAAATGAAAGCGTTGCCATAGAGAAGAGAATAGACTCAAGTTTTTCTGGGTGACTGAAAGGCCTCCCTACTGTTTAGGACTAGTGAGGTTAGACATTTTGGTATTTTGTTGATTAGAAAAGAAAAACTGGGAAATGCTGGAAGAGTGGTGGGCAGGGCAGAAAAAAGCAATGGGGAAAAAGTGGGACAACTGTAACTGAACAACAACAAAAAAGAAATAATGTTGAATATCGAAATCTCTGCTGAATGCAGAGATTTCATAGTGCAAGAGGACTAAATATGTTAATGTGAAGATGCTCTCAGAGTCAGAATAGAAATGATAAACTGAAAACATTAAAATAAAATGTAAATAGGTGAATGGCTGGCTATCTATATATAGAATACTCGGGGAGAGTAGGTGAATACCGAAGGACAAAGAGACTCTTCTAACCCTGTTTATTTGGTGTTCTAGAGAACAAATGAGTATTTGGTCTCAAAAAGATAAAATTAAAATTTACTAATTTTCCCATGAAGTCATTATTCAACAGGGAAGAGTGGATGAAAGAGGAAGCTCAGATGAAATAAGATAAAACATACTATTGTCCTGGATGGAGACTTCAGTCCCAGAGAACTGTGTAATGGACTAATTAGACCTGTACTCACTCACCATTGTGGGACCATCAATAAGTGGTATTGAACATTTTAATAAAATGTTCAGTTGATTTTTATTACACTTGATCACAGCTGCCACTAAATGAACGTAAAGCTTTTTGAAATGTTTGTCACCAGTGTGGGTTACACTGTCACCAGTGCCACCTGTAAATGTCACTGCTTCTCCAGATGTAACAGGAACTTGTCTGACGAAGACAAAATTCTCTCAAACCAATGAGAGAAATGAAAACCCCGCAACTAGAAGAAAAGAAAATATGCAAACAGTGGCTAAATCACTTAATAAAGTCTCTGATCTCCCTGAGAAATAGAATTCGAAGCTCCAGCCTTTATGAAATAAGCTCTCCCTCCTGCATGAAGATGAAGTAGGTTTTCTCCTCTGCCAGAAATTATGAAGCTGGGGAAATGATGCAAGAAACGTTAACATTTTTAAATTGTCAAGGGCGCTGCACACACTATTTGGGATTATTTTGTTTGCTGAACCACATCTTTTTGTTCAACTCATTTACTCTATTTGTCTATATAAACTGCACCTTCTACTTCTGTCTTCCCACCTACATTTGTGAGCTACTCAAGCTAGAGTGAAACCTTATTAAGGGCCTATCTCAAAAGAGACGTGAGAAATTACTGTAGCAATTCCTACCTAAAATATAGCATTTCATGGTACCTACGGTAATCATTATGAGATGCCAGCCATCTGAGATCATGTAGGTTACATGTTATTCATCTTTAGTCTTCTGCACCTGGCATGGGGTTCCCTCAGCACAGAGTAGACACTGAGTACCGAATGAATAAATTGATGAAAGAATGAATGAAATGACTAGAGGAAAAGAGCATCTTCCGATTTGCAGAATTAAAGTCTGTCTGTATTAGTGAAGAGTCAGGAAGTGTTTACTGCATTTCTAGAAGCCTCCTCATTTATGTGAAACTCTGTAAACTACAAACCTCTGAACCAGAACTGTCACACACGTGTGTTCTCTTTGACCCTCACAGTCCTTCTGCTTTATACAGTCCTTTGTTGTCAGCGTTCGAGTTCACAGATGATATCTGCAAGTCTGTGTTTCTCTTGAACTACTTGAAGGTCTCAGTGCCATCTTGCTCTGTGTGCCAGCCTGCCCTGTTAGATGAAGCTAATCATCTCCATGTTTCACCACACCTGCTAAGAGAAGGCCAAGTGTCAGAGCTGGCCTATTATCATGCTTTCACATGAATATCTGACTAACTTCAGTCATTTGGGGAATCTGGCCTTCTAAATCATTTGGAGTTTTGAATCCCTGATATACAACATATACCAGGGCACAGGAGGAAGTACTCAGGGAAACGTATAAATTTCAGATTCTGATACACCAAGTCTGGAGAGTGGTCTGAGAGTCTGCATTTCTAAGGGACGCTCAACTGATGCTAATGCTACCATAGGCTGAGTAGTGAGTGAAAGGGTCAGGCCAGTTCTCCAACCCCCTGGACTGCTCATGACTCAGTCATCCCAACTCAATCGGTAGCCCACAGCTTAATTGAAACTCTCTCCCACTTCCCACAATAGACATCTGATGCCAGCCATAATGGCTGGTAGTCAGACTGACCCTCCTGTACCTGGGAATAGGTTGGCCCTTTACCTACTATTGTCCCAACTCACATCCTTAAATCCTCAGGCAACCACAGGCAGAAGAACAAAAGACTAACTCCTCCCACATTCTCCAACAAACCCAGTGCTTTTTCTTTTAAAAACCCCATACTTGTTTGTTTTGTTGTTTAGCTTCCTGTTAAAGGTGAGATCATGCGGTATTTGTCTTTCAACCCCTGGCCTATTTCACTCAGCATAATGCTCTCCAGTTCCATCCATGTTGTTGCAAAGGGTAGGAGCTCCTTCTTTCTTTCTGCTGCATAGAATTCCATTGTGTAAATGTACCACAGTTTTTGGATCCATTCATTTACTGATGGGCACCTAGGTTGCTTCCAACACTTGGCTATTGTAAATTGTGCTGCTCTAAATATTGGGGTGCATAGGTTCTTTTGGATTGGTGTTTCAGGGTTCTTAGGATATAATCCTAGCAGTGGAATTGCTGGGTCAAAAGGCAGATTCATTTTTAGTTTTCTTAGAAAATTCCATACTGTTTTCCACAATGGTTGCACCAGTCTGCAATCCCACCAACAGTGAAAATATAACCAAAGACACTGAAATAGAGAACAGGCAGACAGGGACCAAAGGGGAGAGGGGAGGGAATTTCAGGGGAAAAGGGGAAGGATTCACAGGAACAAGTATAAAGGACACATGGACAAAAACTAAGGGGGGTGGAAATGGGAGGGAGTTGGGGAGCACTGGCAAGGGGGGCTGGGATGGGAGTAAAAGACAGAGAACTGTACTTGAACAATAATTAAATAAAAAAATTAAAATGAATAAATAAATAAATAAATAAATAACCCATTCTTGCCTCCCCAGGGCTGCAATCAGCCCAGACTCAACCCACCTGTAGGCACAGCATCAAATAAAAGCACTTGGATCAGATCATCTGGTTCCTCCTGCCTCTATTTCTCAAGCCTTTCTAATAGTGAGGCCATAAACAACACTTTTGTATGAACGGATGCAGTTGATGCTTTAAAAACACTTATTTATTCACAACTAAAATTAACTATATCAGAAATGTCCTAATTAGTTGTGTGGTATTGCAATTGCCTAATTAAATAATTTAACACTATTTATTTTATTAAGTACCTGCAAATGTCCCAGGCACATTGTTAGATGTCAGTGAACAAACACCCATTATCCCTGACCCTGGAAAGATAGGTGTTACCATATTGAGTCATGCATAATGTATACTTTTTTGCCCAAATTCTTGAGGGAAAAATAAGGATTCACATTATACATGGGTGGTATTAATTCTGTATCTATATAAATGTTAATTCTTTTATTTATGTTTATACATTAAAAGTGTGACTCTAGAAAGCAGTAACAATATCTGTATGCAAAATAATACCCTGGAAAACAATAATCAATTTTGTTTCTAAATTTAAATAAATAAACAATTGAATTAAAAATTAAAAGATGCCCTGGCTGGTGTAGCTCAGTGGATTGAGCACAGGCCTGTGAACCAAAGGATCGCGGTTCAATTCCCAGTCAGGGTACATGCCTGGGTTGCAGTCCAGGTCCCAGCAGGGGATGCACAAGAGGCAACCATACATTGACATTTCGCTCTTTCTCTCCTTCCCTTCCCCTCTAAAGATAAGTAAATAAAATCTTTAAAAAAATTAAAAGATATTTTTCCTGAAAGTTTGGGCCAAAAACATGGGTGCACATTATATAATGACAAAACAAACACAAGCAATTATAAAAATCAGAAATATCTAGAAACAAACACAAAATAATGTGTTCTGAAGCAAAAGTTCAAAGTGCTGTGTTCATAACAGATAGATCTGACCTAATCTAGACGGATGAAGGAAACTTTTCCCAAGAGGCTGGAATGTAAAGAATAAATCTCCTGATGGCATTACAGGGGACTAGAGAATGCATACAGGGTTCGTAGCTGAGAAGAAATGACAGACTGAGTGGAAGACAGGGAGAAAATTCAGAGTGAACGGGCAAAATGAGTCTCAGAACGTCAGGAACTGAGGCTGAAGGACTAGCGTGTAGGTATGTGGCATCAACTCCACTTAGGAAGCAAAGGAGGAAGCCTTGGAAATGCTTATTAAATCAAGGAAGGCTTTAAATATGAGTTTGTCTCATTAGCCAAACGGTTGCAAGCTGCTGGAGGCTAAGGCCCATGACATCTCAGCAGTCTTGCCCCAGAAACTAGTTGATTGGTTTCATCGCTGAAGATTCTATGCCTTGCAACAAAATGTGCGCAGTGCTCTGAGTTTTTCCTTAACGAAAACAGCTCATGAGATGTGCTGTGAGGGAAAAGCTGCTTTTAGTGACCGTCCCAAATATGCTACTCCCACCCCTGTGTCATAAAGATGTCATCCACATTAGCCTGAAATATTTTTAAACATTACAGGCCATCGATAGATTAAATATTTATTTTTCGAAGTTACAGGTACGGCATCTATTTTTGGTGATTTTATGATTTTGTTGATGCCACTAACTCCCCAGGTGACATGAGGAAAATCAGTTTGTCTCGGGCCTCAGTGTCCTCTCTTTTAAAATCTGGGCCCGAATTGGACGAGTTCTAGTTCCTAGTCCACTTAGATAACTCAATGAATCTGTGATGCTTCAGCAAAAATCAGTTGATTGATATATGAAGCTGTTTAGAAAGAAAGGCTCTTTCTCTTAGGAGTCTCCTGCAATGAGCTATGGCCAAGGTAGAAGCCATGTCTATGGCAACAACAACATACTCTTCTATGTAGAGTTCAACAATTCTATGTATTGAACTCTACATAGAATCTTACCTGGGATCCATATTATTAGCTCTTGGCCATAACACCTGCTCCTTGCAGGAAATTTTATAAATGCTATTAAATTTCACAATATTCCTTTGTGTATTCCCTGAGTACTATCATATACTTAGTTGGAATTTGGTACTTGTTAATCATTTTGCAAACCTGCAGAAAACTTGCTGTTAACTGTTGGCCATTACTATTATTACATTGCAGTCTAAGTCCCAGTAAGCTTAATACGAGTCTAATACCAGTAAGAAAACAAGAATTTTCTGCTCTGATCTTTGTAAAAAGTCTTTTGAGATACACCTAAAAATTCTCAAATTACACTATTTTACTCTTGGCCTTTCCTCCGCCTTTCAGAGGCACAGAACTTGGGACATGTTAGAATTCTCTCCCCCAAAGACCACTGTCTAAAGGACAGTGTGACGGGGCCCTGACTGGTGCACCTCAGTTGGTTGGGTATCTTTCTACAAAAGCAAAGGGCTGCCCACTTGATTCCCCCATCAGAGCACATGGCTGGGTTGTGGGCCTGGTCTCCGGGCAGGCCGTGTGCTGGAGGCAACCAATTGATGTTTCTCTAACACATTGATGTTTCTCTCCCCCTCTTTCTCCCTCTCTTCCCCTCTCTAGGAATAAATAAATAAAATCTTTCAAAAAGTAAAGGACAGTATAATGGAATTATTTTTCCCATCTACTATGTGTTCAGCCTGTTTTCAAAACAAACCACATCCCTATATATTTATTCACATTTTTTCCTCTGCAGTTGCTTCTTTCTCAACTAGAAAACCACTTCCCCAAGGGGATTAACTACATCATTCACTTTTTTTTCACAGCACAGTTCTCCGACTGTAATGAAAATGTAGCAAAATCTATATTCTAACACCATTTTAGACCTCAGAATAAATTTCAGAAACTGACATTGGAATTGACAAGGAAGTATATTTGTTGTTCTTTCTTCCTCCTATCCTTTAAGGACACAATTAGTTGCTTAGTACTACAGACAAAACATCATTTCCAATTTGTTTCAATAGCATACTAACCCTAGCACAATCACAAACCCAATGTCTCCTTCACAAAAGACAATGTCGATGGCCATTTTTCCCCTTTCTTTCTGTTCTATAAACTATAAGGGGTACTAGCTATTTTATGCCAAGGTGATGTATAATGAAAAATAAACTACTCTGTATTAAGACCCTCAACCTCATAAATATTTTTCAATTCCTATCCTGCTTAGCTCCATCCAAACAATTCCTAATTTTGAAGCAGTTACCCCAAGTTGCAAGAAACCTATCCCAGAACCCAGGAATGTGTCAAAAGTTGTGAACCGACGTATTACAAATAACCCTGGAAGAGCGTGTCTTAGGAGGGAGAACAGGCATGATCGTGATGGGTTTAGTTCCTGCCCCCCATCTCCAGAGGCCCCCTGCCAGACATCACTCTGTTTTCTCCTAACACTGTATTTCCAGCATCTTTGAGAATGCTTGGGGACGAGGGTGTAGAAGACAGAGAGGAGGTAGAAATGGTTAGTAGGCATAGGAGCTAAGGACTGTCATCCACAGGTGACTGGAGGGTGGCCTTGGGGAGGGTGTCTGCTGGCCCTGCCTCCCTGTAATTGGACACTACTCCTCCATCACCCATCTCCCTATACACTGTTTTAAACTGGATTTCAGCAATGGGTAGGCACTTCCGAACTATGTGGGTTACACCTCTTTAAATTATCAGTACACTTTCAGTGTCCTGTCCCCACTCCCTGTCCTTGCCCCCACGATCCTGCCAGCCAACTGCAGCTTGGCCTTAGATCACAGCCACTCACTCCAGAGGGAATCTGACAGTCCTGCTTTCCTGGGCCTCGTTACAGTCTAAGGTCCACTCTCTGGAAAATCTGTGTATTTTTACCTCCCACTGTGTTCCTACTAGAAACACATCCTAATAGCCATGGTACTGCTTTATTCAAACTTAAACCATAAAATAGACAGGTTATTTACTGATTGCTAAGAAGCCCATAGAAAAACTCTGTGCTTAGTTTTGTTACGTTAGTAGGTTTCTACCATTCCATTCTTTTAAAAATTGGGATAAACATGCTTTAATACTACAAAATTTATCTAAACATTTTACCACCTAAAATTTGATAAACAGTTACAATGTCAAATGTGAAAGTCATAAAATATATTCTCAGGTATAAAAAGCCTCTGAATACTTGCCAAATAAAGGCCCAACTTAAAAACTTTTTTGTATCAAAGACTCAAGTAAGAAAAATAAATACAGTAGAATGCAGCAAAACATATAGAAAAGCATTGTAATAAAATATTCTGAGTAAAAGTATCATTGCCATTTTTTAAATCCACGAAAGACCATGGGAGAGAAAAAATGATAACCACAACATACCAGCATAATCAAGATGATAGTGAATAATAGAAGGGACCCTGGGTTTGTCTCACTGTCACTGCAGGTAGCAGCTAGAAATGAGTGGCCAGCAGGAAAATACAGTAGGGTCCCTGCCCTCAGAATCTAACAAAGAACTTAAAACAGGGGCCTGGAAACAAAAGGAAGTTAGGTGTCACCAGTTAACTCAGGAGTCCTGAGCCTAGTGGGATAAGAGGGCCAGGTTTGCAAACATCACAAGCAGGAGATAACACAGGGGAGGGGAGCCTCTGCAGACAAAGAGACTTTCCTAGCTCAGAAAAAAAGCCTTTGGAGCTGTACATTACTCCCAAGATTTAGAAGACAGAGAAGGAGAGGGAACCTAGAAGCTGACTAAGGTATGTAATCCCTAAACTCCAATAGTCAGTGCACCCAGATTAGCTGAGTGCCCTCTTGGAGCATTAGCTCAAGTGCATTGAACAAACTTAACTAACACTTATTAACAAACTTACTAACAAATTTATTTCCTCTATAGATGGAGCATTTAGACTAGCTGGGTGCCTGCTTGCAGGTTTGTGTTCGTGTGTGTTTCATAAATGAACTTGCCATCTCATTTCTATTTAAGAGTTGTCCTACTTGAATTTGTTTTTTGCAGCAAGATGAGAACTGAGAACAAGCTCCAGGTGGGGCCTGACTCAGGTCTCTCTCCCCGGTAACATCACTAGGAGAAAACAAAGATGTTGATAAGGGTATATCAACGTGAATGTGAAACCTAAGTGAAGGGAAATCACAACAACGAAGTACAGTGAATAAATTTTAAGCTAGTAAATTAAAACCATACCTATTGGACACAAAACTGAAAAAAAAGATAAGAAATCATAATAATGGACAATGTAAAATAATAGGGCAGATTAAGGTCATGTAATGAGATATCTCATACAGTAAGAGCAGTCTCTCAAGATTAAAAAAATAAGATCAGAAAATAATATAGTCAACAAGAGATACACACAAACAAGAAGGCATACAAAGTTGAAAATAAAAGGAGGAAAAGATTTATCTGTCTAATATAAACCAAAATAAAACTGAAATAATCTCATTATCTTTAAAATGGAATTTAAGAAAAATATTGTAAAGGACAAAAAAATTATATATTAGTAAAAAAAAGATCAATGAACAAGAAGACAGGATCATAATAAACATATATTCCTAATAATACAATCTCGAAGTTTAAAAAGATTTTGATGGTTGACCTCTAATACTTTGAAAGCAAGGAGCGGTTTGTACTTCATTTAAATGCCTTAAGGGCTAAGAATGTTTCAGTGCTCAATAGAAGCTAAATAAATATTTTTATACAGTCTGAGAAAGAGTTCAACCCCACAGTCATATCTTTTGTTTGCAAAGATATCTTCTGTTTGAGTCACAACAAATAGAACCTATGGCTTACATGTGGGCAAATGGGTATCATTATTCTGTGGCTTAAATGAAATGTCTGGGTTGTATTTCGATCAGTCTCACAAGGATAAGCTTTAAAAAATTTAGCAATCTGAAAGAATTTTATGTTCATATTTTAGTAAAAGGTATAAAGCAACAGCTGCATTAAGCAAGAAGAAGCAACACAGGAAAACCATGCCCTGAAGTTTCAAAATAAGTGATGCCTTGACTACGTAATGACAGAACACAGGTATAGCTTTTGTTGCACAGAATGTGCAATAGGATAACAAAATAAGTTAAAGCAGTGAAAGAAACAATGAGGTTGAAGAATTTGAAACTGATAAAACTGATGTTTTTAAGAACTGTTGAATAATGGCAATTCCATATGAATCGTGTGACTCAACTTCATATAAAAGACTTTTTAAAGAAAGCAATAGCATTAAAAAGAGATTAGACAAGGAATTGTGTTTAAAGGTACACTATCTACGTGTCTGTGTGTGTCTTCACATATGTATGTACGTAAATGTACATAGACTGAATTTGCAAAGATAAATGCTTCCATCCGGGTTTCCAGGACATGACGGGGCCCACCATTGCTGCCTTCCTCAGACCACGTGCTCAGCAGAGATGAAGCCTTAAAAAAGATGAACAACTTGACCCTCTCCTCACATTGTGGCCCATAGCCAGTGACTTGCTGATCAGGGCTATCAATAGAGGATAACTTGGCAACGTATGCCCAGACCCCACTGCCTCCGAATTAGGAGCCTTCGCCCTTTCCAGTTAGGATTTACTCCTCCTCTGTAGCATGTCTCTCTGAAGAGCACACCCTCAACATATCAGAAAAGTCTAGACGCCTGTCTCAGGCTCCACTTCGAAGTACACTGATCTAGGATACCATGTACTGGGGAAGGGGCAGGGGCCCAGGACCATGAGTGCTTTGAAATACAAGGATTTCATTTGTCCTTAGTGCCTCCATCAGCACAAGAGGCAAATGGATGGCAACTTCTTTTCTCTACAGCCGTTAAACACAAGCGTGGTCTATAAATTCCAAGGGGCAAACATGTTATTTCACAAGAGCTTTAAAAATCATCTTTCTCCTAGTATATGTCTCCTCACTAAAAAGTGTGACAGTGAAAAATTTCAGCTAGAGGACAACAAATGAATTTAAGGGCAGATATAAAAGAAATGGATTATTCTCAGTTTCCTGGAAGAACTTTAAGTCAACTGTTTGTGATCAAATAAAGTGCATTCTAAGAACGATGTCTGGCAATTACATAACCTGAAACATGACTGGTTTCAAATGCCAGCCCACCAAAGCACCTACAGGGTTGAAATATTCTTTTTCCCCTCTCGTGGAGAACTTAAATAAATATGATTGATACTGCATTTCTCAGAACTGCTCGACTTAAAATACCTGCTCACTGGCATTCATTTTTTCATATTTAAAGTCCAACTAATTTGCATTTAGCCATTTTGAACAGAATATTCTTTATGAACCTATTATACAAATTCATCCAATTTGAAAACAATTTGGCACAGGCAAACAGTGCCCATGTTCTGGTTTTCTGAAAAAACTCTCTAAATGTTAAAAAGCAATTCTGAGTTCATAAAGCTTTCTTTCCTATTCCATCCACCTCAAATGCTTTCTGTTCCATAACACTGTAACAGTTATCCAATTCCCATTAACTCCAAAAGGTATCAGAAAGTTTCAGAATCAAGAGCAAGGCAGTTTATCTCTGTGATGATAGAAAATAAATACCTTGGTTTATTCACACAGAAAGATTTTTAATTATGTAGACAGAACACCAGCAGAGATTATTAATAAATGGAGGTTTTGCCTCCGAAATTCAAGATGAATTTTTTCTGTAAATGTGGCTGATTCAGTAAGTTTTGTCAGAAGTTTAGATGAATAGGGGTTCTCTGGCCTTTGGAACTGTTGCTGGCAAAAGAAGGTAGAAGCCTGGGATGAATGTGAAAAGCACTGTGTGGTTCATGAGGAAGTAGAGCTCTGCCAACACCTCACACGCCCTCATGTGTCATTTTGTATCTTTAGTCTTCAGGTTCTTGGTCTGTAAATGTCACCTGCAGGCCTCAGCGGTGAGTTCGTCCTGAGGTATCTGGCACTGCTGTCTGAGCAGGTAAAAGCCTCTAGTTCAAAGAACCTATGCACCACAATGTTCATAGCAGCACAATTTACAATAGCCAAGAGTTGGAAGCAACCTAGGTGCCCGTCAGTAAATGAATGGATCAAAAAACTGTGGTACATATACACAATGGAATTCTATGCAGCAGAGAGAAAGAAGGAGCTACTACCTTTTGCAACAACATGGATGGAACTGGAAAGCATTATGCTGAGTGAAATAGGCCAGGCATTGAAGGACAAATACCATATGATCTCACCTTTGACAGGAAGCTAAAGAATAAAACAAACAAGCAAACAGAATAAAAACAAAGACACTGAAATAGAGAACAAGTGGGCAGCGACCAGAGGGGAGAGGGAAGGGAACTTAAGGGGAAAAAGGGGGAGGGATTTTGAGGAACAAGTATGAAGGACACAGGGATGAGGACTGGGGGGGGGGGGGGGGATGGGGGGGAGGGGGGAGACCGGGGCGGGGGGGTGGGGTGGGATGGGAGAAATAGATTTAAAAAAATGTACTTGAAAAGTAACTAAATAAAATTTAATATTTAAAAAAAAAGCCTGTAGTTCAGAGTGGTGACGTTGACAAAAGTGGTGATGCTATTTCATGGCTAGATTTGGAGGAGGGCTGTTGGGGCGAGGAGATGAAGGGTCTTAAGGAAAATTAGTGTAGTATCAGCTTTTATATCAGTTTTGTGCAATCTTGTATAAATTACTTACACTTTCTAAGCCATAGTTTCTTCATACGTCAAAGGAAGAGGATATAACCTACTTTATGATTTTTCAACCTAAAATAAAATACTGTTTGTGAAGTAAGTGGCATGTTTTCTACTTTTCTAAATATTAACATCTTCCTTACAAAATTTCAGTGACATCACTCATCCTCAAATTACTCCCTGCTTTGTTCCCACAGGTGACAATAACTCACACCCAGGGATACAGATGTCTGGCAAGAAACTTCCTGATTTCTCTTGCTTCCCCAATACACCGGCCTCCTTCCACTGTCACAGGCTTGGTCTGTTCCTTATCTTTGCTGCCTGAAAACCTTCCCCAGTGCTGTTCCCTGAAATACTAAGCCTGCCCTCAACCTTTGCTTCTTGTTGGTTCTCTAAACCTTTCCTGACTCCTCAGACTAGATCAGGACTTCTGTCTGATGAGTGCATTAGATCATGCACTCATAACTACTTGATCATCTCCCACAAGGCAGTTGTCACAATTAGCATTAAGTAATGAATTTTTGCTGTGTGTTTAATTTCTGTTTTCCCCCCAATACAGAAGGAGTACTTAACTAAGGCTCCTCAGGTTATGACGTTGTTCCTTTCCAGTGCATGTTCAGCACAGATGCAGTGCTTTATAAGTAAGGGATACTCAATAAATCTTTGTGAAATGAATAAATGATCATCTATGTCAACATCCTGACTCCAAGGTTTGTAAACTTAATGATAGAATAAAAAAGTTGCAAAGTCTATGCTCTTTGTTATTGGTAGGAATTAAGCTATCACCGTATTTCGCTGTGTATAATGTGTTCCCATGTATAATACACACCCACGTTTTGGGCCCAAACTTTCAGGAAAAAAATTTTCCATTTTAATTTTTTAATTCAATGTTTACTTATCTACATTTAGATACCCTTTTTGTATTGTAAATAAATCTGAGCGTTTATTTTTTAACATATTATGGTATAAGAAATTTAATGTAACAAATAATTATAAAACAAAAGAGAGATACAAAGTATTTTAGATACTGCCCATGTATAACACCCATTCTTATTTTTCCCTCAAAAATTTGGACAAAAAAGTACACATTATACATAGCAGAATATGGTAGAAAATGTTTTTGTAACCTTGAACCAAATCACTTAACATAGTGTTCATTTTCTCATTTTAAAACTAGGAACAGTTAGAAATTGCTTCTCTCAAAGGGATGTTGCTTCATTCTTCAAATATATTTGTTAAATATTCTCCACATATATAGATCTAAATATTTATGGATTACATTATAATAACACATTTTATTTCAAGTCCCCTCAGCCTTTGAATCAGTAGGTGAAATTTAGGCTTACTTCAGATTTTCCAGTTAAGTCATAATCTACTTTAAATTTGTTTTATTGATGTCTGTTAAAATATCAGAAGAAACTTCAGGAAAAAAGTCTTTTCAGAGGAGTGACTAAAAAATGTAACCAATATTGGAAACATGCTTATAATATGAATATTTTAATTCATTTATTAGATTTCTGTAGTGTTGCAGAATCAGTTCTCTCAGTAACTATGCAATGATAATACCCCTTAAAGTTGGCCAAAGTCTGTATGGCTTTTCCATAAAATAAAAGATACATTTTTTATTTTCATCAATAACTTTATTGATTTGCATAGTTTAAGTATGTTAGCTATCTCCCATTTGGTATAATGTTGATTGTTCTCAATTAATGCCTCGATTTGATCACTATTGATTTCAACCATTCTATCCAACTGAAGCAACTTCCAGCAAAAAATCTCCAGCACAGAACATCACAAACCACTTTTGCCACATTCAATCAATCACAGCACCTTCTCCATACACTCCACAAACCTTTTTCTTTCATTTCAGTTGCATTTTTACATTTCTTGAAGCAATAAGGCATAGTTGCCGGAAATGTTGTATATTTTTTCCATCTTCAATATTAAATGGCTTACACATAAATTCACCAATTTTGATAAGCATTTTTAATGTACTCTGATATGACAGCTGACACAATATTATCTAACAAAATTGTTTCAAAAGAAGTTAAAGACAACTAAGCACTACTATACCCATCTTACAGAAAATGCCAAACAAATTTTTCTGGCCAATATCCTCCATGATGTAAAATATAAACTTTATAAATGGATTAAATTTAAAAATAAATAAGTAGGGGAAAGAAATGGAGGAAAAGAATGTGAATGAGAAAAATCAACATTTATAGGGTACAATATCCAAAAGATTTAAAGAAAGGATGCTCATAATGTAGGAAGCCAGCTAAAGCAAGTTTATGGAGAGAAGAGTCCCTCTTAACTATCCTGGGTATCAAAGGTCCTTCCCTTTCTTCTGCCTCCTATCTCAATTACACAGCACCAAACTACCAGAAACCTGCTCAGAGGTTCCGAAGTCTGTGAAAACAAAACACAATAGGGCCCAACTCCCCAAAGACTTGACTGTTTGTTACCATTGTTTTTCTCTCCTATTACTAAACTGTGTGTTTCTCACTCCTAATCCATTTTGCTAGATAGGTTCCTTCACTATTCTAACAGATGTCTCACTCCTGGCTTATTATAAGGAGCCCAATCCTTTGCAGAGAAAAGATAAATAATGGATGGAATCAGAGTGAATCTTCATTTTGCTCATTCTCCTTTTTAAAATCACAGACAAGTTATATTTTCTTTTTCGTTAATCTACAATCTCAAAAGCAGCTGCTTGGAAAAGAGATTAAAGAAACTTATCAGTAAAATTCTGTTAACATATCATAAAGATAAAAATACAGTTCAGGTAAAATGCTCTCATTTTCTTAGCAAAAATAGAATTCTAACATAAAGGGTTGTTATATTTTAACATATTTTTATGAAAAACTCACTTCAATTTTTAAAAATTTAAATCATAAGAAAGTACATGTTGGCAGCTGTGGTTTTTCTTTTTTCCCAAAAAATGCCTTTTAATAATTGCAGTAGTACACTGGAAAAATATGTACCTTCTGATTCAATGTGTCCATAAATACTGAATGTACAAACACAGCCCAATTGTAAATGTTACAAGCACATGGGGCCGATATCAATTAAGAACTCAACCTAACATTCTACATCTCATTCTATTTAAAAAATCCTGTAGCATAAATGAATATGTATACTATTTAACACTTGTATTTCCTTTTACTTATTACGGGCTTTGTGAGAGGAAAAGCAATGACAATCAAGTACTTAGAAATATGTCAACATAAACAGTTTTTCTTTATGAAGTTATTTTTCATATTAAAGTTCATTTCTTATGCTGAATCATTAAAGAATTTAAGAGGCTAAAGTGCAAATTTGCTCTCATAGAGGAAGCATAGAATTTTTGATGAGGTATAAACTTTAAGATCACCCAGTTCAGTGCAAATTCTGAGTTTAAAGTTTTAAGTGAATCTCAGCAACTGATATTTTTCTAAAGCTCCTACATAATTTTGACGCAATCAGCCCAGTTTAGATCCTAGATCAAGAGTTTTGGGACCAAACCTTAATAACCTACTATTACAGATGAGGAGGAAAAAAACACAGAAAGAGTGAAGGATGTGACACATAGCATTTATATAAATTAAATTATATGCACACAAAATAACAACTTTTGAAAGAAAATATGCAAACAAAAAGTGCATTACTACACTTAACTATGGAGAACAGAGCAGAATGAGTAATCAGAATTAAAGGGAATATATATGTGAATGAATTGAAAGCTTCAAAGGAATGAAAGACATTTTAGGTGAAAATAATGTCCTACTAGTCAGGTTGATGGATTGTTTCTTCACTCCAGCATCAAAATTCTACAAGTAACAGCTAGCATGCTGAAAAAAGATGTAAAACTGAGTACTGAAATGGGAACATGGAAGTTCTACTGGCACATGTCACTTGGTCCTGGTTATACTCCCATGACAGAGACCCTATTTCCTATTGCTATGTTACAGGCAAAGAAGCTAAAAGAGTTTAAATTACTTTTCCAATTACAGGTATAGAACAATTCATTATTTCAAGAAAATTAATTTAGCAACTGTTGTCTTGTTAAAAGTAGACTGTGCAGATGAACTTTTAATTGCATTTTACTATCAATAGAGTAAGTGTAGGTATACTTACTGATCAAATCAAGATATATCTAAATGAGAAGGAGCCACTAAAAATAATTGAAGGCATAAAATTATAAAAATATGTATTTGTTGACTGCAATTATTTGTTACATTAGTAGACCTATAGAAATTTTTTTCAAAAAACTATTTTTAAAGTAAAATTTAAAATATAGGAAAACACATATGGTATACTTTCAAAAAGTATATGTCATCCAGGACATATGATGGTCCCACATAGGAAAGTACATGTTCCTCTTTCCAAGTCTTGCCCTGACCTCTAGCAATGGTGATAGTATCCTGGGAGGCTGCAGTTGGGCGTGGGAGGAATGATCAGGGTTGGATGCTGTTCAGGGAGATTAGAGGTCTGTCTACAAAAAATGAATGACAGTTTCATGCTCTGAAATGAAAGCTATAGAGAAAGAAGTGAAGTAAAATGATAGTCACCACCTAGGCCTCCTGATACTATAGTTTTTGAAAACTGAAAGAGAAGATGTTCTTAGAATGATTGTGTATTTTCTCCCAGGGCTTCAGAGCCATCTCTCTGTCTACATGGATTCTATTCTTTCCTATAAAACCTCTCTACCTTTTCCTGTAAATAGAGCCTTTCTGAATATAAAATCCCAGCCTTTCTCCTGCCAACAGATCAGAAAAGTCACCTAGGTTGTGAAGGCTTAGTTCTCTCAGTCCTTCCAGTTCTATTCATGGGCTGGCCACATGTTTTATTGTTTGTTGCTGGTGCACATTGGCACAGACTCAGGGGAGACAAAGAAAAAGACAACTTCCTGTCTACATGGGTTGTAGGAGTGCTCAATCAAAAAAAATGTAATTGGGATTTTAAAAAAAGAGGAAAAGTGTACAAAAGTGAGTATTTAAGTTAAAATAGGAAAGCAATCCAAAAGAATTGGAATTTGTGGTTTACTTAAAAAGACAGGGGTACCTCAAAGATTGTGAGAGTAGAAGATAAAAGAAATGAGGCAGAGGGTGAATAAAAGGATAAAAGTTAAGGAAATCAATAAACTTTCTACTTATATACATTATATGCAGGTTCGGTTTCTCACCTGAGGGCCAAGAAAGTAGTTGAGATGCCCATGGCAATGTATTAGCGATGCCATGAAAGGGATTCTTTCTAAACGAACTGAACTCTTAAAAATAGAAGACGGACTCCAGTAGGCCTTGACCTAGACATCAACAAATGTGTTGTGCATAATGCTTTTATGAGCTTTGAAGTTAAATCCATTGCAAAATGGAGGGAAAGTTGGCAAACTGACTGTGGATGAGACACAATTTTAAAGTAGTAATCCCACCTACTCAGACATATGTCCTGTGCACTTTTTATTGTTCTAGCAGTTGTATGCACCCCGACACATAATATATTAAAAACACAGAAAATTCTCTTCAGTTTTGTTAGCCAAGTTTTGATTTGTAAGATGCTTACTTCAAATTTAGATTCTGAATGTAAGATTTATTAATATATATAATATAAATTCCTATCTTCCCATATCAGCTCAGGCATTGACACTGTAGTACCAGCCTCCAAACCTCAAATGCTTGTCCCTAGTCTTCTTTGTCTGAGGGTTCTTTCTGGTGATCCATACAGCCCTCCCCTAGGAACAGCTTTCAACTGATGACTGTCAGGATTCCCCTGCTCCCCCCCTCAAATCAGCTAATGCTGAGCTGTGTGCTCTACACTGTCTCTCAGAATGCCCCTGAAAACTCAAGTTCACATACTCATACTAGTTACTTGCTTGATGACACACCCTTTATTAGTTATCTTCTCCTCAGTTTCTCACTCCCCTAGCTGGTAATTCCTGGAACCACCTCACAAATTAACTGCTAATATGTGACTACTCTTTTCAGGAAGCCCAAACAAAGCAACAATGGATTCTCATTATCTGCAGTCCTTATGCTCTATAAAGTCATTGCAAACACAAAGTTAAAATACTGAACCATTGCTCCAAGGGGATATACAAGGACTGTGTTCCCACAAGTCTGATCACATTTTTATCAATTCATCAAACATAACCTTGTTTTATGTACATTTCTTTTTATAGAAACCTTTTGTTAATATATATGATCGATCCATTAATAGTGAAGTCACAGCCAACAGCACTCTAACTCGTGCCTGAAGGAAGCTTACAAGAGTTCCATATTTTCTTGGTAAGTTACATCACAGCCTTCTTGCACTTAGAAAACACAAGACAGCATTTTAGCGCTATGCTTTATCACCATTTTAAACAGCAGAGCACCAACCAGAAGCCCAAAAATTCAAAACACATAGTATTAAACAGACCGTGGAAAGGACAACTGTTTACAGCATGAAAACTGAAACAAGAAAGCACAGACAGCATCGCCTTGTTCAACCTCATCTAGGAATATGTGCACAGGCCAATCACAGTTTTCACTGCTCTTCACATGTGCACAAGTGACCATAAAAGCGCAGTGAGTATTGACTTGGGGGACACAAACAAATTTTAGCAAGTAGACAAATTCACAAATGAACTTCTGTGAAGTTCCCTATAGCAGAGGGAGTAGGAACAGAAGAGAAGAGAAGGATACCTAGGGCATCCAAACTAAGGGTTCAGAGAACAGCCTTACAAAGTTTACCTGCTTTAACTTTAAAGCAGGTAAGTTTACCTTTAAGTTTAACTTTATCAGTATACAAGTTAACAATGCTTTCGCATGTATGCTACAGGGGCGCAGAAGTAGCTAACCTAGAGTCAACGAAAGCTGTGCAGGTGAAAAACGAAGGATGCAGCAATTTATTGCATGATTAATGGTCATATACCAGACAAAACTGAGGACCCCCAGCGGATACCAAGAGTCTACATATAGCAGAAAAAGATCAGAGACTTCCGCCAAGATGGAGGCATAGGTGGAAACACCTTGCGTCTGCGCACAACCAAATCTAAGAACGACTATTTTTAACAACAATAAACACAACCAAACCACACAGAAAATCGACAATACGGAGTCCGAAAAAAAAAACCGAAATGCTCAGCTAAACTGGTAAGAGGGGCGAAGCCAGCAGTAGAGTGGGTTGACCAAAAAGATCCCTGACCTGGTGGTGCGCCAGCAGCTAAAGGCACGGATCACAGGTGCGGGCTGGCTGTCTGCGGTAGGTTGCGCATTTGCCTGCAGATAAACCAGTGAAGAGGCAAGCATTGAGACCGACGGCGCGGGGCAGCAGGCTTGCACAATTTCAATCGGATAAACAGGCCAGGGCAAGCGGTGGGACAGACTGGGTGAGCAGAGAGGACCGCCATTGCTCCCTCTCTGACCCCGCCCCCACATACAGCGTCACAAACCAGCGACCAGGTTGGCTGCGACCTGAGAGGCCCCGCCCTGGTAAATAACAAAGGTTCCGCTCCTCATACTTAACAGCGCAAACAGACCAAAAATGGCTCAAGAACAACTCGGAGCCCCAGAGCCGATAAATCTAAGCGATGAAGAAATAGCCAAACTTTCAGATGCACAGTTCAAAACACTGATGATCAGGATCCTCACAGAACTGGTTGATTTTAGTCACAAATTAGAGAAACATATGGAAGCTAAACTAATTGAAATGAATGGTAATGCACAGGAAACCAATAGTAACAGAAAGGAGACTGGGACTCAAATCAAAGGACTGGACCAGAAGGAAGGAAAAAATGAGCAAACAGAAAAGAATGAAGAAACAAGAATTCAAAAAAAATGAGGAGAGGCTTAAGAACCTTCAGGACATCTTCAAACATTCCAACATTCGAATTATAGGGGTACCAGAAGGGGAAGAGGAACAGCCATGAGTGGAAACCTTATCTGAACAATTAATAAAAGAGAACTTCCCCATTCTGGCAGAAGAAATAGACTTCCAGGAAAAACAGGAAGCTCAGAGAGTCCCAAAGAAGTTGGACCCAAGAAGGAACACACCAAGGCACATCATCATTACATTAGCCAAGATTAAAATGGAGAAAATCCTAGAAGCAGCAAGAGATAAGGGGACAGTCACCTACAAAGGAGTTCCCATCGGACTGTCAGCTGATTTCTCAAAAGAGACCTTCCAGGCAAGAAGGGGCTGGAAAGAGGTATTCCAAGTCATGAAAACGAAAGACCTACATCCAAGATTGCTCTATCCAGCAAAGTTTTCATTTAGAATGGAAGGACAGATAAAGTGCTTCTCAGATAAGACCAAATTCAAGGAGTTCATCATCACCAAGCCCTTATTATATGAAATGTTAAAGGGACTTACCTAGGAAAAAGAAGATTAAAAAGTTGAACAGTGAAAGGACAGCAAACTCACAGTTATCAACAACACTCCTAAAACAAAAGCAAACTAAGAGGACAGCTAGATCAGGAGTGAACCATAGAAATAAAGATCACATGGAGGATTAGCAACAGGGGAGTGGGAGGAGGAGAAGGGGGGAGAAGGTACAGAAAATAAGTAGCATAGACAGTAGATTGAAAATAGATAGGGGGAGGGTAAGAATAGTAGGGGAAATATAGAATCTAAAGAACTTGAGATACGTGTTCATGAACTAAAGGGGGGAATGGTGGGGGAGGGGTATGCAGGGTGGAGGGGAACGGAGGGGGAAAATAGAACAAATGTAATGGCATAATCAATAAAAAAAAGTTTCAAAAAAAAGAAAAGAATGCAAAAAAAAAAAAAAGAGAGAAAGATCAGATCCTCCTGCCTTCACATTCCCACACCACCTGTGCTCCCATGCCAGGCACTCCATTAGCTCACTGGAAACTGGATGCAGACTTCAAAAGAGAGAGATTCTCAATGGACTGAAATTGTACTCACTCTCCTGATAGATTCATAAACTGACTCAGATTTAGTCTTGGCTTAAAATAAAAATGATTCTAAATATCCAAGCATCTTGTGCTCTTACTGAACAACTTGGGTCACTTCAGGATTTAACACATATTTATTGCCATACCTGTGTGAACAACCCCATATCAGCATATCACATCCTAGGCAGACGCTAAGACACATAAATATGAGATGACCTATAACAAGGTTTGGCACCGAGATGCCATGGCACAGGCAAGGACTTCGGAAACTGAAAGGAGAAAAATACCACTTTGAACGCTGGTACAGAAGAGGAGAGACAATACGACTAGATCATAAAGTACGAGAACGAACGGTTTGCATAAGGAAGGAGAAAAGGCTGGAAGGTGTTTTATATGAGCAGGATGCATGCATGAGTAGGCTGAACAGTAAGAAATTGCCAAGATGTGCCTGGAGGGAAATACATAAATTGGTTTAAGTAAAGTAGAATGCTAATGAAGAACAGGGAGAGAATACAACATGACAGATTTAACAAAAGGAGAATCCACTGAACTTGGTGAGTTAATGAGGAAAAAGAAGAAAAAGCATAATAGATGAATTGAGTTTGGAGGTTGGGGACTGAGAATTGTGGTATCAATGACAGAGCAGGAAAACCAGAGCAGAACTAGTCTGAGGCAAAATAAATGATGAGTTCGAGGTGACAATGTGATATCCTAGGGGAACTGACAAGCAAGCAGCTGAAGTTATAAAACTGGATCTCAGAGGAGAAGCAGAGCTGGAAATGTGTATTTGAGAATTACCAGCCCTAAGATTAATCAAGATAGCCTGCGACTGGGTGACTGTGGAGGAGGTAGAGGAGGAAACGTGTCCACGAAGGGAACAAAGAAGGAGCCGTCAGAAAGTGGGAACATAGATACTATCTCCCAAGAGCAGAGCAAGGAGAAAGATTCAAGAGTTTATGATCAACTGTGTCAATTGCTCCATGTGATAAAAGGACGGAGGAAAATCAGCTGAGTTTGCTGACAAGTGGTTTATACTTCAGAGAACAGTTTTGTAGAGTGGTTGAGGTGAAAGGAAGAATGCTTTCCAGAACAGGTTAGAGAGGAGGAGATGGAGGAGGATGCAGATAACGGCTATTGATCGCTTGGAGAGAAAGCAGGTCTTGAAATTACTGGGTTTGCAGCATCACCAAGGAAAAGGATGGGGGAGTTCTTCATTTTGTTTTCTTTTTTGAAGTTTCTGAACACAAAGAAGAGGGGTCCAGTGGAAAAAAGGTCAAATGAAAAATTCAAGAGAGTGATGGAATGACAGTGGGCAGGCCAATTAGTAATAAGACCTAACTTTTATATAGTTCTTTTTTTTTAATCCTCACCCAAGGATATAATTTATTGGTTTTAGAGAGAGAGGAATGGGGTTAGAAAGAGAGAGAGGGAGACATCAATGTGAGAGAAAAACACTGATCAGTTGCTTCCCCTGTGTGCCCTGCCCAGGGACCAAACCCACAACCTAGGTATGTGCCCTGACCAGGAATTGAACCCACAACACTTTGGTATATGAAACACTTCAACCAATGGAGCCACCAGGCCAGGACTCTTCTGTGGTTCTTGTTCTGTTCTAGGCACTGTTCTGAGTGATTTGCACATATTAGTACACCTTAATATCCTAGTCATCTAATAAGGTGGATACTATTATATTGATCTTCATTTTATAGATCAATAAATGGAGGTATACGGAGGGCAAATGACTCACTTAATATCACTATCTGGAAGGAGCAGTGTCAAGAGATGAATACATACATACAGACATCATTCTTTTATCCACTGAGCTATATCACTTTAAAAAATTACAGAGTAATGACTCTCTTTGTGTGACTGGAGGAAAGATAGGACACACTGGCTTTTTTAAGGTAAAAAAGGAAGTACCTGCACATCATCATGAACGATGTGACATCATATAATACAGTTCTGTCTTGAAAGTAAGAGAAGAAGGCAGAGTTCAGGGTAAGGATTTAGAAGACACTGAGTCTGATGAAGATTTAGAGGAGAGAAGCTCAGCTTCAACAGGAGAATAAAACCTGTTTAAAACCTTCTATAGCCCCAGTTGATGAAAGACTATCAGAGTTAGTTAAGTCAAGTTCAGTGTGGCTCTCCTGGGGGAATGGTGGGAAAATTAGAGTTTGGAGATGAACCTAGCAGGTAAAGCTGTAAAATCAGGCCTAGCTGAAATGATATTAGGGTATTGAAAAGAAGTTAATTTAGATGGCAGATTGTATTTTATAATGCTAGGCAAGAAGCTATTTCGAGTAAGACAGATCTTGATAACTCTGCATGGTCTTGGCCCGATATTTAAGGTTGGTAAACATCAAATTTGGTAATATATATATTTTCATAAAAACAACTGAAGTACAAGACTAAGCAGTTGAATCTTCCATCAGAAATACTGTTTTAATATATTATTATCATTTCAGATGTTTCTTTTTTCAATATCAATGAATCTGAAACTCTGAATAATAAAATTTATTATGAAGATTGTGTAGACTGAAAATAGTTCTGCAACCTCAGATGTCATTTGCATATATTGTTTTTCACAGAGTGACCAAGCACAGACTCAAAATGTGGAAGAAATGTCGACTCTATCCTTGCAGAACAGTTCTAGAAAGCACCACCAAAATAACAAAAAACTGGGCTGTTTAATAAGGTGAGCAAGATCTATGAAAGCAACTATAACCCCATCCTAGATGACCGCTTATAAGAAAATGATGTTATTAACAGCACTGTTAACTCCATTGAATAGCTAAATACATTCCATGGATGTGGGCAAGCATTCAATCAGAAAGAATTTCACATACTATAAAATCATTAAAAATAATATACTTCCTCTGAAATACTTCTTTTTTGTACACTAAGAGTAGAAAACAAAGGTTATAAAAAATGTCATCCTGAACCTTGCCCCAAAACATTTTGTTTGAGGAAAATAGATGTTTTGAAAGTTTAATTCATGGTTCATCATTCAGTTGTGATAGATGTTATTAAATATAAACAGCAAAAATTTACCCCAATATTGTATCAACTTTTTAGATAATTGTTTGTGTTTAGACTGGGTTTGTGAACATTTTGTAAAAAAATGATTCAGGGCCCAAGTAATATTGTTCTACTTCATTCTGGAATATATGGCCTTGGCAGATTTTTAAGTATAGAGGTATATTCCATAAGATACAGAGAATTTACAAAATAAATGCTTTAAACAAGATTTTGAACTTTAAAAATAGATCCAATTGCAGGTTGATTTAGACAAGTCAGTTCTTCTGGGAAGCACTTTGGGTCTCAGAGCCCAGACTGGCCAGGGTGTCCTTACAGTGACGCTCACAGTGACCCTCAGAGGGGCGAAGGGCATCAACACCTGCACCCAGTGTGGTGCCAGCTGCTTGCTTCTAATAGAAACTCCATGATTTGTTCCAAAGCCAACCATAAATATTTTTGCTTCTTTTTAAATATATATGGATATTTATGGTACTAACACCTCATTATTGTTTATGTACCCCATTACTATAAATTATGAAGCAGATAGACACATTTTACAGGTACCTGTTGAAATTCTAAGTACTTTTTGCTCATTGACCGCAATTTTAAGTGCTTCCTCCTGAAGGCATTTAATTCAAAGAAGCTTTTAAAGAACATTTAATTAAGACTAGAAGATAAGTTAATAATGGCAACTTGTAAGGTTTTGGAAAATTTCTTGGGATTTCCACCCCGGGCTAGAACATGAGACAATGAGGAATGCAAATCAGGAAATGACTTGAAAAGGAAAATAAATATTCAATAACTTCCCAAGGTTAATTATTATCTTTTTGTAAGGGCATGTGCCTTAATGCAAATATTTAATATTAATATATTTAAATAATCTTAATATATGTTTCCTGCACACTAAGGTTTGAAAAGTTTAGCATAAAGAAAGTTCACAGAATAATTCCCCTTTCAGCAGGGAATTCTCACCTTATTATATGCGTTGTGACTAAACAGGGTGTGGGAATTTTCCTGTTCATCAGTCAGTGAGAAGGAAGACAAATGACTGAAGGGTCCTGGGGTAAGACAGTCGGCATGTGAGAGGGTCTGTGGATGCAGCAGGGACTTAGCAGGAGGGTAGAGTTTAGTCTGATATAAAGGATGGAGAGAAGCAGGCTTGTGAGGGGCTGTCACCTCCTGGGAAGAAGAAATGCATAAAGAGTACATTAGTGGACAAAAGTCAAACTTACTTAGAGTTCAGTCTAAATATTATAGACGTTATACTGGAATTTCTTACAAGTAAGGAGAAAGTCTATTCTCATACTCAGGTCTCCCACAAGACCCCTGCTTTTATGATGTTGGTTTTTTGCTGTTGTTTTATACAATAATTCCTGTCAGTCTCCTATGTCCAGCCTCTTCTACAGAGCTAAAAAAATGTCTGCAGTGTGTCCTAGTGTGATAAAAAGCTGCCAAGGTTGTTCTTTTTGACAGTATTGAAAGGAGAAATATTAAAAAAAAAAGAGAGAGCTCATCCCAAAACGGGGAGATGAGATTAGAAATTCTTCATTGGAGAGGTACGTTAACAGTGGGAATTAATTTAAGGTTGCTTCTGATTAGGACCAGAAAAAATCAGGTGAGAACAGGGAAGGCACCGAACAGGATATCAGTATCTGATCAGGAGCAAAAATACTAGTTTAATTCATGGTACAGTAAATTGCTGAGTTGGGTTGAGTATGGGACCAAGGAGAGGTGAATCTAGAATGAATGAATGAGGTCTTTAATTGAAGGCAATGTGTTGCTACGGAAAGTGCAGACACAGAAAACAGACGATTCAACTGTAGAGAGGAGAGGTTGTGAGGTCTTAATCTGAGTGAGTCTTTACCCTGGAAAGGGGATTAATGCCAATGACTTTGAGGAAGTTACAGAACAAGGTCATGGGTTATATGAAAGGAACAAGGAAACCACCATAGGGTAAAGTCTTAAGCCTACAAATTAAAGTTGCAAAAAGGGTCTATCAACATAAATCTCTATGAAACAGAAGGGCTACTTTTTTGGCAGATACATAAGTACCTCTTACATTTCAAGCTGAATTCACTTTGCCAAAACCATGTATTTTAAGCCATTAATTGATTTTCCAAAATTTATGTTGAATGTGTTTGCTGTATCAGTAGATGCTCCCCCACTTTTTTTAAAGCAATAGGTTCGAAACTTACTTTGCAAACTTACTTAAAAAAAAAACTCTCAGAAAATTTAAACAGGTTAGAAAATTATAATTTTAAGGTATTTAAGTTTGTAAAATTGAGAGGTTTAAACCCTCTGTACCTTGAAACAGTGACTAAATATGTTTTATTTTTATTAGTTTCTTGTTGCGCTCCAAGTGTTTATTTTACATGTGAAGATAATACAAATAATTTCACACATACATATGACAAGTATATACTATTATAAAAGTGATAGCACTTACATCCATTATCTTCATTTTATTTGTTTGGATTTTATTTTACACTTACTAATAGCTTTGGAGTATTTCTGTGTCAGAACATGAAAGCTTTGGATTTCCTACTGAGACATATTACTGTGTTATCTCATTGACTATAATTATTATTCAGTTGATTCTCTTGGAAGCTCCATGTATAGCACCTAAAACACTGAACCACCTAACATAATGATAAATTTACCTCATCTTTGCCAGTTCATATACTGTTTATTCCTTTCTTTTGCCTAATTCCATTGGCTAATACCTCTAACATTATTAAATAATAATAGTTATGTTAGTGTGCAATATTAAAGGAATACTTGTAGTGTTATCAGTGAAAGATGGCTTCTAGATGAAAGTATGTTCTAATTTTGTTTTATTTCTCAACCAACTATTTCATGATTTTATCAGCAATTAATTACATTTCTTAATCAGTGCAAAAGTGGTTAATATGAAAATTGAATAGCAAGTACAAGCCTCTCTGGGTAATGAAAAGGCAGCATTGTTGAGAGTTGATGGTGCCTAGGGAAAGATGAACTAAACAAAGTCTTGGTTTATATTCTGGCTTCAGCTGTTCTTGGAGAGTTTGAGAGTTCATTCTGAAGATGTCTGCATGATACATGGGAAGCAGAGGGTTGCCTGCATGGGGGAAATCTGATGGCATCCAAGTGAACCAATTGGGAGTAAAATGTGTGGTGAGTTGTGCTGGTGTTTTATGCTTCTGAGCTCATTGTGACCACCCTCCACCTCTCAAGAGTCAGTTAAACCTGAACGCATCTGAAAGGTAGGGCCAGGTGGTATCGGCTGCTCCAGGAGGGAAGGAGAACAGAATTTTATCCACACTTGGAAAAGCCAAAGAGAGTTAAGAATCTTGACCAGACTTGGTGGAGCACTATATGGTTGACAATATAGAGCAAAGGTGGAAGAAGGGTCCTCGACAGGGGCAGCCTCAACGTAGACATCACTCGAGATACCTGTTCCAGTCTGTGCTAGTTGTATTCTAAGCTTTGTATAAGTTCTTATCCTGCGATTCTCTTTACCAACATACTGGAAATTTTCTTTGCCTATCTCTTGTGTTCAGTCTCCTCTTTTAAGGGTCCCATAGCTTTCTTTTTCTTGGTTTCTCTCATATGTACTTACTCTCATAAGCCCTAAAGAAGCTTCCTGGGGGGAAAAATGGAGTATTAGAAGCAAATTTTTTACATCTTGCAGGTTGAAATTTTTCTTCTGCTCTTGCTTTTAAGTTTCGTGATGTAGAATTTTAAGCAAAAGGATGTCCTTCAGAATTTGTTACACTAGAACAGTGTCACTATACTGTTACTAATTTATTTGGTTTTTTTAATGTTGATATTTATGATTTCTACAGCTTTCTGTTTTTTAGTTATCTCTTGTCAATTCTTTTCGGTTCCTTTGTTTTGCTTTTCTAATGCACAGAAAATGTTATGGTTCTTAAAATTTCCACATTGAATGTTTAGTTGATTTATTTTTATTTTTCTATTTACTTATTAAACATACTTACAGTTATAAATATTCTTCCAAGAATGATTTTAACTGTAACCCAAAAGTTCTAATAGACAACAATTACCTTTTATTTTCAAAGTAGAAATTTATTTTGAATTTCTTTTTTAATCAAAGATTTTATGAAAAGCAAATTTTTCAATATAACTGGAGGCAGGGAATTTTTGTGTTTTCTAAATTTGTTTTTATTTATGAATTTTTGACTAAAGACATTTGTGTGCATTATTTTTGTCTTGGCAATTAATAAATTTTTATTTTTGACCTAAAATATAGCCATATTTTGTTAGGACTCCACAAGTATTTTTTTAATTTTCCACATACTCTATCATATATTGAAAATGACAGAGTATTTTATCACTAATATATTTTACTTTATTCTCATCTTATCTCTAGTTATTGCCTTATGAGTATTGATGTTAAAATACTCTGACAATTATATTTTCCCTGTGAAGTTTATTCTTTAGCATATAAGTGGGTCTTACTTGTGTTGCTTAAGAAATTTTCGGCCTGACTTCGACCTGCCCTTTGTGAAGATTATAACCTCCCCTTCCCTTCTGTTTGTAGCTCCTAGACTACTTTGTTATCTTCAACTGTTTCCAATTACTTTGTTTCACAGTCTCAACCTAAAGATCAACTTTGTTATGCAGTCTGGGAGATTTCTTGTTTCCCTATTTTTTTCTTTATCTCCATAGTAACTAAATCTTTCCTGTATCAGATGTTTTTTGTAAAAGGTTCGTATGCAGAAGGTACCACTACCGGGATTGTCTTTGTGCTCCACAGATAGAGGCTTTGGTCTGTGAGTTAATTTAGCCTTTCTTTTTGCTCAGATAATCAAAACTCGGCTGTACTTTACAAGCAACCTATCTGTGTCCAGGCTGTGTAGAGAAAGAGAAATAAGATTGCTGTGTGATTGGATGTACCTCCTCACCTGCTCTGCTTCTCAGAGCAAAATCAGGTCAGGGAATCCCTGTTACCAACACACACACCCATGCAAAGACCAAGGCTTTGGGGGCGTGCATATTAACGTGTATCCTACACACTCAGGAGGAGTGTTTGCTGACTCTGCACTCTGCAGTCCCTGTATCTTCCATTCAAGATGACTTTGGAGGAGGTTTTTAAAAATCAAGTCACTAGTTCCATTTTTATGAAGACTATTTTAGTTAAAAGTAGTTAAAATGATAAATCATCTGTCCAACTGGCATATGGACTGCAATAGGTTGCCGTGCACTTGAGGAATAGACAATTGAGGACTCTGTGCATTGCACCAGGTTAGAGAGCCCTGAGACTTGCCCTGCAATTCTCATTCAGAATACACGTGAGTTGTGACTGTCTAGCATTCGGACCTACCAAGAAGACCCATGTAAACCCATATAATACAACAAAGCTTAAAATCTCTCTTACCATTTTAGGTCAGGAGCTGGCCAACATTTTCATAAAGGTACAGTTTGTATATATTGTAGGCTTTTCAAACCGTATGTTCTGTCACATTTGCTCCTACTATGGCAGCATAAAAGCAACTTTAGACAATACATAAATAGGCTTGGCTATGTGCCAATAAAATATATTTATAGAAACAGGTGGTGCATCAGGCCAAAGTGTGTGACCCCGTTGTAAGTTTAAAAACAAAAAGAATGAAATCTTTATCAGAGCGGCAGCCCACCTCCACCCCAATGAATTATCTCGAGGCTGGTATGTTTTACTTTGGAGATCACTCTTCTAAATGATTCCTGAAAAATGAACAACTTTCTGCACCGCTTTAGCATTCAATAAATGAATCTTTTAATGTTCTAGTTTTTGAGGGAAGGACAGGGATCATCAAATTGTTTTGTACATGTTTCTACCAGTGAGAAAGGTAACAGTTATTTCTCACAAAAAGTGCTTTAAATTTTTTCACTTAAGAATTATCTTCTAAAATATAAAAATACTTATAGAATAAATTTCTCCAAATAAAATGAGCTTTACTTAGGAACTTGATTTTTATTTTGATTGATTTATAGTGTCATTCTGGCATAATTTCAAGAACATAAGAACATATGAAGCAAATAATATCTTTGCTCATTAGAAAAATTAGCAGACAAATATGCAGTGGATAAATGAATTTAGCTCTGTTTATCAAGAAATTATGGGCACTGCGGCATTAAATATTGACAGAGACATCAGAAAATTAATGTTGCAGCTGCATCCAATGCATTCACCACTGGAAAAAAGCCCACTTACTCTTCAGCCATCAAGTCACACTGTTTATCTTCAAACACTGTTTTCTCTGCCACACCAACAAAGGGCATTTTAAAGTACTGTGGGCTCTTTTTTATTAAAGTCTGTACATCTGAGGCTCGTTTGTTGCATCCTGATATTTTAAAGTTACCTTCTTCCCTGTGGTTTGGAAATGAAGGGTAAAAATGCACTTTCTTGGTGCTCTGGCTGCCCCTGTGCCTCCGGGAACTCAGAGCACCACTGTGTGAGATGACTGGAGTGTTTAACTCCATCCTCTCTCCCTTCTCCTCACCTCGTTAGTAAAACTCTTGTTCTTAAATGGAGCACTACTTTTCAGCATTTTGGCCCTGCCTACAGTTCCTAACAATGGAAAATCTGAATTGCAGGATTTCTGCTATAGTTGTAAACTTAAAAGAACACCCTTTTCATAAAGTCAAGAACAGTTACAATGCATTTCTTACAGAGTGAATGACTCCTTCAGCCAAAGACATACCAACACGTTACAGACGCCGTCACAGAAAACCCCAAAATACCAAGAGATTCTAATGATCTATATTTTCATTAAGATCAAGCCAAGATAAATTAGGTGTCCCAGTTTTGAACATATGGCATAACTTCTTGCTCATCAGCCCTAATTTTGAAGAATCCGTATGCATTTTAAAAACAGATGTACTTCGAAAGCAACATAATCTATTTTGAATCCCAATTTTAACCAAAAAATGTGAATCTGCAAGGCATGAAAAAAGATAGCATATGCTTAGCCATTTCAAATCTCCTATACAAAAAAAAGTTTTTAAATGATTAAAATATAATTTTGGAGCTAGGCTTTGGATTATTTAGTTCTTAAAGTTCGTGGTTTTCTTACAGCAAGTTTCACAGAGCAGAGGACATAAATAAGTGCAAAGATATTTAAAAGAGATATGCTCAAGGAAAAATAAACATAAAATATCTTATAATCAATCACAATAGGCTCCAGAGGGTTCAAATGCTGTTTTATATTTTTCTGTACATATAGTTTAATTCCTTCTTGTCCTGCATTGCTGCCCTGGATGTATTTGGTGGAGAGGAGTAATTTATATTGATGAAGTCAGAAAATAACACACAAAATGGGCATCTGTGACTTCTCATAATGGGGAGGGGAGAAGAGAACATATTTGGTAACCTTTAGGAAGAAGTCAACTTCTTGCTTCCGAAATTACAGTGACTCTAAAGGAAATTACAACCACATTTAAAATAAGCATTCTCTTTAAAGTGTCTAGAGTCCTTTCACTATTCATTTAGTGACTATTTAGAAGTAGTGACTATTTCGTTTAACCACAAATGGGCATTAAAAGGGGTACCATTAAAAATGAGGTTAGTAGCCCCATTTTTCTAGGATAAAATTAAGTGTGGCATTGATCTTCCCAAGATCATGACACATTCGATCATCATGTTTCTCTTCTTGGCAGGAAAGCCAAAAGCTCTAGTAACCAGCAGCTGAGAGAGGGTCCCTTCATGGACTAGAGGACCAGAGCACCGGGACATGGAGGGTGCAGACTGAGTGTTGGGGGGACAGTTTCCAGTGAAGAATCGCTGAGGGCTGCAGGAAAAGATTAAGAGTAGCAGAAAGGAAACAGAAACCGAGGTTCAGAAGATTTAGAACCTACTAGAATCCAAGCTCCATGGGGTGGGAGGGGCAGAGACTGTCTGCTCTATTTCCTGTAGAGTTATCCATAGCTGTCTCAGAGCCTGGCACACACGTTAAATGTTAAATGCTAAGAATAGAGGGAATAGTCTTCCTACTCAGGGTCTTTGCAGCGGAAATAGTTGTCATATTTGCCAATGCAAAAAAAAAAAGACAAAGAGTAATTTAAGTAACAAATATCAGGCCTGTTAAAAAGCCTACTAAATATGTGTGTCTCTATATAAACATACACACATATTTAATTTTTTAAAGATTTTATTTATTCATTTCTAGAGATGGGGAGGGAGGGAGAAAGAGAGGGAGAGAAAGATCAATGTGTGGTTGCCTCTCGCATGCTCCCTACTGGGCACTGGCCCACAACCTGGGCATGTGCCCTAGACAGGAAATTGAACTGGCGACCTTTTGATTCATAGGCTGACACTCAACCACTGAGTCACACCAGCCAGGGCAAACATGCATTTAATTTTAAAAAGAAATTCTTTCTCCTCCCACGGTTTTAGTTTAAGAAAAATGATTCAAAGGGAAATAGTAGTAATATATTGATGATTTCTCAATATTCTCCAAAGAGGAAATAAATAGGAAGTGATTTTTAAAGAAAAAAAAAAAATAAATAAAAGAAGATTCACTACCCAAAACCACACAGTCCATAAAGAAAAAAATATGATAGCAAACTTTACCAGGATGGGCACTATTTATCATGACTTTGACTTAAATAGTAGATTAAGACTTTCCATGTCTCCAAATTTATATCTTAAGTAATTGTTGCAATTTTTTTCTTCTTCTATTTTTTGGGAAGATCATCTAAGGATGTAAAATATCAGGAAGGCTTCAATAATATTTAAATATGTTAACACAGAATTTCAGTGTAAGAAGTCGCATCAAAAGTACTTTGTACAACATCCTCATTTTGCAGATGTATGATAAGGTCCCGTATCAGGAATGACTTAATCCAGCACCATGCATGTAAAGAGCTCTTACACAGCCTGCCTAACTTGTAAAAATTTCTTTTCTACATGGGGTGGGGGAGGCTGGGATGGGAGAAATAGACAAAAAACTGTACTTGAAAAATAACTAAATAAAATTTTTTAAAAAGATCTAATGCTGTGGTCAAGCAAAGCAAAAAAATTTTCAGAAAATCAAACTTTAAGCATATATTGTTTATTTTTAAAAATTCACCACGTTTGCAGAGATTTACCAGCAAAACCATCCAACCACTTCCAAGTGTGTCGAAAAGAGAAAAACCAGCACCTTGTTTCTACCAATTCCTCCAATAAATACTCTCACAGTGTTGACTATTAAAAAAAATTTTTCTTTTCTAGTTGACTTTCCTAACACCCAACAACTAGGGGAAAATACAAGAAGAAGGGAGAAAATCTAGAAAAATGGAGAAGCCACAATTTTGCTGAAATAGTCTGAGGCAATGAAAATACAGGGTCCAACACAAATAACACCCCTTTTTATTACATTAAAATATTTTATTACAAAATAATAAGCACAAAATTCTGTAACATGACAATATCACACTCAAGCACACCATATGGCATTGTAGATGAAATGTTCAAATTGCCGTCCATCCCCTGTGAGACATTTACCTACCATACCAACCACACTAAACTGCTGTTACTTCTGCCAGACCCTGTATATGTCCCTTACCAAACAGGGCTATCATTTTGAGGAGAGGCTGTGTGGAATGCGGGAAATTCTATAAATGGGGGCTTACTTACCTACTTTGTGTAAGTCAGATAGGGAAATGTTTTTAGTTTAAACACAAAAAGAAGGCATTTAATCAATGTTAATTGAACAAAATGCCTCTGGCAGAGACAGTATTTAGCTTCATTAGTCATAGTATTCTTGGAGCTGCAAGGCATCCAGGAGGTGGTCCATTCCAGGGGTCTCTCTGTTGACACTATGGGAAGCATAATTTGGGCAGGGGCTGTGGGAGGAAGACTATCCTGTGCATTGCAGGATGTGAGCAGCCTCCCTGGCCTCTTACCCACAGGATACCAGTAGCACCCACCTACTCAGTCATGACCACCATAATGTCTGGGGCAAAGTCAGCCTGGGTGAGAACCACTGGTCTAGTCCAATCCTCTGATTCCATCAGTGAAGTTCAGGTTTCGTGAATACACTGAGTAGAACCTGCATTGCAGAGCTCTTTATATAAAACCAGACTGCCCTAGCTTCCCTTTGCTTCAATTACACAACAGAAGGAATAAGGTCATTGGATCCTGCCTGAATGTAGGCTCTAAAATAGGAAGGTGAAACTTGCCTGACCCTACAATACCCTGTAAAGGGTCAGTCCTTTGACCAAAGCAATTCATGACAGTCTAACACTTCCTAGAAACCATTTAGGCAGAGATTGAGAAAAACACCTCTATTTTTCTGAACCTACCCAGTGGAGCAAATATCACATATACTTGTTTTTATGTGAGCAGGTAAATTTGCTAAGTCTGGAACTCTACTAGATAGAGACAACGGACAATGCAGTTCCTGATTAGTTGTTTATTTTCTTACCAAATGTAGTTTTCTATTTTCAAGGGAAAGTAAGATTTTTTAAATGTTAAGGATCTAAAGATCCATAAGACAAATTGACATTTGGATGGCTGCCCTAAAATAGATTAAATTTCACTTAGAATGTTGCATTTGGAGATTAGAAGATTACTTTGAAAAACTCTAAAATCCTACAGCTCTTCTCTCCATAAGGAATCACTGATTTTGAACTTACAAATCTACTACAGAACTTCCACTGTGTGTAGCCTCTGAAATAAAGAAAAAAACATTATTTAATTTGTTTTTTTATATAATATTTATTTTAAATGACCTACTTCACCAGCCTGGTTTCAGTTTTCTACAGGCTAAATTTCTAAAGGTTTCTTTGGGGGTTTTGTTTGTTTGTTTTTTAAGGAAATTCAAAGACAGCTTATTTACCAGTTTTAGTTCTCTGCCTCATTGTTACCTACCCATCTTTTGGTTATTCTTCTCATTTGGATTCATTTTCTTTGCCTGAATATCCTACTTCAAGCTATTTTGTCTTGGATCACAGAGAGATAAAGAAGGTCCTTGTTGAAAGACAAATACCATATGTTCTCACCTTTAACAGGAAGCTAAACAAACAAGCAAGCAGAATAAAAACAAAGACACTGAAATACAGAACAAGGGGACAGTGACCAGAGGGCAGAGGGGAGGGAATTTAAGGGGAAAAAAGGGGAGCGATTTGGAGGAACAAGTATGAAGGACACAAGGCCAAGAACTAAGGGGGGTGGAAATGGGAGGGAGGTGGGGAGCACGGGGTGGGGTAGGCTGGGATGGGAGAAATAGAAAACTGTACTTGAAAAATAACTAAACAAAATTTAAAAAAAGAGAAGGTCCCTAATTCTCTTCACAGAACTCATCTTCAAACTTATATACCTAGATGTGACCTTTCCATCTGTCATCATTCAAAGCCTAATTTTACTCACACTTTAAAATATGTAACAAGCTCTCCCATGATCAGAGATTATAACACGTGTTCCAAACACATCAACCTTAGCACATATATTCAAATAATGCATCCAGTTTTTACTCTGTCCTCCTCTGCATTCTACCTTGATTCCACTCCTAAGTCAAAGAAAGTGTTCAATAGAGCGAATGAAATGACAAGCCCTTCACTCTGACTGCATTGCCTATGGATACTTATTAATAACTGTCCTTCAAATCATTGTAAGGCACTTGTGGAACTGAAACTGTGTCGCGAGGGAGGGGGGAATCTATAGACAGTGTCCTGGGAGGAGGGCACTAGTTTTACACAATGGTCTTACACACCATCATATAAAACCATGCCAAACACATGTGACTGTTACCATCTACAGTTCTATTCACAAGCTGACCCTGACTCAAGGTTCAAGGGTAAAGTTTTGGAATAGAGACTGCTCTCAAGCCAAACATAAGAATGCATATTTTTTCTTGCCAACAAATAAAATTAACCTTCTAATATCTAAATAACATTTACTTTAGATATCACTTAAAATTCTTTTTACACAGCTACCTTCTCTCTATTGACATTTTAACTGGTTTATTATTTTTCAAATGAAACCAATATTGAAGTTTTAATTCTATGCTCCCAAGGCCTTATTTTAAAACTGGAGTATACTTTCCATAAAAGGTTCTAAATATGGCAATGGCCATCTCTCTTAAAAACACGGGGTGACATCATAGGTTAAGAAAACAAAGAACACAGATGCAAAAACCTTTCAGATTGGCATTGTTTCCCAGTAGATTGGGAAATACATAGGGTATACATAGTCAGACATTAGAAAGTCACCAAATATTTGTCAAGCAGCCAATGTTTTAGAGCTTAACCAATTATTAGATTTTGTTACTTCATTATTGGAATTATTAAGTAATTATATATATTATGACAGAAATAGGAAATAGGTCTTTAAGATTCTTAAACCTACATAAAGCAAGGGAAGAGGGACAAAAAAGTAATATCCCTTAGCAATGTAGCAAGAACAGAAAATTACGGTCCTTCATTTACAATTATCCAACCTTGATACATATACAAAATCAAGGCAAAGGTAAAGCCTTAAAAAGGGAGATATGAAAGCATAAGTTTCAAGAGGTGATTCTATCTAATTATATCTTAGAGGAAAAAGCAAATATTGTCTTCATAAGACAATTAAATATATATATATGTGTATATATATATAAATGCATATATGTAACTAGAAAATAATTAATTTTATTGATGATAGAATATTTAGTACATATAGTACTTAAGTTGTTTATGGTAAATTGTCTATTACCCATTACATCTGGACAAAGGAAGGGAGGAAGGAAGAATGGGAGGAAGCGAGGGAGGGAAAGGGGCAAAAGAACAACCCACAAGGATTTCATTACTTGAGTAAACAAAAACTACCTGGTAAAAGTTGGAGAAGCCAGATCTCTGATCTTAACCCTTCTAAAAGAAATGTTACACAACAAGGAATTTCAGTTCTCTCCCCCTTAAAGCAATTGAGCAGACCACTTAATCATCTTTAGACCTAAACAAATTAAACCTTTTAATCTGAAAAATATTTCTTAAAAAAAGATCATTTCATTACAAAAGACAATGAGCCTTCTTGATTGACAAATGTTGAAAAAGTAGCAATTTGTGGCTAAGCCAGAAGTCATTCAGGATAAACGTAATACTGTCAGTTTCACCTAATGAAAGAGGTATCTGCCTTGTAACATTTACACATGGGCAACATAAAGAAGTGCAAGTGAAGGTCACAGTAGAAATATAACTTGACCAATCATTAGATAGAAATCTGAAAGTCTCCCACATAATCATCAAAGTTCAAGGTCAACCAGAGAGAGTTTGGTAAAGAAGAGAAGCAAGTTGCATGGCCAAGAAAAATCAGAAAAAAAAAAGAAATAATAAAAGAAATACAACAGAGAAAATTCCCTATATTTATCCTTTTATGTTCTCTGTAAGGTGATGTGGAGAAAATTTGCTAAATAGTCATTTTCACACATCAACATATTATTTTCCCTACTGAGAAGCAAGTTCAAAGAATAATAAAATTTAAGAGGCATATGTACTGGGAATTGTTATTTCCCATTAAAAAAAACAGTTCTAGGAAAATAACATAAAATGACAATATTCCTCCTTTAATTTTGCCCTAAATCTTTTTTTATACATTCTTCCAGGGCCTTAAGAAGGAAATGACATACTTAATGCCATGACCTAAATTAATAATTTATAAAGAATGAGAGAATATTTTATATAGGTGATGAAAGCAACTTCTTTTATATTAAATTGAGTGTCTTCAGTGAAGAAATCAACCTTTATCTAGTCAGATACATTAAATGACCAGAAGTTAACCAATATATTTGCAAACTCACAAGTAGTCGGACAAACTAAAAACCACTGGGGCCTTTAGCATCTTCATTTATATCAGTGAACTGATTGTGTTATCAGTAGAACTATGCGTCAAAGCACTTCATGGTTTTAAATCCATTTGTGGGGGGTGAGAATATTTCATAAAAACTCAAAGGAACCACAAAATGATACAGTAATGGATTTAACGGTAATTTCATAAAAGCATAAATTTTATTATGAAGAGATTTTGTTTAGAAAAATCAATCTAACTCAAAATGAGGCTCTGGCCTAAGCCATTTTGATGTGAAAGTTGTTAATTAGTGAGTCTTAATTACTTGACTGTGTATGTGGTTTCAAACTTTCCTCTTAGCACTCGGAGGCCGACTCCAGGCAAATTTTCAGTTCATTATCAGTTCAAAAGGCTTCCCCAGTGCACAGTAAATACAGTTGCTTAAGAAGCAACAGTTTTGTCTGGTCTCATCATCTTTAGTGTCTGATGTTTTGCAACAGAGAGTTTTGAAATCATGTTTTATGGCTTTAGAAAAGCTACTGGGGGAAATTTACTGATTTAACAGTTTCATCCAACAACTCCTGTCATGTGGAACTGTCCCCAGTACAAGGCAGATTAGTGAATGTGAGCTGCTTCAATTTGGCCCAACATTTTGGCTAAAGAATTTTCCATTACATGGGTGGGTGATAGCAACTGAGTTTGGAGCCATTCAATTTACGCTGGGGTAGCAGACGAGGACACAGTAGTGACTAGAACTGAATTTGAGTACGATCTCTTCCATTAAAGTGTTCATCAAGTAGCAATGCTGAGATTATAAATTGTTATAACTCAATTTATTTTTTAAGTAGATTTAAGCATCTGCACTTGTGGGCTGTCTTTGTTATCTGCCTCCATTGCAGATTCTGCCTCCATATACAATGAGATGGTAATTGGAACTCAATATAAAGAGGCAAGTTGAGAGTACATGCAGTTTCCCAGTGTGCAGTGACCCCAAGGGTCCATCATAATTTCTCCTTTCATGAAAGGTCAATGAATAAGAGCAGGGAATGTTTGGCATTCACGTTTAAGTATTATGCTGAAATTTTTTCAATTCCAACAGTCTTCAGACTCCTATTTCTTCCTATGCTCCACACAGAAATTGGGATACACAGAAGAATAAATTGGTTGAAAGAAAACATAAATAAGATTATTTCTGCAGCACCTTAATATTTGCAAAAGAGCTGAAATGTTCAACAAATTTCCTGAAAACACATAGGTTTATGTTGTACATAAACAGAGCTTTAAACTTGCTGTATAGTCAGGAAAAGCAAAGAAAAAATGGCAAGTCCTTATAATAACAAGAATTTCCTACACTTGAAAACAAAATTTATCATTTCAGAGGACATCAAATTTTGATCAATTAGAGTAGATTAACTTGACATTCTACAAAGAATTTTGTTTAAAGTAAAATGTATAAAATTGAAATTATAATACAAAAGAAAAATTATTATATTACAGCATTAGATCACATCTTGAAGAATGTAGGCTACATGGATCATAAGTGAAGTTCATTTTAACTATTGACATATTTGTCATATAAGAGTAAATTACTCTCATAAAGTTTTTGTAAGGACCCTATACTATCGAAAATGTCACCCTGGACCTCTGAAATGTTAGTGTCCTGCAAGCGATAGATTTATAATGTGTTTTGTTGATAACAGAAACATGCTTTTCTAACAGGAATTCTCATTTCTGCTATGTGTGGAATTAGATAAGAACAACCCTATGTATCAATAAGATTTCTGTATTTAATTTAAGAACTCTATTGTATTCCAGTAAATGCAAATAATTTCCTCTATCATTTTCAATGTTATCAGTGCTTTCTAAAAATGCTAATTTATTAAAATAATGTCAGCCTTCACAAAGTATATATAAATAAACAGAAAACATTTTCATTTTATTAATAAAATTGTTTCCACTTTATAAGCTAAAAACTATAACTAATCATGAGAAAGTATTTCTAATGAACTTTTTCAGGGGTACCTAGACCTTCAGATCCAGTCAGAGTTACCCTTACATTTTAAATAATCCAAATTTTGGAATATGAAGGACCCTGAAAAGTACCTGATCTAAATGCCTTACTAAGAAACTGAAACCTAGAGAGAGGAAACAACTTGTCAAGTGTTATAAAGCTAATATGTGGCAGATAAGATAGTCCTTACATTCATATGTACAGATAGATGTCACTTATAGTTTCAAGAATATTGTTAATTATATTTTCAAACTTAAAATTAAAAAGAGCTTATATTCCTTTAAGAGACTATTTTATTATAGATTATCAAGTGTGGTGACCTTATGTGCCCTAGTTGTATGCAGAAAGACTTTTGGATGGCTTACGTTGTTTACTCATATAATGTTTAAGATGTAAAATATATAACCTGTGCCTATTTGTTGCATTTTTAATAAGACAAACAAATATGTAAAGTTTTTCTTTGAAATAATCTTTGAAGTTTTATATTATATAATGTATATTTTTATATTTTTCCAAATATCTAACAAAGCACCATTGACAACCTTGCATTATACCTCCTCCAACATATAGGATATACTATAGGAAGATAATATACCTGTTTCACAAATAAACCAAATGAACAACAAAGCCTTAAATAGCGTGAAGCCCTATTTTCTAACTAGTAGGGCATCACATCATTCCTCACATGTTAATATGAATTCAAACAATAAATCTTTTGTCAACTGTACTAATAAACCAAGCCTAAAATATTACATCTCTTCAAAAGGAAACGGGATTTTAGAAATAAGAATATAACACCTATATGACACATCCAACCAGTGACTTTATGATGTCTTCGTAGACAATAATGTCTTGGTTACCAGAACAATATCTGCAGTAAATAGAACATTTTTTAGGAGAAAAAAAATACATTGTAATACTTCAAAATATCATCCTGAAAATATATAAGATTTTTATTATGTAAAATTTAACCTTTTTTATTACTAAGGATACTCCAATTAAATTAACTTTTTCTTGCACATACTATATTCATAGAACCATCTTATATTATATACAGCCATTTATCAAAATATCAAAGATTTTTTTTCACACACATTTACTCACCTGCTCAGAAAAAAGGTCACTATTATCTTCCAGGTATTTACTGAAAGGGTTGGGTTCATAGTCTTCCTCCTCTTTTCTCAGTAATATTTTGGATTTTACAGGTACCGGGCGAATTACTCCAGGTTTAGTCTTCAACAACATCCAATAATTTAGAAAAAATAGATAAACATATTTAAATTAAATAAATATGTGTATTATTAAGTCATCTAAATGTTTTTCACAACAATTTATAATTTAAAAAAATTTTAAATGTCTTTTCAAATTCAGAAAGACAGCCTAGAAATTAAATGATTTGAACTAATGTAAGTTTAGTTTTCAGTTAACTGTTACAGCAATCAACTCATACAGATTTACTGTCATGATGCTCAAAATTCACAAACTTCTTTATTTATCTAATCAAACATGTTTTTATATATCCTTACCAGTGCATTCAGTCAATAATCACTTCACTAGACAAATATTTACTGACGGCACCCTCAGTGTCAGGGAGCATTCCCATTCTGGGCACAGGAGGACAGATGAATTTGGTACATTCATCAAGCCCATAACAACTTTGCTCTTCCGGAAAGTGCCCCCCCGACCTTCATGTCTCCAAATCTACAGAGCTAGGAATCCAAGAAACCATGTTCATATCACACATGATGAAACCAGGGGTGGCCTTCTAATCTATGTGGGTGAGCAGTGAGTAGCAAACAGATTTTCTCTCCCAAGAATGTGGAACAAGTATTTAAACTGCCCTGTGGTCACTTTGGGAGACCGAAATTATTATATATCAACTTGGAAGCCATGGGGAAACCTTAATCTGCCATAAAATAGATCAGATGAGGTCAAGAATGATAAACAAAAGTGCGTGAAGAGGCAGACCAGAGAGCAGATAGGCATTTGAGGGCTTTCCAGAATGAATTTCAAAACGTTCCCAGGGCCCACCTACATTTTTTGTCCTGAGCTTCCCTAAGACTTTCCTATTCTTTTACACTAGACTCCCTTTTTTGTTTTCAAAGTCAAGTTTATTTCTATAATTTGCCATTAAAAGACATTTAGCTAACAGACCAATTATTCAAGATTCATAACTTGTACCCAATGTCAGTTTGATGGAAGAGAGAGAGGGGAAAATCTAGTTTGGGGCAATTTCAAAATGATGTTTTACAAAAACCAAAATCTTGTTACACTGTAAAATGTCATAAAATAATTGATAAGTTTGCAAAAAGATCCCAAACAAGAAGTCAATAAAAAATTGTGACACTTTTTCTGTTTAGGCACTTTGCTGTAATCATTCTTCTCAACCCATTTTCTTTCGGAAAAGAGTAAATTGGTTCTCCTCAATCAATGTTGATGAGCACAACTTAAACCTTAAGGGAGTACATTTATCTCTCTGCTCTATAAACCACTTGAAATATTTCAAGTCTTGAGTAAATGTTGATCTGCAATATTTTTTCAATCAATATTCTCCCAGTTGGTGTGTGTGTGCATGTGTGTGTGTATCCCAACTGGGGAAATACAGATGGGGAAAAGTCCTTCTCTTCCTCAGGCTTAGAAATACCTCCCACTTAAGAAACCCTAATTTCCTTCAAGGGGGAAAAATGAGCAAGTAACATCTAATTATGCATGAAGTCACGCAGTTGAGTATACATAAGAGAACAATATCCCTCAAGTAAACTCAATGCAAGAACACAGCCCAGGCACCTGATATCTCCCCCAATATCACAGGATCTGAGTCATAATCCTACGTTGTCCAGATTTCCTGTCAACTGTACTTCCTATCTCATTTCTCCTTCCTTCTGTTCCTACTCCTGTGCCTTCTCCTTCTCTCCCACTTTTGTGAGTCAGGAAAACGGTACAATAACACCAGTACTCATGGCCTACCAGATTCTAAAATCAACATTGAGCTTTAGGAGCTAAACCTGGGGGGGGAAGTATGCATAAAGATGAAAGCAGAGAGAAGAAATCTCTCTGGAGCACTTGATATGCTAAGAGAATCCCTCTGCTACAAAACATGACCACTGGTCTCTGTGCTCCTAGCAGACAGAATTTGGGGGTTATCCTGGCCTGGAGCCTTTCACTCAGATCATTTTTCTTGGAATCATCATGTTCCAGGTGAGACCAGAAAAGGACCTTCTGGTTGGTTGAATATCACGTACCTGATGCTTCATCTTTGTTTCTCTACCAGCCTTTGTACTCTTTAGTTCCCATGAATTTCCTGGATCTCATGGTTGTCTGACAACTTGATAATTATTCTCTATCTATTTCTCCTACTTTACCAGATTTTTCACATGCTCCTTTCTTAGACTCTGTCCACAGTCTTGGTCTGTCTGAAGTTCCACTTATTTATACATTTATTGGTTGCTTTTGTTTGTGTCCTGGTCAGAGATTGAACCTGCAACCTTAGCATATCAGGAAGACACGCTAACCAGCTGAGCTACCATGGTAGGGCCACCTCTTTTCTCTAGTCCTAATTTTCTTCTGCACCTTACTAGTTGTTACTCGGCAGTCAGTATTTCATAGACATGGAGACCAAATCTAGGCAAAAGAAGACTGGACACAGCATGCCTTCAACATTGTTCATACCTCCCACCCTATAACCGTGAACCATATCCTCTACAACCAACTGTCTCTCAGTCTTCAGTCAAATTGGAAAGTCCTGGTGGCCCAATTCTGACTTCATTCACTTCCATAACCATGTACTTGGTAGCCTCTGCACCTTGCTCATATCATTCCACATTCTTTGAAACCATCTCAAAATTTTTTGAGGACTCAACTGCAGCTAATTACATTTTCCTTCACCCACAGACCCAGATGCAAATTTTAGGTAGATTATCTAATTGATTCCTTATATACAATAAGCCTGTGAAAGACTTAGAGAAGATAAGTTCCATGCCAAATAATGCACTTAATACTGGTATGTAAGGTCTTTAAGATTAAATCCAGGTGTGATCTGATCATCAAGTCCATGATTTTGATTATACCTATGCCCTCAGAGAGAGGGTGAGAGAGGATATAGATAGAAATTTAAATCATTTTTAAAGATGGTGGCATAGGTAAATACGGCTCATCTCCTCACACAACCACATCTAAATTACAACTAAATTATAGAACAATTATCTCTCAGGACAATCGGAAATCAAGTTAAATGGAAGTCTGATAACTACAGAATTAAAGAAATCACATCCACCCAAATTGGTAGGAGAGGAAGAGACATGGAACAGGCTGCTCCCACATCCACATGTGGTGGATAAAAATTCAAGAGGGATATTTGGGGAGCAAGGAGTCCCAGCCCCTATCAGACCCCAGCTCAGGGTTCTAATGCCAGGAAGATAAGATCCCATAATTTCTGGCTGAAAAAAACCAGTAGGGTTTGAATTGGTAGAAGCAACTGCTGGAGTCTCAACAGTTCCTCTTCAAGAACTCACACACAGACTTACTCGGACTCACTCCCTCTAAGCTCCAGCATTGAAATAGCAGCTTGAAAGGCACCAGTGGCACACAGGGTGGTACTGAAGTGTCTGGCACCAAGGCTGTAGCTGGGAGACAGCTTTCTCCCAGACAGAAAGGTGGATGGATGCCACTGTCCCTTTTCTGAACCCAACCCTACAGAGCCACAGAGTCAGCTGGTGGGTGCTATATCTGAGACTCCATCAACCTAACTAACACAAATTGCCCTGCTCTGGAGATTCCCTGACATTTCATCCCACCCAAATTATGGGCCCACCAGTGTTAAGAGACTTTTTCATATGAATGATAGGTCTCGGCTCATATTTCACAACTTCCTAAATCCTTTCAAACAAGCAACAGCCTATCTCAGTGAGCCCCCAGACCCCATACCTCTTGCTAACTTGTCACAGGCCTGACACTAGCAGCATGCCAGCCTAGGGTTGGCTTCACCTGGGAACTCCAAGCCCAGCAAGAGTAGCAACCATCTCAGATCATTTTACAGCCCAGGCACAGTAGCTCCAGGCAAAACACAGCTGGAGGCAGACCTTGGCCTGCACCACCTGGGAAGCCGCAGAGCCTGGGCACACAGTGGACAGTTACAAACCAGGTGGGAGCACCAGCACCCTGCCCCCACACAGCCGATCCTCCACAGAGGGCAGAGGTTGGTGGTCAGTGGTCACATCCAGTCCTTGCACCCGACTGGCTTGGGTAAATCTCTCCCATTGCCCTGCCAACAGCAGTCAAAGCTCAACTACAGGAGGAAGGTATACTCAGCCCACGCAAAGGGCACACCTCAATTACCCAACTAGGGTGATAGGGGAGGCCATGCCACTGGACCCTACAGGATACCTACTACAATAGATCATGGTACCAACACAGTTGTCAAAGAAACTCTACCTAATACATAGAAACAATACGGGAGATTGCCAAAAAAACATGGTCCAAATGAAAGAAAAGATCAAAACTCCAGAAAAAGAGCTAAACAAAATGGAGCTAAGAAATCTATCAGATGCAGACTTCAATACACTGATTATAAGGATGCTCAAGGAACTCAGTGAGGACTTCAACAATGTAAAAAAGGTTCAAGCAGAAATAAAGAATATACTAATTGAGATAAAGAATGATTTATATTGTGCTTTATTTCAAGCAGAACATAAAGAACATAAGGGTGGATGAAACTGAGAACCCAATGAATGATGTGGAACACAGGGAAGCAAAAAACAACTAATCAGAACAACAACAATAAAAAAGAATTAAAAAACATGAGGATAGTGTAAGCAGTCTCTGGGACAAGTTCAAGTACTCCAACATTCACATCATAGGGGTGCTACAAGGAGCACAGAAAGAGCAAGAAATTAGGAATCTATTTTTTTAAATAGTGAAAGAGAGCCCTGGCTGGTGTAGCTCAGTGGATTGAGTGTGGGCCTGCGAACCAGAGTATGGCTGTTCGATTCCCAGGCAGGGCACATGCCTGGGTTGCAGGCCAGTTCCCAGCAGGGGACCCATGAGAGAGGCAACCATACATTAATGTTTCTCTCCTTCTCTCCTTCCCTTCCCCTCTAAAGATAAAGAAATAAAAAATTTTTTTAAAAAAAGAAAGAAAAATAACTATGAAAAAAATAGTGAAAGAAAACTTCCCTAATTTGCTAAAGGAAATAGACATGCAAATCCCAGAAGCACAGAGTCCCAAACAAGATGAATGTAAAGAAGACACATCACTCCAAGACACATCATAATTAAAATGTCAAAGCTTAAAGATAAAGAGAGAATATTAAAAGCTTCAAGAGAAAAGACGTTAGTTACCTACAGGCAAGTTCCCATAAGACTATCAGCTGATCTCTCAAAAGGAACTTTGCAGACTAGAAGGGAGTGACAAGAAATATTCAAATTCATGAAAAGCAGGGCCCTACAGCCAAGATTGCTCTACCCAGCAATGGCATTATTTAGAATCGAAGGGCTGATAAAGAGTTTCCCAGACAAGAAAAACTAATGGAGTTCATTGTCACCAATCCATTACTATATGAGATGTTAAAGGAACTTATTTAAGAAAAAACAAGATCAAAACTATGAATAAGAAAATGGCAAAAATACATATCTACCAACAATTGAATCACAAAAACTAAGCAAACAAGAAGAACAGAGACAGAATCATGGATATAGAGAGTGGTGGTTGCCAGATTGGAGGGGAGTGTGAGGGAATGGATGAAGAGGTGAGGGGACTGAGAAGTACAAATAGTTGGTGACAGAATATCCATGGGGATGTAAAGTACACTATGGGAAAAGGAGTAGCTAAAGATATCATATACATGAGCCATGGACATGAACAATGGTGTGGGGAATGCCTGAGTGAGAGGAAGGTACTGGGCGGAGTGGGGAAAATGGGGGAAAATTAGACAATTGTAATAGTATATCAATAAAACATAATTTTAAAAAGTAATTTTAAACACCTATCTCTCTATAACTTTCTATGTCCATTCATTAACAACTGCCACAATTCTTGATTTTGGCCATTGTCTCCTCATTCTGTATCATCTTACTTTTCTTTTTACTAGTCTTCCTAAATCCGGTTTTTCTTTTCTGTAGTGGAAAGAAAGCTAACATTCCTGCCAGAAGAATATTCTTGGAAACCATAGGACCTGATGCTTCTGCTCAATATACAAATCCATACATCCTTCCTTCTGTTACACACACATTCACACCCTGCACACTCCACCTCCTACAGAACTCTAGAGTTTATGTGGCCAAGACATCAAAATGTATTCTGATGTCTCTCTGGACTTGGTTAAAAATCCACTCCCAAGAAGCAGCATGATATTGGTAGGAAGAGAGCAGTGAAGACATAGATTTTATATTTTGCAATAGTGTAATCAACTGTGTGACCTTGAAAAAGCCATTCGACCTGTCTGCAGAAGGTTTATAATTCTAACTCATGATTAAGCCTTTTAGTAGTGAGTAATGACACATTTTATTATTTACACTCCTGCCTCCTCAGGAATCACACCACACAGAGTTATTGCATAAGGCTTGTTTCTGCTCTTCAAATCCCTTTCAACCAAAGTTATCAAAGTGGCTCACAGAAAGTCTATAAAAGAGTACGTAAGAAGCAACTGGTGGTGTTGCCAGTACACATAAGATTCTGTTAGAATATTAGTTAACTTCCTTCCTGCTCTCCCTAATATTTTGCTCTTCAATGTCAAATAGTTATGTAACCCACATTTGCTGGAGGCTAAATTGCAACACAAGTAAACTAATGGTTCTATCCAAGTGAGATGTCTGCTACCACTTTGTCACTAAGAAAGGGGCCTAGAGACCAGCAGTATCTGCATCCCCTGAGAACCTGTTAGAAATGCCAAAGCTGGGGCTCTACCCCAGATCTCCTGAATCAGAATCTGCATTTTAACAAAATCCCTGAGTGATTCATGTACACATTAAAATTAAAGGCTGGAACCCATCCCATTAAAATACCATACCGCCCACCCAAAGGCAGACATTCCTTTGTCTGCCATTACAGAGACATCTGTTTAACCTTGAACTTCTGCCTCCAGATGGAAGCAGAGGCTTAAAAATGGACTATCCTTTAGTAATTTCCTATCTACTGTGCAGCTTTGCTCATAGGCCCTTAATATCTTCCAAGTTCAAATAGACTTTGTTTCTCTAATCCTGTCCAATCTAATTTGCTAAGTCTGTGTCCAAACAAAAACAAAGAAAATAATATGATGAAGTTAAAAGAGTCTATAAAGGTAAATTACTACAAGATTGTTGCTTTCAAGCAATATTACAAAAAAACTAGCCCAAAGAGACCCTTCTTTCATTTCTGTCTGCTATCACATCCATAGACAAGTGAGCCTCAAAGCTTACAAACACAAATGTCATTCTTATAGCAACTCCATGTTTTTCTTTCCAGCCTAAGTGGAGAAATAAAAGCAGGTAATAATTCCGCAGTCAGCACAAAATGCATGGAACGAACAATGAGAAAGTTCTCCAAATGGCAAATTTCCATTCATTTTGATGAACCCACTGAGAACTGATTTACCTTGGATGTAAGATTTTAGAAGTGCTTCAAAAACCACAGTCATCTTGGAGCTTTTAAGTATATCTCTATTAGGTGTTCTCTGGAGCCGTTTTCTCACTTGGAACGTAGCCTATGTCAGAAACTGTTGTGTGTACAGAGATGAATAAGATATACAAAGGGAAACCCCAAAAATATAAAAATCTATTTATTAAAAATTATGTATTTATTCTTGCTTGTTTAAATTTCAATCAAAGTACTCTCCACGTGATGTGATGCACCTATTGAGACATTTTTTCCACTGTTCAAAAGTTTTTGAACATGTTAATTTCTATGCCTGTGAGTGTTTTAGTCGTTTTTTGTTTCAGCTCTTTCACATCAGCAAAACATTTCCCTTTGAGGATTTTTTTCATCCAGGGAAACAACAACAAAAAGTTACTTGGGGTGAGATTGGGTTTATTGGGAGGGTGGGACATGGGGGTCATGCCATGTTTGGTGAAAAACTGCTGAACACAGCATGATGTGGGCAGGTGCACTGGTAGTCACCCATCACAAAATGGGCAAACGCATTGAGTCTTCAAAAAAAATTCACTGGAGCCGAATGCCGCTTCTCACAACAACACCAGCTGATACAGATGGGTTCCTAGAACACTCACCTAGTGGGAGAAGCCTGTACTACAAGGGGCTTGCCCTCCAGAATATAATTCTGGGTTTGTTTTTGGTTCTCCCCTCATAACCCTTATTCTCACAGAGTTGATAATCCAATTGAGTAAACCACAGAACAATAACAATGTAAGTCAAGTCATGTCACTCCTCTCAAATGCTTCACCTTTTCACTTAGAGTAAAAGCCTACAAAGTGCTATATGACCTAATCTTTTCTATCCCCAACCAGCTCCCCCCTTTTGACCTAATCTCCTGCTACCACCCCTCCCACCCCTTCACTCTTTCCGTTCCATCCTACACTGTGCCAGTCCCTCTGGGAGTTTGTACGAACTCTTTTCTCCCTTTCCTGGATTGCAATCCCTACCTTTTTCCCTTCCCTGCCTTACTTTGTTTCCAAAGTACTTATCAAAATCTGACATCAGTTCACATTTATTGTCTTGCTTTCTCCACTAGAATGTAAGCTCTGTGAGGCTAGAGATCATTGTTGTGTTCATTTTTGTATCTCCAACACCTACAACCACACCTGACACTGAGGAGATGCCAAATAAATATTTACAGAACAGGTAAATTAATTGACAGATAGAAGCCCTGTATACAGGTGATAATCCAGTAGAGGCCTTCAGTATGGAGGCCTTAACAGGTGTTGGTTGCCTGCTTGGGGGGTCTCCCATGATTTCTCCTGCATTGAATTTTTGATTACTGTATAACCCAGGGAAAGTAAACTTCAAGACAGAAGATCCACAATGCCTTTCACCAGTAGAGAACAGAAGAAGGGAAGTGTATTAGTGACTCAACTCTCAGAGATAAAAGGCTGAAATTATGGTCTCTGATGGATATAGGAAGTCAAGGCCAGAAAGCACTTCTTTAGGGACTTCATAAAATTTAACCCTCTCCATTAAAAAAAGTTTTCTCATGTCCCCTGTTTGCTTCTGGTAATAAACAATAAAACTCAAAACTAAAAGATAGTATGGCCATACTTTTTTTGAGAATTGAAAGTGAGGTGGAACTCGGGAGATCATATCTAACTCTATTGTTAGTCTTGAGGGAGATGAAGTCCAAGGGCTAGAGCAGGTAAAGTCCCCAGGGCCCATGGGCAGGTTTTAATGGCCTGCTATTCATTCCTGTTTATAACTCATCACGTATGCACTTAAACTTTGGCATTGCTCAGGGCACTGTAAAAATAGACACTGTTTCTGCCCGGAACTCAAAATCATATTCTGTGACAAGTTGGTACTGCCTCTGGCTAGAGACCAAAGTTGAAAATTAACTGCCAGTACTGACCTAGAAAATCCAATACTAATATTTTAAAATAATGGCTTCTTAGAGCAAGATCTTTTTTAAATTAGTAACTTCAACTAGCACTGATGTTCATAATTGCTTTTGACTATAGGAGCATGCTCTGAAACAGTTGTGAGGAGGTGGCGGTCCCAGTTTTCAAGGGCTTATTTTTATCCTTTTGATGAAATAAGATATATAACAAGACAGCAAAAATGTAATAAAACAAAAAAATAGAAAATTCTGTGTGAGCCTGGCTAGGACACCTACCAATCAGATCCAAAGAGCCTATTAAAGTGCCATAGTTATTTCTTTCACCCATTTCTTCAGTCTTGTCTTTATTTTCTAGTGTTATCTATTTATTTTGAAAAGAGTTTCTGTGGCAACAAGCTGATAGAAACTCAAAAACATTCTACCAGTCAAGACTGTTGACAAAAGCACTTATCTAAATTATGCAGCTGATTTACTCATTTAAATAATAAATGTTTTTTTAGCTCTAATTCTTTTTCCAAAAAACCATACTATATACTTGAAGCATATTCTTAACCCTTATTTTTCCCCTCAGAGAAATATCTCAAATGTCGAAACACTACAGTTTTTAAGATTGGGAAAAAAAAACAGGAGCAGCAGCAAAACAGGATTTTATAGTACCCATTAGCCGTAGGACTGTTGAAATGGCATTGTAGATATCTGTACTCAGTTTATTTCTTTCATCAGAATAATAAAAACAACAATTTCGGTCATTCTAACTCAAAGAGACTGTGAGAATCTAATGTGGTAATATGCTTGACAGAACATTGTAAAGGAAAAAACAGCATAAAAGAATTGGAAAAGAAAATGTTTTTCTATTTTCACATTTTTGATAGTGTTAATACTAAGTGATACTAAGTGGATACAAAACACTTCAGTCTACCTGAAGTGTTTTTTTCCAAAATAAAAAATTATAATTACTGTGGTAGTTGTATGAAAGTAAACAACCATAAGATTTCAATAATTAGAAACCACATACCAGGGCTTAAGAAACATTTTGAGGAATGTACACAACACAGATTGGCCAAATTGAAACATTTCAGTGGTTGGAGAAAAGACAAAAGCATGACTCAGACCTGAGGAGGAGTCTCTGATAAACGCTGAGGCACTTCAGTATGTTGTGCCAAGGAAAACCTGATCAAGGACAAACTGCTTTTAAGTTCGAAGAAGACATCAGTTCTACACAAAAGCTTTCAGGGCCACATTTACTGAGCAACGGAGACTTCAAGAGCCCTCAGAAGGGTGAGTCACTCAGCAATAAAGCAGGACACATCAGCTGGCATTCAGAACCCGGGATGAAATATCTGCAAGTTTAAGCACTCTTCTTTATAGTGTTCCAGGAAACTGCATCTGCTTTTACCTGTATGTAGCCATGTGGCTTATTTTTTCAATCTATTGTTTTGTGCTCTCCACATTCAGTATTCCACCATGGAAAACAATGAGCATTTTGTAATGGCATGAAACTTCAAAAGCAAAGGCCAAATGCCACCTAAACCACATTCCCCTACTACCTCCAAGGAAAAGGGCTGGCGCTTCCCCATCTTGTAGTGCCCCAGTTTTCTTTTCTTTTATTTCTTTTAAGATTTTATTCATTTATTTTGTAGAGAGAGAGGAAGGAAGGGAGAAACAGAGGCAGAGAAACATCTATATGTGAGAGAGACATACACTAGTTGCCTCACACACACCCCCAACCGGGGACCTGGCCCACAACCCAGGTATGTGCCCTGACTGGGAACCAAACATGCCACCTTTTGGTTCGCAGGCCAGCACTCAAATGACTGTGCCACACCAGCCAGGGCTCATCTGTTTTCTTATGCAGAGAAGAGACATGCCACCAGGCTCTGTTAATATTGTGATGGCTCAGCTCAGGAATTAGGAAAGCTTGTGAAGTTCCAACCTAGATTCTCCTTTCCTTTGTTCCCTTTGTTATACTAGGGGAAGCACTGTCCACAGGTGAAAAACCTGTACACCGTACTGACAGCCCTGCCCAGTGTTCTCTTCAGTAAGGGGTCACACCCTCGCAGGCCCGACACAGATGTCCAATGAATGCCACACTTTCCCAGAGACCCAATTCCCCAACTTCATCAACCTTTTCTTATTCCCCTCAAATTACTTAAAATTCACAACAATTCCTTTTGAAAGTTACACAGAGCAAGGGGGACCACTAACACTGATCTTAGATAATGTATTTAAAAGCTGTGGGTCTATGTTTTCACCTGTAACAATGGTCTCTCATATTATCTCAGAGTTAACATTTTAGAGGTTTTGTGTACAATAATAACACCTTCCACCTGGACAGGGCTGCAGAAGCAGCTTCACAAACTATAATAGGGGAGCCTTGCAATAACCCCTTGAGGCTGACAGAGGAGTTACACCAACCCCCATTTTCTAGGTGGGTATTTCCAAGACCCTTAGCTCTCAGTTTCTTTCCAGTTTTGATGTTCTGTGATATTGTTTAATAGAAAAAGAGAAACTGAAGCAGAGATTGGTGAATTAGTTTTATAAGTGCCCCCAAATTATTCTCCCTGAGCTCACTACTAAATAATTTGGTTTCCAGAACAAAAAAATGAACATATTTGAGGAGTAAGGGTCAGATCATATATTTTTTCTTCCAATGTTTAATTGGCACAGCAGCAATGCAAAGAAGCGTGGATGGAACAGGAGAGCATTATGCTAAGTGAAATAAGCCAGGCGGTGAAAGACAAATACCATGTGATCTCACCTATAAGTGGAACCTAATCAACAAAACAAACAAGCAAGCAAAATAGAACCAGAGACATTGAAATAAAGAACAAACTGCCAGTAACCAGAGGGGACGGGGGAGGGGATAATGAGGGGGGGAGAGTTTTCAGGAACTTTTATAAAGGACACATGGACAAAACCAAAGAGGGTAGGATCTAGGGAGGGAAGTGGGGATGGCTGGGGGGGGGGGAGGAAATGGAGACAACTGTACTTGAACAACAATTTTTAAAAATTCAAGAAGAAAACTTTAAACAATTTAGAGGGATAAATTTTCCATGTCAATGAAAAAAAAATTGTGAAAAAGTGATATATTCTTAAAAAGCCAATTCTCAAAAACAAAACGCCCTCTGTATGAGGCTTTGCTACCACAGCATTTTATCATATATTTTCACTTCAACCAGTTTATTACATTTCTTGCCTAAAATAGAAGCCAAATAATTTTAACTACTTATTCTATATAAACATACAACATTTACTTAAGTAATTTAATTATAATTTATCGCATTCCCAGTAATTTTGGTTTTTTGTGCTCCACAAACACATATATATAAGTAAATAACATATATTAACAAAAAGCAATATATATCATCAATTACCTGTCATACATCATCTATATATGTATATGTGTTACAAGCACAAATGTGTGTATATGTGTATATAGTTTTACTTTTCAAAAGCATTCTTATTTATTAATTTATTCAGAACTTAATCCTGAAGAGAATACATGATGGCAAATATTTAAAATTCATTCATAAAAGTGAAAAAAGTATAAGTTAATTTATTAGTTGTATTGCTTAAAAGTAAAAATATTGTAAATCCTTTAAAAGCAATGCCATATAACATTGCTGCAGGCAATAATTTATAATCTATTTTATTCCCAGGTGATGTATGTATAGGGTTAATGCCATGAAATGAAGTTAATGGGATTGAATTAAGCAATTGTATCAATGCGGGAAATGTTCCTTTTTTATGTGATATCTTACTTAATTATAATCCCTTCTCAAACCCACCTATATCTCAAGCACATTTGGGTATTAAAATTTAATTTAAAACTTGGTTAAAATTTTTCTTGAACTCTTTAGAGAAAAGGCTTACAGTATATGCAAACAAATTATCATCAACGTCAGTCAAAGCAATGCTTTGTATTTTCCTCCCTAGAGAACACAGACATAGAATTTATACGATTATTTTGTAATGCAGGAAAAGGTTTATCTATTACATTTGCAATGATTTTTTTACTACATCCCATTTCATCAAGTCATTATGTGTATTTGCTTCTTTGAAATAATTTCCTAAAATATTAAGCCAAGAACTCTCATATATATATATATATATATATATGTTAGTCTGATAATATATATGCAAAAAATAAATATTTGTATATAACTAATAAATATTTGTGTATATATGTAATCATTTAATATCTAAAACCTGTATTTATTATACTATTGAGTATAATTATACATGAGGAATTTTTTTGCACTTTTTTATTATTGTTCAACTGCAGTTGTCTCCATTTTCCCGCCACCATGTTCCCCCGCCCCATCCACCCCTTCCTCCCAGCCTCAATCCTGCCCCCTCTGAAGAATATTAAAATAGTCTTGATTTTCAACATTACTCTCAAGGAAAATATATCATTATTTGAAATATTAAAATGGTTATAGTAATATTTTCATATCTACAGTGGGAAACCGTTCAGCTTTATTATGTTATTGCAGTGCTGGTTTCCATGGCAACTCCTTCACTTCACTGTGTTAGTAATGACAGACTCCCAGCACTCGAAAGGCTGGGGAGGCTCCTGGGTAAGAGAATGCTCTCATTGTCCAGTGAGGAGTTTGAGGCCCAGACTCACAGATTCATGACTTATCTACCATCAGTGCAGAAGTCAGTGTCGGAGCAGGAAGTACATGTGGATCTTGTGGCCCCCCTGCCAGCACTCCTTCAACAGTCTTTGATGGCCATGTTCAAAACCAACTGCCATCACATTTACACACGCATGCAAACGCGCTCCATACATGTGCACTATGTGTATGAACATCAACCTACCCAAGCAGTTTGACTGAATCAGGGCATTTTAAGAGTCAAACTACCCTTTTATGGTTTTTCAGACAAAGTAAAAATGTTTTTGTCCTTGTGACGTGATAATGGCAAGATGACTTGTTGGCCATGGAGGTGGGACACTAAAACGACTGCTTTAAAAGGGGGAAAAGTCAGTATTAAGCAGTGACTTTGTTTTCTTCATGTTTCAAACTGCTTTACTAAGAACTTTCACTAATTTCACTGAACATGCCTCATTTTCAGTTTATAAGCAATAAAAATTAAAGCTACAAAGGAATTCTTTAACTACCAGGAGGTAACTTATTTCATGGTTTAAATTTGTTAAGAAAAAGTAATTCTCCTATTTAATCAAAATTTTATCTATGAATAACAGATTCTAGAGTCTCAATCTGTGCTGTCCAGCGCAGTGGTCGCTAGTCCTTGTGCGGGACACTTGAAATGGGGCTAGTCTACATTTGAGATGAGCTGTAGATATGAAACACATAACGAGTTTCACAGTGTCCAAAAAACTAATGTGAAATTTCTCAATTTTATACTGATTATATGTTGAAATAATATATATTATCATTATCGATACACATTATTGAATATATAATATATCATTATAGAATATTATATATAATATATAACATACAATATAATTGAACAAGTAGTATAGTATTGAATCTGATCTGTTTGCTTTTACTATTTTAATGCGGCTACTACCCAATTTCAAATGACATATGTGGCTTGCATTTATGACTCTCATTATATTTCTATTGCTCATCACTGGTCTAGACCATTCTCATGCTAATCTTTCTATCAGAATACTTTGTTTCCCATTTCCTCAAGTCCAGATCCTACCCTGCATTATGTAATATAACCTTTTCTTGAACGCTCTTCTGATCTCTTCCATCAGGAAGTGAGCCCTCGCCTTCTCTAAAACCCAATATCTTGCTGCTGACCTCAACAAGTCAATTCTAACGACACTACTAGAATGCAAGTTACTGGCAAAGAAGGTCTATATGGGTGGGTTTATGTATGTTTGTAGCCTGCAGAACAACTGCCATTGAACCTTAGTAAAGCATCAGTAAACTTTATTTAGAAAAGTAAGCAAATTAACTCATATGCTTAACTCGTAATAAATTTATTCTCAGTTCACTGTTGCTCAAATAAAGTTGTCTCAAAGGATCAGAAATTTCTAAAGTCGGTCTATGACTTAAAAAGAGGACACGTACCAGCTGATTCTCAGACACCGAAGAGGATGGTGAGGAGAGGTTTGCCTGCAAAATACAAACACAGTGTTTATTTAGTGAAATAACATATCTATGTTACTAAGTATACTAAAGTTCTTTTATCATGACAGTAATATGTTCATTGTAAGATTTTGAAAAAGTATAAAATTAAAGGAAAAATTATTATGTCACCAAAAACGACTTTTAGTATTTTTGGTACATTGCCTTACAATATTTTTTTCTATATGTTTTTATTCAGCTCACATAACAGTAAATACGATGTTTTATATGTTGATTTCCCTGAATGTCTTAGCATAAGCACTATCACAAGACATCAAAAATTCTTCAAGTTCACATAATATTTAATTCTCTGTATCGCATTTTACTTACACACATGAGCATTGTCGGATATTTACATTTATTGCAAATGAAAACAAAAACAGATTTTTCTTTAAGAACCTTTATACATAAAAATCCAGTTTTCATGCTTTGTGAAAGACAATGATTTGGTTTTTTACAAATTGTTTTAAATTAAAAAGGAGGCCAATGTTATTTCTTTATCCTTGGTTTCTGTGTTTTACTCCTTTAGTCCAGATTTCATTTTTCTTACTGAAGTAAATGCTCCAGTAATTTCCCTCAGACCTTACTGCCTTGGACTTTATCTGAAAACATTTTTGTTTTCATTCTCGAATGAGAGTCTAACTGGACACAGATTAGAATTCTGGGGCAACAGTTGCTGCGCTGCAGCATCTCGATGGTCCCATCACGCCGGCTTGGGCTTCAGTTCCCGCTGCCATGTAAACGTCCTGACTTGGCCGGTCTCCTGTCTGCGCAGTTGGTTAGGGTGTAAGATTGTTCATCCCTGACATCCTGTAATTTCACTACGATGTCTCGGAGAGTGGGTTTCTTTGTATGCGTCCTTCTGTGGGACTTGGTATATTCCTGCATTCCCACGTCTTTCTTCAATTCCAGAAAATCCTCCAGGAACATATCTCTTCAAATGTTGCCTTTTTCCCATTATATCTAATTTCATTTTATAGAGCTTCTATTAAACATATTTTGGATCTTCTCAGTCCATCCTCCATTTCTATAAAATCCCATTCATATTTTTATCTCATTATGCTGCATTCTAGATGGTTTCCACATATAAATCCAACAGTTAATTAATTTTTCTTCAACTCTATACTTGTATGTTATAGATGACAAACTTTATAATGAATTTATTTTTTACTTACAGAAGTTTTATTTGGTTCTTTTTACAAATCTCTTTTTGTGGTACCTATAATTCCTGTTGACTATTTTAATATTTCTAACATATTTATAAACTTTTTCCAGATTTTTCTATAGTCCCTCATTGCTCAAACTCCTATATCTTTTATCTGCAGACCTTCTCTCATGCCTCTCCTCCATAATAATCTTTAGTCATTTAATGGCTTCCTTTTTTTTTAGCTCATCTTCAGTCAGGGTAACTGGTAACAATTTCCCTAGGTGTCTTTGAAGCAAGCCCTGGGTTAGGAACCGATCTCTGCAATACGTTTCCAAGTCACCCTTGCTGGGACCTAGGAGTTTGACTAGCTCTGGAACTGCTTCCACTTTATCACCCTGATATTTCTAAACCTCCAGGATGGCATATCACCACATCTTTAAGTTTTCAGGGTTGGATGTCTATTTAACTACCCAAGAGTGCAGGGTAAAGATAATGGATGGATTTATCCTTTGTTTGTTTGTCTCATGTTTTATGTCCACTGTGACTTTCTAGGTTCTTGGATGTACACAAAGAATTTCTTTTCAGGTCCTAGACCTGCTCCATAGGGAAAGTTCAAATCCAAGCTCCTGGCTCCTAGCACAGAGATCCTGAAGTACCTGTGTTCCATTGGAGCTTTAGCTTCTTTTTAACATTCTCACTTGAAGCTCCTGCATCATTTCCAGTACTCAGAGGTTTCTCTCTCTTCTTGTTGGGTTACAAAGGCTTATTTTAATAGTTACCATATATTTTATCAGCATTGTTGCATTTAAATAGGCGGTTGAGTTCACACATCAGCCAAACCTTCAATTTTCATGGAGAACAGTCGACATAAAGAGGCACAATTATAAATATATTTAGCTAAAATGTAACAAAGTTGTGTTCCTCCATATTTCTGTTCTTGTTAAAACAGCAAACATTTTCAGAGTTTATGATAGATGTGTCAATATGGCTTTTACTCTCTGACAGATGAAATGCATTGAACACTGAAAACTAAAAGTTCTTATGGTATTGCCAAGCATGCAGGCTTGCGAATCACCAAACACAATGAAGAGGCACCTGCAGTCCTTCTCCCAGTGAGTCCCACATTGTTTGTGAGTGACTGCTTTTGCAGTCACACCATTTTGTAAGACAGTCACTACTTGCTGCCATTCCCGGTTGCTCCGTGCCAGTCTTGGCCAAGTGCTCCTGTCTCTGACTGCTGTAGACCGGGGTAGTGTGCACTGAGGTTTACGATTATTCTGCGCAGCAGGAAACCATCCTTCAGGATGTACCTCGCATTGTCGTTAGAGTAGGCAGCTAGTTAGATATTAAAAGTTAGATGAAAGAAGGGAGCCAGACATCTAATTACGCCGGTTTAAGTAGGAAGGGGCAGCTTCACAGACACTCCTGTGGACAGCCACATTCTCCACCAAACAGACACTAATTGCCAAGTAGGCAGGAAAGACCCCGGGAACAACCAGGGCATTCCCCAGATTAACCAGGGAGGGATAAACAGTGAGGGGGAACTGCTGTGCTGAGGCCTGTGTAGTACAATCCCAGGTGATTCAGGGGACGGTCCTTTTACTATGAGGCTTGCACAGTAAGGACTAAAATGGTGACCATAAAGGGAAGAAGAAAAACCTGGGGAAAAGATTCCATAAGATAAAGGGCACAAGCCCCAGGAAGATCCAGGAAAGGGATTGAATAGGGGGAGGTACCAGCACAGCCCTGGGAAGATTCAGGAAAGAGGTTAAATAATTTAAAGAAAGCCTACTCTGCTCTGGGTATCAACCACATTCGTGCTTTCTCTCCGCAGAAGTTCAAATGGCCAGCCAGCTGGGAACAGAGGCTGTGCTGGACTGCAGCAGCCCTGGGTCCTGGACCTCCTCCTGCACTTGGTGGGGATAAGTGCGGGCCCATGGCCCCGGAGGCAGGACTTCTTCCTCAGTGGCACGATGCGGAACCACCTAGCCACGGATGAGACATTGTGCATGGTATACCTGGGGGACACTATGGTGTCCTTTGTTTACACTCCAGTGAATCTTGCCACTATGCCTCAGACCCTCTTATGCATGTACCCTTGAAGTACATTTCCTACAATACCATGGAAGAATCCTATTTTTTCTGACAACAGCATTGTTTTTCTGTTCACTTAGAGTTTTGTTTGTAAATTCATAATGTAATATGAGAAATAATAATTTCTTTTTAAATCTTCACCCCTGGCTGGTGTAGCTCAGTGGACTGAGTGTGGGCCTTTGTAGCAAAAGGTCGCCGGTTTGATTCCCAGTCAGGGCACATTTCTGGGTTACAGGCCAGGTCCCCAGTAGGGGACACATGAGAGGCAACCACACATTGATGTTTCTCTCCCACTCTTTTTTCTTCCCTTCTCCTCTCTCTAAAAAATAAGTAAATAAAATATTTTAAATAAAACATGATAAAAATCTTCATTTTTCCCTTTAGTTCATTTTATATTATTGCAATAATGAGAGAATTCTCTATGAATTTCTTTAGTTAAATTAATACCTACTGTAAAATATGCTAAATTACATGCGTCTTGACTAAAACAAAATATAAATTTTTATCTCAATAATTATAGGAAAGAAGAGGTTATATGCTAACAATAAAGTATTTACACAATTTAACTATATCGCTAACATTTATCAGTACACTGAGCTAAATATACCAAAATATTCTAAGGAAAAAATAAAATGCTTAAGCAAATATATTAGTTAAATTAGGAAAAACCCAATATATCCACTCTCCAAAAGTCCCTAAAATTTCTTCACTGGGGATCATGACATAACAACAAGATGCTTTAGATATTCCCAGTACATTTGTTTTTAGCTAATATAATGGACTTCATATCACTATTATAAGAAATTATTCCCAGAGAAAGGACAGAATTAATAAATGCGAAATTCAGGGTGCAGTAAATACCTACAAAGCCACTGCAGATCCTCTGGCAAAGAAAAAATATTGGCTATGTGTATCATCATGAATATAAACCATATTCTTTCAACAAACCCAATCATATCAAATCTTTTGAAAAGCCTCCTTCTCCTTGCCAGATACAGGTTAATGACGCTTATTAAATGTTGTAGCTATAGTTATATTATCAAAATTGAGCAACTGACTTTCAAAAAGTGAGGAAATACTGTCTGATGAGAAGAGATTGGAGCAGTGAGTACAGGGAGGAGGCTACTATTTATATGAACAACTGCCTATCGGTCAATTAAACTAAGGTAGAGAAGCAACATGGAGTACGTGAAAATGAACTTGAAATTAGATTTCAACAACACAACCCTAAGCTTCTGGTCATTTGTGTCTATTCATGTTAATACTGATTGTGAAGAACATGAGAGATGAGTGTAAGAATGGTTCTTCTGTGACACAAAATCCCATAATCCATATTCTATAACCTGGTTTATGGCACCATTATCTATGCTTGATGAAGCCTGGAATGATGAGAATGATACAAGGCACAAACAGTCTCTCATTAAATCTTTTCCCTTCCTCCTCAGCTAGCAGTACCCCGATAATGATCTTCCCTTCCCTCCTCAACTCCTTTCCTATGAGCACACCTTAGAAATATTTCTAGACACTGAAAAAAAAGAAAAAATAAGACACATCAGTAGAGTGGAATTTCTTGCTTAAATTGTTCACTACTATTCCTGTAACTCATCAAATCCCTGGTTACATCCGACCGAAGTGTATTTGAACCTAGGTCTGGACTTAAGTCATCTCTTAGCCTGAGATCTCTGACTACGTTATTGCACATCACCTCTGTAACACTACAGCCCAGCAACATTTGCAAGCATAGCAACAAGGGGAGTTTGTAAGCTGGCTACATTGGAGACAGTGACCTTTATATTTATATATAGTGAAGAATTTTTTCATAAAGTTTCACACTTTTTAATATTTTGTGACATTTTGAAAGCAGCATGTAGGCAATTGTAATGATATTTTTCTGTCCCTCAAGCTCATTAAAATGAGATGCTACCTGTACTCTATATAATATTCAATAAGTCTGTCTCTGTTATTTCTCTGGAATTTAAAAGTAACCTGTGAACTGTATACAGTTTATAATATAAGTTGTAATCAACAGAATGTGATTCCAACCAAGGGTTCTTTGACAAATTAGTAATAGGTCCATATATTTGCCCTATTTTTTGAGATTTCTCTTTATTAAGAGTATACAATGGTTTTGAATTTCACAAATGAAGTGAATTTAAACTGGTAGTAGTTAATAAAAAATAATACACAGTTACAAAGATAAGTGTAATGCAAAGAAAAAAATGATATCCACCTACAAATACAATACAGTTAAAACAGAATGAAATAGAAATTTAAATATAAAATTTATACCCTTACATAGAGGGAAACTCTTTAAAACATGAATGTCATCAGAAATAATCACTCATAAATTATCTGATAAATTATGAGTTAATTTACATATAAGCAAGTGATTTAAAACTCTAGCAATATAGTAAAACATTATCATCCTATATTACCAAATACAAACTTATTTATTCAGAGTTAGACTGAAGGTAATTGGACATAAAGAAATAAGTTAGACCCAAAGAATAAATACTTATGGGTAAACTATTTAAGGAAGGCAAACTATTCCAAGCTTCTGTAGATTTACACAAATATTAATATTAATGGCTTCAACATGTGGAAGGCCTTGGCTGGTTTTTCCCTACTGTGAGTTCTGACACTTGGTTATTTCCTCTGTAGAATGGAGACGTTGTAATCACAATATCCCCCTCATGAGATTAGTGTGAGGTTAAATGAGATGGTTAAACCCCAATGAAAAGGTGAGACCTTAAAATGACAGTTATTATTATTATTGTTGAATTTAACATCTGTTAAAAACAATCCAGTGAAATATTGCTGACAAATCCATATAATTGGTTCTACAGGTGACCAGTGGAGATCACTCTACATGTCATGAACCTAGTTTAAATTTTATTACTCTTAAGAGAACCTAAATTAAATCACAGTTGGCCCTTGAACAATGCAGGAATTAGGAGTGCCAACCCCCTACACAGTCAAAAATCCACATATAACTTTTGACTCTTCTCAAACTTAGTTACTAAGGATCTACTGTAATTGATGTGAAGCTTTACAGATAAGTTAAAGAGCAATTGAAAATAATTTTAAAATAAAATTTAAAAAGAGCCAATTAATATCATTTGATGTATTGTATGTATTACGTACTATAGTCTTACAATAAAATAAACTAAAGAAAGTGTTATAAGAAAATCATAAGGAAGAGAAAAAACATATCATTTATGGAAATATAAGTAGACCTATGCAGTTCAAACCTGCATTATTCAAGGGTCAACTGTACTTTATTTTTTTAATATATTTTATTGATTATGCCATTACAGTTGTTCTATTCCCCCTTCATTCCCCTCCACCCTGCACACCCCCTTCCCCCATTCCCCCCCCTTTAGTTCATGTCCATGTGTCACAAGTTCTTTGGATTCTATATTTCCCCTACTATTCTTGCCCTCCCCCTCTCTATTTTCTTCCTACCTTCTATGCTACTTATTTTCTGTACCTTCTCCCTCCTTCTCCTTCTCCCACTCCCCTATTGCTAACCCTCCATGTGATCTTCATTTCTATGGTTCTGCTCCTGATCTAGCTGTCCTCTTAGTTTGCTTTTGTTTTAGGAGTGGTTCTTAATAACTGAGTTTGCTGTCCTTTCACTGTTCATTTTTTTAATCTTCTTTTTCTTAGATAAGTCCTTTTAATATTTCATATAATAAGGGCTTGGTGATGATGAACTCCTTGAATTTGATCTTATCTGAGAAGCACTTTATCTGCCCTTCCATTCTAAATGAAAGCCTTGCTGGATAGAACAATCTTGGATGTAGGTCTTTGGATTTCATGACTTGGAATACCTCTTTCCAGCCCCTTCTTGCCTGGAAGGTCTCTTTTGAGAAATCTGCTGACAGTCTGATGGGAACTCCTTTGTAGGTGACTGTCCCTTTATCTCTTGCTGCTTCTAGGATTCTCTGCTTCATTTTAATCTTGGCTAATATAATTATGATATGCCTTGGTGTGTTCCTTCTTGGGTCCAACTTCTTTGGGACTCTCTGAGCTTCCTGGATTTCCTGGAAGTCTATTGCCTTTGTCAGACTGGGGAAGTTCTCCTTTATTATTTGTTCAAATAAGGTTTCCATTGGTGGCTGTTCCTCTTCCCCTTCTGGTACCCCTATAATTCGGATGTTGGAATGTTTAAAGATGTCCTGAAGGTTCCTAAGCCTCTCCTCATTTTTTTTGAATTCTTGTTTCTTCATCCTTTTCTGTTTGGTCATTTTTTTCTTCCTTCCGGTCCACTCCTTTGATTTGAGTCCCAGTTTCCTTTCCATTACTATTGGTTTCCTGTGCATTTCCCTTCATTTCAATTAGTTAACCTTCATATGCAGATCCCAGGTGTGGAGTAGTGGGCAGACCCACTGAGGGTTGACACATTCCAGGGTTACACATTCGCGCACAGATAAACCGGTGAAGGAGCAAGCAGCGAGATGGACCTCTCAGGCTGCAGTGGCAGGATGTGGCAGAGGGAACCACCATTGTCCCTCTCTGACCCTGCCCCCACATACAGTGTCACAAACCAGTGACCTGGGTGGCCCCGCCCTGGTGAACACCTGAGGCTCCTCTCCTCATACATAACAGGCATGAACAGACCAAAACATGGCTCAAGAACAACTCAGAGCCTCAGAGCCAATAAATCTAAGCGACGAAGAAATAGCCAAACTTTCAGATGCACAGTTCAAAACACTGGTGATCAGGATGCTCACAGAACTGGTTGATTTTAGTCACAAATTAGAGGTCAACTGTACTTTAAAATAACCTGCAACTCAAGTACACCATGAATTGAAGATAACCTTAACTTTAATTATTCTGACTTGATGGTACTTTTGCTGCTTTTGGGTCATCCTATAAAACACTATGGGACATGTAAAATATGTACAATAAAGCATAAGAAAAGGAAACTAATTGTTTTCCATTGGTTTTCTTGCCCTTTTTTTTAAATGGAGAAAAGTCAGCCTTTCACCAAAGGCCCCATAATTAGGAATTGGTCATACAATTTCTCATTATTTAATTGAACCATTTATAATTATCTCAGTAAGTTTAAAAATCCAAAGGACATACCAATACACTGAAAACTAGCAACTTTATAAGTTTGTTTTAACTTTGACCAGATCTCTAGCCACCTCTGGTGTCTATAAGAAAGTATTTGAGGTATCACAAACAACAATTCAAATGTCAGATTGGGAGAGGAAGTACAAGCAAAGATTCTCACTGAAAAAAACAAATTTAATCAAAGTCAAGAACCTTATCTGAATCAGAGTTTGCATTTTTCTAGTTTATACTAAATTTATTTGATGATTCAGTGTAAACTTCAAGCGACTCAAGTGCCCTCATAAAGTTTGAGCAAATGTTATCCAACTTTAAGTCTGGTAACTAACTGAAGGACAATTTCAAATAACCACCGACTATGGGGATTGAAGCAGCCCCTCCAGACTCATTCCAATTCCTATCAAACTAACCACCACCAGGGAGAGCTAGAAGGAGACATTGGCTCTCTGTACCTTATTGTAAATCAGACTAAATAAGAGGTACTTTGATAAAAAGTAGGAGTAAACAAGAAAGATGAGGGAGCAAAAAATCCTAGCTACTGTTTCCTGGGTCTCGATCTTATAGAATATATTAGACACACAAAGTATAGAAACATGTTTAGGATATTTTTTTTCTTGTACCCAACTGAAGAATGAAGGAACTCAGATAAATCATGGTGCTTCTAGTCTTTTCAAGGTAGGTGGGAGGGAAAGAAGGGAGGGCACAAGGATGAAGGGAAAGCAAGAGGGAGAAAAGAAGAAAAAGAAGAACTGTTATTTATTAAGTGATTCCTGTGTGTCAGAATGACATTAAGGGCTTTCATGTATTAACCAACCTAAGCCTTACATTAACCAAGTAAGGTTATTACTATCCCTATATTATACATGAAAAAACTAAGGCATGACATTAAGGGATTTTCTGGGGTTAGACAGTGACCAAGCAGCAATACTCTGATGCAGACTTGAGTATAGCCCACTAGATGCCTCCAGTCTTTTAAATATTATTCCAAATGGTTTCTAATAATGACAAAAATTAACAGTGCAAACTTCTAGAAATGCTCTAAGTGCTGTTCCTATACATATTGTCTGAATGTCACTTCCTGAATATGATCAAACTCAGTAATTTCACCCAGTTTATTATTCACCCTACAGAGATCCAAATGAAGGTAGAAATTTATCATTCCAAAAACATAGGTTACAATATGTAAACTGAATAACTATTTACTCATGATGATGATAATGATGAAAATACATATTAGAAAATATAATTATAATAAAATAAATAGTTTAATAGTTTGTATTAAACTAAAGACTTGTTAGGAAACAATCTTGTTTCTACTGTAATACAAGGGGGGTTCCCTCAAAATGGAATTATCCTCTGGAGGGTGGGCCCCTTGTAATACAGGCTTCCCCCTCCAGATGAGTGTTCTAGGAACCCATCTGTATCAGTGTACCAGCTGGTAGTGTTTTGAGAGGCTGTGTTTGACTTCAGTGAATTTTTTTGAAGATTCAATGTGTTTGCTCATTTCATGGTGGGCAACTGATGAGCACACCTGACCACTCCATGCTGAGTGCTCAGCACTTTTCGACCAGAAACAGCGTGACCATTCCCCACCCTCTCAATTCACCTCATCCCACCCCAAGTGACTTCTTTTTGTTTCTCCAATGAAAAAAGTCCTCAAAGGGAAATGTTTTTGCAGATATGGAAGAGATGAAACAAAACACAGCAGAAGCATCAAAAGGCATCAAAATTGATGACTTTAGAAACCGTTTGGAGCAGTGGAGAAAATGTCTCGATAGGTACATTGCATCAAATGGAGAGTACTTTGAAGGTGACTGAAATTTAAACATATAAAAATAAATATGCAATTTTTAAATAAATAAATTCCAGGTTTGTTGTGTCCCTCTTGGTATGCTTGAACAGAAGCAGAAAGTGGCCATGAGAGATTATTAGGGTGAAGCCTGGTGCATGTGTCTAGGACACTCAGAACCAACTCTAAATAATTAATTGAATCACGTGTACGACTGTGCATTTACACATTTATTATTAATCTATTTTTGCTCATAAGTGAACATTGGCTTAGATGCTAATAATTTAAGTGCAAGAAAGCAACGAATTAGTCAAAAGCAACTAAACTGACAATCCTATTAGAAATGGGCAGATCATTGTTTCAAGTATATGAGTTGACTATTGTATAATAACCACAATAAACCATTAAGAAATGAGAATGTCACCTAAGCTTTGATAATTAGAAAGACAGAAAGCAGGTGTTGAAGTTCTGCTTTACTTAGCGAAATTAATCAAATCAGACCTCACCTAAGAAGGAATTTATTACAATAAACCTACCTGACATAATCTGATTTTCCACATCTAGGTTGATCATACCATCTTAACCCTCTCCACTTATGAAAAAACTCAACTAATTCAATTTAAATGACTATAAATGAGTTGCCTTCCAAGCATGCACATGCACCCATTAAAAAAGCAGTATCTATAATTATGAAGGGACTTACATATTTGGTTTCTCGGCCAGCTGCTCTTGGGAGAGTTGTAGGCTTCTGCATGAAAATAAAAATAATTATAATACTGAAGTAATCAACAAAATAAGATTTAAATTCTGGGATAAGTGTTCACCTATTTTTTCTTATTAAGCGTTCTAACCATTACTCCTTTTTTTCTATAAAAAGTTCCCTGTTTCTTTGAAAATCATTTCATTAAACTACATAATTTTATTAAACTATATCATTTTATTACTTTTCATTAGTGTTAGGTGTCAGCTTCCTGGTAAATTTTCTCTTATTTATGAATGATGTTTATTCATGAATCATAATAGTTCCTTACATAATTTTTGGCTACTTCAAAACTTACATAGAAGTCTCTGTCTCTCAATTCTTTAAGCTGTTCAGCTCCACAGGTACCCTCATCCACTCCATTTCAATCACTCATTTCCAGAACCATTGCTATACTTTGGGAATGGTAAACTTCTGAAATTTCAATTTCTAACATTCTACTCTCAGAACTCTCCCTCCTAGCCACCATCTTAATTTCTCAAATATCCCTAATGTTACAATTCTTCAGGCTCAGCCTCATTGAGACTGCAAAATCAATGACCCTTATTAGCTCCATTTGGGCTTTATTACCTCTTGGTTTATGTATATTGCACATTCTCAGTCATTTTATACCTTAATTTCTCTTGCTTCATTTTCACCTCGTGAACCCACCCCATCAAACACACACACAATCTGAATGGACCTTATCCATTTTCTCTGAACTTATACCCAAGAAGCAAAATTTTACTTGAAAAACTCTCTCAATCAAGCTAATTGATTTTACTGTAAGTTAATGATAACGAACTTCAAGTGAGCATTCAATAATCCCTGGTAAGTCCCCAATTTTTCTCTTAGAGCCTCACTCTCCCACTTTTTGAAAGGAAGTGGCTATTTTATTCAATCATCTATATGACAAGTATTCGGTATCTACTGTGTGCCAGGAACTGTTCTGTACACTTCAGACTTATCAGTGAACAAAAGAGACGAAGATGCCCTGCCCCTGGGAGCCTACATTTCAGCAGGAGCTAAAATAAACAATACAATATTAAATCAGTGAATTCAATCATATGTTAGAAGGTGGCAAAATTAATTACAAAAAAGAGTAGAAATAAGTTGAAGGCTAGGAACGTTGCTTTGGAAGCACGTTCTTCCAAAGTAAACCTTGCTTCTGTCCCTGCCACACACGCAAAAAAATTCAGAGTCTGGCAGAAGTAAGGCCACTTGAGTGTGATTGGTAGGGTAATAATGTGGATATAATAATTTATAGTTTTAACTTGAACATTTTACCTAAAATGTCGCCTGGTGTGCTTTAGTGTGGTATTGTTATGTTACAAAATTACATGTTTATAATTTTTAATAAAAGTTTTTATAATAAAAAGGAGTGCTATTTGTGCCAGACACTATGTACATATACAGTCCAGAGCTCTCAGGGTAAAAGTCAAGAGCGCTCAGTGCTTACAATTTTAAACAGGATTGTCAGTTTGCAGAAGGTGGCACTAGAGCAAAGACTTGAAGGAGGTGAGAAAATTGTCTGGGTGGGTATCTACATACAAAGCATTCCAACAAGATGGACACGTGCAAAGTTCTGGTATGAACTTCTACCTCTGAGCATGGTAGCTCAGGAACTCAAAGCAGTCCTGCCCTAATAGATAATAACAAAATAGAGCAAAATATTGGAAAACATTATATTTAAAACACTGATAAGCTAATAAGAGTGAAGAATTTGGGAACAAGATCAAGAGAGAATGGAAATCTGAAGAGAGGAGGCCGGCATTTGAGATCTGCTTTTGCCTTGGGGGTATTTGCAAATGTTGACTAGCATGAGAAGCTGATCCAAATGTTGCCCACTCTCAGGGGCGTAAAGAGATAAAAGTCAGAGTCTCCAGAGGCAAGAACGGATTGAGGTCTAGTAGTAAGGGCGATTCAGAAGATCTCATATGGAATTCAGCCTGGCCTCAAATCATCTAAACATTATTGTTTAGAAAAAAAACTCAAAACCTTAGATTAAATTAAAGTAATTCTCTTTTGCTAGGGCTCCTGGTGTTTGACGGAAGCAGAAATAAGACTCTCTATAGTATAATATCATCTGAGTCTCACATGATTTCTATAAATAAATTTTCAAGTAGAATACCCAATACACAATCAGATGCAGAAAAACAAAAAGGTAAGAAAATGGGAGAATGAGCAGCAACAATATACTAAAAAAATATGCACAAAAAATCCAGAAATTTGTTCTCTTAGAACCAGACTGCAAACCACCATACATAACCATATTGTTTGAGGTAAAAATTAAACTTGCAATGTATTACAGGGAACTAGAGAAGACAGAAAGTGGTAGAGTTGATTGAGAAAGATCAAAGATGCTGAGGCAGAGCAATGGCACATTCAGGCCTCAGCAAGGAGGTGAGTAGCACTGCAGCAGAGTGTTTGGGGGTTGCTGCAGGGAAGATGCTGTGGCGTCAGGAGGCTGGATCTCTGCGGCCCTCCCAGGTCTTGTAAGGACCCTCACTTACATTCTGAGGGAAATATGTAGGTACTGCTGGTTTGAAGCAGAGGAGGGTCAGAATCTGACTTATTCTTTAAAAGAATTGCTCTATATAATATGATCAGAATAAATTATTGTAAGGCAAGGGTATAGGGGCTATTGTACTATCCAGCAAAACCTGAAGATGGCTCAGTAGTACATAATGTATGAAATAATACTATTCTATATATATTTTGAATATATAGCAATGGAATTTCTAATATAAAAAATGTGGAAGAGAAAAAAGAAGAAGAAAACTTGACACCAATGTTTCTGGCCTTGAATAAATAAAAACCTGTGCCCCTGTTGCTGAAGAAGGGAAGGCAGCATGTGGAATAGGTTTTGTAGGAGAAAATCTAGATTTCATTTCTAAGACAGTTATTAGGAATCTAAATTAAAACGAAGAGTAGGGGACTGAAATTTGGGAGAGAAGACTGGACCAGAAATATAAATTGGAAACAAGGTGAGAACACCAAAGAAATGAATAGAGAGAGAAACGAGAAGTCCAAGCACTGAGCCTAGAGCGCTCCAAATTCAACAGTTTGGGAAGGGGAGGATGAAACAGCAAAAGAAACTAAGAAATGAAAATGGCAAGTGAGGGAGGAGAAGCACTGAGATAGCATGGTCTTCTGGAAGGTACTTAGAGGCATATATACCGAAGAGGATGGAGCAATCGGCTCAGATATATCAGCTCAGATGAGTTACAAAATGGATTTGCAGCAATGGGGAAGACTTCTGCAAACTCTGGAAAATGGTTTGGGCAGCAGAGCAGAGCAGGGTTAAAGCCTGAATGGAAGGGACTTTAAGAGGGAAAATGCAAGAAGAAATGAAAGTAGAATACATAAAACTTATTCAGCATTTTTTTCAAATTCTTCCCCACTATACTGTCCCTCTTTAATTTCAGTTAAGAATTTAATTTTTTCACTAAAAGGTACTATAATATAACTAAAAATACTAGTTATAAAATTCTTCATTTTCCCACCATCAGCCCACTAACATCCTCCCATCTGTCCCTAACAGTTCCTCTATTTTCTGTCCTATTACAATGTTTAATGACATTTCCAGTTTCTTATCAAAGGCTACGAATTTAAATTAGGCTCTAGTTTCTGTGCCCTTTCAAAGGACTTTCATTTTTCAGGCTCTCCCTTTCTTTTATACAAACAGTACCTCCCTTACTCTTGTCATTTTCAGCTTTAAAAAGCAGACAAAAAATTCTTCCGTGACCACTACTGACCCAATTTTTTCTCCCTTTCACAATCCAACATTCCAAAGTAGCTGTGTTTGTTGTTTTATGTGGTCTCTCTGTGCTTATTCTTCTTTTATTCAAATTTTATTTTACTTTATATTTTTAATTAAATTTTATTGATTATGCTATTACATTTGTCCCCATTTCCCCCTTTGTCCCTCTCCACCCACTCCCTCTACTCCCGCAGACAATCCACCCACCATTGTTCATGTCCATGGGTCATGAATAAATACATGGGTCATGTATTTATTGCCATCTTCTTGTTCATAGTTTTAATCTTATTTTTCTTAAATAAGTCATTCTAACATTTCATGTAATAATGGATTGGTGATGATGAACTCCTTTAGTTTATTTTTGTCTGGGATGCTGTTTATGTCCTTTGATTCTAAATGATATCTTTGCTGGGTAGAACAATCTTGGCCATAGGGCCCTGCTTTTCATGACTTTGAATATTTCTTGCCAATCCTTTCTAGCCTAGAAAGTTCCTTTTGAGAAATTAGCTGAAAGTCTGTGAGAACTCCACCATAGGTAATTAACTGCTTTTCTCTTGCTGCTTTTAAGATTCTTTATCTGTAAACTTTGACATTTTCATTATGATGTGTCTTGGAGCGGGCCTCTTTGCATAAATCTTGTTTGGGACTCACTGTGCTTCCTGGAATTGCATGACTATTTCCTTCACCAAAATAATGAAGTTTTCTTTCATTCCTTTTTTAAAATATATTTGCAACTTTTTCTTCTTCCTCTTCTTTCTGCGCCCCCCCCACCATGAAGCAAATGTTGCAGTGCTTGAAGTCCGTGAAGAGGATGCTGACGCTATCCTCATTTTTTGGAATTTTTTTGTTCTTGTTGTTCTGATTGGTTGTTTTTTGCTTCCTTAAGTAGCAAATTATTGATCTGATTCTCAGTTTCACCTAATCTACTGTAAATTGATTTCTATTTCGATTAGTATATCATTGATTTCTGGTTGAATCTTTTTTATGTTGTTGAGGTCCTGAGTTCCTTGAGCATCCTTATAACCAGTTTTGAACTCTGCATGTGATACATTACTTATCTCCATATTGTTTAGTTCTTCCCCTGGAGTTATAATATGTTCTTTTATTTGGGCCATATTTCTTTGTCTCCTCATTTTGGCAGCCTCCCTGTGTTTATTTCTATGTATTAGGTAGAGCTGCTATTATACTCTGTCTTGGCAGTGTGACCTAATGTAGTAGGTGTCCTGTAGGGTCTAGTGACATAGCCTCCCCTATCACCCAAGATGGGTACTCAAAGTACACCTTTCATGTGGGCTGAGTATACCCTTCTCTTGTAGTTGAGTCTTGATTGCTGTTAGCAGGTAAATGGGAGTGATTTAATCAGGCCAGTCAGCCACAAGGACTGGCTGTGACAACTGACCACCAACCTCTGCCCACCATAAAGGATCAGCTGTGCTTGGGCAGGGTGGTCATGCTTCAACCCGGTCTGTAGCTGTACTGGGAGCACAGGCTCTAATGTTTCCTGGGTGGTGCAGGCCAAGGTCAGTCGCCAGCTGTGTTCTGCCAGAGACCATTCTGCATGAACTATAAAGCATCTGAGATGGCTACTACTTGTGTTGGGCTTGGAGATTTCCAGGTGAAACCAAGCTGTGAATCTAGGCTGGGTGCTACTAGTGCCATGCCTGGGACACTTAGCAAGAGGTTTGGGGGCTCACTGAGGTTGGTGGTTGCTTGTTTGAGAGGAATTAGGAAGTTGTGAAGCACGTGCCAAGAGCATCCATTCATGTGAAAAAATCACTGTTAACACTTTGGTGGGCCCATAAGTTAGATGAGACAGAGTCTCAGGGGATTTTCTGGGCAGGGTAAACAGTGTTAGCCAGGTTGATGAAGTGTCAAATATGACAGTAACCTGCAGGCTCTGTGCGGGGTGGGCTCAGAAAAAGGACATTGGTTTCTGCCTACCTTTCTGTCTGGGTTAAATCTGTCCCCCAACTCTCACCTTGATGCCAGACACTTTGTTTCTTATCTATATGACACTGTTGCCTTTCAAGCTGTCACTTCAATGCTGGAGCTCGGAGGGAGTGAGTCTAAGTAAGTCTGTATTGGGGTTCTTTAAGAGGAACTGCTTGGGACTCCAGAAATTTCTTCCACTTACTTAATCCCCACTCATCTGTGTAGCCAGAAATTATGGGAACTTATCTTGCTGGCACTGGAACCCTTGACCGGGGGGCCTGGTGTGGAGCTGGGACTCCTTGCTCCCAAGATATCCCTCCTGAATTTTTATCCACCACATGTGGATGTGGAAACAGCCCATTATACACCTCTACCCCTCCTACCAGTCTGGATGGATGTAATTTCTTTTATTTTATAGTTGTCAGACCTCCATTCAACTTGATTTCTCACGGTTCTGAGTGACAGTTATTCCGTATTTTAGTCATAAAATTGTGCAAGGAGGTGAGTCATGTTTACCTATGCCACCATCTTGACCAGCATTTGTGCTTTCTCATTAATAACACTTTCATCACCAGTGTAAGGAAGTAAAATTTAGCAATGGTAAAAGAAGAATCAATGGTATCAAGGTGGTCCTTCAGTGGCAACCTGACAGAAGAGGTGTGGAAAGTTAACCATAGGTTTGGACAACTAGCCAGCTTCTCATGAATCCCTTTCCTGATTCTTTCTTGGGAATGACAACTGAGACAACCACTGGAGTAGAGTGGTATAGAATATATAAGCAGAGACACAGGGAAGCAAAGGTAAGAGACAGTGTCACTGAGGCTGGGAGGAAGTGGCAAGTGATAAATCATCAATATTAGGCAGCTTCTATATTTTGAGACACATGCACCTCCTGCACACGCACACACACACACACACACACTCCATAATTAGGGAACCCTAGGAATGAGGCTTTAGTATCGTCCACCACAAGCATCAGGCAATCAGGCATACATACAGCCAAAATGGCTGTTATACCCAGATAAATTTGAGTTTCCATGGAAACCTAATAGGACACCTGAAAATGGAAATACTGTAAAAGAAAAACAATGGTCCAGCAATTTTCCTTGTAAGTCTTTACCCCAAAGAAATGAAAGCATATGAACATGCAAAGGCTGGTTTACAAGTGCGCTTAGTAGCTCTATTAGTAATATACTCAAATTAGAAATAACCCAATTGTCCATCAACTGGTGAATAGTAAATGTACGGTACAAACGTACAATGGAATGCTACTTAGCAATAAAAAGAAATAAACTATTGTCACATGGAAAAATATGACTTAATCAACTCAATTGCCTTTTACTAAATATAACATGCCAGACTCAAGAGCCTGCATACTGTATAATTCTGTTAACATGGCATTTGAAAAGGCAAAAGTATAGAGACAGAGATCAGTGGTTGCCTAGCACTTGAGTTGGGGAGAGGGATATACCACAAAGGGGCAGGAGGGAACTTTTCTCTTCAATAAAAGTGTTTTGCAGTTTTGATGTGAGGGTGGTTACATAACTGCATGCTTTGTCAGAATCTATACACTAAAAGGGTAAATTGTACAGTAAGTAAATTATACCTCAATAAACCTGGCTTGAAATAAAATAACTATATAATCTTGAAAAGAAAAATTTACATATGCATTAAAGAACAAAATAGACACTGAACAAATTCTTGAACTGGAATATCAGATCAAGGAATCCTCTTGAAAGAATTAGAAATTAATAGATAGAAAAAATATATATAAAGCTTAAGAGATATGTAATGCAGAAGCAAAAGTGTCAACATCAGTATTATAAATGTCCTGGCAGGAAAGAAACATGTGAAAAAAGACACTAAAAGTTATCCTGAATTTAAGAGGAAAAAAAAAATTAAAGACTCCAAGTGAAAGGTCAAAGAGATCATCAATCCAGATACATAAGACCAAAATAAAATGTACTCCTAGAGTACATACTATTAGTCACATTAGAGATAAAGATAAAATACTGAAAGAATACAGTACTACTTTTTAAATGATTACTCTGTAGCAGAAAAGTAAATATCATGCTAACAAAATGCTTCACAAGGAAGTACCTGAGGGTTAAGAACCTGGGGTAGAAAGTGTTGAAGAGAAAAGATCTATAATTTTATGTCCAGTGAAACTATAATTTAAATGAAAGGGCAAAAAATATATTTTTAGGGACAAAGGCCATTGAATCAACACAATCAGATGTTAAATAAAATATTCAGTAAGATTCCAACAAGAAAAAAGAGAAAGATATGAATTTATGAGAAATAAGATCTAGGTAAACTATCTAAATAGAGTTATGTAAAAATATAATCATAATAATTCAGCTATAAAAGTCAAAAATATTAACAAGAAGGGGCTGGAAAGAAATATTCCAACTTATGAAAGGCAAAGACCTACATCCAAGATTGCTCTATTCAGCAAAGCTTTCATTTAGAATGGAAGGGCAGATAAAGTGCTTCTCAGATAAGGTCAAGTTAAAGGAGTTTATCATCACCAAGCCCTTATTATATGAAATGTTAAAGGGACTTATCTAAGAAAAAGAAGATAGAAAATATGAACAGCAAAAGGACAGCAAACTCAGTTATTAAGAACCACACCTAAAACGAAAACAAACTAAGCAAACAACTAGAATAGGAACAGAACCACAGAAATGGAGATCACATGGAGGCTTAACAACAGGGGAGTGGGAGGAAGAGAAAGGGGAAAAAGGTACAGAGAATAAGTAGCATAGATGGTAGATAAAAAATAGACGGGAGAGGGCAAGAATGATATGGGAAGTGTAGAAGCTAAAGAACTTATAAGTATGACACATGGACTTGAACTAAAGTGGGGGAATGTGGGTGGGAGAGGGTCTGCAGGGTGGAGGGAAGTGAAGGGGGAAAACAGGACAACTGTAATGGCATAATCAGTAAAATATATTTTTTAAAAATACTAACAAATTATACATGCCTAAATGCGTAACAAAACATATAAAAGTAAAAGAGCTATAGTATTTATCTAATTTGGCAGAAAATATTTTTAAGCTTTAAAAATGATAGGAAAATAAACATAATTATTGTCTTTAATAAATTATATGTAACTACAAAAACAAAAATATAAAGTAAAATTTTCAAAAGTTTCAAATTAGTAAATGTCAAAATATCCAAAAGAAAGCAGAAAAGATGAAGAAAACATTTTAAGCAGAAAATATAAAATAAGATCACAGACATTAGTATTAACCAGTAAGAATTACAATAATTATAAAAGACTTAAGGTCCCAGATAAAGAAAATCTCAGATTGAAAATAAATGTGATATCCAGCAATGTTGTTGTAAAGAAAAAAACAACAGGGTACATAAAGAAAAAAATAAACTAATAGAAATTGATTTTTAAATGTAATAATAAACTGATAAAAAATTAATAAAACATGAATTAAAAATTACATATATATTACCTATATAAGGCCACTATTTTCGTACTACACTAAAAACACAACCTTAGGTTCAAAAGGATTATAAATGCTAGTAAAGGTTATTAAAAATAAAAAAGAATGAACACCAACACATAAGAAACAGCAATATAGTTCCAAAATAGATGTCAAATCGAATGAACAGTCCTCTAGCCCTATCTTTCTCTTCCTCTTGGCAGCAATCCCCACAACTATATCCCCCTTAATACTCTTTTCTTATAGCTTCCATAACACCAGACTGCTCTGATTTTTTGTGATGGATTTCTCTCCTCCTTTGCAGGCTTCCGCTCCACCTCCTTTATTGGACTTGAGATGTTTTGTTCCCTGGAGCTCTGTACAGGGCGCTCCCCACACTCATGTGTTGGCCATCCCAGAGATCTCTTCTACTACCTCCACGTGCCTATGTTTAAGTCCTCTGTAAGGCACACTGCAAAGTCGTCCTATCCAAAACGAACATGAGCTCTCTTTCCTCTCCCACACTCTGCCCCCTTCACAGTCTTCTGTGCTCCAGGAAGAGACCTGGAGCTCACCCATGATTCTTCTCTCCTTCACACTCACATCCATACCTGCAGCAAGTCTGAAAAATCTCTCTCATACCATCACACTGCTCTCTAGCTCTGAACCCAACCCAGGTAAGCCAACTTCATCAACTGCCTCTCTGACCTCGGTAGCCTCCTTGCAGCAGCTGTTGTGATCTTTTTCAATGGTATCATAAAAATTTCCCCCACATTTTTATGTCTTCTCATTTTTCTTGGAACCCAAACTTGATGTCATGGCCTAGAAGTATCTTCACTGTCTTTCTAGTCCACTTTCTCAACCTCATTTTACACAGTTCACCCCTGGCTCACTATGCTTCAACCACACTTGTCTTCATCTTCATACACATTAAACGCTTTTCTGACTCAGGAAATGCCTAGCTCTCTACCTGAAAGCTGTTCATGATCTTTCCATGGTTGGCTTCTTTCCATCTTTGATCTCAGCTTGAATTCTACTTTCTGATTACCACATAAAAGTATGCCTCCCCACCCAGGTAACTCTGTTTTGTTTATCATTATCTCCCTAATGCTTCACAGGGCCAGGCCCATAGTAGGTACTTAATAAATATTCATTGAATGACATAACTGCCTTAGTAACCATGACAAAATTTTTAAACATTATAAGCATTCAATAGTTAAAATAAATCAGTAATAAAGATAGTTATTCACATTATACTTTTTAAAGTTCTAATCATATTATAGTTAATATAATATAGGATATATTCATATGTTTAGAAATAAGATTAAAATTATATTTTAAAATTTACATAGTATTTAAACAAAGTTTTATATTTTTAGATTAAAAGACAAAATATATACAACTAAATAAATAATAAACACAGAAACTACAATTATTCATTTGTAGGTCCTCTCTGATAAAATAGAATTTCTTCATACTGATAATTTGTGGTTACTGGGTTTCTGCATTTTTATTAATGGCTATTTGTCTATAATATCCCAATCAATAGTTAGGCCTACTCTTCTAATTATAAGCAATCTTTACATTTAAAATCTAGTTTATACACACGGTATCCAATTTTTAAAAGGAACATATACAAAGTATACCAATTCCAAGAGAGAACATAAGGCTGACAAAAAAAAAACCAAACTAACCATTATCAATAAAGAAAAAAACACAACCCATTTTGAAATTTGGATGAGTAGGTCTGTATTAAGCTCTCAAAAAAATTGGAAAAATGTAGTATTTTGTTCCAACAAATGAAAATAGCTACATTATAAGAAGGAAATATTTAATTATGTAAATATAAAATTAATTGTTTAGTAGTACTCTAACAATCTCAAATATCCAACCTTCTGTCCCTCTGAGTCAGTGAAGTAGATTCCATCAACCAAAGGAAATAATATTCTAGCAATAATACCTGTGTTAAGCTCCTAGGCTAATACTACTTTAGTCTACTTCATTTTCTACTTCTACAACTCTAAGTGGCTGAGAATTATGTAAGCTCTAGAGACATGGTTTGAGAGAAGACTAGTTAACAAATTGTACATATAGCTTTTAAAAATGCCAACATATAATATAGCCCATTATGTTGGCTTTCAAAGTGTTTTGAAGTTGTCCCATGGTTAGAAACAGATCTTACTCTACAACCCTGTACAAATATACCTATATATGTATACGTAAACAAATTGAAATAAAATTTAATACTATCTACACAACCTGAAAAAGAATCTGATATTTTACATTTCTAGTGTTCTATTTTTTAAATGCAGTTTGCTAACAATAACAACAACAACAAAAAGCTAGTTGCCATCTATTAAATTAATTTCCCAATTCTCTACTGGACTTTGACCTGCAGCTTAAAAATCACTGATATAGAAACTCTTATGATTCAGTAAATTACATTAAATGAATACATACTTTGATAGTGTTAGAACCCAACAATGTCTGTAGGGAACCTGAAGGAGAATCAGAAGAATGCTGGAAAATAAAGAGGACAAGGTTGTGATACATCACACTGAAATAGAGGCAAATGAACAGAGCAAAGCAAATGTTTGAATTGCACATTCTAGTCTAAGGCATTACCATAGACAAGGAATCCTGTAAGACCTTATCAATGGTAGCACAGAGCTCTTCAGTTTGCTGCCTGAGCTGTGCAGGGGAACAAAACTGGAAGAATTGAAACCAGGCACTGAGTTAGCAGAGAGTTTCGGGATTGCACTTCAAATGCAGGGGTAATACAAAGTCATTACCTCCAGAGGTAGGTCTACTGTGTTGTCCTTGGAGACACTTTCAGTCTTGGCTGGTTCATCTAGTGCCTAGTGGTAAATGAAATAGTTCTTATGTGAGGCTTTTAGTCAAATATAAATGTCATTAAAAAGTGTCTTCAAAGAAATCTTTTTATATCTCAATATTTCTGAGAAAAAAATCTCTGAATAATTTGATGAGCTCTTCTCTGTCACAGAGGCATTTTACACATGGGTCTAGTTTCTCTTGTGGAATCAATATCTCTATTATAAGATGTTGGAATAAAGAGGCTGTGTTTTTAAATATGCAGATTAGAACTTGGATATCTTATACATCCAGATGAGCCTCGTTCCCTTCCAAGAAGTCACCTTGAGAAGCTACACACAGAGATAAGAATGATGTAGACATTTCTCAAAATTTTACAAAAACTGTATTGAGAAAATGCTTCAGGACCAGTTTACAAGGACCATGCACATGGAATAAAAAAAAAAATCTTGCCTCCTTTTTAATTATTTACATCCAGTAGCTACCTTACTCATGAGACTCAGTCTCAAGTGACATCTAACTATCTGCCAAATAAAACATACTTTTTATTTATTGTGATAAATCACAAATATGTAAATGAAGAGAATAAGATAACACTCATGTTCACTGCGTTCACTTCATTTGGGATACAAGGTAAAATATTACAAAATAACAGAAGCCAGAATGTACTCCTCCCTACTCACTTCTCCCTCTTCATGAGAGAGGTAGCCATTATCACTCATTTTGTGGTTATCATCATATGTATGGCTTTATCATATTAATATATGCATACATTATTAGACAACATACAATGTAGTTTTTTTGCCCTGCATTAGTATAACATATGCTTCCAAAACTTGCTTTGTTTTTTGTTGTATTTTTCAACCACTTTGGTGAATTATGACTGACATACAAAAACCCATATTTAATGTATGTAACTGATGAATTTGGAAATAAGTATACATCCATAAAACCATCTCTACAATCTAGGCTATAAATATATCCATCACCACTGAAAATTTCTTCCTACCTTATTACTTTTTCCATGTAGTTATTTGTTCAGTCTTTCATTTACACATAGGATTCCATTATATGCATATTCTACACAAAAATGGATACTTTCTTCTGTTGCTGAATATTTTTATGGTGTCCCCAATTTTCACTTATAAACTGTAATAACTATCATCTATGTACATATTTCTTTTTAAAAATATTTTATTTATTTATTTTTAGAGAGAGGGGAAGGGAGGAAGAGAGGGAAACATCAATGTGTGGTTGCCTCTCACGTGCCCTCTACTGGGGACCTAATTTGCAACCCAGGAACGTGCTCTGACTGGGAATCCAACCCGCAACCCTTTGTTTTGCAGGCTGGTGCTCAATCCAATGAGTCACACCAGTCAAGGCTACACATTTCTTTAGACGCATGTTTGTAGTTTTAATATTATAGTATCTATGTAATAGTGTAATCATGAAGAGTCACTTTTATCAGATATTCTCAAAGTGTTCTTTAAAACAATTGAATAATTTTACACTTATCATAGTGATAAATGGCAGTTCTTGTTTTCACACTTAAACAAATTGTTAACATCCTGATGTACATTTAGTATCTCTCTTTGGTTTTAGATTTTATTTCCTTGATAATTTGTGAGGTTGGGTATCTTTCTTATGTTTTTCCCCTCTTGTTCATTGACATTGTTTCATTTGTCATTTGCATAGATGTAAGCTATTCTATATTCTGCTTTATTCTATGCATCAACAGCATACTTTTAGAACATAAAGTCATAGAAATCCTTGCTATCTAATGAGGCAGACAGCAGATTTTATTCTTCAAAAATACCTTACCTAATTCTTAGCCATTTTCTCTTTTACTCTAACTATATGAAACATTTGTCAAGTTGGGACACCCTATCACTTTGCACATAAGGGGATAGCATCATAATTACTTTTTTACTGTATCTCCTCAATACTGGATCATTTGCCCTATTATAATTGGGAAAATATAATATTTATTTTTGCAGCCTCAGGTAAGAGCACATGGTATGTGCTCAGTAAAGATCTTTAAGGATAGATTGAAAAGGTAACTTGACAAATAAATGGAGTTAAATGAATATGTAAATAAAAATGTGATTTTAATACTTCTCGGTAAAATGCTATAGAGAAGTGATTTAAACTCTTTAAATATTTTAACAAATAATTTCTTTTCCTATATTTCATTAAATTTGTTTACCATCAAAGATCTGAGCATGTGATCAGTGCTAATTTAATGAGAATATTGTTTCAGATAAAACCAAACAAGGCTAAGATCCTTGCTATTCTGTTGGAACTTATTACAGGCAAACATGACTTTCTTTGGACTATTTAAAATGTTGAAATTTGCTCAAGTAATGAAAACTATCTACTCTGGACAATTAGAAAATTGGGGTAGATAATGGCTTTAGGTCATTAGTGTGCTGAAACTTTGAAATGGGGACAACTCTAAGACTGCATTAAAATTTGGAAGGGGGCTACTTTGAGTTTAAATAGCCTCAAAATGTACTAGAATTGATTTTTTGATTGACAAGAAGTTATCAAACATATCATCTTAATCCATTCCTTCCAACAGCCATAAAAAGTAGTTTCTGTCTCTGTAACACAAAAATGTATTAAAATAAAATATATTCAACATAGATTGTTCTGTCACAGCTTAGCCAGCAGAACAGTATTGATATTTCTTTATATTTATTCGTTTTGAATGAAGTTTTCTCAGAACATTCTCCAATAAAAGATTTTTATTAAAAACAGGTTTTGCTACCAAACTGGATGATAGCCAACTGAGACATAATTGGGACATGCTGGAATTCTCTTTTCAAAGGTTCTTAACTAATATAAATTATCAGAAATATTCTTATTAAAAATAGTTATATTTTGCTTGTGCATCCAACTTGGGGGGGCCCATTTAAAAAAAAGACATAGTAAATCTGACTTTTACGATGAAATCACTTTTCAGCTCAGTACTAAATGATTATTAATACCTAAGAATTATGAGCAAGCATTGTAAATCAAAGTCCTCATGGGAATACATGCCAGCAAACTGTGACATGCATGCTCCCAGCAAAGGGAACAGCTTTGATGGAATTGCAAACAATTTTTATTCTGATATATTAAATCAGTCTAACCTACTTTCTTTGGAAATAGGATTAAGTTCTAAAAAGAACCAAAGATAGAATACATTAGATACTTTCTAAATAGAATTAGAAACTCACAACTTTCAAAGGAAGAATAATGTAAAGGGGCCTGTAAACTTTCTGTATTGCCTGGGCTATCCAATTGAATTAGATTTCAAAAATCTCATGGGAGAGTTACTATATATTTTATTAAGGATCAAATTAACTCCTCCACAATATGATTCATGCTAAACCTAAATGCTCTTATACTTTATTGATCTGACCCGCCATTTGGTGGAAAAAATCCTTTGAGGACTACAAAAGTTTTGCTTGATTTTTTTAGTGGTAAATATGAAACTACCTATAAGACTGAAAATAGTCTTGGCAAAATAAATCTCACTAGGGTTATATTTGGTTGAACATTCAGGACTACATAGCATTCAAATCTGAAGAAAAGGGAGAAATGTATACTGTAAGCCAAAGGGACATCCAGGTAGATAAAATACCTCTTCTTTAAAGAATATTTATCATTAAATTATTGTCAGAGGATTGGTTTAAAATTTTCAAAAATTGGGGAAATCAACTTGGCACTTTTAATTCCAAGATCTTTGGAAGATTACATGTCTGTGTCTCCCAAGAGAAGAAAAGAACTGTTTGCAAACCATTACAGGCAGTATCAAACCCATCCAACAAAGCTCAGTGGTAGGAGAACCCATACTTCTCCTTCATTTGATCAAAGGTATCATAAAGGTGTTTCTTATTTCCAGCCAGCACCTCCTCCACTGTAATTCACCTAGTATCTTTCAGTAGCTCGAGAAATCGGTCTGGTTTTGTAATTCCTTGCTCAGCAAAGTCTTCTCAGAGCTAAATCATTCCTTATTTTCTTTCATTGCTCTTCAACTAAAAAAACACTTCTGTGGCTCTAAGTTAATGAGAATTTAAATATATTTTAGCAAGTAATGAAAAAAAAGATTATAGACAGGGATCCCAAATCATCATCTCTTCCTCAATATTTCACTTCAGCTAGTTGATGTCACCACTTCGTGAGGAGGAGGGAGAGGTGAGGGGATAATCAGATCCCATTTGAGCTCCAGTGCAGCCCCTTACTAGCCCTGCTGCTTTGTGACACCTACTGGACATCTTTGATCATCAAAATCTTCACAGAAGGATGAGCCTAGGATTCAGCTCAGTGCCTGATACACAATAACAGTCACTGTGTAACATTGAGACTGTAATCTCTAATTGTAAAAGATGCCAAGACTAAAACCAACGTGCTTCCCTAATAGCAGAAAGTCCTGTGTATATTTTCCATGGAAGCAAAATTGATGAGGCTTATTCTACCATAAAAGAAGATGATAATTGCCATACACAAGACTCCTTTGTTTTTATAATCCTATGAACAAAAAAAATGTGCCTTAAAATTCCATGGAATATAATTGAAAATTTTAGAGAAACACCCAGCTATAAACTAAATCAATTCATTCAAAAACATTTGGAAAAAGTCTATTCTATTCTCTCAAACAATTCATGGTAAAAAATAAAACAACCAATGTGCAAAATTAAATATAGTTCAGTAAGTGTTTTAAAAGAGATGTGTACGTGGTAGACAACTGACTAAGGAGAACCAATTAGTGTAGATTTAAGTCTGGCACTTCTCTGTTGCTAAAGAAATTGGGCTAACATTCACTATTTATACTAATCTAAATTAAGAGATATCTCTCTAGGATAGGCCATATGCTAAGTTAGCAACCAGATTTTGTTCAATTTTTCAGACATGCCGAGATTTTAAAATAGTCTCATCCAAAAACATATGTTTAATCAGATTGGAGTTTACCAACTCATGTCTTAAAAAATTAAACTAGCAACTTAGAGTATATTGATTTGACAGCTGATGAGATATCTCAAATCTTTAAGTTTCTGTTTTTTAAAGCACAGTCTTCAAAATGGTTGTTTTTTGTCTTCCTTCCAACAAAAAAACAATTTATCTCAGACCTTTTATTTAAATAGTAAATCCTGTAATTTATACATGCTATTTATAAAGTTGAGCACCTCTAGAATTTTTCTTTCAGACTCACATAGCTAATGCATTAAATGTATCTTTAAAATGCCATTTGTTGGAAAAGAGTACCAATCATAGCTTTGATTTTATTCTCAGCAGTGCTTGCGAGGAAAAGAACAAAGAATTCAAATTAATTTCAAGAAGAAAATTTATACTGTTATGAAAAAATATTGATTACTTGTGAGACAAAAAATATGCATGTTACATGATTTCATGAAAGTATTCCCTCTTTCATCTTTCCTTTTTAACACAAGTGAACAATAAACATAATATTCTATTTAGAATGTTAATATGTACTCTTCTGTTTAATTTTAACTTTTTATCTATTGTTATCAGGCAAGTGATAAAAAGGAAAATTAGTCAACAAGAGAGATACTTTTAACCTTCTCTGAAAAGAACAACAGCACACACATAGACCAAAACCTAATGTCCGTATCAAAATTACTTTCTCTACAGAGCTTATTCTTTCTCTACTGTCAAACAGATTGTAATAAAGTCCATGGACAGTCACAAATCCAAGGTAATCTGATTACTTTGTTTCTGCTTTACAATCACTTGCATTTTATCCTCATCTCCATCTTGGAGATGATTATTGGTAGCAGATTAAGCCAAAGACCCTGAAGCAAACATGTTAAAATATGATGCCTTACATTTACTTCTTCCTATAAAGCCTTAGTTAACACTTAAGCTAAAAATGCTTCCCTCATAAATGTACATAGGGAAAAAAGAAAGAATACTGAATAAGCTATAAATTTAGGTTTTGATTCAGAAAATAAATTACAGAAGCACCAGAAATCTCATATACCCTGCCAACAAAATGTACCCTTTTGAAAATTATGTGATTCATCTAGGGGTGATTAATTCAGAAACCAAACCAGTGATTCAATGATAGCTTAATGTCTCATTAAAAGAGATGCCTGTATTTGAATTTGGAAGAAAACCTTGCTTTTAAAAATATTATTTTTAAATGACTCTGGTTCTTCGCTAATTATACTATATATTATGAAGCAGGATGTTTTCTAAAATGTCAACCGCAGATTTAATCTGACTAGAGGAGAGAATGAATTGCTGAACTAAAACTTCAATTAAATGTTAGTTCTATCTTCAAGTCATTTTACTGCACAGACGCGAACAGGTTATTGTAATGAGTCTGCAGCATCACCCCTCACCTTAAACGTGGTGTTTTGTGTGATGTTAAAGGGATCTCATAAACCATTCTGTGACTTAAAATACTCCAAAATGTTAATGCTTACCAAAATAGATGAGTTTCTGATGATTACAGCCTTAATTTTCCCACTCAATTCATAAACAAACTCCTTTGATTTAAACAGCATAAGGTGAGTTTTATTGCATAAACCAGCGATTTCCAACCTTTTCCATCTCATGGCACACCTAAATAAATTGCTAAAATCCTGCAGCACACCAAAAAATGTATTATAATTTTTGCCAATCTGATAAAAAATAGCTATAATTTTGATTCACTCATACTCAATGGCTACTGTTGCACTGGTCATTTTTTTTTTGACAGTCTAAGGAGAAAGAGGTCAGTGCCCCTGACTAAATGGTCAGGTAGTGGATGACTTCAAAATTCCTGTGGCACACCAGTTGAAAATAGCTGGCATAAACAGATGGTAAAACAGTCTGAATTACCAGATTTATTGTTTAAAAACTACAATCATAAAAAGAGCAGCAAAATGTCATTCAAGAAATATTAGTGAAAATTAAATGAATTCATAAAATATTGGGACTAAGACTTTTGTTATTGAAAAATTCCTACAAAGCTGTTTCTCATTGAGGAGCACATAATGTGGGAAATCAGCAAAAAATATGTGGAATTATGGAAAGGCTCTAAAGCAAAAACAAACATCAAATCATATCTTGTGACCTTTGAGCAATTCAAATATTTATGCTACAAAAACAATTTATCTTAGCCAAGGAGTAGTACCCACATTATTTCTCGTATAATAACCAATCCTCCCTAGAAAAATATTTTAAATTAGGCATCATGATAATTACATTCTGTGTTGTACTAAAACCAAAAATAATAATTTCCTAAAAGTGTGTTTTATTGAAAATTAAAAACACAAAACCTCTTCCATATGAAGTTGTATTAGATTCAGTATACGGTAATACAATCATACACATTGATGAAGTGGGTTTTTAATAAAGTTGGAAACTAAGTTAATGGTTCTTTATTTTTAATCAGTAATAGATGATAATTCCTAAAATCCATTTAATTGGAAGAGAGCTGGCAGACAGTGACTCTGGAACCGATAGTGACATCCAGCTTTATTTTACAAAAGTCGAGAAGAATTAACTTACTTTCCTAAGTAGAGAGTTAATATAGCAGAAGCACACAGGCAGAGCCAGGTTGGGTGAGACAGGCATGATGGAAGGACACCACGACAGAAGAGGCCCCTATCCTCCTCCTTGCCTGACTGCTTCGGGGGGGGGGGGGAGAGTTTTTCCCATTTCTGGGAGGGCAGCTGCTATTGACCATATTTCAGAAATGTCCACCTGAAATAGGCAGAGGGTCTGTGGTGAGGGAACACTGCTACTAGGACTCAACATAATAATAGGCAATTAGCCCTGGCTGCTGTAGCTCAGTGGATTGAACTCGGGCCTGGGAAACAAAGGATCGCAGTTGATTCCCAGTCAGGGCACATGCCTGGGTTGCAGGCCAGTTCCCGGCAGGGGACGCACAAGAGGCAACCATACACTGATATTTCTCTCCCTCTCTCCTTCCCTTTCCCTCTAAAGATAAATAAATAAAATCTTTAAATAAATAAATAAATAGCCAGTAGACACATGAAAAAAAATAGGCAATTAGGATAAGGGGCAACTGGGTGCACTTCTTGCATACTCCTGAAGCCTCCTGGAATCAGTGTTTTAGGCCCATCTTTTAATGAGTTATAAAAGGTAGAAATTTAGAAGAGAAGCTAGAGAAATAGCTGCTAACCTCCCTGCAGCCCAGTGACACACCTCTGCCCCCGATTCAAAGCACTTATATACACAGAGTATAGATTCTGGATTACATGTGGGTAATTTATGATATAAGCAACGCTGCCCACTAGTGCTTACCTACTTGCTACTTAGCGCGGCTCACTAATAATTCCTACACTGTAGACAAGAGTTCATACAAAGACGTTATGCCCCAGATCATGCTAAAATAACAAAAATGTAGATTCACAAACCAGGGGTCAAAATACCACGTGTTTGGCAAATATTATCATTTGACAAATGATAATAATAGTATTTGAAATATCAATTATACAGAAAAAATATTCAGTGGGTTTGATACACAAAAAGATATATTGCCTAAATATTATAGAAATAACATGTAAAATAAATAATTTCATAGACTTAGTAATTGATTTCACTTTGATTCTGATATGATCCTCTTTTTGGCCTTCATTTGAGCAGCTGTAATATGCTTATTGAATGAGAAGCTTTAATCTAATTTGCCTACTGAAGCAGAATCCTATAATTTTATAATTAATGACTCCTAATAGCAAAGCAAAAATGCCCTGGAGCCATGTGAGAGGATGGGTCATTGGAAGTGATCTCAATCCTCCCCGTCATTGATGGAGGTAGGGTGAGTAGCCAGCAGGAATGGTAAAGAGTTAGCCCATCATGGGATTTAAGGAGCTAAGGTGACACTCTGCTAACATGTTTCTGCACTGTGGAAGTTACTATGAGACCAGCTTTTGACCACGGTGGCCAGTGGCCCATGTAACCCCATTTCACCTCCACTATTCTGATCAACACAAGTAGAACTGCAAGCTCTTGAATATAACAACCATATAAAATACCAAAGGACAGCAATCTATCTACATCTCAATTAAGTCCCCCAGGGCTACTTGGCATAGGACTACACAGCTCTAGGCCCTTATTGATCCTCGTGATAAGTCAATGATGTCTTTGATTTTATTCATCAAGATGTTTTTAATCACATCATCCTAAAACAAAAGCAGACTTTTCTTTTAGTAAAGACAGAACTTCAAAAGAGAAAATTCAGAAAACATAACAAAAAGGACATTAGAAACATAAAAGTCACTCTGCTTTTGAGCCAACACTGACCTTCTGTTCCAAAAGCAATATGTTTGTAGGGATTGCTGCAAAAGCCTTGTAGCTTGACTTGGTCTTGTATTGCTGGAATGGGTAACCAGAAAGCAAGAGTGGAGATGAAAAGAGTAAAGAATATAATATAATTTTAGACTAGTTCTACCCGGTTAAATGACAAGTCATTAAATAAAGAAAAGAGTTATTATGCTTGAATAACTTGTTTTTAATGGAAAAATATTAGTTCACCATGTTAATATTTCACAGAATGAGAAGTACAGAAACATCACAGTCATAAGCCTAGGGATTATGGGCAATTATACAATCTATAGTTTCAGAATTTAAAAGTATCAATTTCTAGAAAGTTATATATAAATTTCTCATTAACAACATTTTCTCATAGGAGTATTGTTCCATAAACTTGAGGGTTCTCTTTTTCTTGAATCTCAAACGAAAGTGATTCTTTCATTATAAGGTCATAATTAACAAATATTATGCCAACAAAATAGGTTTAGCTTTTGATATATTTTCTTATATCATTCATAAAAACAAAGATCAGAATACATAAAATTTAGTAGTCTTTTAATAAGCAGCACATTTTGAATAGAAGTAACTTCATCAGTTTAACTCCAAAATGGAAGTACTAGAAAGCTCTTGGTCTTAAACTAATTTTTTAAACCTTATCACCGCCTATACTTTCTAATATATGAATATTAATGAATCAAATGATAACATGTCCTGAGTTTTAGGTATAACTCAGAAAAACATAGTTTAGTTTTGTGTAGTGTCGGGGAGAGGGCTGAACATGAGGAAGCTGTAGAAATCGGGATTATATTCATAATCAAAAGCCTGGCTTTGATATTGCCGTGGGTCCCAAGCTGCTTAACTAAGTTTAAGGCTCCTGTCACTTCAGAAGCCTCTGTCTCAGGCCGCTTTGCCAGTGGCTGGGTCGGGGGAAATCTGTGCACAGCCCCGAGCTGCTTCAGTGCACTAAAAAGCAGAACAAAGGGACTATAGAAGAAGACAGGATAATCAAATCAAATAAAGCCTTGAGTTTTATGGATATAATTGAAGTAAACTTCATTAAACTGATGCAATGAAGGTAAGAAAAATCGAAATATCTGACCTTTCGAAAAGAAGTCTCAGGCCCCTTTCAAGACTTAAGTATCTGTCTTCACCCAGCACCGCTATCTTCTCTAGACAACAATGTACTTGGATACAAAGAAAAAGTCATCTCTTCACAGGGAATAGGAGCTGACATTTATTACTAGGCAAATTATGTACATTCCCTCATTTAGTTTTACAGAAACGCTGTAACTAAAGGGTCATTAGGAAAAGAAGACATGGTGAGGTGAAGTGTACTTTTGCCTAAGACTACACAGCCCGTAAAGAGTGGAAACAGGTTTAGCATCCGGGCTTGCCTGGATCCAGTATCCATACTTTCTCTATAATATAGTACATCCTGCCAATCAATATTTAAAGACGAATAATACAGAATAAAATATATCATTAATACTGCATGATGGCTTTATGGATATTTAATTGTAATGACAGTTGCTGTAATAATAGCTAGCAATCACTGTGTATCAGGTACCATTCTTCTAAATGTTTTATGCATATTGTCTCATTTAATTAGTGCAACAAATCTATTAGGAAGAGACTGTAATATATTCACTTGATATATGGGAACTAAAGTGCAGGATGTTAAATAACTTATCTCGGGTAACCAGCTAGTAGGTCATAGTTGGGATCTGGATGCAGGCACTCCAGCTCAGCAACAATGCATTTGTCTACCATCTGCCCTTGCCTCTCAGCTCAGGATGCATAATCACTTATAATGTTTGCCCTCTGTCTTCAACTACCCTAAAGCTTAGAGCTGGAGAAACCTTTACACAGAGATATCATGTTAATGCACATGTCATGCCATAGAATTTTACTGTGTGGTTTAATGCCCTCACCCAAGACATATATCTCTTTGGTACTCTGTTCAGGCACCACATCAACACTTACTACCTCCCAAGGCAACACATTTAGGCAAAATTGTTGGAATTGGTATGAATTTTTTCTTTGTATTGAGGCCAAATACGCTTCCTGCTAACTACTCTATTGTTCCTCTCTCTCCTCCCTTGGAATCGTGCGCACTCGAAGAGCTAGCTCTCTTCAGAGCGATACTGGGACGTTCGGCTCTTCCTACCAACTGCTCCTGAGCGATCTTTAACTGAAGAATTTCACTGTTCTTATCATTTCCCTCTGTCAATATTTCCTTAAGTTTTGAATGGGTATGTGTTTAATTAGATCTATTTTTAATACAAAGTAGAATATAATCATCATTTTCAGGATTCGACAAGTCACTTAATACAATGAAGACTATAATAATTAAAATTGCCTCTTTGGTTTTTGTGGTGAGTTTAGAAAATACATGAGAGTGAAGTTGGAGTTATTTCATATTGTTGGATCATACTGAACATGTTATCACCTAAAATCCCGAATCCTTTCATTTTTTTACACATTTGTTGACATGAAAATCCATCCTGTAGTTAGGCTTTTTCTCTAGATCCAGAAACAGTACTTTGGGGATTAACTCTATCTAACTTCATCTGACTATATTTGGTTTGTCATTGTAAACTATAAAGATGAATATTTTTATATCATGCATGAACCATCTTGTTAGGTATGTCATTTTTATTTTCAAGTCACATAGCAGGCATAAGGAACTCTTGTCTACTGAGTTCTGTCAACCTAATTGACATCAATCAACCCTATAACTATATTTGGATACAGCAGCTCAACTCATGAATTCATTTAACAAAATATTATTGAGTATATACTTTGTAACATACACTCTAAGTACTTGAGATTCAGTAGTGAACTAAACACACAAAGCCTTTATTTTCTAGAGCTTCTTAGGTCCTAACATAAGGATGGAGACAAACCATAAACAAATAAGAAAGCAAAGGAAAAGTCATAGGGAAACAAATAATGTCCAGAAATGTGAAATAAGGTAATAGGTTAGAGAGTGACCTTGGGGATGCTTTGGGTTGGGCCCGTTGCACAAATGTGAGTTTGCAGAAACACATCAATACATTTTGCATGTCTCTTTTTGTTCGTGATATAATAAAAGGTATCACAGAAGCTAGAAATTGGAAGGCATGCAATAAATAAATTTCTGTTGCTTGAAGAAAATGTCTCACTCCCAGTTATAACTGCTTTTGTAAACATTCATGAACCAAGAATATAGGCTATAACTTACAGAATTTATCTTCCATATTTTTGAAAAATGAAACATATAGCTCACTTCTTATTCCTGGTAAATCTCTTATTTTCTATCATTTAAAATAGTTTTGCAATAGAAGTAGAAATTTCATCTGTTTTAAGACACAATGTATCTAGACCAGGAAATATGAACTTACTTAGAACTAAGTGATCTTTCTAGCTCCTCATCTATCTTAGGCTATATGAATCTCCACGACATGTATAGCTTTCCCTTTTCAGTCTGAAAATCATTCTTGTTGCCATAAAAGATACATTTTGGGTTTACTATATTTCCTCTGGGTTCTTTTAACACTATTCTAAATTGAAACATATTTCTTCTACAGGTCTCCAAGGTTCCCAGGTGTTAAACCAAATTCACTGGTTTCCCTTCTTTTGTTTAAAATTACAAATCACTCTACTTAAGGTAAATATAACTTGAATAATAAACTTTAGTATTACAGGCTGAAATCACCATCAGCTAATCATAGAAGGTAGACCTGACCAGCCTGACCCTCAATGTAGCAAAATATTCCCCAAGGGATGGAAACAAAGCTTTTGTCAACCACTGACACGTGCATGTAAATCACTGCTAAAATCAATCCAGAAAGCCTAGCTAGAGAGAAGTGAAGAAAATGGGGCACAGCATTGGCTAGTATAGAGATGGAAGTGACAGAATAGAAGAGATTGGGAGAATCATGGAAAATCCAGAATCCCCAGAAAGGCACCAAGAACTTTGTGGAGGAAGTATAGTAAAAAACAGTAGAGCAAAAAGAGAGAAAGGAAACAAAAAATATGTGTGTAATTTCAGCTGTTTTACCATTTCACATATATCTGGCTGTAATGATTGATGAATGTTTGTTACTCTACCTACAAAATATATACAGAAACGATATCTTTGCCTTCATTGCTATAATGTCACCAGAGCCACCATCATTTACCGAGGGTGTTACAGAGCCTCTTAAGGTGTTTTTTCTTCCCCTCTTACCCTCTCAGAGTCTACTCTTAATACAGCAGCCAGATGGATAAGACTGTGTTAGTTATCTCTTCAAAACCCTGTAATTGCTTCCTGTCTTACTCAAATTAAAAATCAAAAACTTAGACCCTGGCTGGTGTGGCTCAGTTGATTGAGCAGCTGACTGAGAAGCAGAGCGTTGCTGATTTGATTCCCAGTCAGGGCACATGCCTAGGCTGCAGGCCAGGTTCCCCAGTTTGGGGAGCATAAGAAGCAACCACACATTGATGTTCCTCTCCCTGTCTTTCTCCCTCCCTTCCACGCTATCTAAAAATAAATAAATAAAATCTTTTTAAAAAGAGAGCTTTAAAAGAAAGAAAGAAATTAATAAATAAATAAAAATCAAAGACCCAGAAGCGGTCTGCAAGAGCTCCCAGGCCTGCAATAGCTCTGAGTTACATCTCCCTCTTGACAACCTCAGGGTCCCCTCACCCCACTTGCACCACACTGGCTCCCCTGTTCCTTATGTCTGCCAGGCACTCTCTGGCCTCAGGGATTTTTCCTGACTATGCTATCTCATGATCAACCCCTCATGGGTTGTCACCTTCTGAAAGAAATCTGTCTTGAGTGCCCAGCATGAATTTCTGACACCATTCCTCACCCTGCTATACTTTTTCATATGACCTTGTAACACACAAGAAAATTTACTTATTTAGGGGGAGGGGTTATTGTTGATTCTGTTCCACCATAGAATATACACTCTATGAGCAGATATTTTGCTATTATATTCATGGAAATACATGCTTACATATTTGAAAAGTGCCTTGCACATTGATAAGCACTCAGTACATATTTACTGAATGAACAAGTGATTTGTTTGAACCCACGTGAACATCAAGCCCATGAAGGTATATTTCATATTGCTCATTTTCCAGATTACATGTGATCAGCAGAAATAGAGAGTTACATAGAGACTGTTGCCAGGATAATAGGTTTGGAAATGTCTTGAGGCCTTCAAGGAATGAGAGTTTATAAATAAAGTACCAGCTATGAGTTCATGAAACATCAGAAAGCTCCCAACTCTTTCCTTAAATATGCTATGTTTGCAAATAACTTTAAGGCCTGCATAAGCACGCCACCAACTTGAGTAAGTGTCAAAATATACGGAACATCCTAATAACTCACTAAGAGAAAATTTAAATTTGGGCAAAATATGTGACCCAAATACAACTCCATGGATTAATTTTGTGATATTCAGGCTTTCCCAGAGAGGAAGAGTATCTCAGAAAACGTAGGGCTTGATCGAAGAGTAGGCTGAACAACATTCAGGGAAATCCATCCTGTCCATGGCCATGCTACCCTTATTATGAAATAATATCCTCAACTACATCGGAAATAATCGCTATATGTGAAATGATATACCTTAACTATATCTGAAATAATCACTATATGTGAAATAATTTTCCTAACTATACCTGCAATCAAAAAATATCAATTATATCAAGCTAATGCGAACAGATTCAGAACCTTACGATTCGATCTGTGAAAAAGGAACACTAAACATACTTTTATCTGAATTTAGCTCAGCATACTCTAGCTGTTCCATTTTATTTTAATAGCAAAGGCCAGCAGGTCCTTTGAACTAATACCCTTCAAGCATTCATGTTTTAATTTGATGTCCATTTGTATAATAGGACCCCTTTCCTTTCTGGATCTGGCACTAAGTGGAGCTGATCTAAATCTAAAGTTCTTTGATTTCAGAGATAGCCCTGTGCTCATACCAGCACCACAGCGGAGCAAAACAAGAAAGAATTTGTAAAAGCGTATAACTTCTTTGATATCCCAAAGCTTTTGTCTATTTCTTTCTACCAATCTATAAAATAATCTTAGCAATTGAATAAAAACTAGTCAAACTTCAAAAGAAAGTAAAATAAGGTTTATCTACCCCAGATTCCATTTAAATGAATTTTTATACTCAAGTTATAATTTCTGGAAATAATAGTTTGCAATAAAAGCTACCGGAAGCTGATTTTTACTTGGAGAGATGATAACAAGAAGCAAGGAAGAGATAAATAGACAAAGAACAGAATAGTCTCAGAGAGCAACTATTTTTGCAGAAGTTATTCTAGGTTTTACCCATTATAAGAAACAATTTTTCTTCAAAGCAACAGATGAAAATAGACATATTATAATTTCTTTATATTTTCTTAATTGTATTTACATCAAATTATCATGCATTTCTATACACTTAATTTTTAACTTATAAATGAAGTAAAACAAAATAGAGGGCAATTGCTGAAAATTTAGTAACATTGGGAGCCATAAGTGAACTGTAGAAAAACAGTTCTTTAACAAAATTGATTTTAGGACAAAAAAAGGGCTTAACTTATCAAAAGCCCCTCTGGGCCAATTCTCTTCCAACTATTTCCAAAGAAAGAAACAGGATGAAACATGAATGAAGCAAAGTGAACCACAAACAGAAGCAGTTTGAAGAAGGCTCTGGAGTACCATCACTGTTCGTGCATGAAGGTGATGACCAAGTGTATGGCACTACGGCTTAAGAAATAATTGCTAATGAAGTCGGGGAAATAGTAATGTTTAGATCTCCAATTTGTTTAATATACCACAAAGGAATTCCACAATCAAACACGTGTATTGAAATGGTAACCACCATGTCAGTTTTACCTCAAATAAATAATATTTTTTAATTTTTTTATTTAATTATTTTTCAAGTATAGTTTTCTATTTTTCCCATCCCAGCCCACCCCACCTTGTGCTCCCCACCTCCCTCTCATTTCCACCCCCCTTAGTTATTGTCCATGTGTCTTTTATACTAGTTCTTCTAAATCCCTCCCCCTTTTCTCCTTAAATTCCCTCCCCTCTCCCCTCTGGTCTCTGTCCCCCTGTTCTCTATTTCAGTGTCATTGTTTTTATTTTACTTGCTTGTTTGTTTTGTTGTTTAGCTTCCCTGTTAAAGGTGAGATCATATGATATTTGTCTTTCAACACCTGGTTATTTCACTCAGCATAATGCTCTCCAGTTCTATCCATGCTGTTGCAAAGGGTAGGAGCTCCTTCTTTCTCTCTGCTGCATAGAATTCCACTGTGTATATGTACCACCAATCTCAAAGAAACACCAGTCTCAAAGAACCTATGCACCACAATGTTCACAGCAGCACCATTTATAATAGCCAAGAGTTGGAAATAAATATTTTTTAATTTAGAGTTATACAAAAAGTTAGATTTTCTCTCTCCCATTTGCTTTGAAAGTTTAAAATACAAGGACTTAATCTCTCATAATTCATTTTGAAAATGACTCAAGTATATGTAAATTAATAATTTTATTATCCCATAATAATGATGATTTCTTTCATGAGAGATATTTAAAAAGGCTAAAATGATAATTAATATATGAGTTTTTGTTTTATAGCAATAACTCATAGTAATAAAGAACATGGCTTCAGGAATCAGTAGACTTAAATTAAATACACATGTCAGCTCTCCCAGGACAAGATAAGTGACCTGGGCAAATTAGTCACTGAACTTCAGTTTCTTGGTGTATACAATGGAGAAAATAACATTACCAACCTCAAGTGGTCATAAAATTTAACTGACATAGTCCCTTTTAATTAATTTCTAACTATTTTGTATAAGTGCTAGGATATTTCTTGACTCACAGAAAGCATTCAATATCTGTTGCAACAATCACCATTACTATTATCATCACTACTCAATGGTGGGCCAATTTTCTTATGTCTCCACATGTGTTCCCCTGGAATCTTCTTCTGTGTATTTGGTCTGGCTATTTACCATTTCTGACATACCAACTCCTCCCCTCTTCATTAAGATTAATTCTAAATATTTTCAACAGGACCAACATTTATAATAAATTCCCTCATTAACCATATCTCATAATAATATTTCTAGTATATCAAACTCAGGGCACAATTACATGTAACTGCATTACACTATGTTAATATTTCCATGTACTTGTTTCTAGCTTTATTATACATTTAATAACTCTATAGCTTCTCCACATCATGCATTTATTTTTGATAAATAAAAATTTTTAAGATGAAAAAATTGTTTCTTACTTTCCTTAAACACACACACAAGCACATATGCACACATATCTCAAAAACACTAGTATAGTGGTAGGCATACAGTGGGTGTTTAATGCATGCATAAGTTGAATCACATTGCAATATCATTAACAAGAGAATGTGCATTCTTTCCCATTTTAAGTTTATTGTTGAAACAGAGTTGAACACAATCTCCCAGAACTTGGAAGCTCTAAAACTTACTTTAATGCACTAAACTGAAAATCCCAATTCCCTGTTAATGTAAGCACTTTCATAATTTTATGTTATTTATATAACAATGGCCAAATTCTGGGTGTGTAAAATCCACAATCTAAAGTATCTGAGAATGTCTGGGAAGTGGTCATGCTCTAGATCAGAGGTGCTTTCCTCCAGAAGAAATGAGCTCCACAGGTCACTCCTTCAAATGTTTCCTTTCTCATATTAAAATAAATGCCGGTTTCACACCTCTGCTCAGTGGTTTGCTTCAGAGCACTTAAAAGTCAATATTTCCCCCTTATTAATTTTATTTGCTTACACCCAGCCTGTCTATTCTTTCTGCATTTCATAATTACTAAGTTTTTTGGTTTATTGTAAATCAAATAATTTTCTCATATAAAGGAATTTTCCATTCCCTTTTGCCCTATATGTGTATAGCTCAATCCATATTGCTTTAGCTTGAGGCATAAAGAGCAACTAAGAATCAACATGGTAGAAGGCAAAAAATTAATAATTATGAATGAATGACAGCAAAGAAATAAATTTCAAATTGGCTTGGCAAGAATATGGGCCTAGATCTAAGATAACATCCCATTTTACACTAATCCTGTCTACTATTCTATCAGTACAGAATATTTTGATGGACAATAGAGTCCATTTATTAAATAATTAGAAATGTATCATATTCCCAAATCTCAACTAGCTGCTTTAATTCCATCTTGGGAATCTATGATATAACTCATATTATTATGCCTGAAGCTATAAATATAAGAAGTTCCCATAAGAGAAGAATTCACTAAATGAAAGAGTTTTACAGAAACATGCACAGTTTTAGACAGATTATAATTCATCTCCATGTTCAAATACATCAAATCCTAGTTCCCTCCATCCCTCCACTGCCAAATGCCCTTGCAGTTTTTCTGCCTCCTTGTCAGAATCGAATGAATGTCATAATTGCTAATATTCCCCCTCCCCAGAAAAAATGATTCTTCTGTATTTCAAAATAAGCATGCACCATGCAGCGTGCAAAAAATACCTTGGGTTTCTTATTCTCAGAGTCTGCTGATGTGGGCAATGCACAAGGTGAAATCAGCTCCTTGGTTCTTGTTAGAGAGGTGGGAGGTGATGGGGTTGAAATGGATGACCTGTGGTCGGATACTGAGCTTTCAGATTTCCCGAGTCTTGAAGGCAAGGTACCACTGCCACAATTTGGGCGCAGTGCTGAAGGACTGAGCTGGAGTGCCTGAGTGGGAAGATTAGTATGAGGGAGAGGGAAGGACCCCAATTTGGGATGAGAGGCAGAGCTAGCACTGGAGACAGGGGGTGGAGGAGGAGCTGAAGGATTCTGGGGTGGTGCTTTCTGGGACCTGTTGATCAGGTTTGAAAGGGCTGGGGAAGGATGGAAACATTTCTCTGGGGAGGGGAGTGTGGCTCTTTGGTTAGTGGAAAATGTAGAAGGTAATGTAGAAGGTAATGTAGAGGAGGCTGATTCAGAAGGATATGTATAAATATTCCTGGGCTTTTCCAGACCTCTGAGGTCAGCATCCCTTTTGCCCTTCCAAGAAAAAGGAGAAAAGCTCGGGGGAACGGGAGGAAGACCTACAGGACTGAAAGTATTGGTTTGTGGCAGGGAGGGGGTAGGGTTGTTCTTCAGAGAAGTGGGTGATGGTGTTTTCTCCACATTCAAAGAAGCAAGGCTGCTGCTCGCATGTTTTGTGGGAGAGAGGGAGGGTGCCTGAGAAAGGGAAGCAAATTGGGTGAAAAAAGGTAAGTGAAAGGATTGTTGGCTAGTGTCAGAAACCTGCTGTTCTCTTTGCTCAGGAGACCCTGCCCCCAGTGAGCAACTTGAGAGAGATTTTTGAGGTGCGGATAGGGTTTGCTTTTCTTTTTGATCGAGTGTGAGTGTGGATGAAGCCAGCGAATTGAGAGAGAAAGTGGGACAGGATGCAGGGGAAAAGGGTCTCTGATGAGAAGGGTTTGACTTGAGGATGGCGGTGAGAAGAGAAAGCCGGGAGGGCACTGGGGATTTCACCCCTGACTTTGAGAGATTTCCACTGGATGACGCCGGGCTACAGATGGTGGAAGAAGAGCCATGGAAAGAGGAGGTCAAAGGCTTTGGACTTGGAGAGAGTGAATGCATGACAATACGGACTGGTATGTAGGAGGCTGAATCCGACTTCGGAGAAGCACCAGAGGATTGCGAAGGAGAGGTTCTCAGACTTTCTCTGGGGCTAAGGACATGAGAAGCTGACGTCTTCCTCAGAGCTTCGGATGTCAGTCCAGGTTTTTGATCTGCTTCACTGGGACTGGATAAATTAGAACCTGATAACTGAGTGGAATAGGGCAACTCTACTGTCGAGGAGGTGCCCTTTGATGCAAAAAAGGGTGAAGAGTGAGCGGAAGTTTGGAAATACGTGGCTGTTTCTTCTATCAAGGCCCCACTGACATCCAGCCTCCTAGTGTGGAACTCTTCTAGGACAGAGGCTCCGGGCAGGTTAACTGGGTCAGGTGGTGTTTTCTGATTAGTTGGAGAAACAAAGGAGAGAGCAGGTGGTTTACAGGCAAGCTGCTCAGAGGTAGTGGAAGAAGAAGTTAACTAGAGGAAAGAGAAATAGACAGATTGTAATCGGGCATTATTTGTGACATTATCACAATATTCTTGGCGCTTGTGTGTTTATGCAAACAGTTCTATTAGATTGTATGAAGAGGCACCTTAAATCTCCATAAAATAGGAGAAATTCTGTTTTGCTAATAAGGCATTGCTTTGAGTTTGAAGTAACATATAAATAAACTGTGAGGCATTATATACAATAGCATATTTATTCCCTAAAATGACCATCAATATTAAATTGTATCCACATATTTCCAGTTAAAAAACAATTCATCGACAAAATCTAAAAGAGTTATCTTAATTTGGAATCACGTCATTTGAAAAGACTGAAACCACCATCAATATAAATTTCAAAATTCACCTTGGAAAATGAAATAAATATTCTATTGAAAGTATCTAAACCATAATATAATAATAATGAATAACAACCCTTAAAAAATCAACATACTTTGAAGCTTGAAATTCTAACACTTGGACTAGCCCTACATATTGGGAAACTAAAAATGCCCCAGATTCAACAGATGCAGCACTCAACATCAGCATACAGTGATAAACAATGAGAGAGTGAAAGCAAGTCCAAAACACAGAGGGAAGCCCAGCTTATAGAAAATATTTTCCCTTATTACTTGCCAAAATGAACACGAAACAAAGGACTTGGTTATACTGAACAGAATGCGTGCTCTCTCGCAGCAAAGGAATCCAGAGAACTTTACGAATGCAGTCTGCCTGAAACAAGGCAGCCCGTCAACTCCACATAAAATGAAGAAATAATGCATCATTGTCAAGAGAGGCTAGGCAGAGCCTGTAAAATGACAAAGTGCATGTATACCTGTGCTATTTTAAAAATCACCCATAAATACTGAAATTGTAAGTTGTTCTGGTCTGGGAAGCTCTTTATTACTCCTTCAAATCTTTAAACAGAGGGTTTATTTTTTCCAAAATTACTGACTTGATCCTATCAATCCATAAGAGAAAGGAAACTACTGTGTCTAATAAAGAATTTAAAGAATTAATTAACATTTATTATCTTATATGTATATATTTTTCACATTACATAGTAGGAAAATGTGTGGGCATAATATTTAAACTTAATGAAAGGTTGATTTACAAATTCAGCAAAAGATAGTTCTTGGTGTTGCTTAAAATATCCATATGAAGTTATCCATTAGCCCTAATGTGAAGAGTTTCATATCATAGAGTTTTGAGTTCTAAAATATATTTGAAACTAATAAATTCAAGCAGCTCACCCCAAACTTCCAAGTCTCTGAGAAAACATGCCCAAAATATTCCTGTTTTTAATATGTAAACTCTTGTGCCTTTGAAACACAGAATTCTTGCCATATAAATAATATTTGAATATATTGGCATAAACCAGAATATCTGAAAATGGGGGATAATTTAAAAAATCAAGCAGAATTCAATCAAATTGAAAAAGAAAGCTTAAAAAATCCCTCACATAAATTTTACTTAAGAAACAAGTCTCTTTGGCCTTTGGTTATATAACTGTTTCATGTGATTAGCCATGAATGAAAAGTCTTCTCATTGTTTCCACTGATGTTCTGTCTCTCTTCACAGATGGAATAAAGTAATTTCAAGACCCAGTAGGGTGCCTTTTTAGGTTATGCCAGAGCTATTGGTAAAAAAAATTATGTTAATAATAAGAGCCCCAAAATTCCATTATCTTTTCAATCATCTTCCAAATAACTTCAGTTTATATGACAAACATTAATTCAAACTGACTATGCATCAAAGTGTCACATTTAAATAGTAGGGCGCCAATAGATTTTGAGGGTCTCACTCAGAGGAAAAGACTATTCTCTTAAACTTCCTCAAGAGTATGGATTCTAATTACCAAATGTTCTACTGCATTAGGTCATATGTTATCTAATATAAGTAACTCAAAATTTTATTGTATTTTAATAGTTGATTATTGAAGAACTTATAAGAAAATAACCAAAAATTCTAAGAATGTTATGTTCATATTAATCTACATGTTTTTATAATTTCCTATTCCATATATCAATAGTGTTCATAATATATTCATTTCTAATTTGCAAACACAACCTGGTATTATTCTAATTTACACTAGTATAAAAAGTGTGGTTTCACATTTTTATAAAATTCCCAGGAGTGAAGAATACATTTTTTAATGAAAAATATTCATTGTCCTGATTTCCACTTATTAATAAATTTTTTTAAAGAGGAACTAAAGACATGAACGATTTTATGCAGAGAGAAAAAACGGATACCTGTCAAGTGCTCAGTCAGTAGCCCAGACTTTCCTTTACTTCTTCCCTATAAACCCCTTACTTCTCAGGTAATGTCTATAAATTATTTATGTCTATTCATTCTCTCCCATTAATACTCCCTCCCCATGCTGTTTGTTACTGGGTTTGTTTCTGTTGCTCTAATTGCTTCACCCTCAAACCTGTTCTCCTTCTTCTCCACTATTTATTTCTAGCCTGATCTTTGTTGATTCCTTTGCTTCAAACACCTTTCAGAGCTACCCCTGACTGTGTTCTCCAATCCCAAGCCCTCCTCTGATTACACACCTCCAAAGTCATTCTCAAAACTCTCTTTCCCTAGAAAGAGTAGCTTGACATTCACAATAATCTCAGGATCAGAGGATACTTGCAACGTTCTGCTGTTATCAAGTGGAAATCTTAGTCATAAATCCACCCGTAGATCCTATATAATGGAGGTCATTAGTTATTTTAACAACCAGTCTCTGAAATGGAACGACCTTGTAAGTTTAGTCAATCTAAATAAACTGTTCCTGTATATATTCATTTTCCCCCTACTGTGTCTATGATATTCCAAAGCATCTGAATAAAACTAAAGTGATTGGTCTGCTGCTGCCTGATGTTCTGAGTAGTTCCCAAGACTCAGACAGCACCAGATGTCAGTCCCATATAGTTGTGCTTTTCTTCCTGAATGTGCACAGCCTTGCAAGGCAGAAACTCCAGAAGACCCTCTGTTCGCACAGTCATGACATTATGCAGCATGGACTCCTAAACTTACCTGCTATCTGTCCTCTTCTCACTGACGGACACTCACAATGTCACTGGGCAGATTCTCAGTCTTTCTTACGTGAACATTTGAATGACATTCAACCTATCATCAGATTGATGATCTCTTACAATCTGATCAAGGTATACCTATGTACAAGATGTCGTCAATAATTTTTCTGTGTCTACCATGAACTAAAGATCTTTCCTTCTTAACAGAGCTATCCAATCCTACCACCCCCATTCCTTGCTATATTGCATATTTTACATATGGAATTACTAAAAGCATATTTGCATTAGGTTTTAGTAATACTTTGTTCAATCTCAACTTCCTTGTGAGTATTGTCAACATTCTAGCCATCTTGGTTTTTTTTACCAATCCACTTGGCAAGTCTTCATTCTTAAGTCATTCCCACCAACTGCCATCATGTTCCTAGACCTAGTCTATTTAAAGCTGCTACTGAAAAAAGTAACACAACCCTGTTTTTTGGCAGGGCTGCTGCACTTCATTTACAAACTGGCTCTGCACATATGCTGGCTGAGAGCGGGCTGAACGTCCTTGTGCCTCCGCAGAACGAGCCCGTTCTCTAGTTTACAGGGAGGGTGATTGGGGCACTGTGACCTCGTGTCCTCATAAATGTGAGGTCTATAGTCTTGGCTGGGCCCTGGACACCTCAGTGATTTTGTTGGCTGCTTTTTTTGTTTAGTTTTCTTTTTCTTTTATTTGGAGCTCAGCTTTTCTCTCCTGTTTTGAACAGCAGGTCTTCTAAAAAGTTAACACTCACCACAAACCCTTTTCCCACCATTCCCTCATTGTTCTCAACAACCTAGAATTCTTTTTCTCCAAGGAAAACTGAGATTACCAGAAAAAAAATCCTATTTTTTTAGGTCTGCTTTTTACTTCTTTTAAGGTAAATTTTCTCCATGTGTTCCAAATCGCAGTAGCTCCTGCCTTCTTAGGGATACATTCCATCACTCCTATGCCATGTACTTGTTCTTCTTTCTTTTTTACTAGCTCTCTCATTCTAACATAAATATAAAGCAGAATCCTCCCAATCCGTAAAAGCAGAATCCTTTCAATCTTCAATCCTTCCATAATAATAAATATCATGTAATGGACTGTAAAAATTTTCACCATTCTCTAGTCTTTGTATTAAACAGGAAAAGTCCTTTTCCTCATCCCTTAATCTCAACTGGCCATATAATTTGTTTCGGCCAGTGTAACATTAGCCAATGTGATACAAGAAGCAGTGGCTAGAAAAGCCCTGTGCATTGGAGCTTACTGCCTTGCTGAATGCAGAACATTGCCATAATATGAATGAGCCCAGGCTAGTTCACTGGAAAATGTAAAACTACCTCTCAAAGAACCAGCCACCAGACAACTAATCACCTACCATTCAACCAGCAGCTAATCACAGACACATGAGTGAACCACAGCAAATATCAGCTGAGCCTGACCCAGACCTGCAGAGCTACCCAGCTGAACCTGGCCCAACTGTGGACCAGCAAATTTCTGTCCTAAATAGAAGGTTGTGTTTAAAACCAATAAATTTTGTCATGGTTTGTGGAAAAAGGTAACCGAAAATGGGTGCATACACATACACTAAGATCTTTGTGGGTCCTGTCTTTCCCATCATTACAGGCCCACGTTTCTCTTTGGTAATTATACCTGAACAATATAGTAATCATTGTACTGCTTCCTGTTTTGTGGCCAACATTCTGGAACTACCCAGAATCCCCTCTTGTATAATCCCCTCTTCTTGAGTATGGGTGGAAGCTGAAGTGAAGGAATTTGGAAGGCCCTAATCAGGTGACTTCAAGTTAATCAGACAGGGGGTTATCCAGGGTGGGTATGACCTAAACAAGTGAGTGCTCTAAAAGTGAATAGAAAGATTAGAGATCAAAGTGGCAGAGAAAATAAATACAAATAAATAAACATATTTTTAAGCCATTAAACATATGGTGATTGTTCTATAGCAACAGAAAATTAATACACTCCCCCCACCAGCTTCTTAACAGTCCTCCGCCCCTCCTCTGCCACAGGCACCGTTACCACCAATGCCCACAACGATCTCTCAAACCTAAAACCAACAGGCACTGGAATTCCTTATCTTTTCTTATTTCTCTTTAAAACTTGATACTTCCAATCTCTCCCTCCTTTTCAAAACTACTTTAGCTGTACCTCTATTTCATCACTAAGTCCTTTTCTTCTCTTATTCTCTTCTTCTATGTTGGTATTTTTCCCCAATTCCCAGAAATGCCTAAGCACAGCTTGTCTGACCAGAAAACTTGTGCTTATATCTTTACATTTTAGCTCATACAATACGAACCTTTCCTGAAGTCCAAGGCTGATTCCCATTTTCCCTCAAACACATTACCTTCACTGTCATTATTTTCAGGTGAATCTGGTTTTCAAGTTCCTTGAAAGTAGGCACTATGTCTTTTAACGTGTACTCACAGAGTGTCTAGTGCATGGCATATGGCCTTCCTGCAGAAATAAAGAAGCAAAGTGCCCTGTGGATGTAGGAACACGAGGACTGAGAGCAGGAAGCCTCCGTAAAGAAGGCTTCATCGCCTTCCTCAGTGGTGATCCCCTCTAACTCCACTGCAGACTCCAGACAGTGAGTAAGTGAGGATACGGGGTGGTGGGAACCGTGGCTCTGAGAGCAAATTCTGTCTTACCTCACGAGAGAAAAAAACTGAGTTCTGACATCAAGTCAAAAGACCCTCCTTTTAAAAACCTCCATCATCTTTCTGCTGGAATTGACAAAGCAACTTGACTTCCCGTAAATGTACTTCCTCTGTCCCTGGAACTAACGGTACAAATAAATGGTGCTTCAGCCAGGAGATGCAACAGGCCACCAGGGATCACAGGGATTCTTCCAGCATCACGGCAGAGCCTGGGTCCTCCCACTGAGCCAGAAAAAGTCTCCTAAGTGTGTCCAGTCTCACCATGGAAAGTGACAAAAAGGTTAAGAGGACAGAATCATATCCTCACCCTAAGCAAAAAGGGAAATAGGGAGGCGGCAATAGGAAGATCACTAGAGAAAAGTGGTTAAAAAAGTAAAATCACCCACTGGTGATTTTATTCAAAGGTGAAAGGGAATCTACTCAGTATTGTGGTGAAAAATTTGCACAGCGACACATGGTTATCAGACTTTAGTGTAGTGATCACATTGTAAGGTTTAATCACTAGATTATACAACTGAAACTAATATAATATTGTATGCCAACTATACTTAAATTCAAATATGAATTAATCCATTTTAATTGGTCAGGAATGTGTACAGCAGTGAAAAGAATGAGGGCCTCTACAGTTTTAACCATCACGGCTGCCTCTAGGCAAGTACGTGACCTAGAGGCCCCGCCCAGAATCTGAGGTACCACCGGGTCACCTCTCCCCTACTCCAGCAAGCCAGGCCCACATTTTGTTTCCTTCCCTCTCCGCCCCACATAGCTCCACTCTGCATGCAGATAGAGTGCCGTCCGGATGATGGTCAGGCGCACAGTGCTTTCTGGAATCTTAACATAAATGCCATTTTTCAGGAAATACTTCCTGTCATTCCAAGCTGGTCCTCCCAGCAGTTAGCAGAATCCAACTTGGAAGTTTCACCTACCAGCTTCTTCCAAAGTCTTTCATCTCTAAACCTCTAAAGCCAACAGTTCTGTATGGATGATCTGTTTTGATAAGCAAAATATGGAGCAAGAGCTAAACCATGAGCCAGGAGTCCCTGCTGTCTTCTTACACTCCATGACAGTTTTCTCTAGGCTGAAAGGAAACTCCATGTCTCTGGTTAAGACAGTTTATATAAGGATGTTGATTTCCTACATAGATCTATCGCAGGGTCATGCAACAAGGAGGAGCATTCACTCGTTTATTCACCTATCAGACACTTTCCAAGCACCTACAAGTGTTCCAGCCATTGTGTTAGGGTGATGGGGACCAGAGGCAAGAAGGGTTTTTTTGTATGATGAGGCTCACACATATACTAGAATAACAGAAACATAAAAAGACTCTTCTAATACAGTGGGTTGGTATGAATAGAGTATTTCATTAAAACATCGAGGCCCTGGGGGTATAAAGAAGATTTGTATGTCAAATGCCCTTGTCCAAATTTGTTGTAACCCCTTTTCCATGGATCCATGAAACCTAGCTACTTAGTAAATATGAGAGCTAATGTCCAAATTTCCCAGAATTTTATGGAAGAACCTCCTTTATTTTGACCTCAGCCAGTTCTGCTGACCTTATTTTCCGTGTTCCTCCCCCAAAGTTCTTACGTCCAAGCTACATTTGAACGAATCTATAAAACGTCTCCCCCCTTGCCTATTCCTTACCCTGTACTGTACCCCACATGCTGCCCTCCTCGACTTCTTAAATATAGTACATTTTTTGTTGAGAACTTACCATGGGCCAGGAACTGCAATGAACAGTTTGTATATAAATATACATATATAAATGTATAAAGTCTCATTATATAATATAGAATCTCATTTGATTTTCATAAGAAAGGTTGATATCATGCCCCATTTTACAAATGAGAAAACTATGGTTTATTGTTACATGTAAATACCCAGAAGAGTGTGGCCACTCAGTTGCTTGTCTCATTTTGGTTTTCCCAGTCCATCCGTCCATCACACGACCTCTTTGCCCTCATCACCCATCCCCTTCTCAATTAGATTTGTGCCCCTAGCACCCCACTCACACTGTTCTCATTAAAGTCACCAAAATAACCTCCTAATTTCTAATTTAAAAAGCTTTGAGGGTGCTGTTCTATTGGACTTTGTTTTACATTTATAATATTTTCATTATATTAAATAGCATTATTTTAATAAATAATAGTATATCATATTTTAATAACAGGCATCAGGCACCTCCTTTGTAGCTGACCTGGTCAGATGTTGGGAACCCTCACCCCACCCTCCCAGAGCAGGACAGAGCACAGAGGAGGTGTGGCCCCCAGCAGGTAATGCAGCACAAGGTTCTAGGGGCTGACCCATGGCAGTGAAAGCATTCCCATATCCCAAATCCAGACTCTGACCAGGTCAAACCCTGCACACCTGGCCTCATTCCTAAACATCTTCTGGTTCTTCTACTGCTCACTGGGGTGAGGGGTTCCCCTTCCTGTCTGACAGGGGACACAGTTTCATCAGTATCTCCTAGTGTTTCATATCCAGCTTTGTCAGCAAAGGGACTTTGATCCTCCCCTTGGCTTTGATCAGGGCGTCATGAATCTCCCAACCTGCCCTTCCTCCCTAACCAAGCAGCAGCATATATTAACCTTCCTGTCGCACTTGGCAGAATTACTTGCTGGTGTACAGTGAGAAAATCTGGCAAGGCAGCTAGAAAACATGAAAACACAGTGTTGCAAAGAAATGCTTCATTCTCCATGAGGTTTCTCAGCATAAAAATAGAAGAGTTATTGTGCTTCGATAACCTAGGTCAGTACTCAAACTAAGTCATACTGCCAGAAAGGTGTTATTTATCAACATATTAGTATAAGAAAAGTCATCCGTTATTATTTTGTATTCCCAAGTTGATCTGATTGATACCAGATTTTATCAAAGTTCTTTCAGACAAACCAGTCTGAGCTTGTTTATGTATAGTTACCTGTCTTTGAACTCTACTACTGTCCCTAGGTAAGATTACTCTTACATCTTTACACCAACACTCAAAAACTTGAATAGAGTATTTCATTATGGAGTATTTTTTTCTGAATTTTATTTATGAGGATTTTAATTCAACTGCTTTCATAGCATTTTTACTTTTGACTTACACTTTACATTTTAAATTCTTTAGAGTTTTTTTAACATAATGTGCTTTTATGTAAACATACCACTACAACCTTTGGAACAAAAAAACACTCAACCCAGTATTTATAATGATATGTTTCAGAGAATACAGTAGCCACTCTGGAGAACAAAACACTTAATAGAAATGGATTTAATGGGGTCTTTACCTATAAAACTTTTACAGTCTGCTAGGATAGATAAGGCATTCACCTAAACAGTTATAATACATACTGTAAAAGAATAATTATAATAAAAGATACTCAGGAAAAAAAGCTATCAGAAGTAAATTGAGAGAGAGCTTGCTTTCCCTGAAAGAACCAAAGTAGATTTCATGAAGGAGTTGATATTCGAGAAAAGACTTCGAATGTGTAAACTTGTGAATAATTTTTCATACAGCATTGAACTTTACCTATGTTCTAGATGCTGCACTAATTGCTATGGATACAGAAATAAACAGGAGACAGACTGGCTTCAAGTTGCTTTTAGTCTAGTGAGGAAGAAAGATAAAATCAACTATTAGAACTCAGTTGAAAGGAGTTATAGTGAAGATTTTCCAAAAAAGGCTACAAAACTATATGAAAAATGACAAAGATGAAGGAAAAAAACTAATCTATCCTGAAATGTCTCTAGAAAAAGGGGCAACTTGAGCAGAACTTGGTATCAAGTAGCCTAGACCAAAATGGCCCAGGTCGAGGGAAGAAAGAAGCATTACACTCAGAGGAATGAAGGGCTCGGGGATGGAAACGTGTAAGGTGTGAACTTTGGTGATAATTTAGGAGAGCTGAAGAACCTAGGTGCAAGATGTGGAGAGAAAATGTCATATAGGTTAGGTTATGAAAAGGTTAAAGTCCAAACGAAGAACTAAAGACATTTTTCAGAAAAAGCCTAATAAATTACTATTACTAGCTAATAGTACTAATTCATAGACAATTCTATTTATTTTTACCAGGTTGACCAGAAAAATCACTTTTTTTATAGAAAAATTAAAATTTCTGATTGAAAAGTTACTGTTGTTGGCATCGAGTAATCCAATCATGGGATAGTCTCTGTACTTTTTATATTAAAATTCTACTACTGACTACATTAAACCTCTCAGGTAACAGTTATCTTATTTTTAGTTCCTCTTGTTTTTATTTCATGATGACCTCTATTTATCACTCAGGAATTATTAAGAAATTATTAAGATAAATGGAAATGGGAACCATGTCTATTCTCAAATAATTCAAGATCCAGTATTCCTCCATTTGTGATAAGATCATTTTCAGCCCTTACTAATGAATCAGGTTGAGCTTTGTCTTTTCATTTGGAGCATTAATAACATGAACCATAACCTCCTAAGTAACCTATGTTGGCAAAAAAAATCCCAAGGTGCATGTTTAGATTGACGTATATATACACATACATATGTCATATATATATCTTGTATCATCACACCTACATCTTCTTCAAAGGTACCCCATCAAATTACCAGTACTCTCCACTGACTATGGAAACTCCCACATCTCCTATTGGTTATTCCACTATCTTCCTGAGACAAGAAAAAAATGTTTAAGCCTATCGTACTTACTGAGAATATGTTAATGTGGTTAGAAGATTTTAAATAACTAGCTGAGAATAAACCTCAAAAAGAAATGAATGTTTTAGTCCAGGAGACCCAAGTACAGATAACCCAATGTGAGTCTTCCATCCCCACAAGACAGAATGAGGATACTGGATGCTTGGAGGAGATATGAATACATCATCAGGAAGTCAGTGAAGGCTACAGAAATAAAGATGGGGTGGCACCCAAAATCAGATGCCTACTTTACAGTTTTGCATGAATCCTAGTAGCAGCAAAAGGCTAACTCACTAATAAAAATGTTCCTTCCCCCAACTACTTTGGAATGCTTGTAAATTCCTGATCTGGTAGATTCTAAACAGAACATCTTGGTACTAACTCATGCTTACTGTCTGGGGCAACTCCCCATCAGCTATTTACTCCAAAGCCAGCCTCTGCATTTCTGATATCCTACTATAACTTGTCCACATCATATTAAAATTTCATTACAACAAATAGCCAATGACAAACTCTCTCTATTTTTCCCTTCAAAATCTTTCCCTAACTTTCTTTCTTTGACATTTCTTTCTTGCCATCAGAGACACAGGAGTTCTCCTACTGCACCAAAGACTCTCTACCTTTAAAAAGGCATTCAATCTTGCTGCTAAGTTTTGGGATGGGATCTGCTCCCTACTTCACTCAGGCAGCCCCACACTGGAGGTTTCCAAGACAACAGACAGCCTGGAACAAAGGATATGTAAACAGTATTTCTTTTTCTTATAAGCAGGAAAACCTACCTGCCCATGCTTTTGCTGAGAGGCCATCCCATGGGTCATTTCAGGGTGTGATGGGGCCTTGAGGTTTGTTGCCTGTGTTTTGGGACGTACCACATCAGAGACCAGACTGGAGGAGATAGCTAGAGACTTGGGCCGAGTAGCTGTGGTGCCCACTCCCACTGGGGGAGTTTGTTCAACTTTTCTGCTTGTAGCTTCATCTTCCCCTTCAGAGTCCACAATAAAAACATATTCAGCTTTGAAGAGGCCACTTTGCTGCATTTCTTGAGGTTCGTTTGCTTTAAGTTCCCTTACTTGTGAAATCTTTCCGCTGACTTCTGAAGGATAAGTCGATGTTCCTGGGTCTCTCTTCTGGTGGCTCCCAGCATTCAAGGTCAAGTACTCATTGAAATTTGACTGCAATAAATGTATAGACATAAAAGCATTGACATTGGTTTGATACTTGCTTTTTTTTTCTATGCACACTCAAAAGCTTGATGTGCATAAGGACAAGACTTTATAAAAACATACTTAAATATCAAGAGAAATTAGGTTGGAGTTAACAGTTAACTTTTACTAGCCCACCGGTTTGTCCAGGTCTAAACCCAAACAATGTAGGGCCCAGAATCAACATCAACAAACAAAACTGCTTTCTAAAAAATCATGAGATGACTTTTTAAAAGGAGAAAAAGAGAGCAATGTTTTCCATGAAGATATTCATGAAACAAAGGGAGATTGATCAAGGGTTTAGTTAATGGTCAAGCAAAACCTATATATTTCATAAAAGCCAGGGAATAAAGGAAATCCCACTGAAGGATTCTAAAAGAATGGAAATCTCTGCAAAAGTCTGAGCAGAAAAATAATATCAGAACAAAATGCACGGGTATTAGACAAAACAACCTATGCTAATTGGGAAAAACCTGTGACTAGGACACCAAAAAGATAGATATTTTTAGCACAAACTACTTTTTTACTATTATTTTATTTTAGATTTGTAATTCTAAATCTTTTCCCATCCAATTTTTTTCTAACACACAGAAAGTGTATCAGACCAGGGGTAAGACAGTTTTACCACACTAACAGAAGGCTTTGTTCTAAAAAGACAGTAGCTACGAATGCTGAGAAGATCCGATATTAATTTTCTTGGTTTTGATCACCATACTATGTTTGTTATTCTTTCTCTACACTTTTCTTTAAGTTTGAAATTATTTAAAAATAGACAGTTAAAGAAGGTGCTAATTAAACTAAAATAATTTCAACTATGGTCATAAATTTAATGTATGATAATATATGTGTATGTGTTTGGTGTGTGTGAAAACACAATAGAAATCAACCATCGATTAGGCACAACTAAACTAAGGACATCACTGTATACATCGATTCCACATTTCTCAGTTGATGATGATATAGTCAGAATAAAACAAATTGTCTCTGATTAGGATTTCTCTGATAATGGTGATTTCACATATTAATTACAATACTATATAGTAATAAAAACTCAAGATGGAAGGACATTTAAATTAAAAATAGAACTATTCAGTGACAAATTGCTTCCTACAAAAAGCAATGGAATAACTAAAAAACCAGCAAAAAGTTAAACTAATTCTTGAAAACATCATTAATGCTCTAAAACAACTCCCTTTGTCCATAGTTTATCATTCTCTGCTCCTTTACTCTGATGTTTTTTACAGCATTCATCAATACCTAGATTTGGTTATACACTTTTCAGTTTTTTCACTGTCTGCATTTCCAGTAACAAATAAGTAATAGGTGCCTGTATTCACTCAGAATCCATGTAACATGTTGTCAGTTGATAGTTGTCAAATATAGAAAGAATGAAGGGTTATTTACCTTCTTTGATTATAATACTGAACCATTTAAAACACAGAAAGAAAAAAAGTTTAATCTCATTTTGATGACATAGTTGTATGTGGATCATTGCAATCATCAGATGAATGTCATCATTTCAGAAGGCTTTGGCGATTTACAACCAACATTGGTTCATATAGCTACAGTCTCATGTAACAATAGCACCTAATAACAAAGGATATGATGAATAGATTACATGTAGTTGAGTACTGTTAGGGAGAAACTTCCCAGAAGAGCCTTATTCAGGATTTCTCTGAAATAATTTGGCCCCAATGATCTTGAAATAAGATAGCACTGAAAACCTCAAAAACATTAGTCTATTACTGCTTGCCTATAAGATGTTTTCATATATATAAGGTAAATTAGAATATTTCCTGCCCTTCCAGTTGGCTCAAGAATACCACAAGTTCCTTCCAGTCACATTTTATTTTAAATAAGACAGTATTACAACACATTTTAAAGGGAATTTTTTAAAACCACAATGTCATTATTCTAGCACAAGTCATTCTCAACAAAAGGTTTTTTTTTAACTTCATTTTCAGTCTTGGTCTCATTTTAGAAAGGTATGACCAGGGCATAAATACAATTTTATAATCTGTTTTGTTACATAATATTATAAGGGTAACATTTTTCATGGAATTACATAATTACTATAATTATACTTTGTCAAGGTGATGTATTATCATGTTCTTAACTTTTCTGGTATTAGGCTGTTTTTATTTTTTTCTAATTTTATTTCTCTATAACATTTTTCTGCTTTTGTCCTATTTTGGGGGATAAACTTCCAAGAGTTAAGTTATTGAAAGACTATGAACAGTTTTATAAAATTTGATAGAGGTTTTCCACCAAAATTGTACATATTCACAAAAGAAGCACCAAATTATGAGCATGCAAATATCTCCACAGTTACCCTCACAATGGGTATTCTACCATTATCATGTTGCTAATTTATTACGTGTAAGGTAGTTGCACCTCATTGTTTATCCTTGTATTTTCTTTCAAAATAAGTGCAAACTTCTTTTAAATTTTGTTTTTTACTATTTTAAGATACATTTGAGAGAAGGGAATGTGCAAGGAGTCAAACAATAGTATATCAACTCAGAAAGTTGAGAATAATGTATTCCAGATAACCTGGAATTAGATAACATTTATGTTCCTATTACATAATTATATTTCTGGTCAACCTTAGATTTCATGGTCGTCTCACTTTAAGCAGAGGAAATAAACATTCACCCAAATCTGTAAGTCATTATTATGATAATTTAATGTAAATTGCTGGATATAAAAGAGAATAAAAATAATCCTACCCTATTTACAGTTTCTGGATTCTTATCACTTGGTTCCTCAGGAATTTTAACAAGGAATTTAGAGATGTCAGCCAACTGAGAGTGGGTTGGCAATCTTCTGACAGTGGGGACAAATGTGAACATCAAAGGTTTGGCTCCAGAATCACCAGAGGAGACCTATGAGACATGTAATAAATTAGGCCTGCAGTCTTGTCAAATGCTTATCTTGACTTTTTCTTTTTACAACATGATATTTATCTCATTTATTTAGATAAGTTGCCCATTCTCCTATGATCGTGTATACGGTTGCCAAAGAAAACAGCTAGAAAAATAGTCATAGCATATCAGATTCTTTTTTATAATACTATCTTTCGGAAAAAGCAATACAACCCTAGGAGGACTTGCTATAAGGGATAACAATAAAATAACAGGTGTTGATCTCCTAGAATATCATAGGGTGTCTCTACCCCTGTGGATTCATCACAAACACAGCCTTCAGTCTGCTTCAAAATGGACTTTTACCCATTTAACCCTGGGTTAGCAGGTTCGATTTGGTTCATAATCACCAGGCATGCAAGAAGCTTCCAACATTTATCATGAACAAGAATACTAAATATGGATTTAAAATTAGAAGTAAACTTTTCTCGTTATCAGGATGTGAATGTCTGCTAAAAGATATATTTTATCTTTTATTCATTCTTTATTCATTCAAAAGTCATTTTGTTAAGTGTTTTCTGTGTGACAGGCAGTCAGGAGCTAGATACACAACAGTGAATAGAAGACAGTCAATAGACCACTCACAAGTAGAAAGAGAATACACACAGAATACTGAGGAAAAGGTGATGAGGGGAACCTACCTACCCAACCTGGGAAGCTCTAGGGAAAAAAATAAAACGCCTGAAATTTAAGTCCCAGTGAAGAGGAAGATAAAGGTGTCCCAGGCTGAGAAAACCAGCTGAGAGCAGGGAAAGCCGCAGCAGTATGGGCTGTGGATCCAGCTTGCACATTGTCCTGTTGCCAACAGAGAGCCACTGTGCTCTGTAAAGCACTATACATTGGGAAATGACGTAGTCACATTAGAATTTTAGATAATACTGGTTTTGAAAGACACGAGGCCAGAGACAAGAAAGAGAAGTCAGTAACAAATAGATTGAAAACTAAACAAAAAGGGAGGAAGAGAAGATGGTGCTATAGTTTTCCCTTTCAAGAAGTATGGATAAGAAGTAAGGAGAAAGGTTAAAAGCAGTTCAGACAGGGAGGTAGGGTCAAAGAGATGCCTTTTTGTCTGTAATGAGATAGACTTGAACATGTCTGTCGACTGAAGGGATGAACCAGTAGAGAAACCAGGGATGAAAGTGGAGCAAGATCTTGGAGGGAGCAGGCAGAATAAGTTAAGGAAACAAGAGAAGAAACATGGTCTCCTTGGAGTCCAGAGAAAGTGAACTAAGATAAAGAAAAGCTCCTGAGCATGATAAAATAGGGAGAGTGGGAAGGTGAAGGGAAATCACTTTTGATAAAATAATAACCATGATAAAATCAGCCCCACCTAGTCAGAGTGACACTGGCCCTGTGCTGCCTCCATGACTCCATCACAAAATATATGATGTGCCCTGGTAAGGTCCCTACTCTCCCTTCCCTTCAAGTTGTATCACCTGTCTGTGCCTTGGACAACTTGGACCTTATCTCAGCATGTGCTTTAGGATCATGTCTGTCCCTGTGAGGAACCCAGGCCTCTGAATCACCCCTCAGTCCCCATGTGCTATGTGGGCACCCCCAGTTTTGTTTCCACCTTGTATTATGTTCCAACCCTTGAAACACACTGTCTGATATTCTGTCATCAAAAAAATCCTTCATATCATCTTTAACATTTTCTCTAAATATTCTAGCTCTAACTAAACTACGGTTCCCTCAGAAGGACTCTCATTTCCAAGAAGCTCCCTCAATGGGAACTGTTTTCTCTCACACTAGGCCTGGGAGTAGAAGAGGTTTGCTCCTTATTCCTTCTTACTGCTTCCAAAATCTTCTTTTCTTTTACCTAAAAACTTCCACTCTGAATCTCATGTCATCAGTCTAGATTACTCACTACCTCTCCTTGTAATAGTCACCTGTCCACACCCAAATCAAACCCTCTTTTCTTTGAAGATTAAATTCCTAGTTCAATTCTACTCCCTCTAACACTATGCTTTTTATAATACCCAATCTCATACCTCATGAATAATTTTCCCAATATTGTGTTGCCTCGATCTCTACCCTCCTTGCCTCTCACATCCCCAGCCTAGACCAAGAGCTGCAGTCCTTCCATAATTTCAGTTTTTTTTTTTTTTAATTCTCTGACCACCACTTCTTTTCTTTCCATACCATTCCCACTAACTTTCCAACCCCGGCGATTCTCAGAATCCATGAAAAGGAAAATCTATTGATCCTTCCAACACCAGGTTTTCCTGTACTTTGTTTTAACCCGCATGCCTTCACCAAAGGACTGCATTTACCACGATCACTCCCATGCATACCCCTCCCATTTCTTACCCTCTCTCGCGTCATCATCCCCATTTGGGTAAGTCACAGTCCTCACTAAATCTAACCCATACCTCCTGTACACCTGCATCAGAGACGTAACTGTGGCTACGGAAAACCTCATGACCGTGCGTAGTGGTTTCACCTCAAATTTATGACTCTGAGCCTCAAGCGGGCCCTTCAGTGTTGCTCTACAATTACACGTAGTTCCATAGCCAATTCACTCTCCCACTTGCCTAGAAAACTCATATCTTTTTCCTTTCTTTAAACCCCCAACATCTTGCCTAGTCTTTCTCTGAGATGAAGACTTTGTTTCTCGTTCCACTGAGATCACTGAAACAATCAGAGAAGAACTTCCAAGGTCCCCATCACCACACCTATTCACGTGGCCTCCATGTCTGTGTCCTTTAATGTGGCCTTCAGTCCAGCCACAGTGCTCCTACTAAACACAACTCTCACTGAGCATTTTACTTTATACTTCTTTTTATTTACTCAGCAAGGTCTTCCTAGATGCCTACTAAATGGGAGGCGATACTGCAGGGGTTGGTGATACAGCAGTGAACAAAAATCTTTACCCGAATGGAATTTACATTCTAGTGAAAGAAGCTGTAAAAAAGACAATAGTTATAAGCTACGAATATTGGCTATAAGATGGTTGCAATAACCCATGGAAGAGAAAATGTTAGGTTAACTTGGGTTGCCACAGTTAATAGTGATCAGAAGTGTTAAACTTCTAGCAATGTTTTAAAAGAAAAACTTAGAATTTGCTGAAAAATTACATGTGGGATATAAAAAGCAAACATGAGTCGAGATGAGTACAAAGTTGTTGACCTGAATAATTTTAAAAAATAATGAGTTAGTATTCACTGAAATGGGGAAAACAACAGGTGAGGCTGGTTTGAGAATGAAGATCAAATGTGATATGCCAAATACACACCCCAGTGGAAATGTGAGTGAGGAAGCAAGTTCAGAGGAAAGTCTGTGCCAGAGATAAAATTACTAGGGTTGTTAACCAATATATGATATTTAAAAACATAAGACTAGATGGAAACGCCAAGGGGGCAAGCACACATAGAAAAAGGGGATCCAAGACTGAACGCTCCAGATTCTACCATTAAGTGGTCCGTCCGCAGTAGAGGAAGAACTAGGAGAGATGACAAGGTGGTGAGAGTTTGAGAACAGGAATTCTGGACAATTATAAGGTCCAGGCTTTGGCCTTGAGGCTGAGTGTCTGAGACAAAAATGCAGGGAGGACACTGAGATTGTGAAGGTTAAGGAACTCTGGGACAAGAATGTTAATAGGGCAGTCCTTATGAAAACACAAGACATGCCGGGTGACAGAAAGACTGGGCTGGGGAGAAAGACGGTGGCTAAGCATGGAGGCTCTACTGAAATTACAGGCCTAATGAACTAACTCTGGACCACTTACCACAGGACATATCTTTCTGGTAATTTAACAACTAAAATGTCTACACCTTATGAAAAAAATGCATATTCCTTAGGGAGGTTAAATACACAGACAAACCCTCTGAGCCAACTTTTATTTTTTAATATGCTTTTCAGCCTGGAAAGCTATTTGTCATTATTCCATGACTGCAGTCATGTTACAATTCCCAGATGTCAGCTTATTATCGGAAAATGATAAATCAATGCTCTCCTTTGTAGGAGAGAACATTAGATTCTTTGTGAGATTTGGAAAGCCCACTGGTCTTATCAGCAATACATAATGCAACACACTTTCTACACGGATTATTTTCTAGGAAGCGCTCTGCATAACTCATCTCATCAATATCATGATCGAGGGAGAGGTTTTAGCAAGGAAATCTTTGAGGGTAGTTCAGATAGTTCATCACAGACTTTCATTTAGAAGTCAAAGAAGAGGTGACAGTGCAACTTTGTCCCCACCTATGGTGACTATAGGTCTATCTTGGTTTCATCCAAATGCAATTTAAATACCAATACAGCAAAGCCTTCAGTATGAGCACCCCATTGTTATGAAATGCATATAACCCTTATTAAAAGTAAGTGGCTTTGCTTTCTAAAGCATAGAAAATAATGAAAATTTACTAAGCTTTGCACAATTTGGGTAATTCAATATTACTTAGACCTCTATAAAATACAAATGGATCTTCACTAGTTTGAATGGAAACGGACGCTTCAATGAATAAGCTGTGCTTTTATGACAATGCCCTCAAAAGGATGTCTGAACATAACCACAGGTTGACATTAAAAGCACCTGAAAAGAAGGAAAATTATTTCCTTCCACTTCATGTGTTGTAATTTCCCTATACAAGTATCCATGTGCTACATAAAATTCCAGGTGTGAACAAAATTTTTAAATTTTAGTTTATGTCATTGAAAAATAACATAAAAATGAAAAATCTAATAGGACTACAGACTCATTCATCTTCTTAGGTTACTGCAGGAGAACAAGATCAGGAACAAGTTCCTGTCCACACACATTCCTCAGAAGAGCAATCCAAAAAAGAGCAATGATTTGGCATTCTCTTTCAAGCTGGGAATACAATGTTAGCACGGAGCTCTTTTCTCTGCTTTTACCTAGCATCCTCTTATCTTACCAAAGACGTTCAAATTTTTTTGTATAGAATTTTCATTGGAAAATGATTTGAAATTACACCAGCTACACTATGCAACATTTAGACGAAGAGATAATTTATGTGGGGACAATTTTTAGATTTAGAACTTCCTGAGAGGTTATATTAACTGCTGAAATGGAGCTAGCGGAAGGGGGGAAAAGCGACCACTATACATTTGCCCTCTTTTCCTGCATGTACTCCAGTGTTAGCCAATAGACTGCTGAATCTCTTCTTTTAGGGAAGAAAAAATAATAATTGCTGTTTACCGCATACGGTGGCCAAGTTCCATTGGAGCCCAGAAATGAATCGCTATGGTAATGAAAAATCATTTTCCACACAAAGCAGGAACAGATGCATGTTAATACCGTTGCATTGGTTAAATGCTAATTAACATGTTCCGTTGTCAGTGCTGTTTAAAATCACATCTTCCTTCCTATCCTTAGGAAACTATTTTAATAATAGAAATTAGAGCTGAAAAGATTAAAATCTTTTCCTAAATATGGTTTCAAGCACTTGAAACTTTTGAGACTGTCGCCTTCTCACCAGGCAGCCAAATAATTGAAGAAACTGTTCTCCCCCCGTGCCATGAGGCAAACTGCTCCTTTGCTCAGTTCCGGGCTGCAATGCCTTCCTTTCTTCTATTTTCCTAGTTCTCTTCCGATGTTGACACCCCCACTCACAGATGGCCACTGGCTTCCTTTTGAAAAGAGACATTACAGGACGTCTTAGCGTTGACACTGCGCCAAGGGCAGTCCTGATCATTCTCTTTAGCTCCCCAGTGAGCAGTTCTGCCTTTACAGACGCTGAAGGTAACATTTCACTTTGAAACATACGCGAATTTATCTACACCCAGGCAGCTCTCCCATAAGCCCTCTTGCAGCAAACACCACAGAGCACAGCCTTTAAAAGTTCTTGAAAGCATTAAGGAAAGACTCCCTTTTACCTGGGGTGTGGTCTGAACGCTCCCTGTTAAGATGCACGAGCTCATTTGGAGGTAATAGCTCCCGCAGTCCCTCGGAAGCCCCTATTCTGGAAGCATTGATTCATCACATAAGGGAGCGAGCAAACCAATGATGAGGTGGGAAGAGAGCCTCGCACTGAAACAACACACACACTCACACAGAAAAAAAGAAATTCTAAAAAGAGGTAAAGTGGAATCCTCCCTGAACTGAATCCTCCCTGTTATCAGCTCCAAGGAGATTTATGTGTAGACAACTTTTCGATTTGGAAGTTCGTGAGAGGTCATATTGACTGCTGAAATAGAGCCAGCAGAAGGAAAACAAAAGTCACCCACAGATACACGTTTGCCTTCTTTTCATGCATGTATTCCAATTACATATTCTGCAAAAAGGAGAGAGAAGCCAGATTGTACAGCATTAAGAAGCTGATTGAAGGGCCAGAGCATCTGCCAATCTCAGTGATCAGCTGGTCACACTCCCTGAGAACATTCAGAGGTACAAATATATGCAAACACTGTGTCTAAATAAAAAAATGAGAAAGCATACAGTGATCATTTCAATGATATAGGAGCATCTGCAGTGACTGAGGCTTTGCTATGAAACAAATTAGCTATAAAATAAAGCTTGGAATCAAACATTCATCAAAACAAACTTCCATTCCAAGGTTTTTAGAAGACAGTGAGTGTCCTACATGCAGACAAACAAACCTCAAAACTTCACGCATGAAACTTATTGGAGCCTTTGGCTTTCTGTATTTCTATTTTGTAAGTATTGATTTCTCTCCAAATCGGTAATATCTATATTTACACATTGACAGTGAAAGATACTGTCTCCCAAGAGCTGGGTGTAGACTAAAGAACACGGGATCAAGAATAAAGCTTTTATGTTAAGGACCTGGATTATGCCTCTTAACATTTTCAATGTAATCAAAAGCCTGAATTTGTGGAAACATTACAAGTCAAATCATCATTAAAGTGATGCCGTTAGCACACAGGCAAAACACATTCCAAAGAACACAGTACTTTTTGACCTAGAAAATGATCTAAAATTTTTAATATAATTTCTGTTATATCACTAAATCATGTACCTTTTCTATGTTGTGTATACTTATGAGTATATTTTATATACTCAAAGAGGATATAATATCCTCCTGTCTCCAAAGACCTTACAGTCCAATTGAGAATATAAAATGGGTATACAAATAACAAAGGTATGAAGCAAAAAAGAAGAGAGAGAGAAAGAAAGAAAGAAAATGTCCCACACTGCAGTTCTCAAACTTTGCACATAAACTGCTAAAGAGCTTATTAAAATGCATTTTTTATTGAGGATGTCTGGAGTGGGGCCTCAGATGCCACATCTCCAACTGAGGCCCTGTTCCTGGTCTGTGATAGTGCAAGTTGTGACAACTTAAGAAGAATTTCTCCAGCATGGGGAGATCACAGTTCCCTGGAGTAACTCAGGGAGAAAGGAGCATTTGGGCTACACTTAGAAAGATGGGGAATAGAGAGCTATAAAGATGGGGAAGAACAGCACTTATGGCACGCAGAGAAAAAGCTTGAGTGAAGGCACCTCTCAGAACTGCAGGAAGCAGCAGGTGTAGTTGAAAAGGACGGGACCCTGGGGTCAGCTGTATCCCGGCTGAGAGACCCAGGAGAAGCTGCTGAACCTCCCGAAGTCGCTGTCCTCTCACGGGTGCAGTGTGGATGAGAACAATATTTCTTTCACAGAGTTCTTGTAAGGATAACAATTAAGTTCAGCATGTAAAGCTTTAACTTTATGCTAGCAAATATTTACTATATTTAACCCTGTTAGGGCCGTTGTTATTTCATTTGGTAAATAACATAAATGAGCATAAAGGAAAATAAGACTAGAAAAGCAAGTCAACTCTTAATGATCAAAGGTCTTAAATTAAAATGTTTTCATTTACTCAGTGGGAAATAGGAATGAAGAATATATATTCTGTTATATGTATTATTATCTATTGTATGTCTAATAACTATTATATGCATATATAAACCAAACATAAAGCACTGACAAACTCTGAAACCATTCACCCCAGAGTTCCAGTGTACGGCTCCCCAGGGGGAAGTAACAGTCAACTCCTTCATCAGTGATTCAATCCATGTATTCTCAGTGGATGCAAACAACTGAAGTTCTCGTACAGCTTATTCTATTTTTTTTCTTTTATTACCTCCCCAAAAAGAAAGCAATAATTTCTCACGTTACACAGTCAAATTTAGGAGAGGAAATACTGCGGCCCCTATACTTTGCCCTACTTAAATTCTTCCTTGAATCATTTAAATCATAAAACCACATAAATTAATCAATAACAGGGTGGGGCAAAAGTAGACTTATAGTTGTTCATATGGAAAATGATACAATAATTAATAAAAATAATAATACAAGAATAAGCTGTATTTTGCATTCCCACAGCTGTAAACCTACTTTTGCCCCACCCAGTAATTGGTATTTTCCTATGTTTCCTATGGTATTTGGTATTTTCCTATGGTTTCCTATGGTATTTTCCTATGTTTCACTAGTCATTTTCTTTCCCTTATTTTATCAGTTTTATTAATTAATAATTATTGGTGTTATAGACTATCATATTGAAAGAAGTCATAATTTTACCTTAAAAACACATAGTAGTCATGCATTATAACAGCATTCATTAGCCATATGATTAATAACTACATATAGCATCAAAAAGCACATAAATTTAGGATAATATCTATAGAAACCATCCTTATTTGAATAGAAAATGATGGCGCTTTTTTTTTTAAAGATTTTATTTACTTATCTTTAGAGGGGAAGAGAAGGAGAGAGGGAGAGAAACATCAATGTATGGTTGCCTTTCGTGCGTCCCCTGCTGGGAACTGGCCTGCAGGGAACCTGCCTGCAACCCTGGCATGTGCCCTAACTGGGAATCGAACCACGATTGTCTGGTTCGCAGGCCTGCATTCAATCCACTGAGCTACACCAGCCAGGGCCTGATGGCACTTGATTAAGGAAGAAACAGACCCCAGGCTTGGATGATGAAAAGCAAGTTGGTTACTTCTACAAGGTGGAAAAGGGGACGTCTGTCCCCCAAGCACAACACATTTCCAGTGGATTAGAAGGGTGACGGAGGGTCTGCCCAAGACCCTGAAGCATTTTATAAACACAATCTTTTAATGATGATCTCTCTTCAACTAAGAAGAACAAACTGCTCTTTTGAACAATCTTTTTCCAGAAGAAAAGAATTTGTCAAATTTTGCAACAAATATAATCCAAAATTCTCTTTAAAATCTGGCATTATAGATGGCTGAAGTAGGGCATCCTTCACCCTTATTACCAAACAGACATTATTACAATAACTTCCAGCCAAAAGACTTTTAAGATATTGCTTTTTAAATAAATAATATAGAACAAATAGTCTTTCTTCCTGACATGGGAAACAAATTTGAGAAATAGTAGATTAGTCCACAAAAGTTTGCCAAGAAACATGTGACTGAATAGATCCAGCTGCCAAGGCTATTTGGGTGCCCAGTTATTTGTTCTTTATGCCTTGTGCTTGATAAACAAAGGTACTACAAGTACCATCTATTTATCTGCATAAACACCTGTTGAGTGCCAGGCACTATTTTAACTGCTGGGAGACATCAGGATAAAGAAAACTTGGACTCTCATGTTAACACAGGAGATAATCTCATAAGTGAGACATCTTTATAAGTTACACTGGTGGTAAGTAGAAGAGAATGCACGGTGACATGCTGGATACAGGCCACATGGGGAAATGGTCTCAGGTCATTCCCGGGGTCCTTTCACTCTTAGCCTCTGGACTCAGTTTCTGTTTCCAGTGACCAACATTGGGACTTACTCTGGTTTAGCCCTGAGTGGTGTTTTCCTCTGAGGATGAGAATCAGCAGGAGTTTGGATCCCCATCTCCAGAGTAATATGTGATTCTGGAGATCCCAATCAGGACTATCCCAATTCACAGGCTCGGAATTGGGTGTGTGCTATTTAAAGTGAATTCTGACCTCTTGTCAAAAAGATGTGAGATTCCATCACAGCCGGAGTTTGGCGTCATCTAGATTGCTTACTCTCCCATTATCACAGCTTGTAGATTTTCTTCTCTTTAGGGTACACCATCTCAGTTAAAATAATATAAGGAACCCTCCTTAATTCAAGTAAACCAGAAGCTACCATTTCAAAAAAAATCTAGCACCTTGTCTCATGGCCAGTGGAGCAATGGATAAAAAGAAAAACCTAGCACCGAAATGAGGCTATTCGACCTACTTAGATATTCAGAAGAAATAAATAGTCCTTATGCATGGTAGAGTTTGAAAGGGGAACAGAGAAAATGATAAGAAATATTTATCCATCAGGGATCGTGTCTGATGGTAACTCTCCTTTGGTTGAATCACTTTCTTAGCTTGGTTGCTGTCATACCATTTATCTGCCCTTGTCCTCTTCCTACACCCTGGACCTCTCTCCTGTGTCTGTTTTGTGCCGTCCAACCCTTAAATTTTGAAATAGCCCAGGAGTCACACCTTCCTGTCACATGTTCCAGGTCCATCAGCTATAAACCCACTCGTGACAACTGTTTACAGACAATACATTCAACAACCCAGGAATATGAATTGACTAAGTGGATGAAGAATGAACTTAAAGATCTCAAAACATGTCCGAAGAGGGACTAACAAAGAGTGGAGAAAACAGCTAGAAATAAAGCACATTATTTAATCTTAATACTCAGAGATTCCATAGTGAATATTTTTATAGCAGTCATGAGAGAAAAAACCGAAAACACAATCTTAAAATTTTATTGGTAAATAAATAGAGTGATGCTAGCATCTTTAGAGTTTAAATCATAATTTCATAAAATAACATAAGAAAATATTTGTTTCCAATATTACTGTTGGTATAATATGATTTATATGTACTTTATTTAAAATAAAAAAGGAAACAACGGCATCCTATTTTATGTTTCAGATATGTTTACATATGAAGAATACCCTCAAAAAGTCTTTATCATGTTCTACAGACCAGTATTTTATCAGTATTACTCAGTTTTAACAATGACAAAAACTGTGCTCAAACAAAAACTGTGTTACTGAAATGGCTCAAACATTAAAAGGTTTAATGGATTATTTTTAAAAACTTTGAGTCTTCACAGTCAGGCTCTGCCCCCCAGGGAAGTCAAGGACCTCCTCCACACACAGGGTATATTGTCACAGAAAAGATCGACAACCAATATTTTGTAATTAAAGTCACATCTTCACTTTCAGAAGCAATTGCATTTCAAATTAACATCCTTATACTTGAGTAACATAAAGAATAGGCCAAATATACATGTAAAGACATGCACATCAAATAAATGTCTACTGCTTATTATACATATTTTATATTTTGTTTTAACTCATTTATTTTCATTTCTACTCTATAGCAATACATGACTTAGCAGAATAACTGAAGGCAGATGTCAGAGAGCCATCTTTTGTAGCTTTTGCCTTAGATTGGAAGAATAAACTAGAGAGCAATATAAGAGTAGAGCTCCATAATTGTATTTGCAGTATAGTAGAGAGAACATGGGCATTAGGTTAGAGAGTACTGGTGCTGTATTCCCAACCTTCTGACGTGTATTAGCTGTGTGACCTGAGGCAGACTCTTGATCTCTCTGAGCTCCCTTTATTTATGACCATAGAGTTTATCCCAGAAACTGAGATGCTCTCCAGCATATAAGGCAGGCAGGGGCACAATTAGAAATTTTACTGTAGGACAATAGGCATAAAATGTAACTATCTGGGGCAAACCAAGATATAATCAGTCTAATTATTTGCAATTCTATAACAACATCTCAATACTGTGGTGAGGTGTTAAAATAGCATGATATAGTATTCTGTATAAGAAGTTTGACAACACGTGCGTTCAGTAATGGCCACGACTCCCTTCTCAGAAATAGGGTATTGGTTAGGGCTGGGGATGACATGCGGCGAGAGGCAGGATGAATGACTGACACGCTACTTCCCCTGCTCGAGATGCTGTTCCGCAATCTTCTCCTAGTTAACTCCTCTTCACCCTGATGGGCTCTAAGAAACTCAGAGATTTCCATGGTGAGTCACTTTAATTTGCATCATGAAAGTGACACAATTTCTGACACACAATGTACCTCATACAATTGCTACCTGAAGACTCCTTCCCTGCGCCTGCAGGTTAGACACAGCCTCCTGTTGTACACTCTTGGTGCCTCATACTTCTTCACAGTATTTGCTGCTATTAAATTCTATGGTTATATAGTGAATTCTTTAGTATCTTGCTCCAAAATTGGAACATAAGCACCAGGACAACAGGAAAATTTTATTTTGTTCTCTGCTACAGCCCTATCACATAGTGTGTGTGTGTGTGTGTGTGTGTGTGTGTGTGTGTGTGTGTGTGTGAGGCGGGGCAGTGGATAGATGTCCATTAAATAAATGAATGATTGTGTATATTCATGATAGTCGTATGGAACATTCACAGAGGGCAAGAGAGATTTCTGTCTTCAAGAAACACACAGTGTCAGGGTTCATGGAGCAATAAGAGTGATTTAATCATTGTGTGATTTTGTTACTTTGAAGATAGAGCATGCATAAAAATAGCAACCCACACCGAACACCCAAGCTGTGAGTGTGTTAGGCATGTATGGAAGGCACCAGCACCCACAGGGTGTGTGAGGGACCAGGGTGCGTGAAGCACAGTGGGAAAAGCATCTCTATCTAGATGTCCCCTGTCACTCTCTACAGCCGTAGTCTGCCACCCTGGCCACCTCACACGCTGCACCCACTAGTCCCAAAAACAGATTCTGTCCAACATATAACACATGTCAATGCAATTTAACAAGTTGTATGTGAGCTTCTCTTGATATTTAATATACATCATCTCTTTTATTTCTCAGCAAGCCAGCACAAGAATATGATTTCCGTTAGACAAAGGGGAGTAAATTACTCGTTTAACCAGCACATGATGCAATTGGATTTGAACTCAGATCTGCCTGGCTAGAGCCTAGGTTAATGGTGACTCTTATTTGCTGACTGCTTCTGTCAGCTTCACCTTAGAAATACTCATCTGCAGGGAAGCAATAAGAAAGGTGACAGCACGGGTTACTTGGCAATGCTGTAGCCAGCAAGGCTTTTGTTCTTAACATGGCTCCTACCCAGGGCAACCGGGTTCTGATGGACATTTTTCCAAGCCTCCAGGATTCTTTCTCAAAATGTGGCTACACGCTGACTTTTCTGCCTTTCATGCCTGTTATTCTTTTCTAATGCCAATGTCAGATCTAGCTATAAAAACAACGCATGGTTATTTTGCAACATAACTTTTAAACGGAAATGATATATCACCGCAAAATGTCACTAGTATGAGTGCTAAAGCTACATAAATTTCAGTGAGGGTAGTACCCCATAGACACAGAAAAACATTGTTGAGTGGCTAAATATGTGTATAAGCATTTCGTTATATTAAATAAACAATATTTATCTTCAGAAACATCTGAAGTAATCTGTGAGCTCTAGTCTATGTTTCATACCATCTATTTATTAATTCTCCTAACAGAAACAAATTTGGAGTCAGAGTCAGATTAAAATCATAAATCTACTATGTAAGTTACATAAATTCTATGAGCTTTAGTTTCTTCATCTGTAAAGTAGGCATAATATAAACACCCAAATCTCATAGAATGAATGTGAAAATTAAATGAAATGACATATAATACTTCTAGTGTATAGTTTGACACAAAGTAGACATGCAATAAATGTTCATTTCTCTTTTTTAGAATAGATCAAATATATATTTATTTTTATATTTTCAAAGAAATCTATAATTAGTACAAGTATCAGAATACTACCATGTTTATCTGCATTTTTTTCCTTTTCTTACCCTTAATGTATTCACTCCAAGACAAAACAGAAAGGCAGATCTTAACCTTTGCCTATCATCATCCTAAAGATCCTTTACGAATCCTGTGACTTGCCCACATTGCTAAAAAGTAGACTCATCAGGAGTTGCCCAAAATAGAGAGCAAGTTAACAGATCAAACATTTGCTTCATATCCTCCAGGACCAATCACCAGTTAGACTGAGGGGTTTTCTTGAATGCAGATGATGAGTTTGTAAAGGATAACTGAGTGGGAGAAGAGTTGCAAGTGAACCAAATTACCCTGGGATAGTCATTCCTTTTCATTTTAGAGTTGGCATTTAGTCATTTTTATCCAGCATCCAATGTACTCCCACAGACTGGGAGGTGTCCTGGGACCAATGTGTCAGGCAGTTTTCCGTGAAGATAGAAATTAATGATGCGTTTTTCCTGATCACCACTGCATCCCTCGTGCTTAACATTTAGTAGTTACTAAATATACATTTGTTGAATGATTTAATCAATACTATATGCCTACCCTAGAGAACATAAGAGGTAAGAAACAAAGATGCTTTGGGCTAAATGTAAAGAAATAGGAGATAAAACACAAAGCTTTTCTCCCCGCAACTCACCTTAGTGGTAAGTCAGTAGCTGCAACTGTCTCTTACCCTTCCATTGTCATTTCTCTGACTGACCGAATCACATCAGATGCTAGACAGCTGCCTAAGTCATAAATGACCACTGCTTCAAAGGTGAGATACTGAGCAATATGGAAGATGATGAGGAAAACATTTTTATTTATTTTCTTCTCACAGTGTGTGATGAAGTAATATGCAGGACATAAGAGTGAAATATTTCAAGTTAATAAACTACATTATTTAAGAGTATTTTGTAAATCGTGAAAGGGAGACTGAAATAGCAACCATCCTCCTTGAAAAGAGCACTATTTATTGAATTTGCTTACAAATTAAAAGTCTATTAAAAGTTTGCACAGGAAAATAGTTCCCTCATTTTCATAAAGAAACTAGATTACCTAAGTCATACAGATTTTGTGATATTTAAGTAAAATTATACAGGGACATTCCCAACATTGTGCCTACCATATAAGCTTTCAAACATGATTAGTTGTAGTTTCAGCCACATGGAATAATAATATTGAGTTGCCCAAGTTAACTAGCAATCTAACATTAAGTACATATTTAAAACCAATAAATGCCAGTTACATAATCATCAGCTTTAAATTTCATAAAAATACTGTTATTGAATATTTATTCCAAAGTACTTTTTTTTTACAATCAGCATTTGGATTTTTTTGGGGGGCCTTTATAGTTTATATCTCTGTATATAGTGAAATTCCATTCTCACTGATAATTTTGTTAATTGGCAAATCTACACGGAAAGGCAAAGCTATTCCTATCAAACCTACCTATTCTAATGACCAGTAAATTCTAAAACATAAATACTTTTCAAGTCTTTTGTTTTAAATACCACAGCACTATTTTGCTCAGAAATCTAACTACAGTGTTCCTGGTAGAAATATTTCAAGAATCACTTCTCAGCCTATTGAAAGCATGTATTGACATTAATAAATCTGTTACCTGGAAAGAGTCAGGGATGCTGAGCAGGCTGGCAATCTGTAAGTCTTAGATTCTGCTGCCCATACTGTATTATAACCAGTGATGAGTGTGTATATATATATATTTTTTTTTCAAATCAGCATGTGATTGTGTAGGAGATGGGTGAGACTTCAAACTCTGCAAAAATAAGTTCTAGAGATTTTTAATGACATTCAGTGGAGCAGTATGTAGGCATAAAGGAATTTGAGGCACACAAAGAATCTTTGTTGCAGTACATAGTTATTAAAATGTTTTGCTGTAAAAATAGAATGCCCTCTTTCTTTCTGGAGACATTTACTAAGGCCCATAATGCATCATTTCAACCTCTCAATATGCTTACTATTAAAAATGCAATATATTTTTCTTCAGGACTACAAATTTTACTTAAAGTATTTTTTAAAAATATTTTTTCTTTAAAAACTGACAGTAGGAAAAAATAAAACAAAATGGATCCCTCTTTGAAATAGCGTTTTAGGGAAAGAGGAATGAATAATCACTAAGTACTCTTAACATTGTCCATAAAAATGTATATGAGATTTTTATCTCAAAAAAAATCTGAGGACTTTTACAAATGAATTACTTTTAAAGAAAAATTTGACTTTTCTAGATTACTAACCATGAGCTCAGCAGCCAAACAACTGGGCTTGAATCCCAGCTCTGCCCCTTAGAGCTGTGTGACTTTAGACAGATTACTTAACCTCTCCCTGCCTCAATTTTCTCATCTGTAAAATGTAGGTAAGAGTAGTTCTCTTACAGGGTTGAGGTGAGATGAATTAGTACATGAAAGCCCTAGGAACAGTACCAGACATAGAATAAGTGTTCTGTACAAGTATAAAGGACACATGGACAATAACAAGGGGGGGGGTGGAAATGGGAGGGAGTTGAGGAAGGTTGGGGGGTGAATTGGGATGGGATAAAAGGCAGAAAACTGTACCTGAACAACAATCCAAATAAAAAAAGAGTAAGTGTTCTGTAAATATTAACTTATTATCAGCTAGTACTAACAATAGGATGGTCATGTTTCATTAGTTCATTTATTGTTTCTTCTTTCTTCTATAGATTCCCATAGCCCACTTCCAACACTCTTCTTTTTAAGGGTTTTTATTTATTTATTTTTAGAGGCAGGGGAAGGGAGGGAGAAAGAGAGGGAGAGAAACATCAGTCGGTTGCCTTCCATACCACCACAACCAAGGCCCAAACCCACAACCCAGGCATGTGTCCTGACCAGGAATTGAACCAGTGACCTTTTGCTTTGAGAGATGATGCCCAACCAACTGAGCCACACAGGTTAGGGCCACACACTCTTAAAGGTAATCAATGAATGACCTCTTAACCACTCATATCAGTGCTGTTTTCTCTGGAATTCTGTGTTAATGACATTGTTGATTCCTTTCATCTTCAAGAAAGTCATTCTCTGCACCTCCCTGCCCTGGCTCTTCCCCAGTCGCTGTTCTGTGTCTTTCCCTCCTCGGAGAAAGAGTCCAGAGACTCAACACTTAGGACCTCCTCCTCCCTTTGCCTGAGTTCTCTCCTCCCTGATGGCTGTCCTCTACTCTCCTGGTTTCCACATTCATGGGACCAGCTGGCTCTCTGAGTCCACCTCCACTTTTTCCCCTCTCCTGAGCTCCAGCTTCTCCTCTTTGATATTTCACTTGATAGTTCTAACACAAGTACCACAGTGAAAGCAGTTGGATTGGGGAGTTTGAAAACCACAAGCTTGAGGCTTGGCTCTGTGGCTTACAAGTTGCATGGCCTTGTCGAATTATAAACTTGAAATCTCTACTTCTTCATCTGTAATAGATCATTTAGAAAATCTACCTCACAGGCTCCATTAAGTAATGCAACAGAAGTAAAGTATGTGACATATTGCCTGGTACATAGAAAACACTTATTATATATTAGATGATTATCAACATTAAAGCCCAAATAAATATGTCCAAAAATGCTTTGACATTTTACACACACATATAAAATAACTCTTTTTGCCATAATTTCTAGAAATGCTTTACTGCCACCATCACTTTCAAGACACCAGATTTTAGCTTTTTTATTATTTTCTCTCACTTGTTCCTATCACCTGAAATAAAATATAGTAACATATTCTTCAATGGTAATTTAAATTTTTCTCAGCTGTGTACATTGCTGCCTAGTTTAAAGGTTATATTCTGGGCAGCTTCAGGTAAATCATAACACTATGAAATACTTATCTAAATGTAGTTATGAATAAATACATACTTTATTTCACAATTTATTTGAAGAAATTAAGCGGTATGTCTTTGCTCTTATGTTTATTTGTAAGTCTAAAATACATCTTTACAGTGATTTTAAATAATAAAAACTGCCAATATAATTTTGAAAAAGAAAAGATTATATTCTGTAGCCTCCCTTACTGGTAGGTATGGCTGTGTGATTCAGCTGTGACCAATGTAATTAAAAGTAAATCTCCTTAAAATGGTATGCAATGATCTCCTTTATTTCATACTCCATCCTGCTCTCTGGAATCTGGACGTGATGGCTGGATCTCTAGCAGCCATATTGGAAACTGATGATAAAAGTTTTACTCTGAAAATGATAGAAACATGCATGAATTGGCAGGAAGAGCTACCAATAAAAGTAGAGACTGACAATCTCTGAACTCTTTTAAATGTGAGAGAGACGTAAGCATCTATAGGGAGGTTTCTTTCTTTTCTACAGCCAGATATAATCGTAAGTGAATTAATACCATTTTAATTTCTAGCTCTGCCCTAACATGCACCCTTCATTCTAACCAGCCCAGGTTCTTCAGTCGCCCAACTTGCTTTGGCTCGGATTACTTTATTTTTCTGTATTTTATTCTCACCCTCAAGTCTTAATATCTTGGGTTTACTCTACCAAAAAATTGGGGTTTGCTCAGATATAGGCTCCTGGTAGATATAGGCTCTACCAGGAGCCTATATCTGAGTTTTAAAGTACCCAACTCCCTCTCTCTCAACTGCCTGTTGTTGCATTTGTATTTTGTTCCACATCACAATTATCCCCATAGGACAGTCTTGTCTTTTGAATTATTTGTAAGATAATTAATAATCAATTAATTGCAGGGTAGTTTCCCCTGAAACAGGTCCCAAAATAAAGGTCAGGATGCCAATTGCTTACAAGGGATTATTAACACTAGTGAGAGAAAAGGGGCAGTAAAGAATTGGGCTGAAAGAAAAGTTAAACTGGGATGCAGACCCAGCAGAGACAGAATAATTGGGTAGGGAACTCGGCGGCAAGTAACACCATGAGAGGACCCATATCTCTTTGCAGATGAGGCAGACCCTGAAGGAGGTGACAGCTGGAAGCTGTCTGGCAACCACAGTTCCTGCAGCTCAGCAGCCAAACCTTCCTCAAAGAGCATTCTGGGCACTACGTCCCAGTATCTACCACCCCGTATCTAGATTTGACTCTTCTCTTACTAAAACACCAATTTTAATGTTAAACCTACAATAGGTGTCCGATAAATACTTACAGAATACTTCAGTAAAACATAGTCTGTGCCTGGCCTAAGAAGTATACTCATGCCCTAAAAGTTCCTGCGCAAGAAAAAGTCTTTTCAAAATAGTTTCTTTCTGCATCCTGGAACAAACATTGACGTTGCAAAAGATTTAAGTCCCCCTTGTTTTGCAGAACGTGCCTTTTTTACTTGACTCCATGTAACGTGTACCACCATGCTAGATGTTGGCAGGCCTTCCATCTGAAGTTGAGCTGATGGGGGAGAACCGCCCATCTGACTTGATTTCTATGAGAAACACTGCGCTCTTGGGGAAAATACTCACGGGAGAAAACTCACCCTTCATCTTGACATCATGAATGCAGATTCACTAAGAACACTTAGATTAAGCATTCACAGTTATTTCCACTCTTCTTTCATATGCTCCAATTGCCTTTCCCTCTAAGCTAAGCTCATTTGGGGGTCTCTACCAATTCTTATAAATTGGTCTCTTTCCTTTGTGAAGAGGTGAGTAGGAAATGATGTAAGAAAGCAGCCTGCTTTGTTGTTTACCCTTCTTTCCTACTGCGATTGTTCTATCCACTTCCAATTGTTCTCAAATGGAACAGCAAGAGCTGGAACAGGGCTATGGAGGGGAAGGACCCCCAGAACTGAATAAGGTTCTGACTCTGGGCGTTGATAAATAAGACAGCAGCAGGGGGAAGGAAGGAGCTCCAGGGCTATGTAACAACAATAGACCAGTTTTAGGATTAGTTGAGATCCGTCCCTCCACCTTCTTGGTCCCTTATGAGCAGAGGGAGCAAAAGTCTGTGTTCCCATGATATGTCTGCATTATGACTGATACTTCTATTTCAGCCTAAAGACAAGCAAGACGGAACAATCACAAGGTGAGTTCACTTTGTGTGGCTGCCTGCTACAAATCTTCCTGTATCTTCTCCAACCCACTGCTTCCCAGAATATATCTTTAGGGTAATTTCGCCACTTTAAGAATCACTCCCATCTGTTCTGTTACAAAGATAGCTACTTCAATAGATCGTAATCTCCGCCCGTTGGTAGGAGAGGGTGGCGATGCTAGGGACTGACACACTCCACAGAAAAGTTGCGTAAATGCGGTTTCCATTTTTAATTCCATATTTGAATGTTTTTGAAATGTTTGTGTTTGGATGTTGTTTTCTTCACTCCCCTGAGCCAGAAGGCCTTGTCAGAAAGTCAAACTTTAGAAGTGACAGCTGCTCTGATCTTATAAGGGTAGTTGCCAGGGAAACTGCTTTAAAGGGAGAAACAGATCCTATTTGTTAATTTATAACAAAGAGAAAACAGATGCTAAGTTTTTGAGTGAGTCTTATTGACTTTGGGACATATATTCGGTTCATGCATGGTAAGAATGGGTTACAGTTTTTAGACATAGATACAGTAAAACTATTCACTTAATAGGAAACTTTTATATCATACCCAAAAAATTATAAATAAAAAATATTTTCTCTCTTTCTCTTAGCTTTGTAAATCTTTTTTAAAAATTGGTTCAGACAAGATTAGCATACTTTCCCAAGGAAGTCCATGGGATCCAGGTAATTGACCAGGATTCATCTCAAAGCCCCGCACAGACGAAGGTCTCTGGTACACACTGAGAATGTAATTTTAGGAAGAAAACAGAAGTCCATTGTGAAAAACTAAGTATGAAGAGATTGGTGGCCACTTTTTGCAGAAATGGACAAGAACCGAGTCTGGATTCCTCTTTAAAATACCTCTGCAGTTCTGCTGATTAAGCCTAAAATGTCTACAACTTCTTTTTCTTTTTACCTTCTAGCAAGTTTCAGATCCTTTCTGGAAAAATAATACTAGGGAAGTAACAATGTTCAGTGTTATATATTTGGGCAATATAAGGATTGGTTTTTATAACAGGGTAATAGAATTTGAAGCCTGTAGCCAAAGAAAAGATTATTTTCATCCTCATCATTATCACTATTATCATCATCATCAGTTATGTTATTAGCACCAGCATTATCATAATTCATGCCATCTTAATCTCCATTACCACTATGGAATAAGAGTAGCTATTCTTCTCTGGGTATTTACTATGTACTATGAATGGTAAGTGCTTCGAATTGCTGTCAGTTCTCAGGAACTGGCAAACTTTTTTGTAAAGGTCCAGATAATAAATATTTTAGGCTCTTTGGGTCATACTGTCTCTGTCACAGCTACTCAACACTGCCATTAGAGGGTAAAAGCAGTTATAGAAAATATGCAAATAAATGGGCTTGCGGTGTCCCCATTCAACTTTATTTACCAAATCAGAGGTGGGTGAGGGGTAGCCTGCTAGTGCTACTTTATCAGCCCCTGCACCTCATAAATATCTTTTCAGATGAATTAGAAAAGAGAAGAATAGAATGGAACAGAATCAAATTTCATAGAAAATATTCAAATAAGCACTATTTTAGAGATTCTGTTTAAGATTTACAACACGGCGAGGTTGGCAGGGGCATCCTCATTTCACCAATGAGGTAACCGAGCCTGTCAGTGGTTGACTAACTTGTCCGCAGTCACACAGGGAGCAGACGGAGGGGGGGGCAGGGTCAGAGCCCGGGTCTGACTGCCGCCAAATAACCCGCTGCTCTTCACCATCGTGTCCCAGAGTGCAATGCGTGTACCCCTGGCTCTCATTCCAGATTTTAGGAGATACACGTATAAACATTTTTATAGTTTCCTTTATTTTAATATGCATGGAAAAATAAGAACAGCAATTCCAACCTTTGATTTTACTAATGTTATTTCTTCAGATAAAATATAAGAACAATCCTTATATAATCATGTTCATGTCTTTATACTTTTTAAAAATAAAGGAAAAATTATAGCTGATGTTTGACAGATGGGGAAATATTACTAAATACTTTTAGTGTATGTGTCATTTCAGTCTTTCAAAAGCTTTTATTCTTGTCTCACATGTGATCCTCACAAAAAGCCTGGGAAGGGAAGATGATGTGATATTGGTAACCCCATGTTGCAAAAGCGAAAAACTAAGGTCCAAAAAGTTTAAATGACTTTCTCAAAGCATACACTGTGCCATTGGCCTGAGGAGGAGCAGAAACTTCTGGCACCTGTTCCTGAGACTCCTCCTATAGCGCTGTCCACACGGGATCTCCAAGGCTCGGAGCTGTCCGTAGCCAAACAGGAATGTTTGGTTCTCCCACCACCATGCCAAACACATGAAGGTAACTAAAGCCAACGACACGAGTCAGGCTTCTTGGGCCAGGTGTGTCACAGAGACCAGCAAGTGTGTGTGTGTGTGTGTGTGTGTGTGTGTGAGCACAGTAAAGAAAGTTTACCTCCTGATTTTCATCACAGCAGTTTAAAGCCTTTCTGAATTAACTATAAATCACACTGCAAGGGCCAAATGCTAAATGATATGACTCCAAAATTCAAAGTGTTTTTAAAAGAACACTCACTTTGGCTGTTAATGAGCTATTTGACCTGGATCAGATTAATGCCTGTTTATTTATTTATTTATTTATTTGGGGGGCTTTATTGTTGTTCAGTTACAGTTGCCCCAGCTTTCCCCCATGGATCTCTTCTGCCCCACCCACCCACCCCCGCCCTGCTCCCACAGTCAATCCGCACCCAGTGTCCAAGTCCACGGACCTTTGTACATGTTCCCTGACTAGACCCTTCCCCTTCTTTGTTTTTCAAACCACAGTTTGTGACTATGAATGAGTCCTGTTCAGCATTTTTAAGATGAGTTAGAAAAGAGAAGAATAGAATGGAACAGAATCAAATTTAATAAAAAATATTCAAATAAGCACCATTTTAGAGATTCTGTTTAAGATTTACATAAACACACACATGTGCTCACACACACTAGTTTTGTGGTTAACAAATTTTAAAGCCACTGAACCAGATGATATGAGAGCTTTGTGCAACTTTAAGATTTAATAACTCTATAACCTGCTCTTCCTTCAGTATAATCATTCAAACCGTACAGTGAAGTGACTGAAAGTCAATAGAATTATTTTTCTTACAAATCCTGTCAGCACCTCAAAGTCTTGCAATTATTGAAAAACTAACAATTTTTATAAATTCTGTTATATTATGAATCATAACATAACACTATGCCATTATACTATTAGTATATTAATAGTAATAATACTTTTGCTACATTATAGGTATAATGTAATATATTAATATATTTACATAGGTGTAGTATAATTATAGGTATAATATAATTGATATGTTTATATATGGGTATCATATATTATATTATACTGATACATTAATATTATGTTAATCATAAAGATATTAAATATATTTTGAGAAACTATGATCAACAAAGAAATAAGTTCTGAAAATCCTGCCTGATTCTCACGGTACTATTTGCCTATGTATAAATGAAACAAGACCAAATAAGATGCTCCATGGCCTGTCAAGTATGAGACGGTATCAGAGTAAATCAAACATATACCAAGATATGTAAAAAAGGCAAAACTTCCCAGTGTTTGTTTCCATTTGAAGGGCACAGACTAGGCCAGTTCTAGGCCAATATGTTCCAATTTGCAGTGAGATGGCAACTCACCAGTCTGCAGAAAACTCCAGCCAAGAGCATGCGGCCCTTTTGGTTCCACTTCCATCTGGAAGCCCCACAGGAAACACGGCCTCATTTGCAGAAATGGAAGTGCCAGGGTATGTGACAAATTGAATGAAAAGGACAGGAAAGACACTTCAAGAATCCACTTTGTGAAATTGAAACCCATTCTATTTTTAATCCTCTCTCTCGGGTATTTAATTCCAGATCCTAGTCGAGTCATGTTGTGAAAAGTATCCAGGTTGACAAATTATCAGTGCTTCACTTAGCTGCAATTCCTTTCTAAAAACCATCTTCATGGATTAGTATTCAGAAACACAAGCTCAGGTCATTGCCAATTTTGCTGAATAGAGAAATGACTCCAAAAACTGAATAATTAAAAAGTAGAAATCATGAAATTAGTTAAGTACCAACAAGCGAGAGAGTAAATAAGAATATCTGAATGTGCTGGATGTTTACAAGTTCTCAAACAACAAGTGTGAGTATAATTAAAAGAGATGCATGACTGGATGCTGAGGGTTTAGAAGGACCATGAGAGCTGATCCTAGGAGCACGGGCTGGGCTCGCAGGGCTGTTCCCAGACAGTAAAGGTCATTTGTTTGTTCTCCCTCAGTGAAGGAATGGTTAGATTTCATGGGGAGGAATAAAAATTACCATTCATTTGGAACTTATTCATTTTTCTTCCACAAGATCTTGAAAGCACACCTTTACCTCTATTTTATAGACAAGGCTAATCCAGTCTCCTGGTCAGTTCCTTGAATAAGCCTTTCCCACTCTACATTTTCTCCCATATTCAACTGGTAAGTAATTTATCTCGAACAATGTCAGTGAAGAATGCCTACATTGGATACACTGACATTCAATAGAAAAAGAGAGTTTTTAGTTCGAACTTCACTGAATAAGATTTTAAGAGGCACCAAGTATCAGACGTCCCCTAAAAAGGAATATAGATTTTATAGTATTTCGTTTTCCATATTTGGTAAGTGTATTTTAAAAACAAAAATTTAAGTCAATTTTGTAATTTATGAAAGGAATGTATTGTCAGAAATAAAATTCCAATGGCCTAAATTTTATTTATTAGCCCACAAGTAGTCCTCCACCTGGGACTATTTTGCTCCGACCAGAGACCTTTTTGGTTGTTACACATGGGGGAGGGGTGTACCACCGGCATCTAGTGGGCAAAGGTTAGGGACGTTTCTAAATACCCTACAGTGCACAGGGCAGCCTCCCCCAATGACCTACCAACATGGCACTTGTGTGGAGGCTGAGAAACCCTGCTCTGGCCAGGCGACTTGCTCCCCAATATTAACCTCCACTACATGGAATTCAAATTCGTGCTTAGTATAAGCATTGCAGAGCACTGTGTGACTCTATGACTTGGAAGTGCAGAATTGCTTGAGAATTTTAAAGTCACAGATGCCAAAACCATCTGTTATATTATCTCCTCTGTGTGTGTGTGTGTGTGTGTGTGTGTGTGTGTGTGTGTGTGTAGGACTCTGTCTCTGTCACACACACACGTACAACACTTCACCCAGATGGAGCGCCCTGCACACAGCTGGTGCCCATACCAACCATTTGCTCCAACTGAGAAGGTCAAAATGACTGTCTTGAAGTTGGAAAGATTGATATTTTAATGGTCAATGGAAATTGTTCTGGATAAAAAGTGAAAATAAAGACAAATTAAAGGAGAAACTTTGAATAAATATATCAAATATGCTAACTGATTATGGAGGTGGGAGTCCTTCTCAGGACTGAGCAATTTGTAAATCTACTCAACCCTAACAAAGAGCAGGTATCTTCAGTGTAAGTACTGTGCATGACTTTTGCATCTGGACACATCCTTATAAAATAGTCGGTGTACTTTCCATAGTGGTGTGAGCATTTTCCGCCAGAGGAGACATGGTAGGGGGATTATTACCCTACGATGAAGCATTGAGGAGAAAACTTAAATCCCTCAAGGATCAGATTCTGTCTGATGACAGGAAGGTGAATTTTCAGAACTGTTTATTTTTCTTTATACATTTAATATGCAACAGCACTAGAAAAGTAATAAAGAATCAGGAAACAAATAAAATCCAGTAGATTATTCAACTCATACTCATCTCTCTAAGAATGATACTTCCAAATTAGAGACGAGGTTATTCAAAACCTTGATATGGAAAGGTACTATCAGTAAAAATTAATGAGAAATTGGTTATGGTGGTATGGGCACCATGAGGACCCTACTGCTGTGAGGAGGTTTAATTCAAGAAAATAAGACAAATGCACTGTATCAAATCCAATTTAATTCGGAAAATATACCGATGGCCTAGTTTGACTACACTCCCACAGTTTTTGAAAATTTGGCAGTTTGGCCGCAGTTCAAACTGAATACTTAAAAAAAACTGTTCAATACAGATTTTAGTTTAAAAATAAACTCAGTATTTGGGTTTAATTCAGGGGTCAGGAAATTCTTCAAGTAGAGTTGCTGTTATGGGGAGGTGTTTAGTTTTGTTTTGTGAGATGCTGTTTCAAGGGCATTCGATTGTGATTCCTGAGAGACTCAGAAGGCCAGGCATGAACATCCTGTGAAGGACGGCCTCAGAGCTTATGTTATGTGGCACAAGCCATCCATTAGAAACACGGCTGTCGTAAATCCAGGTCCTTCAGCTAACCCTCACTACTCAGAACCGAATTCCTGAGAGTAAAATTATCTCGTGGCCTGGGGACACAAAAATTTTCAGGTGACATAAAAGACTAAGCAGTCCAAAATTCAAGCTCAGCTAAAGTAATTCTCAATAGCATTTACATCCAGAAAACAGGTATTTTAGTCTTGTTGAAATATTATTATTGTGAAAGGACTTCTCTGTATAGTAATTAAAGTTACATAACTCAGCATAGCTAAATGTGTATACAATCTGCAAATTCATACATGTCTTTTAAATCCTGAGTCAATTAATTACTAATGCAACTAAAACTGTTGGAGAAAATCAGGTTTTTTTAAAAGAAAGATATTTATGCTGTACTTTTAAGTGTTCTTTTGTTATGGGAGCACAGTTTTTTCTTAAAAATCCACCATAATTTTGACTAAATATTGTATTTTCTTTCTGGGTTTTTTTAGGTTCTAATAGAAATAGTTCAAATTCTTTGTCATTGACCTTAAGTTTTTTTTTTTTTAGTTGTAGAAAAAGAATGTTATTTTTTTTAATCTCAAGAAAAATTATTGGATCACCATGCATAAGATAATAATGAGCATGCCCATTAAAAAAAGATGAAGAAGATTCCTTCCAGTGTGGGTCAGTATCCTCTATCATACTGAGTACACAGCAAGCACTTAAGTGTTTATTAAACACTTACCAGAGGGGGAAGCCCTGGTCTCAGGTCTCAGGGCACTAGCCTACAAAGGTTATTTAAGCCAAGCTAAGCGTACCAAAGGGCATACTGGGACAGCGGTCTCCAACATTTCTGGAGCATGCACCCATCAATAAAATAATTTGAGCACATGCTCCCACTATATGAATGTTCATTACCTTATATATGTAATCCCGCACAATGTATAATGTAAAACATGCACCTAAATGGAAATTAAAAGGATGGAAATAAAAATGAACTCAGATTAATAACTTCTCCCCATGCCCTAAAGGATTGCTGGTACGGCCACTGTGAGGTGCTCACTCATTCCGAGAGCACTGCAATAGGGTGACTCAGCTGTTCCAGCACGGCAGCTGGTTTGTATGGCGCAGTGTTTTCTGCACCTCACAGGGACTGGTAAACGATACCCACCAAAGTTGAAAAGGCAATTTACCCTAACATACAAGATAGAGCTGTGCTTTGGGAGACATTCTTTGATATTCCTGTAATTCAAAGAATGGGCTAGAGAGATGGTGGGGGTGGGTGGCATTTATCTTTCTGTACAAGGTTAAGTAATGACACAGCCTTTACGGACACTCAAGCTCATTGGCCTTTTTCAGCTCTCATGTCAAGATTGTCTCATGTGCCACAGAACCCCAAGGAAAGCAACAAAGGTTAAAACACTTGCCAGTTCAAACCTGTGTGCCTTGCCCTATTTCTCAGGTCTCCCACTTAGGTCATATTCTCAACTCTTCCTCCCGGAACCTCCAGCATCTGACCTCTGACATATTCAGTGAGTTTGATGTCTCAAAGACTTCTCAGAAGTTTCTCTTTTTCCCTTGGATTTTCTTCAGAAAAGACAAACTATTTTACCTCAATTCCAAAGCCACCTGGCTTAAACTAAATGTGTGAAGTTTGGAAAGCACATTAGCATAAGGGTATGCATAGTGTATCTCCGGAACAAGAGCTAAAATGAAAATAACACCACAGCCCTTTCTGAAGACTCCCAAAGGGATGGGCTCTGCTCAAGAAGTTGAGTTCAATAAAGAGTAAGTTCAGCCCTGGCTGTTGCAGCTCAGTGGATTGATCATAGGCCTATGAACCAGAGGATGGTGGTTTGATTCCCAGTCAGGGCACATGCCTGGGTTGCAGGCCAGTTCCCAGCAGAGAAGTCACGAGAGTCAACCATACATTGATATTTCTCCCCCTCTCTCCCTTCCTTCCCCTCTAAACATAAATAAAATAAAGAGTAAGTTCAGCTTGGACTCATTCCCCAGGTAGAGTTTCAGGCCCTACAGAAAGTCTGCCTGCTGACCGACAGACAGGCCCTCTGACAAAGGGCAAGGATCTCACACTGTAGGTGAGTCTAAAAACAGGTATTTTCTCCATAGGCACCTGACATTATCTTGTGCTTTTTTAAACTCTTCTTCATCAGTTCAGTAAATAGCAGCATCACCTGGGCCAAATCTGCTTTCTCATGTTTAGGCAATGTAATGTTTTTCTAACAAACACACCCATGTAGGTTGAGAGCTTGGGTTCTCTCCCTTCTCACTGCCGCACACGTTCTTCTGAAACTAGGTGCCCCATGATGGAGAAGCAGGGTCACCCAGGAGGAGCCCGAGAGCTTTCAAGGCTCCCCTTATTTGTCTGATTCCTTTGCCTCTTTCATTGTATTCAATCCCATTTGCCTTATTTTTTCTTCCTAATTTCCTTTTTTCATCAAGTAACACTTCCTTTACTTAAGCCATGTTCCCTCTATGAAATCACCCACCTCAATTAATTCATTCAGTTCATTCTAATTAATAAACAATCTAAATCCCAAAAGCTATTTGCCATAACTTTGAAACTTCCACCTGCTCAGCAGTTGACATACCTAAGGCAGATTTTGTATCTCCTCCTCACTCTTCACCCTCCCAGTTGCAAAAGTGTTACAGCCACAGTGTATTGTTGTAACTCTGACGCCATATTGGTATGGACCTTCCAAAGGCCGATCTCTACTGCTTTCTTCTCAACCATGTGCATTTATTCATTGTTCGGTAAGTATTGATCTGAGCACTGACTATGTGCCAGGACTTGTTCTAGGTCCATAAAATAAAACAGTGCACTAAACACACAAAAGTCCCTGACCCCATGGAGCCTCTATTCTAGAGGAAGGAGAGAGACAATAAAATAAGTGTTACATGGTAGAATTTGATAGTGCTGAGAAAAAAACATAAGCATGGAAGATGGATAGGGAGTACCAGAAGGTAAGGATAGGAGTAAAATAGATTTAAATAGACTGGACAGGGAAGAATTCCTTGAGGGTGACTTTTAAGAAGAGGCTTGAGCCAAATCCAAAGATGGGAAGAAACGAGGCTTGTGAGGCTGAGGATGAGTGATCCTGAGCATGAGCCAAAGCAGATGAGACAAGAGTGCTTGAGAATGAGACCAGATTACCTAGGCCCTGCCAGACACTAGGACTTTGGCTTTGATTCTGAGTGAGATGGGAAACTATTAGAATATTTGGAGCAAAGCAGTAACATGAGTTCACCATGCTTCTTTTGTAGGGACCATTCTGGTTGTTATATTAGGAACTGAAAAACAGGAAATGATAAAACAAATGAATTAAGTGATTACTTGTAGTGGGGAAGGGAAGAAAAAAGCAGGAAGGAGTTTTGACTTTTGAAACCATGTTAATGTTTTACCTGTTTACAAAGATAAAATTAAATGAACAATAATGGAGGGGATCCTAAAAGTGAATATAAATAGAAACAAATTAATCAGATATAGAATTGAAATATCACTGCAAAAGAAAAACAAAAGAAGTTGATACAGGATACCAATTCAGATCTCCTTCACAGATTATGTTTCAGTTCCAAAGGGGACCACCATGGAATTTCCTCAGAAAACTCAAAATGGAACTGACTTTTGACCCTGCAATTCTGCTGCTGGGATTATACCCTAAGAATCCTGAAGCACTAATTCAAAAGAACCTATGCACCCCAATGTTCATAGCAGCACAATTTACAATAGCTAACTGCTGGAAGCAGCCTAAGTGCCCATCAGTAAATGAATGGGTCACAAAACTGTGGTACATTTACACAATGGAATACTATGCAGCAGAAAGAAAGAAGGAGCTCCTACCCTTTGTGACAGCATGGATGGAACTCGAGAACATTATGCTAAGTGAAATCAGCCAGGCAGTGAAAGACAAATACCATATGATCTCACCTGTAAGTGGAACCTAATTAACAAAACAAATAATTGAACAGAGTATAACCAGAGACATTGAAATAAAAAACAAATTGACAGTAATAAGAGGGGAAGAGGGAGGGGATAACAAGGAGGAAAGGGGAAGGGTCATCCAGGAGCATGTATAAAGGACCCATGGACAAAGTCAAAGTGGGTAGAATCAAGGGTGGGAAGTGGGGAGTGGCAGGGGGGAAATGCAGACACCTATACTGAAAGAAAGAGAGAAAGAAAGAGAAAGAAAGAAAGAAAGAAAGAAAGAAAGGAAGGAAGGAAGGAAGGAAGGAAGGAAGGAAGGAAGGAAGGAAGGAAGGAAGGAAGGAAGAAAGGAAGAAAGAAAGAAAGAAAGAAAGAAAGAAAGAAAGAAAGAAAGAAAGAAAGAAAGAAAGAAAGAAAGAAAGCCTTGAGATTGAATTATATCACCTACTAAGGAGTAAGTGTAGGTAGAAAACAAATGAACAAATATATAAAGGTGGTAAATCTGAGGAGGGAAAAGGCCTAAAAACATGTGTGCACACAAAAACAGCCAGTAGGTCAATTTATCTGAGACTTAGGACACATGAATCTGAGCAGCAGAAGTTCAAGCTTCATATGATGTGTCCAGGAAGAATACGGAGAGTTTGGAATGCTGCCTCGGAAATTTATACTTTACGTATCAAGTGGCAGGATTCCATGAGGGCCTTAAAGATATTTGTTCCCTTTCATTTACTGTTAGAACAAATATTCTTGTGCCTGTTTTTATCATCTTATTTGTTAATATTTTCTCATTTGTTTTTTGTTTCCTGTGTTTTGCAGTTCATATATTTTCCCTTTATTTTATTATTTCTGATAAGTTGGAAGTTATGTTACTGTGTTTTAACTTCTATTACTGGGTAACTGTACACTTTATATTCACATGCTTAAGCAAAGATATTTTAATCCAAAACATGGAAGTGAAATTGTATCCAGAGACCAATTCTAATTTAAAAAATAAGAAAGGTCTTGCATCCTTTATTTTTTCCAACTTAACTTTGCATACCTTACAAAAACACAGATCTGTATATTCAGGTATTGTATCGTTCCAATTTATTATAGTTATTACTTGAAATCATATATCTCTTGCATGAAAAATTGTAGTTTAATATTGGGTTTCATAATCACAGTTAACTTAATAATTTAGATATATTTAAACTTTAAAAATGCTTATATCAGTCAATTCCTATCATAGATACCACAGAAGTTCTTGATTTTAACTCTTTGATTACTTGGATTAGATTTTTTAGTAAGTTTTTCAGGGAATGTGTGTGATATATGTTCCTACTCCTTGAATAATTGAGAATGTCCATTAAGGAGATATATATATTACATTTAGAAACATTCTATGTGTAAATTAAAAAGACATAATTTGATACACATTAATGCCACCAGCAATAGAAATTATTTTAGAAATAATAATGTTGAGGTGGCAACTGGAGATGTACAATTAGAATTCAGGAGAAGCGAGAGTAGTAAATGTAGACTCAGAAGTCATCAACAAGAAGGAGAATGAAGTTTCATAAGCTATGAAACTGCCCGGGGGTGGGGGGAATAGAAGCTTTGAGATGGGCATGCATTCTGGAGACATGAATAAGAAAATGAGCATGAATACGTGCTACGTGAGGACAACTGTGAGAGATTATACACAATGATCTCTTCACAGGAATAGATCTGCACTTGGCAAGGTAAAGGCTTCTCACAGGACACTTACCACACAGCTGTCCCTGTAAAACTGCTCAGATTCACCCTGCTGGGCCTTGTTTAGTCATTGATTCCTTTTGTTGACCAGTATGCTACCTTCAAATGAGAAGCCTGCTATCTTCAAATACCGCCATAGAATTTTAACACAATCGGAGATGGTGATAATAATCATGAGATTAGGATGAACATGAAATTAGAAGCTATAATTCTATAAAACTAAAGTCAATATATTTTTTAAAATATTTACGTAACTCCTCACAAGGTCATACCTCAAGCAAATGATAGATCTAGAACTCGAATCTAGGTCTTTCTGACTCCCTGGCACCATGATCTTAACCACTCTCCTACAATGCTTCTCAGAGGTTTGCCTCTCCAAGATGCAACTTGGAATAGCAGCCAGTTAGAAACTGTGAAACTGGAATCGAGATACAGGAGTAGGGTGGAGATGTTACTCTCAAATCAACCTGCCCATGTCCCTCAGCAATCCACGGAAGGAACACCCATTCACAGCTATCCCTCAACTAAGGATAAAAATTGTCCCATGAATGCCATTGCTAGTGAAAAGCCACCTACAATAATAAGTGCAGTGGATTAGAAACCAGATCATGCATGCTCTTGGGTCTTCCAAGAAGTGGGTGTTTGCTATAGAATCTGAACACATTTCTAGAATAACTTGATAACATCTTTTAAAACTTTCAAGCCTTAGCATATATAACTTTTAGAAAAAAATAAATGAGCCAGAAAAATTTTACAGAAATTCACAATTGCTGAATTTCTGGAATAAATACTCTCTATTCAACTGCTCTTTTCGAATGTGAGATAAAAAGACCTTTACAACAACTAGGACATATTGTAAACAGTTACAGCTGAAAAGGCAATGAAAATGTACTAATCTTCCCAATTTGAGGAGTTCTGGAAGGAAAAAATGGCTACATTTCAAGGCAAAGAGGACTTTTCTCTCTTACTAACCTGAAAAAATAAAAATTCCAGCTCTTACACCTGCACATCACCACCTGCTAGGAAGTAGAGAAAAACAATCAAATCCATCTGGAATGCCTTCCTAGTGAATTAGATAAACCCTCCTTTCCCTGTTTTATTTCACTTACATCTGGGTAACGAGACCCGGATTGAGTGGCCTCACAAATAAAAGCTGCAGGAACATTCAGTTTCCATTTATTATCCCATCATCTCAGACTTGACACACCCAACCATGAGTGTAATTCTGAACAGCACCATAAATAGCCATCTTATCTCCAGTCACTACTGTGGATAATTCTTAGTTTCAAAGGACACTTATGGGGGGAGAGGAGGAACAGGTAGTAAAACTTAAAAAATTGAGTGCTAGGTTTCATCTGAAGAGAGTACAAATGTTTGGATGCCAGGTTAGGAAAGAGAAAAGGGAAGGTGGGGGAGAGATGGAGGTGAGAAAGACCAAGGGGGACAGGGGGAGAGAGAAGTTCAAGGAAGGAAAAAGGTGGGAATGTGAGATTGTGGCTTCTGTATTTTGTAATCCTAATGCATAACTAAAAATATGTTAAGAGGTTAAAATTGCATTTGAAATGTATTTCAAGAACAAATCATCCATATCCTAATACATTTTTACATTCCCAAGTTCCTCCTACTTAAAATATTTTAAAATGTAAATATATATATATATATATATATATATATATCCTCAAGTTTAGTCTTGAAAACAGTTTCATCTTAAATGAAAAGCAGTTCTGCAAATTCATGATTCTCCCTGCAACCCACAATTTACTTAAATTGTTTCTCATTATATAAAGTTTTACTACAAATCAACTTTTCCTTGAGCTGTTCAAAAATTGAGCAATCATCAGTCCACAGCTCACTTAACTTCTCTAACCTCCTGCCACTATGAAAAGTCCCATCAACTAAAACATAACTACTGTGATATAAAGCAAGAAACAAAGACAAAATGCAGCTACTGTTGATGTCAAAGGTATGTGACATAGTGACAATAACAAGGAATTGCACTAACAATGCCAAAGAACTCACAGTACATTCAACTCCAAGGTACCAGCTGTGCATGGAGCCTGATGCCACGTGTCTATCTAGGAGATGTCAAGGAAGCAAGGCTTGTAACAACAGAGTCAGCGTCAGCCAACAGAACTCATTAGCAAACACTTGCCTGTGTCAGCTGCTGATATTGATAAGCTTCAAAGATGACAAAGCATTGCCCAATTATGCCTCCTTCCTCCCAGCTTCCCCAACAGCTCTGGACCAGAAATAGCAATGCATCTGTTATTTCAATCTCATCTGAATATATTAACCTATCTTGACCTTAGAAGTGTTCTAAGAGAGACTCTGCCTGGAAATTGAGGGAAGCCCTATTTGGAAGTTTAATCAAAAGACCTAATATGACTTTGTTGCAAAGTGTCACTCTTTGAAGTGATATGTATATATACAAATACATATATATACACCACATGGCTAAAATTGACAAAAATGCTTTCAAATTGAACATTTGTGTTCTTTTAAAAAAAGCCACAGCCAGTATGGAAAGGTCACGGGTTCAATTCCTCACCAGGACACATGCCTAAGTTGCGGATTCATTCCCTACCTTCCCCCATCCCCCACTGGGGTATGTATGAGAGGCAACCTATAATGTTTCTCTCTCACATCTATGTTGCTCACTCTTTCTCTCTCTCTCTTTTTCTCCCTCCCTCCCCATCCTTCCAGTATCAATAAGCATCTACAATAGCATTTGTTAAATTAAGTAGCATTCTCAAGTCAGTCCAAGCAATTTTACGCAGTGTCATCTTTTGTATTAAGGATTAAGAAAATAAAAATGAAAAAGTCTGTACCTGATCTCACTTGAATTCATAACTTTATAAGAGAAACAGATAGTCCTGGCTGGTGTGGTTCAGTGGATTGAAGGGCCAGCCTGTGAACCAAAGGGTCGCTGGTTCAATTCATAATCAGGGCACATGCCTGGGTTGAGGGCCAGGTTCCCAGCAGGCGGTGTGTGAAAGGCAACCACACATTGATGTTTCTCTCCCTCTCTTTCTCCCTCCCTCCCCCTCTCTCTATAAATAAATAAATATTTTTTAAAAGAGAGAAAAAGAAATAGACAAACACAAAATATTACGCAATAAGTTGACTGCTATGTTAATCCACAGAAGGGAAAAATGCAATGCTAATTCATAGACGGAGAGGAGACATTCACAGTAAATGCTTCAGAAAAACCTGTATAAGCAACAAGCAAAACTGTCATTATTTGCAGCTGACATGATACTGTATATACAGAACCCTAAATATTCCACCAAGAAAACTACTAGAACTGACAAATGAATTCAGTAAAGTAACAGGATACAAAATAAATATCCACAAATCCATTGATTCTGATACACCAATAATGAACTATCAGAAAGGGAAACTAAAAAAAATCCCATTTAGAATTGCATAAAAAATAAAACACCTAGGAATAAATTTAACTAAGGAGTAAAAAGGCCTACACTCAGAAAATTGTAAGACACTGAAGAAAGAAATTGAAGAAGATACAAAAAATGGAAGCATATAGTATACTCATGCATAGGAAAAATCAACATCATTAAAATGTCCATACTACCCAAGCAATCTACAAATTCAACACAATTCTTATCAAGAAACCAACGGCATATTTCACAAAACTAGGACAAATATTCCAAAAATTTATATGGAGCCACAAAACATGCCAAATATCTTCAGCAATCCTGAGAAGGAAGAACAACATTGGAGGATTCACACTATATGATGTTAAACTATACTAAAAGGCAATAATAATCAAAATAGCATGGCACTGGCATAAAAACAGAACAGAATAGAGAGCCCAGAAATAAACCCACATCTTTACAGTCAATTAATATTTGGTAAAGAAGACAAGAACATACAATGGGGTAAAGATAGTCTACTCAATAAATGATGTTGGGAAAATTGGACAGATACATGTAAAAAATAAAATTAGACCACTCTTTTATTCCATACACAAAAATAACCTCAAAATTGATTAAATACTTAAATATTAGAGTTGAAACCACAAAAATCCTAAAACAAAACATAGGCATTAAAATCTCTGACATCTCTCTTAGCAATATTTTTTTTGCTATGTCTTCTCAGGAAAAGAAAACAAAAGCAAAAATAAACAAATGGGACTACATCAAACTAAATAACTTTTGCACAGCAAAGCAAACCATCAACAAAATGAGAAGGTAACCCACTCAATGGAAGAACATACTCACCAATGATACATCAGATAAGGGGTTAATATCCAGAATATATAAAGAATTTATAAGGCTCTGGCTGGTGTAGCTCAGTGGACTGAGCGTGGGCCTGGGAATCAAGCAACCAGGGTTCGATTCCCAGTCAGGGCACATGCCTAGGTTGCAGGCCAGTTCCCAGCAGGGGACACACAAGAGGCAACCATACATTGATATTTCTCTCCCTCTCTCCTTCCCTTCCCCTCTAAAGATAAATAAATAAATAAATCTTTAAAAAAAAGAATTTATAAAACTCAACACACCAAAAAAAAAAACAAACGATCCAGTTAAAAACTAGACTCAGGACCTGAATAGACACCTCTCCAAAGAGGATATAGAGATGGCAAATAGATATACGAAAACATGCTCAATGTCACTACTTATGATAAAAATGTAGATTAAAACCACAATGAGCTATCACCTCACACCTGTCAGAATGGCTATCATCACTAAATCAAAAACAACAAGTGTTGGTGAGAATGTGGAATAAAGGGGACCTTATGCACTATTGTGGGAATGCAGACTGGTGTAGCCACTGTGGAAAACAGTGTGGAGTTACCTCAAAAAATTTAAAATCTAACTGCTTTATGGCCCACTATTTGTAATACATCAAAAAAAAGCCCCAAAACAGCAAATCAAAAAGCATATTCACCCCTATGTTCATTGAAGCACTATTTACAATAACCAAGATTTGGAAGCAGCCCAAGTGTCCATCAGTAGATGAACAGATGAAAAAGCTACAGTACATTTATACAGTGAAATACTACTTGGCCATTAAAAAAAGGAACTTTTACCTTTTGCACCAGCCTGGATGGACCTGCAGACTATTATGCTAAGTGAAATAAGCCGGGGAAAGAAAGAAAAATACCACAAAACTTTACTTATGTGCAGAATCTGATGAGCAAAATGAGTGAACAGAGCGGAGGCAGACTCATGGATCTGGAAAGCAGACTGGGGTCTGCTGGAGGGGAGTAGAGAGGAGGGGCTGGGTAAAAACGGTGAAAGGATTAAGCAAAAAATAAAAATTCAGAACTCAGAGACGCAGAAAATAACGTAAAACTATGTATGTATATGAAGTTCTCTCCAAGTTGATTTTAAATAAACAGAATAACCACCAAATTATAAAAGAAGAAAATACAAAGAATAAGAAACACGGGTGACAAAAACAAAGCATGAAAAAATACGCAGTCTTACTCGTAATCAGAAAAATGCAAATTAAACCCATAACAAAATATTCTTTCTTACCCGCTGAATCGACAATAATATATGCTGGCAAGAATCGGGAGCAACAGGTAATGTCGCATATAGCTAATGGATACTGAACCGGTAAATCCACTTCAGGGAGCAATGTGCTAATATCTCAGAGAAGGAGAGCACGAGGGTGCTCTTTGACTCGGCAATCCCATCCCCAGGTGTATACCCTGGAGAGACTCCTGTACCTGAGCCAAGAAATCAGGTGCGTACATAGTTTACTAATGCTTTACATCAGAGGAAAACAGGACAATAACAGGAATAATCTAACGCTCTGTGAGTTAAAGAATAGACGAATACAATATCATATATATTTAACCAGGGAATTGGCATAAAGCAATAAAATAAATAACCTAGATTAACTACCATGATATAACTTGCATTATTATTTTTATTTTTTAAAGATTTTATTTATTTTTACTTTTAGAGAGAGGGGAAGAGACAGAGAGGAAGATCAATGTGTGAGAGAAACATTGATCAGCTGCCGCTTCCCAACCGGGGACCTGGCCTGCAGCCCAGGCACGTGCCCTGACCAGGAATCAAATTGGTGACTTTTTGGTTTGCGGGACGATGCCCAGTCCACTAGGCCGCACCAGTCAGGGCACATATTATTTTTAAAAATCTCAAAGCAACTACATATAATTTTATAGGTTAAGTGTAGTATTAATATAAAATGTTCATGAAAATTATCGACACTGAATTCAGGATAGTAAACTCTGGGCAAGAATGAGAAAACCAGTATAGAAAGGGATAAACAAAATATTTCAAAGGATATTGAAAATTCATTATTTCCCTTTGTCATATAGCAAAACCATGAATCTTAGAATATAGCTCCTTTAAAACTCTGTGAGGTCAGAATGAGGAAGATCAGGGAAAGAGGGGCATAAAAAAAGAATAAATGTTCTTTCACTCACAGGAGTGACTAGTGATAAAGGAAGTCTTGTCCAAAAGTAATTGGTCTGATTCAAATTAAAGAAAAAGTGTACTTTCCAAGTTTCTTCTGATTCTTTGCATAGCCAATATATATACATGTTACATATGCATACACATATACACACATATATATTCACGGTATATGTTTATGATATATATAACATACCAAAATTTTTCTCTCAGAAAAATTTACATATAGGTATATATAAATATAGATATAGATAGATTTTAAAGGTATATATAAATAGGTACATATAAATATAGATATAGATAGATTTTAAAGGTTAATAAAGGGGCTTAACCTGACTTGGTTTTAAAAGTCATAAATAAATATATTAAAACTAAGAGGTTTTTTTCCTGAGAAAGTCTAAGGGCCCTGGGAAGGCAAGGGTGAAGGGGCAAATTAAACAGAGTTTCTTACGTACACTACATAATAATGTAAGAACATTATTTCAGCTTTAGAGTCTACAGGCAGTTGGGGGAAGGGAGTGTCGGGACTCTACAATGAGCAGAGGGATCAAATAGAAGTCTTGGGGAAGGCATATTGGGGTAGTAATTCCATCCAGGAAGGTGGTCAGGGCCCAAGTGGGAAAGCCCTCAGCTGGGGGATGGCAGAGATACAGCTGGGGACAGCGTGTCTTGTACCCAACCGCAAGTCACTTCCCAACCCGTGTTCTACTGTGTAATCCACCTCCACTCACTTTAACTTTCAGTAAAAATCAACTGCATGCACAAGTTTTGCGTGAGTGGTGTTTACAGCAACACAGAAGGAGGGACAACTGCTAGTAGGAGGCCAAACAATGAAAAGAAGAAACGTGACAGCTAGAGGGATGGTTAAGGACCCATGAAAGGAGGGAGGGGGAGAAGAGGTTATGTGAGACTGAGGTGACACACTTTGGGTGAATCTTTTCAAATAGTTTGGGCACCTCGGGCTTCTCACAATACAGGGAAGGAGAATCAAGCCAGTTCATTGGGAAATTAACAGTAAAGGTGACATTTCAGAGCTGAAGTGCTTAAAAATATCTAAGACATCTTAGCTTCTTTATTTGTTATATATGTATAAGTATATATAACAAGCTAGACCAATAAATCCCAAAATGTTTACAGTGATTTTCTCAGTATAACAAGAGTATTGGTATTAGTTTCTCTCTTTCTCCCCGACATTCCCCTTCTTCTTCCTCTTTCTCTCTCTCATCTCTAATTTCCGAATAACAGACCACAAAGCTTAAAATGAAAAAACAAAAATGAATATATCATTAAAATACAGAGTAAAGTCAATCATTTTAAACTTGCCCAACATGAATTTTAAAAAGCACACCCTTGACAGTAAAAGCATTTTCCCACATTTACATTAAAAAGGGTGTTTTAGGAGTAGACACTAAACAAAAACAAATTCACCAATGAAATATTAAGCATTGTCTACTGGAAACCTCCACATTTTTTTATTTTACTAGTGGTCAATATAAAACATAGCATTTGGCAAAAACTCTGTTGACTGAAACTCACTTCAATATGCCAGAATACCTAACTGCATTTAAACTTCAAATAAATACCAACTAAGTTTTTAGTATAAATATGTCCCAACAAGTATTTAGGATGAATAACTTTTAGTATAAGTATGTCCCTAATTATTTTATGCAACATGCTTACACTAAGATAATTATTTGCTGTTCATCTGAAATTCAAACTGCCCCGGGAGTCCTGCATTTCTCATTGCAAAATCTGGGAACACTATTTTCAAGCCTTGTCTGAGACTTACTTTGACAAAGTGACTAGAGAACTACTTCAACTACTTACTACTGTGTGGAATTTCATGAGTGTAGATTTTTAGGGCGAAAATAGAGATTGATTACAAATCCATTTTCAAACACTGTTAACCTAATTTGTGAAAGTTGAAAGCAGTAGGCATCTCAAAGACAGCACTGTCATACGACAAAAAACCTCCTACCTGTCAGGAGTGGTAAATGGAGCCAGTTGAAACATTTCTGCCAAAATAATAGTGGGTCATGTTGGCATATATAGAATTCAGGTCCCTGTTCCACTTTTGTGTTAAATTGCTGAGTGAAAATGAGAACAAGCTGGACCACAGCAAAGTGGATTCCAGATCTAGAAAACTTAAATTTTTACCTGCATGTAAAGCTATTCTCTCATTAATGGAAAAATGCTCCATATTTTTCCACAATACTTTAAATAATGCAACTACATGTCTGCAAGAACACATATGTCATGAGCCATGTATTCTGAAGATAAATGCTCTTAATTGAACTTTATCTATCTGCTTCTTAAAGCCTTTGCTTCCTTGCAAACTTTGTAAATCCTGTGCTGCGATCAGTCAGTGTTCTCAGCTCATGAAGTGCTTGGTCCCACCTTCTCCGTCAGGGTGCGCTGCCTTTTCCTGGCGTTAGGAAGACACACAGTCTCCCAATGCTATGGACGGTGTGCTCTTAAAAGCCCCCTGCCCTTTCTAATTTTTTAAGGAGAAGTTAAGTTTGGTATGCTTTTCGAGCAAGATCACACCTGCTGATTAGTTGGTATATTGAAGCTTTTAATATAGTCTACTTTTAATAGATTCACCAGGAATTATCTAAATCAGGGGTCTGCAGCTAAGGTGCACAGACCAATTCCAGCCTGCCAATTGTTTCAGAAAATAAACTTTTATTGGAACACAGACACACTCATTTATTTCTACATTGTCCTGTTACAACCACAGGGTCAAATAGTTACTGCCCACAAAGACTAAAATATTGACTATCTGGCCCTTTACACAAAGAACTGTCATCCCCTTGTCTAAATAGACATTTACCAGTCAAGGGGACGATCCTTCCTCTGGAGTCGATTTGGATTTAATTAGGACAGTATGCCCACTTTGACAATTCAGGCTTTGCACAGTGGAGAGAGACTAAAGTCTAAGGCACTGTCAATAAAATGTAAACATCAATGTAAAAATGCCCAGCAATGCAACAGGACGAGTAAAGCTGGTGAATGGAGCTCTCTCCTCCTCAGTCTAATGCAAGAAGCATTCTCACTGGATCATTCAATTTAGTCCTTTGCTGGTAGATACAAGAGCTAGGAAACAGCTATCCAGCTGCTGTAAGAATCAGGTTAACATCCAGTTTGATTTCCTTTTCCTCTTATCTTTTTAAAACTAAAAATGCATCAAGTTCTAGCCTTTGGCAAGTCCCACCCTCACCCCCAGAAAACACTAGCCTGAATTGAGCCTAGAAAAAAATACCAAGCAGACCCCATGGTGAGTGGGTGCACTTTCACTGTGGGATTATAGGAGAGGCACATTTTCCATACAGGGCTGTTTAAACTAAAATTATATTGAGGCTCTGATCTTGGCAGTGCCTGCAGAACACTATGCAAAATGTATTCTTTGAAGTCTGGAAAAAAACACCAGGAGAAAATCTATTGGGCTGCAATCAATTTCCAGCAGGAAACCTTGCAAACATTGGTTACAGACATGCCTTATTGCAAAAAACATGGGCATTACATTGCATTTCTATTAATTAAATCCTATTTGCAGTGCCCTAGAGATGATTTCCCCCAGAAACATGGTCAAGTATCTTTTCCACATTATAGGTCCAAACTTACCACCGTGGTTGAGAAAGGGAGGGCAGAGAAGGCACCAAACGCTGCTCAGGCACAGCCCAGAGACATCAGCCTGGTTTAGACTGGGACACCTGCACACACATTGCCCATGACTTTGTTAGATTTCTACTTATTTGGGGTGGTTATGGGAAAGCTAAGGGAGACTACAGGGAGGAGTCTTGAGTTTCCCACCCTAAACCACCCATTGGTCCATCCACTGATTACAAGATGGGGGTGGGGAAGGAAGGGTGGCTGGAGAAGGGTCCAAGCTTCCCCAGAGAGATCAGCCATGTGACACACTGATGCTCACCAGAGCAGCAGGCTTCTGTAGGCTAAAAGAGAAGTGAAATAATTCACCTTATTACTGGAAAATACTCTTAATTAAGATCCAAGTTACTTCTTTCTGCCCTTTTTGCCATTTGTCAATTTAAAAAAAGGAAAAAAAGAAAATTGCTCTTTAATGATGACATAATATATATTCACCCTCCCTCTTTTAAGTGTAGTGAAACTTGAGGAACAAAGGCAAACCTCAGGTGGCTTTGTGGACTGACCTGGGGGATACTACCTGGCATACTCCAAAAAAGAACCTGTGAGGCAGCAGCTTTGGTGCTGGGTGCCCAGAGTTTGTTGGAAGACCTGCCTTGGTGGCCTGGGAGACCAGAAGGCCATAAGTAGTAAAAGAGAAACGGGCTTTTTGTGAGATCTCTCTGAAGTGATATCTTAATTTGCATCCTGATTATTGACCCACATAAGCAGTGGTCAGAAAAATACAACTTTCACTTTCTAAAACATTTACAGTCTGGAAACCTGTAGGATGGAATCTCTAAATATTACCTTTACTAACAATAATCAGTAATATTTGTTGAGTAGGTATGTGCTAGGCAAGGTGGTAGGGATTTTCAACATTTATTAAACTCACAGTAGCAAGCTTATTTACAAGTATTGCATACTAGAAGGGGATGGAAAGAAGTATTCCAAGTCATGAAATCCAAAGACCTATGACCAAGATTGCTCTATCCAGCAAAGCTTTCACTTAGAATGGAAGGACAGATAAAGTGCTTCTCAGATAAGATCAAATTCAAGGAGTTCATCATCACCAAGCCCTTATTATATGAAATGTTAAAGGGACTTACCTAAGAAAAAGAAGATAAAAAAGATGAACAGTGAAGGAAAGCACACTCACAGTTATTAACAACCACACCTAAAACAAAAGCAAACTAAGAGGATAGCTAGATCAGGAGCAGAACCATTGAAATGAAGATCACATGGAGGGTTAGCAACAGGGGAGTGGGAGAAGGAGAAGGGGGGAGAAGGTACAGAAAATAAGTAGCACAGATAATAGGCAGAAAATAGGGGGAGGGCAAGAATAGTATGGGAAATATAGAATCTAAAGAACTTAAGACACATGGTCATAAACTAAAGGGGGAGGAATGGTGGGGAAGAGCTGTGCAAGGTGGAGGGGAATGAAGGGGGGAATAGAACAACTGTAATGGCATAATCAATAAAATATATTTTTTAAAAATTTTAAAAAACTGTTAAAAATTTTAATAAAAAACATTTTAAAAAGCTCATTTAAAGAATTTGATCAAATTGGTGAAAGTTCTGATGTGGCTATTACAACTCAACCAGCCAAACACAAATTCTTTTTCAAAATGAAGGACATGCAAGCATAAATCACCTTGAATAAAAATTCCATAATAGGGACACAGGCATCTATTATGCAGGGACTCAGGACTATTTTTTCTCAAATATTGCAGTTGTACTTTAGAAACTTTGAAGTTTATGAGCAAATTTGGGAATTACTTTCTATAAAATAAGTTCCACTTATCAGCTATTTACTGTGTACCAGGTATTTTAGTCCCGTGTTTCTAGTCCCTCACAGGCTCCACACTATTTTGTTGACAAGGAAACTGCCTACGTGCTTAAGGCGCCATAACTAACAAACGCGCCACACTTGGGCTTTAAACTCAAGACTGGCCCCCAAGGTCAGACTCCTCCTATCATGCCACTCTGCTCCCCCTGCGCAGGAACGCTGGAACAAAGAGACACGCCCATCAATTTGCATAAACAAAACCAAACCCAGGCTATTTTCACTTATGTGCAAACCTCCTCAAACTAAAATATCAAACTTAGGAACCTTTCAGGAAGACAACTGAACAAAGATACCCACACTGTGATCAAAAGGTGTTTGTTTTTTAAATTGAGAAGATGAGAGTCGGCAACAACAGAAAAATGTGTTATGGCTTTGATTTCATTTTTTCCAAGAAAAGAAAAGCAATGCCGTGTCTACTCACCTTCCAAACTAAGTCTGAAGGCTTGTGGCGACTAGCAACAGAACTCTCCCATTCCAATTCAATTCACACATCTGCAAAGTGTAGCCAGTCCCACAGGTGAGCACTCAGCACTACTATAAAATCAATTACATTTTCCACCTATCACAGCAGGCACATACTGGGAGCCATTTATCAATTGTGTTGCAAAACAAACAAATTTAAAAAGCACTTAACTTCAAACTAACAAGGTAGCAAACTTGGTGGAAATTTAGTTTTTAAAACTGTTAAAAAATACTTAAGAAAATGTGCTCAACAGCAAAAACAAATGGCTGAAAGGAAAACTGACAAAAAAGTAAACAATTTGGTTTTGTACAGATTAAAAATGTGAATTTGTAAATAGCAACGCATTTGTTGCTAGCTTATAAAAATTTTCGTAATTGTGGAGTTCATATCTGATAGGGAGCCTAAAATTTAGGTAATCAAATCTAAGTTTCAAGTAAGCCTGGATGTACCTTCATTTAGTTGTCTTTGCTGGAGGAATTTAAAATTCACAATCTCAGGAAAATTTGAGATTCAAATTATATTAGTTATAACAGAGACTAACAGTTTTACGTCTGTAGCCTGTCCTCTAAGCCAGTGGTTTGCAGAGTCTGCTCCTAGACCAACCATGGCACCATCGGAGAACTTGTTAGAATTCTCAAGCCCTCCCCAGACTTACTAAATCAGGAACTCTGGAGGTGGGACTCAGCAATCTATGTTTCAGCAAGCTTTTAGAAAATTCTAAAATTTGAAAACCACTCCTCTAGGGCCCATGAACTCGGGGCTCTGGTTAACAAGAATTTGGTTAAAATATGTGCAATTAGGACTAACCAAAGGAAAAGTGAACTACAATAATTCTCAACTTATATAAACTGAAAGTTTACTTGCAAACTCTTTTGTGTTGTTTTCCTGTAAGAATATAGTAAAATGTACTGAAATTCTCAGTAAAATTCACAGCCAGTGTAACTTCTCACATTGAAACAATCATACTAAAAATACTACTAAATGGGTATTGAAATTTCCTTGCAGAACCACTATAGAAAATTAATAAATGCTAGTGGTCAAGGTGTGTGAGGAAGGGCCATCTCGCCACTGCAAAAAGGCCCTCCAAGTCCTCCTTCCCCAGCTCACCCAGCCCCATTTCTGGGCCAACCCCACTGGAAGAAGAGGAAGATGCAGCCTGGAAGTTTGGCAAGGTCTCAGAGGAGCAGGCAGAGAGACTGAGTTTCCTGGCAGGAGAAGGGCAGGAGTGCTCACTGCAGCCCTTGGTAACATACAGCAAGGTAACCTCTGATAACATACCGCAAGGCTGAGGGAGGGGCTGCCGAAATCCCCAGAGATTTCTAGGCTACTGGCACCCACAAGAAGCTGACAGAGTCAACAGCAGCCCCTGAGGGGGGAAAAAAAGAGAAATGCTTGGGAAGCACCTGTTTGCAGCTCTGGGCTGTTCATTACTCAGACATTGGTAAGCAGAGAAGAATGAAGTCAATCACTCACTACATTGACATGAAATATTCACAGGAGAGAAGGAGAGCAAGGTTACTTTTGATGTCAATGAGACAAGACATTGTTTCTGCTCTGCTTAAGACTTCTCCAAAAGTATCACGGTGCCATTCCAAGGTAAATCATTGCATGCTTCAAGCAGCAGAATCCTAGGAAACTCCAGAAAACAACTACGAATGGACTCTACCGTAAGCAGTGCTTCCTCTCATTTGGAATGTAGCAGAGTTCAGGTAGCCAAACTAAATGAAGGTACATCCAGGCTTACTTGAAACTTACTTTTGATTACCTAAATTTTAGGCTCCCTATCAGATATGAACTCCACAATTGTGAAAATTTTTATAAGCCAGCAACAAATGTGCTACTATTTTGAAGCCAAAAAGACAAATGCCTAAATTACAATACATGTCTCATGAGCTAAGTTTTTTTTAAAACAAACATATCCTTATGAACCTTATGAACAAAAAATTTACCTTAGGGAGTTCATATGTTTATTTAATGTCTCTGCCATTCCTGAAGATATTTGTTAAACCTCTCTTAGAATTAATTTAAATTTAAAAACTAATTTATTTTTTTAAAAAACTGGTTTTATTGCCTTAAAGTTACCTGTTTTAAAAAAAATCCTAAGCAGGTTAACTTATCATGACTTTTTGACTCTTTCTAAAAATAAAATCTGCTATTGAAAGAAAATGATTTGTCATGCACTCAAAAGATGAGGAAAATTGTTTCCAACAAAGTTTCTAGAATTAGAAATTGTATGCAAATATGATTATAGTCTGTGGAGGTGACAACTTCCACAGAGACGGCATTCATGCATGTTTAAGCTTGTCGTGTTTGTTCAAACATTTATCACCACTACAGCAACAGGTATACATCCCCATAAAAGAAGCCCATGCAGTGAAACTTCACTATAATGAGCTTATTTGCCCTTCCCCTGTAGGTCTTATTTTAAACCACAAATACCTAGGAGAGAAGTAACACATTAAGTCCCCTGCCATTTATTTAAACAGATTGTTGGTTGCCAGCAGCTTTGGGGGAAGGGGGAGAGGATAGGCAAAATGGGTGAGGAGGGTCAAAAAGTACAACTTCCAGTAATAAAAGAAAGAAGTCATGGCTGTGTGATGTACAGCATAGTGACTATCGTTAATGATACTGCATTGCATATTTGAAAATTGCTTAGAGAATAGGTCTTTTTTTTTAGTTATTTTTCAAGTATACTTTTCTGTTTATTTCTCCCATTCCAAAGTCCTCATCACAGAAGCAAGGGATGTTGTAACTATGTGTGGTGACGGATGTTAATGAGACTTGTCAGGGTGATCATTTCACAACTTATACAAATACAAATATTAAGCCATTATGTTGTACACCTGAAACTAACATGTTATATCTCAATTATACCTTAATTTTTAAAAGGAATTTTAAAAATCAACTACAAATTATAGCAGTGATTCTTAACGCTATCTAAGCTATTCATCTTAACTCTCTCCAAAAAATCTATACATAGAACTCAACTAATCCATCATGGGCAAAATTTTACATTATGCTTTCATTAATTTCTAACTGAAATTTAACATTTCTTTTGATTATAAATGTGATCAATCAACCTTTGTAAAATCAGCACTACCTGTAACTCTGATACCTATAAAAACCATAGACTTTTTAAGTATTATAAGTGTTGCAAAATGAGTAGTCACTACTTTGAAATTATAATAGTTATTGACCCATCTCCAAATTTTCTTATTTAATGAAGAAGCACATATTACCATGTCACAATTTTAAAAAATATGCTGATGCTTTGATTTCAATATAAGTGGTTTCCTTTAATGTGTGTTATTTTATATTATTCATGTAAAAGCAATAGGCTAAAAGGGAACCATCAGCTTCCCCAAACTGACAGAAGGATGCATGGCTCAACAAAGATTAGGAATCCCTGCCTCACGTAATGAGTTCATTTATTATATTTGTTGTTCTCTGTCCAGGGCAGCAAAAGATTGCAGAACACCCTAATGGCTGTGGAAAGGGCTCCTCAAGGTTAGAAAGTAAATTTTGCATGTAATAAATATCACACGCCATGCCTCTTCCAGAAACAAAAGCAATAACATTGTCCCAGAGGCACATTACATAAACTGTCAGCTTGCTTGAAAATCGTTAGCTGGATATACCTAATATATCTCTGTGCCCAAAATGTTAGCAGAGAATCTCTGCTTAAATCAATCTAGTTGAACAATTTGCTCTCATCTAGGATAACAACTGTGGAGAAGGTGGGAAAGAAATGGAAAATCTGATATTATATCAAGCTAAGCTAGTTTCAGCATGGTACTAAATACCTGAAAAAAAAAACATGAAGAAACAATAGAAATGGTGAATGAGGCATGGAGACTGACTTATGGGATAAGTTGGAGAGCTGTGTCTTGGTAAAATAGTAAAGCAATTGCACATAGATGTCAGGAATGGTCCCTCCCTCAACCTATAATACTAAAAAGTCAAAGCAATCATTTGGTATTTCCTTCCTCCAAAAGGAAAGGGGGAGATAAAATGAGGAAGTATAAAGTGAACACATTGTCACAAAGATAAAAAATGCTTAGCTAAAAAGAAAAAGATAGTTGAGTAAGCCAAAAACTTCACACTGAACCACTCTGTATTTTGTCAGTATCTTTTTGCAACTTCCCTAAGACTTATACTGATGAAACATTATGGTACCAAAAAGAGATAAGCTATAGTCTAAGCTTTCTCTGTGGTTCAGTCTATTATGTTTCAAATAAAATTAATGCTGATTTGATCTTTTTTATAAAAGCTATATATTCTTAAATTGTTTAATATTTTATTTACTTTTGAAACCAAAGGCATTATTTTCATTGTCAAGCAATTGTCAAGGTCTCCCCCTGAACTAGGTGTATGTAAATATACCTGTTCTATTTGTTATCTTTAGTCAACCCAGTGAGGAAAGGATAACGGTCGCTGAATAATCTTGAAATTATCTCAAGGAAGAACAAATACAGGATGGGGCAAAAGTAGGTTTATGGTAGTTGGTATGGAAAACAATGCAATAATTAATAAATAATAATACAGGAGTAAATTCTTTCACATGCTCACAACTGTAAACGTCCCACCCTATATATCTTTTAGTTCTAATAAGTAAACACAATGGTAAAAAAGAATAAAATAAACCTTAAGTGAAATTGTGACCTCTAGGCAGCAGACCTGGAGACACAGTGAAGATTCTTCAGACACTTGGAGTACTGTTGAATGTGAAGTGACTTAGAGGAGTTCCTTTATTAGTCAGGGCAATCAACATTAGTTGGGATAACAAGTACCACCAAAATCTCTTAAGGTGGTGGCAGAAATGTAAAGGGCATATGTAATATTGTCCTCTTCTTTAAAATGTTTTCCCACTTCCAACCCCCTCTTCCACTTTAACCTCTCTAGGAGTTGACATGTTTCTTCATTGTCCCTGTACATAGCAATGAACTAGGTGAAGCACACCCAACCCAGAGGATTTAATCACAGAGACAGGTGGTGGAAGATGGACAGTGGGGGCTCTAGACAAAGATAAACTCAGAAGCAAATCCTGGCTGTGAAATTTATTAGCTCATGAATTTAGGCAAGTCACCTAACTCTTTAAGTCTCAATTATATCGTGTATCAAATAAAAATTATAATATTCCCATCTCAGAGAGTTGTTATGAGAACAAAGTTAAAAACTTATTTATAGGGCTTAAGATTGCTTCTGATAGAAAGTGTTCCCTGAATTATTTCATTAGACCATGTTCAGCATTAACATTTGACCTTCACTGGACCAACAAGAACTTTCTTCTTTTAAGTTGGGAGATGAATTGTGATTGCCCAACCCCCCATGAATGGCAGGGTTTTAAAACACAAAATACAGGAGACCTTGATGACATGTTTCCATCCACATGACAACCCCAGTCTGTGATAGCAAATAAAGAAAGAAAGGGGAAGGGAGGAAGGGAGGAAGAAAGGAAGGGAGGAAGGAAGGAAAGAAGGAAACAGGAAGAAAGAAGCAGGGCTGAGTGCCCAGGGAATAACCTGGCCACTGGAAATCCCAGCTTCAGATATCCCCAAGGGCCTGTGCAGTCCCGGCTCAGTTGAGATCTGAATTGTCAACTTTGGTTTGGATATGTAAGTCAATAAAATACTGTTCTGTCCTAAACTCAAGTTTGATTCCTACCACAGTCTGACTACTACAGTGAAGGTATTCGAGGTTTTGTGGCATCCTGGGGTTCCTCAGTCTCTGCCTACAGTGGTCAAGGTATAGGCCATGGGCAGGACAGCTTTTAACTTTGAGACTTGAATATCAAAACACAGAACTCATCTCAGGTGATTAGTCCTTGAGCCTAAGCAAATCTCAAAATGCTTCCTGTTTAGAAGAAGATAGTAAAATTTAGCTTAATGGGAAAAGTGATCAAATATAATTCTAAAAAGTCAGTTGTCATAAGATAATAATTTTAAAGAATAGAAATTTTATGCCTATTTCTAAGAAATCTGCTACTTTAAGAATTCTGCAGAAGCTGTTGAAGATTAATTAAGTTATGATTCTAAGAAAAGAAAGTGCCAATTTTACATTTTCCTCTTTGTTTTATTTCTAAACTAACTCTATTTTATTAAACTTGATGGGCATTTAATGTAATGACAACTATTAAATGGTACATCAAAGTAAATTTCCTTTCTCAATTTCAGTTTATTTGATTTATTCAACTACAACTACATACTATGTGCTGAGTTAATCTTAGTGTCATGCTAAAGGTCAAATGCCAACTCGTGAATTTTTAAATAATTATATGTTGTTCTCCCATTAATCTCAATCCCCCTCTTACCCAGAAGAGATTACACATTGATAAATAAATGTCTTTGGTAAATTACAGTGTGTTTGCTTCCTACAGAGATGTTGGACTTGCATGTTTTTCAAATATTTTCAGGTAATAATGCCACTGACAAAGGTAAAAAAACTTACATAGGCCAAGATGGAGGCATAGGTGGAGTCACTGTGCTTTCTCACACAACCAAGTTTAGAGACAACTAAATATTAGCAATAGAAAATACAGCCAGAACACAGAAAATTGAACCTTTTGGAAGTCTGATAACAACAAATTCTTCAGCCTGACCTGTAAGAGGGGTGAAACCAGCAGCTGGTGAAGCGAGGTTGCACAGGAAAACTTGGTCAGACGGACTCAGGCACGCGGAATCCAGGTACAGGGTTGGACCTAGTGAGCAACACAGCGAGCGACCTCGGGGAAACAGTGAGGGAGCAGGACTGCGGGTTGACTGTGCTCAAGTATTCGTGTGTGGATAGACAAGTGAGGGAGTGGGCAATTAGACAGGACCCAGCAGGCGCCAGCGGCAGCAGAAGGTGCCACCTTTTCCCTGCTCTGACCCCGCCTCCACATACAGCGTCATAACCCAGCAACTCTGAGTGGCCCGGCCCAGGTGAACCACCTAAGGCTCTGCTCCTCACCCAGCTGTGAGAAACAGCAGAGGGTGCCACCATTTCCCCGCTCTGACCACGCCCCCCACATGCAGCATCACAACCCAGCGACCTGGGAGTCTAAGGCTCCGCTCCTCATACTTAACAGGCGCAAACAGACCAAAAATGGCTCAAGATCTCAAAGCGCCAGAGCATATAAATCTAAGTGATGAAGAAATAGCAAAACTCTCAGACACACAGTTTAAAACACTGGTGATCAGGATCCTCACAGAACTGGTTGATTATAGCCACAAATTAGAGAAACATATGAAGGCAAAACTAATTGAAATGAATAGAATTGCACAGGAAACCAATAGCGATGAAAAGGAAACTGGGACTCAAATCAATGGAGTAGACCAGAAGAAAGCAAATAATGGCCAAACAGAAAAGAGTGAAGAAACAAGAATTCAAAAAAATGAGGAGAGGGTTAGGAACCTCCAGGACATCTTTAAAAGCTCCAACATCCAAATTATAGGGGTACCAGAAGGGGGAAAGGCACAGCCACCAGTGGAAAACTTATTTGAATAATAAAGGAGAATTTCCACAATCTGGCAAAGGAAATAGACTTCCAGGAAATCCAGGAAGCTTAGAGTCCCAAAAAAGTTGGACCCAAGAAGAAACACACCAAGGCACATCATAATTACATTAGCCAAGATGAAAATGAAGCAGAGAATCCTAGAAGCAGTAAGAGATAAGGGGAAAGTCACCTACAAAGGACTTCCCATCAGACTGTCAGCGGATTTCTCAAAAGAGACCTTCCAGGCAAGAAGTGGCTGGAAAAGAGGTATTCCAAGTCATGAAATCCAAAGACCTACAACCAAGATTGCTCTATCCAGCAAAGTTTTCATTTAGAATGGAAGGACAGATAAAGTGCTTCTCAGATAAGACCAAATTCAAGGAGTTCATCATCACCAAGCCCTTATTATATGAAATGTTAAAGGGACTTACCTAAGAAAAAGAAGTTTAAAAAACATGACCAGTGAAAGGACAGCAAACTCACAGTTATTAACAACCACACCTAAAACAAAAGCAAACTTAAAGGACAGCTAGATCAGGAGTGGAAACATAGAAAGGAAGATCTCAAGGAGGGTTAGCAACAGGGGTGTGGGAGAAGGAGAAGAGGGGAGAAGGTACAGAAAATAAGTAGCATAGACAGTAGATAGAACATAGATGGGGGGCAAGAATAGTATGGGAAATATAGAATCTAAAGAACTTGAGACACATGGTCATAAACTAAAGGGGGGGTAATGGGGATGGGGGGTTAGGGTGGAGTGGAATGAGGGGGGAATGGAACAACTGTAATGGCGTAATCAGTAATAAACAAATAAATAAATAAATAAAAACTTACATAGTTAGATTTGAAAACAAGTCTCATCAGCCTTAGAATGGAAATAAAAGTATTACTTAACTCCCACACTTTTCTGGATGAAACATCACTTTCTAATTGGCATTATATTGATTTGTGGTCATGTGTTAGCTCCCTCATTTCACTAACACGCCATTGAGACTGATAGTGTGGTTTTTAACTATTTTGTAGCTGTAAGAGCACTCTGACTCCATGCTTTGGAAATGGAAGAGATTTCACAAGTGTTTCCTGAAGCAACAAATTACCTGCCAAACCCATTTATTTCTCATTAAATTAGAATATTAAATGCTTGAAGAAACATCTATTGTCTTTTTTCAGTCAGATCTAACTTCTACTTAAAAATGGCCTCCCTAAATAAACAAGTTTTTAAAAAATATATGTTTACTGATTTTAGAGGGAGAAAGAGAGACATTAATGTGAGAGAGAAACATCACTTTGTTGCCCCCCATATGCACCCTGACCAGGAAACAAACCTGCAAATTAGGTATGTGCCCTGACCAGAAATCAAACTCCCAACCTTTTGTTGTACAGATGAAGCTCTAACCAACTGAGCCACACTGGCCAGAGTCCTAGGTAGGCAAATTTTATACTGCTACATGCTGTGATCAAAATACCAGAGAAAGTCCTCTTGCCTCAAAGATTCAGAAGGTTGTACATGTGTGTGCATACACACACACACACTTATACTGCTTTCTTTCTAAGTGTAGGAAAAAAAGATCACCAGTCACCCATACCTCAGTTTGAGCTAGTCAAATTATTTATTTCCTGAAACATCAGGAATTAGGACAGTGGGGGGTTATGAGTCAAATAATTTGCACACATTTAATGCTGAAGGAAATAGAAATTTGCTTATTACTTTTAGAGGGACATCTGACTGTGTACGTGTACATGCATGCTAATACGTAAAAGTGTTGATGCCTTTGACCTGGTACCTAGGAATGTTTGTGCCTTTGAATTAATAATACAAATTTAAAATCTGTTCTAAATCGATAATGTGAAAATAAAAAAGACAAAACATATTTATAACAGCATTTAAGAGGAAAATATAAAAACAACCCAAATAGTCAATAACAGGAAAGCTATTCAAGATTTATATAGAAGTTTAATGAATGATTCTATAGCTAAGATAAATGTAGAAAGAATACAGAAAACTGTGTTAAGAAATACAATTAAAAATTATGTAACCTTTTGATTATAAGTATATATAATTCCAATCATATGAAAACTGAAAAAGACTGTGAAAAAATTACACATACAGTTATCATAATCAGAAATCTACTTTTCTATCATTGAAACATTATTTAAATAAGTAAAAACTATTAAATTTACAAAAAGCTTTATATGAAGGGTGACTAAAATTTACATTGACTGGGTAAATCAGGGGTGGCCTGGACTGGCTGTCCCAGGAAGGGCTGGGGCAGCCCCAACAAAAGGAATAGCTGGAAACCCAGGGAAGGAAGAGTACCAGAATTCAACCCAGTTGTTTCAAATGCCTGACTTGTTTCAAATGACCTGCCTGAAGCATTCAGACCTTGTAATCTCACTTGGACTTAATCATAAATCTCACTAGTATATTCTTCCTTATGGTTTCTCTAATGCCTTTGTGCAATAGTTTAAGAATTTCGTGATTGTACTTTCCCGGGAAGAAACAATGATTTAGTTAGCATTCCCTCTTGGTGCAGTTCCCTTTATATATTTAGCACTTATCTTTGAATACATTGAATACATTAATCCTCTTTAAAAGAATAAGAGAATTCTATCCTTGATTCCTTTTAACTAGGGGTAGTTTTGATGTAATAAAAAGGGTTCTTTATAATTTAGTTAATAACCATAGGGAACACACAGTGAGCATTTACTGGCCTCCATTCTGGGTTCTTACCATGGATCAGTTTATTTTAGCCTCACAACAATCATACTCTGAGGGTAGATTTATACTCCTCAAAGATACAAACCAAGGACCAAAGAAGTTTATTGCCCAGTATTTTACTAGTTTGAGCAGAACCTGCATGTATATACCTCCCATCTAAAGGAAGAGCTACTCAGGAGAGGAGGGGTTTAGGGGACTGGGTGAAAAAGATGAAGGGAATGAGAAGTACAGATTGGTAGTTACAAATAGTCACAGGGTTGGGAAGTTAAGCACAAGATACACAGTCGATAATATTTTAATAGCTATGTATGTGCCAGGTGGGAACTGGAAATATCAGGAGCAGAGGGGGACACTTTGTGAAGTATATGATTGTCTCACCACTATGCTGTACACCTGAAACTAATGTAAAATAATGAATGTAAACTGCCATTTAAAATTAAATTAAAATAAAAAAGAGCCATCCAATCGTTTTCAGTACTACCTCTCTTTAGTCATTACTTCCCTCCCCTTAAAAACCCTGTCAGAGCGACACAGAAACGCTATATTGACGGAGATCCCCTGATAGGCAGCTGCTTGCTACTTCCAGATTCTTCCAAATCTGAACTCAGAAGTAATTGCAATAAGTGCCTGTATACAGTTAAACTCCTTAATGCTTCAAAATTTATCAGTTGCTGAAGATGCATTATTTGGTTTAACGTGAATTAATTCCTTTGTCTCTGGTTTTCCTGAATCCCCTCGCCCCCCCCCAAGTTTTCTTCATTGTTCCAAAATACGTCAAGCTGACCTTGACTCATCCAAGGAGAGAAGTGTTCGTTTTGTTACCAAAGTTTGAGAGGCTTTTGAAAGAGACTCAGAGTCTCGAGATTCTTATTGTCACGTATTCTTCCCTACCGTGCCTATAAATTAACACCCACATCCTATTAGGCATTGGTGGTACTGGGGAACAAACCCACAGGCTGCTTTAGTTCAGCCACCAGCAGCCCCGTGACCCAATACTATGAAATCTAATGCTTATTTCTAATGATTTCTAATGCTTTCTAATGCCCCTTTCTCCAGAATTGAATAGATTTAGGTGTGTGCCCCAGACTACAAATAAATGTGTACCTTGTTGTTAACTTTTGACCCTGGGGATTGACTAAGGCTAAACACACACACCCATAGACGGGTGAGTAAAAATTACGCCATCATTTCTCAATTTCTTATTTTTATGAATTTCTATTCTTTAGGTCAAAACAATGTTCACACACTTGTGTTATTGCCAGACTAAAGCCAATGGTTTTTAATAGTTGAAAAATCAGAACTCATCAGTACTATACTGTCAAGCACAGGGAGTCCAAACAAGCGACAATTTCTAAAGTAAGCTTAACTTGTTTCCAAGGAAACAGTATCAGAAGTCCTTGATAAAACAAATTATTTAATTTAAACCTATAAATGGCCTTTCTAATTCTTTGTACCAGTTTAGTTCAGCATAGAATTCTAAAAGGATACAATCAATTCTCTAAGCACAGATATCTGCCACAGGCAATAAAATTTGAAATAAGATTTTCATTCTCTAGACTATGAAAGGTCACACAGACACACAGACACACACACACACACACACACACACACAGACACACACACACCACTGCCTTAGTGCTGCCTCCCCTACTCATCTGATCACGTTTATTGTTTAAAGCTTTGACTTCTTTAGGGTGAATCTATCTTGAGCAAACTTAATTACCATAATAATATCTGACTAGATAAATTCAAATGGTTTACATTGCTTAATACCTATTTACAGTACATGTATACCTACACAACAAAAAAACTAATCATATATACAGAGTTACCACACAATTGTTAAATATGCCAAAGTCATATTTTTACCACATGCAGAGTTTTTCCTACAAATATTACAAAATAGGTACACTTCAAATGTAATGTTTCTTTAATTATTTTTAAAGGTTTATTTTCTCCTTTTTTAAAGTATATTTTATTGATTATGCTATTACAGTCATCCCATTTTCTTCTTCTCCTTATTTCCCACTGGCCTGATCCCCCTCACCCTCCAGAATTCCCTCTTCCCTTAGCTCATGTCCATAGATCATACATGTAAGTTCTTTGGCTTCTCCCTTTCCTGTACTATTCTCAACCTCCCCCTGTCTATTTTGTGCCTCCCAGTTATGCTTCTTATTCCCTGTACCTTTTCTCCCCATTCTCTCCCTGCCTCCTCTTCACTGATAACCCTCCATGTGATCTTCATTTCTATGATTCTGTTCCTGTTCTAGTTGTTTGCTTAGTGTGTTTTTGTTTTGTTTAGGTTCAGTAGTTGATAGTTGTGAGTTTGATGTCACTTTAGCATTCATATTTTTGATCATCTTCTTTTTCTTAGGTAAGTCCCTTTAACATTTCATATAATAAAGGGCTTGGTGATGAACTTCTTTAACTTGACCTTCTCTTGCAAGCACTTTGTCTGCCCTTCTATTCTAAATGATAGTTTTGCTGGATGGAGCAATCTTGGATGTAGATCCTTGGCTTTCATAACTTCAAATACTTCTTTCCAGCCCCTTGTTGCCTGCAAGGTTTCTTTTGAGAAATCAGCTGAGAGTCTTCTGGGAACTCCTTTGTAGGTAACTATCTCCTTTTCTCTTGCTGCTTTTAAGATTCTGTCCTTTGATATTGATTAACTTAATTATGGTGTGTCTTCATGAGTTTCTTCTTGGATCCAACTTCTTTGGGACTCTCTGAGCTTCCTGAACTTGCATGTCTAGTTCCTTCACCAGACTGGGGAGGTTTTTCTTCATTACGTTTTTAAATAAGTTCAAATAACTTCTTGCTCTTCCTCTTCTCCTTCTCACACACACCCCTATGATTGGGATGTTGGAGCATTTAAAGTTGTCCCAGGGGTCCCTCAACCTCTCTTTATTTTTTTTTTGAATTCTCATTTCTTCATTCTGTTCTGGTGGAATGTTTATTTCTTCCTTCCGCTCCAAACTGTTCATTTGAGTCCCAGTTTCCTTCTCTTCGCTGTTGTTCCCTGCACATTTTCCTTTATTCCCCTTTTCATAGCTTTCTTATTATTCCCCTTCCTTCCATTGGTTTTTTTTTTTTTTTTTTTTTGCTTTTAATGGGAGAAATGGTCCCCAACCAGTTGCAAACTCCTTCCGAATTGAAGTACACAAACATCTAAGGGCACCTATCAATCATTTCTGTGAGCATCCTGATTACTAGTGTTTTGAACTCTTCATCTCATAGGCTGGCTATCTCCTCATTGCTTAGTTCTTTTTCTGGAGTTTTGATCTGTTCTTTCATTTAGGCCATATTTTGTTTCCGCGCACCTGTTACATTGTAAGGGATAGAACCTTAGGTATTCGTCAGGGTGGGGTAACCCACATCGCTGCGTTTTGGTGCTGTATGTGGGGGAGGGACCAAGAGGGAACAGTGTCATTTGCTAGTTTGCCCTGCTGTCATCCCACTTTCCATCACTCCCCTCACTTCCCACAAGCAGACTGGGCCCCTCCAGGTACTGATTCCCAGGTCGATGGGCTTGGGTACATTCTAGGATACCAGGGGCCTCTCCAATGGACTCTCCTGTGAGACTGGGAATCCTGCCAACAAACCCCCGCAGGTTTTTACAGTCAGAGGTTTTGAGGCTTTGTTTTGCCACGCTGGAACCCTGGGTTGCGTGGTTTGTCTTGTTCCCATTTGTTCCTCCAGCTTATCCACGCATGAATGTGGGACTGCTTAGTCCCCCAGCCCCTAATCTTGCCCACCCTGGTCCGCCAGCCACTGTCTCACCCCTCCCAGCCCCCTAATCCTCTATGCCTTGGCTTCCTGTCTCCACCCCTCCTACCCATCTGGATGAATATTTCTTCTTTAACTCCTTGGTTGTCAGACTTCTATGCAGTTTGATTTTCTGGCAGTTCTGGTTGGTTTTTGTTTTTAAATTTGTTGTCATACTTCTTTTGGTTGTACAAGGGCACAAAGTGTTTCTTCTACCTATGCCTCCATCTTGACTGGAACTCCCCTTCTTTAATTATTTTTAAAAGTGCACATACCCACACACATGTGCATACACATTAACTCAGAGAGTATTAACAGGTCTCAAATTATAAGAGAAACAAGGAAATAGGGAAAGGCAAGGGAATTGAGGAATCAGGGGAAAAGGGGGGGAACCTCAAAATTTGACCCATTTTAATTCTGGCCCTGAGCATTCATGTATTCATTCAACAAACATTTATTAACTACCCACTATTTAGCAGGCACAGGATTTGATCTCTGTATAAAAATATATGAAGAGGTTATTTTAAACTTGAATTTTCCCCTCTTTTCATGTGCTTTCTAATGACCATGGATAATATTCTTTATTATATTTTCTACCTTGAAAAACTGACAAATAGATACTAAAGCTAATCCAGAATTAACAGAGGCTTAGAGCAGAATTCTATTGAAGGATGAGTAAAACCACCTCATTCTTCCATTCCTCATCTCTCTCTTCTTTCCCCTTCACCCTATGACACTCCTGGGGACAGTAAACTAAAGAGCCTCTGCCTTCATAGAAAGCTGTATAAATCAGATTACAGGAACAGCTTCAGAAAGGTGAGCAACTATGGACTAGCCTAGACCATAGCTCATCTTAAAGTCTAATGCACTTTTGACTTAATCATGGATTATAGTTTATAAGTAAGATATTAGTCTGATGTTTTTGTAAAATGTTTAATGCTATTCACTTGGCTATGACATGTACAGTATAATGGAGACATTTGCAAAAGTCCCTTAAAATATCCCAAGAAATTAGCTGTGGACAATAGACAGCTTGAATTCAAACATTTTAAAGAAAGCTTTGTCAGAACTTACCAACTGAGGGTATTGAGGGGTAGAAAAAGGAAAAGTATAAATTGTGATTGGGACAATAATCATTAATAGAGAAAGAAAGTCAGAAAGAACAGCTTGTTGGGGTAAACTGATACATTAGAATAGTGTTAGGATTGGAAATAAGGAACACTACAGAGAAGTCTAGACATAAGTCTAATATTGAAAATAATTTGTTCTCTGCTTTGCTTCATTTGTCCCAGTCATTCAGATAGGGTAAGACTGGAATTTATGTCTCTGAATATTTTCTTTTTGATCACACAGGGTCTACTGTAAAATCAGGTCAACTGGAAAATATTTCAGAACTTCCAAAATGAAATATTTAATATGTGTAGACAAAAAGTAAGTACATTTCAAAGCAAAGCCTGTAGTTTTAAAAACAAATGTAATCAACTTGAGAAAGTAATGGGATTGTCAAATATCTAGGCAATGCTTATACTAGTACTAAAACTTCTAAACTGACTTTTGCATTACTTCCCACCCATTCTAAGATTTTCCTGTATAACCCTGTATATAATATTCTGGTCACTTCCCTTTTGTTTTTCATATCTGCATTGGTAACATTATTAAAATACAACTTGCATTCATTCTTTACATTAATTCTCCAGCATAAACTCTCTGAGGGTAGGGATATTATCTTACTCATTTTTATATTCTAACACTAACACAGTGTTTAATCCCCAAAAGATCTCATTTATTCATTGTCATTCAAATTCAATTTGTATGCTTTGTGTCTGGAATTACATGAATTCTTCAAAAGCTACAGCTGGTACCTAGTAAAAAGACTTGGACACAATGTAATAATAATGACATAATTGAGCAAGACATTCATTGATGGTTTGTCATATATGGCCTTTATTATGTTAAGGTACCTTTTTTCTATATCCATTTTATTGTCTTAATCATAAATGAATATTACATCTTATCAAATGCTTTTTCTGCATCTGTTGATAAGCTATGATTTTTATCCTTTGTTTTGTTAATGTGGTATATTACATTAATCAATTTGTGTATGTTGAACCTTCCTTGTGCCCCTAGAGTGAACCCCACTTGATTGTGAAAACTGAAAACTTTTCCTCTAAAATCAGGAACAAGACAAGGGTGCCCACTCTCACCACTCTTATCCAACATAGTTCTGAAAGTCTTAGCCAGAGCACGGGGCAAGAGTAAGAAACAAAAGGCATCAAAATTGGGAATGAAAAACTAAAAAAAGTGTACTTTTTGTGATGACATGATTCTGTGTGTTGAAAACCTTGAGGACTCCACCAAAAAAACCATTAGAGACAATAAGCAAACATAGTAAAGTTGCAGGGTATGTAATCAATATGTAAAAATTCACTGCTTTCCTACATACTAACAACAAAACTTCAGAAAGAGAAATTAAATAAGCAATCCCTTTTGCAATTGCACAAAAGGAATAAAATACCTAGGAATAAACTTAGCAAAAGACATGAATGACCTATATACTGGGAACTACAAAATGTTATACAAAGAAATTGATAAAGACATAATGAAATAGAAAGATATTCCATGTTCATGGATTAGAAGAATCAACCTGGTTAAAATGTTCATATCACCCAAAGCAATATACAGATTTAATGCAATCCCCATCAAACCATCAAAATCCTAATGACATTTTTTTAAATACAGCAAAAAAAGCATCAGATTTGTATGGAAACTCAAAAGACCTCGAACAGCCCAAGCAAACCTGACCACCACCCACCCAAAAAAAAAAGCCAGAGGTATCATACTACCTGACTTCGAATTCTACTACTGAGATGCACTAATCAAAACAGCATGATATTGCAGGGGAAAAAAAAGAGATAGATTAATGGAACAGAATTGAAAGCCCAGAAATAAAATCACTTGTAAAAGAGCAAATAATCTTTGACAAAGGAGCCAAAATACAAAATGGATAAAAGAAAGCCTCTTCAATAAATGATGCTGGGAAAATTGGAAAGCCACATGCAAAAGAATGAAACTAGATTATAGTTTGTCCCCATCTACAAAAACTAATCCAAAATGGATCAAAGACCTAAATATAAGATCTGAAAGAATAAAATGCATAGAAGAAAACATAGGTACCGATTTATAGACCTAGGTCTTAGAGAAGATTTTATGAATTGACTTTGACCATAAAGTCAAGGGAAGTAAAGACAAAAATAAATGACTGGGATTATATCAAACCAAAAAGCTTCTGCGCAGCAAAAGAAACTGACAACAAAACAAAAAGTCAACCAACCAAATGGGAAATGATATTCGCAAACATTTCCAACAAGAGGTTAATATCCAAAATGTATGAAGAACTCACACAACTCAACACCAAAGAAACAGACAATCCATTTAAAAAATGGGCAGAAGACCTGAACAGACACTCCTCTCAAGAAAACATACAAATGGCCAACAGATATATGAAAAGATGTTCCACTTCACTAGCTATTAGGGAAATACAAGTCAAAACTACAATGAGATGCCACCTCACACCTGTTAGAATGAGTACTATCAACAAGACAGATGATAAGTGTAGGAAAGGTTGTGTTGAAAAAGAAACCCTCATTCACGGCTGGTGGGAACGTAAAATGGTACAACCACTATGGGAAACGGTCTGGCAGTTACTCAGAAAATTAACAACAGAGTTACCATATGACCCTAGCAATACCTCTTCTGGGTAGCCACCTGAAAAAGTTGAAAACATTTATTCATAAAGATGTATGCACCACTATGTTTGTGTAGCATTTTTCACAGTGGCCAAGACATGGAGACAAGCAAAGTGCCCTTCAATAGATGATTGGCTTATACACAGTGGAATACTACTCAGCCGTATGAAAAGATGAAATACTGCCATTTACAACATGGATGGACCTTGAAAATATTATGCTGAGTGAAATAAGTAGTCAGAAAAAGCCAAGAACCATGTGATTTCACTCTTATGTGGGTTATAAAACTGAAGCTCATAGACACAGACATCACTATAGTGATTACCAGAGGGTAGTAAAGGGTAAAGAGGATCAAATACACGGTGACAAGGATGATTTCACTTTGAGTGCAGTACACAATGCAATATACAGATCATGTATCATAGAATTGTACACTTGAAACCTATATAATTTTATTAACTAACTTCACCACAATAAACTTAATTAAAAAGAACCTCACAAATAATAATAACAGTGGTTACTTTCTTATTTAGTTGGGAAAGAACATATACTACCATGTTTGATCTTCAAAGAAATCCAGTAAGACAAGGCTTTATTCACATTTATGGAAAAGGAAACAAGCTCACATCTAAGTAATCAGCTCCGGACTACACAGCTGGTAGGTACAGTCTAGAACTTCACTCTTTCCTAATCTAGTGTTGTCGCCTGCCTACCTGATCCTTGTCCTCGGCAGAAGGAGCTTAGTTAACTGAGCTATCTCCATCTTCCTGCCTCTGTCTTTTTCCTGTACCAGTTGTTTTTCTACTAGCATGGCAAGATCATTGCAAAACCAAAGAGAGTAGGGAAAACTGCTTAGATCAGTGAAAATAACAAATTATAGGTGACCGTTTCTAGTGGTCCAGACACCTCAACCCCTGTGGATCTTCTGTCAACTCTCCAGCCTTGTCCACATTGATTATGGCTGGAAGCATGAAACGCAACACAAATTTCAAATTCTTTAGCCACAGAATTGAAGAAAGTCTAAACCTCAGTCTGCATCCCCCGTGAACATCCCTAGGTCTCTCATCCCTGTCTAACCCCACTGATTTTCTTCCTGGGGCATTGTTGCTAAATATGCAGTGGTCTCTGTGTGCCATCTTTTTCTATTAAACATATGTATGTAATTTTTCTCTATTTGTCTATTTTCCATCCTCATACTGTGATTGAACCTTTCTTTTTTTCTCTTCTTTTTTCTAATGTCCTTCCCCCTAATTCATTGTCCTTAATAAATAATTTTTTGTTTTCATTTCTTTTTGGTAGGTAGTTCCAAAACTAAGAAATTAGAACAATTATTACTTAAATAACCCCTGACTAATGCATTGCCCTTGACAGTAAAAATGCTTCCCATCCCCATTTATAGACTTAATTTTTATCTAAAGAGTATTAAAATTTGTATTAGCTGAATGATTAGAGGCACAGTAAATGAGATAGCATGGCTTAGGTCAGTATGCAAAGTGGGAATCACACCTCACAACTGCGACCTCCACACATAACCACTGAACATGTAGCCAACAAATATTCTCATCCAGCTGAGCTTTGCTTCCTGTTTTTTCTTACCTGGCCCTTTAGAAACATCTGAGAATATTAGTTTTAACAGTAAAAGGTCAAATTGCAATACAGACAATAACTTCTCTCCTAAGATTTCTAACTTCCCAATTGAACTTGTAAAGGAGAAAGAGTTGCTAAAGTAACTATAATTCAGGAAATGTCACTTCAGCATGAAGCACTTCAGAATTTTGGCAAGAATGCTGTATTTAAGATATAACATTGTAATCTTTAAAAAGCAGAGTAGATAACTATAGCTTTCCGTGGCTATAGAGGTATCTAGACATCTCTGTAAGACTACTTAAAACTACACAAGATTTCTCCAGACACAGTAATTTAATATGTCTTTCCCAGTTTTACACTATTCTAATTCTCTACATTTATAGAATGAGAGTAATACTACTACACAAGAGCATTAAATTTATTATCTTAAAAATCTCTCAACAGAAGTCTACTTTCAGACAGAATTCTGGGGAAATCAATATGTATCCACTATAAATGAATTAGATTTATTTTCAATCAAGGTTTAGAATATTTTGAGAACTGCCATTTAGGCGCCTTATACCTTCCTTCCCAACCCTGCAATCACTATACTTCTGTCCATGTGATAATAAAAAAAAAATTAACTTTCAGAAACAAAAAATAAAATAAATTTTTTTCCTAAAAAATATTTTGAGAACTAGACAAGGAAACAGCAATTGGAGGAAAAAAAATAAATTTGACCATGGAGTGATTCTCCATTCATAAACCAAAGTGTGTAATAGATAACAAAGTTAGAGATATTATATTATTCTCTTTCTTTCTAAACAAACATTAACTAAATAACCAATTACTACACAGAAATGCTAGCCTTCAGACTTGCCAAAATACTAGCTTATTACTGTGGTCAGCAGGATATTGAAAACAATGTTCACTGGTGAATCCAGGGTCATTAACTCACTGACTGCGTGACTCCGCACCTTCACATCTGTATCATTTCTGTAGAATGAGAAATCTGCAAATGATTATTTTCCTTCTCATCCCAAAGTTGGGATGTGATTATTCACATCCCAAAAAGTCTCATTAACTTTAATTCACATTTTAATTCATATTTTATTTGAACAAGTATTTTTATCTTTTTTAATTTTGAAAGTAAGGAAGAAGTAAGTATTAGTAGGAATTGGTAGTGATATTTTAATAGTATTATGGCAAGTCACATAGGAATGTCTGAGTTTTTCCAAATTATCTCAACTCCAAAAAGTTCCAAGAGAGCAACATGCACAAAGGCAAATCAAAACAACTTTTTACTAATAACTATTCAGATACCAGATAGATTTGAGGCCTAAGGGCAATGTATTACTCTATCCAAAAAAAAATGTAGAACCAACACATTCAGTTGAAAGGAACCATAGAAAAGAAGGATAAGAGTAAGCTGGGTCCCTGGGAAAAGGTATCTGGGTACACTGATTCATATCTTTAAAGATACAATAGTCAACATTGTCTGTCTGTCTCTCTTTCCTCTCTTCCTTAAAAAAGCATTTCCAACTTATACATCAGTTTCTAAATGATAATATATTATTATTATCATGTTCTTGTAGCAATTTCCTTGGTTGTTGTTGAAATCACGCAGGTTTAGCTACAGAGCTTTAGGCTCCGTTTATTCCAGTGGAAGAAGGAGGTTAAGTCAATGTCCATGTAACTTTCTCCTTGTCCCCTCCTTTTTCTCCTTCCATCTCTTTTCATCCTCCTCTAGATATTTGGTTCTACCTCACCTAACTGTGAATCACAACGGTCTTCCAGCCAATATTTGACATTTGTTTGAGGGGCCAATGTCACCAACAACTTTCTGAGTGAGACAATGATAAGGAAACTGGTGCTTTTCATCTAAACCAATGTGGCTTCAATTCCTACTCACGTTCTTTAGTGCTCATCTTAAATGTCACTGTCTCAAGCAGGTGTTCCTGATCTTAATTAAAAAGCTTTGTGTCTTATGCTTCCTCTTTGTCTAATCACATAGTTATTTGTTTAAAGACTGCCTTTCTTTTTAGACTGTAAGCCCTATAGGCAGACAGATGGCTGTAAAGCCCACACAGCACATCAGCACTGGTTAAAGGTCCCACTTTTGCAGACAGAGGCAGCCCTGGCCAAGGCACAGGCTTATCTAGGGGAATGCCGCCCACATTTTAGCTCCACCCACACCCTTGGCGGAAACACGCTGCCACTCGCACAATGCCTTAAAGGCAGAGACCATGTCTGTGTTTTCACCGTTGCATCCTCAGTACCTCCCACAGTGTCTGGCACCTGGAAGATGAGTAATAATTATTCACCAAATTAAATTTTACTACTTGAAATTTTGACATGTGAAAGGAAAGACCAAATTAGAAAAATAGCCTTTGAATTAGTCTGCCCAATTAATTACATACATCTTTCTCTTTTCATCCCTTCATTCACACACACAATCTTCACACAGTGTAAACTTTTTTGTTCTAAGCTTGTAATCCAACATTATTTGCTTAGGTTAGTCTTACTACTTACTATAACATAGCTTTATAATGAAAGTTTCAGTGATAAAGTGGAAGAAATTATGGATGTTAACACAGTGTATCATTACAGGTCAAATTTCTCTCTCCTGTCAATAACTATTAATATATTTGTTAAACATTCACTCTCTATTTTTACCTTCCTGTACCAAACGGTTGTAAAGCTCTCCTGCTTTCTCTGGATAAAACTGGACCTCTAATTCAATATGGAGATTGACTACTATATCTTAGAATGCTTAAAGCAAAATATTTCACTGCAATCAGGATAGAGGTTTCTATCCAAAATACATATGTGGGAGATAAATAGATAAATAAAATCCTGAATAATTAGTTAGCCCCAAATAGAACACATTCCCTCAAAAAATTCAGGTACTTGCCATGGCTGGGTGTGATCAGACAGAAATGAATTAGCATTTGTCACAGATGTGATAAACAGATTTCTGCAGGGAGGAGGCAATTCTGTGGAGAGCTCTATAGTCAGTATTTCGTAAGAATGCAGGTCTTGCTGCCAAAAAGGCAGTACTATCCCTATGAATGCAAATTTACAGGTGTTTTATTCATTTATTATCCTTTATGGAGAACAGAATGTAATAGTATTGCTAGGAATACATTTCGTTGTAAGTTCCCTGTAACAGTTATGAAAGTCCCAAGATTAGTTTGGCTTATTTATATGTCCCAAGGCACTACTCGTACCAGGGTTGCAACTACTAAACTTGGAGACCTTCTAGAGCTCAGATTCCATGACCATTTCCTGTCCGTGGAGCAGCTGTACTGAATCATGAGTTCAGTGTTTGGGCTCAGAACCAGGGGAAAATGCTGTCTCTGCCACTAACTAGCTGTGCACGTCCTTGAGTTAACTTATTTAATTTCTCAATGCTTCGTTTCCCTGCTCTGAAAAATTAGTAGTACCAAAAGTTATCTGGACTATTGTGAGAAGTAAATGAGTGAATATATATGAAGTACTTAGAATCCTGCATGACACAGTTAAGTACTCAATAAATGTTCACCTTATGCCCTTGGGCAATTTTCATATCTTTTCTGGGTCTTATCTTTCTCATTTATAAAACATGTACAAAAATAACACAGGAGAGCTGTAAAAATGCTTTGGAATATAGCAGCTTCTATGCAAATGCTAGGAGGAGATAAAACTAATATTATGAACTTTAAGCAAATTCTTTTTTCAGTTGTAAAGAGTTTTTAAGCTTTCGTCAGAGAAATCTTTTACTGTAAAGAGCTAGGAATGTTATATCGAAGTAGATAATAGTTGTAGAAATAAAGGCATTCTTTCTGGTAAGCTTCTACAGATGGGTTTTAGCATTTTTCTACATATAAAAGATTGAGGCATTTGCAGTATTACAGAGTGAACTAAAACCATGCTACACAAAAATATAAAAACCTCCTTTCAGAAGCCGAACAGTCTCTCATTTCTGGATCTCCCTCTATTTACTTCTGCAAATATTCCCCAGGGCGTCAATTCGTAGAAGAGTCTATCAGAGGTGCAGGGAGCAGAATGACCTCCAGCAAAGAGAGAGAACCACCATCCTCCCAAACTGGAGGAAGGAAGACAGAAGAAATAGGCAAAAGCCTCTAGGAATTGCTCCCAAAGGTCTTCTTGACCTTTCACATTCAAGCTGCTGAACAGTGTGCCCCATTTCTGTTCTTCAAAGAAATCTCACAATTTTTCAAACTAGGACAACTTACAGCCAAAATTTAAAGATGCAAATACAAACTGTTGCACTCAGAGCAAAGCAAAGATTGCCTATGTGCGTGATGGGTGAGTCTTAGTTCAATAGCAGCTCATGTAAATAAGGCTGAGGAAGAGCATAGCTGGTTTACAGCTGTAATGCGTGTCCACAGTGTGATATGCTAACAAATTGATTTAAGAAAGCATTTTTAAGTTAATGTCTCATTTTTTCTTATTAACAATGTGGCATGTGGCTTTTGCAAAAAAGTTTGAAAATATTTAAATATATACTTTTAATATTTATGTATTGGGTTGGTTCAGAAGTCCATATGTTTTTTTCCATAAAATAAAAGATATATTTTTCATTTTTACCAATAACTGTATTGATTTGGATATTTTGAGTACATTGGCTATCTCTAAATATTAGCTTCTAGTGGGTAGAGGCCAGGAGCACCGCTAAACATTTTCCAATGCATGAGACAACCTAAGAGCATAGAATTATCTGGCCGAAAAGTCAATTGTACCAAGAAACTTTGCAAACCATTCTGAACACATTACACCAGTCATACCACCTTCTCCATGCACTGCACAAATCTTTTTTGCTTTCCAGTTGCATTTTTACATTTCTTTTTTTTTAGTTATATTGTATTGATTATGCTATTACAGTTGGCCCAATTTTTCCTCTTTACCCAACTCCACCCAGCACCCCTTACTCCCTTAGGCAATCCCCACACCACTGTTGTATCTCCAAGTCAGTCCTGACTTCTTTGTCTACTTTGTTTCCCATAGTGCACCTTACATCCCATGGTTATTCTGTAACTACCAATATGTACTTCTTAATCCCCTCATCTCTTTACCCATTCTCCCTCACCACCCTCCCATCTGGTGATAATCAAGATGATCTTCATATCCATGATTATGTCTCTGTTCTTGTTTTCTTAGTTTGTTTTTTAGATTCAGTCATTGATAGATATGTGTTTATTGCCATATTATTGTTCATAGTTTTGATCTTCGTTTTCCTAAATAAGTCCTTTAACATTTAATATAATGATGGTTTGGTGATATTGAACTTCTTTAGTTTTTTCTTCTCTGGGAAGCTGTTTATCTGCCCTTTGATTCTAAATGATAGCTTTGCTGGGTAGAGCAATCTTGGCCATAGGGCCCTGCTTTTCATCACTTTGGATCTTTCTTGCCAATCCCTTTTAGCCTGAAAACTTTCTTTTGAGAAATCACTTGACAGTCTTATGGAAAGTCCCCTGTAAATAACTAAATGCTTTTCTCTTGCTGCTTTTAAGATTCTCTTTTTATCTTTAATCTTTGGCATTTTCATTATGATGTGTCTTGGAGTGGGCCTGTTTGTATCCATCTTGTTTGGGACTCTCTGCGATCCCTGGACTTGCATGTCTATTTCCTTCACCAAATTAGGGAAGTTTTCTTTCATTATTTTTGCAAATAGATGTCCAATTACTTGTTCTTTCTATACTCTTTCTGACACCCCTATGATGCAAATGTTGGACCTCTTGAAGGTGTCCCAAAGACTGCTTACACTATCCTCAATTTTTCAACTTTTTTTCTTCTTCTTGTTCTAGTTGGTTGTCTTGTGCTTCCTTTTGTTCCAAATCATTGGTTTTATTCTTGGTTTCATCCACTCAGCAAGAGGGTCAGTGGCTGGGCTCAGCTGTACTTGTCTGAGCAAATTTAGGGAAGTCTGAAACCTGCACCTAGCCCAGCCCTTCACATGGAATAGCCACTGTTAACAGGGTGGGAGGGTTGCTTGGGTGGGCCCATAAAATAGATGGGGCAGACCCATAGGTAATCATTAGGGCTGGCTTACTGTGTGAGCCGAGTTGATGGAGATTCAGATATGGTGCTGCCACATGGTTCCTGTGGGGGAGGGCTCAGAAAAGGTACAATGGCCATTGTCTGCAGTTCTTTCTGGGAGGAAGCTGTCCACCAGTTCTCATCCTGATGTCAGACACTTCAATGGAGCCTTTGGTTCACAGGCCAGCGCTCAATCCACTGAGCCATACCAGCCAAGACTAAATGTGGTTTCTTTAATTCTTTCATTGTTGGACTTCCAGAACTCATTTTCTGATGGTTCTAAGTGATGGTTTTTCTATAGTTTAATTGTAATTTTTTTGCTATGGTTATACAAGGAGGAAAGTCGTGTTCACCTACACCTCCATCTTGACTGGCAGTCTCATTTTTACCTTTCTTGAAATAATAAAGCATAATATACTGACATGTTGTGTATTTTCTTTCATCTTCAGTATTAAAGTGGCTGCACAAATATTTACCAATTTTCACAAGTTATTTTAAATGTGCACTGATATGACAGCTGTCACAATACGATCTAACAAAGTGTTTCAAATGAAGTTGGAGATAACTAAGCACTAACAGAGCCATTGTATAGGAAAAAAACAAAGGAAATTCTGGCCAACCCAATATATTGTTATATACATGAGTGTTTCATACACACATACACAATACAAAATTATCATAATCTCACAGTTTGGAAATGTGAGATTAGACCCAGATAACATTAGACCTTAGATTCTGAGCTCCACGAGGGCAGTGATCTCCACCTAAGGATGAGCAGAGACACCTCACACTTGCCCTTGAGGAGCTTACCAGGGACCCCTCGCCTTCAGGTCTTTACTCAGACATCATGTTTCCAGAGAACCCCCAGCCACTCTATTTAAATTTTCCCTCCACTGCTCCCTGTTTAATGTTTCTCCATAGTACCAACCGCATGTGAACATATATGTTTAATAATCACATTTATTCATGTGTCACATTAAGAAAAGTAGCAGATCATAACTGATTCACTTGATCCCATATTATTTATTTTTCTAATTTATTTTGTTTATTATTTCTCTATTCCCACTAAAATGCTGGGTTATTATGATATTCTTATAGTTTAAATGGTGTTTGACACAAAGCTATCAGTAAATATTTGCTGACAGAATTAATAAGTGAAAAGAGATTGAATAAAAACACACAGCAATATATCTTTCTCCTAACAGTTATAAACTATTTTAATCAGTTTGATTGGTGTAAATTTAGTTGGCTTAATAAGTATAAACTGGCCCAATAAGAGAGGACTGGGTAAATAAATTATTCTTACTGGGTAAAATAAAATATATGAAAAATATGTATCTCAAAAGTGGCATGCAAAATTTCCATGATGTTTGTTAGATATTCAAAGTAAGATTGTGAAAGAACATGCATAATATGATCCCATTTTCTATATACTCATATATGTATATATAATGCATATATAGTTATATATTGATATTTGTACATAATACCTGGTATTATGCTACATACTAAGGAAAAAGATAAAAAAGTCAACTCAGAAAACAGACATATAAAAAGAATGATGATACAGTTTGATAAGCACTATAATAAATATATAGGGTGGGGAAAAAGTAGGTTTACAGTTGTGAGTCCATGAAACAGAGTTTATATTTGTATTATTATATGTTATTACATTATTTCCCATACGTGTAAATTGACTTTTGCCCCACCTGGTATGCACATTTCTTCTGCTTTAGGAAATGTCTGGCTTCATGAGAAAATAAATGGAGAAAGATGGGAACAGTTATCACAGTAGAAAAGGCAGTTTATTATGTACATGCTGACTTTAATGTCCAAGCTGCCAGGGAAATGTTATCTTGTTGACGCATGTGATGGCACCATGTTCTAGTTACCATTCAAAAACAAAGCCACTGTTTCTGAATTATTCACAGTCACAATGAGACCTTGCAAGTGATATATAGATTATAACTGCTTTGATATCTTTAACCTCACCATGATTATATGAGGGAGGAAGAAGAAAAACAGAATCGTCTTCTGGAGGGCAGACTCCTTGTAGAAGAAGCTTGCCCCCCCACGGTGAGCATTCCAGGAGCCCATAAGTATCAGTGTGCCAGCTGGCATTGTTGGGAGAGGCTGTGTGAATTTTTTTGAAGACTCCTACAACAGGCTTGCCCATTTCATGATGCCTGATTTAAGTATTCACCTGCCCACACCGTGCTGAGTGTTCAGCAGTTTTTGAGTAAGAACAGCATGACCCTCATGGCCCACTCTCCCTAGTCACCATATCTTGCCCTGAGCAACTACTTTTTGTCTCCCCAGATGAAAAAATTCCTCAAAGGGAAACATTTTGCTGATACGAAAGAGGTGAAAAATAAAACTAAAAGGCATCAAAATCAACAAGCTCTAAAACTGTTTTGAGCAATGGAAAAAATGTCCCCAGAGGTGTATTGCATCAAATGGAGAGTACTTTGAAGGTGACTGAAGTTTAAACATGTACGAATAGATACACAATTTTTTATAAATAAATTCCAGGGTTTCCCCTTGTAGATTGGGGACAGTGTGCAAATCAGAATTGCACAGAAGCACGTTTCTGCTTTCGGCACACATTCCACTTCATGGTGCTATATCTGCTATGGTACTGACCTCAAGAAGACTTTTTGGTCTTTTTTCCCCACTGTCTATGTTATACCAAAGAAAACAGAGACTTGGAAACTCAATCTGACACAATCCACCCTGTTTGTCATCAGTGCAATGTGTCATTTGCCAGTTCATCCAGTATCTTCCGTTACAGGGTGGGGAGCAGCTAAAAATAGCTGGGGAACCTGACTCTAAGCTGCTTGCTGGGAAGCACTGAATTTACTGCGTGACTCACTGTGGCATGTAAATTCTTGGAAGAGCTCTGATACAGAAGAAGTCTTTCGGCCAAGGAAGGAGAGAGAGCCTTTTAACAAGTTGCTATGACTGCTGAGAATGTCCACTACTTGTTCTTTTTGTGAGAAAGAGCAAATTTGTAGGTAGGAAAAACTCCAGAGCATCCAGAGTAGATGTCACGTGGCTAAGCTTCTCTCATGCACCTCAGATAACAAATTGGAAGCTTTCCATTAAATAAAATTTACACTCTGAAATAGGCTTTGGTCATGAACGGCACCATGGGCTTAGACAGCAGAACCAAGGCTTAAACAGCCTGGGAGTGTTTTATGGAGTCTTCATCTCAATTCATTCCTGTATTCTTTATTATATTAGCCACTAATGGACTTATATCAGCAAACCACCTCAGAATATCCCCAATGGGTACAATTCTCAAATACTCACTTAAAATCTGAAAATAAAAAAATGCTATTAATAACAGGAAATTTTTATTCAGCTGGACACTGTGCTGAGCCCTTCACTTGCATTTTCTAATTTAATTTTCACAAACACTCTACAAGATATATTAGCTTATTATAACTGAATTACATTCAGTTACTTGCCTGTGGTCACAAAACTAGTAATCATGATAGTATTCTGCAGCTGGATTTACTTTCTTCCATTTTAATTTCATGACCACCTGCTATACAGCAAATCAAAAAAATTAATATCACATCACTTGAGCTTCATAATGAGATTTTTTGCGTGTCCCTGTCTATGGTAAGTATGACTAATAACTCAAACTTTATATTGCATTCATCTGGAATTGGAATTACGAGACAAGAAAAATATTTTCTCTAAACTGTGAAGAAAGAAACACTGTGAACACTCACCATTCTCACATGAGGTTTTAAAGGTAAAAAAATATATAAAGTTCATCTCTTTAATAGATAAAAGTTCCAGTGCCAAGCACATTCTTTTGTCTTATGAAGTAGCTGATATATGATTGTTTCACCACAAAAAAATAGGAATTTCACCTAATTCAACCCACTACAGAACACAGCTTCAAGGCTCAGAGCCAGCCTTGGCACTGCCACTGTCGAGGCCTAGGACCTGGGCACATGGCTGTTGCTCTGTCACAGGTCCTTTCACTGTAAAATGGGGCTGATGGAGTGCCACGTTTGTGAGAAGATAATGTGTACAGAGCACTCACCAGAGCACCCGTCCCACGATCTGCAGTCAATGATGCTCTGAAATGACTGTTGTATGTGTTATTCGTTTATTTTCAAACCAAGCCAACAAAGCCACCAATCCACATACCTTACTTCTTGAGCCTAAGAGGAGGGGCATAACGTGAGCCCCCATTTGCAACACTCCCTTTTTTCTGTGAAATAAGTGTCAGATTCACTTTAGAACCCAAACAAGATTCAACCCTGCACTCTAATTTATTCTCCGATTCTAGCATTCTATACTTAAAATTTGTCACAATATTTTCTTATATTTCTACCTTGGAACACCACTCTCCCCTCTTAAAGGAGAATAATTATTTCTACTAATTTGTATGTAAAGAAACAGCAAGTGAAGACCATTCTTGAACGTGTGGTAAGATGAGTGATTACAACTCAAGGAATTTTTAATGCATTATGTAAACATTACTTACAATGTTTATTCGTTTTTATGTTTGATAATTATTTACTGTTTCAGTTATTTTGTGTAAAAGGAAAATAGATATCTTTGTCTCTTAAAATAAATATGCTAATTATTTCTCTAAAACCCATGTTGTTTAAGCATAATGAAAATCTTTTTTATTTTTTTGCCAGTATCGCAGAAACAATATAGATGTTCTCAATGGATGGCTGAACAATAGGTAGATGAATTTTAAGATGACACTCCCAGGAGTGTCACGATTCAATAGGAGTTTAATGTACTTTCCTGACTCCACTGTTCCTCCACCTCCCGTTCTGCTTCATTGGTCCCAGTGTGGCTGTATCACATCGTCCTGCTGGCACCCAGTCTGGCATTCATCACACACAGGGATGACTAGATTCTCCAGGACCCAGTGTTTGAACAAAGGGTTAGTCCTTACATCTCAACGTGGCAAGTGAGAATCCTCACTTATCATTTTCTAGCTCGAGACTGGCACTGTCCACCTTTTCCATGGCATCCTATGATCCCACCTCAGAGTGAAGCCAGCAGAGAAGCCACAGACAGAGAAAAGCAGAACAGCAATGAGACGGAGAAGAGTCAGGACAAGGAACACATCACTGAAGCTTCTAAATTCATGTGCCTAATGTCTTGAAGCCTGGGGTCTTCTCGGTTATCCCAACCAACATTTTTCTTATATTACAGCAAATTGAGTTGAACCTCTGTTACCAGCAACCAAAACCAAAAACAGATGTAAAAATATATGGTATATGCCTAGTCCATAGTAGTACTCATTAAATCATATATATGTGTGTGTGTGTGTGTGTGTGTGTATATATATATATATATATATACACACACGTATATATGTCAACAGTCACGTTTTTTAAATTACAGGCTTTTATAGTTAGATTAGACAATAAATACCTATTCTAGTTCCCTTGTTTCCTAAGGAAACTGAAACTCAGGGAGATTAAAGCATTTCTCACAAATTGTTCTTCCTTTGCATACCTGAGATCAGAATCCAGACTTTATTTCTCCTACAAATTCAAATCCCCCCAAATTGTCTACAATATCAGTAACACTGTCAGGAATAATTAAGACCTAAGAGAGACATTAGATGTTCTCATGAATAAGTAATAGGGTGGAGAACGAAGGGCCTGTTTTCAAGTTGAGTTTAGAGGTGTTTTATAATGTTGTGGGTTTTGTACTTTTTCAGACAAGACTAAGCTAATCAGCAAATTAGAATTTTCTGTTTCTGTTATAACTACCCATTTCCTGCTTTTGTGCTGCATTGAAAATGAAAAGAAAAAAACAGTATATGAAGTGGTTTATTTAAATTTAAAACATTAAGCAATGTATTGCAGAGAATGTGTGTTGACAAGAAGCGCCCAAAGAGCGCTATCCAATGTATCACAAACAAAACAAAGGTGGCTAACACATACTTACTGTAGGACCTAACTTGTCAAACGTTAATATTGCATAGTAAAACTAATTACTATGCATTAGTAATACTAATGCTAGACGTACGAAGCCCAAGTTGAAGCCAGCATGTGCTTGCGGGGAAAAGAGGAGTAGAGTGAGGCGCACCAAGGAGATGGAGACAAAGTCCTCCTGAAGGGACAAGTGGGAGCTGTCTTGAAAAAGTGACCTTCGCACTGGCTTTGCTGAAGAGTTGGATTCAAAAGCCTGAGCTGGAAGCACGGTGAACAAAAGCTTCCAGAGCTAGTCAGCGGCATGAACACAGAAACTCCAGCATCCAGGATGTGTTTATTCGCACAGCAGGCATGCAGCCAGGAGTGCATGGGAAAGATAAGTCTGTGAAAATAGTTAGTGTTAGGTGAAGCATAGCAGGAGAACTTACTGTCTTCAGTAGGCTTTCAGACTCCTCAAAATACCAAGGAGTTTAGGGGACTAACACAATGAGTTCCACTCAACTTGTCAGAATGTTAAAAGTGCACATTACCTATGGTAACCAACTGGGGCAGAACACAAATCTACTGTTTTATTTTCAGCATCAAAAACTTTGAATTGAACTATGAAAATATTCAACCCATCACTGTTTATGTTAGCAAAAAAAAAGTATAAGCTATCTACATGTCAAGCAGCAGATTATTTGTCAAATAAATTATACTATCAACACTATCCAGACAAATTCACACTGTAGAAAAATATTTAATGAAAACAATAATGTTCATATAGGTTGTAAAGTGAGGAAAAGACAGGTTACTTAAACACTATATACAGAACTAACCTGTGCATGTGTGTGTTTATAAAGCAAAACTCTACTCCAAGGCAACAAAGGACAGATGGTAAGATAAAAATATATATTACAAGTGTTCTCATTTTTCATCCTTCATTTTTTGTGCTTTAAGCTGAGAATACATATTACTCTTGTAAAGTAAAAATATATGTGTATATGTATGAACTTATGCATGTACAAGGCTTAATTCTTTCCCTGGGAGAAAGTTAATTTAAAGTACAAACTGAGATACAGATATTTGCTCAGAAAGTAAATGAGGAAGAAAATGAATGAATGCTCCATTTTACTGAAATTAGGGCTCTCATGTGGGAAACTCCCTCCACCTACTATACAACTTAGTCAAACCTTTCGCAAACCAATGGTCAAACTTACATCTGTTTGTTTCATTCTGAGACAATTCTTAAGCTATCATCAATATTTCAGTCAAAATACTTGCAATGGTGAGCTTTAATAAAATTGCATATAATATGTATTCTAAATAACTAGAATAAAGGGATTAAGCTCATTTTCTTTGTACTTTACCTCACAAGGACCTTTCAAAACTATGTAATGATTATTTAATTGAAACTGCAACTAATTGACATCAAGTTATTATTTGTATGCAAAATGCAAATTATACAAGAGCTCAATTTGTATAATCTTCAATAATGCATTAACGACAAGGCCTGGAGCTATGACTGAGGGTGGACAGTGGTGTTCTGCTGAGCACTACAGAATGTCTTACAGGACAGGAAACTTTTTTTACATCCTAAGCCTTCATCTGACTCATTCATGCCTTATCCTCTCATCAGGAGTCAATAGGGTAGTTCTCAACTTGCTTCCCTTCACCTAACATTCATCTCTGTGAGAGATAAAGCAAAAAGTAATATTGACTGTCAAACAAATACTCAATATTATCAACACTAATCCAGCATGTGTGGCAACATTCCCGTAGCTTAACAATCAACCAGCAACAAAGGATGCCAGGACTTATTAAGGACACTAGACCCTTGACTCAGCAGAAGTGTGAGCATGTAGGTGGGTTCATATCAGTAAAAAGTTTATTAAGCTGTGCTCCAGATTTTCTGCTCTTCATACAAAGCTGATGCCTTCAGCCTTCACAGGTATATGAGAATCACTGATACCAGAGCCCTAGCCACAAATAATAGCTTTCCATTGGTCTTTGGTGGGCTGCAGGCATTTTCTGAAAGTCTCCAGAAGATTCTAACTCAGCCAAGGTTGGGGCCCTGGATTCCATGTTAGGTTATGTGTATCCACATTTAACACATTATGCTGATTCTTTTGAAATAAATTCTGTCATTTATTTCAGAAGCCTTCAAGGTAAATCTACAACTATGCAGACAATGTGGGACAACATTAGCATTTCCTTTTCAAACGTGACACACATCCCCTTTCCTCACTGTCTCTGACTTTCTCTGGAAGCAGCTCTTGGTCCTGGCTGCTGAAGAGAAGTTTGCAAAGACCAAAAAGTTCAACTTGGAAAACTCAGAAAGAGGGATATGGTCTAAAACTGAGCCAGTTCAGCGTTCCTCCCCCACCTCGTTCTGCCTCCATAACTGACAAGTATTTCTAGTCTGTTCACAACCTCCCACCACAAATATTTGGAACATACTAATGCCGCCAGAGGCTCAGCCTGCCACCTTCATCTGTGCCTGGGTGGAAACACTCTTCTCTTGATGGGAAAAATATATTTCGCTCGTGCTTTGATCTTTCCTTTTACTTCCTCCCCAATAACTGCAACCCTTCCCCCTCATCAAAGCTCCCTTTCTGTCAAACATCTTTCTGACAGCGAGGTGGAAGACAGAGGCTCCGATGCTTTCCTCTCATCTTCATTTGTGAGCACCCACCTACAGGAAGCTGGAAGCAGGTCAAGGTGCCCCTCAGTTCCTGGTTTCCAATTTTTGTTCTCTGCCATTTCATAATAACCTCTGTTCTCTCAAAATGCACTTTCACCGCATGGATGACTTATTCTCACAGATCTGGCATCTTCTGGTGACAGGACATTTGCCCATCTTCTTTGATGATTTGAGCATCTTCCTCTTCAACTCAGTCTCTTCTGTGTCCCCTAAGGGGAACATAGATACTGATAACCTGAGATCAGAACTCTGATCTCAAGTTAGAGCCTGACCTTTCCAGCAAAAGTGGCTTTTACATCCACTGTACTTCTGCCCCCTGCTGACAGACATCACCATACCTGGACTGTCACAGGGAAGGGCTCCTCTTTCAATGCCTAACTGTGCAAGTACCTCTCTTCCACCTTTCTGCCTCTCTTCTTCCTCCAGGACCCCCATGGTTTTCTTCAACAATGAGCTGAGCCTCTTCAAAAGGAGTCTAGCCCACTGGCCACTTCCTCACCAGCCATTTACTGTATAATCCCCTGAAGGCTGGATAGCTCATTGAAACAGAGAAGTTAAAAGCACAGTCATGAGTTTGTGTCTAACACATGACACATTGTGTGATCTTGGAGAAAGTATTTCATCCCTGTAGACTTTGGTTTTCCTCTATAAAGTGGGAGGTATAAAAACTTCTACATCACAGATATTGCTAAGAGGATTAAATGATCTAATGCAATTGACTTGCTTAGCACAGTAGTTGTCATGCTGTAAACTCTTAACACATACTACATTTTATTCTTTTTGTTAATATTGTTTTTCTGTTGTTGTTGTTGCTATTCTCTAGCTTCTACACCCACATTCACCGGAAACTGAATTAGCTGAGGTTCAACAGTGACACCAAGTCATGGGTCAGCAGGTTTCATCCTCATCTGTCACCAAAGCTGCACCCTTCTTGAGCTCCTCCTGACCCTGAACTCTGCTGCAATCTTCCCTGCTAACTCTGCCGTCATATTTTCACATCAACCTTCAAATGCAGCATTTTTTCTCTAGAGGGACACTTATTCCTTCTACCGGTTAAAACCAGTCATTGTATTCACTTACAGTCCTAACTCCAGTTTTGCTTTTCCAGCTCCCTGGGGATGGGATATTGTCACATAGTTAAACTGGCAGAAACTCAGAGTAAGTGTCAGCCAGGGAAGTTGCCCCATGTCCACACAATTTGTTTGCCCTTGACAAATGGGCAGAACCACTCTCCTGCACCCAGGCTCATATCATTCACCGTCTAACTCCCTCTCTCCTACCAACCGATGGCCTGTCAAATCCCACAAATGTCTCTGTTAACACCCTCTCCTTTCCATTCCCTGACCATTTCTCTTCTCCAGTTCTTCTTCACACATGTCAAGTGAAGTTTCTGTTCTATCTGCCATGTAACTCGGACACCAAGCAAGACTTAACAGTTTCAGAAAAACCATTCCAGAACCGTGAGTATTTCGGCCATGAGTAACTTTTGAAGGCTCTGTATCTAATTCCAAATGCTAGAAAGTCAGTTTATTCCAGTATTTCCAAACACTATAGTTATTTGGGTTGAATATAGGTCAGATAATTTACTTTTTTGTTGTTAATCTAACACGAAGCACTTCCAAACTTTCAACTATCTTCTAGTACTTTCCTCCCTCCATGAATGCCAAATTAGCTCAATTTTAGTTAATTTTCAAGGGCTGACAAACAAGGTTATCCAGAGCAGCAGGCAGAGGAAATTATTTCAAGGGGCAAGAAATTTCTCCATCCCTGGCTCATTACTAGTGAGGCATCATATCTAAGTTTCTTCCCCTACAATCATCATTATATTTGAAGAAATAAGCTAAAGAGTGTTAATTTTGACAACTTACAATACCAAAATAATGGAAGCAATCTTAACGTCAAATAATAGTGGATTATTTAAATCACTTAAGGTACAGTCAGGTAATACAAAACCATGGAAATATTAAATATGGCTTATCAGCATGTTTAAAGATATTTAAAATCATCACAAATTAAGAGAAAAGGCACAGTTTTAAACTTTCACACAGAATGATTCCACTTTGCTATATTAAGAATTCATTCAAAATTAGCAGAGATAGTCTTAGAGGAATCATGAGAGTTTTTTTTTTAATTTTTGCTTGACTGTATTTTCTAGATTCTAAAATAAAAAATAAATTATGAGAAAGAAAAAAAGAGTTTCCTTGTCATTATAAATAATGGCCCAAGTGAAAGTAATGCCTATGGCTTAAGTACAGCTTTTTATTGGGCAACATGTAAAGTTAATATAAATTAGGTTATTGAACATTTGTGGAAAGCATATATTGATAGAGTCTTGAGAGAGAAGATGTGAGTTTCTGAAGATACTGAAAAGAAAAAATATATAGCCACTAATAACAATTAGTCCAAAAAAGGAGAAGGATAAAAATATCAACTTCCACATTTAATAATCTTGCCTAGAGAGAACCTGACATTAAATACATATGACCTTGAAGAAATACAAATTTAAAGGCCTCTGCCAACTATGCTGTTGTTCTCTCAACATCCACAGCAAATCTACCTGCATAATAAAATAGGTTATGATGACTCACAGGAAAATCAAATTTATTTTGGTGCCACTAGCATATTCTTGAGAAGTATACAGCTCTCAGAATTTGGTCATGCACACTGGGCCACCATGTTGCATGAATTTCCAATAAGGGAAGTATAATGAACAATTTGAAGCCAAGTTTAAAATAGCTCCATTTAAAATAAATACAACATTTTAAAATAAAAATCTAGACTTCTCTACATGTTGAATAATGTATATAATCCCATGCATTATTTCCTGTTATACAAGTTCAATATTAAATTGTATTCTATTCTTTCCCACTCTAAATTGGAGGAAAACTGATGCACCTGAGCAGTGCTAAGAGCAACCTTTAAAGGAACTTTTTAAATAGGAATATTTGGTTCCTGGAGTCCTTTCTGTTGGTTAACTCTTGCTACTTCTTTCTAATGCATGTGGCATTCATTTCACTGAGCAGAACTCCTTAAAGGCTTCATAATAGAAGGACAAATTAATGAACAGTTTCAGAATGAAATTTAAGGTCTTCTTTTGAAGTAATGTTATGTTGAAAAAAGCCTGCCACCAATAGAAAAGATTGCTTCCAAACACCTAAAAATAGGCCTAGGTGGTTATGGGTTTGACCTACATATGTGAACAATAATGAACATGGGCCAATGCGCTTGAAATATTGGGTTGGCCAGAAGGTTCACTTAGTTTTTGCTGTAAGTCGGCTCTCGTGGCACTTAGTTGTCTAACTCCCTTTGAAACAATCTTGTTAGACTGTATTGTGTTGTATTTGTTAGCTGTCATATCAGCGTGCGTTTAAAAATGACTTACCAAAATTGATGAATTTTGGTGTAGCCATTTTAATACTGAAGATAAAAGAAAATATGGAATGTTTTTGGCTTTTAATGTTTTTTTATTTCAAGAAAAGTAAAAACACAACTGAAACACACACAAAAAATATTTGTGCAGTGTATGGAGAAGGTGCTGTGACTGACTGAACATGTGGAAAGTGGTTTGCAAAGTTTTGTGCTGGAGATTTCTCGATGGACGATGCTCCACTGTCAGGTAGACCAGTCGAAGTTGATAGCGGTCAAATCGAGGCATTAATAGAGAACAATCAACATTATGCCATGTGGGAGATAACCAACATACTCAAAATATCCAAATCAATAAAGTTACTGGTGAAAATGAAAAATGTGTTTTTATTTTATTTTATGGAAAAAAATAGATAGACTTTTTGGCCAACCTAATATTTCCCAAACACTGCAATTTTTCAGAGAGAAAAAAACCCTGCGGTTTTCCAAACAGGATTTAAACAGGAGTGAGAGATCCTGGGACACACTGTGTCTCATTTGGGCCAGAGCAATCAGACTCATGGGGGAAAGGACGCAGCTGGCCCTCCCACCAGCAGCGCACACCCTGTTTACGAATGGGGGGTGGTCAGGAGGCCAGGCAGTAGGCACTGCTGTTTGACATTCTGTTTTCATTCACTTCTAAAGAACTGTGGCAGCTTTTTAAATTGATTGTGGCTTTTAATTCTTGAACCAGGAACCACAGATCAAGGTAATTGGCATATTTGTCAAATTTAAAGACTAAATATTTAAAATGACCAGACTATTTACTCTTTGCTGTGTATCGCTGAACCTGCATTAGCAACGGAGTAATAATGTGGTTTTTTTTTTAATTCTAAGAGTTTTGGCCTTTATCCACTTGCAAAAGAAGAAAGAAGCTGTAAGTCATCGTCTCTTCAGAAATTTTGAGATAAAGTAGCAAAACACATTACTTCCCATAAATCTGAATCTCCTTGGTTTCATGGCCAATACCCCATTCCAGTCTACCTTTGCCTCACAATTTTTAATTAAGTGAGGCTTTGTCTTGCTCCCCAATTGTAGTTCTCTTCATTCTGCACACTACTGCCACACTAAGACAGGCAAAACTGGGGACTCTGCGACTCGCTCAGCTTGGCTTTGCCAAGTAACTCCCCTACTTTCTTTATGTGGTAACTTATCACTAACTGGCATGCCAGCCCCAAACTCGAAGACAGAGCCCCCCCTGTCTCTCTGACTGATGTCATCCTCTGGGCCGCCTCTGAGGTGGCTGGGTCCCTCTCAGTTACTTTTACACGGAGGTGGGCGGATAAGACGCTCAGCACAAAACACTGAAGTCGTGGGGCTGTGGGTAGAACAGCTTTCCTTAGAGAGGGCTGCGGTTGGGCAAAAATAAAAACATCTGTAATACAAACCCAAACATCAAGAAAAGAAATGGCATAGCTGCTGAACCCAGCATGCTGTGCTGAGCTTCTCTCAATTCGGCTCGATTTTTCAACATTGATCTTTTCAGTGCATTACATTTTAACTCCAAGGGAGATAGGTAAAAGTTATTATTAATTTAAAACATCACTTCACTTCAAAACAAACACACCATGCAGTAAAATACAAAACTTCCATTCCTCTTTAAAGATAAAAGTAAGACATTTTCTAAAAATGTCTAACTTGGAGCAGCCCTAGCTAAGACAAAGTGCTTTGGGTTATTCCTTCCCCTCTCCTGACTCATGGCTCCCTCACTGGGTCTAAATGTTTAGGGGCAGGTGTGGCAAGGTGCTATGTGGGGCACACGGTCAGAAAATCTCCAAATGCCTTCAGACTTTGCCTACAGCTTGTACTGAATACATGTAACCAGTTCTGCATCTTTCCAGATAATACCTTGCATCTCTTCATGTCTCCTTTCCTATTCATGGTCCCTTCGCTGCCTCTCAAGCCAGCTAAAAATTCACTACTAAGGGATGATGAGGATGAGTATGAAGATGTCTGTGATGGTTAATTTTTTTGTGTCCGTTTAACTGGGTGAAGGAATGCCCAGGCTGATGGTATAACATTATTTCTGGCTGTGTCTTGTGAGGGAGGGTGTTTCTGGAAGAGATTAGCATTTGAATCTGATGACTGAGGAAAGAAGATCTGGCCTTGACCAATGTTGGCAGCCATCTTCCAATCCTCTGAATACCCCAATAGGACAAAAAGGCAAAGGAAAGGTGAATTATCTCTCTCTCTTCTTGAGTTAAGATGTCCATCTCCTCCTGCCCTTGGACACTGGAGCTCCTAGTCTTTGGCTTTCAGACCTGGACTGAACTATACTTTCCCTAGAAGAATGCTGATATTGTTAAGTTAGCCACCCTTCCTCCCTAAACCCCACGTGAACTGTGGGAAACTGACCTTATTCTAGCAGCAGGGAAAAATCCTAACTTCTAAGCTAGTGGTTTTCACTAAGTGGTCTCATCCTCCTAGTGAGATCAGCAGTGTATGAGGGTGTTTTTTGGTCATCATAATGGCAGATGCTTCCAGCATTCTGTGTCCCACAACCAAGGAATCTAAATGAACCACAGTGAATATGGTGGCCTATAAAACCAGGAAATACACCACCTGAATGACCAACAGGGGGCCTGTTGAAAAACACTGGTCTAAACTAATTAATGCCCACATACTTGGGCAATATCAAAGGTACTTGAATAGATACTAAACCAATGGTACACGAATGGCAAATTTGTACATGAAACGATGTTCTATATCATTGGCTGGTAGGAATGCAAGTAGAACCATGACAAGAGGCCAGCACACCGCTACCAGAATGGCTGTAGTGCAGACACAGAAAGACAAATATTGTATGGTGTCACATACATGTGGAACCAAAAAGGAAAAACAAAACAGCAAAAACAGACTCACAAAAACAGAAACCAAAGGGATGGTTGCTGGAAGGGAAGATGACAGGGACTGGGTGAAAAAAGTGAAGGGGACTCTAAACAGCAAATTATATTGTGATAAGTTAACATGGTGACAAATGGTTACCAGAATTAGTGGGGCGATCACATTGTGAGATATAAAAATGTCAAATTGCTATATTGCATACCTGAAACCAATATAATTAATGTATGTATATCAACTGCAGTTATATCTTTAAAAAAGAATGGCTATAATGAAAAAATGCTGAAAAAACTCAAGTGTATGTAAAGATACAGAGCAACTGGAAATGTCCCAGATTGCTGGTAGGAATGAAAAATAGTGAGAAAACAGTTTGGCAGTTTCTTATAAAGGTAAACATACCATTATATGACTCAAAAAGTCCATCCTAGTTATTTGCCCTAGAGAAATGATAGCTTACGTTCACATCCACACCCATACAACCTGAACACCAAGGTTATAACAGCTCTATTCGTAAGCGCCTCAGACTGGAAACAGCCCGAACGTCCTTCAATGAGTGAATGATGTAACAAAGTGTGAAACACCCATACAATGGAATCTTACTCAACAATAAAGGGGCAAAGTAGGGATCTACTGAGGCATGCAACAACCTGGATGGATCTCAAAGACATTCTGCTGAATGAAAGGAGCCAATCTCAGAAGGTTGTATAATGTATGATCCCATTGATGCGACATTCTCAAAGAGACATAACTACAGTTCTAGAGAATAGATCAGCGGTTTCCTGAGGTTAGAAGGAGAAAAAAGCTGTAACTACAAAGGGCAATTTTAAAATTTTAAATTGTGTTCTGCAAGGGAGTTTTCTTTAACATGATTGAACTGTTCTATATCCTGATGGTAGTGTATTCATACCCATAAAATTTATAGAACTGTACATTGAAAGATCAATTATACTGTATGCTAACTTTAAAATGTAATAAAAATAAGAAAAATAACTACCAAATATTTTTATTCTACAGCTTTTCACTTTGTAGCAATGTTCTCAGAAAAAAATTAAAGTTATTCATTTAGCAAAGAAGAGATATACACATTAGAAAGTTACAGTATATAAATGAGAGACAGAACAAAAACCACTGGGAGCTCTGAATGAGAAGAAATATTTCTGGGTAAGAATATGGACACAGATAAAATGTAATAACCTGGATCTAGAAGGATGGATAGAAGTTTTCATTTTAAAAAATTTTATAATATTAGTACTAGAGAAGTAATATTTACCCATGTAATACAGTCCAACAATACAGAATTATAAAACTAAGCGGTCACATACACACACACACACACACACACACACACGCACCTAATTACCACTAATACACCCCCGTAACCACTCTTAACTTGGACATAGCTTGGCTTATATCTTCCCAAACATTTTTATGCATAAACAAATGCTGAATATATAGTTCATTGAACAGACTGATCTTAGTAGAGTACAGAGATGAAATGATTTTATTTTTCTTCAATGTCTGTAACCATGCTCTCTCAGACTTCTCTGTATCACCCCTAAAACCGGTTGCAAAAGTGCCATAGCTGTGTGGTGTCCTCAGCCACTAAAACTAACTCACTAAGTTTATTTAGAGCAGCATTTTTTTAGGGAAATGTTCTAGGCTGAAATGATCTCAAGTAATACCTAACTTATCAAGAACTTGATTAAAATTGCAAAAAAAAACAAGAGTATAGAAAACAAATCCATCTAGGTTAATATTATCTTATATATGTGATATCAAATATGCATGGTTAGCTAAACTAATCATTTATGAGAAGACTTGATTATTTCATCTATATCCCCAAAGATTTACATATTTAAGTTAGCCAAAAAGAAAATTCATATTGCTCCTGTCAGAAATATAAAGAGTCGCCTCACATGCATAGTCACTTCATGTCAAATATATATACAAACATGTGTTTTTGGTTTTATGTGTTAATAGATAGCAATACACACAAGATCAGCCCAACCGTATTGTATTTGCATTGTCACCGTCACTGCCTGCTGAGCAGGCACTTTCCTGTTTTTAAAAACCCTAGCCGTCTGGCAGTGAAGAACTCTGCAGTCTCTCTTTGCTCTTGGTCTAAAGATGGTCAGCACCTTAGCATGACTGCACCAGTCAATGTTGAACACACCGTAACAGAACACACGCAAAGAGATAAACATAGCTGTTGTCAGCTGTACGTACTACACAACCTCTATTTTTTCCAAGCTTCATTTCACAGACTACAAAATCAAAAGGAATTGGGCAATTAAGGGCCAAGTTAAAATAAAGTGGTTTTCATTTGTATATTTTGGTTGTTTTGGTTACTGGGTAAACCAATGGGATGCCTATGGGGTGAGCCCACAACTCTTCTGAAACCAAATTCACAGTTCAGCACCTACCAGAAAAAAATTCCTAATTTTCTTTCATCATCAATACTATTTCTTTCGACCTTTAAACCTGACAGTCACAATCGCCTTTATTTGCACCATGCCAAAGAACTTTTCATTTTGAAAGACAAGTGAGCTCTGGCTTTAAGATCAGTCTCGGCCATTAACACACTTCAATAACATTCACCCATTTTAAATTCAATCTATTTATTTCTCGTGGGTTACTTTGCTTTTGTTTGTTTTTAAATGGCAGCTCCCAGCATGATTTTCAGAGGAGAATGATTCAAAGTTCATAAAATGTCATCACACTTTACCACTTTCTCTGACAAATTACCTAGGAAACAAAGATGAAAATAAAACTTAAACCATTTAAACTTTGTACAAAACATGATGTAAAATTATTAGAAATCCCACTTTCCAAATATCTTACACAAATGTGTTTACATCATTTATTAGTGAGAATTTTACTGTCACAAGATAAAAAAAACATCAATGTTAGGAAATTATTTAAATTGATTTAATAGATTTTTTAATTTGTATGTATCTTCCACTTCAACCAGAGATAAAATTTTCAGTAAACTGGATTCTACGTCTACCAACTTATATGATAGGACTATGGCATTTTTTAGATTCTCTTTGAGGTGAGCACTGATAAAATACCCATCTTAACTATAATCATGTTTTCTTAAAAAAAACCCTCCAAAATAACATTATGAACATCTAATATATCATAATTTCTTACTTATCACCCACACTACATATGATTCCATAAGAGAAAAGAAATATCAGATTCTTGAGGAAAATAAAGCAAGGCTGTAATTATATAAAAATAAGACAATGCATGTAAAAATCCCAAGGCCTGTGCTCATGATATGTGCTCAAAACCTTTGTTAAGTTTTGAATCTAATATCTTAGTAGGAAAAGTAATTGTGCCTACTTACACATGAAAAAATGATAAAATAGAAAAAAATTAATTAAGTAGCTTTATATAGGAAAAACTGATATGTTTGCTAGAGGAGAAAATTAGGATTCTGAAAGAAGCAAAAGAAAATGAGATGTAACACTGTTTATATAAAACTGTAGCTAAGAAACTCCACTTTGCTAATGACAAAAAAAAAAATCCTGAATACCTTACTAAGGACATCTGAAAACAGACTGAAATGTCAGAAATAATGCTTTTTCATACTTTTAGACTTCATGCATCAGTAATTGCTTTTTCAGGATTCATTATGATTTCATAAGTTTAAAAAAATGTAAACCAAAAATTGAGAGAGTAATTTCAAAAATGGAATACATATCAGTTACTTTATGGAGACTACATTGTTCTTTTTTTAATATACTCTGAAGGCAGCTGCCTGCCACAGACAAGCGGTGACCCACAAGGCGTGCGTGGCATCACCCAACCTCATGGAGGATGCCGTGAAGGAACGGGCGCGTCTGAGATCTGCGCTCTCCTCCTTCGATGACCTCTTTTCAAGGAGCTTCAGTTCTTCTCTCCGTATACAAGAGAAAACCTCACGATGAAACCGATTACCTTAACTTTGGCTGAAGTCATATCAAAGAGCAAATGTCTACTGGTGCCTTATCAGAGGACATATTCAATAGTCTCTTACGTCCTTTTACCCTGGTCGTTTTACAAATGCTCCTGCCACATGTTTGTACCAGACCTGACTTTTGGGAGAAGACTAAAGAAAAGGGAAGTAAGGTGAGGCATGAACAAGCATTCTCTGAACATCATTATGCATTGATCTAGGTGTTGTTATTATTTAATTTCACATTAAATCGTGAAAGTACAGGTGTGGGCAAAAGCACATTACAGTTACTCATATGGAAATATAATAATAAATAATACAAGAATAAACTCTGTTCTGTGTACTCTTGATTGTAAACCAACTTTTGCCCACCCTGTGTTATCAGTAGATTTTAATAACAATACTTTAAAACACACTGAGGTTCACTAAAAGCTGGAAAGACATCTGTATTGCTGGGAGTCCTCAGAGCTATGACTGCACCTGGGAACCCCACACGACATTTTAAGCATTCAGCACTGTCAGCTGTTTTGATCATTACCCGCAACCCTCCCTTGTGATATCCATCAATCTCTTTTTCAGAATGGTCTTTCCCCTATCAAAATGTACCTTGGCCCCCGACTTTTACTCTCTCAAAAAATCTGATAAATGTCTTCAAAACCTCCCAAGGACTAACAGGCTACACCTCCCCTTTTAATAGACATTTCCACTTCACGGCAACATTGCTTTTATCCAAAATCATGATGGAGAGCAATATACCTGTGTGGAGGCACCTATTAAAACCTCTTTCAGCATGTTTTCAGTTTCTAAATATCTCTCTCACTCACACACATACGCAAGCATTTACTTGGGTTTAGTTGCTTACAAATGGCCTTTGAGAAGGAATCCTCTATATGGACCCACTTAACAGTCCTGGTTACAGAGGTAGTCTAGGAAAGCCAGGGAAGGGTGGCAAGATTGCAGATACCGAGCATGTGGAATCGAGGCTGATGGAGCTACAGCTGTATGACATGCCCCCAGATCTCAGGATGACAGAAATATTGTGACAATTATCACCAGTTCTTTGTAGAGCACACACTGAATTATCAACCAAATTGAAATAAAAACAGAACATGATATGGGAAAAAATAATGATACCTGTTAGAAAAACCCTTCTGAGTGCTTGAAATCTTTGACTACTTATAACCTATGTCAACCAAGGATGAGATCAATAAATATCACGAACACTTACTATGCTCCAGTGACTCTCCAAGGGTAATATTAAAGGAACAGTTTTCCAACTTTATTGACAAGTAAAATTAAGATATTTAAAATCCACATATCAAGTATATATTTGATATAGATACGCATTTTAAAAGGATTTCCCCCACTGAGTTAACACATCCATTATCTTACATATTTATGTTTTTATGTGTGTGCAAGACAATATTTAAGTTCTGCTGTCTTAGCAAATTTCAAATATACAATACAATGTTACCAACTCTAGTCATCATATTATACATCAAATTCTCGGACCTTATTCAGCTTATAACAAAGTTTGTACCCTTTTACCAAACTCTCCCTTTTGCCCCACCCCCAGCCCCTGGGAACCACTTTTCTACTCTCTTGAAGGAACAGTTTTTTAAGTCCTGGCATGGTCCACAAGTTCCTGAGGAGGAGTGTGTGTCCCCCCCCCCATTCCTAATGCCTCTATAACAAACTATTGGTTTCTACTTTGTAGAACATATTTGTGACCCTACTTTCTTCACCTCTCCTTCCATGGATGGCCTGGAACGTCTCAGGGATGTTGTGCAAGAGAAAAATTAATTTTTCCAGAGTTCAGGCAATAAAGTTAGGTCTGCTTGGGATGGCTTTTTAGACTTTTCTACAAATATAGATGAATTGGCCTAAGGATCTGCCCATTCACACTTTGATGGACTGGCTGGAATTACAGGGAAGTAAACTGTCAAGAAGTTGACTTGTGTTGTTTCTCACAATAATTCCTTGATGTGGGCTGCATTTATCTTCACTTCACAGACAAGGATTCTGATGATTAGAGGAGTTGATAAACTTGCCAAGATTAGAGAGCTGGTGGACAAGTGGCAGGAGCCAGAACTGGGCCCAGCACAACCATCAAGGCTGCTTTCACCACCATGTGATTCCTTTGTCCCTGACTCCTAGGGGCTAATCTGACCCAAATATTCTGAGAATAAAACTGGAGTTTTTTAAATTAACAAACTATTTCTTTTTTTATTTTCATCTTTGTACAATACTTCTATATTTTCCATTCCCATGAACTTCAATTTTTGGGTCTCCATAATAAGGCTCTCTGACTCTCCACAGATCTATGGGCTTAAAGGTACAGCTTCAACAATTAAATACACACAAGCAATTCTTTTCTGTGGTAAAGACTCCAGAAATGGTTTGGACTTGCCTCTTTCTGCAGATGAAACATGAAATCTGGTCATGATGTCTCACCAGTGAGAACTTACAAGAATCTAAGCTCTACCCTCCCCCCAGAAGTGTATAGAAGTACATAAATTTAAAATTGGAGGAAACTCAGATTATCTGGCTCAATATCTTTTTATCAGTGGGTCCACCCTTATCTGAGGGGCACATGTTCTGGTTCCAACAGTGGGTACTGGAAACTCAGGAAGTAACAAACCCTGTATATACTGTGCTTTTCCTTATACGTACATACCTGTGGTAAAGTTTAATTTGTGTTAGACACAGGAGATTAACAACAATAATTAATAATAAAATAGAACAATTGTAACAATATATTGTAAAAAAATGATGCGAAGATTGTCTTTCTCAAAATATCTTATTGTACTGTACTCACCTTTTTTACTTAAAGGACACAACTTTATAGCTTCTTTTTGGCATATCCAAGTCACTAGCATTACTACTCTTGCACTTTGGGGTCACTTTAAAGTAACATAGGGGTGACCTGAACACAAGCACTGCCATACTACCACCGTGCATCTGACAACCAAGAGGGCTGCTAAGGAACTACCCGATCAGAGCATCTGCTGCGTGGAGACGCTGGACAAAGGGATAATCCACCCCTCCCAACTGACGGCATGAAATTCCATCATGCTATTCAGAAGGGTTAGCATTTCAAACTATGGCTGACTATGGGTAACTGAACCCATGGAAAGCAAACCCACAGATCAGTAGGGACTACCGTATATACAGAAACCAAAAAATCACTCTTACCTCTCAAGTATTGTACAAACAAACCAAAACCAAAGGCATAAACATTCCAAACACCTTGAGTTCTCTGTTCTACCTCATCCCTACTCTACAGTTGTTATTGCTGCATATGACAGAGAAGGATCTGCCTCTCAGCTTTGAAATTTGATAAATTATGAAAAAGAATCTAAGCAAAATATAAACTCAAAAATAAACATAAAAATTCTCAAAGATAATGCATATATTATCAATTTCCTTAATACCTCATTAATTATAACTGCCACTGGCAAACAGTTTCCAGATACCTGAAAATATCTAATACCAAATGCCATTTTCTGTAGGGCTTAACTTTCACAAATAAATTGTACATATGCCTATTTTGGAGCAAAAACAAGGTAAAATTAATCAACTAAAAATGGTACTAAAATAGCATCTCTACAGCTGTACCTCTACCCCCTGCAAGAAGGTTCCATGACCTTAAAATCATGTCATTGTTCTGTGAACTAGTACTTTGGCTCATAGGTATGGAGTCTGCCACTTTCCTCCTGTCACATTTTGCCTCACTACTGTCAACACCAATCTACAGATCTGCCACCTCCGCCGTGGCTGCCTGCCAAAGGCCACGCCAAGGTGTCCAGGGCTCTGTGTCAGCTGCTGACACCTTTGTAGAAGCTGCTAGCACCAAGCATGTGGGCACTTAGTGCTTTTCACATTGCTCAAAGATTTTATCGAAGGGAACTCCTTCCATTTTCACCCACAAGCAAAACTGATGAGGTTGAGTTAGAAGTCAACCAGAAGGGGAGGCAGCCCGCCGTAGTCAGGGTCTCTCATTTTCTCTGAACGTAAGTATTTCTTCTGTTCTTTTCCCTCAGGACCTGGGATGAGTCTCTGCCTGGAAGGCTCATAATGTCACTTAAAAACAATCTTTTGAAAGTATTGAACTATCAGCCCTCCAGGTGTAGCTGAAATTTAAGATAAATTCAGTTTAGGCTTCATTAGGAATCCACACGCACACGCACAGAGGAACAGGTAAAAGTCATACCTATGCTGCTTAACCAAGGTTTAGTGAGTACCATTTGCCATGTATCAGACACAGCACTAGGTGCTAGGAAAATTAAGTTCCTGACCTTGAAGAATTTGGTGTCTGCTGATTGTCAAAGCTGTTTAGGCAAAAGAATGAAAGCACTTAAGGTATCTATAAATCTGCTCTCAGATGAAGAATAAAGCACCAAATATCCACTGACTTTGTATTCGTCTCTCATAAAATTTTATCAATTTGTCAGAATCACAAAAAGTTGAGGTTAGTACAAAGAAAGTCATTGTGAGTTGTTTGAAATATTAGTAAACCTAAAAAATACAATTCAACCCATGGTAATTTTGCCTTGATATGGACTACAAAAATTCTATGGTTTAGCCCTGACCATAGTGGCTCATTTGGTTGGGCGTCATTCCACAAAGTAAAAGGTCACCAGGTCATTTCCTGGAGAGGGCACCTGTCTTTATATAGTATTTGCACTCATGGAATATAACTATTCTCCATATTTCAAACACTCTTATTTTTGTTTTTAATTTTAATTCTACTTTATTCGTTATGCTGTTAGTCTTGTCCCAATATTTTCCCCTTTTCCCACCTATGCCAAAGCCCTCACTCACTCAGGCAAACCCCACCTCTTTATTCATGTCCATGTGTCATGCCTTTAAGTTCTTTGGCTACTCCATTTCCTATACTGTACTTTACATCCTGTGGCTACCAATTTGTACTTCTTAATTCCCTCACCTCTTCACCCATTCTCCCACACACCCTCTCCCATCTGGCAGCCAACAAAATGATCTCCATATCCATGATTCTGTCTCTGTTCTTGTTTGTTTAGTTTGTTTTTTATATTCAGTTGTTGATAGATATGTACTTATTGCCTTTTTATTGTTCATAGTTTTGTTCTTCTACTTTTTCTTATATAAGGCCCTTTAACATCTCATAAAATAATAGTTTGGTGATTAAACTTTTAAAATTGGCATAAATTTTTTCTATTGTACGCCCAGACATTTTTGGCATGCCATTTAACATAGCCTATGCAATAGTTCCATATAATGATATTTATCTCTCAATAAAGAATAGGGAAGTTCTTTAACACTCACCACCTATTGAAAATGCAAAGCATTAAGGAAGAGCTTTAAAAATAAAATGAATGGCTTCTGGTTCAAGATGGCAGATGGAATACATAAGTTTCCCTAATATCTTTCTCTTGACCCCATTAAAATGAGAGTTAAGGAATAATAATATTCTTTTTAAAGCCACAACAATAAGAGATATTGCAGGGTAGGTGTATCAGCTTGAAAAAACATATTATAAATTTCTAGAAGATAAAAAGGAGGTGGAGGTGTAATGCTAGACAAAGCAGAGCTCCAGCCAGGAGGAGAACATAATAAATGCTTTACCAAACCCAATAGAGCCATTCAGAGTCAAGAAGGGCAAATTCCATAGGGGATGGTACTGTGATAGGATCGCAAAGAAGAGAATTCATTGCAAATCTCTAAGACCAACTCCCTTTCTCCTCCCACACCCCCTGCAAAAGAGTAGAAGCAGCCAGGAGGCCAACAAGCTGCAATCAAAGGACTCCCTGGATGGATGGATGGATGGATGGATGGATGGATGGATGGATGGATGGATGGATGTGCAGAAGCAGATGGAACAATAAAATATGCAGGAATTTCCAGAATAAAAGCTGAACTCAACTAGAAAAACAAAACAGGAATGAAAAAATTCTCTTTTCCTTACTTCCTTCACACATTCTAAAAGAACTCTCTGTGATAAGCTTATTAATTCACGCTGACATTTTCCTCCTTCAGTCTCCCACTAGGACATGATATCCCAGAGAAATTATAACAGGTTCAGGAAAGTGATCCTGTGGGCTTTCTCATCTGCTCCCAGGATGAATGTCATCAAGTTAGTATTTAAAAGCATGAGGGGGTCTCTGAATTGCTACATTCTGACAAGGACATGAGGTCTTTTCTGGAGAACAAACTGGGGGTGACGTCTTCTACAGAAGCTATGTATGCAAAGAAAACGCCCATTAACTGAGAAGAAAATTGATGAAAGGCCCTTTGAAAAATTTTTAGGTTATAAATAAAAGAGAAAGACCAGCAATTACACCACAGACATCCTCTCATTATTTTTAAAAATCACTTCCTTACATTTATGAAGCTCATGCAGCAAAATCAAGCCCATGATTCTCTAAGCAATTACATCACTAACACAACAGTCTATTTGTCATTCCCTGAGGGGAGCCATACTTGGGATGGAACAACTAGACATGTAAGTAATTGTAATTCCCACAATGAGAACCTGGAAAACACTTGCCACACATACAGTGTGTTATAAACATCCCTAGGAAAGCTCAGCTCGGTTAGAACCTGCGATCCATCTCCCTTCTGTTATTCACCATCACACGGAGCTGTAGGAAAAGATGCATTGAAATGGTACATCTCAGACTTACATTATCAGCAGACACTGCTTTAAGCAGCAGTGGTTTTCAAAGGACTGGATGGCTTCAAGAACTTCATTTGAACCATGAAGTAGAAATCTGGATCCTTATCAGTTTCACTTTACTTCCACTTCCCCTCCCCAGGTTCTAATAAACACAGCGTTCATTTTTCTTTAATGAATAAGGGAAATGGAAATGGTGGCTAGGATTTTGCCATTTCCACACAGTCCACCTTTTCCCCAGCCTGCAGCTATGCAAAGGGACTAAAATTAGAGTTGCAAAGGGACTGAGATATCTGTGTCAGGCACATCGCAGGGAGCGGTGTGAACTACAAAAGGGCATGAATAAGAGCTAAAGAAACCATTTTAGAAATAACATCTAAAATGCCAATATGTGTTCTCTAAATTTTTATTCCTAATGAAAACACAGCATCCACTTTATGCAATGTTATGAGAAAATAAAATGCTTTGTTTTGATAATATTTCAATATTAATATTGAGGCTACTTTCTTCACATATTCCATCATTTTCACCCATGATTCAATTCTCAAATCATTGTTGTTTCTCAGGGAAAATATAGAATTTATATGCAATTCAACTCATGAGTACTAAACTAAACTTTCTATTCCACAAAAAAGGTTTAATCTAATAACAAGGATGTTCATTTTACATTTGATCAGTGATGACATAGAACTATTAACTATCTGAAGGTTCCTAATGTTTGTACAAACAGGCATTATTTAGCATGGAAAGGATTTAATGAGCACACAGCCAAGGGACACTTTCTGCAGACCGACAAAATTCTCAAGAGCATAGCCATCCTCCCCAATCCAATCCAACCTCTCACTTCAGAGATAACAAAACCAAAGTTCAGTGATCTGTCAAAGGCCTCGCTAACACAGATTTAACACCAAGCCCGGCCTCCTAAACTCAGACACAGCATGCTTTTCGCCACACTAGATGGCACTTAGGAAGAGACCGAAGGCCTCCTTTTTGGGAGATGAAGTCCTCATCATCACACACACACACACAGTTTTCATTCATACATACGATGGTCCTCAGAACACCTGCATGCACTCACCTTCCCTAACTCACCATGTCTCCAGTCCCATCATTCTGAATTTATCATTCTGCACTATGCATCAACATTCTGTAATTATGCCCACTACAATTTCAGTTCCCACTGCTTAGTAATTTCCCATCGATCTCCATAGTCCACCATTATCATGGCTCCTCATCTTCTTCCTCCATTTGAATTTCATGCTACAGATTCTTCAGGTATTTTTTAAAATTTATTTGTTACTGGCTATATGGAGAGGAAGCCAGAAAGATGTTAGGGTGGGATTATTTCTTATGCAAAGGACTTAAAAACAATTATTTTGTTTTTCACTTTGACATGCCACATGATCAGGAGTCATGACTACTTTCTGCAACCGCACATCTTCAGCTGGAGTAAAATCAGAATCTTATTACTCATAATGCTTGAGAGATGTCTCCATTCTTTGGAATACATTATCAACAAACTTTCTAATACCAGGTGCAGACCAATTAATCCTATATCCAATTCATTTACTTCTCAGAGAGTTCTTATCTCCCTTAGAAATGGGAATAAATTAATCTTACTAAAGTCATGTAAGCAACACTAAATTCAGAACTTCAGACAGTCCTCGTTCTGAACTTCCTCCACTTGTTTTCCAGCTGAAGGATACTCGCTGAGGCACTAACTATACAATTTTATTCATTACTGCCCATCTGGTTTGTTGTTGTTCTTTTTAAGTAATTATTTTCACTGAGTATTTTAAATGTCGACTTATTACAGAGGTCTGGTCCTCTATGGAGAAAAGGGAATAATAAATTCAAAATATACTGCTGCTGAATGGGCCATCCTGGGCGCTCTGCCAGACTGAGCTGTAGAATGGACAGGAAACACAGCAAATGTGTTAGAGAGGCCAACAGCATTCCTGAAGATGCCCAGATGCCTGCCATTCTCCACGATGGTATCACCCCTAAAAAACAAACATGAGCCGGCAGCACAAGGGGCTTAACATTTGGGGACAAATGAACTCACATTCTCTACCATCAGAATGGCCACTCAGACAAAATGGACATTCAATGCACCTTTATCAGTAAAATCCAGACTACAGCAAAAATCATTGGTCTACTCTTACAAGTGACAGAGGAATAAAAGGAAGTTTCTAAAATAAATATTAAGGAAAAGGAAATGTCATTTGTTTGTCTTCATCTTCCCTTCATCTTGATCATTACCAAAATTAGTTTAGTGCAGATCCAGGGCCATCAATTATGATACAGGGATACATAGATCTTGCATCTTCCCTCTAGAGATTTATGACCCCAAATTTACCACTTATTTTATTATATAGTCTTGTTGGGAGTCATGTCTAGATCAGAAACAACATTCAAGCCATACTGAAAATAATGTCTAAATAACACATCAGAAATGTCAGCAGTATAAATTTTTTCTTCAGGTATGTCAGTGCTTATGGAGTGCCTGTAACCAATTATTCTAGTTAGATACAGCTAGAAAAATAAATACAGACATAGATGCTGGTTCAAAAAACTGGGACCTTCCTGGGGGAAATTTGAAACTGGCCCCTTTACATGAAGTGCAAGGAGAAACATAAGAGGCAGACCACTCCAGACTGGTAGCTGGCAGGCTTAATATGCAAAGGAACTAACATATGAAGCTCGTCTTGGGTGTCCTCAGGACAAGATCTCTACACCTGCCCAACAGAATCTTCAAAGCTTCTATAGAGGCTTTAACTGGGTTCAGTCCCCTAAGCCATCCAGATGGTCTCAACAATACCTCTCATGGTTGTGTCTTTGAAAACAGCTCCCACTGTGGGAACGGTGGGGAGAATGTACTTTCCACAGAAAGCAGTTGGTGGGGAGCCTCTGACTGCCCAGGGTCCCACTCATGGGTGAAGCAGTGGTCATGTCCTTTCAATGACCTCCTCCAACAGCAAACATTATGATGAAATCAAATATGTTACTGCATAAAATGCTTTACAATTGTTCCTTTTGTTAAGACATTCTGATGACTATAGACTTGCTGTTGCAAATTCATGTAAGGAAAAGAAATTTGGGATATCTTCATTTTGTCCACTTAGAATATTCCCAAGCTACTAAAACTTACCATTATTATTTCATAATCTACTTAGATATAATCAAAATATAATAATCTCCTCAATGGCCCAGACTTTATCATGTGTGTTTCTACTATAGCTCTTAGTATCCTGTCTTATTCCAAATAGGCATTCAGAAGTGTGTATTGATTTGAAAGACTCATTTTGCTTTTTCTGAGGACATTTCTACCTAGTAGATACTAGGTTACATCTCTGAAGATGCTCTCCAGCAAACTCAAACTCGTCATCAGATAATAACACAGGAATTATAACCAAAGTGCCAGTTCCAAGGTTTTTGTTTGTAATTGATCTCTTCCTAGTAAGTAATTAATTTTATTTGTATTAATTAAGCTATGGATGAATAACTAACTTAACCTTATTTCAAGAACTACCCTTCACTGGATTATCACAGAATTTTAAAATGCATAATTTTCTGTATTTTTAATTGTGCCTACAGTATTTCTTCAATTCCTTTCTCTTTCATTGTAGTATTAAAAAGGAAGTGGCATGATCACAAGAAGGTTTTTTGAAAGACCATAAGCAAATTTACATATCATTGAATATCTCCCTCCATTAAATTCAAAGTAAATTTAAAATATTTTCAATATAAAAAGTAAAAATTCTATTATTTAAAATGTTTTCAGCTTCTAATATGAGCTATACCCTGTTCAAAAAAAATTGTCAGATGACATAATTTCTTTTTCAAGCTCAGTTACTTTTACTCAATAAAGTAATATTTATGACATTCAGAAGTTCTCTGTGTTGATTTGTGTCTACCAAATCCCAGTAAAAAATCAGTCAGATGACATTCCCTTGTTATCATTATATTTGTGATACTTATTGAATATTTATTATTTGGGAAGATAGAATTGTCCCTTGGGACATATTCTACAAATGTGATAGAAATTACTAGACTTATGCATTACATCTGTTTGTTCTTATCATCTTCTAGAGAAACCACTATTACATTAAAATGCCCTGAGGTATGTGATCTTATTTTACTATATTAAAATATGGTTTGTTTCTTTTCATTAAGAAATTTCAGGTAAAGATAAATGTAAGTGAAAGTCTTTGTTGATGTATTTAATCTAAAAGAAAAATGGTTTGGAGAGAAGTCAAATCCCTTGACTTCATTTTACTTATTTAGTAAAACATACTAAATAGAAAGGTACTTATTTTTAAAATTACTTCAAAAATAACTTCGTATTATAGATATGACTCCCAGCTTGAATTTATTGCTGTGAGTATCATTATTCTGAAACTGCAACTCACAAAAAATCAGACAATTAATATGTCGACACATATTTTAAAGTGCGTTCCAGCTCTGGCTGGTGTAGCTCGGTGGATTGAGTGCGGGCCTGCAAACCAAACACAGTTCGATCCCAGTCAGGGCACATGCCTGGGTTGCAGGCCAGTTCCCAGCAGGGGACACACAAGAGGCAACCATACACTGATATTTCTTTCCCTCTCCCCTACCCTTCCCCTCTAAAGATAATTTTTTAAAAAGTGTGTTCCAGAGAACACTACTTAAAATATTCACTGTCATTGCATTTGCATACACATATTATGATGCACTATATCAGTAAGGAGTTTACCAAACACTACATTAACTGCCAGAGTATCATAGCCTTCAGTGTTTAAAATACAATATGAGTCTCCAAAGGGAAATATGCCGCGTAGTGGATATCCTACACAGAGTTCCATGAATCTTCCTGAGAATAGACCAGAACATCTTTTTGTGGAGCACTTTGGAAAATCAGGGTTCCAAGGGACATATTTTGGGAGAAACAGGACACAGGGTCATTCAAGTCTGACCAGGAAAAACGAAGATGCGTCCATAAACACCAACACCAGTTATTGTGGAATTGACGAAACTGAACTGTATTGTGACAAAATAGCCCCCTCCCCTCCTCCACAAAAATTACTTTTACTATTATCTTACTTTTCGGAATCAGGCTTTCACTAAAATATTCAACACAGTTTAATATGCTGGCTTTTCAAGGGGTGGAAAGGTCCTTCTAAGTCCATGCTAACTGATTTGTCTCTTTCATGTCTGAAAAATTGGGATGACATCCACCAATGTATGAGGATTTTAGGCAAATTTGGCACATTTTGAAGGATTTGAAAATCATGGCCTTTTTTTTTTCTGATTATCTGTTGATGAATAGTAGACGTAAAAGCAGCACCTTCAATTGTCAAGCACTCAGGAATCTACTTACAATCACCAAAAAGCAACAAATTCAGGGCAAAAACATCAATAGCTAAAGGTAGCAATTCAGTCACCCATGTAAGGCACGATCCATATTGGATATGTAGTAAAGAACCTACTTTATTTTTGCCCATTTGGATAGAATGAAGTAGTGATTTTTAAAATTTGCCAACTATTGGTTTTCTTACTTGCTATAAGTCTTACCTTAAATTTTTTTTCAAATAAAGCCAACCATGCATATTGCTTAATTGTATGATATACAATACTATAATATTGCTCATGATAAGGATCTTTTTAAGTATACTTTAATTTTAAAACAGCTGCATATTAAAATTCAATAATAATATATGTATGTTTAAATATTATAATGGCAAAATATTCTACCCTTTAAAAGTATATTTGTATAAACTTTACTATTTATAATGAATAAATTTAATACTTTTAAGAACTTACCAAACTCCACAAAAATGCATTTTAAACTCTATTTGGCAATCTAGCCAGTCATACATCGTTACATTGGTATTAGCAAGGAATATAATACTTCACGAGCTGAACTTTTAGAATGTTTATTCATGGAAAGAGCGAAAATGTTTAACTAAAACACTTGAAATGAATTCTATTGAAAACTTTCTAAAATATATATTTTCCAGCTCTCTTAAATAGAGATACTGAACAAAAGCTAACAGCGTCATCGGAATTCCTATGCCTGAAAAGTGTTTGCATTACAAACCTGGTTCTGTTTGCCTGTGCAGGCAATTGCCCCAGATACTGAATTTGAAGATGTTTCCTCCCTCCCTGAGAACCATCTCTTTTCAGTGCAGACAGATGTTCTCATGCCTGCTGATCTGCCCCATGTCTGCCCCCAATCTTCTGGGAGTTCTGGAAGTTAATCAGAGGCTAGCCCTAGGCCTCTTGCCCAGAAAATGTTTATAAATTTTGTACTACTTTCTCGGTTCTTCTAGGTGCTACTTCTACATTGGGAGTCGTGCTCAAGGTAGAGCTGGGCATGCAGAAAGGCCTGACCTTCCAGAAGGTGAAACATTTATACACCAAAGCACATCAAATAATAAACAATTGTTTTCCGTTTTGTTCACTTGCCCCATGTCCACTATGTTTATTTGCAAAACTCCCTGTAAAAGATCGCCAGGAAGATCTGGGTCATTGCACACTAATACAACAGCAGCTCTTTATTCCTGTGTTTATTTATTCTCTCATTTCAGTTCCATAAAGGTTTTATTACTGCAAAGAAAGTGTTTATGGTTAGCATATCTGAATTTTTCTTGTACTTTACAATTTATTTCAGCCTTCTCTTTCTATATTAATAAATTTTGGGCATGTGCTTTTAACATAAGTCAGGCCAAAAACAGTTTGCAAACCACAGCTTCAGCCTAACAATTTTTAAACCTAACAAATAACATACATTATAATTTTTAATCCCCATGACAGCCTTCAAATCAGGAATTACTGTTCCCTGTCTCACAAATACATTCACTAAGACCAAGAAAGCTTAAGCAAAGCTCATAGTCCTACATTTAGAAGTGTGGAGTGAGAATTCTCACCCAGACCTTTCTGAGTTAAAATGTTCGTTAGTTCTGCAATAATGCATGGCTCTTAAAAACAGTCAAAAAGCAATAGAGTCTGCAGCCATTACATGTTTAGACAACCACATAGAAACGAGGTCCACAATTGATGTTCAAAAATATGACCTGAATCCTTTAAGGAAAGGTTATATTTTATCCAATTTATTTCTTCAAGACTAAAATTCTAATACACTTTAGGAGGTTAAACCCAATATGGTTCTTTTTTTCATAATATAATTATTAAGATCATTAATAGTGCAATAAATCTCAACTTCAGACATTCAGAGCAATGCATTCTCATGTGTTTAAGAAATCCTGCTTCTATAGTTGATATGGTTTCACTTTTTGCTACTTGCACTACTATTAAAATTGGCCATGCCCTTTTCTAACACCAACTCTGTAGCCACAATAAGTTTACAAACATCAGTAGCCTCCTTTGCCCATTAGGTGAACCACGATTCTACTCAAGGCAACAGTATATTTCTGTTTGAGTAAACACAAGTGACCACTATAGTTCACTCATGTTTAATATTTTAACATCAAGGTAAAGTTACTTTTACAACTTTTACAGAAACAAAAAAAAAGATTAAAACTTTCTATACACGTTATCCTTACATTAGAAGTTTATTAACTTATCCCACAAAACATTAAAATATTCTATAATACTTATATATTTTCCTTGATATATATTCCTAGTATCTCCAAGAGAAATTAGACTTTGAACTTTTGCTAAGCTTTACAGCAATAAATAAAAGAAGTTTTCAATGTTGAGGCAATCACAACAGGGCTCAAAATAAATTCATTCTGGCTTTTAAAGTGAAGGTAGCCAAATTGAATTTGTCCATAGTCCAGTAATGACAGTTATTTAATAACTACTACATTATTTTTAGTAGAGCCCATGGAATTCTTAACTTCGAGCTTATTGACCAGAGAAACACGAAATTACAGGCCGGCTAATACAATTTTCTAATCTGTGACCGCTGCTTTTTCACTCTATTGCTGACGATTATGTTGAAGATCTATACATGCTAAATCTCACAAATCTTACCGTCAGTTTCTCCTCTAAATCCTCATTTAATAAGCTTCCTTTTTCATGCTTTTCAAATTCCATGTTGAAAGAGAAAGAGAGAGACACAGAAAAAGAGAGATGCAGATTCTGCCTAGAAAATGATTTGACGTGCTTACATGTTAGATATTACAGGACACTCCAAGTTGTGAAAGCCCAGGACACTATCAGAAAGCCCTGGCGATAATTTCTGGTTAGCTAGTGTTTCCATTTATAGATGTTCAAACCCCACAGACAGAGCACGGAAGAGAAGTCAGGCAGCTGGCCTCGGACCGTGATAAATGTCACTAGATACGAAAGCAAGTTCTCCAACAGAAAAATATTCCACCAGGTTAGGCTCCCCGAACAAAGTAAGATGTGTGTGACAAACGGCAACTATCAAAGAATTCATTCAGAGCCTTTGGAGCAGAAAAAAATACACTCTAGAATAAAGACCTAATACATCACTTTCAAAAGGACAAATGTGATAGTCATATAGCAAATATGAATCAGCCAGTCGTTCTTCCAAATTACAATTTTTGCCCTGATAGTCCAGGGATTTATGCAATATTTTGTTGCTCAAAAATTTTTAAAGTCAATTAAAAGGAAAAAGCAAAGGATAACTAATTAAAACTATGAAGACATAACATATATTCAAGGGCCATTGCCAGTTTTGTTCCATAAAAATTTGGCAAATGATGTTTAGAAATATCATGAAATAAGGGTCATGTTCATTTTCACAAAAACTGATTTTGTGCTGGCGCTTCTACTGGGGACAAAGCTATGACAGAATAGATGAAATTCCTTTCACCAATGGAACAAGGTTTTAAGAATTCTTTAGAAACTGTCAGATGCCTTAAAGAAAATTAATTATGTAGTGAGCTAGTAATTAACTCTCCCTGTGTTTTTTTTTTCTTCACAGCAATAAAAAATAAAAATGGCTTCCAGAGTCAGCTAAGACTGCTCTCTGTTGGCCGAATCCCTCAGCTTGTTTGAAATGTCTTTTTAATAATTGTTTCTGACACGAACTCAAATTTCCTATCAATTTTTACTTCACCTCTTAAGAAAACATTTTAGGAAATATGTCGTGAAACTGTCTTTAGTATGATTACAGCTGGTTCTACGCTGCCAGACAGGTTGCTCTCAGCTTACTCTGCATCACGATGGAAGGGCTGAGGACTTCAGAAACATATACTAGAAAATAAGCCTCACTATTCAAGCATAATAAATTCAAAAACCTTTTATTACACTTATGCGTAAAAGGGGTTTCCCTCTCTGGCTCAACTCTGAATTTCAGGAAGGAAATCATACGTGCTAGCTGTTGCCCCAGCGAGTTTGAAAACTGAGGTCCTTGAGGTCTGCCAGAGTGCAAGACTGGCGCTTGTCAAAAGCAAGGTGATCATTAAAATTTTATGTGAATGGAACCTCCAAAATCACTCTAGGAAAAAAAATCTCACTATAGCAGCAAACAGAAACTCAGTTCTGGCTGGTTTCATGCCCAAAGGCTGAATCCAGGTAGAAGCAGAGGAATGGTGGGTTGAAGAACTGGCTGGAGAGAGGAAGAGAGTCCTGATAACAGGAGGGATGGCCGGTGGTAGTGGGAGGGATTAAAGCTGCAATTCAACAAACAGGCACTGAGTACCTATGACAGGCCCAGATTATCCTAGGTGCAGGGAGACTTTTTAGAATAATAAAAGATATAGTGTCTACACTTCATCCCTTAACAAACTCACAACATAGGCATGACTATATATAAGTAGGGTAATCACACTCTTGTATAGCATGCTTTAATAGCATTCACCGTGTACCAGGAACTGCTTCAAACCTTATATGATCTCAATTAATTCTCAAAACCACTCTAGATGGTAGATACTATTAATTTCTCTGCTGTTACAGGCCAAATTGTGACCCCCACCCAAAAATATTTTATATGTTGAAGCCCTAACTCCCACTATCTCAGAATAAGACTATATTTGAAAATAGGGTCTGTAAAGAGGTCATTAAGATAAAATGAGGTCATTAGGGTTGGCCTTATCCCGATAAGACCAGTGTCTTACAGGAGGAGATTAGGACAAAGATGCACTTAGAGGGAAGATTTAGGGAGAAGGTGGCCATCTACAAGCAAGGGAAAGAGGCCTTAGGAAAAAAACAACCCTGACAATACCTTGATCTTAGATGTCTAGCCTCCAGAATTGTGAGGAAATATATCTCTGTTAAGTCTGTGGTATTGGTTGCTGCAGCCCTAGCAAACTAATGTATCCATTTGCGAGGTAAAAAAGTAAGACCCAACTGGGTCCATAACTAATAAGTGGCACTCAAGCCCCCTGGCCCAGACTCCTAACCACTGCGCACTTCGGAACTAGTGATTTCCTCACAGGCATAACCGAGAGAATGGGGAAATAGCACCAGCACCGTCAGGTGAACACTATTCACCCTATTCATTTAGAGATATGTTTAAATTATCTTAGGTATGTTTTAAGAACAAGAGCTTTCCTTGAGTAAAATGAGGCTCACACAGAGTCAAGAGGGTGGTATAGGAGCCTGCATCATGTGACTCCATTCAGTTGCACGTCATCCTGCAAAGCAAAATGTCACCTGTTCAATTTCATCAGGGCACATGCCCTGGTTGCAGGTTCCATCCAAAGTCCTGGTGCACACAACAAGCAACCAATCATGTTTCTCTCACTGATGTTTCTCTCCCTCTCTTTCTCCCTCACTTCCCCCTCTCTGAAAAAAATTTTCAAAGATGGTGGTATAGGTAAATGCAGTACTCAGACACCCCCACAACTGCACTGAAATTACAACTAAATGACAGGACAACCATCGTTCAGAACTTCCTTGAAATCTAGCTGAACAGAAGTCCCACAACTAATGATATAAAGAAGAAGCTACAATGAGAAGGATGAAATACACTAAAAATCATGATGACAGCTCAATCTCTATACCAAGGAGTCAAGTAACTGATATAAAACAATGTTACGAACCAAAATATTGATATAGTATTAGAAAGTGAAGAAAGATTGCATATCTTCACTGACAGAACAGACAATCTCCCAACCTGCCAAGACTCTCAAAAAACAAGATTCTTAGGAGGATATGGCAGAAACACTTCAAAAAGATGATAATCATCTCCATGGCAATTCTCCTTTCAGTCATCATCATTCCTTTGAGTACAAATGTAATATCAACCTGACTCTTTTTCTCTCCATCCCCAATAGGTACCAATAAGTTGCTACATGTAAAAAAAATTATGCCCAGGCAAAGGCTAGCCTTCGTTCATTTGCTGGCCAAACAGAAGAGTCTGAGCCACACTGGTCTCCCTCTGTTCATCAATCACAACACACATGTTTCTTCCTCTGACTGGTGTGCTCTCTCCCCAGCCAGGCATGAGTCCTCCTCACTTCATCCAGGTCTTCCTCAATGACCCCATCTAAAATAACAAACCCTCTGTCCATTCATTCGCTGTTATCCTCACAGGTCTCATCACCTCTGGTGTTTTATTATTTCACATGGTATTTCAAGTTTACCCATATGTATCTATTTATAGTTTGTCCCTCCTACTAGAATATAAACACCAGAGGGTATTTTATTCATCACTTTATCTAGGCACTTAGAACACAGTAAGTGTTTTAAAAAATCTTATAAAGGAAAGAGGGTGGGAAGGAGAGGAAGCAAAGAAGGGAAAAGGGAGGAAGGGAAAGAGGGTAGGACAGGAGGGAACTGTATCAAATGGACATGACTTAAGACATTTGATGCATTGTTATTTATAAGACTTTTGGTATCAAACAAATAAAATGCATATTTATAAGATACAAATTATACTATAGATAAATTGAATATTGATTGTTCACATATTACTCAAAGAACTATTAAAGGAGAAGTAAGCAGACTTAGAAAGCAGGAAAATATTGATTTCATTTGCAGATTCTGCCATTTTTTTTAGTTTGGTCACTTTGAGCAAAGTAATTCTGAATTTCAGTTCCCTTTCCCCTAAATAATGGCAAGATACCAACTTCTTAACGTTACTACACAAATTGTATGTGGTAATGGTGCAAAGAACTTAGCCTAGTGTCTGGCACCAGACAGGTTCCCAGTAAAACATTTGCCATTATTTCCCTGAGTTATGTGAAGTTCACCTAGAAAAAGTCACTCCAAATATACCATCGAAGTTCTAATAAATGTGGCACAAAAATTACCAGAGAGAATGGGAGAAAATGTTTGTAAGTCATTTGTCTGGTAAGAGACTTATTTCCAGAGTATAGAAAGAAAAACAAGTAACCCAATTTAAAAATTGGCAAAGGATTGAATACACATTTTTCCAAGGAAAACGAGTAAATGTCCAACAAGCTCAAGAAAAGATATTCAACAAAACTATGATTAGGAAACTCAAACCACAACAATGAGCTAACACCCCACACACTAGGATGACTAAAGTCAAGAAATGGCCAGTGACAACCCGTGGGGAAAATGCGGAAAAACTGGAAGCCTCCCACATTGCCGGTACGATTGTTTGGTGGAACAACCACTTTAGAAAACAGTAACAGGTCCTCAGAACTTTCTATATAGAATTAGCATATAATCCAGAAATCCCACTTGTAGGCATATACAGTGAACACATATGTCCACACAAAAACTTGTACACAGTACTCACGATAGCATATTCATAATGGTCAAAAAGCAGAAACAACACAAATGTCTATCACGTGGCAACTGACATGCATGTGGTGTGTCCGCATGGTGGCACATTATTCAGCAATAAAAGAAAAGAATGAAGTGTTGATACATACAACAAAATATGATCACTGAAAGAACTGGTCACAAACAGTCATATATCATAAGATTCATTTATATGAAACGTCCAAAATAGGCAAATCCATAAGACAGAGAGACAATTTGTGCTTGCCAGGTGTTAGTTCCGGGCAAAACAAGGAGTGATTGCTGATGGATACAGGTTTCTTTTTGGGAAGATGAAAATATTCTGGAATTAGATGGTGATGATAACAGCATCACTCTGAATATACTAAAGATCACTGAATTTTATGTATGCTTTAAAAGAGTAAATGTTATCCTAAGAGAGTACCTCAACAAATCTAACACATTTTTTAAAATATCAAAGGAAGATCTATAACTCCTTTCTAAACTAGAAATGTATTATTTTTTTCCCAGGAACCTAATATGCACCAGGGGTCACTCCAAACAGGAAATTAAAATCCACACCACAGTAGGTGATTCCATTCAAAATGGAAACAAGTGACCCTCAGCAAATGATATTTGCTTCGAGCTACTGTCACCTCCTCCTTTATATTATCTTTTGCATGCGTCCTTTGCATCACCACCATGTGGCTTGTGGATGGTAGGTGGCTTCTGAAACCTCAGCTGCTCAGATTCTGTGCCTGTGCTCAAACACTGGGGAAAAATAGAGTCTGCAGCTACTAAAATGGCTTGTTCATTTACTGGGTCAGAGTTTTGCTTGTGTTTTTGTCCACAGTGGCAATTTCCCTACACTTGCCACTTAAAGAACCCTTACCTCCACAACACAAGCACACATATATGCTCTATACCTGAAACTATACAAGGTAGACAGACAGCCACAAGGCTGAAAAAGCAAATGCTGCTTTTTCAAAAAAAAGAGAGAGAGAGAGAGATGACAGACTGCAAAGCATGATGTAGACCCTGAGGATCTTCTACATTGCATGTTCTGAGGATATGTATCTTTTTATTAAATAAGGATCCTCTTCTGGCCAATGAATGTCTTTTACATAGGTTTCCTCTCATTCCACATAGTACCTCCAAGGTCCTGTAAGCTCTCCACAGTAGAGTCAGAAACCCATGTAACCCTCATACCCATTTTGTGTTGGACAAGGATAGGATATTACACTCAGCGCATGAATCCTGGTGCCATAGCCAGTCCAAAGAACCACACACATCAGGAATGATTTCAAATCTAGCTTAGACCTAGCACTGAGAAATGCTCTCATCCAAACAAGTAACAGTTGACCTGTTAATGTTTTTCTTAGTTGAAAATGTATGCTCTGTTTGTTAGTCAAATGGGGTCTAGCGGGAGGTAGCAATGAAAAACAAAAGGCAGAAAAAATTCCCAGAATTTTCTGGTTTTCCCAGAATCCCTACCAGAGTCTGTTTATCAGCTCTGGGAACTGTGAACTCTCACGCTGTGACTGTGGACTCTTCTGGAAAATGCTCTGGCTCTTACCTTCTCATCTGTGTGTACATCAGGCACAGAGGCAAATACAGGAAGACCTTAACCTCCCACCATCACCCTTTTAAGCATCCCTTGAGGCATTTGCAGGCCAGAGGTACAGGATACCAAGAATTGTGGCTTATGGCCACAGCTCATAAACAGACAACGTCTAGAGAGGAGTTTCTTGAAGTTAAGTTTGTCACTATGTAATGAACACATTTTTGTAAGCGGAGCTGGCCAAGTGGACACAAAAGCAAACCCCAAGATATCAGCATATATATTATGATCATGAAAGCTGAACAAATTTGTACCTTTGTCATTATAACTCTTCAGTGAAATATAAACCTTTTCTACTGGAATATGAAATTTTTTACTACTTCTGCTACTATTTGCCCCCTTATTATGGTTCTGGGACTTATTGGCAAAATGACTAAGGAAAAGATATTGTAGTCAATGTAAGGGCAGGAGCATTTTCTTTTTAAAATCACTTTTTGATATCACAGCAGTTGTTTGGAACATTGGAAAATACTTCAAAATAGTAGGAGCTGGGAGAACTTTGAAAAGTGCTATCTTTTTAAATGTGTGCATCTAAAATTATAATTCTTTTAATAATAATTATTGGAAAATAAGGTGAGGTTTTTTAAAAAACTAATATTATCAAGTTGGAGGTAACTGTAAATAACAATGATCCTGCTAGGAAACTAAATCCATACCTGTAGAGTCTATAACACACAAACTGAGTAAAACCAGTCAGGGATCCAAGTCCCCCAAGTCCCATTTTCTCTACTATTCTACGAGTATAGTCAGTGTCTACAGTTCCCAAGAGACTTTTGATATGTTTTCTCTTGTTCATGGTGCCACCTACAGAGGTACTGGGTGGAACAGGTTTTCACTCTTGCATTTGCTAACACTCAGTGTATTTCCAGGCCCTTTGAATAGCAGATAAACTTCCTAATAGTCAGTCTGTCTCTCTATTACCATCTCTATCTCTGTCTCTTCTCTCTCTCTCTCCTACACACATGCACACACACACACACACACACACACACACACACACACACACACTCACAACATTGCTGTTTTAGAAATGAAAACAACAAGCCAGGTTAAACTGGCAAGACTTGGGGGGAAAGAATGAAGAAATGGAAAGAAAGCTTTAATTTTTGGTTATCAGAATGACGACGTGTAATTCTAACTTCAGAAAGGAATTTGGGGTTTAAGTTTTCCTGTGCCTTTATGACTTAATCAAAGCACCATGCAGCTCACTATCCCCTAAAGCCAGCGGCTTAGCAGTTGCAGTTGTGTTGACATGACAAATCACTTTACCCCCAAACTAACAGCCCTGTGCCCTTTGAGACACTGTGTTCAGAATATACTTTCAGTTTTATCAGGTGAAATTGAAACATGTTCCAAAGCAGCCTGCACTTACACAGAAAGAACACTTACCTTTCAACTGACTTGGAAGCAGCATACAGGACGGTGATCCATTGGGGAGGTCATCGGCCACATGCCCACAGCAGCTGACCCTGTCAGTCTTGGGAAGACACTGTTTACTCTGTAACTAATGCTGGATACCAGGCACAGGATAGAGAAACTAAATTCTAAAAGAATTAGGCATAATCCACATCCTCATGGGGACCACTTCGAGAAAATGCTGTCTCCCCAAATGATTTCTTTGAAGAATACCTTAGCACTCATGGATATTTGGGGTCAAGTGTTGGAAAAAGTTTTGCAATATATCTAAGTATTTATTTTTAGTGTGCTGATGAAAATTCTTTAAGCTTTAATAAGCACTTAAGAGGTAGAAGAGTAAAAGATTACTGAATGTGGAGTTTCTCTTATATTTGTGTTCATTGTTTTAAAATAAAATTGAAAGTCCTCCTGAAATTAAATGCCAGTTGCTCCAGAGAAGGAAAGTGAGACTCTTGCAGGAAGTGGCTACGGCCAGGCTGAGCTGACTGCGCAGGCAGGGCGGTTCCCCTGCTACTCAGCCACCAGGGAACACTGAGAGCAGACCTCCACTGCACCTTCTTCCATTCCCACACGGTTCCTTCCCTGATTACTCTCAACAGCAGTGAGTCCACGCTACCCCCAGAGACCACAAATTACCTCTTCAGCCTCTATGCAGGGTGATCTAACTTTGGTCTCAGGCCCTTTAAGATGCTACTTTCAAACTATGAACAAGAGACTCAGAATTTGAAAAACAAATTATTACCCATTTGTTTGGTTATCTGTGGAAAACATATCATCACAAATAGACTCTGTCATTCCATCAAGTGTATCATCCCACTCTGTATTCGATGATGTATTTTTCCAAAAAGAGAAATAGTACTATCATATATTCGACATTTGGGATTATTCACACAGATACCCTCTTCCACTATTTCTACAAATTGAGTTGATTTATGTTGACAGTTTCTAAGAGAAGAGTCATGTAAGAAAATACTGTTATTTCTAAGACATCATTTCATTCTCTTTCATTCAGTGCAATAATTTGACAACCTTCGGGTGCCGCACTGCATCCACATCGCTGCTGATGCTGACTGACAGCTTCCAGGGGCCGGACGGCACGCAGGCTGCTGTCAGGAGCTTAGCTGCAAGTGAACGGAAGCACGTACAGCAACACACCACAGCAGGATGAGTGCAGTGAGTGCTAAATGAGGAGTATCAATGATGCGCTTTCAAAGCCAAAAAAGGAGAGGAGCATTATGACTAGGGACAATAGAGCTGATTTCACAGAGATGCAGGATTTGAGCTCTGCCCTCCTAATTGAGTCTTACTACAAAAGTGGGCTTTGGACAATATACTGACCTCACATGGGAGCTTGTGAAAAATTCAAAATCTTGGATGCCACCCAACACCTATAGAGCCAGAATCTGCATTTTAACAAGACCCACAGGTAGTTCCTACAATCATGCAAGTCTGAGAAGCAATGATGTAACTCCTTTTAGATTCAATAGAGATATCAGAAGAAACACATATCAATGGTAAACTAAGACAGTGGATACCAGAGCATGGATCACGTGCTTGAGAAGTGGCAGGTAGAAATGGAGGATTTATGTCCATCACCTAACAGTAATAATACAAAACACCACCAAACCACTTGCTATGAGCCTGTGACGGTACTGAGTGAGTGACTGATACAATGCCATCTCACTTTATGCTCTCCACAGCCCCATGAGGGACCTACATCATTTTACAGAGGAGGAAGCTGAAACTTATAGAGGTTAAGCAACTTGGAAACAAATCCAAGTACAATTCTTCCAGATAAATGTTGCCCTAGAAGGCAGCCAGAGGGCCTGAGTCCCAAAGGTAGAGCATTCAAGGCAGCCCAGCTCTACTTATTAGTCTTTCCTCCATCTTCCCTTCTTAAACTCTTGCCCCTGATTAAATCAGGAGAGAAGCCTGAAAAGATTGTTTTGGTGACTAAAGTTATGACTTTTTCATTAAAAATTTAACTTGTTTTTTTATTTTATTTCCAGCTAAACTCATACACACTGTAGAAAATATGGAAAATACCAGAGAGCACAAAAATGAAAGTTTTGAATTCTCTGTAAAACCACAACACAAATATATAACAGTTAACATGAAGGTATATTTCTTTCCAGGTTTTTTCATATGTTTATAATTGTCTGTATTTTTATTGATGTGTGCATTAGGAACAACATCTTCTGCTGTGACTGCTTTTACCCATGAGCATTTCTAAGGGCTGGGGTGGCAAACGTAATGGCCTGGGCTGGCCAAGAGTCAGGAACGGAGGTCAGACAATGGCAGAGGTGAAGAAAGGAGGCAATATGTAACCTGCCTTAATGGATGGTTCTCTCCTTCATCATTTTTTAATTAAAATTAGTCATACTAAGTTTGCCTAAAATAACAAACAACTGTATGTTAGAGGCAAATAAAATGATCAACTCTCCCAAGAACCAGAAAAAAAAAAAAAAAAAACAAGACCAAAAGAAACACTATAATTCTATGGCCATAAAAAACCTATGCTTATTACTTTTACAGTGTATCAACAAGAAATGCATTCCCTGACAGTATGGCTCAGTTTGTTTGAAATTATCTCCTAAAAGGAAAGGTAACTGGTTGATTCCTGGTCAGGGCACATGCCTGGGTTGCAGGTTCAGTCCCCTGTCAGGGCACATGCAAGAAGCAACCAACTGATGTTTCTCTCTCACATCATTGTTTCTCTCCCTCTCTTTCTCCAAACCTTCCCCTCTCCCTAAAAATAAATAAATAAAATATTTTTTAAAAAACAAGACATCAATTATTGTTTACTACAACAATATATTAGGAGTAATGCATGCTCATTTTGGATATTTTAAAAATATCCAATAGTAGAGGCATCTTACTAATACTTAATTGTGAGAAAAATGAATAATAATAATGTATTATAAAGGTACAACAATAACTCCTGACACAAAGCCAGGCCTCATCAAAGCTAAAACCAGCAACAATAAAATCATCAGAAACACATTTTTCTCTGGGTTCAATGATGTCTTTTTCTTTCTTTATGTATCTGCTATCTTCTTATTTTTCTAAAAATGTGCTTTCTTTGTGCAAATGAGGACAGATGCCTACACCTCCACTCCAAAATTTGCTGTTCCTCAACCAAGGCATGCATACACACTGACATTCTTTTCTAAATTATGAATTTTAAATTCCCAGGAGAGAAGATCCAATTTGCCCAGCATGAATCAGGTGCTCATCCTGATCCAACATGCTGTGGGCAGTGGAACATGGGGAGGACAGAAGTCAGGACAGGATCGTGTATCCTCCAAACAAAAGAGTAGACAATACATGACTGGAGGAGTCGGCTAAAAAATGGGAAAATAGAAACAAGCAGAAAATACCACTAATGTTAATATTTTAGTGGATTTCCTTCCAGTCTTTTCTTATTCTAGATTTCATAATATTGCCTTCCAGGCTTTTTCTATATATGGTATATTTTAGTTGGGATCATGATGTGTACATTTTTTACTTTAATATAAAAAATTTTTATCTTACTGTAAAATCTTAACATTTTACATCACCAAAAACACTCTAATTAGTGCCTATGCCACATTTTACTAACCATCCTCACGTTATTGGGAACTTAGGTAGTTTCTAGTTTTCCATGATTACATACAAGTCTGAGGTATCTTGGTGTGCAGAGAGCTATTTCTCCACTTTGTCTAATTTTTAAAAATGTTTAATGTTTATGCTGTTACAGTTGTCCCTGCCTCCTCCACCCAGCACCACCCTCTATCCTCCCCAAGTTGATCCCCACATTGTTGTTTGTCTCCATGGCTTGTGCATAAATGTTCTTAGGTCGAACCCTTCACTGTCTTTCATGCCACCCCCTTTTCCAGCAGCTGTCAGTCTGTTTTATGTATCTATTCTTCTGTAACTATTGTGTTTGTTAGTTTATGATATTCATTACATTTCACATATGAATGAGATCATGTGATATTTTTCTTTCACTGACTGGCTTAATTCACTTAGCATACATTTCTCCAGGTCCATCCATGCTGTGCAAAATATAAGAGCCCCCAAGGACACCAAAAAAATTTCTTTTTTCATTGGCTCATAGTATTTCATTGTGTAAATGTATTATAGCTCAAGGAGATCCAAGATAGTGGAGGCATAAGTGGAAGCTACACTAATCCTCTCCCAGGACCAATCTGGAATTACAACTAAATTGTAGATAAATCATCCTGAATAGCCAACTGCACACTAGCTTGGGAGAAGCCTAATAACCACAGACAGACAGAAGAAACCACTTCACCATAATGTGACTGGTAGGAAGTGCAGAGGAGATGCAAGAAGGCTGGCTTGGCTCCCATGGGCAGCAGCTGAAGTTCTGGGTAGATTTTTCAGCAATCTGGGGTTCCTCCTGAGAAGTGTGGGATCTAAAACCCAAGATGGGCTCCTCAGCCTACAGCACTACAGCTGGAAAGGAACCCAAATAACACCCAGCTATGGAAAACAGCAGGGTTTCTGTCTGCCAGAGAGAGATAGATGGAGACTCAGAGAACCCCTTAAAGGACCAACACACAAAGTTTTGCTTGCAGCCACTTACCCTGGACTCCAGCAGAGGGAGGGTAAAGTGTACTAGAGACATAGAATGAAAGTCTGGGGCTGGTGGCTCTGGGGAGAGATCTGAAAGAACAACTTCCAGGACCCCTGTGCTGAGTCATCCCCCATACTGCTGAAGCCATCTTACTCAGGCAGAGTGCTCCTCTCCCAATGACATCAGCCTGAGGGGAAGTAATAGCCCCACCTGCAGGAATTTCTCTGCCCCACCCTATGGCGCTTAAGCCAGGCTGCTGGTTATAGGTTGGAGCTATACACTGATTAGTTTAACAACTAAGGCAGATCTCTGGGATCTCTATGAGATTTCAGCTGACCCTTTCCCAAGTCCCATGCTGATGAAAGCCAGCTTTGGTGTGCAGCCTGGTTCTTTCTACACACAAACAGGCCCAGCTGTGGATCCCTGATATCCCCAAACAGGTTGCCCAGGGCCAGTCACAAGTAGCATATGACAAAGGCCTACACCAGAGTCTTTGCAGATCTACCTAATACATAGAAACAAATACAAAGAAGCAGCCAAAATGAGAAGATAAAGAAACAGACACCAAAAGAAAGAACAAGAGAATCCTCTAGAAAAAGAGCTAGATTGAATGGAGGCAGGCAATTTATGAGAGAGTTCAAAGTAATGATTATGAGGATACTCAACAGCATGAAAAAAAGACATAGAAATCATAAAAAATGACCTGCCAGAAATAAAAAATGCAATATCTAAAATAAACAATACATTGGAAGGAATAAACAGTAGGATAGATGAAGCAGAGGATCAAATCAGTGATTTGGAAGACAAGGTAGCAAAAAAATATAACCCAGCAGAGCAACAAAAAGAAAAAAGAATTTTAAAAATGAGGAGAGCTTAAGAAACATTGGAAAACATGAATCATAATAATATCTACATCATGGGAATACAAGAAGGAGAAGAGAGTGACCCAGTGATAGAGAACCTACTTGAAGAAATAATGACTGAAAACCTTCCTAATCTGGTGAAGGAAAAGTACACACAAATCCAGAAAGCTCAGAGAATCCAAAAAGTTGGACCCAAAGAGTCCTACACCGAGACACATCATAATTAAAATAACAAAGTTTAAAAACAAGGAGAGAACACTAAAACCCACAAGAGAAAAGCACATTGTTATATACATGGGAGCACCCATTAGACTGTCATCTGATTTTTCAACAGAAAATATTTCAAGCCAAAAGAAAATGGCATGAAATATTCAAGGTGATAGATAGCAATGACCTACAACCAAGGCAACTTTACCCAACAAGGTTATCATTGAAAATGAAAGAAAAATAAGGAGCATCCCAGACAAGAAAAAGCTGAAGAAGTTTGTTAACACCAAATGAATGCTGCAGCAAATGGTAAAGGGCTTACCAGGAGGAGGAGGAGGGGGTGGTGGAAGAGGAGGAGGAAGAAGGAGGAGGAGAAGGAGGAGAAAGGAGGAAGAAGAAGAAGAAAATTAAAATAGCCTAAAAATAAAATAGCACTAAATACGTATCTATCAATAAGTACCTTAAATATAAATGGCTTAAATGCCCCAACCAGTAGACAAAAGTTAGCTGAATGAATTTTAAAAAATGGGACCCATATATATGCTGTCTCCAACAGACCCATCTCAGATCAAAAGATACACACAGACTAAAAGTATAGGGATGGAAAAAGGTATTTCATGCAAATGAAAAGGAAAAACAAAAGCTGGGGTAGCAGTACTTATATTTGATGAAATAGACTTTAAAACCAAAGCTATAACAAGAGACAATGAAGGACAGGACATAATAAAGGGAACAATCCAACAAGAGGATATAACCCTACTAAATATTTATGCACCCAACATAGGAGCACCTAAATATGTAAAGTACATCTTGGTGTACATAAAAGGAGAGATCAACAGAAATACAGTCATAAATGGAATTTTAATACCTCATTGACTTCAACAGATAGATTTTCCAGGCAGAAAATCAATAAGGAGACAGCAGCCTTAAACAATACACTAGATCAAATTGATTTAATTGATATGTTCACAGCATTCCACCCCAGAGCAGCAGAATATACATATTTTTCAAGTGCACATGGACCGTTTTCTGGGATAGATCACGTGTTAGGACACAAAACAAGTCTCAATATATTTAAGGAGAGTGAAATCACATCAAGCATCTTCTCTGACCATACTACTATGAAAGTAGAAATCAATCACAAGAAGAACACTGAAAGACAAGCAAAGACATGGAAGCTATATAACATGTTATTAAACAATGAATGAATCAACGATGAGGAAAAAATCAAAAGATAACTTGAAATAAATGAAGAGGAGGACACAACAATCCAAAATCTGTGGGAGGCTGGGAAAGCAATCCTAAGAGGGAAATTCATAGCATTATAGGACCATATCAAAAAGCCAAGAAGAGGGGCAAATAAACAGAGGAACTTAAGTGCAAGTTCCTTTACACATAAAGGAACTTGAAAAAGAAGAAAAACAAATAAAGCCCAATGTAAGTAAAAGGAAGAAAATAATAAAGATCAGAGTACAAATTAACAAAATAGAGACTAAAGAACAATGCAAAATATAAATTAATCCAAGAGCTGCTTCTTTGAAAAGATAAACAAGTTTGATGAATGTTTAACCACACTCATCAAGAAAAAAGAGGAAGGACCCAAATAAGTAAAATCAGAACTGAAAGAGGAGAAATAACAACTGACACAAAAGAAATATAAAGGATTATTAGAAAATATTATGAACAATTATATGCCAACAAACTGGACAAAATGGATAAATTCCTAGAAACATAATTTTCCAAAAATAAATTAGGAAGAATCAGAGAATCTGAGTAGACAGATTACACATAGTGAAATTGAAGCAGTAATCAAAAAACTCCCCACAAACAAAAACCCTGGCCCAGATTGCTTCATAAGTAAATTTTACCAAACATTACAAGAAGAAATAATACCTCTCCTATTCAAACTATTTCATAAAATTCAAGAGTAGGGAAGGCTTCCAAATTCATTTTATGAAGCCAACATTATCCTAACTCCAAAAACAGATAAAGACGCTTCAAAAAAGAAAATTATAGGCCAATATCCCTGATGAACATAGATGCTAAAATCTTCAACAAAATATTAGCAAACCAAATTTAGCAATGCAGCAAAAAGATCATACACCATGATCAAATGTTCCATGATCACATAGACCAATGGAACATTTATTCTGGGAATGCAAGCTTGGTATCTTTGCAAATTAATAAATGTAATTCACCACCTAAACAAAATCATGTGATCTTACCAATAGATGAAGAAAAGGCATTTGATAAATTCTAGCACCCATTTATGATAAAAACTCTCAGCAAAGTGTGATTAGAAGGAACATAGCTAAACATAATAAAGGCCATATGTGACAAACCCACTGCCAGCATCATACTCAACGAGCAAAAACTACAAGCATCCCCCTTAAGATCGGGAACAACAAAGTGATGTCTGCTATCACCTCTCTTATTCAACATAGTACTGGAAGTCCTAGCCACAGTAATCAGAAAAGAAGAAGAAATAGAAGGCATCCAAATTGGAAAGGAAGAAGTGAAACTATCATTATTTGCAGATGACAGGATACTGTACATACAGAACCCCAAAGATTTCACCAAGAAACCACCAGAACTGATAAATGAATTCAGCAAAGAAGCAGGACACAAAATTAATATCCAGAAATTGGTTGCATTTTATATGCCAATAACAAACTAACAGAGAGAAATTAAGAAAACAATCCCATTTACAATTGCTTCAAAAGGAATAAAATATCTAGGAATAAACCTAACCAGGGATATAAAAGACCTATACTCAGAAAATTATAAGACACTGAAGAAAGAAATTGAAGAAGATACAAATAAGTGGAAGCACATACTGAGTTTTGTGGATAGAAAGAATTAACATCATTAGAATGTCCGTACTACCCAAGCAATCTATAGATTCAATGTAATTCCTACCAAGATTCCAATGAGGTATTTCACAGAACTAGAACAAATATTTCAAAAACTTATATGGAACCAGAAAAGGCCCCTCATAGCAACAGTGATTCTGAGAAAAAAAAGAACAAAGTGGGAGGAATCAAGTGACCTAATATCAAACTATACTCTAAGTCCATAGTAATCAAAACAGCATGGTACTGGCATAAAAACAGACACATAGATCAATGGAACAGAATAGAGAGCCCAGAAATAAACCCACACTTTCACAGTCAATTTTCAACATAGGAAGCAAGCAGATACAATGGACTAATGATAGTTTATTCAATAAGTGGTGTTGGGAAAATTGGACAGATACATGCAGAAACATGAAACTAGGCCACACAGAAGAATAAATTCAAAATGAATCAAAGATTAAATTTCAGACCCAAAACCATAAAAATCATAGAAGAAATCGTAGACAGCAAAATTGGGCATTGCTCATAGCAATATTTTATTGGATATATTTCCCCAGGCAAGAGAAACAAAAGAAAAAATAAACAACTGGACTACATTAAACAAAGAAAGTTTTTGCACAGCAAAGGAAATCACCAACAAAATAAAAGGACAACCCACAGAAATGGGAGAACAAATTCACTGGTACATCTAATATTTGGTTAATATCTAAAATCTATAAAGTACTTACAAAACTCAACACCAAAATAACCAAACAACCCAATTAAAAACTGAGCAAAGCACTGAATAGACACTTTTACAAAAAGGACACACAGATAGCCAATAGATACACGAAAAGATGCTCAATGTTACTAATCATTGGAGAAATGCAAGTTAAAACCACAATAAGACATCATCTCACACCTGTCAGAATGACTATCATCAATAAATTAATAAACAACAAGTGCTGGTGAGGGTGTGAAGAAAGGGGAACCCTTTTACACTATTAGTTCGAATGTAGATTGGTGCAGCCACTGTGGAAAGGAGTATGGAGATAACTCAAAAAATTAAAAATGGATCTGCTTTTCAACCCAGCTATCCCACTTCTGGGGATATATCCAAAGGAACTTAAAATCCTAATTGGAGAGAACATAAGCTCCCCTACGTTCATTGCAGCATTATTTACAATGGCCCAGATATGGAAGCAGCCCATGTCATAAAATGAGTGGACAAAACAACTAAGGGACATTTATACAGTGCAATACTACTCGACCATAAAAAAGGAAATTTTAGCTTTTGTGACAATATGGATGGACCTGGAGAATATTATATTATGTGAAATAAGCCATTCAGGGAAAAGCAAATACCATATGATTTCACTCCTGAACTGACAAGGAAAATGTGGACAGACTCATAGATGGAGAGCAGATGACAGCTAGTGGAGGTGGGGAGGTGGAGTTTAGGGGTGGAGGGATTGAGCCAATAGGAAAAAGGATTCATGGGCATGGACAACAGTGTGGTGATTGCTGGAGGAGAAGGGTATAAGGGAACTAAATGGTAATGGAAAAAATACATTAAAGATTAAATTAAAAATAAGACAAATAAATGCACCACCATTTTCGTATCTACTCACCTACTGATGGGCACTTAGGCTGTTTCCAAACCTTGGCTATTATAAATAGCACTGCTATAAACATAGGGGTGCATATCTTTTTTGTATTGGTGTTCTGGGATCCCCGGGGTATATTTTCAAAAGCGGAATCACTGGGTGAAAAGGGAGTTCCATTTTTAATTTTTTAAGAATACGCCAAATTGTTTTTCACAGTTGCTATACCAGACTGCATTTCTACCAACAGTGCACTAGGGTTCCCTTTTATCTACATTCTCACCAACACTTGTTTGTTGATTTATTGATAGTAGCTATTCTGACAGGTATACAGTGATATATCATTGAGGTTTAGAATTGCATTTATCTGATGATTACTAATGTTGAGCATTTTTTTTCAAATGTCTATGGGCCATCTGTATGTCCTTTTTTGGAGAAGTATCTATTCAGGTCTTTTGCCCATTTCCTAATCAGGTTGTTTGTCTTCCTGGTATTGAGTTGTATTGGTTCTCTTTATATTTTGGAGATTAAATACTTGTCAGATGTATCATTTTCAAAATGTTCTCACATACAGTGGGTTCCCTATTCGCCTTGTTGATGGTTTCTTTAGCTGTACAGAAACTGTTTAGTTTGACATAGTCCCATTTGTTTATTTTCTGCTTTGTTTCCAGTGCTTTAGGAGATAATATTGGCAAAACTATTGCTATGTGTGATATCTGAGATTTTACTACCTATGTTTTCTTTTAGGAGTTTTATGGTTTCATGACTTACATTTAAGTGTTTTCTCCATTTTGAATTTATTTTTGTATATGGTATAACTTGGTGGTCTAGTTTCATTTTTTTTGCACGTACCAGTCCAGTTTTCCCAGCAACATTTATTGAAGAGGCTGTCTTTGCTCCATGTGTGCTTTTGTCACGTTTGTCAAATGCCAATTGCTCACACAGGCAGGGTTTATTCCTGGACTCTCTGTTCTCTTCCATTTGATCTGTGTGTCTGCTCCGGTGCCAGTACCAGGCTGTTTTTATTACAGTGGCCTTGCAGTATAGTTTCATATAAGCAGTTGTGATATCTCCGGCTTTGTTTTTCTTTCACAAGTTTGCTGAGGCTATTCAGGGTCTTTTTTTTTATGCCATATACATTTTTAAAATATTTTTTCTAGTTCATTGGTACTTTAATAGTAATTGTGTTGGATATATAAATTGCTTTGGGTATTTCCCTATTTTGAACTATTTCATTAAAATTTATTTCCAGGTGCTGAATTTTGCCAGATTAAAGAAAACAAATATAACCTAATAAATTCAAAAGAATATATTTTTACATTTCATTAATTAATTTAAAAGAAGAAGACAAACATTATCCAATTTCTTGATAGATGTTGCTCAATTTGTCCCCTAAAGGGTTGCATACATGTGTCTGTCACATACCCTCATCAGCATAAAGTATTAGCAGGACCTGCAAATCCTGATTTTAAAACTCACTACAATGGAAAATTAAAAGAGACTGTTGCATCCACCAATGCGAGAGACAAATTGTCAGAAACTCTCAGGATTCAGAAATGTTATTTTATTGGCCAAAGTTTTAACCTGAGCAGGGGTGGACCCTCACAGTGTCTGGAGACACGGTGCTCATAAGAGCTGCAAACGAGAGCCGCCCTAAACGCTTACAGCTAAGTCTTCCTATAGACGCGAGCAAGCAAGCATTGTGTATAGAAGCAAATGTGGCTGTTAGCTACTGGCTACTCGGGTGGCGCGAGCATGACCTAAGCTTTCTGGGTTTTGAGTAATGGAAAAATTTTAATCTAGACACTTGAACAGGTGGTCCTCTACTTGTTCAGCCCCATTGGTTTTGTAGTTCCGCCTTCTCCACTCCCTATGTTCTTTCCTTGTGGTTTCTGCCTCCAGGCCAAATCTCTTTAAGGCAGTCCCTATTTTATTCTCTATTTTTCTGGATTCAACAAGACATAACAAGTACTGGTGTGTTTAAGGCAATATGAGTGCAAATATGATTTCTTCTATATGACTGTTGGGACACAATCACCAGTCACTGGCCAATCAGCATCAAGTCTCCTTTCCCAGCCAGGATCAAACATGCCATTCTTTCTTAGTGGCACCTTTCATTCATCTAACAAACACTGACTGAGCACCTATCAGCTCCCAAGCACTGTGCAAATCTTGGAGATGAAAAGTCATTGATGCATAGTCCTGTCCCTAAGGGGACTGTTATACAAAGGATGAAAGGACAACAGTCCTCACTGGCAGTAGAAATGGAGAGGTACCGCTGCTTTCCACTCAGGGCTGCCCTGCACAGCTCTGGCCCTCCCACAGTGATACACGCCCCACAGGCCCTTGTAACTATGCAGAATCCCCATTTCTTTAACATGACCCTTTCTCCTTTCTGTCTGTCAATTCCCTCCCTTCATCGTTAAGCCCTGAGGACATCAGGTTCTGGTCAGTATCAAACTGGCTCAAGAGCAAAGCCTCTGTTGACCCCAGAAACAGAGTTTTGGTCAAACTAGAGATAACGTCTAGGCCTCAGTTGTGTTTCAGCTCCAGGACCAGAAAAGCAGTGAAACCAGTCAAAGCGACACCATGGCTGACATCAGGACCAGCTCCATTGACTAGTAACCTCCCACCCCAGCGCCAACCAATATGTAGAGACCTTGACCCGACCAGAACCCTAACTCCCTTAAGTCACCATGATTAATGATTTTTCCCCTCTATAACCCATTCCCTCAAAGACACTGAATAGCCAGATCTCTGAGCATTAGTTCACTGGTGACTCCTAAAAATAAATACTCACTTTCTTTGCTACAAGTTTTTGTTGGTGTCTTATTGGGCTTTGAAGGCCCCACGCAAATAGACCCCTTCAGCCCGGTAGCATCCTCTGGCCAGCTCTGTCCAAGGAGTGGGAGTGAGTAGTGCTTTTAATGCATTCTAGTTCAAAGCCCAGGCCAACCAAGTAAATTCCTGTTTAACTGAAAGAAGAATGCCTAAATATAGAAGTGGATAAGGTATCCCAAAGCAGGAGAAATCTACGCTCAGTAGTAGACTCTTATGGTATCTTTCTCTCTCTCTCTGACAACAATTTACTAACATAAATGTGGCCTTGGCCACATAGCTCAGTTGGTTAGAGTTTCATCCTACACCAAGGTTGCAGGTTTGATCCTTCGTCAGGGCAAACACAAGAAACAACAATGAATGCATAAAGGCATAAAGAGAAGGAATGACAAATCAACATCTGTCTCTCTATCTTCCTCCCTCTCTCTCTCTAAAAATCCATTAAAAATAAGTAAATAAATAAATATTGGTCTCCATTTGAGAAGTTCATTGAGGCATAACTTACAATTAATAAACTGAAGCAGTACTATACTGTTAATGAACTTCCCAAGTTGGACGGGGGTTTAATGGCACCACATCGAACCAAGTCTTGGTGATTATCTGAGAACCAGCTGTGCATGGATCAAGAACACAGAGGAATTTTGTTAATTATAGTTACCCAGAGGCAATAAATTAGTTGTTGCCTCATAAAGAGAACAAAAAACAAATGTCACTATTTCCATTCTAATTTCAACTACTGAGGTTGATGAAACTCAAAATTGATTCATGTATCAGTGAAAATCATAAACCTGTTAATGCAGCATTAGCAGACTGCAACTTCATCTTCAGGTTCATAAATTAATTGGTACACTATTCAATGAATGATTGATATTTTGTTTTGAGGAGCATGATATAATCACCAAAATGAAGAAGTGAAAGGGCAACTGGACACCCTTAAAGAAGATAAGGCAATCCGATTTCTCAAGATTTCAAGTCATGGTGAGAATCGCTTTATCCCATTTTCCTCTCCTTTTCTTCAAACATAACAAATTGAATTTCATTCTCCTCCATGCCCTGCAGAAGAATGTCAGGACCATCAGATCAGAGTAACATGGGGCATTTATTAGTCTGACTTAGGAATCTGATAGACAGTAGCCTCCTCTTTCTGAGAGCCATAAAGTATGAGAATCCACACGTCACCTGGGTGAGGAATCACACTGCCTATAGGGACCACTGCTGTTTGTTTGGAACTCAGCGATATCTATGAAATAATAAAGACAGTGCTCAGCAATTTGAGGATCTCAGAGGAGCTAGAACATGCTGATGAGATCGAGAATTATTTTTAAAAATTTGGAGCTCTTAGGAAACCTACATATCTCAAGATGCAGGCAGACACAAATGTCAAAAAACAAAAATATCTGAGGATATTGCAATCCAGGAGCAAATCATCAGTCGTACCCCTGCCCAGGATCTAGACTTAGGCCTAGATCAGCAAATCCTGGTTGATACAAACCCATCTGTCTTCACGTTTTCATGTCATTAACTGAAGCATCAAAGCATTGTGCATCATTAAACATCTTCCAATAGCTCCGCTTTGTCACCTAAGTCCTCATAAGAGCTGGAAACATAATATTATTGGAGTCCCATTTATACCATTATGGTTTTAGGCATTTAGTTACATTCTCTGAGCCATAGTTTATTAGAAAAATGGGAATAACAACTCTTCCATAACAGTTTGAGGGGTAAAATGTAAAAAAGGGTCACTACTCATAGCACTATGTTTGTGGGAACTGCTTTTCTTCTATCCATTCTAGGTTTCTAGCAGATGAACATGTTACCTGAACAACAAAATGTAATGGCTAAGTGCCCATGGAGAAACTTCTTGTTGCAACAGAAAAAAAAGCAGTTAGTGGTGTGATATATTTAATGACATGCATCACTGCCATTGTGTGCCACACTAATTATTAGGCATAAATAATAAGCCATGGATATGAGCATCTATCATTAGTATTGCTGTTATAGCCAAGTCCTTTTTAAAGTTTCTCTCATTTTGTCCATTCCTCAAATCTGTAATTAACATCAATGTCAGCATTTTTTAAAAATGCGGCTTCACTCTCATCACTCACAGGAACAATTCCTCATATTAAAAGAAAGTGTTCCCCTGCCACTGAACCAAGATGCTCCTACCCCAGTCTCCATGCTTCAATCCATGGTTCACATACCAGCCTTTTCCACTGGGGAGGACCATGAGGACACATCTTTCTTCTCCTTAGAGGACAGTGGAGTGCTGGCAACTAAATGAAGAAGGGAAATCAAGTTAATATTTGTGACATCTCATACCAGTTCTACAAGGTAGCTTTGACTATCCACTACATTTTGCAAGTGAGGCAGCTGTACCTAATAATTGTCAAATAACTTGCCCAAGGCCCCAGCTAGAAAAGAGCAGAACACGAATTTGAATCAAGATCTGCTACACGCCAGTCCCTAGCCTGCTGTGTTAGAGTGGATTGGAGCATAGGCCTTGCACTCTAAAGTATGCAAGTGTGAGAAAAGTATGCCCAGAGTGGGCAGGACCCAAGGAGATAGAGTTCTGGATTCTGCAAAGTGGGAGTTTTGAAAGAGAAATGATGAGGTTCAAGTATGGATGGGGAAGATTGAACCAACAGAAGACTATTACACTATAAAAATTTCACTCTGAGAAAGGCAATGGATGAGACTAGGAGGGTATCAGTCAGCTCTAGTTGAGGAAGCAGGCCCACTGTATGTTATGGGAATAGGGGATTTACTTTAGGAATTAGAATTTTCACACTTATGAGAGGAAGCAGGGAAGCAAAGTTCTAGAAGACAGAATATGAGGACAGAAGAGTCATTAACCAGCTTTAGGAATCACTGACCCCAGGGGATAAGTCAAAACTTGCAAGAAGACCTGAGAAGCAAGCATGTGTCTGATGGTATCCCAGGGCCATGGTTGGTCAATGGGCCCAGTGATCAGGAAGATGAGAGGGCTACCAAGTGAGGGACAGTGAGGACAAACTGGAATCCATCAGGTACTTCTGCATCTATTCATCTCTGTGCCTGGTAGATTTCCATTTCTGTGTTTCCACCCAAGTTCCTCTCTTGACAATTCCGACTGTGTCTGCATGTCAACAGATCAGCAATAGACAGCTTCTACTGAACACCGATGTTAGCGTAAGAAAATACTTGTTAGCCAACCAAGATGATTGTCAGTAGGTAAATGGATAAATAAACCATGGTACATCCAGAGAATGGAATATTACTCAGTATTAAAAGGAAAAGAGCTATCAAAACATGAAAAGACATGGAGGAAATTTAAATGCACATGACTAAGTGAAAAAAAGCCAATCTGAAATGCTACATACTGTATGACTCCAACTATATGACATTCTGGAAAAGGCACAACTATAGAGGCTAAATATATCTGGTTGCTAGGACGGGAAGTAGGAGGGAGAGAGATGAATAAGTAGAGCACAGCAAATTTTTAGGGCAGTGAAAATACTCTGTATGATATTAAAATGATAGATATTTGTCATAATACATTTGTTCAAATTCATATGCAACAGTAAGAGTGAGCCCTATGGTAAACTAAGGACTTTGAGTGATTATGATTTGCCAATATAGGTTTATTCTTGGTAGAAGATGTACCACTCTGGTAAGTGTTTTTGATAATAGGGCAGGCTTTGCATATGTGGGGACATAAAATGTATGGGAAATCTCTATACCTCTTTTTCAATTTTGTTGTAAACCTAAAGTAGCTATTGAAATAAGTTTTTTAAATTAATGTGAAATATCTCAATAATTTTTATATCAATTACTTTTTGAAATAATGTCTTAGGTATTTTGGGTGAAGTAAAATATATATGGCCTGTTTCAAAAGTATCCAGCCATGTGATATGAAGAAATAGAGACACGTATTGAAAAAGATACATGAAATATACATATGACAATGATGCTTCAGTTCCCTTCAAAGTAGGTATTGTGGAACTTCACACAGTTCTTCCAATCACCAGCAACTTCCCCATTGTATTTTCCTGAATCTCATCGATGGTCTGAAATCTCTTCCTTTCAAAGGTGATTTTATTTTGGGGGAAAAAGTCACAAGCTGCCAAATTTGGGGTGTAGGGGGGCTGAGTCAACTGGGTGATTTGATATCTTGCCAAAAATCTCTGCATGAGACATAATGCATAAACAGGAATATTGTCGTGATGAAGCTGCCAATCACCAGTTGCCCATGGCTGTGGCCTTCTGACTCATCTGAATAGTTTCCGCAGAAGAATGCTCAAGCTTAATACAAAATTGGGTGCAGAGTTGTTTCTCTACTTGCTCGGTTATTTTTTGATGTGACAGCCACACAGTACACATACTCACTCAATGGCATCTACCGCCCCCACTGACTAGTACAGTAAAGTCATCATTGATCATGCATGCACATTCCAGTCCACTGTCCTTGGATGCCAGGTTACATTAATGTCACGCAAACCATTCTCATTAAATTAACAATGGTTGGACTTTTTCTGGACAAATCTCATATTATCAAAGTGGGGAAAAAAGAAAATACTTGTTAGCCCATGAGTTTCAGGTAGTAAAACCAAAACTAAGTTCTGAGGAATTAGAATCACATGGAAGTATAAAACTACAGCACAATTACCAAGGATAGGATGAAGACTAAAGTCCTGAGTAAAATGTTTGCCAAAATTCCCAACCCACAAGACTATGATCCAGCCATACAGCATTATTTGTAGATCTTGAGTGAACCATGTACTCCAGCACTTTCAGGCTTTTGCATATGCTGGTCCTGATGCCTGAATATCCTCCATATTGAAAGAGAATAGAGTATACACTCCAAACATGCCACTTTGGCATATTGATTATTTTGAATCAAGATACTTAAGAAACAGCTAGGGCAAGAAGAACACTCTGACCCTCCTTTCTTCCCCTGAAAACAAGAAATAAATCTCCCACGTTAGGGTACCCTACCCATATCAGGAGGATAAAAAGCATCCTAATCACCAAAGACTGGAGATTAAGGGCCAAGAATGCTGCATAAACAAGACCTGTTGTCCTGGCTGGTGTATCTCTGGATTGAGCACAGGCCTGTGAACCAAAGGGTCACTGGTTTGATTTCCCTTCGGGGCACATGCCTGGGTTGCAGATCAGGTCCCCAGTAGGGGGCGTGTGAGAGGCAACCACACAGTGATGTTTCTCTCCCTTTCTTTCCCCTTTACCCTCTCTCTAAAAAGAAATAAAATCTTTTTTAAAAAACAAGATTTGTTGTTTCTTCACTACTTTGCTATCCTAAGCCCAAACCCCTTTGTCAATATTCCACAAATTTATCATTTCCTGTCTAAAAGGTATAAAAGCAACCTGCTTTGGTTACTTCTTGAAGTTGTGTAACTTTGGGGCATCTGTACGTAAGAAATTAAATTTGGTTTTCTCCTGTTAATCTATGTTATATCAATTTAGTTATTAGACCAGCCAAAAAACCTAAAAGGGGAAATTTTTCTTCCCATACGATAGCTTCCTCTCACTTTGGTCATTGATTTTATCTTCATTCTCCAGATCTTGGGTCAAGTCTCTCTATTCCAAGCACCAGTTAGCAAGCCCGTGCTCTACTGTAATGAGTGCTGAGCTCTGTGGTTTATTGGTCACACAGGACTGTGGTATTTGCCTGTTTCTGGCATTTTTTTCCTGATGAATCTAGGAATGCCAAAATCTCTGTTTTACTAGAGTTCATAGTCTCAACTTTTACAACATTCTCTGGCACATAGTTGGTGCACAATATTTCTAAAATTAATATAGTCTAAATAATATTTTATTGTGTAGCCTTTCAGATAACCAGTTTGAAATATAAAATATTTTTCCAAATATAAAAGTTACAAAACTTTCTATTTTCAGGTTATAGATCTTCCTAAAAATAGTATCATATCTATCTTTAATCATAAGCTAAAGGTGGATCTTTCCTTTCTTCCTCCTTTGAAGGCAGATGTGATGGTTGGATTGAGGGCAGCCATCTTGCGACCATAAGAAAAAGGCTAAAAGTGTTATGGAGATGTGAGACCAGACATCAGTGAATCACTGGACAAACTCTGTCATCCAATAATGTCTGAACTTATTGTTAAATAAAAATGAACAGGTTTTTCTTATTATTCTAAGCTTAAATACTTCGAAGAATGCCAGCACTTACTCAGGGAAAGAACATTATTGGAGGAGGAGAGATCCGTTCTGGTGCAGGCGAATAAAGGATATGATACAATGTTTGAATAATATAGCACCTTAGAGGAATGAAACTACACATAATAAATTATTATTATTTGCACTTCCCTCCAAAAATGCATGTTCATTCAAAGTTAGTTACTATATTGAAAGGGTATTTTATTCCAGCAGAAAATGAACAGCCTTTAGGAACCAGGGCATTTGTACATAAAGCAAAGAATTAGTTATACCGGACATAAAAGAATAAAGTAAAAATTATGTTAATTACTATACATTCATGTTAACAACTTTCAGAGGAATATTATATATGAAAACACCACCATGATTATTTTAGTGATCAACTACAGTTTTTATGAAGTAATACTTAAAAAGTAGGAAATTTTTAATATTTCAACAGTTTCATTTTATTAAGACTGTTTCATTCCAAATTATACAGTTTTAACTTGAATTGCAAATCATATCTGCAAATGAAAGACAACTAAATAGAGTTGGATTTTTTTGTTCTGTTTAAACAACCTGTTAGACTATGACTGAGGAAGTATGACTCAAGTACAATATTAGAACAGAAATGGCAAATATACTAAAGAGTTCTTCTGGAGAGTGATAAGATGAGAGAAAAAGGGTTAATGAATGGGGTGTAGAGGAGGACATCACCACTGGCTCTGTCTTCTGTCTTGAAGTCACCTCGGTCTCGAGATTCCAGGTCAGGGTTCTCATCTGAAGTTGAAGGACGAGTCAGGATGATCGGAGGTAATTTTAAGACATTCAGATGGTGTTGACAGCTGGGATGTAGGGATTTCAAAAGTAAAATAGAAAGCTAAAGAAAAAATGTTGAACCAAATGCCAGAAATCACTATAGAAGACAAGCAATGTCCAACCAGCAGGTGGCAGTAGCATGAGTGAAACAATGGGGTGAACGTTCTAAGCAGTGGAATGGGAGAAAGGAGGCGATGTATCCAATTAGGGCCAGCAAGACAAAAACAGTGTTCAACTACTGGGGAGTGTCAGTGTGACTCTGAGATTTTACTAACATGTTTGAGATGTACATTATTCGTGTATCGCATGATAGTAATTGCTGGGACCCAAAGGGCTCACCTATACATGTAAAGGTCACATTACAATTTGCATAGACTTTTTATCAACTGAAGAAGAACCTCAAAGAACTCAACACCAGAACATATTTCTGCTTTCCAAATATACTCTTTAACAGCCACTTATGTGAAGTTACTTGCAAAATGGTTTAATCAAAATCCCAAATGCTCATTGATAAACATCTTATTCCCAAACATCATTTAGGAGTCAGACTTTACCAAAGCAAAAGCCTCCAGCTTTGTGTTATGAAATGCAATGAGAACCTGGAAAAGCCAAAGGACAGATATTTAAAGTTCGCCAAACCGCCTTTCCACGTTTAGCAACTCTATGGCTGTTACCTCCTCCTATGACTCATAGTAAAGAAGACAAATCCCTGCTCATAATGCCAGGTTAACAGCAAACGCTGAAACTGCAGGGAGTGTGACCTATGAAGTCATATGGGGGAGGAGGTGCCTGCACACTGAGATTCGATTGTCTTGTAGTAAAATGCGCACCTGTGAGTCTGGGTTTTTATTCATAAAGAACATGCATAACACAGATTAGAACCACAAAGGTCTCTATTCTGTGAGACAAAGGAATGGACAGATAAAAACGAATCTGGATGAAAAGATCCAGTGAGTCAGCCTCAGAAAATGGAAGCAAGTGTTTATTATAAACACACAATATAGCAAAAGCTGCAGAGCCAGATCGGCTAAAGCCGTACTGGCGACTGTTGCCGTGCTCCACCAGTGGGGCCCCTGGTTGGGAAAAGACTTTTCCAAATTACTAATTTTCCAGATGCTAGCATGCGGCTTATGGAGCAATCTCAGTATTTCCACCATAAAATGCATGATATCAAACTATAAGAGTAATTGTTTATTTAATCTCATTCCTAACTTTATAAAATAAGAGCCTTCCTATCACTGTGGCCCAGCTGAGGCTTTATCTCAAAAATAAGTCATTCAAAGCCCAGATCTTTCCTGAACAACACGGGAAACTAAGAAGGTCTGGGAATCACAGACCTCATAGAACCTAAAGAATGAAAAGATTACCAGGTGTGAACTCACTCCCGGGGACTTCAGTTGTGAACATCTAGCCCTGTGGGTAACTCCCATGTGTATGTAGTGTAGTGGAAAGCCTGCACTTCCTTTTGCTCATCACCGACATAATTTCACTATTACTTTTCCTACATTCTACTGCATTGGATAGTTAGTCCACCTAGGCAGTCCCTTCCCTCCAAACGTATTTTCAAAAAGTGAGCCAGTGACCCCTACTCCATCCACCCACATTGGTTATTAAGGAGATAAAATATCAAGCCCCACCCTTGACTTCTACAAAAGAATTTTTAATAATAGAGCTCAGGAATCTGCATTTTAACAAAGTTAGAGAATGGGGGCTAGGACATAGGACCCTCTACTGTTCCAACTGTGACATCAGTTCAGACATTCCACTGAGGTTAACATTAAAATCTGTAAATGATATTTTAATTTTAAACTCCTTTTTTATAGAGTATCGACTTTATGGAGAAGGCTTGCTCAATCCACATTTTCATTGCCATCTACATAGTGCCTGCCAGAGGATACGGCTTAGCCACATGTAGAATCTAGCACCTGATATAGGTGCATATTAAGTGACTGGAGCAAAGGTGGTCTTTGTATTACCAATGTTGGACAGCCGATTAGCCATTTGGAAAAAGAGAAAATTAAACTCTTCCGCTATTCCTCACACCATACATAAGAGTAAATTCCAAATGACCAAAGGAAATTAATAGAGAAAACTTTGTTTTTCTGATCTCTATTCACATGCTACTACCACACACACAATACTTTTGGCACCAGATGTCTGGGTTTCCACACCAGACAGTTCTGACAATAACTGTCTGTGCAAACCCTGCAAGTTAAGGGCTCAGTCCCACAAGGCTGCTTCCCGCTTTAGACCACAAGCAGTAGATGTTCAAATTCTGCCTTACTTGGCTATAAACCAAGTTCTTTCCTCAGATCTGGTAGTTTGCTAAAGCAGCTCACAGAATCCAGGGAAACATTTTATTTACTAGTGCTGATTTATCACAAAAGCTATTTTTTAGTTTATTTTTAATTTGTTTATTGTTAGTCTGTTATAGTTGTGCCAATTTTCCCCCTTCGCCCTTCTATTTACATATTAAAAACGTTGCTTTCTCAGGAGGCTCACCAAAAGGCAGATGAACAAGAAGAAAGAGATTTTTCAGTGCTCACTTCGTTGGAAGCTAAAGGTCAGACCGTGACAGGCAGCAGAAATCAGAGTGAATGGAATGAGCTGTCCCACTGATGCAGAGAAAGTACCCATGTTTCTGGAGCATTCGGAGTTCTTCCCTCAAACCCCAGCGGACGGGTTCCCCGGGTAGCAGTCACCTTCCCCACATTCAGCATCATAGGTTTGGTCCTTCCGTTTCAAACGGTTGGCGATGCAGCCCCAGGAGGATGTTGCCCCTGTGGGCCATCGGGCCACGTTTTCTCTTTCCTAACACGAATATTTTACTGTTGCAAAGAGACTCACAAATTTCTGATCAACGCATTCTAAAGAAGATGACAGATACAGAGGACGGAGGTCTCCTTCCAGTTTCTTCATGACTCCTCTGGACATCAGCATGATTGTCCAAGGAAAAAAGTTAAGAGACTGGATTGAGGTTTTGTGGCAAAATGAGAAGATCTCTGATGAGAACTGACAACTTCTGAACCAATGGTATTCATCGTATAAACCAGTGAAAAACAATGAGCAGAACCACTTCTCCTGACTGCCCTGGGCATCCCCAGGTGACCCGGCAAGAACCTTCTCCTGTGATTTGGAAATTTTGTCCTTTCTCTCCCTTACCCACTGTCTTCTTAGGGAGGACAAAGCTGAACAATAACATTTAAGTAAAACACTGGCAGTTGAAGCGTGAATTAAGTCTAATCAAGACCTCAAAAAAGCGTCACTATCACTTTTAACTGAGGATGGTAGGAATTCTTTCCAACAGATTTTTAAAAACAATAAAGGAACATTCACACAAATAAAACCCAGAAATGATAGGATGAAACAAAAAAAATCAACCAGCAGAGATCAACACTAATGGCAGAAGAAAGAAGAAACCATGAGGACGCATAGCTGAAACTCTTTAAAGGGTCAGAGAGAGAGATGAAAAGGGAGAAAGGTATTGGTTCTAGACAGGTCAGCTGAGAGTAAATGTGGTCTGATTTTTATGATATGTCCCTGGCAAAGAAGCCAAGCACCACAGAAGCCAAGCATCCCAGATAGTGACAGCCACTCATTTCAAATCCAGTATCTTTCGTTTAGGAGATGCTATAAGACCCTAAAGTCCAACAAAGGAAATGTTTTCATGCCCAATTGCAGCACACCTACAGCAACATCACTTAGTTTAAACATGTAACTCGCATTCGGGGGGTTAAACATACTGGAAATGAATCAGAATTTAAAATGCATCGTTCGGAGACTTACATCAGTGGCATTATGAGACAATATTTTTGAATGTTTTAAATCATTACTGAGAAAAAGGACAGTTTCATCTTTGTAAGAAGATTGTTACCTTTTTCTTTTCGCTTATCAGATGAAATTTAAGAGAATCACAGTAGAGAAAGCAAAATAGCTTTAACAACTTACTGAGTGAAACCTAAACCACATTTTTGTGATAGAAATATATCTATACTATTAGACATATATCTAAATATCTACATTATTATGAAAATTGCAGAAATAAAAATCGACACTTTTTGGTCATTAGATTTCTTTCTCTTTTTTTCTTGTGTCTACTCTCACTAAATTTTTCAGGATTTATATATTTGCTTTTTCATCATTCTGCAATACTGAAAACTGACACATGTTTCAATATTTTAATATAACTTGCTTTCTTCTAGGAGATGGTTCTAATAAGAATGCTTCCTGAAATATAGATAAGAATACGATGTTATCTCAGTCCTGACAAACACACACAATCCAGCCCCTGTGGGGTCCGTGGTATCACCCCAGGGTATCATATTAAAAACAGTTCTAATTTTGACTTGGGCTGAAGCCTTGCTTTACATCTCTGTACCTTTTAAATTATAAATTTTTCAGATCTCATATAACCCAATGCGTTGCATATGTTTATTACTTTTTAGATTACATGTAGCTTGTGATCAACTCAAAAATAAGTTCAACAATACTATGAATCCATCGCTCATCATCTCTGCTCATTACCTGTGCAGCACCTCCAAGATGAGCTCCCTTATCCCTTCAGATCTTTTTCTTTTCCTGACCCAGTCTAGTCGATTCTAAACCACCCAATTAGTTCATTACAAGCTCAAGTACAGACCCAGGCAACAACATTGCTAGGGCACCAGAGTGGAGCCTGCTACCCCAGCCCCTCTACCCCAGCCCCTCTACCCCAGCCCCTCTGCAGAAAATCACAGAGGAGGAACCCTGACCCCACCCCAACAAGAGCAAGGCAGTGCTTTGTACTGTGAGGCTACCTAGGAAGGTTGACGGAGCCACACAGCACAACTAGAAACATGTGAAAAAACTGGGGGCCATTCATCAATGAGGAACTGGGTGCGAAAACCTTCAGAGTGTGGCTTTTGAGGTGTGTAAATCAAGAATTCAAGAACTTCTGGTTGTAATGCAAAAAGTGTTGAGTGTGCCATGTTGAGAATCAATTTATAACTGACCATTTTATAGTATTAGTTCTAGATAACTATGTTTTCCTTTTCTGAAACTTGTAAACACTCCTTTCTTTTGTAATTATTCCTGAGAAGTTAAATGATCACAAAAGACTTTTAGGCATTTACCTTACAGGACCATAGAGTCCCCACAAGCGGAAGAGGTGGGTTGGTTGTTGCAGGTTGGGTTTCCCGAAAACAGGTGCTGCGATGGATTTGGGATCAATACCTGTGAAGGGCAGGGGACAAAGCTGGACTGGGCCAAGGGAAACGAGGAACTCGGATGCCCCACAAGCCCTGGCCAACCCAGCAGGGAGTACAGTGAGTAGGGTGCATCAGACGTGGTCCGAATCGGGTGGAAACTGATGGTGAAGCTTCGACCCCTGCACTTCTCAGTCACTGGAGCTGAGCTGCATGGACAAAGGAAGATGCTCTCTGCAGCTGAGGCAGACACAGAAGGACGTGAGAACCATGGGCTGTCCCTGACAGCACTCCTCACAGCTGGCCAGCACACTCTTCCTTAAAGACCCAGGAACGTGCCTACATGTCTCTCTCCCACACTGATGTTAACTGGGCAGACCAGGGTGTTCCCTAGTTGCCTCTATCAAAGGCACCTGCATCCTCTGCTTTATGGAGACACACCATTTAACTAAAAGCATTTCAACAACAAAAAATTAACGTTCATAAACCACTTTCAAAAACACAGGGAAACTCATTCTCGGGGAGGCCTGCCTTTGAATTGGTCCCCTGGTTGTTAAGCCTACGTTCCCCCTGCCAAGGTCAGCGAGCAGGCTCCTCTGGAAAAACTACCTGTAGCATCTGTTCCTTAGCCTCTGAAGCTCCAGCCAGTTTCCTGAACCCCAGAGCAAACATTAGGGATTGGCTCGCAGGGTGTCCTTCATCTTCAAACACCTTCAGGAGCTAGAAAAAAGTGAGCCAGAGTGACTTCTGGTGTGCTAGTCAGTTTCTGACCGACAAGGATAAATGCCTTCCAGTTGATTATGTAAACAAGAAGCTCAACAGCCCCCTCTCACCCAGGGCTGCTTCAGCTGCCTAAGGAGAAGCGATGCTGTGAACTGATGTGCAAAACAACCCCTCCTCAATCAAGCTGTCCTAGGATTTTCTCTCCTCTAGCATAATCATCTTTCTCATCCAGCCGTGGGCCAGCACTCGGCTACGTTGCTATGGGGATTTCACTGAAGATAATCACTTGTGAACAGGCACCGTTTTGACAGCCCACTCCAGCCTCATGTAGCTTTGCCCCCTCAAACTGAGCCCAGCGACACTGAAGGGAACAGAAAGCATGGACACCAGAGAATCCCCAAGGTCAACAGCATCACCACTAGTTTCAGACTCAAATAACAGCTTTATCATTCAGGCCCTTTGAAGACCCAGCTGCTCTGGCTCTTGATTTCAGTTCTAAGCCGGATCCCCTTCCCCACAGCTGTGAGTCTTTGAACAAGTCTCCTCTAGATTTCTGCCCTCTCATCTGAACATGGGGGGGCGCAGGGGGGGTGCTGGTGCACTGATGACTAACTTCAACACTCCAGGGGCTGAGACACTGCCACACATATCCAAAGGGAAAACGCCGCTGAAGTTCTCTTTTCTGTCGTGAAGCAGTCACCCTGCAAGTAAAAATAAAATTTAAATCACCTGTTTACTGATGCGCACATGCCCAGACAATAATGAGGTCACATCTCAATCCAACAGCTGTGTTTTTAACCAGAGAGCAATAAGTGTATCACTTTGAGTGGGTGGTGGAACAGGGTTGAGATTATCTACTTTCTCTTTAAGCCAACCCAGAGTTTGCTTAAAACAAACAGGAACCTAACTATGCTTCTTCAAATGTTCATTCAAAAAAAAAAAAGCAAATGGTCTTAAAGAAACACAGCAGTGAAGCCATCCTCAGCTCTTCTACTGAGCGAGACTGACACCTGCTGGCCTCGTCCGCCTTTGCAGCCACACCAGGGAAATAAGCGCACAGGGTCCCGCAGAAGTAACGCCACTGAGTGTGGCTGGTGGGGTATGTGAATGTCTCCCACGAGATGGGCGGCAGTTTAAACATTTCATCAAAAATGTCACCTAGTGTGCTTGACTGTGATAATGTTATGTTACAGAACTACATGCTTATGATTTTGTAATAAAAGATTTTAATGTAATACAAGGGCATTATTTGTGCCAGACCTTGTATTTTTGCAAGATTCTATTAATACCTATGCAAATATATGGGACCTGGAATTGCAGAGTTATTTGGCAAGAAATACATTTGGATATTTATGCAGGAGAGGTACCATGAGCAAGACACAAGCATATTTTAGTCATACATTTGGGGGCTTGGGTGGAGGCTATAATGTGTCAAAAAATAAACTTCAGTCTCACACACCCAGAATGATTAAAAATTCTTAAAGAAAACTGTTCTAAAATTTCCTCACCATGTATATGATTCTTTAATTTGTCAGTGATAACCATGTGTTCATAGAAAATCAAGGTGACAGATAATATAAAAGAAAATGAGACAGAAACCCAAAAAAAAGAAAATATAGGAGACAAATGAAGACAAAAATCTGGGAGTACATATGGGGGGAGGCACATCCAGGCACAAAGAGACAAATGCTAAAGCAAAAACAGTCAGCGGCATCTTGATTCAGGAAGCGAGAGAGAAATCACTCACTCTCCCCGAACAAAACTGCCACGTGAAGTAGGGCAAAATGACCCAAGAGTGTTGAAGCCCTTGTTGGCTTAAATATCTCACGTTGCTGGCCGGTCTCAAGCTGTCAACTTTATCTCTGTGACAGCCAGTGGCGAGAGGGGGTATATGGGCCTGCCATCCCTCCGCCAGGCAGCTACACATTCTCTGTGGTGAAGGACACGTTTCCAAGGCAATACTAAATCAATAGTTCTATTTAAAGGGGGACTTCTTAAGATGTCACTGCACACTTCACGTTCTTGTAATCGGTTTCCTAGCACTGGGCTGGTCAGTCTCCCGGGGGGGAGGCTACGAACACGGCCACCGCATTTACACTGGGACTAGGAGACCCCACCTAAATGAACTCTGGGACAGCAAGAGGTGAACTACAACACAGTCAGCTGAAATAAAGCATAAACTAGAATCAGTCTGAATAGACTTCACGCGGTAACAAAATGTACTTTCTGCACTATGACTTCTCTGATTCTTTGGGGAGAAGGCGGAGGACCAGTGTTCTCCTAGCTGTACGGGAGCTTATTGCAATCGTTTAGCTTCTCTGAGGCTCTGTGTCTTTATCCATAAAAAAGAGACACCAGCAACATAGTCTATCTACCTGGGAGGATTATGAAGATCGAAGAAAGCGATGTCTGTGAAAACACAGTAAAACTTCGTGAGCTATACTAAAAAATGTGAAATGAAAGAACAGAAAATTTCCCTGGACAAGTGAGGAGTGAACAGCCTTGGCAAAGAGAAAGAAGCTGAACAAGGGCCGCTTGCTTCAAAGAACGCATCCCCGCAGGGCCCGCGCCTGGTGTCGGAGAGGCTCTCAGAAGCCATGGCAACAAGGCCTAGCTGCATCATTAGCAGATGGAAATGTTAGGCACACAAGTCTCTTCTATGGCTTGCAATGTGGATTTAAATAAGTGCCCTATCTGTTCCTCATTGGAACGAACTGTGCTCAGGTTCATTTCAAATTTTCATGGAAAAAAAATTAATTCATGTACCCTCCCACTTAGTCTAACTGTGAATTAGGAGTGGCTACAGGAGCTGCCAGAGAGTAACCACATGAAGCCGCTTCTAAGGTTCCCTCTTTGCTCTGAGGTGTGCCCCTAGCCAACCCCTGGTCTTGTGTGCCTGTGACTCAGGCTACAGAACAGGGGTCCTGGACAGAGATACATTCTTCCCAGGTCCCGGGCATCACCAGCACTCAAGCAAACATTTGATGCCATAGAGACAGAGGGGCATGAATCACAGAGCGATGTCACCACTTAATAGGTTTTTCCAGTTATTTGGGATACCCCTACTCCCACACATAATTGAGCAAGTTCTTTTTAAAATTCATAACTTTGAGAACTACATAGAATTAATTTTCACCTTAGAAATAATCTCATAATTATGCCTAAAAAAACAAGAAGCTGGACAAGTGGACTCTGAAAAGTTCCTCCCAGAACGATGATGTGGGTTGTGGTCGGAGTTGGCACAGCCGTGGGGAGGGAAGACATCCCACCCTCAGCAGAGTCCAAGCAGAGAACACGGACCCCAGGAGAGGCAAGAAGAAAAGGTCAGAGCTGCAATTTCTATTTCTTTTTTACCTCGTCCTTTTAGAAATTATTATTTTGTACATATTTTATGACATAATACAATAGTATCAAGATGCACTTAAATAACTTACAGATTTGCATGTTAGGAAAATAAAATTACTCATCAACACCAGTGCTTTATCCCCACAAAAGGTTGCAGAGCACAGAAATACAGTAAAGAATATTTAGAGAATATACTCTGTTAAATACTGCCGTGCAGAAAATTAAGTGGTGCCTAGTGAGTTGCCTGATCCTAAAAGCTGAGTCCTGCACCAAGGCCTACACATGCCATAGACATGCTGAAATCCTAGAACTTTTATCCTAAGTGAGACCAGTGAGACGATAAAAACACATTAATACCAATCAATCATAACTAAAAGCAAAGCAAATGGAGTTTGTTCCAGTGGCATCACAAATATCAGTAAATTACGGACATATAGCCTGCGCACAAAACCATGAAAACACTGTCACAGACGTAAGGGCGCTGTGTTTGTATTTCTCACTGGAAGTCCTGCCATAGCACGGTAGCCCCTTATGGCTGTTTTTTAAATAGAGATAGAAACAACAGGTCCATTATGAAGTCACTGTGTTAAGGACCCACATCAGTAAATCGAGACTTAGTACCTAATCTAATTACAGTTTTAACCTTCCCCAGACAAGTAACCTCTAACCAGCCAATCTGGAACTTGGAGGTAGAGCCCTGAGGGACCTCTTTCATTCCCCTCAAAAGGGTGTCCTTGCCTGAAACAACCCATCCTTTGCTAATGACTTCCTCCCCCCCCCTTGCCACCTGCATCCCCACCCCATCTTTAAAAAGCTTCACTTTCTGCAGCTCCATGGAGCTTCCCTTCTATTTGCTAGACAGGGTGCTGCCCAATCCATGAATCCTTTAATAAAGCCAGTAAAAATCTACAAATTTTACTCAGATGAATTTGGTTTTTTTAACAAAGCTAACCTGCAACTGAGTTTTTCTTTACTCCAAAGTCTGGGAAACTCAAGCATTTGATCCTCATAACAACCCAGTCAAGGGCAGGAGAAGCTACCACGGTGACCACGTCCTCATGAGAAAGGCGCAACCCTCTGCACTGACCGGTGCTGACACACCTGAGCAATTACAGAGGGAAGAGGCGGTCACTGCCTCGGTGCAGCACCAAGGGGTCATCTCTCCCTGTTCCACCTGTTAGTTACTGTCATTATGTGATTCACCTTCCGGAAGGAGGTGAGTCATCTGCAGAATTGGGTGAGCCAGCTTCTGAGACAGTGCCTTCCTGTGGGACAAAAATTAACTCCTCGAGTCCCTTTTATTTCATTGTCTCTTGCTTTCAATTTTAAATAAACGAAAATTATCTGCACAGCCCTCCATTTGCCTCATATGGCAAACTCCAATCCCCAAAGCCATGAAGACGTGAACTTGCTCCTGATTCACTACAACGGGACGGCCAAACCCCGGCCGCCCGGGCATGCCTCACTCGGTAAGTGCGGATGAGGACAGCTGTGAGTTCAATACCTCAGCTACCTGCAAGCACCCAAGCAAACCCCGCCCCCCCAAAAAAATGCATTGCAAAGGTAAATTGCAAAAGGTTTTCAAAATTGTGAAAACTTTTAACAATTAGTAGATAATTAATACAAGGACTTAAACAAGAAATTATTGCAACTTATTGGCTTAATTACCTAACACAGGTATGTGGTGGAAAGAAAATAGAAGTTTTATTGACCTTAGTAAGTCCTCAGCTTACCTTTCTCCCTTAAATTCTTTTTCTGGCTTTGATAAAACATGTTAAAGAGAAAACCATAGGCCCAAAATGGCATCACTTGTGCTAAAGCCCATTATACAAAACTTAAATTTAATGCAGAACCTAATTGCTGTTTCAATCTCTCCCAGAAATATAATCTTAATCAACCAATCTGGAATTTTTCTGGTCAACACCTATAAAGTAAGCTGTCACGTGAGTCCTCTCTGTCCCAACATAGAAAGAAGCAGTCTGCACAATTAAAATCCTTGTCATTCTCCTCCCCCAGAAAAAAGCTGTCCTACTCTAAGAATTCTTTTCTACTGTGAATAATTCCCATGACCCCCCCCTTCCTACAGAAACCTGCATTTTGATGTGAAATCACTATATTGTTCACTTAAAACTAATATAACCAATAAAAGATTGTATATCAACTACACTTAGATTCAAAAAAATTTTCTAGACCTTCCATTTTGTAAAACCCTTCATGCATCCTTCTTGTAGCTGGATGGAATGCTGCCCAACTCATAAATCACTTAATAAGGCCAATTAGATCTTCAAATTTACTGGGTTGAATTTTGTTCTTTAACAATTAAGCTTATGCAAAATACCCCCACCATAAAATTAATCAACCAATCAATCTGTCCATCAAAATTCTAATCCCAACATGGAAACTGAGGAAAGCCAGATGTCAAACATGCTCCTGAAGTCTTTGAAATGAAGGGCTCCTCACGTCAAGAAACTATGGCTAGGCCCCGGGTGGGTAGCTCGGGTGATCGGAGCCTCATCCTGACACACAAAGGTTGTGGGTTCAATCCCCGATCAGGGCACATACAAGAAAGACCACTGAATGCATAAATAAATAGAACAACGAATTAATATTTCTCTCTCTCTCTAAAATCAATAAATACAAAAAACAAAGTCATGACCAATCTCCTTTAAAGTATTTCCATATGCAGAACCATTTTTTAAAAACCTCTTAGAGTAACAACTGCCTTTAGGAATCATATAGGCATTATTTTCCTCTTGTCTTTAAAGTAGAAAATACTCAAAGCTAAATAAACTTCACATTCTCACGACAGCCATTGACACCCAGGGGCCAGACACTCCCAGGAACTTGTTAAGACGCAGTGACTCGGCCTCAGTGCCTGCAGCCCGAGCCCAGCCCCGCCCACACTGCTCGGCTATTCTTAACGCCTTAAAACACACCTTGAAAAACTCCGTGACCAAGAGCACAGACGCCCCAAATTTAGACCATCTAGTTCCAAAGCCTAGCTTTCTCACTTGCTGTGTGACCTTCACAAGCTTTTCTTTTTAAATTTTTTCAATTATTGATTTTAAAGAGAGAATGGAAAGGAGAGAGATTGAGAAACACCTGCCTGTTGTTCCACTGACCGGTGCATTCACGGGTCGTCTCCCGTACGCGCCCTGACCAGAGGTCAAACCCGCAACCCTGGCACCTCGGGATGACTCTCCATCCAGCGGAGCTACCCAGCCAGAGCCCTGCACAAGCTTTTTAACCTCTTGGTGCCTCAGTTTCCTCGTCTATTAAAAAAGTAACTTATTGTACTGGTGCGAGGATTAAGTGAGGTAATAGGGGTAAAGGAGCTCAGAACTCAATCATAATGACTGTGGGAGCTTCAGGGAGAGCAGCGGTGGAACTGTCACTCTAATGAGGCTTTGGGAGCACGTTAGAGTTTTCCTGCCGTTGCATTTGGGGGCAGAAAGAGAGTCTGAATGCAATCCTGCAATAAAGACTTCAAGAGAATCCTTGGAAGAAATTATGGGTGCCTTAGGAAGAGAGGGGCTGGTATGTCTCACATTTGGGTTTCTGCTTAGTTCCTCTGCAATTATGTAGACAGGAAAAAGTAAAATGGACAAAAATACCAGATGGAAAAGGGACAAAAGGCACGCATGTGGTTTGTCTACGCATGTGGGTGTTGCGTTTCCTGTAAGCTAAGGGCTCACTCACCCTGGAAGGTGGCTGAACTTGAGCATTCTTGATGCTTCGCCCGGGACAGTTGCCAATGGGGCAGGCGGACTGTGAGTTGAGTTCTGGGAATTCGAGCCAAGGAGTGTTCGCCGGGCAAGGGGTGGAGCCAGAGCTGTGGTGGGGAATGGAGCCACTGCATAGCCCTGGGCCCTCGGTGACACGTCCAGATGCACTCGGAGAGCTAGTCTGGGTAACTGTTGCACAGAGAGAAGCAGCAACACCACCAGAGGCGACTGTAGAGCACCGCTAAGATAAGCGTGTGCCCCTTTCCTCCTCCCTCCTGGAAGCCTCAACGCTGCAGGGGACGGAGAGACCTACCCGGAGTCGGGAGGGGGCCTCGGGAGGCAGTCACACACTCCCACTTCAATTGCCTGACACCGCCTGGCCAGTGGGTGGAGCAGGGAGACGTTAATTTAGATGGATATGAGATTCGGGTTTAAATTGTACCAGTCTGAGACCTTTAACTACCCTAATTACGTCTACAGATTTAGTGCACCTGTTCAGAGTCCTGAAAAGGCAGCAGGTGAGCTTGAGAGCGTGGTGGGGGTCAGTGCCGGGAGAGAACGGACGCCGTCCCGCGTTTGGATCTCAGCGAGTTCAGAGTGATGAATGAGCTGATTAGCAGTGTCACACGGCGATTACGGAGGTTACTCACTCCTAAATCCAGCTTCCTTACCGAGACCGCACTGCCCATGCCTTACAAAAGAGATTTAACATACCGTGCAAGTGTAGTGGCCAGGAATCACCCTTCTCTAGATGACATCTATTGGGGTCTCCACCTACTTCATAGCCCTTACTCTCCGAAATCACAGGATGGGTTTAGGTTTATCTCCCTGCGACCCAGCCTGCCTCGGCCACAGCCATGGGACTGGCAGGGAGCACGGGGGCGCGGCCACACGGTGGGGACCCTCTGTTCTCCAAAACCCAAAACCCAAAAGTCCATGATATTTTAAAAAACAAGAACCTCCCGCAGAGACAGTTCTGTGAAATCAAGGCAGAAGTTACTCACTGCATTCCTCTACTAAAGGCAAGTATTCCTCTTTGGCTTGAGTTTTTGGTTTGGTTTGGTTTGGTTTTTAACTCAGTTCTGTGTATTTATTTGACATGGGGCACCACCACCCATCTATTTAACCTATTTATATCGTTTATAGCCACTCTTTGCTTTGGTTCGCTTATTGTAACTTTTTAGAAAATGTGGCCTCTGGTTTTTAAACAATGAACTAGATTAGACTATATCTGGCTTAAAATTGAAAAATATAAAGATCCTCAAACCAACGAGTCTCGACTTTTTTTCTCCTTTTAGCCTTCAGTTCCGTGCCTATACATAAACTGGCATGTGATTCTAAGGCGTATTGTAATCCCACGGGTAGTAAAAATATTTCGTTTTAGACTTTCGCGTGTTGCTTTTATCTTTATAAAGTTCACGAAGCGGACCAATGTTCTCCCACGTGTCCGGCGCCTGCCCCCGGGACCGCACATAACAGCACGTGCGCATAACCCACTGCGGCGCAGGGAAGACTAGCACTGCCAGTAAAGTTTGACCGTAGCCTTTTTTATTTCCATTTTTCTATAGGTATGTCCTAAATTGACATAATATGTTAGAACAGCCTTAGGTGCATAATTTACAAGTAAACAGACACACATAGATTGAGTTGTCACGCTCACAAATGACAGCAGTACTCTTGAAAAATTTAGGCCACTCCCGAGCCCTGCAATTGCCACCTCCCCCCCCCCCCCCCCGTCCAACTGCTTTCAGTCCTGGAGCACAGTGCCATCTGGTGGTGCCTCAGATAATACACTCGTGACACTTGAGTGATTTGTGTAAGGAAAATATTTTTTCAGTCAGATAGCGGGATAAATAATAACGTTCTAAATAAGCTACACACAATTTTAATCACATCATGGGATGCTATGAAAATGATATTCTGTCGTTCCCTGTGGCTTCTACTCCTTTTCTCTGCCCCCCTTAAAGGTAGATGCTTAAGAGTCCCAGTCTCTTCCCTGCCTTATGCGCTATTCTCTCTGGCCTGCCTTCCCTTCCAGCTTCCTTTTAAAAATCATATTACTTATTAAAACCTCATCTCATGGTCTGCCTCTCTGAATCGTTTCCTGACCACATCAGCAAACTGGCTGCACTTTGCATGTGCCTCCTTTAAAGCCCTTGTCCCATTGCCTCCTGGTGACTTACTCTGTGTCTGGCTCCCTGTCACGTTAACTTCGAAAACAGCACTGGCCAGTAGAAAGATAAGATAAACCACAAACGTGAGTCACACATATAACTTTAAATTTTCTAGTGACTATATGTAGAAAAGTAAAAAGTAACGAGAAAAATCTATGTTAATAATATATTTAAATCCACATATCCAAAATAGTATCATTTCAATATATAACCAATGTAAAAATATTACTAGGGAGACAGCTGTCACTCTTATTTTCACGTTAAATCTTCAGAACCCAGGGCGTGTTCTGTGTTGACGGCACATCTCCATTCAGGCTTGCTGCATGTCCAGCACACGATAGCCACGTGTGTCTAGTGGACTGTGCAGAGTGGTGTCTTTCCAAAGGCAGGACCTGGTGTCTCCCTGCATTCAGTAAATGCTCGATAAATTCTGCAAACAGAAACCACGTTAGCTGACAGTGCCCCTGGAAGTTTTCTAGGAAAAGCTGCCATGCATTAGGCCTCTGTAAAAAACATATCGTGAAGAATCGGCACACAAGTGTCTCCTGTAGAACAAAAGAAGCAGTCTGGCAAATCATACCAACTACCAATGTTTGTTCTACGAGCTCCTTTTAGAGGTAGCTATTTTGCACATGTATTTCAATGTGTTTAAATGATAGTCTTGAAATGAGCAATCATCACACTCCTATTTATGCACCTGGACATCTCTTTATAGCACTCAATACATTTTTAATCAATGTTTAAATGTCTCCTGTCCTGCCGGCAGCATACGCCCTTTAAAGGCAAAGACCGCTCTGCCTTGTTTAGTGCTGTGTACACAGTACCTCTCCTTATGGCTGACACATAGTAAGCATTCTAAGGATGTAGTTGTTGGTGTGAAAAATTTGAGAGCTTGAATCAATTTATGTTACATTTTTCTCTATTCTCTCTAATTACATTTGTATCTATTTTTTTATTCATTGCAACACCATGGAGTTCATAAGTATGTGTAAGTCTTTGGGGCAGAAATTGCTACAAAATATGGCTCCTGCCTTCAGTCTAATGCACAAAAAAATTCCAGATTTTTATCCCAGCTCAGGACTCTCCTTCCCACACCACTCCGACACCCTGTGTCCAGGATGACAACTTGGTACCACGTACGCAGCATTTCTGTCTACCTCATTCTCTCTTGCACATTCTTGAGAGCTTCATAACAACCTGGGAAAAGAGGTCATACCATGTCCTATAGGTTCCTAAAAGTTCAATAGCCCACAAGTGTCAAAATATTAACAAGTAACTGAGTCATACAAAATTAAGTGTTCTGACTCTACAACATATTTCCACATTATAGCGCTACCTCTGAAGTCTGAGAATGCACTTTTCAAGTCACATAGTCTTTATTATATTCTTGCATTCAAAAGGTCTGGTTCTGGTTTTTCTTTCATTTGTATCTTATGTGATTAGTACATCATGATAACAGGAAGGCAACCTCCTCCAGAACTCTGGGTATCAAACCTGTGACACCAACACAGAATCAATGAGATTGGCAACCTGAAAAAATCACCTGGACACAGGTCAGAGAGCCATGTGCTGAGCCCAGGCTGAGCAAGGTGCAGGCTCACAAAGTGCCAGTTGGGTGCGCACTGGCAAACCATACCTGGCAGTCTTGGGGCTGCTTACTTCCTGGGTCAAGACAGGGAAAATAATGCTAGAAATCAAATCCTGTCCAATGGCATATAAACCACAGCTGAATATTATCAAGGGGGCTGAGACATCTGCAAGAACAAATGGCTGAGGGAGGTTGGTCCTGGACCCCTCCTGTCTGGCCTTCACAGCTGAGGGTAAATGCCCTCAGGGCAGGAACCAGGCCCAGGTTGTTGTTTTTTAATATATTTTATTGATTATGCTATGACAGTTGTCCCATATTTTTCTCCCCTTTATTCCCCTCCACCTTGTACACCCCTCCCTCCTGAATTCCCCCCCCACCTTAGTTCATGTCCATGGGTCATACATGCAAGTTCTTTGGCTTCTCCATTTCCTATACTATCCTTAATTTCCCCCTGTCTATTTTGTACCTACCAATTATGCTTCTTATTCCCTGTACCTTTTACCCCATTCTACCCCTCCCCCCCTCCCCACTGAGAACCCTCCATGTGATCTCCATTTCTGTGATCCTGTTCCTATTCTAGTTCTTTGCGTAGTTTTTTTTGTTATTGTTCTTGATTTTTAGGTTCAGTTGTTGATAGTTGTGAGTTTGTTGTCATTTTACTGTTCATATTTTTGATCATCTTCTTTTTCTTAGGTAAGTCCCTTTAACATTTCATGTAATAAGGGCTTGGTGATGATGAATTCCTTTAACTTGACCTTGACTGGGAAGCACTTTATCTGCCCTTCCACTCTAAGTGATGGCCCAGGTTGTTTTACATCCAGCACTGTGCCCAGTGGGCCTAGTTCATGACCTGAAATAAAAGATCGTGTATTTCTTTGAAAGTGTGTGTGTGTGTCTCCAAGAGCTTTGCAAAAGACAAATGTTATGCAGATTAATAATAATGACAAAATAAATACAAGTATAAAGTACACTTATAAAGTACTTGAAAAATACCAAAAAATGCCATGAAACACTTAGTTGGCATGTAATTTGAGGCTCACATCCACTTTTCAAAAGTGAATGGCTCTTAAGAAAGACTCTTTAGCCTTATTAAATAATAATTTAAAGTAATCTGGAAAAACCTCTGAAGATGTTTCCTTTCGGGAAGAGAAAAGTATCAAGAGTTACAACCTGTGACACAGGTTTAAGTAAGTGTGTAATACAGTACAACCGGATGGGTTAAAACCGAATCTTCTGGGTTGTGCCTGTGGCTGCTTGTCTGTTCCTGGTACGCCAGGCATTGCTGTGGAATTTTCCCTGAACAGCCTGTCAGTGAAGGCTCGCTGGGAGCACACAAACATTTTATCAAACCTTCCCTCCCACAAATCACACTTGGCTTCAGAGGGGAGAAAACAGTGCAAGGAGAATGATTGCATTTCCATGTGGGTCATTCAGCTGCAAGGTTAGCTAATTCTTATCTCCGACGTGTGGGCCTTACCCAAGTTCACTCTCCTGTACACAGAATAGGAACAGGCATTGGAACTTCTTAAGTCCTCGTTATTTTTCTGACTTTGACATGGCGTGATTTTTTTAATTATCAGACTCTGTTGAACCTGACACAATAAGGCCAGATGCTGGCTTACCCCTTAATGTTTGCCTTTCATGCGGTCATGACTTAGTCAAATCTGATCTTGAGATTATCTTTTCAATTAATGAACATTAGCTATCATCTCAGGAAGAGAAAAAGAGGCTCCATGATCCATTTGACGCAAACAGTCAGTGTTTATTTAGGTGCACAGCTTTCTGCCAGGCCTTCGGGAGCATGCTTGTTCGCTATGGCCCCTGCCTGCCAGGGCGTACAGTTTGGTTGGACAGACAGCACACGTGGGAATGTGCGCACAGACCCAGTGGGGGCAGCCATCCGAGGCGGTGCATGCTGAGAGGCAGGAGAGAGCAGGGGAAGGCCAGATTCTGGGCCAGGCGCTTTGGATTCAAATCCAGGTCCTACTGCCCTGTGACTTTGTATAAGTTACTTAACCTTCCATGCTTCTGTTTTCTCTACTAATTGTACTTACTTCACCTGACTGTGTGATGAATAAATGAATTAAGAACAACTCAGAACAGTGCTGGGCACATAGGATGCACTCTGCTTAACTGAGAGTAGCCGTTACTATATAACTAGGTTCTATAGACAGAAAGTGATTTCTAAGTTCAGACAAGTGAGAAATCAGTTTTGGCTGCTTGATGAAAACAAGTTATGTGGATGACATATAATAATATTAGCATCTGAAGTAAGACTTGAGGAAGAAGATGACTGCCAGAGGAAGAGGAAAACCCAGAGGACCAGGCATAGGACGACTGAGTTAGAGTAGCATTTTTTCCATCAGAAAATAGAGGATCTGTGGCTGGAGGGTGGACAGCTGGTTGTGAAAGGGGAAGGCGCCAGCACAGGGACTGTGGGTTTACCCTTTGGTCAGTGGGAAGCCCCTGAGGATGCCCAAACAGGTGAGCAATAGAATACGACTAGCGCCTTTCCCAAGGTTAATTCTGCAGCACTTAGAAGTGAGGCTTGGAGGGAAGGAGAGACTCAAGGCAAGGCAACCATTTGTGGAACTATTGCAATAATCTAAGTGCAAGGGGATGATGAATGAAAAAGGAAAGACTCGGCACAGACGCTTTCCTGAGAGCACTGTCAGCTGGCCTTGGTGACAGACTAGAGATGGGAGAGGAGCTGGCTGGTTGACAGCATGAGTGACAAAAAGAATGATGAGACAGACTCACAGAGAGCAGGCTGACTGCTCTGGGCAGGAGGTGGGGGTTTGGGGGTGAGGGAAGGAGAGAAAAAAGGGGAAAGGACTCGTGGACGTGGACAACAGTGTGGTGATTGTGGGGGGAGGGAGAAGTAAGGGGGATAAATGCTAATCAGAAAAATACAAATTTTTTAAAGAATGATGATGCCAATGACACCAATAGGTAGCTTAGGAGAGCTGACCTTGTTTTTGACTGAGGAGGAGAAAACAAGAATTCCACTCTGGACCTGAAGACGTTGAGGTAACAGAAAACATCTAAAAAGAAATCTCCTAAAGGAAGATGGAGATAAGAAATTGGTCCAGAAAAAAGATCTGAGCTCTAAACATAGGTAGGGGATCCTCAGACCGTGGACGCAGGAAGACCAGGTGGATTCCCCAGGTGGGAGGAGGACAGTAAGCATCCATGGGCAGCTAAGTCAGGAGAGCAGGGAGTCTGGGCAGTGGGGGTGTGTGGTGAAGAACAGAGGGCTCTTCAGTGTGAAATTCTGCACGATTCTGCTCATCTCTGGACGTGTTAGTATGGATAACAATAGTCATTTTTGTATTATTATTATTTTACACTGTTCCCTAATAATAATTTTTTTAAATACATGAAAAAATGTTCTAGAAACTCATAATAACTGTCTACAGGACAAAACTTCATTTTAACCATGTTTTCAAGGAAAACAGGTACTATGGGTAATTTATACAGATATTTATAGATATAGGTATATTCTATTATCAGGAAATTATGTACCATTCTTAAGGAGAAAAATTAAATGCATACTGATTATTTTTCCTTTCTGTATTTACTGCATAAGATGCTTAAAGCAATAGATTATTTCTTTTAAAAAATGCCTGGTTTTTTTTTTTTTTTTTTTTTTTTTTTCGTAAATTTCAAAAATACTCAGATACTCCCTTTACTTAGTTGGTCAGTCAGTGAAAACCCACTGATGTAGGAAAATCCTAAAATGCATGCTTGCTCTGCACAGAGGGATGGTAGTTTTTTGTTCTTGGCCTCTCTTTCATTCTCCACTGCTCCCCACATGTTGGTTGTGTATAACCGACTTGTGTTGAAGACTTGTGACTGCAGGGAAGATATTACATCACGGAAAACTTACGACAGAACCACACACACCATCATGGTTAAGAGTCCTTTGGTCACCTCTCCCTCTTGGATATTTTCACCAACCCTCTTCTCCCTCTCACCCCGGCCTCCTCCTGCTGTGCGGCGGGGGTCCACTCCTCTCTGCAAAAACTTCTGCGCTGTCTGCCTTTCTCAGGGACGGTGGCCAATTATTTCCGCTGCGGTGGAAAATTTTAAATCCTATCTCTGCATTTTGCTGTGCCATTAAGTTCTCCTGCTCCTTCCCAGACTCGTCTTGACTTGCATACTCTCCACCTGTGGCTCTCAAAGTTGAACGCGTCTTCGGGTCACCCCGAGGGCTTGTTAAAACAGAGTTCGCAGGCCCCACCCCCGTGGGGTATCAGGTTCCCCGGGTCCAAGGTGCGGCCTGAATTTTAGCGTTTGTAACTAATTCCCAGATGCTGCTGGTGATCGGCCCCACTCTGAAAGTCGCTGCTTTAAACAGGTTTCTTCCAACCATAAACTCACCTGTGAACCCTTCTGGCCTGATCAATAGCCATACAACTGGAGAAACGAACTTTTAAAGATTTTTTGTATCTTGGACCTGGGAGTAACATTTTCTGCAAGTGGAAACCATTCTGAAAACATGCGTTCTGCCCTCTCTCTGTTCAGACAGGTACTGTAAAGAGGATTCTGACTCCAGCTTCTGGCGTTTGACTTGAGCTGCTCTCCGACCTCACTCCTCCCTTCGCCCAGTGGTATCACCCGAGCCCGGGTGCCCCGCTTCGGCCTGAGTGGGGGGGTCGCACCACTGATCCTCTTCCCCACGCGAACCCTCGCCTGGCCCGCCCTGTAAGCACGAGAAAAGCCCAGGCCCTCTATTTCCTTACTTTCTCAAGACACTTTGAACCTGCTTTGGAGACCTGTTCCCCCAGAAGTCCCCATTTTGTGTGTATTGGACCTTCCTACATCCCTTCGGTGCGTGTATGGCACCATCGAGACCAAACTTGGAGTCCGGGGCCCTCCTACTTTTGTGGGGTGACCACAGCAATTCCCTCAGGACTTGGAGGGTTTTTTTTTTTTTTTTGCCTTTTCTCTTTACACTAATAGAACCTAAGAATACTTATCCTATGCAACCATATGGGTAGAATTAAGTAAAAGCTTACATGAGAAATTTCAGACACTCCCTCCCCGGGCTACCGGGGTACCGACATTCCAGGAAGAAAATTAGAGGCAGACGCTCTAGAAAGACGTATCAGCCCAAGAGAAAAGCTCTAAAGATACTGACAAGACCAGTCTGCTTTACAGGACAGACCACAGCGCCTAGCCCTCTTCACAGGCACAGAGCTTCCAACCACCTGAAAACGCACAGCGAATAGGGACCAGACACTGGAGGAAAGTCTCTCATGTGGAAGACAGAGGCCACCGCAGGTAACAAGAAAAAAGTAATAACAGGAGACAAATACAACGTAGAAATTTTTTTCATGTCAAAGTATGATTAATAGCTTCAAAAAGATAAGAGAACACATTGCATCTACAAAGCACGAACAGAACACTATAAAATATGATACGCAGAGAACAAAAAGGAGCTCTGAGAACACAAAAATATAATAGCATAAATGAAAAACTTAGAAGACCTTCCAGAAAGTAAAACAAAAAGACAAAAAAAGGGGAAATAGAAAATTTGCAAAGCCCAACAGACCAAACATACAAATAGAAAATCCAGAAAGAGAAAAAATAAAAATGAGAGTAAATAACCAAAATATTTTTTAATTTCCCATAATCGAAGGAAATCGATTTCACACTGAAAGATGCACAAAGTTCAAATATATATAAATGAATAAATACCTACACAAAGCCATATCGCTGTGAAAACTCAGATCAACAGGAATGTAGAGGAGATCCTAAAAGCTTCAATATTTTTTTTTTCTTACAAAAGATCAAGAATCAGTATGAGACTGGACAGCCCAAGAGAAATTCTGAAAACTAGAAGGCAAAATTGTGAGGGAAAAGGATTTCGATCTAGAATTATATACCCAAACTACTGATTAAAATTTAAAGTAAAAAAAAATCTTCTGATAATGTAAGTCTGAAAAACTTTTCTCAGATACACATTTCTCAGAAAACTCCCAAACAATGTGTTCCACCAAAACAAGGAAGGAGACCGAGAAATGGGAAGACAGGGGAACCAAAAAGTAGGTCATCCAACATGAGAGCAGAAAAACGTCCCTGGGTGGATGGGACCGACAGCCCCCAGGAAGATGATTCTGAAGAGGGCTTGAGATCAACTAGGATTGTTTAAGGCAAGTTGGAAAGTACCAAGGAGGCCTTTGTGTCAAAAAGACAGAATATAATGTAGCTTATTAAATTCGGACAGCTGACAGAGTGTGGCGCTGAATTTGTGATAAGCATATAAACTAATAAAGAAAACAATGATCAAATCCGGGGGGGCATGAACAAGAGAGAAAAAGTAACTATGTAAAAAAATTTTTATGGTCAAAATAACACTGAATATTGAGCTAAGTGAAATTCTGCTATAGCTGTATTAGGAAGGTGGCCAGCAGGAAGTAAATATGCTAGGTCAAAAGAGAACACATCAAGCAAAGGAATCCACCAGCACATTATGACAAAAACTGCAAGCTTTAGTGATAACAGGCTGCTGCAAAAAAATGACAACAAATCTATATAGAGGTATGGAAACAAATGTCAAAAAACAGCTCAATTAAAAGTTGTTTTTGCTGAGGAGTGAAAATTTGGGAGGGTGAATAGCGGTGTCCAGTGGAATGATATTTTTTATTGCCAGCCCTGTAGAATTGTCTGACGTAACCTATTTGCATATGAAGCTTTAAATCATTTAAATATAAATATTTCATAATTTTAAAAATACACTGCCAAATAAAAAATTACTCAATGAATTTCTTTTTTAATATGCACACTCCTCCCACAAAGATTGGAGGTAGCATAGATTTATATATTTATATATACTTATATATTTTACATGTGTATTTATATACACATATATGTATAACTGAAGGTAAATATGAATATCGAAGAAAAGCGAGGGAAAGGAACACAAAACACGAGTTTCTTGAAGAACCACCAAATTCATGGGAACTTTTTGTCACTTTATTTCCTCAACTGGAAGCAATGAAAACACAACAGTTACTGTGATTTTATAAGAGGTTTTGGCTAAATTTTGTTTTGTTTTACGGGAAAGAGAGGTCTGTAACTCTTTTTAGCTGTTAGAAAGGTATTCTCATACTTTGAAAAGCTGTGAACCGCTGAACTAGAAAATTGTTTCTGACTCACAATTTTGAGCTGATCTACTTTTCAGAAGAGAATCCATGTTGCTAATGTTCACGTATCATCTCTGCTTCTCCCTGAGGACAAGCATATAAAATAGAGGCGGCTATTTTTCCCATAAGCCTCAGGATGTTTTTAAAATACATACACATAAGTGGAATGTCTGTGCTAAAGTTACTGATCCCAGATGAGTTTCTGCAAATGAGAGTATCTGTGAATCTGTTCCTCTGAGAAAAAGCCATTTTCACACCTGGTGTGCTTCCTATTTGCCCAAATCACAGGTACAAAGCCTAGGAAATGGGTAAGGGTTTGTTTCTTATTGTTTTAAGTAATATTCAAATTATCATTAGGTATACTATTAGCACTTAGTAAAATGTTCCATGTTTTATAATTTCTAACATATGCATTTATTAAACTAGAAGCTTAAAAAACTCTGCAAGCAATCCAAGTCATGGATTTAAATAAGAACATTCTTGGGTTTATTCGCGGGGACGGGATCTTCCAAGTTGTTTATTTGTTTTGATTTTTATTGATTGATTTTAGAGAAAGAGGAAGAGAAACAGTGATGTGTTATTTCCCTTATTTATGCATGTATTGGTTGATGGCTTGAATGTGCCCTGACCCAGGATTGAACCTGTAACCTTGATGGTCAGGATGACACTCTAAACCAACTGAGCCAAAACTATACTTTTAGGGATTACTTCTATGGTTTGTTTTGTTTTATTTTATTTTCTAACACTTGCATTTTTCTTCACAAATAGCTATGATTTACTAAGAATAAAATGCACCAAAATATTAAGAAAGTTACTTTCTTTGTGTGGAATGGCACTTCCTAAAAGAAGAGCAGATGGGAAGAGGATATCAAGTCTGAACACTAATGACTGGCCAAGTGGCTCTGACAAGTGGGTTTTCAATTTTTGGACCTGAGGCTCTGGAGAGAGGGTTGGGCTGGAGACAAACATTTGCAGCGTTGGGGTTAGTAATCGTCAATTTACAGTACTACTCTTCTGCCTGATTTGACAGTTTCCCACAGGGGTAGGTACAGATAAAGAGCAAAGAGTTAGGTTCCTTCAGTGTCAGGGTTTGCCAAATGAGTCATCAAAAATAGGGCAGCCCTGGCTGATGTGGCTCAGTGGACTGAGGGCCAATCTGAGAACCAAAAGGTCACGTGTTGATTTCCAGTCAAGGCACATGCCCCGGTTATAGGCCAGGTCCCCAGTGGGGGGCGTGCAAGAGGCAACCAATCAATAGTTCTCTCACACATCAATGTTTCTCTCCCTCTCTTTTTCCCTCCCTCTTCTTCTCTCCAAAGAAATTAATAAATCTTTTTTAAATAAAGCAGACAAGAAGTACCATATTTGCAAAAGAATGATTATAATACTATGTTATGGAATCTAGCCTGGAAAGAAAAGTCAAAACATCAGGGGACTGGTTGATATTCAAAACTGCCTAACAATAAACATATTTTAAACATAAATCTTCCTCAATTTTTAATAGCTTTTCCATTGATTTCTGAAAGTATAATTACTAGGTCAAGTGGTACGATGTTTTTAAGTTACTGATGCATGTTGCCAAGTTGCTTCCCGAAATGTTTACGCCATTTTAACTGATCCATAAAGTATGTCACTGCCTGTCTCAGAAACACTCTAGACAGTTTCATTGCAATGTACAAAAAAGCTTTGATTGGTTTTAAATCTTTCGTCCTCACTAAAACCAAGCAAGTACTCCAATCCTTCCTTGAGTCTTCCACCTGCATGTTTCTCTCTTGATTGCATTAGTTTTCATTCAGTATAAATTAACCTTTCCACAGTGAATGATTGTGTTTTGATTCAAAATTCACAAAATAACTGTACACTTCACTGAAAAGAAAACTTAAATGTGATTTTTTTCAAAAAAACTCCAACACCAAAAAAGCATTTAGTGTTCATTCCAGCAGCAAAAATGGTCTCCCTCTCCATCCCTAATCTCTGGTCACTATGAATTTCATGAAGAAGTAACAAGCTGTTATACAGTGTCTTCTCTCCATTGTAGGTAAGTCGGCATTATTCTAAGAGACCTAAAAACTTTCCAGAGGTCCTTATGTGTACAGCTTATTTCTCTAGACAACCATGATAAAAATGAAACAACCATTAAGTCAGTCATGAGTGGATTTCTAAAAGGTTTTCATAAACTTCATTAATACAGTGATGTTTTCTGTTTACATGTCATTCCTCTAAATGGCACATCTAGAGCTAGAAAAATTTGAGAGATTCTTGTTTCCTGCAGATTCTGTAATGATCTATGAAATCGATGACAAGAGAACTTGGACATCACATGGATCTACATCTTTTAAAGATTTAGAAACTGAAGTTCAGAGCAGTCAAGCCACCTGCCTTAGGACACACAGCCAGTCAGTATAGGTCTCAGCAAAGATGTAGCCGCCATCTCCTGAGCTAGTTCTGTCCTGGCCACCTCGTGTTAGACAGATGAATGCAAAGTGATAGACAAGTAAAGATGTGTTTCTGTGAATAAATGGAGACAAGACTCCAATAATCTCAGTTCAAATGTTAAGGTGCAAGACAAACTTCTCTATATCATACTATCACTAAGAACATTTCATTTTTGAAGACTGAGAATAATTAGTACTTTCTAAATAGGTGGGTTCAAAGAAATCAATCATAATGGATGAACTGTGTGTTTACACTCACACACCACAGCACATGCACACTCACCAATACCCACCAAGGCCATTTGCCATCGACAAGGATGCTTGTAAGTGGCAAGATGTCACCACATTTCTGAATGGGTTCCTTTACCTTTAGAGATTGCTACATTTGCTTGTCACTTATGGGATGTTAGTAACCTTGAGTGTCTCCAGACATGTGGCTGGAGCCTAGTGCTCCCTTTGCCTGGAGCATTTTGATGAAAAACTTTCCAGGGATTTCTTCAGTCAAATCTCATGACTCCAACAACCAAGGGATCACCAAGGTACTGGCCCATGCTTTGGGTTTTAGGAGAAAGAATAGGTGATAGCCTCTAAAGCGATGATAAGGCAGAGTGATGGCATTTATCTGCTCGTGAACAACAATCTAAGGCATGGAGAACGTCTTTGATGATTATTTCCACTGTTTGCCATGTTTTATTCTTGCCTTCTCCTCAGACATTCTAAAGCTGTCAGCACCGTGACCTTCAGAAATGGTCCTCCTTCCCATAACTTCACTCTGTCTTAACAAAAGCTACATAGGCCCAGTTATTTCTTTAGTACATTCCAGTTTAAAGGCTTAACTGTTATTTTAATGTAGAGTACAAAAGCAAAAAGGAAAGGCAAGCTGCTGAGAAACAGAACTAGTTGTTCTATTAATCCATTCAAGAAGACAGTGATTTAGGGGGATTTTGCTGAATCTTGTCTAGTAAAATTTTAAAACCTAGAGTTACCGAAATGAGAGGCAATCTACTAAAACAATCAGGAAACAGTTTTAAAAGTTAGGCAATGCTGGCAATATGAATAATTCACAGCAAAAAAAAGTGTTTTTAGGATACATAGAAAAAATTTTAATTTACTATAAAGCCAGCACCTTTTTATACAAAAGTGATATCCTATGAGAAACAACACTTTGTCAACTGACTGTATAAAATCTAATATAAAGATAATCTTCTGACAAAATCCCCTAAGGAAAACTCCAGTATTAGTGCATTGGAGAACTTAAACCAAATTTGAAAAAATACACAAATAAATTTAAATGCACAAAGAGAAGCACACTGTATGTGAATGCCATTTTATCAAGGGATTATTTATAACTCCTCTGCATACAAATATTTTCATCATTATTTCACTGACATTCCTGGGACTTATTCAATCAATTTGAGTAATTAAATTAGATTTTTCCTCTCCACTCCCTTCCTGACATGGAGAAAAGAAAAGTGCATTAACGGTCCATCAGCAAGAAAGCACTTCTCAATGATTCCATGGCAACATGCAATCAGACACAGAAGGGAACAGTCCTAAGAGGATGGAGAAAATCAATACAACCAACCACTCAGCAGGGGAAACATAACTCCAAGTGATTACTATGCATTATCATCATAGCATGCTCTTTTGGACAAGAGCTAGAAACACATTTCTTTAGTTAACATTTAATTTTATAGCTGCAAAAAGAAGTGTCTAAAACTAGAATTTTGAAAACCTATTACACTGTATTTTAAAGGAAATATACTCTTACTTTCTCACGTGGGAGTTCTTTTTCCTCAGCTTCTTGCTCTAGACTGACTCTTCCATGTTTTATCAGCTAAGCTGAGCTTGTCCAAAAACCACCATGAAAATGTCCCTCTCCCTGTAATAAGCCCCAATGGGAAGCTGGCAAGTTCAGAGGCCTCCCACCCACAGCCTGGGAGGAAAGACAGCCCTGGGAGACTGAGATCCTCACGAAACCGTCCCAGTGACCAGCACTGACAGCCCCCGCTGAGGCTGCAGCCGCACAGGCTCAGAACACCTCACCAGGAACCGTCCAGTAAACAGAAGTGCAGCTGTCCCGTAACAAAAAAAAACTCATTCTGTCATTTTTCAGAGGCCATCTTTTAGAAAAGAAATTTTCTTTCAGAAAATTTCCTTAAATCCCTTGATCATATCTATAAAACACCTGACATTATATTGTGCCATAGAGGAACTAAATATGTCCCTCCGGACCTTAAAAGGAATGATGACATTTCATCACTCAACACAGAGTCATTGAGTGCTAACTGTGTGCAAAGTTCAGCCAACACAGGTGACACGGCAGCAACAAGGGAAAACTGCAGGGCTGAGTGTCCTCAGCAATCCCACGTCGGGGCACCCGCAGCACCTCTCCTTTTCCATGACACGCGGACACCAAGGCTCCAATGGTAAACACTCAGGCAGAGTCGCACCCAGAGGTTCATCAAACCACTAACACAGCTGAAGCCAGGCCTTCGGCAACAACACTCTGCCAATCTTCAGCAAAGCAAGAACATCCTCAAAACACAGGCCCAGAGGCACCATTCCTATTAAGAGATGGAAGCAAGAGGGCCTTAGCAGTTCCCACTAGAGTGTTCCACATCTCACAGTTCTGAAGTGGTTCCGCCACCAACAGTGTGCAAAGCTCTGGTCTCCAACAGGCAGCCCCTCTTCTTGCCCACATTCCTTGCAGCGTAAGATTGAATTCTAGTCTGTGAGACATAACCCCAGACCAATGATTCTTAAACTGAAGACTCTAGGCCACTGTGAATATATTTTTGAGTGATCACAACTTTTAAAAGAAATATGAAGTTGAGTCTTTATCTCAAAAATGATTAAATTTTTTTTATCAAAAGCACAGTCTGTAGAATCCACATGGCAACCTACTAACCCAAAATGCCCCGCGGGGTCCCACTTCTGCGGTTATTTTCATGATCATGGGAGACCCAAGAAAGACCAAACAACAGCACAAACGAAGGCTTCCCTTGCAGTGCAATGCGGGGGAAAGTGATAGGATAAGCGAGCCGTCCTATGGCAGGTTTGTCTAAGCCTCTGAAATCAAAGGAATCACCGCAGCTGCCATGGTTCGTATTTCTCTGACCATGTATTTTTCATACTACTACGCAAAAGTTCATTAACAATCAGTTTATCAAGCAAATATGCAATTAAATTATTTAATGACATAATATTTTTTATTTTGACAGAATCATGTTTTGTAGTACACTATTAAATTGGCTCATCTAAATAACAGATGTATGCTTAAAGCATTCATTACTTTTATTTATTTATTTTAGATTCTATTTATTTATTTTTAGAGAGAGGGGAAGGGAGGAACAAGAGAGGGAGAGAAACATCAGTGTGTGGTTGCCTCTCACGTGCCCCCAGCTGGGGACCTGGCCCACAACCCAGGCACGTGTTTCCACTTAACTGGGAATCAAACTGGTGACCTTTTGGTTCCCAGGCCAGCTCTCAATCCGCTGAGCCGCACCAGCCAGGACTAAAACATTCACTATTTTTTTAAAAAAGGAAAGAATGTCAGGAGTCATGACGATGCCTCAGATGATGGCCCATCGTGCTGGAAATGAAAAGAACCAAGTTGACATGGGCATATCTCTCCCCCCCAGTTAAACCAACGACCTGAAAATTAATGTTAACTGATCAACACTATCTATCACTTTGATGTCGTTCACAAGCTTTGAGAGAGGCGGCCTGGCAGAACTGGTAAGTGCACATTTTCTAAAGCCACGCTGCCTGGGTTCAAGGTAAAACTCCAGCATTGCAAGAGCCAAGCAGCAGTGTGCCTCAGTTTCTCGTCTGTGCGTCAGGTGAGATCAGAGCGGTACCTGTGGCAGTGAAAGGAGCTAAGTAGACATAAAGCACCTGGACTACACCTCACACATAGGAAGAGCATTACAAGCATGATTATTATTCATTTCACACAATATTATTTATTTATGTATTATGAACTTGGTATGATAGCCATATAACATAGAAACAGAAGGAGTATGTCATCAGTTTTATTTTTATGTATTGATTACATTTAAAAAAATTGTTTAGTCGACATGGGCAAATGGAAATTTTTTCAGAATTTCATGCACTGCTCAAGCTTTAAAAAATCTTTTCCCAGATATCGCTTAGCCTAAACACTTCACATGCTGTATGACGAGGATAGCATATTCTAGCTTCTGGGAGAGCAATGTGATTTCTCCATCAAAGACAACAGTTTTGGAAGGTAACTAGGGATGACATTGACAACTAGGGGTCCTTCAGGCAGTTTCATCCCTGGACACCTCAAGCTAAACCAGTCACGGGCCAACCTACAATCCCACTGGGATTCTAAGGTATGATTCACAGAAGGAAGCCACACATGCTTCCAGCACAAACGTGTCTCCCAGCAAACAGCAGTCAGGCTTCTACTCCCCAACACCCTGGGTTTGTGTCTCAGTCCTTCAGAAACGCAGGCCTGCTGATCCCTGCATCTTTCAGCTCCTTCTGTGATGGCCTAGCTGAGTTCCAGCCAGGTGACTGGAACCCTGCGAAAAAGCGTGGCTCCTCCTATTGCAAAGTCACTGGACTGAGAGGATGGGAGGAAGGTAGTCAGCAGGAGGGGAGAGGGGGGAGGAGAAAGCCCGCCCTCCACCCTGGGCCTCATACCTACTGATATCACACTGATGCAACAGTAATCAAACACTGAAACAGCATTGGGGTAAAACAGAAACACAAAAAACTCATAAGTAAAATATCCAAACTGAAATATAGCCTTTTAGAACATGGCTGACAGCTTCAAGTGGCAGCTAGACTAGATACAAAACTGAGAAAGGAGAGGTGCTTCCTTCTTTTCATGTGATGGAAAGACTTGCCTCTTCCCCTGGGAAACCAACAATCCACTTGAGATTTTCCAAGATTAATTTTACTAAGGGACTGGGGTGAACAGCACAAAGCAATAAACATAGAAAAGATTAAAATAGCCCTGGCTGGTGTGGCTCAGTAGATTGAGTGTGGGCCTGCGAACCAAAGGGTCGCTGGTTCATTTCCCAGTCAGGGCACATGCCTGGGTTGCAGGCCAGGTCCCCAGTAGGGGGCGCATGAGAGGAAACCACACACTGATGTTTCTCTCCCTCTCTTTCTTTCTCCCTCCCCTCTCTGGAAATAAATAAATAAAATCTTTATTTAAAGATTGAATATTGAATATTGAATCATTAAAATGATTCAATATTCAATAATGAATATTCAATAATGAATGATTCATTCAATAATGAATATTGAATCATTAAAATGATTGAACATATGGAAGATAACCAGTATTTCAAGCAAAGATGGGCTTTCATGAGATATGAAACAATAAAATCTATTTCAGATGGAGGTGAAATTAAGTGGCTACCCCTCCCAGGGCTTGCACACTTCAGTCCCTACATTTTCTGTAGTGAACACGGGTGTCCGAGTGCCACCAATGCTGGACTACCCAGTGGACACAGCGAACCTGTGATCAGAGAAGCAGAGAAGCAAGGACACATGCAGAACACACACCGCCCGGGCCGAGGTAGAGAGGGATTTCATATTTCCTAGAAGTGTAACTATCATGGGGAGAATCTAAACATGACCAACTTTTCAGCTAGAATTTCAATTTTGTATTGTTTTGTTTTTAATTACACGTGGCAGATGGGGATGGCTGGACCCTTCAGAGGCCTTGATCTCATTCTGTACACCACCACATGTGGGCTCTGCTCTTTCCTGAAGATAAAAAGAAAACCTCAGAGACAAGAAAGGTTTTTCCCTAACTGACATCGAGAAAAGTTCTCTCCTGGTACAGAAGCTGTCCATCATCAACTCTGAGATGCCCCCTAGGATGTCCACAATGCAAAGGACTTAATCTGTTGCGGTTACTGCTGTGTTCCTTGTAGCTAGAACAATACTTGGAATACAGTAGGTGCTCAGTAAATATTTACTGAATGAATGAATCAATGACTGCTTTATTGACCACCTTAGAAAGCTTCAAAGTCCAGGCTCTGAAAATTTGTGACCCTTCTCTCTTTTTTGTTTGATTTCCTTGAAAAATAGTCACAAGCTAGATGTTAAAGCTTTGTAAAATGTTGATGAAATCTGGGCTCTTGCTGCTACTTAATTTCTGGTTACATCTTCCCTCATCATTCTGGCTTCCTAAATTCCAGAAGGGAACTAACTGCTCTTGCCTAGCTGCAGTTTCTTCATCTGTAATAGGAAAACAATGCTTCCCCCAACTAGAACATTGCTATGAGGATCGAAATGAGTGACATTCAAAAGCATTTAGGGCAAAGCTTAACACATACAAACATCTGCACCTTTTATCAGGGTATTCCAGGCTCATAACTTCAGTTCCCTTTCTGGTAACTCAGGGAGCTCCTGCTGCTCGTCTGTGTGTTAGTTTTCTGTGTTTTGTGGGCTAGCTGTGTGCACACTAAGTGAACAAGTTGCTAATCACATAATTTGCATCTCAGCTTCCTGGGAGGACATGGATTCCTAAAAGCAGGAATTAGACTGCTGTGTCATGTTTCACGTTGGCCAATATGATTATATTCCTTCCAGCTTCAAAGAATGGAACATTTAATGTTAATGTCAAATCCTAACAGTCCAGACTCTTAACCATCATCAAATCACAAACATGCTTCTTCAGTCAGAGAAAAGTTCTTTGAGAATAAATAAAAAGTTAATGAAGAGGCATAGCAAATAAAGATCCCATAGCTCAAAATATTTTTTACCCAAGGGATCAAAATGTTGTTTCCCTAAAATTTGTGCAGCTCCAGGCAGCTGAATGCCCATCAGCTACTGACCTGTCTTGAATTCATTCACTGGCAAATTTAGTGAAGATCCTATTCACACTGGTCCATTTCAGGAGCAATTATGGGAGCCTTAAAAATAGGTCCTGGGGTGACTACACGTACTGAAGGAGTTAATGTTCATGAAACACACAGCACATTGTGTGATACATAGCAGGTGTTTATGTGCGTGTTTTATAATAACGCGCCCTGAACAGGATCTCTGGAGTCTGTGAGATTTAAATAATTACAGAAGTGATTAGTTGCCCTTTCAATTTTGGCTATTTGGATAGAGGCCTGGTGGGTGGGAGGAGAGTCAGCACTCTTGCTGAGAGCCCATGACCTGCCAAACGAGGGTGGGGTTGGGCAAAGGGGAGAGGAGGGGAGGAGAGAATAAAGAAAGGGTTTTTTTTTTTACTATGAGGTATACACCCATTCCCAGCAACATGACTGCCAGACAGGAGGTGAAACCTTACCTGATAGAGCACATAGAACAATCTGGTTCATTTGGCCAAGAGCCAAATTAACTTGTGCAACTTCGTTGGTTCTGGAGAGTGTCAAGCCCCAATCAGGTGGGCAGTCCAGGAGGCTGGACAGGAGAACCACGGCTCCCAGCACTGAGTCTCTCCAAGGGCGACATCCCCCGCGGATAAACGGAGCCTGTCCTGCTCTCCCCCACAGAGAGAGCGGCACTAACCTTCTCCTCCGGGCGCACTGGTAGGAGTGGAGACACCCTTTTCCTGAGAATTGTTAACTACGAGCTCACGCTCACTGTCAAATGGGGTTCGGTATGGAATTCACACCCCCAGGGCCCTGATATGAACATTTTCTGTACAGAGGTCAGGACCTCTTCCAAGCACTTCAAGCTCAGAATCTCAAAGGTTTCCCACAGGTAAAGTTATAAAGAACCAGACCTTATAGTCAAAAATCAGTAAACACAGAGGCAATAAGCTGCCTTCACCATCAAAATGATAAATCACAGAAGCGGATCCAGAAGTACTTCAAAGATTGGATATGGCATAGATGAATTAAAGTGAGCATGTTTAAAATTTAAAAGAAATAAAAGATTATTGGAAATATGATGAAGAAACAATCAGTTTTCAAAGTTGACCAGATAGTTATGAAAACAAATGAAATTCAATATGTAGGTTAAGTATTACATTAGAGATGGTTGATGAGTGAATCAATGAGATAGAATTTAGATCTGAAGAAATTACCCAGGAGACATCAGAGAAATGGAGTGTTTAAAAAAATGAGAGAAAAGCAAGAGAGTACCACGTACAATCCAGAAGAAGGTAACTGAGAAAATGGGGAGGAAAATATTTAAGAGATAACTGTTGACAACTTTGTAAGACTGATGAAAGATTCCAATACTCAGACTGGAAACCCAAGCAGAATGAATAAAAAGAAATAACACTTAGATATGATTGTTATGAAACTACAAAACACCAGGACAGGAGAAAGGTCTTAAACACTGTTAAAGGGAAAAGACAAACTATCCACAAAGAATTTACAGTTTGACTAATAGCTAATTTCTCACAGAATAATGAAAGCAGAAGCCCGCGATACAATATCCTCAAAGAGCTGAAGGAAAACCCAGAAACACAGATGTGGCGATCAGAGCTGGTGCATAGAACAGCAGTTACAGACTTAAAATTTACAGACACGTTCTTCTCTGCTGGTGACTAGCTCCTACACCGAGCTGCACACGCCGCCCAGGGAACCCTCCCACGGCTGCCACCACAGGCTCTGTCCTAGGGCAGCCCCTGCAACAGCCACTGAATGTCACTGTGTGCCACGGCAGTGGGCCTCAGGGACCCATGTACAGTCATCCTTCGCTATGTCGCAGTTCACTTACCGTGGCTTCACTGTATCATAGGTTTTATATATATATAATTCCGTATTGTGTGGTATCATGGGATTTTGCGGTATACTGAACCCATGTAGAATTTTAAATGTTGTTAAAATTCCGTAGATTTAAGAGTGTAGAAAGTGTGTAAGAACATACAAAGTGTTTCTAAGAGTATGGGAAAGGTTAATAAAAGAGTGGGAAAGGTTTACAGGAGTGTGGGAAGGGTTTGTAAAGCCTTAAAATATATGTAAATAATAAAGTAAATAGAATGCCCCTACTTTGTGGATTTTCACCTATTGCAGGGGTCTCTGGAACGTAACTCCCTCCGTAGGTGAGGGATCACACACGGTACCACTGACTCCCCTCAGGTTGCCGGCCTTCCCAGCGAACCAACCCATCTGCCCGCTCACCCACCAGCCAGCCCTCCTTGGCTCCCGCTGTCACTCCCTGTCCTCTCGCTTCCCTCTGACCAGAGCTGGCTAGCAGCAGCTCTTTGGGGAAGAGGACACCCCTGAAGCAGTGCTGGAATGCAAGCAATTGGCCAGTGCCTAGCTGGTTCCCCAGCCGTGGCTGCCTGCCAGCACCAAGCTCTCCTTCAGATGGACCCATCCGTGGCCACTAGGGGAGCTACAGCCCACGCAGATTTCACCTCTGAACAAGCTGGGGCGGGCCAGACTGGACAGTCCGGCAGCAGGAGCCTGTCAGTGCCAGGCAGCTCAGGCTCTGCCAGCACAGCAGGCACGACCCTGGCGTCTTTAAAGATCTGAGATCCAGCCTGTAAATTAAACCAAGAGCCACAGACTTCCCACAAAGAACACACAATACCTGGATGGCTGAGAAATGAACTCTTCTGAGTGTTTGAGAAAAATAATTCTAAGTTCATCATAGTTCTTTCAAAGAAAGGTCAACAGGGGACACCCCAACTCATTTTTTAAAGATTTTCTTTACTTATTTTTAGAGAGAGGGGAAGGGAGGGAGAAAAAGAAGAAGAGAAACATTAGTAGGTTGCCTTTCGCACGTCCCCAACCTGGCCCGCAACCCAGACAGGTGCCCAGAGCAAGAATAGAACTGGCGGCCTCTCTCTGCCCAGGTCAGTGCTCGGTCCACTGAGTCACACACACCAGGGCCCAGCTTCTTTTCTGAGGCATCTATAAACTTGATACCAAAACCAGGCATAAACATTATGTTAAACATTATTTAACATAAACATTAAGTTAAATTCTGGTGCATTTAGGAGCATAGATGCAAAAATCCTAAAGAAAACATTCGCAAACCAAATCAAGACATGTATAAAAATAATAATACATTAAGATCAAGTTGGAATTATTCAAGGGTGCAGAACTGGTTAAGCATTAGAAAAATCAAGTAATACAATTCACTATAACAGATTCGAACAGAAACGATATGATCTTCATAACAGATGCAGAATAGCATTTAATAAAATTCAATAACCATTTATGACTTATAAAATAAAAACTCTTAGCAAACTGGGAATGCAAGGGAACCTGCTTGATCTGAATAAGTTTATCTATTAAAAAACGGTGGTGAATATCTTGCTTAATACCAAAACATTAAATGGATTTCCTTTAAAATCAGGAACTGGAAAAGATGCACAATATTAGTATTTTCCATTTATTATAGTTCTGGTACTTGCCAGTTGAAGACAAAGAAAAGAAACTCAATTTGTAAAGACTGAAAAGAACGAGATTTCCCATTATTTGCAGATAATGTAATTATCTCTGTGAAAGCCTAAAAGAATTTATACGTGAAGTGCTAGAATTAATAAGAGAGTTTAATTTCGCAAGTCTGCAGGACATAAGACCAATACAAACACTATTTAATTTTACAAGCCAGCCACAAAGAAAAGACTCCACTTCTGAGGATGGCAGATAAGGTTAAGTAGCACTAACCCTCCTACTTAAGACAACTGAAAATCTATACAAAATATCTAATGTTTTCTAGATTGGAGGACAATAAATTAATTAGTAAAGTATTCTAAGCAAAGATGTAAGAAAAGGCAGCAAGCCAGAGAAGTCACCACACACAGGAGGAATTCAGAAAGTTTAAAAGTTTAAATGGGGGAAGCTAGTGCGGTATACTACTATTACACAAAGCAGACTTTAAAGCAAAGAGGGAGTTTAAGAAATAAAGGACATTTCATAATGATAAAATATTTATTTCACCAGGAAGAGTGAAGACCATATAATAACATGGCCTCACACTGGGTCATAAATCAAGCATCCACACAAGTATACCTACTACTTGATTCATTTATATAAGGTTCTAAGCCAGATTATTTGGAAATTCTTACAGAGGTGGCAAAATCATGAAGGGAAGGAAGGTCGGAAGGAGGAAGGGGGATGTTGAAAATGGAGAGGTAGTCAGCAAGCTTTCTCACCCTAAGTAATTAATAATTTAGGATTAACCATAATAATTTGTTTGGGTATGTAATTTTTATATATGGGTTACTTAATAAGAAAGGGGTTTAAAAATAGCATTCATAATGACTACAACAATTAGATATTTTATAATTATAAATCTTTCTGGAAAGATATTTAAAGGATCTAAATAAGTGGGAAAACATGGATAGGAAGACTCACTTTTAGAAAGGTACAAATCCCACTCAAACTAGCGTAGGGGTTCACTTTAATAGAAATCACAACCCCAATGTATTTTTGTGCAATTTGACCAGTTGATTTTTGGAATTTACATGAAACAAAGAAGAGAAGAGGAATATACATGTTAAGGTTCAAACAGAGAAGCAGAATCTATCGATCTATCTATATGGAGAGAAAGATTTATTATAAGGAACTGGGGGCTGGCTAAGCAAGTCCCAAGCCCACAGAGAGGGCCATCACAAGCACAGTGCAAGTCCACAGCACCGGCTGACTCTGTCGTCCACAGGGGATTCCTTCTCTCTCCTGAAGAAAAGTCAGTCCTGCACATCAGGCTTTCCGACAATCAATCCTGCCCATCCTGATAATCCAGGATAATTTTCCTTAAAGCCAACTGATTAGGGACTTTAATTACATCTGCAGCTTTACTCACGGTAACACCTAGATTAGTGTTTGATTATGTAATAGGGACCATAGCCTCGCTAAGCGGGCAGATCAGAAAAGCCATCACAAATAAACAAGTCTTAGCTGCTGAAATAGGCAGACCTGACCCCCCAGCTATGGAGGCTTACGATAGCACTGCACTCAGTAGAACTATGTGGCAGTGCACGGCATAGGATGGTACTGGAAGAGAATAGAGAGCTAATAAGACAGACTCACGTATACAGCAAAACCTGAAAAATAATGCTTCATCTGACACTGCAGATCAGCAAGGAAAAGAGGAATTACTCACCAAATGGCGCTGGAAGAACCTGTTATCCACAGAGAAAATAATGAAGTACAGCATAGGAAATATAACCAATAACATTATAGTAACTAAGTGCGGTGCCAGATGGGTACCAGACTTATTGGGAGCAGTGCTTTATAAATTATATAATTGTCTAACCACTATTTTATACACTTGAAGTTAATAGAAAATAACTGTTCACTGTGGTTGAAAAATAAAAGGTAAAATAATAAAAGTAGATCCCTCTTCATACTCTATACACCCACATACACCCATTGCGAGGGAAGGGAAAGTCTCAACACGACACAGCCCTTTCTCCTTTAACATAGGAAACTGGTCTTGCGTTACCTTTTCCCTTCTGTTTACCTTGAAAACTGATCAAGACAGAATCTCAGCTGTGGTGCAAGGCAGCAGTGCTTATGACAAAAATGATCCCTGACTGATAAACTGTATTTGTCCTGGAAGACCGCGAATGAACCATAAATAGATTGTAGGAGCCTCCCTGATGCTACATAACACTAGGAATTTCCCTTTCCAGAACCTGAAGTTTCACTCATAGTTAGAAGAGTGATAAGTTCTTACTGAGGTCGGGGCTTCTAAGCGGAGCGATGTCCTTCCCCTACCTGAACTGTCACTCTAGGGCTAGACAGTGGCCACTGGAGTGCTGGGTGGGCCCCCACTGGAGGGCTGCTGTGATGTGCTCTGAGTCCTGGTGCCAGCCCACCTATTCAGGTATGAAGTGTCCAACTGGTCAGGCATAATAGAGACACACACACACACTCCATATGGATTAAGAAATGGATTGGTTAAAAGCACATTCAGAGGACCTACTTATGACCTCAGAGTAAGGAAGGGTGGCTTAATGCACATCATGAAGGAATGCGTTGGTATAACTGACTACACCAAATTTTTAAAACTCTGTTCATCCTATTCATCAATGACACCATAAAGTAAAAAGATAAGACACAAAGTGAGAAGCAACATTTGAATACACTTAACAAAAGTTTGCAGACAAAGTAACCCTTGTGACCCAATAAGAAAAATGAACTCCATAGAGGAGAGAAAAGCTGGGAACACGAATTTACAGAAGAGGAAGAATACCTATAATTCCTGAAAAGATGCTCAACTTTATTAGATCAGAAATTACATTAGCCAGGAAAATACAAATAACATATTAGATATCATTTCACAAACCCCAGATTAATAAAAAAAATTGAAGCTTGCCTTGGCTGGTGTGACTGCTGGTTGGAGCATTGTTGCATAAACCGACATATGAGCTTTCGGTCATAGGTTTATACCTGGTCAGGGCACATGCGCAGGTTGCGGGTTTGGTCCTGGGTCTGGGTACGCACAGGAGGCAACCGATTGATGTTTCTCTCACCTCGATGTTTCTCCTATTCTCTTCCCCTCTCTCTAAAATCAATGAGCATGTCCTTGGTAGAGATAAAAAAATAAAAATGTGAAGTTTTATGGTACCAAAAATGTCCAAAACTGGGAACTCTTACACACTGCCAGTGTGATTATAAATTGGAACGACTACTTTTGAAAATATTTTGGTGTCATCTAGTAAAATTAGACATATGTGAGGTCTGTCTGGAAAAAGTATAACCATTGTTAATATAATGAGAACTGTTTCCATGACATCAATGTAACCTGGCAGCCAAGGAGAGTGGACTGGAATGCACATGTGTGAACAATGACGACTTCACTGTACAGTCAGTGGGGGCGGTAGATGCCTTTGAGCAAGTGTGTGCACTGTGTGACCATCACATTCAAAATGACTGAGTAGAGCAACAATTCTGCATCAGACTTTGCGTTAAACTTGAACATTCCTCTTTGAAAACGACTCAGATGATTCAGAAGGCTGCAGCTGTGGGCAGCTGGTGACTGGCAGCTTCATCACGGCAATGCACCCGCTCAGGCATCACCACATCTCACGCGGAGTTTTTTGGTGCAACATCAAATCACCCAGATGACTCGGCCCCTTTATAGCCCAGATTTGGCGTCCTCTGACTTCTGGCTTTTCCCAAAACTAAAAGCACCTTTGAACAGGAAGAGATTTCAGACAGACCACCAATGAGATTCAGGAAAATACAATGGGGCAGCTGGTGATGATTGAGAGAACTGTGTGAGGGACAAAGGTACCTACTTGAAGGGGACTGAAGCGTCACTGTCCTATGTACAATGTTTCTTGTATCTTCTTAAATAAATATCTCTGTTTTTCATGTCACATGGCTGGATACCTTCTGGACAAACCTCATATGTACTTTACCACTTAGTAATCCCATTCCAAGAATTGTGACCAAACAGAAACTGTTGTAGATGTACTAAAGAGTCCATGTTCATGAACGATCACAGTAGCAGTACTCATAATAGGACAAAGTCAGTATCTTGATATCAATCAATAAAATAGAACCAACATGTACACACTGACATAGTCAGACCATGGGACATTACACAGTGGGGAAAGGAAGGACAGCTACACATACCACCAAGGAGGAATCTCAAACACGTAATTGTGTGAGAGAACGGTGCCAAAGAATACAGACCACAAACGCTCAAAAACAGGCAAAACTGAATGTAGTGCTGAGTGATGTAGGCACGTGTGGGAAACTGTTAGTAGAAGCGAGGGATTGATACGAATTCTGGAGAGGGCTCCCCCTGCAGTGTGGAGAGGGCCCAGAGAGGGATTCAACAGTACCAAAAATATGGGCAAGGATCTGCTCCTTAAGCTGGAAAGTACACAGGAGTTCTCATTTTATTTTTATTATTCTTTTAAAGATACACATATGTAACCTCTTTGTGTGTTATATATTTATTGAGATAAAAATAATTTCCAAGGGAGAAGAGTTGCTTTATAAACTGTGGGTGTTGGCCAGTCTCCGCAGGAACGTCCTGGGGAGATGCCAGGCCGCCCGCCGCCTCCCAGAGGCCGGTGCGTGCAAGTGCAAGTGCAGGCGGCCGTACTCACAGTGCAAGCGAGGAGCCTTTCACAAAGCCAGTCCTCCCGCCTCCCTGCCACAGAGCCTTCCCCCTAAAATCAAGGCCTCTGTCCCCGAAACCAAGGCTTTCCCTTTCCTAACTCCATGGCAACAGGAGGATTCATTCCACACTGTGAAAGGAAGCTGTTCTGCAAATGATCTGTGGCAAAACAAAGGGGATGCCACAGCAGCCTGTCCCTGTCCCTCGCACACCTGTGGCCTGCAGACCGCAACTGACTGTGCCAGAGGCCCGGGTCCTTCCTTCCACGTGGCTCCTCCCAGCAGCCCAGAAAGAGCGAACTGTGAAGATACTTTATCCTCTGTGGCACTTGGGCTTCAGAAGGGATTTCCAATCAGGATGCTCCCCTAGGGAGGATCTGGCATTTCCAGCCCGCCTCCTCGGCAGGTTTTGGTCTTCACTAGATGTCTCCCGTACGTCCACAGGGGTCTCGCAACTGAATAGAGTCCCAGAAATTCTGTTTGCTTCCCTTTCCCAAGGGCTGCAGAGCAGGGGTGGTGAAGACGGCAGATTCCTAATCCGAGAGATGGCTGAAGTGTGAGAGAGACTCTTATGAAATACTATGAAAGTGGGTGAGAATGTAGTTATCAAAAAACAGGCTTGAAGTTAACAGGAAGACAGGCCCTGGGTTATACTTTCTCACTTTTAGCAAATACGACCTGATGCCCCAGTTCAAAAAGCATGTCATTTTCTTCTCAACATTCCTTCCTTTAACTTTGGCAAAAATTAAATATTCCAGCCTTTTCTGGTTAAAATAATAGGTATTGTTATGACTATTATTTACATGTAATAGTAAGTATTTCACAATCTTTACCAGTTAAAAATGTAGGCAGGAAAATCTTAACTGATTTATTAAACAAGCTTGACCTGGGGAGACACAGCAGAGAACAGTTTTTGTCCCCCTCTCCTTCCAGGCCTTGAAAATTCTGCTGTCCTTATGATTTTGCTGGTCACCCACAGCTAATGCAAATACCTTCAATCCAGAAACCTGAAGGGCCTTGCCCCTTCCCACCCCCCTACCCCCCAAAGACACCAGCCGGATGCAGAAAGCAGCCCCCTCCTGCCCCACCCAGCTGTCTCCTGCTCCCCTGCCAGCGTGCCCACCTGTGCTGACCAGCCCCTGCGGAGCCAAAGAAAGACCTGTAGAAAGAAGAGGAAGAGGTGAGGGGAAAGGAAGGTGCTGTTCCTTTTGGCACCATCATAAGCCACTTCCTGTGCTCCCTGCCCTGCGATTGGCTAAAGCTGGTTCTCTCACTGGTGCTTTTGTGGGTGTTGTAGTGATCTGGGACCTTCCCCTCCAGTTCCCTTGACCCAGGCAGGCATGTGCATCTCCATCCCGGGTGCTGCTTGAAGCTCCTAGAAATCTCATCCTACCTTCAGCTTGTCTCCGCCGAGCTGTGTGAGCTGCTCCAGGTGGCTCCAGGTCGCGGCTCTCACTGCACCTGGATCTCATCCAGGGAGGACTGGTGACAAACTCTGGAAGGCCCAGTCCATCCCAGCCCCAGGGGCAGCTCTGCTTCACTCAGCTGCAAAGCTGGGCCATTACTTTCCTCTACGTGGGGGGGGGGGGTGTCCACCTTCAGTCCAGGCTGGCCCTATAACTCTAAGAGGCACACATCAAGTTCTCCAGTTCTCCAGTTCTCCAGCTCTCCAGGGTGGTACGGTTGAAGACCCTCTTGCAGGATTTGAAGAAGGGGCAGACACCCCTCACCCATCCTCCTGGGTGGGTGCTGATTCACAGAACACTTGCAACTCTCCCTGCATATCCGCCCCCCCCCCCCATTCTCTGACCTCCCAGCACTTCATAACCTTGGTGTCGAACAAACGAGCTCCACAAATGATCAGGCCAGCTCTGAACCACTAACTTTTCACAAGTTCTACAAAAGAGGATATTCACTTTCACAACTCACTTTTATGTTGATTGTCTTAGGATCTTGGGCAAAAGTTTCACTTAACATCCATTTCACCAAGTGAAGAGTGAAGAAACTAGACACGTGTGCAGGGTGGCTGGGCAAGTAACATAAGGAAAGAAACAGCAGAGGCACTGAATAAAAGCCGGAGGCGACCTGGGCAGCAGCGCTTCGAAGACAGCACTGCCAGGTGTCCGGGCAAAACCGAGTCGAGACGCAGGAAAGGATTTTAACTGCAGATACAGGGAGAAGGAGTCAGTTGCTCCAGGAAGATAGGATTTCACAACAGTTGGGATGTGATGAATAAATAAAATATGGATAAACCTGGAGCAACAGACTTAGTCCTTTTATCATTGCTAAAAGAAGTGGTCTATTCCATTCTGATTTTATAAATATTATATGTTTCATTAAACAAAAAGATCAGTTTGATTACCAGAAGTGACAGAAAGAGGAAAGAGCGACTCAACGCAGCCAAGTGTGTGATAAGGCTGCCCCACGGCTGGTCCTGGAGGAAAAAAACAAGCACAGACAGTCCCTGCTCCCAAGCAGTTCATTTCTCAGTCGGGCACAGGGGCCCTGGCAGGGCTAGCTAGGAAAGGAGCCCCCGGCCCCAGCGTGACAGAGGATCGGTGCGCCAAGGGGGCTGTGTTGACAAGGTCTCTCCAGCCAGAGGAGCTGCACCAAGAGAAACCTCTGGGAAGTAAGGCAGGAGATAGTCAGGAAGGAGGACTCCGGAGGTGCCCCAGGGCTCAGACAGAGGACAGAGACCCTGCTCTAAGACTGGTCACTCCCACTTTCTGGAAAAGATCTGAATCATGGTGACTCATGAATGCACCTGCACAGAAGATGCTACATGACCCCTGCTTCATTATAATAGCATATAATAAATTAACATTGTGTGGCCCACTTCTCTGATAGCCAATCCAGGAAAATCATGGGAGACCACGTGTGCAGTAGCTTTAAAGTAACTAAAGTAACTACTTGTACATGCGCAATAAAAGCCCACCAACACTAGCCAAGAAATAGCCGCCCTGTAAGAATAGAATCCCTCCAGCCCCTGAGGTCGGTCTCTGCTTGGAGCTGTCCTGCTCCCATGTTCTGTGGAGTGTGCGATCGCTTAACAAATCTGCTCTCTCTCCTTCTGCTATAAACTGTGTGTTTGGTTCAATTCTTTGTCTTCGATCACCAAGCACCTGTCACCTGGGCCCGCCCGTGACAGAAGGTCAGCAGCGCCTGCGGCAGATGCTGCAGCCGTGGCAGGGCCAGTGGGTCTCCTACGCCAAGAGGTTGGATTTCACCCTTTGCAATGAGTGAGCGTGGAGCATTTTAAGGGGCCAAAGACCAAACGAGACACTTGTTTTTAAAAGATCCATCTTGATGGCAGGTGGGAGAATGACATACCGGGCTTTGGGACTGGAAGCGAAATGCCCAGGGAAGACCACTGTGAACCTGGGAAGCAGGAGGGTCCGACTGAGGACTGGGCCAGTGGAAAAACTGCCTGGTGAGTTCATCTATGCTGAAAGCTGCGTGAGTCAGTATGCCCGCTAAGCTGCTATAATAAGGATACCCAAAACATCGTGGCTTAAGCAATATAGATGTTTCAGTGTGTTGCATAGTATAACAAGCTTGTGGAGGGTCTAGGGTAGGGGTCAGCTGACCGCTGCCCATTTTGTAAATCAAGTTTTATCAAAATCAGCCAGACTCGTTCACTAATGTATTGTCCATACCTGCTTTCCCTCTGCAACAGCCAAGTCAAATGGTTGCAAAAGAGACTATAGCCATAAAAGCCCAAAATACTTACTACCTGACCCTTTACTACCTAGCCAACCTCTGGTCAAGGGCGAACAGATGTCTCTGAGCTTCAAGTCACCCAGGGACCCGAGATGGGGGCTGGGGTGAGCTCAGTCGTCTTTCACACGGACCCTCCACACCGGGCCTAGGAGCAGTTTTCACCATTTCCCAGGAGGGAAACCAGTAAGAAAGAAACTCAGCCTGGTCTCGCCAGTGAGTCACCTGATGCTCTCTAGCTGCAGAGGATACTGGGAAATGCAGTCTCTAGACACTTGGCCATGGGGCCAACTGAAATCCATCACTAGCACACTCTATCCACCCTCCAACACACAGATGCTCACATTTCACACCCTGGGGTCAGCACCCATCTGACCGCCTCTGTCAGCCTGCACCCAACTCCTGTCTTTGTCAGAGTTGATCTGCATCTTTTTCTTCCAGTAATCTAGGGGCATTCTCAACACGAGACTGCTTCCAATTACATTCTCTGCTTGGGTTTGTTTTAGAACTCAGTATGAATTCAGACCACAAATCAATGTGAATAACAGCTCCCGGTTCAAGTTCTCAAGTTCTTTTCTATCTCCACCAGTGGGGACATGTTCCCTGCCACCCCAGGTACAAGAGAGGTACACCTGTCATTTGCTGTTCACTGGGGGGTAGCCCTTTGCTGCTATCTCACCTTAGTCTGGGGGTTACCTCTGAGACTCCCCACTAATGGGTACCTTTTCTTTCTTAGTGGTAAGATAAAACATTGTACATCTTATACTGATGATGTCTTAGATTGTATAAAATATGGTACAAGAGTTTAAAAAGGAGCCCTGACCTGTATGGCTCAGATTGGACGTCATCCCACAAAGTGAAAGGTCACTGGTTTGATTCCTGATCGAAGGTCACTGGTCACCTGATCAGAGCACTTGCCCTGGTTGCAGGTTCAGTCCTGGGTGGGGCACAAACAAGAGGCAACCAGTCCATGTTTCTCTCCCTCTTTTTCTCCCTTCCTTCCCCTCTAAAAATAAATAAATAAAATCTTTTAAAAGAGAAAACAAAAAAGGAGAATAAATACTAGTAAACAAATTAGCAGTCTGCTTCAGATGTTAAGACACCCACTACAATTTAATATCTTAGAGAGAGGAGAGCAAGAGAGAGGGGGGAGGAGGTAGAGAAACACTGATTTGTCGTTCCATTTATTCATGCATTCATTGGCTGATTCTTGCATGTGCCCGGACCGAGAACTGAACCCACAACCTTGGCACACTGGGATGATGCTCTAATCAACTGAATAAACTACCAAGCCAGGGCCCATCCACTAGAATTTGAAAAGATGGAGAGAACAAACTGTAACCTAACTCTCTCAGTGAGAGGGCTGAGCGAAGTGGGAACAGGTGTTTTGAGAGCAGCTGTGAAGTGCGATCCCTGAGGTGTGCACTTGAACTACCAAACGGCCTTCTCAGGACATACGCGGGGGGCGTTTTGAGTTTACTGCTGGACGTTCTTTGTGCTAAGTGGCCTGGAAGGGTGGGGCGGCACGGAATTGCTCTAGATTCTACAAAAGCCATGTAAGCCAGCAGCCCTTCTCCCCCCGCCCCGCCTTCTGCCATCCTCTGAAGAATTTGAACAGAGAAGTGAAATATCAGATAGAAGGCTCTCCAAACACGTTGACTGCTCATTTTGGACACACGTCTCAGCACGATCTTGACAGCGAGGTGACGAGGGCACAAAGCAGGATGCGGCGGGGAGAATGGAGGGCAGAGCAGGCCAAGGGGGCAGAACGGCCAGGCCGGACTGAGGTCACCTGCTTCCTGGCTGGGATAACCCAGTGTGTGGCAGGGCTATTAACCGAACAGAAAATAAACACACACACAGAGAAATAAATTGTCAGAGCGGGGTGTGGAGAAACACATGACTCCTTGGGGTATTAGATTCAAGGTACCTGCTCATTCAACAGGAGAATGAAGAAAAGGGGCCAGAAAATAAACACCCTGACCACACTCATGAAAACAGCTTTTCTTTGCATTTTAAAGACCATTCAGAATCAACTGGGAATGGAGGAAGGGAGGGCGAGGTCCTTCCCTTGGTGCGTGGTTGTTTGGAGTTTGGGTACAGATGGCACACACACACCCCCCCCCCCGTGAGCAAACTGACAGTGACCCATCCACCTGACCTCTGACATGCAGGTCAGCACAGTATGACCTGAGGGCCGATCTGGGCCGCCGCCTGTTTTGTAAATAAAGTTTCACCCAAACCTACATCTGTCATTCCTAGACATTTGGCACTGTCAAGTTCACGATGCAGATGCTGAGGCTTGAAGGAGTCAAGGACACTCTCCAGGGCGCACGATGTCACTTAGCCATGGAAGCCCTCTGACTCTCCCAGAGCACCCTCCAATTCTCCCTCGAAGCTTTTCTTGTTATTCTCAACATTATTTTCTTTCTAGAAACAAGGCAAGCAGGCTCCACAAGGGCAGGAATCCCACCTGTCTTGTCCACTGTTACTTCCAGCGTCTGCCAGTGCCCAGCACATAAAATGAACTCAGCACTATCAGCTGACTGACAGACTTCAGCTGGATGCAGAGGCGCTCAGCCTGATCTGACCCCGGGCCGGACCCCTCTCGGCCAACCAGGGCACCTCACTGGGCACACAGCTCCTGCTGTTCAGCACCAGTCTTCTTGCCTCCAGGTGTCACTGAGGACCCCCACCCGGTTCCTCTGTCCTTTCCTTCACTTCTTTCCCTTCCCTTCCCACCAGTCTTCTTGTCTCCAGGTGTCACTGAGGACCCCCACCCGGTTCCTCTGTCCTTTCCTTCACTTCTTTCCCTTCCCTTCCCACGCTTCTTCCTCGATTCTGTAGCCCTTTCACGATGTACCACGTCTCGTCCTCTTACAAAGGGCCTAACATCAATTACAAATGAAGTGATTTAGCACCATCACAAAAACTGGAACATCAACACAAAATGAAACAAAAATGCTAGCACCTTCAAAATAAAGGTGTTATTTTGAGAGATGTATTCCCAAAGATTCATATGCTTCAAAACTCACGATTCCAGTTTCAATTTTCCATAGAAATACATTTCAATTCTGGAGCTGTTCCCAGAACTGTATGTGTGTAAACCTACAGGCCTTGCACTCCCAGGGTCTCATTAGGGTGGGATTGATATTATAGCCACATCACCAACATTTTCCCATCATCCCTTTCTAATCGTACATGTTTTACAAGTGAAGAGGAGACCTGTTTTGCTATTGCCTGATATTTTCTAAGCATCAGAGCTAATATCTCACAGAAAACATCTCCTCAGTGACCATGGCAGTTGTTGGCACCTCGTACAATCTCTTCTCCCGTCTTCTGTTCCATATTCTGCCCTGGAGGCATGTTTTCCAGCGCCTGCACCAGTGTACGGTAAATGGTTGCATGACATTGTTTACAGGATGGGGAAAAAAAAGACGTCGAGCTTTTCTTACAGGGTAATTCTTTGCAGAAGTACCGATGCTCATAAACAGTGTTGCTCACGTGATCGTGAGGAGGAGGACAGCTATTTCTGTTTGCAAGATAACTTCTGCTATGAAATGAAAATAGCACAAATCTAATCTACAATTTGTTCTGCTAGCAAGCTTTTTTTTTTTTTTTTGGATGGGGCTAAGGATGATGAGAATTGTTCGATTTTTCTGTGCACAAAATGAGAGAAATTTACATGGCATTGTTTGAAATGTATATGAAATGCAACCATAGATACTTGATGAAAATCAAAGAGGCCGGGCCACTGAAAACACGTTAGCAGGTAAAAGGATCCTTTCTCTATTTTCTAGCCTATGTCCAGCTGAATCCCGAAAAGCACACGCTGACTTTATATTTTTTAAGTTGATGATGTAGAAACAGCGACTGTAAGAAATCAAGGAAATAGTAGGTCGAGCAACTACCTGCCACTTTGTAAAATTACTTTTTAAATATTCTCTAAGAAAAAGGAAAATAACTGACCTCTCCTTTAGCCATTTGACTAGCTACAATCACTAATAAAATGTATCATCAGTGGTTTAGTCCTGACATAAGAGGTGGAAGACAGTGAAGGCCTTCACTGGTTTAGGAATTAGACTGTGTATGACCAGGAAAGGAGAAAAAACATAAACCACATACTTCAGGCTGAGAATACAGTTTAGGGCACGTGGAGACAGGATGCAGTGTAGTTCAATAGATCAGTGGTTCCTAATCTGTCACGAGATACAATAAATGCTAATAAAAAGTAAGTTTTAACAAACTCAGTTATGAGTAAGTCCTGGCGATGAGAAAAAAGAAAAATCTGAATTCTGGAAGAAAAATTATTTAAAATTGAACGACTACTCAGAAACAGCCAGAACGTCAATACCGCCTGCTGTGGGTGCCGCAGTGCACAGCCAGAAGCCCGTCAGAACTAAGGTGCCCACGGCCCCGCTGTCCAGCATGAGGTGGCCGATGACTGCTCGCCTGAGTCCTGTCCTCCCCGCACCCCACCCAGGAGTGACCTCAGCTGAAGGGAGCTGCCCTACCCAGGTCTACCCAGGAGCTGCATCTTTTCCAGGGGCAGCTAAGAGCTGAATCAAAAAGTCCATTGTGAGTTAATGCTATAGTAGGTAGAAAGAATCAGTGTCCAATCTATAAATGTACCCAATCAACACCATCATAAACCTCAGACTCACATAATGTTGTATGTCAGTTACATCTCAACAAAGCTGGAAAAAAGTCTCCATCAGATATAGCAGAAGTCTGGCGACCTGGACAGAGCAGTTTCACCTGTAACAGAGGAAGACAGTTCCCAGTACTGGGTGGAGAGGTGTGTGGGAACTTAGAAAGGGAGAGAACAAGAATAGACCTCTTTTCAAGAATCTTGGCAGAGAAAAGGGGCAACAGGTAGCTATGGGGGGGATTACGATCAAAGCTTATTGCTTATTTAAGATTGGTTTTAAACAAGTTTACAGAAGCCGCTGGAGACACAGGGCAAAACGGATCGTTGATTCCTTGATGGAGCAAATTGTAGGAGAGAAAGGTTCAGCACAGTGGCTGGAAGAGCTAGCTGTGACCACGGACTGGGGTCTGGCCGGGGACAGGGGAGTCCAGCACCGACGCTGCATGAGTGCACATACTGGGGGACGGAGCCTGGCGGTTCACAGGGGAAGGCCTGAGTTTCCTCCAGAAAATCAGGCTGACGTTCAGACCGTATCCAAATATGCCACCTTAACAATTTTTAAAACATTGTAGAATTACCTGCATGATGCTGAATGATTTCAGTGATGGAGACTACAAGTCATGTGATGATGTTGCTCAGCCAGGCCTAGAATAGTAAGGGGGCCCGCAAGGGGTGTCGAGGGCGTGCTGCAGCTCCTGAGCAGTCCGAGAAGGAGTGGCCTTGAGCATGTGTCTGGCAGAGCAAGTAGCAGGACAGGTTATGCTGTTGGTGGCAGGAACCAAGGTACAGGAGCTGCTGAGTTCAGCCCTTGTGGGAAGTCAGGGTGTCCAGATGGCTGACTGTGATAAGCAGGCAGTATGTCCAGCGCCCTCTGGCGGCAAAAAGCACCACGTGGGCCCTATTGACTAGAAGCAGAACCCCCCGCGAACGTTTTCTGTAAAGGATTAATACAGTGTTTCGGCTTTGAGGACATTCAGTCTCCACGCAGAAGTAAGCACGGCTGTGTACCGACAAAGTGGAACTTACAAAACACGCAGTGAGCCATAGTTTAAGGACCCCTGTACTTGCGCAGTTTAAAAGAAACATTATCCAAAAAATGTTACAATGTTTCCATATAAAAAAGCATGGCTCGGAAAAACGCATCATTTCTATAATAATAATCACTACATTAAGAAAACCTCAAAAACATACAACTTATTTGGAAATTGTACGGTGACTGGCACTACCATTCAGATCTCTAGGAAAGTAGTGTTTTGGTACACATAATTCGCCTTTAGATGTTCAAAAGAAACTATTTAAAATCCATGTGTTGATCTATACGTTACTAAACATTCCTGCTCTAGTCACTCATTTCAGGAGCACGGCTGAGGTGACGAGGAGGGCACAGTGGCTGTGGGGAGGGTGACGGGACCCTGGAACACGGGGCGAACCAGACCGACCTCAGTGTCCCACGACCCCGCCAGGGCGGCTGGTCTGCGCGAAGAACACGGATGACGTTCGGGATCCCGCCATTCTCCGAGTCACCGTGGTGCAGAGCTTTTCTCCAACGGCCCAGGTCTAACAGCGGATCTCGAGTCTGGAGATGTTTGGCTTGAGCGTCAGACACAGACACAGACACACGGCACGGTTCCTGCCGTCGGACGAGTGAGGACGTGTCGCTCCGCGGCCCACACCGGCCTGCAGCGCCTGCAGCCTCCCCGCTTGGCGCTCGCCCACCGGTAAGATCAGCTCTGCTTCTGCTACCACTTCCTCTGCTCCTGTCAGCTTACACGAGGTGGGGGACCCCAAAATGTAATTTACTTATAAAAATTGTGGATTTATTCTTACATGTTTAACTTCAGTCACCTTCAAGGTACTCCCCATTTGATGCGATACACCTATCAAGACGTTTTTCCCCTGCTCAAAACAGTTTCTGAATGCGATTTTGATGCCTTTTAGTGCTTCTATTTTTTTTTTGTTTGTTTGTTTGTTTCACCTCTTCTACACAGGCAAGTCATTTCCCTTTAGAGGACTATGTCCGTCCAGGGAAACAAAAGTCACTCCGGGCAACATCAGGTGAAGAGGGAGGGTGGGACGTAGGGTCATGATGTTTTGGGTCAAAAACTGCTGAACACTCAGCACAGTGTGGGCAGGTGCACTTGTAAATCACCCATCATGAAATGGGCAAACGTGTTCAGTCTTCAAAAAAATTCACTGAAGCTAAACACAGCCTCTCACAACAACGCCAGCTGGTTCACTTATACAGATGGGTTCCTAGAATATTCACGTAGTAGGGGAAGACTGAACAACAAGGAACCCACCCTCCAGAAGGTAATTTTGGCTTTTCTTGGGTCCCCTCTCATACGTTAGCAAGAGGATCCTAAAATGCTCTCTGCCTACATGTGGAAAAAACTAGGCACACATTTCAGGGTTAAAAAAAAAAAACCCTGGTAATTACTGAAAGCCCACCATTGGGCTTTGCCATCTTTGTCACCTAATTTTCTAAAAATCCCTGGAGTAGATTTATTCCCAGTTTAGAGATGAATTAACTGGGACTTAGGGAAATTAAGAAAACTGTCTCCAGGTCACAAGACTAAGTAAATGCCATAGCTGGATTAAATCCAGCTCAGGTGAAATCTAAAGCTTCTGCTCCTTCTAACACTAGAGCAGGGGTTCTCCGTGTACGGTCTGGGACCAGGCACAGCAGCACATGATAGAAACGCTAATTCCCTCACTGGAACCCGGACCTCCTGCTCAGAGATGCCGGGGGAGGGGCCCAGCACCCTGCCTGACCACAGCCACCGGGGCCCTCATGCACACACTGAAGTCTGAGAACCACTGCAGACCCTGCCTCAAAGAAAGAGAGGCTACACCAAGTTCTCACTCGTCGCCTCCATAGGTTCTGTGACTTTAAGCAAAACAACACACAAGTGTCATGAAACCCCTTTCACCATCGGCTAATGGGTATAAACGAGTTAAGTTCCTGTGGCATCTCGTCAATGTCACGATGAAACACCACTGAATGACGTGACTGCTCCGCCGCAGCAGATGTCCGGTTACAGGGTGGTGAGCAAGAACACCCTCAGCCCCACTGAGCAGCCCCGAACGAACCCAACGCACTAGGGAAGGAGCCAGGGCAGCCTGGCACACCGATTTTCCGGTGACCCAACACCCAGCTCTCTGAGGAGCAAAGCAACCCTATCACAAATAGCTGTGAACAGAGCAGAGAACCACACAGCAGCTTCATCATCTTTGGTTGACATCACTCCCTCTAACGGCCGACGAACGGGTGACATGAAATCGCTGTTCCGAGATGGTGAAAAGGCAGTTAGGTAATTGCCCCAGGGTCAAGTTACCACAGCTGACAAACCCTGGGTTTCCAAAGGACCGCTTCTACCCACACAACCTGGGGACGGGGTTACGGGGCACCACCTTTCTCTGAGGATGGACATCAATGCAGGGTGGAGGCCAGCAGCCAGCGACGTGGAGGGAGTCGACATCACACAGGTGTCTCATCTGCTCGTCCCATCTACCTGGCGGGTTTTGCACACCGCCCATCTTTTAGGTGTCCGGGTGAGAGAGGACACAACACGGACGAGTTCCCGAACACCTGTGTCAGGGCGCGTCTGCCCTCCTGTGACAAACAGGCAGAGCCAGAACAGAACCCGGAGTCATCGATGGCAATGCTCCCTGACCCCAGACTTTCGAAACCATTAAAACCCAGAGCAGCCCCAACCTAACAGACCCAGCCCACAGCCCGTTCTAGAAATTTCCAAGCCAACCCCGAAACTCACCCCACCCATTATGCCTCCGGGACAATGGGCAGGACGAAAGTTCAGGAAGAACACTTACTGCCCGGACAAGCAGGTGTGCTGTTGTTTTTTCCAAACACTCACACCTACAGCTGCCGAAGGGCACAAAGCAGTGCCGCGTGCGTGACCTCGAACACGGGACACGTGGGGTCCACATGGGAATGACCCATCTCCCCCATGGGTTTTAGGTGCCCAGTAAGACTTCATTTACGACTTACCTTGAGAAAGTGCCCAAAGAGAAGCGTTTACAGACTATTTGCATGGCACCAGGTGTAGGGTGTCAGGCTATTAAGGCCGGTGCCAGCTGCGTTTCTCACCATGTGAACAGGTCGGCAGGGCTTCTCTCTCTACCACCAGGGCGGTGGAGCCAGTTTCAAAAAAAATTAAACACTGCTTAGTCACACAGGTTTTCTATTCTTTCTGTTTCTTTGATTCGACGATAGTTCCTGAATGGGAGCCACCATCATTCATCACAGCAGACCACGAGTCACCTTTCTCACTCTCCCCAAATGGCATTAAGGTTGTGTCGCAGCAGTATTGATTTCCAAGTGTTCATTATCTGCCTCTTCTCGGAGGACCGGCTATTAAAGGTAGAGAGGATAAAAACCATTCCTAACCAATTAGCTCATGCGAGAGCGAACTGCCAATTCCTGGAACACGTCAGAGCTCTCTGACAGCCAGTTACCAAACTGCCATTTCAGTCAATGTTAAAAAACATGGTGGTTTGTTTTTAATTCTGGTCACCAATAACCACAGTGTATTTTATCTCCCAAGTTTCTTGAGATTGGCACAGTTGGAGATGGTGCAACAAAGTCCCAAGAACATTTTCACATACTCACCACAGGACATGACATGGGGCGCGCAGGGGGAGGGGTCGGTGGGAGGGCTGGGGCGGGCAGAGTCACAGCGTTCGTTACCACAGCTGGACACGCACGAGGCCCAAGTCTGCACATACGGGGTGAAGTTTCACCGAGTTCCGCGCCTGGGCTTTGTTCATAACCTAAGTCTCAATGATTGTACAGAATTAAAACAGAACCATCACCCCTATGATAAATACAACTCGATGTAATTACAGGTTCACAGTATTTTAGCAGAGGAAGGGGTAAGGCGTATGAGGAGCAACTGAGATCATGGACTCAGGTGACAGAGATGTAAATTTGAATTCCAACTTTGTTCGTTTTACTGTTTGAGCTTGGAAAAGTTGTTAAAAATAATTGTATCTTGATTCTCTCCTTTGCAAAGATCAAATGCAAGCACCTACCACATGGGGTTATTCCAGAAAATCGAGACTGTGTTCAGCTAGCTCAGTGTGTGGCACACAGTAGGTACTCAGAAAACAGCAGCCATTACGACCATTTCACTATTCCAAGGGGCAGCTCATTCCAGCTGACCCTCGAACAACGTGAATTAGGTATGACCGCGTGGGTCCTCTCATGAGAAATTATTATTCAGTAAATATCGTCAGCCCTTCCCCTCCGTATTCACAGGTTACTTGTGGGTTTCGCATCCACAGACTCTACTAACTGGGACCAGAATCAGTGCTTTTGCAGTCCCAGCGCAGAGCCAAACTACATTCTGTTTTGATCCCCGCTGGTTGAATCTGCAGATGCAAAGAGCTGACTGCAGTCAAATTAGGCGACCTTTCCACTGCATGTGGATCGGGGTCTCTAACCCCCACTGTTCCAGGGTGAACTGTACTTGTTTAGAAATTAAATGCTGGTGCCTCACACAATGACCTTGGAGGATCAACGCAATCTGATTCTTGCCCCATCAGAACAAGAGCCCTCGGCCAAAAATCTAGATCCAGCTTGTCCTGGCCCAGGGACTGCCCGCTCTCACAGAATAAAATTACACTGTCCTTCTGGCCAATTGTGAGGTGCAAAACTCCACAGTCTGCTGAACAAAAGCAACCAGATCAGGTTCTTCTGGTTGGTTTCCCTTTCCCCGCCAGCTGTCAGCCTTAAAAAAAAAAAAAAAGGCAGGAGGATGGGTGTGTCCTCTACACTCCCCAAGTTGGGCTGCATTTATTTATTTTACCCAGTAAGGTTCTTCTCCGTGAGTGACCCATTTCTTAACCATTGGCTGATACATAAGAGCGTCTGGTCTCCCTTAGGGAGGAGACAGAACCCAGCAAGAGATGAAAAAGGAAGGAGTTACAAAAGTCAAAGGTGAAATAGAGATAAGATAGTAAATGAGTGTAATAGCCCAAATCCTCGAAAACTGAGGGCGTGGCAAAGAGGGGGACAGTGTGTGTGGAAATCATGAGGCCCTTCTGTCAGTGAAGAGTTTAATAGCTCCTTTGTAGAAACTAGCTTTACCTTGAGGACAGCTAGCTAGTAAGCCCAGTTACAACAAGGGGGTTCCCGTGAGACCATTGCTAACCTTACCGCTAAGTGAGCAGACCCCACAAATTAAAATACCCCCACCCATTGCCTAATGCACGGGTGTATACACAGTGGCACAGGTGAGAGCTTTCAGGTATCTGCCAGAGAACCAGTGTGTCCTCATTCCTGGGGGACACCACCCTTGTGATCAAACACCGCTGGCTTCGAGGCAGGAGTGGCAGAGCTTCTAGTGACAGGACTGTCCTAACACCCAGGCTTGCAGTAACAGCCGCCACCCACCTCATGAGACCTTGTTTAATGCACCCCAATTAATCCTCACTCTGCCTGTTAGAGGGTCGGAGGGCCCTGTTTCAGAGATCGAGGGCCTGAGGCCAGTGAGGTTGTGGCTTTACCCAAAGCCACAGAGCAGGGATGGGCTTTAAATCCATGCCCACAGGGCTCCAATGCCGGGGGCTGCTAACTCATCAATTTTAACCGAGTGCTACTTTAAAGGGTGCGCTTGCTCTCTGCTCTTCTTGCTTTTAAAAATTATTTCATTGTGCAGTGTTCTTATGAATGTATTTTAAAATTTAATTTGGTTCCTCTAAAGTGGCTTCATACTGATCTTGTTTTGGTAATTATTCAAGCTGGATGACAGGCATGGGGTCCATTATATAGTAACTTCACTTTCATATTTTTTGACTATTCATAACAAAGCTTTGGGTTCTTTAAAATGTCCTAACTGGCTCTTTGGGAAGTCGGGTAAGTCGACACCCATTGCTGCAGGGAGACTTCAGCTCTCTAGGATGTCACGGCCCTGGCAGCAGTGTGCCCGTGGCCTGCCGTCTACCCGCCACCCCAGGGAGTCCTGTCCGGCAGCATTCCTGCAGCCTCACCACACACCAGCCCTTGCAGTCACCTTCACAAGGTCACCACTGGCTGTTCGGAGTGACTTTCTGACAGGAGGAACTTTTCTCAGCCTCCACCCCACCCGCCAAGCATGTCCTCTGGGGTGAGGTCGACTTCACAGGAGGGCAGGGCTGCTCTGAATGGCCCCTGCGAGCGACTCCGCCCCCGCTGCCTCCCCTGGGATGTCCGACCAGGAAGCTCTGGGACACAGACGGGGCTGGCCCGGGGCCATTCCTCCTGCCTTTCCAGGAACATAGCAAACCGCCCAGGCCAATACTAGTTTCCGTTTTCTGACCTGTGCCTCTTTCCATCATCAATGACTTTTAGTATTTTACCCCGTCTAAATTCTGACAATTTTATCTGTTTAGGTGTAACTTCCCTACTAAGAAGAGGAAATAGGGGGCTATGAAAAAAGTGGGTGAACAGGTCTTACTAATGTTTCCTACGTTCACCTGTCACGCCCACAAGACCAACAGGCAGGGCCTCACCCTCCCTTTTCCTACCGGAGGGCCCTCGGGGGTGGGGGCTGACCTGCTGCCTCCCACACACTGCCCCAGGGGGGTCAGCCACCAGCCTCACAAGGAGAAGGTAACCTTTCACGTCATTAAGTTTCCCTCATAACATCAAGAGCGGGCTCCTTGGAAAAGGCGGCCTGTTCTCCGCTGGGTCTGACAGGGTGGTGCCATTGCCACGGTGCAGAAACCCAGGGCCCCAGCACCGGAGGGTGAAGAGCCCTGCAGGGCTGCCCTGCACAAACAGTGAAAAGTAACTTTTCCCTTTCAAGGAAGGAGGGAAACGGAATCTCAAAAACTAAAAGCAAAACAAGATAACCCAGGTAAAGGTGAAGAACAGGAGACAGGCCAAAGGAAACAAGTAATTAGGCACATGAAGTTTCTAGAAACATTTAAACACACATGCACCTCTAATCCACTAAAGCCATGATAAACTGAGTAGTAAAGTGTGGGATTTATATGAAAGAAACAAAAAAGAAACACTATGGAAGTTCTACTTGTTCTTCAAGGTCAAGATGGCTCTCCCCAAAGAAAACCAAGGCACTTCTCTATCAGCCCAGGAGCAGTGGCATCATCTTCATAAAGCAAAACCGACTTGGCCAAAATCTTAAACTGGAGAAAAGAAAATGGGTACTCAGATTAGGGAGCAAGGTATAAAACTGAGAAATCAAAATCCACGTATGTGCCAGGTACTTTCAACTCAATAAATAGATTAAATATATACACAAGTATACAAACAACCTAAGAAGTAAAGTGAATTCAGTAAATAGATGCATCGTAGTGAAAGATGGCTTTGAACCTGGTTGATTGAAAGCAGGTTTCTGAGGCCTCCACTTGGCTGGATGCTGCAACCCATAGCTCTAAGCCGGAGCTGAAGGCACCTGGGTCCTGTCCTGAGCAGGAGAAGGACCAGGGGTGCGGGCCCCACAGCAGTGAGTTCAAAACCGAGCAGGTGTGCAGGTGTTTCGTGGGAGGGAGCGCACTGCCAAAAATCTTGGCCACCTGCTCTCACTGGAATATGCGTGGTGATAATTAATTTTAAAAAGCTCTATGGCTAATGTACATGGTGACTTTATTTCATGGAGAGAGAACAAAAAAAACAACAATAACATGATTTTCCTAGACACCACATAGTGACTGTTATTTTTCATTCCTCTTTCATCACATCATATCAAAAAAAAATTCAATGGAAATACACCGATATATACCCCACACTCCTTAAATTAGCAGAATTAAAATTAAAGCTTGAAGCAGTATTTTGTACACTTTGATTTAAACTCTATTTACAAATTGCACTTATAAAGATAGCAATCTTTCTAATATAGTGTAGGTTATTTTGCTTTATTGTGGTTTTATATCTCAATATAAAACTTCTAAAGCTTTCTTCAGTAAAAATCATACTTTTGCAGTACATAGTTTATCCACTGAATCTGAAAACCAGTTTTCTCTTTTTGTGCTTTTCTGTTCTATCTTATTTCACGAATGGTACACACCTTCTGAGTAGGAATGACCAGACACTGCACTCACTATGAGAGACTCACTTATTAAAAGTTAAAGAAATGAAACATGGTGGCCTAATCCTTTGGTTTATCTTCTAAAAAGCATCCAATATAATTTACAAATCGGAGTAACTCTTCTTTTTGGTTAAGAACAAATTTGCTGGGCGGATCAGTAATTCAAATCCAACGCTGCTTTAAAAAGTGCCACAGTCCCAGTCCCGCCTCCCCGCACGCGAAGCCACCGTGCACGCTGGTTTGACACAACACAGGATACAGTAAGGCACAGTGTATGGTACAAATAAAAACAAACACTCCAGGATTTTTTTCCTGCACAAATACTAAAATATGTACCGTTTCCAAGATAAAATAACAAAAAAGAAATACATATTTTTGTTATGAAATACCTATACAAAATTTTAAAATTTACACCATCTGAGCTGCCAAAAAGGTTTAAAAAAGTATCGATTTTCCCCATACGTAAAACTATCTCTCATCAGTAGGCCCAAGAGAACTTGGGTTCAAAATGTCCCAGCACTTTGTGGAGGGAGGGGGACAGAAGTTCCCCGTCTTGCTCTCCCGTACCCCAATACAAGACAAAACAAAGGCAGACGTTTACAGTAGTGTATTCTACTAGTACAAACAACCGAAGTTTAGGAAAAGAAAAAAACCACACTGGGAGACCACTGGCTGACGGGGCAGAGTAAGGCACTTCCTTGCAGAGAGCAGTGTCCCGACACGTGTCGTGGGGAGCTGGTGCGCGGGGTTCTGGTGAAGGCAAAGGACCGCCGGGGGCTCCTCGCAGACGGGAACACCTCAACAGCAGGGGAAGACACGCGAGGTAAAGCCAGGAGGTGAAATCCTACACGGAAGTGGTCACTCGGTCAAGGGCATGGTTGACCTCGTTTTTGTTCGAGTCCAGCCCTTTAGCAGCATTCATGTCATTCCGTAAATTCTCCACTGTCTTCTTCATGTTCTTCAGTTCCCCGGGGTGTGGAGTGGCTCGCCTCAGCAGTGTTCTCTACAAACAAACGGTGCAGTGAGTGCTCTGGTTCTACTCCACTGCTCTCAAACACGCAGCCTCCGGGCGGCAGCCTTCCAACTCGGGCACTGAGCTGAGGGGCTGGGAAGGCTTTCTCTGGAGCTATGAGTATTTTCCAACTGCTTACAGTTAATGGGACATGAAGTGTCAACTATAACATACCTACTCAAGATACAGGACTACTTTCAGGATAAAAGAGTACTTTTTAAAATATGACATTACTGCATGATAACAATAAAAGTCTATGGACCATGAGAAAAAATAACATACAACATGTAACTGTGGTGGAAGAGAAAAAAAAAGACTAAGGGTTAAAAAATTCTACGTTAAAAATCACAATGAGCTCTATTTCCTGGAGTGGCTCTGGCTTCCTTCACCCTTGAGGCGCAGGAATTAAAAAGGGAAGCAAGAGAAAAGGACTTCTCTTCTTATTTTGCTGCTGTGTGTGCCATTTATGTCACCTACTAACAGAGACCATCTTCTTCTAATAGAGACCACAGAGCTAGAAGGGAAGTAACAGGGTAGGAGCAAAATTTTAAGTAGATAAAATCCCATTTGGTGACAGCTGAAATAAGAGACGAAGAGATAATCATTTAAAATCCAGCCTGTTTTGAGGGCTGCAAGTGCTCCTGAAAAGCTGTGCTTATGAAAATCCCAATTAGGAAGGAATTTAAGAAGCCAAAGTCAACTTGCAGGAACATTTCAAGAGCTGTCACTGACTCCTGGACATGTTGGGTGGCTGACGAACACTTTGAAGTATGGATATAAGGCTGAGAGGTGCTTTCAAATCTACCCCTGATTTCTGAATGAAGACTCAGTAATCCAACTGAGATCACAAGCATTCTGCACAAAGGTGAAGAGCAGAAGGGTGACATGGAAAAGAGAGAGAAGCTACAGCACATCGTGAAATGTGAACGGAGTCAACACAATACAGCTTTATAAATGGTGTGGGGGAAGATGAGATGAGACTTAATTCACTGGGAACAGCAACAAAGAAAAATCTGTTGTGGACCACTCTGCCTGGTTCTAGGAATTATAACTCTGCCCCCTATGGCTAAGGGCCAGGGACCACCTTTGGAATTTGAGGCGCAGGAGACAAAGCTTGTCTCTGGTGGCAAACGCTGCCTCAGTTTCCTCTCCCATGCCCCCAAAGCTTGATCAGAAGTCAATGACGGGTAAGACCCCTGACAGTGAGGGGCAACCTAAGCCAGACACAATCACTTGAGAGGCCATGATGGAAGGACTCAGTGGGATGGGAGGGCACTGCAACAAAGAACAATGGACTCTCCCCCCCTCACCCCCTGGCTTTGACAAAGCTGGAGTCCCCATGACCTCTGGGAGAAGCACTTCCTGGCTCTAATTCCATTAAGCCTGAATGCCTGATGGGGAGGGGTGTAGCTCCTTGCCTTGCCTTGCTAGAGCCTGTCCTGGGAAAAACCTGGCATCACAAAGACTTGCTGATAAACCTGTGAAATCTGCTCTGCTAAGAGTGCTTTCATTCATATAAGGGTCCGAGCAGGAAATTAGTATGTCTCCCAAAATTTTGGCAACCCCCTTCCTGACAGACACTGACTCAGACTAAGCCCTCAGGTTTCTTTGAAATGTTATCCACTGTTTGATCCTTGCCGCCCTGTATTCCTGTGTATTACAGCCCAATAAAAGCCCTTGGAGGAAGGGGCTCAAGGCCTTTTTCCCCTGAGAAACTGGCCACCTCTCCTCCCCAAGCAGATCACATCATGTCTCAGTCATGTTTACTCTCATCCGTGGCACATGGGGGGACTTTCGAGGAAAGTCGCCCCCACAAAAATCAATTTTAAGAAAGCAGTGGGGCAGGAGGGACAACAATAACAAAGAAAAAGAAGCACTGTGAACTAATCAAACAAAAAACCCCACAAAATTCCATCTGCCTTAAACACACTTGGTAAATCCATACCTAGAAGTACCTTGTTTTGTCTTCTAAAAATTCTAAAATGCTAAAGGCAAAAGAGCAATCAGACCAGTGAACACACAGGAAACCCTCATTAGGTGCCATTCTTCATCTTGGAAGGCTTTTACATTTTGAACTTCCACGGAGGCCCAGAAGGTCCATTTACAAACCGTTTCATTGTCGTCTTCGTCTTTCTCATCTTCCAGAAATCGGATGGCACTGACTCTGTTCACGGCGCGCTCATTCCAGGCCTCGTCGGAGACGTCGTTCACCAGGCTCTCCAGGGCCCCGCAGCGAGGCAGGTTCTCTGTCACGACAATACCATGTCAGCAGGGGCTCACGTTCATGACAACCACTAAGTAGTAATTCGAAAAATTAAAAACAAAAAGGCCTGGGACAGAGTTGCCCTTTCCCTTTCTTTATACTGATGCATATTCTTCTACTTGAGATCATATAAAATACCTGCTAAATTAATGTTACTATTTCGTTACGGAATGGCATAATAATTCAGAGTCCTTTTTCATGCTTCTCTCCTACCTACTAACTTCAAAAACTCCCTCATGAGAGTCAGGAGGCTGCGCGTGTCAGAGACCAGTTCCTGCCAGAGGAACACACTCTAGCGCGTGTTTCTCGGAGGGTCCGAGGGCGAGAAGGCCAAGGTGCCTCTGAGGGCCTTCCATTCAGGTGACGCCCGTTCTCCCAGAGCACTCCACTTCTCTTCCATCAAAATCAGCTCCCAGCAAAGGATTTACAGTATCCATTCGACGCTAGTGGGCATATTTTTAAAAACTACACATAATTTACAAATCAAAGATAAAATGACTCAAAACAACTCACTGGCCTAAAAACACTTTGCCCGCAGTGTTCTATACTAACCCTCCAAACCATCAGTGTGGATTTTCAGGACTATTTGTATTTTCACCCTTAGCTGTCACACACAACCTAAAGGGTGTTTAAGGAGTTTCGGACATGCTAAACAGGTGCGAGGGGTACTTTTCCTGTGAAGATGCAGGGGAACCTTCCCAGAGGAGACCCAGAGTGACCGCACATGGACTGGCTGAATTGGACAAAATACAGTCACATGTGACAGTGAGAGGACTGAGAGAGAGAGACAGAGAGAGAGAGAGAGAGAGAGAGAAATTCTTAACAATTCTTATGGCCAAGTGAACAGGGTCTGTGAATTCACCTGGGCAAGTAGGTTCACAAGGCAGCTGAGGAAGTAAGACACAGGTTAAAACCTTCTCTCCTGTGGTGAGGTCGGTGTCTGTCTGGAACGTGAGCAGAGGCTGGGACTGGTTGTCAGACAGCCACAGAGCCTTCAATTTCAAGGCCGTCAGAGACAAGGGCAGATGCAACAACCTGATTTAAAACGAACGAAGACATCAGGACCTCAAACGCTGTAATCAAATCAATTTCTGTCAATAACAACAGAAAACATTGAAAAACAACCTCCTGGGATTAGGTTCAACATTCTAGAAAATGTTACGTTTGTCATAAGATACCAATTTACTCTTTGCAGGCGGACTCTTCATTAGGTGACTGTGCCCCCCTTCCCATCAGCACCCCTAGGCCACAGGACAAAAATGAGGAACTTACAGAACCCATTTTTCAATCCTGTGCTAGGAGGTTTCAATCTAAAGAGAAAAACAAAGTCAGTGTAATTGTGAAAGCCCAGCTCTCTCACAGTCAATGGCAACCCGGTCACCGACGGGGCCGACAGAGCCCATGGGCTACCGGTTCCCAGTAGCACGTGGCAAATCAGAAGAAGAGAAAGGAGCTGCATGGGTGCTGAAGAATTTAAGTTACATTTAAAGGCTAAAACATTTTTTTCATGGACTCCATTTACTTTCTTTAGGGAGGTTAGTTCAGGTATTCCATCTTAAACCTTTACCTTTCAGTTTCTAGAGGCGCCCGCTTCTCAGACTCCTGGGTGGTAATTAATATCCACATTAGATTGTTTCAGTTTCAAATGAGGCAGCATATGCCAAGCATTTTAAAAGTTGTAATGGGACACCTGAAGATTAGTTCCATATTTATTCATACGTTTTCACAAATATTGCACAGCTTGGCTGCACCCAGTTAGAGCTACTCAGTAAAGACCACTGCCAGAAAACATGTGTCCGGCACTTGCCAAAGATTACCTTCCTGCAGTGACCCTCACCCAGGAGGGGACATACGGCAATGTCTGTAGACATTTGGTGGCGGTGCTATGGCCTCCAGCAGGTAGAGGCCAGGGAATGTTGCCAAACATTCTAAATGGATAGGACATTCCCCATACCAAAGATTTATCCGGCCCCAAATGCTAACAGTGCAAAGGGGGAAAACACTGCTTTAGTGAAAAACCAATGTTTTATGCAACTCTACTAATTCTCTTTGAAAACAACCAGACAAGGATATATCTGATAAAGTATTTCCAGTCTAAAGATGGCTCCATGTATTCCATTATGAATCCATCTTAGAAGTGACTTCATAAGCTTGATAATAATAAGCTATTCACACTCTGTTAAGTACTATAGAGGCATATTTTCTTAAAAGAAAGCTCTAGCCCATTAATCCCATAAAGAATGATAGGGCAGCATTTGTTTTGGGGTTCCTTCTTTGATAAAACTATACACCCACCTCCAGCTAACATATCCTTGTACAGGATAACAACCTATACGAGTGCATCTTATCAACAGATTAATATTGGATTATTAGACATATGAAATATATCCAATTTGAGACATATGTCTAATATGCCTGTTTTACTGTACTTTGCTTTATTGTGCTTCAGAGAGGTTGTATCTTTTATAAAATGAAGGCAGAGAAAAAATTACAACTAGCTTCACTGCAATATTCACTGTACTGAGGGTCTGGAACTGAGCCCACAGTTACCTCCAGGGTCTGCCTGGATGCCAGTTTCAATTAAATTATGGGAAATAAACTATAACTCTTGTAGAGATATGAAGGAAAACTGTACTCCAATATTATAAAACTAATCTAAGGAAACTGTAAGCGCAAACTGGTTAAGCTACTTTAATGAATGAAATAAAATATTCTCAAAGAATGCATAGAGAATAACAATTGTACTATCAATAAACTTTTCATAAGGACAATATGTTTTGCAAAGAATTTCCAATGTAAGAAATTACAAAGCTGAGAAAACACTTTCTTTCTGTAACAACGAGTCCCATGAAGACTGGTCCATCCCACACGTACGCTGGGTGGAAAGTACAGTGGACCAGCACCTCACGTGGGACCAGGTTTGAAGTCGATGCATGCACGAGAACTGCTTACGTGGAAGCACCCTGGAAAAGTCTCTGTGCATTACACATTACAGTATTCATGAATGAGCACCAAATTGGGCAAGAAATGCATATTTTTAAAATCCTAGAATCCACCCAGTGCAGGAAATACATGCTCAGACTGTGACAAGGACACCCCGGGGACCCAAAGGCACAGCAGAGCCCCAACTCCACGCCCCCTTGCTCCGAGCTGCCTGTGAGCTGCTCATGCTCACACAGCCAATGATCTCTCCCTCCACCCAAAGGCTGTTTGTTACACATACACGCAAAGGCAAGAGGTTAAAGACAGAAGACATGTATTTGCCGGGCACTGTGACAGGATTTTTAAAAAGACGTTAATACACTATGAAAGCTTAACATACACTAAAGTTATTTTTCATTTTACTGAACAAAAGGATAAGTTCTTTCAAGTATGTCCCTATTTCTTTTTTAAAGGAGTTAAGCTAATGTCTTCCAGAATGTTTCAAGCTTCAAGGTGGACAAGAAATCTATAGTCTGTATCTCTGGCCTTCTTCATCATGACAACATAAAGAAAAAAATTGAGATATGAAAGCTGACACAAAACACAGATACTCAAATATGGTCACTGTACCTTCTCAGACTAACAACTGGCTTCATAGCTAAATGCTAAAGCAAAGGTATAACCCTGGCTGGTGTGGCTCAGTGGACTGAGTACCAGCCTGTGAACCAAAGGGTTGCTGGTTCAATTCCCACTCAGGGCACATGCCTGGGTTGTGGGTGCCAGTGTGGGGGCACACAAGAGCAATCACACCTTGATGTTTTTCTCCCTCTCTTTTTCCCTCCCTTCCCCTCTCTCTAAAAATAATTAAAATCTAAAAAAAAAAGCAAATAAAATAAAAGGCCAGAGAGAGAACATCAATAGTAAATAGCTGTCTCTGAGGATGACAGAATCATATAGCAACAACTAAAATAGGTCACTGGGCTCTACCCTAACAGATCCATGTAAGATTAATTGGTCCAAATGCCAGTTTTCCTGCAAAGAATCCAAGTGCCAGCTTGAATACGGCTGCTGCTGACTGAGCCCAGACAACCCACAGGCTGTTCACAAGTGTCTTGTGGACAGAGGCGTCCTGTGATGTCAGAGAGAAAAGGACCCTGCCTCCTGCCCAGTCTGCACCCAGACGGTGCGGGATGGCAGGGCCGCTCACTGACGGCGGCCTGGGGGAGGAGACACACACGCTCCTCTGTTTCTCTTTGGTGAGACATCCCAGACACACCTGGAAAACAGAGATACTACACATCCCTGCTTTCCAGACGAGTTAATAATACATTTTTGGTTTATCCTGGCATCTTCTGTACACTACAGAACCAACACAGTAAAACAGAGCTCCATGTGTACACATCTCTGTGTTCTATTTAGGACCACATGCCCCCACCCCAAATAAAAAGCCCAGACGTACTACTTACATCGAGGGCACAAGGATGAAAGCAAACGAATGTGTGAACCCTGAGCCTCTCGTTTCTGGCTCTGGCCACGACCGACCCAACCTGAAGTGCCCTTCCCGTCCCCTGAGACACCACAGCAACTGCTGGTCAGATTTATTTAAGAACTAAACAGGGCCTACTGATTCATGTGACACTAAGTTTCCTAACGGTCGCATACTTTTTATAATTAAATGTTTCATGTTTGTTACCTCCTACTAGAACATCTAGTTTTAATGTTTAAAGATATATACAGAGGAAATAATCAGTGAAAAAAATAGCAATACCAAAATATCTAAGTGAAAGCCCCCTGTAACCCCAAGTCTCCACCTTTCCTCTAGTGGAACTACTATTGATATTTTGGTGAACTGCATTGATAAGTTTTTTAAAAAGCATGAACAAAAATGAGAACACTTATTACACTTGCTCATTATTCTGTATCATGGGCTTCCTGTGTCACTACAGAGAAACAGCTCCTTCTTTAATTGCTTGGAACTTTATAATAGAGCTATACTGCTGTTTCGTCTTTTACTATTTTTTAATTTTCCCAGCTTTACTGAGATATGATTGACATACAGCACGTGTAAGTAAGATGTGTAACATGATGATTTGATACACTTCTATATTGTAAAATGATTACCACAGAAGGCTTAACACCCCCATTACTTCACATAATCACCATTTTGCATGCATGTGTGTGGCAAAAACACTTAAGCATCTACTGTCTTGGCAACTTGCGAATACATAATACAGTACTGCAAACTGCAGTCACCACGCTGCCCACCGGGGCCCCAGCACTTGTTCAGCTCATGTTTAGATGTGCACCCTTTGGCCAGCACCTCCCCATTTCCCTCAAAACCCCGGCCCCAGGCCCTGGCAACCACATTCTACTCTCTGTTTCCATAACTTCAACTCTTTTAGATTCCACATGCAAGTAAAATCATACAATATTTGTCTTTCTCCATCTGACTTATTTCATGCCAAGGTCCATCCATGTTGTCATAAATGGCAAGATTTCCTTCTTTCTAATGGCTGAAAACTATTCCATTATATATCATATATGTGTTATACATACACACACACACAAATACACACACACCACATCTTCTACTGATAGATTCTTAGCCATATCTTGGCCATAATGACTGATGCTGCGACAAACATAGGAGTCCAGATATCTCTTTAATACTGTGTTTTCATTTCCTTTGGATATATAAGGTCTGTCCAGAAAAAGTCCAACCACTGTTAATATAATGAGAAACGTTTGCACAACATCCATTAAGCCTGAAAGCCAAGGAAAGTGGACTGGAATGCACATATGTGAGCAATGACGACTTCACTGTACTAGCCAGTGGGGGTGATAGATGCCACTGAGTGAGCATGTGTACTGTGTGGTCATGGAATTCAAAATGATTGAGCAACTAGAGCAACTAATCTGCATCAGATTTTGCATTAAGCTTGGACATTCCTCTGCAGAAACTATCCAGAAGGCCTCAGCTATGGGCAACTGGTAATTGACAGCTTTACACAACATGCCTGCTCACGCATCACGTCTCCTGCAGAGTTTTCTGGAGGAACATCAAATCACCCAGGTGACTCAGCCTCCGACGAGTTCAGGGGCACCCAGATTTGGCATCCTGTAACTTCTGCCTTTTCCCCAAACTAAAATCACCTTTGAAAGGGAAGAGATTTCAGACTGTGAATGAGATTCAGGAAAACATGACAAGACAGCTGATGGCAACTGGAGAACTGTGTGAGGTCCCAAGGTGCTTACTTTGAAGGGGACGGAGGCTTCCTTGACCTAGGTACGATGTTTCTTGGATCTTCTTCAACAAATGTCTACTTTTCACATTGTGTGGCTGGATAGATACCTTCTGGACAGACCTCATATACCCAGAAGTGGAACAGCTGGATCTTATGCTACTTCTAATTTTAAGTTCTTAAGGAACCTCTATACTATTTTTTATAGTGCCTACACAAGTCCACCTTCCCAACTAACCATGCATAAGGGTTCCCTTTTCTCCACTTCCTTGTTATTTCTTGTCTTTTTCATAATAGCCATTCTAACAGTTGTGATATAATATCTTTTAATATTTTTAAATCAATTTTTTGTATTATAAAATTCAAAGGTGTAAACTATTTCCCCACTGACAGCCATTGTTTCTAGTATTGGGTACACTAACACTGTGAGGAAGATCCTCAAATACCCAATTTCGTGTATTTGGTGGATACTCCTATGGGGATGAGTCTGAGAAACAAAGAAATGTCCCTGCGAGTAACTGATGCTATGAGACACTTCCTCTATTACTGTACCGCAAGATTGATATTTTGTTTCCAAGTGGCATTATATAGTTATCCTTGCTGTAACTCACTGCACCAAATTTATCAAAGACAATTTTTGGAAACTAAGGCATAGTCTCCTTGTGCCGTTTGCGGTTTTGTGTGCCTCAGAGAAGGGCAGAGACTTCTCTCATACTTGGTGTGATTTCTCACGACGTGAGTGACATTTCTGCAAGCTGAAAAGCTGACATGGTAGTCCTATGTTTTTATTAGTTTCTGTACTTTAAAATAAGTAGTAATTAAATATATTAATAGGCTTAAAATTTGGTCATTAATCTATATATATATGGAATAAATGACATACTTAAGTGACTCAGATGACACCTATGTAACTCAACTTTTTAATTGGCTTTTCTCCACCCTGGCTCTTCTCTGGAGAACTGGAGAATGAAACCTTCAGTCTGGAGAAAATCTGTTTTTAGACATTAGAGCCATCTTTCCACTTAAGAACTAGTGGTGCAAATTCATGCTCATCAGGAAAGCAAGAACCAGGGGAGGGTGGGGGTCACTGAGTTTCTACTGCTGGAGGTGAGAGGTCAGGAAACCACCCTTCGCAAGCTTTAAATCGCATATTAGGCTGAAGTGCAACAAAAATGCAACATTCGACTCATTAATCCAGTGTTTTCAGTCACTAGTTAGTGGTCTTATGAATCTATTAAGATGTCCTGAAAGCATTAACTTTAAAAGGGTGAGCACTCTTGAGGCCATAACTCATCTCCAGGTTCCTGCTGAGTGCTGCTGTTTACTCAGTGCCGCTGTCTATACTCCATTAGCGAGAATGAAAAACGGCAGGTGAGCCCGACCTAAGTGACCAGCTAAATCGGCACTTAGGACACAATCCCCCAGACACTCTGGATCATCTTCCCCTGCTCCGCACTCTGTCTCCTATCTAACTCTACAATCCTCAAAAGCAGTTTTTAATTACTCTTGGCAGTGCCGCCTGTGACACACAGCATTTCAAAGGGGCCTGCTATTAGTGCTGCAAAACTAACATTTTTAGCATTTTCCCAGGTATTTACTATGCACCAGGTGCTGTGAAAGGACATGATACACTGGCACATTAACCATAACATCCAACTTTAGGTTTAGGAGGATTACATACATGGAGACAGACAACTAACAGTGCTGTGTTAAGGGTAACAAAAAATGCAGATTCAGAGAAAGAAATGCTTTCTGGAGAAAGTAAAAGCATAAGTGATGAAGAATAAAAGTAGGGAAAAGAGAAGAAGGTCCGAGCTAGACAGAACAGCTTGTGTAGACTCAGGTGAAAGAAAGTGCATATGATATTTAAGGTGATGAAATTGGTTCAGAAGAGATAAGACAAATCAATATGCTACAAAGGTGAAGAGAAGATATACTCTGGAAACTAGTGGGTGAATAGTCCAACATGCCCTCTGACCCCAGAACTTGAGAAATGGTGCTGCTACGATCCTGAGGACACTAGTCTAATGGCTCTTCACTTTTTTGGATTAAGCATCACTTGGCAATTCTGACATTACTTATGGATCCTCTTGCCACGGAAGTGTCCCTGAATGCAACCTGGCTAACAATTTCAGAGGGTTCAGAATCACTAGCAAAGCATCTCAAGACCCCTGACTGAGAGTCATTCAAGCTCATTTTTTAGATGAGGAAACCATGAGGCCCACATGACTTACAAAAGCTAGGGTGAAACCTACGTCTCTCAGTTCTCGGGCAATGCTCCTTCCCTGACATCACCGTTCTGCGCCTTCCCTGACATCACCATTCTGCTGTTCTGGGACTCACGTCTGCAGCAACGTCCCCCTGAACTACGAAATACCCCACGCCCAGGCTGTCCCTGGCCCTCTCTACCCATCGGGCTCAGGCACTGCACCACCTGCACTGGAAACTTCCTGAGGCCCAGGTCATTCGACTCCCTTGTATGTTATTCCATCAGATGAAGCAAGGCAAGAAGATGGCAAGGCCGAGTGGCCAAGGCTGAGGTATGTGAACATTTGTTTCTTTCTCTGAGGCAAAGCAAACAGAATATGCTTACCTGTTCCCTGCCACATCCAGGACGTGAAGCTCTGTGGCCTGTGACACCTCAGCAGGTATCCGAGTTAGTCTGTTGTCACGCACGCAGAACACAGTGAGGCTGCAGCACCCACCGATCTGCAACAGGGAGGAAAACACATCATGTTTCCAGGTTTTGGGGGGAGAAACGGTGGTGGGCTTGTTTATCAAATGGCAAGAAATGACACATAAAATTATGCCACATGATTTTAAGTCTCACTGATGATCAACTATGATTAATTTAAATTACAGAAAACACTGAGTGGTCCAATGTGCTTGTAAAATTCCCTATAAAACAGTAAACACACATGTTCTAAATTAAATCAAGAAAATAAACAAACAGTTCAAAAATTTCATTCTGGAAAGGAGTTATTTTCCACTGCTGCAGTGCAACTACATCTCTTAAATACGTTAACCAAGCACACAGGTCCAGACAAATATTATTGGGCCATATGGAGGTTTAAGAATTCTAGGTTTCAAAAGTTAGGCCAAAGATCAAAAGCCGCACCCCTGAAGACCTGTCCATTACACTAACTTCAGTGTTCTCAAGTGTTTCAGTTTATTAAAAAGGGGGGGGCCTCATCTGATAAATGATACAGTACATTAATTTCCACCACACAACTTTTAATACCTTCCATTCATCACTTAATACGGTAAATTCCTTTTCCTTTGACCAATGAAAAATCAACAAAATTTTAGCTGATAGTGAATTTGGTAAATGCATATATTAATCTCATCGGCTATCATCTACTGGTAAAAGCATATATTAATACCTACATCGCACCAAATTTGATGATCACTTCCTTTCTTTTTTAAGCAAGCAATTCAAAGGTAACTGAGCTTCATGTAAATCTGGTCTTCAACAAAATACATAAACACAAAAGAATTCAAGGATTTTCTTGAACAAATTGGCTGTGGTTTCTACAGTCAGGCAAGCTACACTGAGGGGCGAAGAGTAACCGACCCAGCATTCTGCAGGAACCCATACAGCGCCACATTCTTCCTGTGCTCACTGTCCGCGGAGTAGCTGCTGGGAAAGGCTCATGAAAGGACCTGCTGATGTCTCTGTGACACATGGGAAAATACGCCACGGCCTTCCCCTTGCTGAGGGGCAAAAGACTTGATGGAATCTTCAGTGATGTCTGAATATAGCTTCTGACCTTTTCTATTTATGATTCTGGTTAGTATATGTATAGGTCTTAAAAAGCAGAATGCGTACTTTCTGAAACTGCTACACAATCTCCTTCACACAAAATCTTAGTATATCTTCCTTTTGGATTAATGTAAAGATTTTGAAATAATATCTTTAACCACAGTGTTTAATCATAATGGATATAAAAGAAAAATAAACAGAAGAAAACACAGACTAACACTCATCTCTTATCACTGGGAAAATACCACGATATGAAGAAAGGCTTTGAGATTATCCCCTTCATTTCTCAGTATTCGCATGTCCCGTCAAAACGGGCTTAGTCACTGTCCCCTTAACATACGTCTTACATTTCTGGTTCAGTTCTTCCCTATAGAAATGCCCTTCTATTTTACCTTTCTAAATCTTACCAATTAACCAAAATTAGCTACACCTCCTCTACTTCACAGTTTGCAGAACCCCCTGGGCCACACTGACACACTGCCCGCTCTCTGCGCGGCTTTCACAGTACTGGTCTGTCCAGACCTCTGACCGACCCTCTGACTGAGCTGCTGTTTAATTTGTGCACTTATATATAATCAGGATGCCTGGCGAGTGTAGTACCCATTCTATCTACTCACCTGTGAAGGCTATTTACCAACCAGCCTTTCTCATTTAGGTATGTTTATATGTTTGTATTTATTCATTTACTTCCTAGTGAAAGACTGCTACTTAAAGTTATTATCTGAAGCTGTACACAGCATTTTTCTTCTAGAAAGAATCACTTAAGTGGCCTCCCTTACATTTCATCAATACAGGGCCCTAATACCGTGTCCAAAAAGGATCTTCTGTGGGGCTAAGGCATTCTTCCCTCCCTTGGCAATGGCAATCATCGAGTTCCACCAGGTGCCCAGGAATATTATAGAAAAAAAGAAATCAAAACGTTGAATCTTTGGAGAACTGACACGATTAGATTATCTCAGAGACGCTGAGATGGTCCCAACAAAAACCTACTCACGGGAAGACTCCAAGGTCTTCGTGGAGAGGTACCTGCGCCAGAGCCTGGGCTCACCAGGGAACAGTGGCCTGCCTCAGCCCCGCTGTCCCCTTCAGGGAGGCAAAATGGCCAGTGTCAGTTACTCTCACACATGGCCCTCCTGATGGGACAACAAGCTCCTGGAGGGTGGACAGAAACGAGACTACAGTGTGATTCTGGGCACCGTCATAAAGTCCACTATCCCAGCCCCTGTAGGATACCTGTTTGGGGTCCTACTGCTCTTCCATGTGGACATTTTCAATTTGTATCATGTGTATATACTATTTTTTAAATAATTAACTGGTTAAGCTTTATCAGGAAGGGCTCTAAAAGTTTTCGGAGCAGTAAAACTTCTGAACAAATGATCATTCTTTAAGTGTTTGGGGGGAAATAATGTGACCTCCCCATGGAGTGTGTGAGCTGTTATTGTGCTTATAGTTTCTTTTTTTGTCTTTTTCCTCTCTCTGATCTCATACAAATTTGAGGTGTAAAAGGATGGAAATAAATTGTATTCACCAGCCTCCTAAGCACTCTGGGTTGTCAAAGCCAGCAGAGTGACCTCTGATCTCTATTGTCTATGGTTTTTGGAAAACAATGCTAACAAAAAGCCGGTGTTGTAACTCGCCAAGGTCACGTGTCACTCAAACAGTGCCCTCTTACCAAATCAGCCAAGAAGAGATGGCACAAACCCTGGCTTTTAGAAAAGATTACCAGAAGTCAAAATCATAACTCAAAAGACACAGTTCTTCACAGATGTCAGAGGAGTGCGGGGCAAAGCGGGGAGTTCGTGCTTTGAGATCACATGCACCTGGATGAGAGTCTAGGCTTGATCGTGTTTTGGGGGAGTGAATATATTATTTTATCCAAAAATAACAGTAAGAGTTCAATTAAATGAAACCACAAATATATTGGGTTGGCCAAATAATTTGTGGTTTTTTTTCTGAACAATGGCCCTAGCAGTGCTTAGCTGTCTTTAACTCCACTCAAAAAAATGTTGTTAAATGGTATTGTGACAGCTGTTGTATAAGCGTGAATTTTTAAAAAACATTTTCAAAATTGGTGAATTTTTATGCAGCCATTTTAATATTGTAGATGGAAGAAGATATGCAACATTTTCAGGGTATTATGCTTGGTTATTTCAAGAAAGACAAAACTGCAGCTGAAACACACAAAAAAAAAATTGTGCAGCCCTGGCTGGTGTAGCTCGGTGGATTGAGCGCGGGCCTGCGAACCAGACAATCGAGGTTCGATTCCCAGTCAGGGCACATGCCTGGGTTGCAGACCAGTTCCCTGCAGGCCAGTTCCCAGCAGGGGACGCACGAAAGGCAACCATACATTGATGTTTCTCTCCCTCTCTCCTTCCCTTCCCCTCTATAAGACAAAAAAAAAATTGTGCAGTATATGACACGTTTGATGTTGTGACTGACGAACACGTCAAAAGTGCTATGAGAAGCTTCTCGGTACTACTGCCACTTTGGCCAAATACCTCTTTGCTGTGGGGCTGTCTCACATATTGCAAGATGTTTGGCAGCACCCCTGGTCTCTGCCCACTAGAAGCCAATAGCAGGAGATAGCTGACATACTCAAAATCTCCATATCAATAAAGTAATTGGTGAAAATGAAAAGTTCTTTTATTTTACAGAAAAAAACTAAAAGGGACTTTTTTGGACAACCCAATAATTTAGTGTGCATCATAGAACCAGTCTATTGCTATTGCCAAATAAATGTGGTAGGTACTGTTTTTCAAAGAAGTGAAAATCCCATATCCAAATGAAAAGGTCAATCACCACTCGAGTGGCTACAGACTACTATGCTGAAGGGGCGCTGACGCTGTGAGCTCTTCCCTGAACCCACCTGAACCTGAACTCTTCAAAACATTGTCTCGCATCACCACCTATGCCCCTTCTGCCCCCTCCCCTGCAATCACCACTCCGCTGGCCTTGTCCATGAGTCCTTTCTCTTTCTGCTCAATCGCTCCACCCCCTGACCTCCCCCCACCGACAGAGCTGTTACCCGGCTCTCCATCTATGAGTCTCTCTCTCTAATTTGCTTGTTAGTTTGGTTTCTTCATTAGATTCCACATATAGGTGAGATCATACAGAACTGTCCTCCTCTAACTGGCTTGTTTCGCTTAGCATAATGTTCTCCCAGTCCATCCATGCTCTCACAAAAGGTAAAATTTTCTTCTTTTCTTACGGCTGAGTAGTATTCCATTGTGCAAATATCCCACAGTTGTTCTATCCACTCATCTACTGATGGGCTCTTGGGCTGCTTAAAAAATAATTTTTTTTAATATTGAAAAAAAAACTTTTATGGGACAAATAATCTAAATGTGAGATAATAAGAGGAGTACACAAATTTCTAATGGCAAAAGAAAGTAATTGTCAAAGAAGTAATCTGAGTATTAGCCTGGTAAAAGATGAAAAACCTATTCTGTTTGAGAAGGATTAAAAAGATAAAGTATGTGAGGTAGTAGTTGAAGGGATTCTCTCCATGTATTTGATTATTTAAAATTCAGAGACAGAAAATTAAGCAAAACTTATTTTATAGATTATATTATGGTATATTCACTATCATTTAAGTCATAATGTTATATAATGCTCTACAAAAAGTTTTAAAAAGCCATACATAAATAAATAAATAACACTGTCTCCTTGACAATGTATCACAATGATATTTTGTGTTAACACCTGTGAAGAATTGGTATGAGTTTAGTGCTACATTATTTTTAACATTCACATATATTTTCACTTTCTCTTTTGGGTTCGGGAAGGAAGAGTTTACAGGCTCCTTAAAGTAGCCATTAGAAAAAAAATGTCTATATCACTTAGCAATTCAGGGAAGCAGAGTCACTGTTTAAATAACTTATTACCAGTAACGTAGGAAGCTGGTATTTTTAAACCTCCCTCAAACCACATAATAGCACTTTTCCAGGATCCAAGGGGTTAGACTTGGGTCCTCTGAGAATTACAGATTATAGCTGAGAATCCTTGTTTAGCTGTTTTGTGTCTCTGAAGTCAAGATGATACTGTCCTCACCCGTCTGTTACTGATGTAATCCATCTCAAGGAGATGGGACCTGCAGACCATTAAGCAAACCTTTAGTTAGGTCACCTTTCACTAAGTATTAATTGCCTGCAGGTTACTTTACCCTAGAGAAGATAATCAGACAGATTCAACGATTCAAAGACAAGCCTACCTTTGTCTGCCTATATTCCCTTGTGTGAACGCCTGTCTTAAGCATAAAGGAGCTTTCACTCCCCTCTGCATCCTCCCTTCAATACCATTTGTGACAGAACTACACCCACATTTCAGTGGCAAAAAGGAAAATGTACAATAAGCAAAAATCTGGTGAAAATACAATTTAAACAGAAATATTATGATGTGTAATTTTAGAAATCAAAGACTATTTTTGGCCTTTTCAAAAACATCACAATCTGTGGCATATTATTCAAATGTTCCCCACATCATAAATATTTTGGAAACCCCATGGTTTTGGGACTCTGAATTGTTGGGCCACTGACATCAAAATATCCAGTAATAGCTATGACACTCTTCTTTTTTAATTATAAAAAAGTAACTTATGTTGACAGGAGAATAAAACTCTTGCACACATACACACATATAATGGGTAAGTTATTTAACCCCTCTCAGTTTTACAGCTTGTTAGATATTGATAATGATTTACCTACACTTCACACAACTGTTGCAAAAATTAAACCAGAATAAGCATAAAAGCGAACGGTGCCTAGCACGTGTCAGCTGCCCAACTGTATATGCTTGCACCGTGCTAGGAGACATTAGCTGCTCCTGTATGCACTGTGAGAAATGGTCTTGTGCATCATTCTTAGTGCATATCCATAATTGTGCCCTTAGGATCAAGGTCCTAGAAGTGGAACTGCAGAATCAAGGGGTGTGCACATTATTTAGGTTTTTAATACTATTACCATATTCCCTACCAGAGAAGACATAATAATTTATGCTCCCATAATAACATGCACTTCCCTGTAGCCTTGCCAAAACTTAGTATCATTATTATTACCATTTTTAAATCCTGGAAATCTGATAGGTCAAAATGCTTCCATGAACATTTCCGTGAATATTGATGGGGCTAACATTTTTTCATATTTATAGCCATTTCTGTTTTTTTCTTCTAAGAGTCATTTACTGGGAAGATCCACTTTGCTACAGTGGGAGCATCTTTTTCTCAATGATATGAAAGAACTTCTAACAGAGTTAAGAAGAGAACGCATTCATTTGCACTGTTTAAGTGCCCCCCTCCCCGCCAGGCTGTCTGTGCCTTCTTAAAGATCAGAAATCTCATTTTTATATAGACAGATGCATCAGCTATTTCTTTTATGACTTATTTCCTCTTTCAAGTTTAGGAATGCTTTCTCCACCTTGAAATCCAATGGTCAAGTATAGTTTATTCTAGTATTTCTAGATTTTATATCTTTTATTTAATAATATTTAAAATTAATAGGAATAGTCTAAATTATTCACTAAAATAATTTTAAATTGTAGTAAGAAGGCAGAAAGCTATCCATAAAATGCATACTTGATCACTAGAGACATTTCTGAATACCACAGTAACATTTATGAGTAATTAATGCTGACAGGTCACCTGATGAAGAAAACCTTTGATGAATGATCTGCAAATCCTATCTGTCTCATTTGACTGGCTAGGTGTGATGTAGTTAGGGTCACTGCCATTTTGACTTCATGCAGATGAAAGGCTGGGGCCTAAACTTGGAAATGTACTCAATTTCTTCCAGTCAGAAACTCTTTAAGGTGCAGGCTGTTTAAAGTTAGGATTTGTTTGGGGAGCATTACGAAGTCACTGGCTGTCTTTCATCACGCCCACAATCACACACACACTGACACCCTGTCTATCGGCAAGTCACACCGCAACACGGTCTCTTCTTCATTCTTCCCTCTGCCAAAGCTATGAGATTTTTAGGGGACCTCCTTTTCCCAGAAGTATACATACTTAAGCGACAAGATGAAAAGTAAAAGATACAAACAAGTTGCGTGAAAAATCAGAAGCATGCCACATGTAGCACATAAAGCCGATCTAGCCTTTCCATCAGAGACAAAATGGTGCCAACAAACTGGAATTTAGTGAAGACAGATGAGCTGCCAAGTTATGCCTTTGAGAGTTTCTGAGTAACTCAAAATGTAATTCATAGAAAAGCATTCTCTTGAGAAAAATGATCTGAACAAACTGACATAACAAAAAAGGTTCCAGGCCATGCAGTCATTTAAAAAAAACTGAGTTTAGAGGAAAATGCCCAACATTTTACAATGAAGTACACACAAAGCAGTCAGCCGATTTGGGTCTTCATGCACTTATGAAGCAATGGCAGTTAGAGATGCAACTGTGGTCTGAACAATACTTACAAGAGAACAAGTTTACCTGACTTTTCTAAATTTCCAAGCAGCTAACAATTAAGAAAACAAGAGACATTCATTGATTTGCAAATGTTTACCACAAATAACACCACGAAACACAAACAATCTATTATTGTGACCCACACAGTACAAACATTTTCCCCTCAATCATTTGGGAAAAAGTGCAAATAAATGCTGCTATACACTGAGAAGCTGTGCTATAAAATTGATAATATACAATACTATCAAGTTTTTAAAAAGACAAAAACTAGGAAGAACTACACAGACCAATGGCAATTAATACAACTATGGATTTTTGGCATATAAATTAAATTGGTCAGCATTTCTGTTTAGGTATGTCATGCATGCAACGTAACTGCTCAAGAGAAAGTAGTAAAGTTTTGAAAGAAAAGAATCCAATCAGAAAAGTGCAGAATTTGATCAAACTGTATCAAGGTTGGAGACAGAACGAGCATACACACACACACACACACGTGGTCACTGGGCATAAGCCACATGCACACCCACACACACACCACACACGCACAGGGCCGGAGGGTCTACCACATTCACTGCACAGACTCATGGCGTGATGGTGCAGCCCGACCAACATGACGCAATTTGAGGTCAGGAGGCCCTGGGGGACTTGGCTGCTCAGCCCCAACGGTCAGAGGCAAGCGTTCAACCACTTCTGCTGGGTTACCAAGCTGTGACCCGCAGCAGAAGTGGAGACAGATGCTCAGTGCACTTCCTGCTCTGGGAGCTCAGTGTGTGAGTAGGAGGGAAGGTGTGCTAGAGAAGATCCAGCTCCCAAAAGCCTAAACATTCTCCACTTTATCAGGCAGCTGACACAACAGGCACAGACTTCATTCCTTTATCAAACTCTGGATGCCAGAAAACCACTCGTAATTTCTCAGAAGACGAATAAAATGTGATAGCTAACTAAAATGCTTTGAAGCTAGAAACACTTACACTTTTGAAATCATGAAAAGCTGTTCCTAGTAACTTTATGCAGACACACAGCAGGCACTAGACATAACCCTCTAAAAAGAAACACGAAGTATGGGTTTCGGTCTCTTAAAGTGAACAGAGGACTGACCCTACAATGATGGCGACAGCCTTGCAAAAATAAAATTCTGAAGCTCTTGTCTGGAAGGTATGTGTTCCTTTCAAAGAAAGAACCAAAAAAGAGAGGGAGGGAGGCTAGGGGTGGGTGGTGAAAGTGGGGATTGTTAACACTATACTTTAAACTGCTCTCTTTGGTCTTCTCCTTGAAATATCCCTAAAATGTATTAATTTTCTACAATGTCCAAACTAAAGATAATTTGGCTTTTATTTTAACCAAATTATGGTCCTGCCACACTGCAAGGTCACACGGATGAAAAGGCTGGGCTGAGTCAGTAGTAGCTGAGCGGCCACACTGTTTCTGGCCAGTGAAAGCACAGTGAGCTGGCTGTGGGAGCACACCTTTTCAGCCCAGTCCTACAGACTCCCAGCTGTAGAAGCCTAAGTACCGAGAGCTCTTCGTTGGCCTCAATTTCCCCATCTGTGAAATGAAGAAACCCCCATGACCCTCAAAGCTGCTGTGAGGATTCAGTGAGTTAACATACATGAAAGCACCTAGTCAGCACATGGTGCTGAGGAAGGAATACTTTCTACTTCTCTGTGTGTATGTGTCCAATCTATCACCTGTCTATGTGTACTATTCGACAAGAGTAAAATCAATGTTCAGCTCTGTGTTCTGGTTTATCACTTAGAGCCTGGAACCAAAATGTTTTAATTAGCAGAATCTCTGAGTTGTGTCCCAATTATGTTGAGATGCAGACTGAAAAGAATTGGGAACAGTTTTATTTACAGGCCAGTGTTCAGATTAAGGATGTGTCAGAATATGATCACATTTATTAGGCTGGCCAAAAAGTCCATTACTTTTTTTTCCATATGATGGCTCTAGGAGTGTTTAGTTGTCTTTAACTTCATTCGAAACAATTTTGTTAGACTGTATCATGACAGCTGTGATATCAGGTTGCATTAAAAGCAAAAAAACATATAGACCTGGCTAGTATGGCTCAGTGGATTGAGTGCTAGCCTGCAAACCAAAGGGCTACCAGTTTGATTCCCAATCAGGACATGTGCCTGGGTTGCAGGCCAGGTCCCCAGTAGGAGGCACATGAGAGGCAACCACACAACGATGCATCTTTCCCTCTCTTTCTTCCTCCCTTCCTCTCTGTCTAAAAATAAATAAACAAAATCTTTTAAAGAATTTATCAAATTGGTGAATTTTTGTGCAGCCATTTTAACATTGAAGATGAAAGAAGATACACAACATTTTCAGAGTGTTATGCTTGATTATTTCAGGAAAGGTAAAAATGCAACTGAAATGCAAAAAAAAAAAAAAGATCCATGCAATATATGCAGAAGGTGCTGTGACTGATCAAATGAGTCAAAGGTGGTTTGTGAAGTTTCTTAGTACTACTGGTATCATGGCCAAGTAACTCTTTGCTGTGGGGCTGTTTTACCCATCGGAAGATATTTAGCAGCACCCTTGGCCTCTACCTACTAGAAGCCAACAGCAGGCTATGTGAGAGAACCAACATATTCAAAATACTCAAATCAATAAAGTTACTGGTGAAAATGAAAAATGTGTATTTCATAGAAAAAATTAAATGGGCTTTTTGCCCAACCTAACATAATAAATGTCCTTGTGCTTCCATTCAGGAACGCTTGCTGTCCAACGCAGGGAGCAGACTGAAACACAGGGCAGAGCACCAAGATGAGAAAAGGAAAGAAAAAATCAGGCCAAGTTCAGACACCCTGAGAAGTATCCCAGCAAACTAAGAACCCTCAAGTTCTGGAGGGTTAGATGGTGGCTTTGAAATTATTCCAAGACAAATGTTGGAAAGAGTCAAAACAGAGAAACACAAAGGAAATTGCACCTGGCCCGTGTTTATATCACACCACCCCACGCCTTTTTATGCAAGGCCCTGACAAAGGGGAATGGACTCACCAACATCTGATGGAGGGAAAAATGGTGGCTTACACTTACTTTAGGCTATGTTGCTAATAAAAATTCATTTAATAATAAATTTTTACTGCTAATAAAAGCTCAACACTACCCATCTCAAGTTCTCCTAGTTCCTAGCAGAAAGTAAGCCTTCTTTCTAAACAACATACTAGACACCATTGTTTAATATGCAATGGACTTCTCGTTTTCAGCATTTTAACCTCCCTGACAGAACTTAGCCTCTAAGCCCACAAAGCTATTCTCCCCAATGGACAGTGGCTGTCTCATTTCTTCTGCTTGAAGCACTGACAAGAAAAAAAATCCTAAAAATCTGGCTGTGCTTTCCATCTGCCTTCCTCTAGGTGAACGCTTTCGAGAAGAGTTCCTTCACTCTCCTGGATGTGGATACTGCCCAGGGTCCGTCTCTGCCCGGAAATAGGGTTGCATCAAGATCCATTTTTGTAATTTCAATGGCTATGGGGTAGTTTAGTTTCACATTAAATTCGATCAAATCTGAAGTCATCCATTTCCTCTGCCAAAATCCCAAATCGCCCATCTCAGTCGATGGCGTCACTGATCTCTATGGGTCAAGCCCAAAATGTCAATCTCTCTCTTTCTTAAAGGAAAGACACCCACCTATTTTCTTCAGTGTTACTCATGATCACTCTTTGATATACTTCCTCCAACCATCTCTATACTCACAGATGAGAATACATGCCTTTGAAAAACACCACATAAGTCTTTAAAAAGTACTTGACATTTCTGATCCCTTCTGTGTTATTTCTTGGTAATTGTTACTTTATTAGTTTTTTTAAAGCACATACCTCTTTGGGTAAAGACACTAATTTATTTCTGTCTGCATTCAAGTTGCTCAACTTCTTAAGTTTTCCAATGCTTTTAGGTAAGGTCTGTTAAAATAATATTTTTATTATTAACTTTTAACACAGCACAGTACAACTGATCTTTTCAAAAACATAAAGAACATAATTTCATCCAGTAACAGCCATAACATTTCTTCCTGAACATCAGATATTTGTAAACTGCACTCGGAGGACATGGGATGAAATGTTTTGCATTTCACTGGGAACAGAGAGACACCTGGTAAAAAGGAAATGAAGGTTCTTCAACTCAAGTGAGAATTTAATTTCTTCAAGATTCCCTCTTCCCTGCTTATACCTTTGAGAACCACACTGACATGATTGATTGGCTGCTTGTGGAAGCCCCAGTGCTGGGGCAGGGACTCATACTCTCAGCAGGCGCTGTGACACCAGGGGAGGAGAGGGGGCTGCATGGGCTGGGGTGTGGATGGAGCACAGGGTCCTACAGGAAAAGGCCAGGGCCAACATGGGGGTCTCAACACGCTCAAGGAATCCAAGGGTGAATGTTACTTTAAAATTGCTATAATTACTTTGTAAGCCTAACACCACAAACTAGGGCAGAAATTTGGTCACTTCCACACCTGCCTGAGGAGTCTGAGCTGCCTGAGGGGGATGCTGCCAGACCCCCCTGCTGATTCTGTCTTTGAATGAACCCTTGCTGTCTTTTTCTGCTTTTTCACCTACAGAGCACTACTTATCTTGATAAAGAAAGAAGGAAAAAGAAAAGGAAAAGTTGGGTAAAAAGTAAAGTGACAAAATAAAGACAGCAAAAATGAAAGTAGACTGGAGAGAGTCGGCTACGAGACCATTACGGAGGAAGAAAAGGAGACGATGAAGTGGTAATGGAGGACAGCAGCAGGCAGCGAGAAGGCAACCAGGACTCGGTGGCCCTGCTGACCTACCCCGCAGGTGGTACATGCCAAGGCCTTTACCCCAGGAAAGACAGGGAGCCTGTGTCACCCTCACCCTCAATTTCTAGGGTGGGGGGAGATGGCAGATCCAAGCCCAGCAGACACTATTCTCTGACTCCCCTCAAAAGAGCATTCCTGCCCCCAGTCCCACCCAGGCTTTCCCTGGCCGGCCATCATTTCTTCCCCTTCTCTCCCATTCTTCCCGCTTGCCAAAGAACCCAGAGAGAACGGCAGTTCCTCTGGAGGTCCTCGGACGCAGCAGCAGAGGCACTGGCAGCAGAGGCACCGGCACCTCCCTGGTGACCCTAACAGGTGTCAGTGCAGTCCCCGCACTGTGAGCGCCACAACTGGCACGCGCTCCCACGGGGGGGGGGGGGGGGCTTCAACACCATCTTCTTCACCTTTATGACATGGATTTGCTTCCCAAGTCCCCCTTTCAGAGTAACACAAGGAAATTTCCATTTAGTCCACCCACATCACAAGTAAGTAGAACCCACCCTAGTAGGTCTTTATAAATATAGAAATCACATTATCAATATTCATTTGACTGTGCAAACCACACTCACCGGGAGTCGGTTTTCCGTGAGAACTAACTCAGTGAGGCTTTCACAGTCCCCAACGGTTTCAGGCAACTGCATCAGTCTGTTCTGATCCACCTTCAGGATCGACAGTTTCTTTAGTTTTCCTGTAAAAGCATTATTTCAACTCATTAGTTACAATTGTTTTCTTAATCATCACTTTGTTATTTCCTATCTGCTGTTCTTTCTTGTTTTAAATAGTTAATTCATTTTTCCTTACCCAGGTGTTCACAATGAAACTGTATCATTCTCATTTCCACCACTAAAGGTTCGGAGTTAAAATAAATTGTTCAGAGCATCAAAAATAGCCAGCAATTAGAAGCACGTCATTTAAAAAGTCACTACCTAAAAATATCATGTCAACACTAGGAAATTTAGAGAAAAACAAAGAGCTGGCTCTTAATGATGCTTTAAAAATAAGAGATTTTTGTGTACAGAGAAGATAGACTTGTATCTTAGTCCAAGAATTCTCCTTACGCCAAAAAAAAATAATAAAGTGCAGTTTATTCTATGACTTATAAATGAAAATGACTTAGTAAAGATCCCTATATTGAAGTATTTCTACATGCCCAGAATAAAATGGTAATCTTTGAAAAGTCGCATTACAGAAAGGGTCCATTCACCCAGGGCAGGAAGATGGGCTTCCGAGTGATGCCTTCAGGCCACGCACGGAAAAGAAGAATCTGTTTACTGTAGCCTCCTCCGAGTCCCCACTGAGTGAAGAAAGTCCTGAATCTTTCAGATTCTCACTTTCACCTACCACTCAGGGGACTCGGCCTACAGAGCAGATGCCCTTTGTTATCTACTCAGACTGGCTGGCAGGCTGGCATTTTCTCCAGGATAACAAGAAAGCAGCCTCTATCTTAAATAGACATAAAACAGGAGAAAGGGAAATGTTGAAATGATTAACTCTGTGTGCCCCTACAGGGCAAAGCAGAACGAACCTTCTCAAGTCTTTATTTAGCATAGTCAATAATCTACTAACACTGTCCCCAGAGAGCTTCCACCTGTCCTGTCAGGAGACACACCAGCATTCTCTGCAGGGCACAGTGAATTGCACCTTTGATGCATCTCACCCAACAGAGGAGTCCCCTTCACAATCACTAGTAGCAAATGGTCCTGCAGCCCCACCTGGAGCACTTTTAGTGACAGGGTGTCCCTTCCTTCACCAAGCAGCCCAAACTATTTCATAACAAATGTTTCTTTTAAAGCCCTTTCTTAAATCATGGTGAGATCTGCAATCCTTTCATTTCACCATTTGTAATAGAAGACGAAATAAATCTTCAAATGCTTGAAGTCAACCATCTCATGCCTCCTATTTTTTCCCATTACAAGCAAGAAAACACCTCCAGTTCCTACAATTGCTTTCAGATGCCGCAGATGATTCTCAGGGAATATTTCTACCTCAAGTCAAAATCCCCATCAATTTTCCAACCGGCCTTAACCAAAAGGCGATGACTATATTGCTGCCGTTACCGGTTACCACTTCCGTGCTGACAAAGCAGTGGTGGTCCTGGGTCATACAGCTTCTCCGACTGCCAAAAATCTTTCAAAAAACCTCCTTCGATGTTTTGAATGAGGGTTACATAAAGGTCAAAGACAACAATCCTATGACAACTATACGGTTAAATATAGCTTCTTACACCTTCTAAGCAGCTTTGCTATGATGAAGCTGCCGTCCACACCTCTGTGTTTATTTTCTCAAACTAGACTGAATACCTTTACAGTAAAGGAAATGTCCCAACTAATTTTTTTTAAAAAAAATAGAATAGAATGGTTAATAAAAAATTATTCTCAAAGGGCTCAACTGCAGAATACCATGCTACCTTTAACAGCACTTCCCCAGGTTATGCAGTAAGGTCAAAGCTACTTCTCCTAAACTATTTAGAATGCTCAATTAGAAAAATTCTTAGTGCTTGCTCATCTACCTGAAACATATTCTATTCTTTGAGCTAATCCCTACTGAAATCATTGAGACAAGGTGTGGATGAAATGGATATGAGTCAATAATTATGAATATAATACCTATAATTGCTACCACACCAGGGTGAAGGAAATACCTGCATATAGAAAAACTTAATTGTATTAGTTTTTGCATTCCCTCTTTAAAAACATAAAGCAACAAGGAAACTAAAGGCACCCCCAGCTCCTGAGTACGGTGACCAAAGCTCAAGACAACAGCGAGCCCCTTAGCAGTTTTGTTCAATACTTACCAATGCCATCCGGAATCGTTTCCAATAAGTTCTGGGAAATGACTAAATCTGTTAATGAAGTCAAGCCACTGATTTCTTCAGGAAGTCTTTCCAACTTGTTTTCAGAGACATCTAAGCAGAGCAGGTTCTTCAAATTTCCTATTTCCTACATCAGTGACACAGAAAAAGAAATTCATGCTTAAACCTGGCACAGCACAGAGGCTTTTGCTACAGTGCTAGTTTACAGTCAAATCCTAAAGCCATCCTAAGGATGTTTCTTCTACATGTGAAGGTTAGAGTGCATTTCCAGACCCGACTCCAATGAAAACGGGAAGCTGTGTGAATCCCAGACACAGAGCCGGGAGGGACGCCAAGCCCTCCAACTTCTGGCAGGCAAGGAATCTCCACTTAACGTATGAAGAGACTGGCACCGAGAGAGAGCAGGTGACTTAAAAGTAACACAATTGGGGGGGGAAAGGCTGGAATCCAGTTCTCCAAGTCTGGACTCCACCACTTAGTAACCATATAACACTTCAGGGTGACCCTGTGATTTTCTATGTTGAGAAATCATCTACTTTTCACCTGCCGTGACAGGTTGTTGTATTTGTTACAACAAACATCAATGCAGATGCTGGCCAGAAAAACTGGGGTATACAGACCCGCTGACATATTTAACATCAAGAGAAAAGAGAAGCACACTGTTTTTAAGGAAAACAGTCTACCCAGGCATGGGACAAGTACTTGAATGAGTCTAGCAGCCTATTTAAGAGTACCTCACCTTCCAGTCACAAAAATGCATAGTTTCCCTCCTGTAACTGCTTCCACTTTTCCATTCCACTGCCACTCAATGAAATTCCCACTCTCAGTACCCTCTCACTGGGACCGTAGCTCTGACTCTTGGCCTCTCTCTACCCAGGTCTACTCGACAAACTTCGCTTCCATATATCCCACCTGGAAACACACATAGTTCTGGTCATGTAATCAAACCATGCTTCTGCTCAAAAAAAAGTCTTGTGTCTCTTCAAGTACAAATTCCTCAATCTATATTTAATTTAACCTAATTTAAATATGATGCACAGATTATCTCTTAGCAAAAACGCATTTTATGACTTGCCCCTGAGGAAATCGGAGGAATCAGTCTACATTTCTACTGATTTCATGCCAGACCTCTGAGGTTGTCCTACTATTTTCATTAATCCCTTTTAATATGCCATTGTATCCTTTTCTTTCTGTCATCAATAAACACAAAAATAATTCTGACTACTTGAGACTGTCTGATATGGTTAGTACTGATTTAATAGACATTTTAACAAAGAAGATATTTATTTTTTAAAGCATATTTTATTGATTATACTATTATAGTTGTCTCACATTTCCCCTCCCGTTTATTCCCCTCCACCCTGTGCCCCCCTCCCACCAGCATTCCCCTCCTTAGTTCATGTCCATGGGTAATGCATATAAGTTCCCTGGCTTCTCCATGTCCTATACTATTCTTAACATTCCCCCTGTCTATTTTGTGCCTACCAATTATACTCCTTATTCCCTGTACCTTTTCCCCCATTCTACCCCTTCCCCCTCCTTGCTGATAACCCTCCATGTGATCTCCATTTCTGTGATTCTGTTCCTGTTCTAGTTGTTTGCTTAGTTTGTTTTTTGTTTTTGTTTTGCTTAGGTTCAGTTGCTGATAGTTGTGAGTTTGTTATTTCAGTGTTCGAATTTTTTATCTTTTTCTTAAATAAGTCCCTTTAACGTTTCATATAATAAGGGCTTGGTGATGATGAACTCCTTGAATTTGATCTTATCTGAGAAGTACTTTATCTGCCCTTCCATTCTAAATGAAAGCTTTGCTTGATAGAGCAATCTTGGATGTAGGTCTTTGGATTTCATGACTTGGAATACTTCTTTCCAGCCCCTTCTTGCCTGTAAGGTCTCTTTTGAGAAATCAGCTGACAGTCTGATGGGAACTGCTTTGTAGGTGACTGTCCCCTTATCTCTTGCTGCTTCTAGAATTCTCTAAACAATATCTTTGCTGTATAGAGTAATCTGGGATGTATGTCCTTGCCTTTCATGACTTCGAATACTTCCTTCTAGTCCCTTCTTGCTGGCAAAGTTTCTTTTGAGAAAGCAGCTGACAGTCTTATGGGAACTCCTGTGTAGGTAACTGTTTCCTTTTCTCTTGCTACTTTTAAGATCCTCTCCTTATCCTTAATCTTTAATAATGTAATTATGATGTGCCTTGGTGTGTTTCTCCTTGGGTCCAACTTCTTTGGGACTCTCTGAGCTTCCTGGACTTCCTGAAAGTCTATTTCCTTCACCAGACTGGGGATGTTCTCCTTCATTATGTTTTCAAATTAGTTTTCAATTTCTTGCTCTTCCTCTTCTTCTGGCACCCCTATAATTTGGATGATGAAACGTTTAAAGCTGTCCCAGAGATTCCTAAGCCTCTCTTCATTTTTTTTTAATTCCTGTGTCCTCATTCTGTTCTGGTTGAATGTTAATTTCTTCCTTTTTTTCTAAATCGTTTATTTGAATCCCAGTTTCCTTTCCTTCACTGTTGGTTCCTTGTATATTTTCCTTTATTTCACTTTGCACAGCCTTCACTTTCTCTTTTATTTTGCGTTCACACTCAACCATTTCTGTGAGCATCTTGATTACCAGTGTTTTGAACTCTGCATCTGATATGTTGGCTATCTCTTCATCACTTGGTTCTATTTTTGGAGCTTTGATCTGTTCTGTCATTTGGGCCATATTTATTTTTCTTGATGCATTGCGAGGGGCAGAGCCTTAGGTATTTGCCACAGCAGGGCTACCCATTTCTCTACGTTGTGGTGCTGTATGTCAGCGTGGGGTCCGAGAAACAACAATGCTGCTTGCTTGGCTCTGGGCCAGCTTTTAATCAATCCCCCACTTCCCACAAGCAAATTGGGCCCTTCCGGTGCTGATTCCCAGGTTGGTGGGTTTGTGTACGTTCTAGAACCCTGTAGATCTCTCTAACCAACTCTCCTGTGAGGCTGTAAGTTTCTCCCACCACCACAGCCTTCACTAGTTTTTACCACTAGAGGTTTTGAGGCTTTATTGCCCCACACTGGAACCCTGGGTTGTGCAGTCTGTCTCACTCCCCAGTTGCTCCTCCTGTTTACCAGCACACAAATGTAGGACCACCTGGTCCACCAGCCAACATGTTTAAATAACACAATCACTGGTATTTTAATGTCTTTGTGTTTAGATGTGGCACTGTGCACATAATCATTTATGCACATCTGTACGCAATTATATTCTCCCCTATCATGTCTAATAACTGATATTTTATTACTTTCCTGACAGCTTCCTGGGTTTTTTTGTCATCCTTTGTCCCTGAAGCAACTAGAATTCTCTCAATCAGGATTTCTCATATTTTTCTACAGCACCCTAAGTATTAATCAAATCCTCACCCACATCACAAATTCAGCCAAGACCTCAGACAGAATCGAGTTAGTTCCTAATTCCCTCAGCGGTAGGTGATGTCATGGAAATCCCAGTGCTCTCCCTACAACAAGTAAATCTGTACTGGGGAACTCCTTTCTAGTGCCAAGACCGCCCTGCGTTCATGCAGGATTCCCCACCTAGAGTGCATGGCCCGTCACGGCTGGCTGTCGCTGCTGAGTAGAGGCAGCATCACAATTGCCTTCAAATAGCACCGAGACCATCATGAAATCTACCCTGATTTTTAAGACTGGCTATACTATATACCAAAGAATAAAATTCAGTATATTAGAAAAAATAAGAGGAAAATGTCCATTTGTTACTGTTTATTTGTTTGCTTGCTTAAGTTTTTCTCTCTCAACTAACCAGAAGGCAGGCCTGCTTACTATGATACAAGATGACAATGTATTCAGAAGTCTATACAAGACTTCATTTTATTTGGAACACAGTTCTTATACTTGGTAACACTAGAAAACACCTGAACACCCTGATGTTCCAGCTATAGCAACAATTACAAGGCAAAATGTGATCAAAATTATGCCAAAAGCCACATCGCAAAGAGTGACAGAAATGTATACCATCAGAATCAGGGGTCCTGGGGAGAATTCTGGTCAAGACGGAGGCATAGGTAGACACACTCAACCTCCCTGGACAATGCTAAAAAGAATCACAAATAACCTCAAAACAAAAAACACCCAGAACTGCCATAAAATCAAATTGTATGGAAGTCCAACAACCACTGACTTAAAGAAGCCATATTCATCCAGAGGGGTAGGAGGGGAAAGACAAGGAGCCAGGGAGGGGAGAACGTGGTGCCCCGGCAGCAAGGCAGGGGCGGTCAGAGGAATGGACAGTCCCACATTCACGTGTGATACAGAAAAGTTGGGAAGGATACCTGGGGAGCAAGTAATCCCAGCTCCAGGCCAGACCACGCAGCCCAGGGTTCCAGCACCAGAAAAATAAAGCTTCATAACTTGTGGCTATGAAAACCAGTGAAGGTTGGGGTGGCAGAGGAAACCGCCAGTCTCTCAGGAGAGTCTGTTTAAAGGGCCTACATGGTGCTAGAATGGACACAAACCCACCCACTCTGGGAACCAACACCACGGCAATAGCTACGGGGATGCCAGCCACACACAGGAAGTGGGTGAAATGACTGGAAATAGGATGAGTGCCAAATGAGCCTCCAGCAGCCAGGCAGCAGCACTGTCCCCTCTTGGACCCCTCCCTCACATACAGAGCCACAAGGCAGTGAAGCTGGTTGCCTTGCCCTGCCAGATACCTAAGGTTCCACCCCATACAACTTAACCAATGCGCTAAAACAGGGAGTCAAACCACCTCTACTTAATACACAGAAACAAACACAGGGAGGCTGCCAAGCTGAAGAGACAAAGAAATATGGCCCAAATGAAAGAGACCAAAACCCTAGAAAAAGAACTAAATGAAACAAACATAGCCAACCTATCAGATGCAGAGTTCGAAACACTTGTGATAAGGATGCTCAGAGAACTCACTGAGTACCACAAAAGCATAAAAGAACAGGAGGAAGTTACAGTAGTAAGTGAAATAAAGAAAAATCCAAAGGGAACCAACAGTGCAGGGAAGGAAGCCAGGAACAAAAAGAAGAAATAAACTGTCAACCACAACAGAATAAAGAAATAAAAAATAAAAATAAAAAAACAAGGAGAGAATAAGAAAACTCTGGGATATCTGCAAAAATGCCAATATCTGAATCAGATGCCAGAAGGAGAAGTGGAAGAGCAAGAAACTGAAAACTTATTTGAAAAAAAATCATGAAGGAGCCCTGGCTGGTTTAGCTCAGTGAATTGAGTGCCAGCCTGGAAACACAAAGGTTGCTGGTTGGATTCACATGCCTGGGTTGCAGGCCAGGTTCCCAGTCGGGGGTGCTCGAGAGGCAACCACACATTGATGTTTCTCTCCCTCTCTTTCTCCCTTACTTCCTCTCCGTCTAACAATAAAATAAATAAAATCTTTTTAAAAAAAGAAAAAATAATGAAGTAAAACTTCCCCAATCTGGCCAAGGAAATAGACATACAAGTCCAAGAAGCACTCAGTCCCAAATAAGCTGGACCCAAACAGGACCACACCAAGACATCATAATTAAAATGCCAGCTCATTGCTATGCATCTATTCACTCTCAGCCCCGAGCTCAATTAGGACTTCCGCCAAGATGGAGGTGTAGGTGGAAGCATTGTACCTCCTCGTACAACCAAGTTTAAAAACAACAAAGTTTTAGCAACAAAAACGCAGCCAAACCACAGAAAACTTAACTATCCAGAAGTCTGACAACAACTAACCCTTCAGCCAAACTAGTAAGAGGGGCAGAGCCAGCAGTAGAGTGGGATTGGGCAGGAAAGATCCACCAGACCAACCGGGCGTACGACCCAGGCACCAGGCACGCCGGCAGCCATAGGCGGATCCCAGGTGTGGAGTAGTGGGAGGACCCACTGAGGGCACAAGGTGGTGGACCCTCTAAGGGCTGACCACAGTCACACATTCACGCGCAGATAAACAGTGAAGGAACGAGCAGTGAGACAGACCATGCAGGGCCCAGTGGCAGGAAGCAGCAGAGGGGACCGCTATTGTCCCACTCTGACCCCACCCCCACATACAGAGTCACAAACCAGCGACCTGGGTGCCCCCCCCCCCGTGAACTCCTAAGGCTCCACTCCTTATATGTAACAGGCACAAACAGATAAAAACAGGGCTCAAGAACAACTCAGAGCCCCAGAGCCAATAAATCTAAGCGAGGAAGAAATAGCCAAATTTTCAGATGCACAGTTCAAAACACTGGTGATCAGGATGCTCACAAAACTGGTTGATTTTAGTCACAAATTAGAGGAACATATGAAGGCTAAATTAATTGAAATGAAGGGAAATACACAGGAAACCAATAGTAATGGAAAGGAAACTGGGACTCAAATCAAAGGAGTGGACCAGAAAGAGGAAAAAAATGATCAAACAGAAAAGGATGAAGAAACAAGAATTCAAAAAAATGAGGAAAGGCTTAGGAACCTTCAGGACATCTTTAAACATTCCAACATCCGAATTATAGGGGTACCAGAAGGGGAAGAGGAACAGCCACGAGTGGAAACCTTATTGGAACAAATAATAAAGGAGAACTTCCCCATTCTGGCAAAGGAAATAGACTTCCAGGAAATCCAGGAAGCTCAGAGAGTCCCAAAGAAGCTGGACCCAAGAAGGAACACACCAAGGCACATCATCATTACATTAGCCAAGATTAAAATGAAGGAGAGAATTCTAGAAGCAGCAAGAGATAAGGGGACAGTCACCTACAAAGCAGTTCCCATCAGACTGTCAGCTGATTTCTCAAAAGGGATCTTACTGGCAAGAAGGGGCTGGAAAGAAGTATTCCAAGTCATGAAATCCAAAGACCTACATCCAAGATTGCTCTATCCAGCAAAGCTTTCATTCAGAATGGAAGGGCAGATAAAGTACTTCTCAGATAAGATCAAATTCAAGGAGTTCATCATCACCAAGCCCTTATTATATGAAATGTTAAAGGAACTTATCTAAGAAAAAGAAGATAAAAAAGATGAACAGTGAAAGGACAGCAAACTCACAGTTATTAAGAATCACACCTAAAACAAAAGCAAACTAAGAGGACAGCTAGATCAGGAGCAGAACCAGAGAAATGAAGATCACATGGAGGGTTAACAACAGGGGAGTGGGAGAAGGAGAAGAGGGGAGATGGTACAGAAAATAAGTAGCATAGATGGTAGGTAGAAAATAGATAGGGGGAGGGCAATATTAGTATGGGAAATATAGAATCTAAAGAACTTGAGACACGTGGTCATAAACTAAAGGGGGGGAATGGTGAGGGAGGGGGTGTGCAGGGTGGAGGGGAATGAAGGGGGGAAATAGAACAACTGTAATAGCATAATCAATAAAATATATTTAAAAAAATAAATAAAATGCCAAAGGTTAAAAATAATGAGAGAATCTTAAAAGCAGCAACAGAAAAGGAGAGGTACCTACAAAGGAGTTCCCATAAGACTGTCAGCTGACTGTCATAAGACCTCAGAAGAAACCTTACAGGCAAGAAGTATTCAAAGTGATGAAAAGCAAGGACCATTTATAATCTACATTACTCTATCCAGCAAAGTTATCATTTACAATTGAAGGACAGATAAAGTGCTTCCCACACAAGGTAAAGCTAAAGGAGTTCATCATCACCAAGCCATTATTACATGAAATGTTAAAGGGACTTATTTAAGAAAAAGAAGAAAATCAAAAGTATGAACATTAAAATGATAACAAACACAACCATCAACAACTGAATCTAAAAAACAAAAATAAAAACAGGAACAAAATAAGCAAAAAACTAAAACAAGACCAGAGTCATAAATATGAAGCTCACATGGAGAATTATCAGCAGGGAGGACGAGGCAGGAGAATGAGAGAAAAGGTACAGGGAATAAGAAGTATAATTGGTAGGTACAAAATAGACAGGGGGAGGTTAAGAAAAGTACAGGAAATGGAGCAGCCAAAGAACTTACATGCATGACGCATGGACATGAACTAAGGCAGGGAGTGTTACTGGAGGGAAGCGGGTCCCCGGCAGAGGAAGGCAAAGGGGGAAAAATTGGGACAACTGTAATAGCATAATTAATAAAATACACTAAAAAAAAATCAGGGGTCAAGGTAATTTATAAATTTGCTGATCTTGAAGTAAACCATATGGGTAGCAAAGATTACGACTTCACAAACTAAAGGATATATTTACTATCTTTAGAATAGTGAATTGAGGCTTTCAGTTTTCCTATGGCCACACAGCATGATGAATGCTCGACATATTTTTGGTTGACAAGATCCATTTAATAGAAAAATCTCAGTAGACACATGAGGGTAGTGGTGTCTACTGTTTCATGTTTTGGGAGAGAAAACGGGAAATTACCACTTACCTGAGGTAATTCTGACAGTTGATTTCCATCCAACCAGAGGTCCTTCAGATGTAAGAGAGCTCCGATAGATTCTGGCTAAAACAAACAAAAATAATAATGTTACGGTAACAAAAATCCAACTTGTAGTCTTCTATTAAGAAAGACAGAATACTATTTCCATGGTTAGTTATTGGGTATCACAGAGGATGTTTGTTGGAATCCCTCCAATATCCAGCCCCCTTCCTAAAAGCACCAACACCCGTCGAGAATACCAGTCGTTTCCAGTTACACTCATCATCTCTGCTCCTGACCCTCCACCCCCCGAATCACGGGTCTTAATCCATGTGAACTGCAGCACACTCATTAACGATGCCGAGCTACATGTACGGAAATACTGGTTTGTACGCATCCCTACTGATCTCCTTCAAGATATTTTGTGTTTATAACTTAAGGAAAAAGTTAAATTCAAACCACTCTTCAATATGGACTTACCAAATTATATATTTCATTGTTTCCTAAATCAAGTTCTTCTAGTCTCCGTAGCTGGGTAAGAGAGCTATTAAAAAAAAAAAAAAACTGCTCTTAGAGAATACTTAGAAATGCCAAGCAATGTATATTCCTCACTAGTTTCCAAAAATAAGATTAATTAGGATTGTATTAATAGTGCATAGGAAGAACCATTAAGAGAAGGCTGGCATCTCCCAAACTTTCCATGAGACATAGAATGTCTTTTTGACAAAATATTGTAGTACATTTTTTTAATGCTTGAAGAAATTCATTTTATACAATATCCCCTCTTTTGTATCAAAATTAGAATTTGATACAAAATTCCCCCAGAGACTCACTCAGGAAGATATGTAAGAAGATTCTCTCTCAGTTCCAGTGAAGCCAGGTTATAAAGACTAGGAGTGAACAGAAGAAAAAGGTATAAGGAAAATTCCTAAGATTCTTCCCACTCCCCTTCCACATAACACACACTCTGAAGTACAATTCTTGATAAAACCTGCATATCACTTCCCAGGAAAAAACTTGCACCACCATCCCACCCCTACTCTCATTAAAAACAACATAATCTTCACCTCCCAGATATTAATTTTAAAAGAAAAAGCACATGGTATCATCACTGTAAGGCACCCAATTATCTCGTTCATTTGATATGTGAAAATAACTCACAAGTAGTCACTGAAAGAGTACGACTCCCACAACCAAGACAGAAGCAGTGTAACATGTGCTCCTACTAAACTTCAAAAAGTGAAAAATTTACTGTTACCATAAAAAAGCAGTAACACCTTTAATGTCACGGAGCTTAGAGTTCCTCCAAACACCAGGGAAAGACCACTCCTGTTTGAAAGTGGTGGGCACCTCAAGCCAGAGCCCAAATGCTCTACTTAGACCATAAACTCACAGAGCAAGTGGCAGGAGCTCTATGGAAATAACTGCCATTTAAATGCATCAGGGAAAGTGCAATAACATACCTCACATGATGCCTGGATCACACGCCTGACTCAATAAATGTAGCTGTAGTGATGTTGCTTTTATTTCTATTAAACCCCTGAATGGTACTCTCTTCAGCAGATTCTATTGCCTCTTCAATGTAATCTATGCCTATTAGAAGGACCGTGAAAGGAGACAGATGTCCTCCCCAGACACTGATTAACTGGGTGGCAATTCTGAATCACCAGAAACCTCAGCATCCCAAGTGATGTCAGCACTGGCACAGAGAAGACGACTGATTTGCCTATTACTCCAACAGGCAGTGTACTAAGCTCTGTACCGATTGAAAACTCAAGTTTTTGCTAATATCACCATAGTAACATCCAGATTTGGAGAATTTCTGTGTGTCAGCACACAGAACACAGGAGTCAGGCATTATCCTAACACTCTAATCTCCCTTAATCCTCTATTCTCCTTTCAACATACAAACCAGAATCACAGGTACTAACAAAGCTGGTTTCAAAACATTGGAAAATGTAAGCTTGACTGCATGAACAGCATATTTACATACTTAAAAAGCCCATTTGCTTTAAAATGTATTTGAACTATACTATGACATGCACAAATTCTGTATCTCCTCCAATTTTAGAAAACTGAAAAATAGTTTTCACAATTAAAGCAAATAAATGAAACTCTTTAGACTGTATTATTTCTGAAAAATAAAAATCCCTGCTAATGAATAATTATGACTTTAATAACATTCTCCAAATAAAATGTAACCAGGTGGAAAGCTGGAGCTACCTAGGTCAACTTTATCTGGGCCAAGTTTTACACCAAAGAAATAACAATTGCTTCCAAAAGCAATCAGTTGATAAGGGTAATAAGTAATATTTGAAAAGTCATTGTAAAAGTAAAGATTTCAAAACAAAGGGCTTTGTTTTCAGTTTTAACTTTTCATGTCACCCCTAGCCAATTTTATTGGGAGGTAGTACTCATTTGGCTACTTTCACAATATTTTAAAACTCACTGGCAGAAATGTCATTTTATACATTCATTATTTTCACACCTATTGTGACACACTAAAGACATCCACTAATACAAGGAGCAAGAAGTTCTCCTTTGCTTCAAACAAGGAGTAAAGTTCTCCTTTCCTCAGTGGGCCTCATTAAAGGCACGTTAAAAAGCAGCTTCACGGGCCTGGGAGCCCCCTGCCTCAAACAGCAGCCTGCAGCTGGGGGACAGCTGCCTGCCACCTCTGGCAGGAGGCGCTGAGCGGGGCTCCTCACACACACCATCCCGTAATTGGTAACGATCCAGCACTAGGATGGCGGGATTAGGAAAGTGAGGCTTTGTGTGAGGTCCATTAGAAAGTGCCAAAGCCACAGTTCAAATCTGGAGGAAAGTCAAAACTGCAGCCTCGTGCTTCACTGCCCTGTGGCAACTGCGGGCACTCTAGTCTCTGGGACTCTCAGAATACATCTTACCTTCTTAACCACGGCAAGGACGGTGGAATTTCTGTTGGTTTATGTACTTTTAAAAATACAATACACATTTTTAAATTATCTTTAAATATTGTCTGGAAGGTTAAAGGCATAGGCTATAGTAACTAAAAGCAAATAATGCTTGAGTAAAAACACTGCAAAAATGCCAACACATTTGTGGACGTATGTAACTCAACAGAATGTCACATTACATTAAATGCACAGTTCCCACTCCTGCACATTAACATCCAAATATAACATCCTCTTCAGTAAGAAGAGTCTGACTACAAAACCTCTTGGTTTCTATTGTTTTTGGATAGTAGGAGAAAGGTGAATGTGCAGGTGTTACAAGAAGTATCATTTTGGTACCCTTTCCAAACTTGAAAATTAATTACATAAAATAATAGCCTTTCTGAGGCAATGCTCCCCCATAATTGTAAACTATTCGAAATGAAGAACTAGAACATCTAATCATATACCAGGGACCCATGGATGAAAAGTGCCACTGTGAAAGAGCATGTTGCTTCTCAAAGGCAAGATGCCAGATGCTTGAGCTCAAATCCTGGGCTGCCCCTCATGAACTAGCTGGATTGGCTTGGCTGACATGCTCCACCACTGTATCTCAATTTCCCCTAGAATGAATATAATCAAATCTACTATAGTAAGTAGGGCATGCATATTCTCCAGTCACGTTTACAGAGACAGCTTTGTGTCTCATTTCCTTGAGACAGCCTCTGTTCCTAAGCAGTCAGGTACCTCACAAGGGCATGTACTTGAGTCAGGGTCTTCTAGAAGATTGCTAAAAGATACTATTAATCACAGAAGTCATCCCCACTACAAAAACTTCTCAAAGAACAAGCCCTGCAGACAGTGAGCCACTGGCATTGGCCAGCTGTTAACTAACCATATATTGTCCATAATTGGTGACCAGTGGGAGGGACAAGGAAGAGAAAGCAGAGGAACAGCTTTGACTACAGATTCCCACCTCCCATATAGCCCAAACCTCAGGTATAATACGGACCAGTCATTCCCAGTTCAGAGAATCATTTTAACTGATTCTAAAATAAAAGCAAGGGTTCAGTGCTCATCAGTTCTTGCTTAGGATAGTTTCAGAACAAATGCAGAATTCTACCAGACCATTCTAAAATGTGGTTCTCCAAACTGTTCTAGAACCAGCTGATATAAAATGGGATCTGCCTGAATGTAGGTTTAGACAGAAACATAAATTAAAAAATGAATCAGTAAATGAATGAATGAATGAATGATCTCCCTTCCTAGTCTTTCGGAATATAGTATCTTCAACTGAGACTTCAGTACAGTGCCCCACTTCCCCTGGCAAACAAAGCAGCCCAGTCAGTTCAATACAAGTATCTTTGCACTTTTTAGAGCACCTAATAAAGAACCCAGTGCTGAGAGGTGTTAGACTGGGGGATGTGAACCCAATTCTGTCTACTTCAGAAGCCCAGAGAAACAAGAAAACCCAAACTCCGCATGCATTTAGCAGCCACTTCAGGTACAACACGACACTGTATGGACAAAGAAAAGTGATAAGTATTTCTAACACTTTTACAAGTGTGATGAATATTAGACACTTGAAGTATAATATGAGAATTACTGATCTTTAATATTCCCACTAATAACAGCATCAGCAGCTTACGACACAACACATTGTTGTAGGTGCTTTACAAGAATTAACTTTATGGACAAGAAAACTAAGGCACACAGAGGGAACCTGAACAAGGTCTCACAACTGGTGAGTGGCAAAGCCAGGACTCTCTAAGGAATCTGCGTTTTTATTTTTATTTTTATTTTTTATCCTCACCCGAGAACATTTCTTTTCATTGCTTTTAAAGAAAATGGGAGAGCAGAAGCAGCAAGAGAGAAAAAAAGAGAGACAGAGAAACATCAATGTGAAAGAAACACGGATTGGCTGCTTGGTGTACGCACCCCGACCAGGGGTTAAACCTGAAACCTGGGTATATGCCCATGTCCCTTTGGTCTACGAGACAACGCTCCAACCAACTGAGCCACGTGGGCATGGGCCAGGAAAGAAATCTGCATTTTTAATCACTATCTTCTCCAATCTTTATGTCAACTTTGTGATTAGGTAATACATCAATATTTATATAAAGCAAAATATTCGGTAATAAGTTTTCCTCCCATCTTTGTCCCCATCTATCTGGTATTCCACCACCGAGACCCTTCCCACAGGAAATCACATTTTTGTTAGTTACACCTGCATTCACCCAAGAGTTTTCTTTGATGTAAAGACAAGCAGGCATGAATATACAGTCTCATTCTCCTCCTCTTCACATGAAAGGTAGCATCGTATACATGCCTCACACTTTGCTTTCCTCCCTTTACAGATTTGTCTCACTTACCTGTACATACCAGTATTTTTCTTAAAATTGCATAAAATCTCACCATCTACACTCACCTGAATGTTTCTAAACACTCCCCTATTAACAGCTGTTTTACCCTCTGATTTTAACTTCTGGCCAATTAAATATGTACACAGTGTTGTTGGCATGACCTCATCCTCCTCCCACAAAAAGACATGATTTTCTTCTCTCACCATCACTCCCACCTTCACTCCCACCTTCTCTCCCACCAGGTGGGGTTAAAACAAAGCCTAACAAGCAAGCCCTGCAGGAAAAGTGTCAAAGCCTTTCTGCTAAGCACACTAACGCTTAAAGTTTTACACAGTTCATGATGGCGGGGACAAAAGTAACACTCTTTTGTAAGTCAGAATGTAGATCAACTGTATTTTTAGGGTTCTATTTCAGGGACTGGGTGAGTGGTTACTGTAAAGAATTTACATCTGTTCTCTACTATTTTAAAAAAAATGCTTTTTAATCCTCTTGGATTTTTTTTTCCATTTTGGTGGCCAAAATCATTAAGTAAAAAATAAAACAAATTAAGGTAGCCCAAGAAAACAAATGGCAGTACACTATAAAGCCATTAAAATATAAACTCTACACAATTTATGGCCATGATATTTGGGGGAAACAATATTGATGGAGATAGGGGGAATTGTTTAAGCACTCACTGATTTCTGCTTTTTAGATATGAAATTATTATTTAAGAAATCTCAGGTTGTATATTTCCCATGGTGCCTCTGTTCCAAATATTTTTCTAAAAATTTTATTTGTTTTTGAAACAACACACATTTTATAGAAACTCCAAGGCCTCACGAGACGGCATTAAACATGTAACAGTTTTCAAAAAGGAGACGTATTCCTCCTAGGCAGCAGGCACTAATACATCATGGGCAAGCAGCCCTGGAGGAGGCCTTATGAGCAGGAGCCACGTGGCTCGCTGAGTTTAAACCCACTAAAATTAAGGTCACCATCCCCTAGGGTGGCAGGCACAAAGTCAGACCCACGTGCTCTACTTCCATCTGCCAGAGAACCCAGGGCTATCCACTGGCTCTACTTCTATTAGCAAACTGTCATAATTAAATGTTTGTTGGAAATAACCACTTAGTGACTGACAATTATGTTTTGGGTACTACGCCTGTCCATTATGTATACTTCTTCTCCTTTAAAAAATGCTGTTTTTTTAAGAAAAAATTTTCAATTAGACAAAGATGTTTAGATATATTTAGGTTATATAGAAGGTTTTGTACCCTCCTAACCTTCACTCCCACTCCACATCACCTGAACGTTTTGGAGGCTTTGGCTCTGTGTACCTGTCTGGTCACCATGTGTGAGTAACTGAGACAAAATGACAAAGCATTACCCGTAAGGCTGCACCACAGTTTTTCCAGTGAGAACAAACTCGGTCGGTTTCCCAGGTAAAGTGTCGTCCTCCAGCGGCGCCAGGCTGCAGTATCCCTGAGGCCCATCCTTTCATTCATTGAGCTCTAGGTCACATAGTATAAAACTCACCTTTTAATGGACGCAACTCAATGGTTTTTAGTACATGCCAAAGACTGTGCAAACAGAACCACTACCAAATTCCAGAAAATTTTCATCATCCGAAAATAAACTTCCTGCCTCTCAGAAGTCACTCCTTATACTGCCCCTCCCCTGCTCCCCAGCTGCTGCCAACCACTAGTCTAATTTCTGTCTCTAAGGGTTTGCTTACATTGGGCAAGTCACATAAATGAAAACATACAATATGTGGCCTTTTCTGCCTGGTTTCTTTTACTTAGCATGTTTTCAAGGTTCATCTGTGTTGTAGCATGTATCAGTACCTCATTACTTTTTATAGATGAATAAAACTCCATTATATGGAAAGACCACACCATAGTTTATCAGTTCATCGACTGATAAAAATCTGGGTTGTTTTCACCTTTTGGGTAATTATTAACAATTACTAGGAACACGTGTGCATAAGCTTTTGCACAGACACATTTTCAATCCTCTTGGGTATATACAGCTAGGAGTGAAACTGCTGGGTCACACGGTAACTATGCTCAATGTCTGGAGGAAGACCTGCCCCCTCAAACAGGGGCCCATCACCTTACATTCGCACCAGCAGCATGTCAGGGCTTCAGTTCCTCCACATCCTCACCGTCGTTTGTTTTCATTCATTGTTTTGATTGCAGTCACCCAGTGGGTGTACAGTGGTATAAGATTGTGATTTTGCCCTTATGAGATGTGATTTTCAAATATTTTCTCCCACCTGTAGCTTGTCTTTTCACCTTCTTGATGGTGTCCTCTGATGCACAAAAGTCTTTAATTTTGCTAAAGTCCAATTTATCCATTTTTCTGGGCTTTTGGTGTTATATGTAAGAAACCAAGGCCTAATTCAACGTCATGAAGATTTACCCCTCTGTTTTCTTATGAGAGTTTTAGCTCTTACATTTCAGTCTTTGCTCCATGTAGAGTTATTTTTTGTATGTAAAGTAGGAGTGTAACTTCATTCTATGTGGATGGATATTCAGTTGCCCCAACAGCATTCAAAAAGAAGGTTTTCCTCAATGAATTATTTTATTTAGTACTCTTAAAATTAGTTCACCATAAATGCGAGGGCTTATTTTTAAATTTCCAATTGTATTCCACTGATCTGTGCATCTGCCCTTATGCCAGAACCACAGTCTTGATTATTGTAGCTTTGTAGTTAAGTTTTAATATTTGAAGTGTGAGTCCTCCACTTGGCTGTTCTTCCTTAAGATTGCATTAGCAATTCTGGATCTGTGATATTTCAATATGATGTTTTAAAATAATTTTTAATTTTTTTAAGATTTTATTTATCTTTAAAGGGGAAGGAAAGAAGACAGGGAGAGAAACATCAATGTATGGTTGCCTCTCGTGCATCCCCTGCTGGGAACTGGCCTACAACCCAGGCATGTGCCCTGACTGGGAATGGAACCGCGATCCTCTGGTTCGCAGGCCCACGCTCAATCCACTAAGCTACACCAGCCAGGGCTCAATATGAATTTTAAGATCAACAAATGAATTCCGGAGAAGAAGCCCAATAGGATTTTAATAGGACAGAGTTGATTCTGTAGATCAACTTGGGAAGTACCACTATCTTCATAATATAAAGTCTTCCAATCTGTAAACAAAAGGTATCTTCCCATTTATTAAGGTCTTCTTTAACTTCAACAATCTTTTATAATTTGCTGTGTATCTATTATACACTTCTATTCAATGTATTCCTAAGTATTTTATTATTTTTGGTGTTTCATAAATTAAAATTTTTATTAATTTCTTGATTGTTCAAAGCTAGTATATAGAAAGACAGCTAATTTTTGTGTATTAATCTTATATACTATAATCTTTTAAAAATATATTCTTTATTGATTGAGTTCTATCATATTTTTCTCCCCTTTACTCCCCTTCGCCCTGCACCCTGTACCACCAGCATCCCCACCCTCCTTAGTTTATGTCCATGAGTCATGCATGTAAATTCTTTGGCTTCTCCATCCATTTCCTCTACTATTCTTAACTTCTGCCTGTCTATTTTGTACCTACCAATTATGCTTCTTATTCCCTGTATTTTTTCCCCCATTCTAACCCTCCTCCTCCTTGCTGATAAACCTCCATATGATCTCCATTTCTGTGACTCTGTTCCTGTTCTAGTTGTTTGTTTAGTTTGTTTTTAGTTTTTGTTTTGCTTAGGTTCAGTTGTTGATAGTTGTGAGTTTGTTGTCATTTTAGTGTTCGGATTTTTGATCATCTTTTTCTTAGATAAGCCCATTGCATATAATAAGGACTTGGTGAACTCCTTTGATGATGTCCTCCTTTAAGGACTTGATGATGAACTCCTTTAACTTGACCTTGTCTGGGAAGCACTTTATCTCCCTTTCATTCCAAATGATAGCTTTGCTAGATAGTTAGCTTGGATGGAAGTCCTTGCCTTTCATGACTTTGAATACTTCTTTCAAGCTTCTTCTTGCCTGCAAGGTTTTTTTTTGAGGAAGCAGCTGACAGCCCTATGGGAACTGTCTCCTTTTGTCTTGCTGCTTTTAAGATTCTCTCATCTTTTATCTTGGCTAAAATAATTATGATGTGCCTTCGTATGTGCTTCCTTGGGTCCAACTTCTTTGGGACTCTCTGAGCTTCCTCGACTTCCTGGAAGTCTATTTCCTTTGCCAGACTGGGCATGTTCTCCTTCATTATGTTTTCAAAAACGTTTTCAATTTCTTGCTCTTCCTCTTCTCTTTCTGGCTCCCCTATGATTCAGATGTTGGAATGTTTAAAGTTGTCCCAGAGGTTCCTAAGCCTCTCCTCACTTTCTTGAACTCCTGTTTCCTCATTCTGTTCCGGCTGAAAGTGTATTTCTTTCTTCTGCTCCAAACCACTGATTTGAGTCCCCATTTCCTTCCTTTCACTGTTGTTCCCTGATCATTTTCCTTTATTTCACTTTGCATAGCCTTCCCTTTTTCCTCTATTTTTTGACCATACTCAACCACTTCTGTGAGTATCCTGATTAGTAGGTGTTTTGAACCCTGCATATGATAGGTTGGCTATCTCTTCATCACTTAGTTCTATTTTTGGAGCGTTGATGTGTTTTTTCATTTGGGCCATATTTTTTTCTCAGACTACCTGTTACATTGTAAGGGTAGAGCCTTAGGTATTCACCAGGGTAGGGCAAATGAGGTCACTACATTGCGGTGCTATATGTGGGACAGGGGTCAGAGACAGAACAGTGCTGCTTGCTTGGCTCTGGGCCAGCTTTCAGTCACTTCCCCCATTACCCACAAGCACACTGGGTCCTTCTGGTGCTGATTCCCAGGTGGGTGGCCTTTTGTACATTGCTAGACCCTGTGGGTTTCTCCAATGAACTCTCCTGTGAGATTTGCAGATTCTACTACCACCGTAACCCCCACAAGTTTTTAAAGTCAGAGGTTTTGATGCTTTATTTCCCTGAGCTGGAACCCCGGGTTGCATGGTCCATCTCGCTCCCCAGTTCTTCCTCCTGGTTTATCGGCACACAAATGTGGAGCCACCCAGTCCAGCCACGACTATACTGTGCATCTTCTCCACCCTGGCTGCCTGTCTCTGACTCTCCTACCAGTCTAGATAACTGCTTCTTCTTTAAGTCCTTGGTTGTCAGACTTCCACACAGTTCCATTTTCTGGCAGTTCTGATTGTTTTCTGTTTTTAAATTTACTGTGGTCTTTCTTTTGGTTGTGCCAGAATGCAAAGTGCATCTACGTACGCCTCCATCTTGGCCCTAAGTCTCTGAACCTATATACTGTAATCTTGCTAAATTCATTTATTAGCTCTAATAGTCTTTGTGAATTCTTTAAAATTCTCTATATACAGATCACATCCATCTGTAGGCCAACTCATTTTTAAAAAGTAAAAAAAAAAATGTAGTGTGTGATTTACTTGAGTAGAAATTAATACAACTGACCTCAAGAAAAATATTTTCAGTATTAAAATGCTGTTTGGAAGATTAATTTTTCTCACATTTTGTCAATACCTGAAAACTTCCCAAAGTAAAATTTTCCTTCCTGACTTTAAGTGAAATCTTCCAACTTTTTTTAGTGATAGTGCTATAAAAAGCCATTGTTCACTAGGTACTGTTTCCAAGGGCATATCTGAAAAATCCATTGTATTCCATTTTCCTAGAGCCTATCAAAACTTGGAATTTGATAGGCTACTACTCTAAGAGCCTATCAAATGCTTCCCTCCTCTTCAACTGCTGCCCTTCCATGCTAACTGGAATCTTCAGTGAGATGTGATGCCTGTCCAGAAAAAGTCCAACCATTCTTAATGTAACAAGAAAGGTTTGCACCACATTAATATAACCTGACAGCCAAGGAGAATGGAATGAAATGCACATGTGTGAACAATGACAACTTCACTGTACTAGTCAGTGGGGGGTGGTAGATGATGTTGAGTGAGCATGTGCACTGTCTGGTCATGGAATTCAAAATGACTGAGCAAGCAGAGTAGTGAATCTGCATCAAACTTCGTGTTACTCTCAAACATTCCTCTGCGGAAACTATTTGATGATCTAGAAGGCCACAGCTATGGGCAACTGATGATTGGCAGCTTTATCACAAGAGTGTGCCTGCCTATGCATCATGTCTCGTGCAGTTTTTGGTGAAACATCAAATCACCCAGGTGACTCAGCCCCTCTGCAACCCAAATTTGGCACCCTGCAACTTCTGGCTTTTCCCAAAACCAAAATCACCTTTGAACGGGAAGAGATTTTAGACAGACCATCAATGAGATTCATGAAAATACAACAGGGCACCTGATGGTGACTGGGAGAACTGAGTGAGGTCCCAAGGTGCCTACTTTGAAGGGGACCGAGGCATCATTGTCCCATGTACAATGTTTCTTGTATCTTCTTCAATAAATGCCTCTATTTTGTATAGTGCGTGGCTGGATACTTTCTGGACAAACCATATGTACCTCCCAACTTTTTCTAAAAGAGATTTAAAGAAGTCTTTAAAGAGTACAAATATGTAAATCATTTCATGAAATAGAAAATTAGGGACATGGGAGGGAGGAAGAAACTAATGTACACACTGTGAAACAATAGGAAGCAAAGAAAATGCAGTTTTCTTCAAGGAAAAAGTGAAGTTTAAATTCAAGCTCTACCACCTGCCAGGAACACAGACCTGGGCAGATTACTGATCCTCCTTTCACAAACAAAGCTAATTCAGCTCGGGGTGGTTAATGCTAACCTGTGAGTACGGGTATTGTAATGGGACTCTATGAGCCTAACAGAGCACCCCACCCCACTGTAAATGCCAGGAACATCTGTCTCCCCAATGCCTTACTTCCCTTCACCACACGGAATTAGTACAGCTGCTCTCACTCATCAGTGAAGTTAGTATTGAGCTTTCTGCAACATAAGCAGAAAAGGAAGTGTGATAAATGTCCAGAACTGTTACTAAAAGGAATAAGTTCACCAGTTCTTTTAGTGAGCTATTTTTCCCCTAAAAATATATACTTTTAAAATCTCTCCCTAATCACTCCTCATGTTAGGGGAAATTAACCAATCTTAACAAAGAGTAATCATTCTTTATTAGAAGGTTTTAGAGCAAACAAAAGCAGTTTATTTCATGGCTGTTTCTTTATGTGAACTTTTTACACAAACTGAGTGTACAGCACTGACACAGAAAAGCGACTACGTGGGAAGAGGCTAATGTGGTCCTAGTAAAAAGCTTCTGCAACTCAACTGGATTACTTACGGTGGCAGTTAGAAGGCGGCAGGGTGTAGGAGGTAACACAGTGTGCTTTGTCATACATACTCGCTCAGTATGTCAGAGCAACACCAGGTTCAGTACAAACACAAAGAGTTTAACTGAGACCCCCACAGTTTCAGGGTACAAGGTGATCCAGGTGCAGACACTAATTATACATATGCACAAGCACTGAGCAATGAGACTCCCATGTACGAAGGACTAAGGTGCTTATTAAGTGGGAAGTAAAGGGTATATAGTCAGGGAACCTGTGAATTTGTAATCTATTTCACCTCTTCCAGTCACTGGAGAAGGACTGACAAAAGAGGTAGACCTTTCAATCATTAAGTAAGAAAAATATGTCAGTTTGGAAAGAGAAGGCAGGTAAAAAAATTTTAAACTCACTAACATGAAAGGATCTGAAGCTTTCTGCTGGGTTTGAGCAGAGCTCAGCCCAGTAAAAATGGCATTGCAGTAAGAAACCCCATAATGAATCTGCTACAATAAATAAGTATTGGGTTGGCCAAAAAGTCTGTCACCTTTTTTTCCATAGAAGGAAAGACACACTTTTCATTTCCACCAAAAATTTTATTGATTTGGATATTCTGAGTGTGTTGGTTATCTCCTACCTCCTCCGCTATTGGCTTCTAGTGGGTAGAGGTATGAGTGCTGCTAAACATCTTCCAATGCAGAAGACAGCCCACAGCAAAAAGATATTTGGCCAAAATGTCAGTAGTACCGAAAAGCTTCGCAAACCACTTTTGACATGTTCAATCAGTCACAGCACCTTCTCCATACACTACACAAATCTTTTTTTGTATTTCAGTTGAAATTTTTACCTTTCTTGAAATAATAAAGCATAGTATGCTGAAAATGTTGCATATTTTCTCCCATATTCACTATTAAAAGGACTGCACAGAAATTCACCAATTTTGATAAGTATTTTTTTAGTGCAACTGTTATGACAGCTGTCACAATACAATCTAACAAAATTGTTTCAAATTAAGTTAAAGACAACTAAGCACTACTATAGCCATCATACAGGAAAAAAAAAAAAAGTAACAGACTTTTTGGGCTACCCAGTACTGTTAAGTGTCTGAAACAGCAGTCTCAAAACTTAACTTGAAAAATATTTGCAACAGACTTATTTTAAGCAATTATTATATGCAACACCAAAACAAAAGAAAATGTTAAGCTAATGACAGAGCTATGCTGATGCAAAGAGGATTCGGCAGGGACCACCTCCCAGAGCACCAGTTCTCACTCCCTATAATGCCCTGGAGAGACTTCAGTGGCATCCCTGGGCCCAACAAGGCAGAGATTGAGAACCACTGGCTGGGAGCTTAACTGTCTCCCAAATGTTGTATTGTAGAATGGTGGTCCCTATGCATTTAAGAGAATACCTTCAAAATCCTTTTATTTATTTAAATAAATAGCCCTGACCAGTGTGGCTCAGTTGCTTGGGAGTCAACCCTATAAGCCAACAAGCTGTTGGTCCGATTCTCAGTCAGGGCACATGCCAGGGTTGCAGGTTTGGTCCCCGGGTCAGGTCATGTACAAGAGGCAACCAAATGATCAATTGATGTTTCTCTCCCTCTCTCCAAAAATAGATAAATAAAATCTTTAAAATAATTGTAAAATCCACTGAAGGTGAGTTAGGCTTCTCACTCAAGGTTAAACATCACCTTTACTTTGAAGGACTGAGTAAGGTATTAAGGTGCTACCACACAAAAAAAAAGAATAAGCAAATTTGGGATACTTTAATCTTAGTAAAAGAAAAATGTGAGATTTTGCATGAGGTAGCCAGTATACTTCTGTGTGGTTCAAAGGATGTTCATGACCAATCCTCATGTCATTACAAGTATTACAGAGATTCCACTATTTGAAAGATCTGCTTTATCAAAGTAACCACACTAATGGTTAGCTGTCATGTAGCCATATGATGAAGGATGGGAACACAATGCTTTGCAGTGGAATGAAAGCAGAGCAACGAGCGTGATGCCTGGTTTCTTCCCATACACTAACTGATTACATGCACGCCCAAGTATTCACAGTAGTTTATTCAAGGGAGCAACAAGTATGGCTACTGTGCACTAATGCGTCCAGAGAAGCTTCACAAGCTGACCAGAGCCCCACAGAGAATCTTACATTTGAGAGAGACAGCACACTCAAGGTCTGTCTGACACCACAGGAAGTAACTGGCTCAAGTAGTTCAGGTTCATGTTAGATAAGCACTACATTCCTTTCGAGGACATACTATCATTACACACTGGGTTTTCAGCAACTGCTGAGATAAAAGGCAGTTGCCAGGGGAAAAATCAACACAGAACAGGAAATGAGTTGTAGTTTGAGACACTAAGCAGTGCCCAACAGTACCAACATCCCATAGTAAATAATTGGGGATATGTAAAAATGAAATAAGAACATTCTTTCAACTTGAGTGTGTTGCTTTCTCAAACAGCCACTAGGCTTTAGGACAAAAATATTATCAAGTTGTTTGGATCTAACTACTTAATAAACGGAACTAGCAGGTATTGCCAGGGGCAGTAAGAAGAAGTTACTGAACCCCAAAGGGCGCCCTGGGAACCAACTGTTCTATGGTAGTGTCAGGTAAAGTAGTAGGAAAACATGGGACTCAAACCAGGAGAGCCGTACTCCCGGTCCAACTCCGCCATCACTCTTCAGATTAAATGACTGTGGGCAAATCAAACACACGACGGGACACATGCTTCCTGGTGCCCCAGCTTCCGGGTACTGCAAGTCTGTCCCCACACAAAGGTGAGCCTCTCTTCGGGCTGCACCCCTGCCCATCCTGAGGGTGCCCGAGTCCCTCAGAAATCCATACTTTCCTGGTTAATGCCATGTACTCTGCTAGGAGGCAAGAAGAGAAACAGAGGTCCTGGTTCACGGATGCTCGAAAGAAGTACACTGAGGTGGCTGGCTCACTTGACCAAATAAGCAATGTTAATTTATACAAAAGCCTCCACTACAGAATCCACAAAGATAACAAGTATCAATCACTTAAGTGGTCATTTCTTGTCTTTTTCTTTTTTAATATATACATTTATTTTATAAAGATTTTATTTTTAGAGAGGGGAAGGGAGGGAGAAAAACACCAATGTGTGGTTGACTCTCATGCACCCCCTACTGGGCACGTGGCCCACAACCCAGGCCTGTGCCCTGACTGGGAATCCAACGAGCAGCCCTTTGGTTCACCAGCCAGCACTCAATCCACTGAGCCACACCACTCAGGGCCTTCTTCTTTTTTTCTAACTGAATTGGGGTGACACTGGTCCACAAAATCATAGAGGTTTCAAGTGTACAACTCAGTAAAACAGAAATCTGCACACTACAGCATGTGGCCATGGCCTCCTTCTACCCCATTTCCTACTGGCCTTTTCCCACCGCCACCCACTCACACCCCCCTTTCCCTCTGGCCATCACCACAGTGTTGTCAGTGTCTAGGTCTTATATATGTTTGATTTTTTGCTTAATCCCTTCATCTTCTTTCATTCAGCCCCTCAACTGTTTTTTTTTTATTTTTTGGAATATCAAATACTGGTGCCTTGTTCCCAAAACCAAACTATCTGTGAGATGTTGTTTAGTTTGGTTAATAATAGCACTAAGAAACCATTTGGGAATGAATCCTTTGGGAAACTGAAAAAATCTATGCCATGAAAAAAGTTAAGTTTCAAATAATGATTTGCTTAAGTGCAGCATACTAGAGATTTTTCTCAACAATTCACCATTTCAACATTCAAGTATCTTTTCAACACGATCTAGGAAACCAGCGGTGCCCAATCTTCTCCAAAGAAGAGACTGTTCTTTGATTGTTTCTTTTCTAAAAAATATATTTTATTGATTATGCTATTACAGTTGCCCCATTTCCCCCAACCCTGCACACCCCTCCCACCCACACAGACAGGATATTAACTTTAACAGGATAAATCTTAAATCCAACAGGTAGAAATCATAAAGTATTTTGCTATGGCAACAAAAATTATTAAAAAACAGGAATAGACCTGGCTGGTGTAGCTCAGTGGATTGAGCGGGGGCCTGCAAACCACACGATCGCAGTTCGATTCCCAGTCAGGGCACATGCCTGGGTTGCAGGCTGGTTCCCTGCAGGCCAGTTCCCAGCAGGGGATGCACAAAAGGCAACCATACATTGATGTTTCTCTCCCTCTCTCCTTCCCCCCTTCCCCTCTAAAGATAAATAAATAAAATCTTTAAAAAAAAACAAAACAGGAATAGAAAACTACTTCCCATTTAATTTCACAAATTACCCTAATAAAAGTCAGTTGATTCAATTATATCTGACTTTCCCTTGCCATCCATATTCTTTTTTTTAAATCCTCACCTAAATATATGCTTATTGATTTTAGAGTGAGGAGGGTGGGGAGTGAGAGACAGGAAGAAAAAGTAGTGATACGAGAGAGAAACATCAGTTGCCTCCCACACACACCCCAACCAGGGACAAAACCCATAACCTAGGTATGTGCCTGGACCAGGAATCGAACCCACAACCTTTTGGTTTATGGGAAAACGCTCCAAACAACTTAGCCACCCAGCCAGGGCTGCCCCATGTTCTTGCGTCCTGGGTGATTGCTCACCACACGGTCCAGGCTCAAAATGGAATTTTATTTTGGAAACAATCCGTATACAAAAGGATGTAACAGTAATGCAAGTTGATTAAGTCTCAAATCAAAACAAAAAAACCAAACACCCACTACTACTCTTATTACTGGTAGAAAATACAGAAACACGAGAAATCCTGGGCATTGACAAAAATAGGTACAGATATCATCAGAAAAAATGAGGTTAAAATCGGATTAAAATATTATAATTTATTGTAAAATCATTATGAAATATTTTCCACTGAAATAATGCAGTGGGGAATCAAAGGAGCACCCTGGTTTAATAAGAATATATTTTCTCTCAAAACATTAAACCTGTTACAAAAGACACGAACTGGGAAAGAAGGGCAGTGATAGGCCAGGAAAGAATGGGAGGAAAGGTACAAAGGAACTGCATTCCAGAGACCCTGAGGGGCACAGCAGGGGCGGCGTCAGTCTGGGTGTTTAAATGACTAATACCAGGTGGGTCCAAAGTAGATTTACAGTTGTGAATACACAAACAAGAGTTTACTCTTGTATTATTATTTATTATTATTTATATTATTTTCCATACAAATAACTGTAAATCTACCTTTGCCCCACCCAGTATGAAGGAATGTAGAAGTATGAAGGTAGCTGTGCTGCAGCACACCTACCAAGGTGTTTTTTCCCACTGCTCAAAACCGGTTGTGAACTCATCAATTTTGATGCCTTTTTTCCATTTAAATTACTTTACTGTTGTTCAATTACAGTTGTCTGTATTTCCTTCCACCCCTCCAAACCTACCTCCTTCCCTTGCTTCCACCCTCCCCCATGTGTCCATGTGTCCTTTATAGTAGCTCCTGAAAACCCTTCTCCCCACTGTCCCTTCCCCACTCCCCTCTGGCTATTGTTAGATTGTCCTAATTTCAATGACTCTGATTATATTTTGTTTGCTTTTTTCTTTTGTTGATTATGTTCCTGCTAAAGGTGAGATCATATGGTATTTGTCCCTCACCACCTGGCTTATTTCACTCAGCATAATGCTCTCCAATGCCTTTTAGTGCTTCTGCCATTTTGGTTTCACCTCTTCCACATCAGCAAAATGTTTCCTTTCAAGGACTTTTTCACCCAGGGAAACACAACAAAAGTTGCTTGGGGCAAGATCAAGACTGGGTGAATAGGGAGGATGGGGCCTGTACACTAGTAAACCACCCATCATGAAACAGGTCAATGCACCGAGTCTTCAAAAACAAAAACCCACCGAAGCCGCATGCAGCCTCTCACAACAATGCCAGCTGGTGCACTGATACGAATGGGTTCCTAGAACACTCACCTAGCAGAAGTAGCCCACAGTGCAAGGGGTATGCCCTCCAGAAGATAATTCTAGTTTTGGGGGAGTCCCCCTCATATATTAGAAACATATGAAACTTGACACAGGAAAAGTAAGTGTAAGTGCATGACATCCACAGTAAAACACTGCTATTTCCACTGCAGCTGATACCATAAACTGAGGAGTACTTGGGGCTTATCTCATTCCCCTCCGGAGAGCTAAAGAGCACAATGTTTAATCAGCATGACTACTGTCACAGTGGTAAAGCATCGGTATGCACCTCGAAAACACAGGCATGCTGGCTGAAACTCGGTCAGCCAGGCGTCTTCTGTCTACACAGAAGAGAAAGGAGGGGGCAAAATTGACTGTTCAGAACTCCTGTACACCTCTAGAAAGAGAAACTTTGCAGAACAGACATCTGCCAGATACACTGTCGTCCTCAAAAACCAAGCTTCTGTTTTGTCTTAGAATTCGTCCAGGACAGGTGAACACAAAGGAGAGCCTTCAGGACACTAGGGAATGCGGGTCCACCAGGTCAGGGGGGCCGCCGCGGCTTTCACCAGCCTGATTTAACCCAAAGTACGTCCTAGAGGCATGGAAAAGGTCTGCTAAGATAATTCAATTAATTCATCTCCAGAAACACAGAACACAACATTTACTCAGCAGCATATACATCTCCCTCCAAGGAGTTTACTTCTCGCCAGGGCTGTGCCCTCTCCGACCTCTGGGCCAGCACGGTGGAAACACGCCCGCCACATTCCACCCCTCTCCGATTCCATGCCTGCTTGGCACACACACCATCCTCACTCCCTAACCTCAGGTCGACAGCGCGCAAACACAGCAGGCACAGCCGTCGTTTAGGGGCACGTCCCCTATGTTTTCCAGTGGAGTTTCATTGGCTCCCTTCCCTAACATGGCTTAAAATTATCCAGAGTGGTAGTCTCTAACAGTATTTACTCACCACCTACATAACACACGGTGCTTTGTGTAAATACTTTGGAATCCCATCAGTATGAAGAGAACTTCCAAACAAATTAGGGTTTTCACTAGTAACAGGTAGCAGCATCCTTTTTAATCATTAAAATTTAGGGGCAATCGGTTGTAAAAACAGAGGAGGTGATTTTTTTTGAGATTTTATTTATTTATCTTTAGAGGGGAAGGAAAGGAGAGAAGGAGAAAAACATCAATGTGTGGTTGCCTCTCATGCGCCCCCTGCTGGGAACCGGCCTTTAACCCAGGCATGTGCCCTGACTGGGAATCGAACCGCGATCCTCTGGTTCACACTCAATCCACTGAGCCACACCAGCCAGGGCTCGCTATGATCTTTTTTAAGGGTGATGGTAAAGACTGAGTAAATGGCTTTCTGAGCTAAAAAAAAAATCAGAATTTAAAAGGCAAGGAGGGCGTAAAGGATGATGACCTAGGCACCCTTTTGTTCTGATACACACAAACTTACTTGCCAATATTTTCAGGTAGGGATTGCAATGAGATGTCATTTACAGAAAGACATGTCAAGTTCTGTAGTTCAGGAAAGCTTTCTGGTAATCTAAAACAAACAAAAACTGTTGTTAATTGGAAAATAAAATATAAATACAGTGTATACTAAACATAATTCTAGTGATTTCGTCTATATGCTAATTGAAATAACCTCCTAAAAACTGCATTACACATACCATGTCTGCCTTGTCTTCTGTATGTGAGACACATATAAGGAAAAAAACAACACACAAGTGCAGGGGCACAACACGTACTTGTTGACGGGTGATCCAGAGATGATCACCGGAGAAAACATGCAAGCTTTAAGAATAAAGGGGGAGAGTGTGTGACTGATGAGTGCTCTACGAAAAAAAATGATAATCACTGCAGCTAAAAGTGAAGACTTTATTGATAAGCGGAAAATAAAGAGAAATTTTAGCCCACACAATTATAATAAAACACATGACAGCTTCTCAATGTTTTTTCACATACTTTATAATATCCAGAGCAAAGCTATGAATCACTCATAAATGATCAGCTGATGACCAAATGCTACTTTCTTGTTAGTTTTCTTTTAATTTGACTTAAGATGTCATTCACTCGAGATAATTATATGTTTCTCTATGTTCTACACAAAAGAATTTTTCATACTTTCCTTAAACTATACTGACTAGCAAGGTTTCAAAATAAATTATTTAAAAACTTACAAAGAAAGTTTACTTTAAATACTTCTATGGTTACCAGAATTTAGGGAGGAAAAAAACCTAACTGGAGGCAAAAGATCTCACTGTATCTAAAATGCTGAGGGCCCTCATACAGGAATCTAATGCCACAACACATCACTCACAATGGTGGTGGGCAGGCGGAGCACTTCCTGCTTCAGTGATAGTATCTAGATTAGAATCTTACACTTTTTTCCCCTCCTTCCACCTTAGTTTTTTGGAAAACTAAAAACTAAATTACTGTTTGACATTTAATATAGATTAATTCCAAACTTCAAAACGAACCCCAGGCCCTGCAAGATGAAAGTTTTAACTGAATTTTTATAATCACTGAACTACAGTCTTATTGATGGCTTTTACAAAGCTGAATCCTCTTCCATAGTATAATAGCAGTAAAATTTTTTATCTAAAAATGTTATTTATTTCAGTTAAAATGGCACAACTTATCTTTTTTGCCTGAGTTTTTACCAGAATCTATACCATTTTATAATTTTTAAAAATAACTAAAATGACCCCAAACATAAGAAAATGTATTTTTAAATGGATGATTTGTTTTTTACTGGCTGTGAACATTAGGAGCCAAACTAGTATGATGTATTGAGGAAGCAGACTTAAGTTTAGGAGAACGGAATTCTGGTCTGAGATGCCATTGGGAGGCTACATGATCTCAAAAGGTCATTTAAATTATTTGACCCTCAGTTTCTTCAGCCATAAGATATGTAGACGAGCTAAGTAATTTTTAAAATCCTTTCAACTCATGAATATTGTCTTAATTCTTAAAACAGCACACCTGCCAAATCCTACCAAACATGAAGCTAAGGTGAAACCCAGTAAATCCTCATACCATGTGGGTGTGTTCTACAGGAGACAGTTTTAAGGTAATGGTAAAATTCTATGTCAGCACGTTAGAAAAGGACAGCTAAAGATGTAGAAAAGGGGATTCAGCAATGTAATGGTTAAAAAAACTCAAGGGCAGCATGATGAATATTTCCCAGTTGCCTAACTCTACTAACGGTGTTAAGGACAAATAGCTTAGTTGAGTTCAACAAACATTTACTGAACGCTTACTCCATTCCAGAAATTATAGTAGGGCTGGAGATACACCAACAAATAGTAGAGGACCACAAGTTAGCTTTCTCAGTCTCATCCAGAGTCTTGGTCCAAGAAAGAAAACAAATGTAAATTTCAAGTATATGAAATAAGTACGCACAGAAGACTATGGAAGACCAGGGGAGGAGGGGACCATAGATTAATCAAGACATGTGATGCTCGAGCCGTACCTTAGAGAGGGTAAAATGGTTGGCATCACCCAAAAGAGAGAAGCATGAAATGAATAACCTATGAGCACTTTGTTACAGCAGAGCATGATGCCTGCCACAGGCAACTGAGGGCAATGAAGGGGGACAGACAGACAAGGTCAGAGGGGGTGGGGGAGACAGCACAGCACATTGGGGAGCTCAGACTTTATGTTAGAGGAGCAGAAGCCACTGTAGCGTTTGAAGAATAGGAAAAACTGTATGGAAGATGATTAAGGAAGAGGACAAGACTTGGGGACAGTGATGAGTTAGAAGCTACTAGGTTAGAGCTTAGTAGATTATTTTTCATAAAAATAAATGCTATTAGTAACTTAATCACTGGATTCAAAAGAGGAAAGCCAGAAATATTTTTAAAAACATATATACTTTTTAAAAATAAGCAGAAATGAAAAAAAATTAAACAGGACATTCCCCAACACTTCATATGCTAAAAAGTCCCAATCAATTTTGAAATGGGTGAGACAAATCCCAAATTTTAATTGAAACTTGAAATCTTGATATTCCTATATCCTTAAAAAAAAAGAGGAGAGGAAGACAGGAGGAGAGAAGGGAAGGGGGAATAGTAGGGCAAAGGTGGACTCAGTAGTAAAAGGGTGACAGGTGGCTTTATTTGGAGAAATAAACCGAAAGAAACCCTCACAGCTATTGCTAAAGTATGAAAATAATGGGGTCAGTAGAGTTGTTTTCTTTACTTTCTTTCTTTTTTTAAAATAAGTTAGAGGAAAGATGAGATACTAAATGTGCTTCATTCCTGGAGTGGAAAAAACCTCTCTAACAGGACTTCTCCTTAGATACCTATGGAGTAAGTTCTATGGGAGTTTAGAACTCTGTCTCATCCCTCAGACAAAAGGGGTCAAAAGAGAATTCATGAACTACTCCAATTCTTCATATTGCTTCAGAAATGCACTCCTCACTTCTGTTTTGTACACTCCAGTGGGCCTCACCCAATCCTCCAACATCTTTTCAATATTCCCTCGATGGCACAATTGTACCTTTCACTGTAGAGAGTGCTATTTAAAAGTAAAAAGCTGTGAAGGTCAACCATCCTTAAAGACAGTAATCCACCTAGGCACCTCTAAGACAACCTGTTTGTGTTTTTTGCTTGGCTCTCAAAAAGACATCCTTAGTACAACAGACAGAAAAGCAAACAGAAAGTTTACCTGGTCAGTGGGTTTCCGCTGAAGTCAGCTATCTGTAGTGCTTTACAGAATGAGATGCTTTCTGGAATTTCAGGAATATCTGTGGGAGTTTAAAAAAAAAAAACACAAGCTACCATTTACCACCGCTGTTAACAGTTTTCATCATCCTCAAGATGGACCACAGTCATATGAGAATATATGAAAATCATGACCTCTATTCAAATATGACATTAATTTCTACAGTTTTCCTACATTTATTTTATATTTGCTTTCCTACTAGAGGACAATGTGCTTTGTAATAGAACCGCATTAAAGAAAACAGTAAAAATAATACAAAACACCAAGTCCCATCACCCTGTCAAGTATCACTAATGGCATTCTGTCTGATTCCCATTAGCGTTTTTTCCCTTTTCATATCACTATATCAGTACCAAGGATTCTGAAGTAGGCATTTTAAAATTAATAGACTTTCTTCTGGTTTTAAACGTAATTTGTAAAACAAACAAAAGCCCAAAGAAAAAAATAAAAACTGCCACATTCCCATCACCCAGAGATACTTTACTCTGATGTATTATTGCTGTAGTTGCCAGTCAAACATACACATACGCAGAGTATGTGTGTATAAATAAATTATATTTCAAAATACTAGGTTTGTACTTATTTGTCATTTTCAGTTTACATTATTCTACAAACTGTTTCCATCATTATTTTTCCACATAGTTTGCCATTCTTAACAACAGAAGAGCCCAAAACATATAATTTCATACTTCATTTAAGTATTGGACATGTATGTTGTTTCCAAGTTCCTGATATTATAATTGCATTATGTCCATTTCTGATTATTTCTTTAGGCTAAGCTCCCAGAAGTGTAATTACTGTGCCAAAGGCATTAACATCTCTATAGCACTTAATAAATATTGTTAAATTGCTTTGGGAGGGGGGCAAGTTAAATATATTTATAATTCTATTAGCTTGTACAAAGTACCCAATTCACCATCTCTCCCCTCCCCTCTCTCTCTCTCTTACATTTTAAAAACTACCAAAATTACTGGTAAAACAGTCTGGCAACATTTTATTTTGTTTTATATTCCTTTTATTACTAATGAGGTTGAGTTTTTCCCCCCATATTTAATAGTAACTAAATATGGATTGATTTTGAAATGACCAAAATTGTTTATTTTAATTCCACTTTCTCGTGGTACGAAACCTAAGGTTATAGCTTTTAGGCTTTAAAAGTTTAGTTCACAGCATTTAATTTCAAGAATACATTTATCCTGGACACATCAGCATTAAGAAAGGGCCAACACAGAAAGGGTTCGCCTAGTCCCATGCGGTTTCTTCCACCAGCCTGACAGACGCAAGCTAAGCCAAAACATACCTAAAATTTCTAAACTGGGGGTGGCAGGGAGAAGGGAGAAATAAAAGGAAAAAATGGAAACCCTGGTCCGAAAACCACAAATTAATCAGAGGCTACATAAAAGCTTTTGGTTCAAATTTAAAAGCCGAAAACGTTTAAACGGGTGGCAGCATTCCCCTCACGCTATTCTCTGCCTTGCGTGGCCATACAAGGTAGTGAAGAACGAACACCACAACCCTACTTTCCGAAGTATGATAGAAATATCTACAGAGCTCACCCACAGTTGAGTATGGAATAGAGTTTTAAGACACAAAGATTTGTGGGCCCAGAGGTACAAATACAGTGGCAGATCCTTTTGCATACATTTCCTTATTTAACCTCAACATAAATTATTTTAATTTATAAATAACTGTACAAAATGGACACTGAGGCTCAGAAAGATGAAGTGACTTGCCCTTCATTACAGGCCTATTTCACTGAGTGCTGGCCCTCCCACACTGAAGAATGCATGAACATACCTGAACCCCTTACAAGATGAGCACCACTATCTACCCAGGCAAGCGAGGCAACAACATGCCATGGCCTGCCTTGATCTGAACGGTGCACTCCATGACAGTCCCTCCTCCGCCACTACTTCAGGCCCTTATGAGCAGTCTTTTGTTGAGACTGAGAAAAGAGGAGTAAATGCTGTACCCGTCACCTCGCAAGTGCCAGGGAAGAAGAGCAAGTGGGACATTAAAATACAAATTTTACAGCAGCTTCCTGCTCTAGCCAAGAAAAAGATCAAGGAAACAAAGAAAGAAGACAGGTACATCAGTCAGGTAGACCTGAATATTTCTCAGAGCGTCAGAAACATCACTGAAACTTGGGAGCAAGGCCCTATCCAGGGAACACAGGAATGCCGGCTCTAAGAAACTGGCTGGCGCTGGTCTGGCATTTGCGGATCTGAGGATAACGAAAGCAACTACCAGAGAACACTCAGTCCAGACAGAGCTGACCAAGAGGTTTGGTTTGACAGGGAAGAAAGGCATTCCCTCCTTACACTCATCTGTTTACATACATAGAAAGATGAGCAGATCAGCGAACAGAAGATAGGTCTCCTGAACAAAGACCATTTCTTTCACTAAATGCATGTTCCTACTTTGACCCCTCCAAAAATGCATTTGTCTATAAAAAATAAGAGGTTTAGACAAGAAAGGTAGTAGTATGGTTTAATGAGTCCTGATTACTGTTTGCTTTAGGCTACTAAAGGTATCAGCATAGACAACTAATGAAGGGGAATAGCTATTCGTCCTTAAACACACAGCTAAAATGTCACATCCTCAAGGATTCCTTAGTGGGGGCCCAATATTAAGTTGGATTTCCTGCTCTCAGTTCCTTGGGCTTCACCTTTATGAGAGCTATTTCAGTTTTAGTTAAATAACTGATGATGGTCAATCTCCCTTACTGAACTCTAGGCTCACTGAGAAGAAAGACTATGTTGTCTCCGAGGCTACCTCCCAAAGCTGACATAGTACTAAGTATAAAGCAGTCCATAGGTGCTGAGTGAGTGAGTGAGTGAGTGAGTGAGTGAATGAATGAACGAATGAGCGAGGAACTAACATTTCTAAGCCTCTGCAAAGACAATCCCTCATAAAATATCCTTACAGGGTAGGTATTTTACCAAAAAGAAAACTGCTTAGTCTAAGATCTCTTACAAGAGAAAGTATAAAGCTTACACATTATTGCCAGCTGAAATCCTTTTTTAATGATTTCCAAATGTTTTGCTCAGGACAAACTGAGAATTAAGACTAAATATATAAAAAAGTAATATAGATCTACAAGTTATATATACTTATATATCTTATGTACAATTTACATGTTTTAATATGTATAATTTATATATGTATCACTTTCTCAATGAAGCCTAAGCTGACCACCTATCACATTTAAAAAAATTATAATTTGAATCCTTTCTTCTGCAGCCTCCTACCCCAATTCCAAATCCTTTTCATATTCTCTATTTTCCCTAGCCATCTTTTCCTTTCCACTTACTATTACCAACCTAGTTCAGGCCCCATTCACCAGGATGACTCCAATATCCTCTTAAATGATCTCTTCCTGTATCTGATCTGACCTCCACCAAATCCAAACAGCCATAAGAGCAACCACTTTTCTATTAGGTTTGTGATCTTGGGCAAATGACTTAACTCACTTATACCTTAATTTCCTTACCTGACAAATGGATCATTGATGGACACTTTTATGTAACTCCAGCATATCATATCTCAAGTGCTTCAGAAGTTCAAAGAAGAGAATAAATTAGCCAAAGGGCAGGTATGCTTTGAACCAAATAAGAGCAAACGGAGAAGTATAGGCATGAATATGACATTGGATACAAAGTGAGGAGAGGGTCTGCCTGAACTTCAGGATATAAATATGGGAGTATCTGGAGAGAAGGCCGGAAACAAAGCCAATTACCAAAAGCCAGACTGAGTTGTTTACAATTAATTTGCTGCACACAACAGACCAGACCAGGCAGCTTTGACTCTAGAAACGTTATAAGAAAGAAGTGAACCAGGACAGGGTTGCTGTCAGCTCACTGAAAAGTCAGGGAAATGAAGGCCTTGGAGGCAGGTTCAGGGGGTTAGCCTGGATCAGCTGCCACTGCCCACTGCTCCCCTGTTGCAAGTTGTGTGGGTCCCTCAGTTTAGGAGATGCACAGCTGTGAGGGAAGAAAAGGGGGAAGGGAAAGACTCACGCATGCTCCCAGAAGAGAGTGTGCACTGGGACCTTCGGTTTTGTTTTGTTTTTTTAAAACTTTGAAAGGCTGGGAGTTTGGGGGGGTGGAGTCTTAGGGGAGTATCTCAGTAGAACAGTCATCAGTTTTCCAAGTGTCTCCCTTCAGGGTCCTGGTCTCCGCTGACTGGTCAGTGCCAGTGCAGGGGATCATTAGTCACTGCAGCCGGCCCTGGTGCCACCTGCCTGGTTTTGCTGCTCTTCTGGGCCTGGACCCAAAATACAGCTGAGGCCTAGTCTCTCTAGGGAGGAAACGCAAAGGGGTCTAAACTGCATGACCCGCGAGATGCAGGGAAAGGACGGCCACCCTGGGGGTGAGGACTGGCACCGCTTTCACCGACTGCTAGGCCCCTGGAGCTTTCCGCCCTGGTGACCTTCTGTATCGGCTGTGAACTGCCTGTGCAGTTCGCTCAGCTCTCCGTCTCAGGTTCCCATTCCTCTTGCCGAGGATGTGCCTCGCGTCTTACTCTCCTGCCTCAAAACTTCTACATAAGGTAAAACAAAAAAATCATATTTTTCATTAATTCAAACTGGCTTTGTCTCATGTGTGTACATGAATAAAAGCATGAAATTTGACACTTATAAGATGTCTGAGAATGACTGTAAAATTAAGTAATGTCTTCCTTATAACTTTCCTAAGATAACCTTCAATTCAGATCCACTCTACGCTATCATTATTTTTTAATCAAAATTACTTTAAATGAGATGTAGTTATACTTTAAAAATATAGTATAGTATATATTAAAATGTATATATTTTTAAAGATTTTTATTTATTTATCTTTAGAGGGGAAGGGAAGGAGAGAGGGAGAGAAATATCAATGTGCGGTTGCCTCTCATGCGTCCCCTGCTGGGAACTGGCCTGCAACCCAGGCATGTGCCCTGACTGGGAATCAAACAGCGATCCTTTGGTTCGCAGGCCCGCACTCAGTCCACAGAGCTACACCAGCCAGGGCCAAAATGTAGTATATTTTTAAATGCTAAAATACAGTATAGTACATATTAAAAATTAAAATACCAGATCTGTAGTTTACCAATATGACCATTACTATAGCTGGCATACAGGAAAGTAGATAATCAGGCCTAAACTCTATCAGTTCAAAAATCTTTTTCAACACCACCAGAGAGTCAACAATCCTGACTCCATTACCCCAAGAATATTGCTTTCACCACAGATACTATAACTGAAAAGTGATTTAAAAAAACATTCTCTGCCCTGACTGGCATAGCTCAGTGGATTGAGAGCAGGCTGTGAACCAAAGGGTCGCCAGTTCAATTCCCAGTCAGGACACATGCCTGGGTTGCAGCCAGGTCCCCAGTATGAGGAGTGTGAGAAGCAACCACACACTGTGATGTTTCTCTCCCTCTCTTTCTCCTTCTCTTCCCCTCTCTCTGAAAATGAATAAATAAAACCTTTTAAAAAAAGAACATTCTCTGCCTTCCTGGCATTTGCATTCTTTTCTCGGCACCCACTTTAACACGCCAAGCTGAGATTCCACCTTCAGCTACAGTACCCTCACACAAGTAACACAGGCTTACTCTAGATTCTTTTAGAAGGCATTAGGACTCTCTTCCTCAAGATGGACCATGCCTTTTCCAGAAAAGCTATTGCCATTTAAAGGCCCTTTTGTGATGGTGACAAAGAGGGACTGGAAGAAGCAACCTCTCAGGTTCTTCCAAGTGTGTGTGAGTGCAGGGACTTCCGGGCACTTCCGTGCGGGTGCGCACAGACAGCCTGTCTCCTTTATGATCACGGCTCCATGAACAGTGCAATGTCCTTTCTGAATAAATTAATTACTCTCTAGCATTTATTCCTGTTCTATTAAACAGCATCTCTTCTCCTGGGTTCAAGACCTAGCTGACGTCAGTAAGTCATAATACCAGGTTCTCTTTACTGAGTGTACCATGAAATACTAAGAAAACACGTCTGACATTCTTTAATTTTTTCTATTACAGTTTACGCTCAACATTATTATGTATTAGTTTCAAGTGTACAGCATAGCGTCTTAGACAATCATATACCAGGAAAACCACTTTGTAAAGTATATCATTGTCTAAATTTTAGATACTTTTGTGGCTATTCTCTGCCATTTTCTAACTCTTTTTGACACCTTTTGAAATAGAAAGTTAAAGGTAACAAACAAGAAATGCTTAATGAGAGCAAATCATTACATCCACCTATTAATCTTTTTGTAAAGCTGCAAAGAATAACATTTGAAACCTCAGACATATGATATGGACAATTACCATGTTGAAATCTTATTATTAAAAACAAGGCAAGAGCAATCATCTACACTTATTGCAGCAGCACGATTAACCCCACAGCAATGTGACTGTTAGCCTAATTAGTACAAGGTGCTAACAAAGTCAGGGTCCTGGATGCAGTCCAAACACACCAGTTTCTTTCCCCTGGTTCCAACCTCACTGCACTCAGGGGAGCCTTTGCCTAAAAACTTGTGCTGGAAAAACAGTCAACAGCTGATCCTTACTGAGCATGTACTGAGTCTCAGGCACAATTCTAAGCACTTTGCACAAATTAACTCATTTAAATCTTCACAACTCTAAGAAAGTTACCGTTATCATTTCCATTCTCTGAATGAGGAACCAAGGCCCCGAATGGTAAGGGCCTAGCTGAGTTTGCACAGCCACTGAGGAGGAAGGTCAGAATCTGAACCTAGGCCTTCTCACCCCAGAGCCTGCACTCTTCACCATAAAGTTACTTTGTCTCTATAAGGAATGAGTAAGGTCAAAGAAACCACAAAAGTCAACCCAAGTACCCTACTGCTACAAGCCACTGACATGTGCCACCTATGAAAGCCAAAGATAATGCTGTCTCTCAGTCTTCAGAAGCTCAGTAGAAGGGAGACAAGGGGGAAATGCTCCATTTCATCTGACCTTTTACAACAGATTTAATCTTCTCCTTTACTAAGTCTAACTAAGCAAAGCCAAACTAATAATTCTTTTCAAGATAACACAGTAACGACATAAGCACCTCACGTTCACTGCAGCATTATTTATAATCGCCAAGATATGGAAGCAGCCCAAACGTCATCATCGGTAGGTGAGTGGATAAAACAACTATGGGGCATTTACAGAATAGAATACCACTCAACCATAAAAACAGAAATTTTACCCTTTGCAATAGCATGAATGGACCTGAGGAACGTTATGCTAAGTGAAATAAGCCAGTCAGAGAAAGACAAATACCATACGATTTCACTCATATGTGGAATCTAATGAACAAACTGAACTGACATACAAAATAGAAACAGACTCATAGAGAGCAGGGTAACAGCTACAGGGGAGGGGGAGAAGGGTGGAGGGATCGAGTGAAAAGGAAAAGGACTCGTGGACATGGACATGGACATGGACAACAGAGTGGGGACTGCAGGAGACTGTAGGGAGAGGGGTGTAAGGGGAAACAAATGGTAATGGAAAAAACACAATAAAAATAACACAATACACCTTATAAATATCAAAGTAACAGAAGAAACTCTAAAATTTTATTCTGTGGTATGACTAATCTTTATCAACTTCTGATTATGACTTAGTATTGAAATTAAGTACGTTATTTAAGTATGTAACATTAAAATGTCATAATTATTTCTTGCTTAATGCAGTTCCTACAAAAGAATAGAAGGAATTTAATCAGCACAACCAACCAAAAGGCAATATGGTGTCCTAAAGTTTCCATTTATTCCCTGAATCCCCACAAATAGATTAGGCCTTCCATATGCCCTATACTTCTTTGAAGCACTTTGCTCTAAAGTACATAAAATTTACTCAGTGCCTTGCTTCCTCACTAGATGTAAATCCTCCACTACCTCGGGAACCAGATCTATATTGTCCCCCAAAGTCTCCCCAGCATTTAGCAGAGTGCAGGCCCTTAGCAGAAGTCCAGCAATACTTCCACACTACTCTGGGCCTGGAATCAGAAAACAAATTCCAGAGCCAGCATCCTCACCTAACACAGGTAAACTTCAACTGCTCTGAGCCTCCATTTCCTCATAAAAGGGAGGTCTGGGTTCTCTGCCTCATCCACTAACCAGGGTACTGACAGGTAGAACAAAATAACGTACATGGTAACTTGGTAAAGTACACAAATGGAAAGAACTAAAAGGGAGGAGAAGGCAAAACTCCCCACTTGGTACAGACTGGTTTTGTTGAGTGTGGGTCACTTTTTATATCAACATGAGGAGTCCAGGGCATGTGTTTCCCTGCCCTCATCTCATCTCCAGCATATACTCAGACCAGAGGGGGAAAATATCATCAAGGACTCTGTCAATGGCTTTTCAGTTCAAAGCACCATCGGCTGCTAATTCACCAAAATGACTGACACAAAGGGAAAGAGGAGCGGCTCCCGCTCCATGTTCTCTAGCCTTTTAGAAAACATGGAGTTGTTCTTCTGGCCGTATAGTTGAGAACCTACAAGAAAGGTGATATTGTAAACATCAAGGAAATGGGCACTGTACAAAAACGAAAGCCCCACAAATGTTACCATCACAAACGTGGAAGAGTCCACAATGTCACCCAGCAGTGAGCATTCCTGTAAACAAGTTAAGGACAAGATTCTTACCAAGAGACTGATGTACGTTTTGAGCGTATTAAACACTCTAAGAGCAGAGATAGCTTCCTGAAATGGGTGAAGGGATAAGAAAAAGAAGGAAGCCAAACAGACAGGTCCCTGGGTTCAAGTGAAGCGTCAGCCTGCTCCACCCAGAGAAGCACAGGGTGTGAAACCAACAGAAAGGAGCCTGAGCCGCTGGAACCCACTCCCTATGAGTTCATGGCATGATGAGTGTGAGACAATGAAAGACTTCTGTACTGGTAAACATGTTTCTCTTAATTGTGTAGAGTTGTGGTGTCCCTTCCCCCCTAAAAAAAATTTAAAGAAAAAAAAATAAAGAGTTCTGTCAATGTAGAAAGAACTGGGTCTTTAAATAAGTCTCTTGTTACCAGTACCGAATCTTAGACAAAGAAATGTGTAACTGAGTGAACAGTAAGAATTTGAGGACAGTATCTCAATACCACATCACTGATGTTAAACCAAATCAAAGGCAAACAAAATATAATACAGCTTAAACAAACACAAAAAAGAGAAAAAACATCCCATGAACTGCCCTACAAAGAGATCCGAGGGGAGAGATGACTAACACAAAGAAACCCAGCAACTCGCAAGTGTGCACATGGATGTAAGTGTGCGCGTGGATGTAAGTGTGCATGTGGATGTAAGTGTGCGCGTGGATGTAAGTGTGCGCGTGGATGTAAGTGTGCACGTGGATGTAAGTGTGCACGTGGATGTAAGTGTGCGCGTGGATGTAAGTGTGCACGTCGATGTAAGTGTGTGCGTGGGTGTAAGTGTGCCTAAACTCTGCACTGGCACGCAAACAGTCACTTAAGACTTGTTCGAGATGAACAATGTCCCAACTAGAGTTTCATTACATCTGTATTTCTGGTCCATAAAGAGAAAATGCTTAAGACATGACCTACAAGTAAGACCATTTGGGTTTTCCTTCTCATAAAAAAGATCAACATTTATATTAAGAACCTTCTATGTCTAACAAGGTGAAAATGCTGTGATGACACAAAAGCAAAATACAAGATTATAAAGAACTTGATCTTCTTCTCCTAACACTGTCACCTCGTATTAGAGGGGCATTAACTTAGTGGATGAATATTCTTGTCCACTGAATTCTCCAAATGTTACAGCAACTCCTGGTAAGACAATGTGCACAGCACCTCACCCTGCCCAGGGCTGAGGTGACACTTATGTGCCAGCTGGCCACCACGGTACCAAGGGTGCAAGTGCGTGTGCATGCTGTGTACACACACACCCCTTTCAACCACATAAGCACTGCATACTTTTCAGCACAATACATCTACTTTAGAGGAAGACTGAAATTGCTACCCAACTGCCTGTTGCTCCCTCTGAGAAGCCTCTTTCGAAATTAGTCACCTGAGAGCTGCTGTCACTTACCTTAGACACAGTGGAAAGCCTTGGGCACTGAGAGGATAGCATGGGACAGACTCAAGATGAGGAAAAGGGCCAGGAATGGCTCTGAAAAGAGGAACCACCCCTCTCCGAGCCCTGCTATACCACTCAGTTATGCAGCTCCAAGTAAGCAGAACTGGCATTTTGAGGGCCTGTCATGTACCAGGTGTTGTGACTGGCATGTTGCACACATCATCACTAATCCTTAACACAGATACTGAGACAGACTGTGGTAGTCCCACTAACTAATGCAGAATCAGGCTCAGAAACATAAACTAAATTCTCCGACGGTCACTCTACTGACATGCAGAAGAGCAAAGCTTTGAAATTCCAGTCTGTCTGCCTCACAGCCGAGGGAGACTGTGCAGTAACTGTGAGGATCTGGACAGGCAGATTCAGTCAGCTCCAGATACGCTAGAAGGATAAGAAATGCCAGAGGAAATGCACATGGAGACAGAGGACGTCACGAGCATGAGGTTATAGGAGGCCGTGTGGAGGAGCGGTCTGAGGGGAGAGGAAGCAAGTGAGTCTCTTGTTATGGGGACAGGGGCACCCAACATGCAAAGGGAAAGAGAACTGAGGGAGCAGAGACAAGACAACCAGGGAACAAAGTCATCAAGAGCGTTAGTCCATGTGTTACTTCCAACCAACAGGTAAGGATGATGTGCACTTCACTGTTAGGAATCTGCTGTCACCTTCAAGAGGACACAAACAGCGGTACGAGGGGAAGACAAATTGCAAAGGCTGAGACGCTGGCGGGTAAAGCGGAAGGGGGTGCAGAATGGTAGCTGCAAGTCTAGTCTGAAACATTGTATTCATGGTTGGCAAGACAAGGAAAATGGAAAGAAGGCGACAGTTTTCTGATCATGAAGTCCAATTTAATCATTTAAAAGAACTGTTGTTTAATCAGAGAGTATATCCTCACTGGGTGATTGAAAGCTCTTTGTCTTTTATTAAAAAGTGACGATAATAGTCTTTCTTAGCAAAATAAAGAGTTAGCAATCCTGTGTCACAATCCCATTTTTAAAAAATTATACTGCTCCATTAAATCCAAAAGCCTGGGAACCTGGGGTAGAGTTTGTCTGGCAATTAGAGGGAGAGAAAAGTGGTTTCTAGATTGAGGAGAATAAGGTCATTGTGCTTGGGTCTGATTTGTTTGGAATACCTGCAGAGTGAGCAGAGAGGCAGTTAGAAGTGAGACGGAAGGAAGCTGTGGAAGCTCATTCTCATTTTTGCTCAGATAGTAACAAGGAGGGCAGCACACTTGTGAGGGGAGGACTGGAGAGCGAAGGCTTCAGAACCCTGACAACGTGGAAGGGACAGAGAGGAGGCTGGTTGCAGCAGGCTGCAGACTGAGTTCGAAGGCCCATAACTTGAGAGCAGGCTCATGGGATGATGAGTTCCACCAATCCACAGCAGAAGCAAATGGCAAAATCCCAGTTTTAAGAAGGAAATGAGCTGCTACAATATGAAACATTCCCAGCCAAAGAAAAAGAAAAAGAAAAAAAAGAAAGAACACTGCATCTTTTAGGCAATGCTGCAGGGAGGTTGGGAGGGTCACATTGGCATGACATGTAGGATCCCATTATGTATAAAAACCAGGAACAGAGACCTGGCCAAAGACAGAACTCCACCGCTACAAGAAATAAACAACTAGCAGTGAACAGAACAAGCATACAAAAAGAGAGGCTGACAGCCTGCAGCAAAACACTGAATGTTGAGACTTTGGGCATACTCTGTGCATCATACTGCTTCATTTAGAATTATTTACTACTCGGGTAAAACAAGGTCCTTGTGTGCCAAGTGGGCTGACTGATTAAGACAGTCTGAATGCTATGCTGCTGGCTGCCTGACTCAATCCTGCTTAAAAATATCTGGGATTGTCAAACAAGACTAAATATGAATGCATGATCCAAGTCTGCATTTGCTGCCACAGCTGTTCCTCTGGGTATGCAGGAGGGAAAAATAGCTAAATGGAGATTTTTCTCAAAGGCACCATCCCACTTACCATATTATGCTAACCAGCACAGACTCACCCAGGAGGCCTCGGCCAGCCTGGCAAAGGCCCAGTCCCTGCCCAAGCAGCCTTTCCAGTGTCTGTCAAGGGAAGATGGGCACAGGCACGAGCAGAATGGAAGACGGGACAGAGGGACCCTTTGTCGAAGTTTTATTTTACAGTCTTGGCACATGTGCTAGCAAAAATCTTTCTTAGTTCAGAAGGTTTTCACCTAATCCAGCCACAATTACCAAAATAGCCTTTACGCCTCAGCTTTTCCTCCCCAACAGAGATTGCTAAATATACAAAAACATGTCTTAGGGTACAAGATCCTGATTCAAAAAAAATTTAACAAAAAAAATGTACAAATTACAGAACAATGAATGTTAAATTTCATATCAGATAATATGAAGGAGGAGGAAAAAACCTGTGAACAGTCTGGCACTCTTTTTACCTACCCTTTTCTGCAAACGTAATATATTTGATTCTCAATAACTACCTAAAATTCAAGATAACAGTGACTACCAAAAACTAAAGAACAATATTTGTATTCATCAGCTATTTTATTCACTCAAAAATTACAGCTTATTTTAATTATTCCCATATAATATGGGCAAAATTACAAGTACTGGTTTATGTTTCAAAATCCTCTTGAAAAATGAAGTCTTCCAATGGATGAATGCTTTGATTCCAAAATTAAGTCTTCAGCTCTCCCCCAAGCCTCCTCCGCCTCCCACAGAGCACAAGAATCTTTCCCTTCTCAGAACTGCAAATTAGCCTCTGTGGTCAGGCCCGCTCCTTTGCATGAAGTCTTTGGGCCTGATTCCATGCTGTCTTGTGTTACCTTTTTAAAGTATATCTTATCTTTCCAAACAGAATCTGTAATTCTTGTCAGCTGGGATAAACATCCTACTAAACTTGGGTATTCGCCTCACATTCCCACACCACGCACAGTGTTTGTAGACTAAGACTCAACCGCAGGATAGAATGAGTCATTCAGATTCCTAAAAACACTTTCTGGGCAAAGCGCAGAATAGATAAGAGGGTGCAGAGTCAGAAGTGAACAATACAGATCTCCAGAGGTACAGGGAGAAGCCATCTGGCCCAGATAAACTAGCAAGAACACTGATTCTCAACAGTTCTCACCAGCTTGTTCCAAAGCACATCCATTCTAACCCAGGTCTAGTAAAACCACTGAACATTCCAGAGGCTGGGGATTCCCAAATTTCAGAGTACAGAGGAATCACCTAGGGCATTAACCTGATGAGAGGGCTGGCCCCACTTCTAGCAACTGATTCACCAGGTCTAGTGTCCAGAGAAGGAATCTGCATTTTAACCCAGCATTCTTGGGAGATTCAGACAAAGACGGTCTTAAGACTGACTCTGAGAAACTGTGAGGCATTCAACTTAATTGGTTCTCAGTCAGACCTGACAGCATATCAGATCATCTGGGTCCATCATCACCTGAGACTTCCAATAAGTCAGCTAGGGGTGGGATTTGGACAGTATTTTTTCTTTTTAACCACCTCAGGTGAATCTGATGTGCTACCAGGTTAAGAACCAATGTTAATAAGGCTCCGGTCATTTTAATGTATCTGACTCCCATCCACATTTTACCTCCATAATACATATATATGTCTGCTCTCAGACTGAAGCAAAGCCAACACTTAAAGGCTGCCTGTGCTGAAGGCTTTGTCAGACTGCCTCAGATAAGATAACAAAGGAAAGGTACTTTGTTGTTTCCAAAATGACGAAAGGAGTGGGGAAAAGGGTGGAAAAGGATGGAAACAGTGGGGGAACTTAACTGCCTTCTTCCCATTTTTAAATAAAATCAGTTATTTTAAGAAATCACTCTACCTATAACACAGTACAGCTTTTCAAAAGTAACCCTTAAGAAGAAAGAAGTTCTATTAGGAAACAAAGTACAAAGGTACCACATTATACCATGTATAATGCAAACCTTTTTGCCTGAATTTTTGAGGGAAAAATAAGTATGTGCATTATACATGGGTAGTACTAATTTCATATCTATCTATCTATATAAATGTTTTTAATTCTTTTATTTATGCTTATGTGTTAAAAGTGTAACTCTAGAAAGCAGCTCTGATATCCATATGCAAAATAATACCCTGGAATACAATAACTGATTTTACTGAACATTTAAAATTGATTTAAAAAATTAAAATGAAAGGTTTTTTTTCTCTGAGTTTGGGGCAAAAACATGGGTGCACAATATACGTGGGCGCTCATTATACACAGCAAAATATGGTATTCTAAAAAGACCTCAAAAACATGGTTATATTATTCAAAATAATACTGTAGAAAAAGAACTTAAGGGCTTAAAAGTTATAAGCTGTCACCTAAAAGATGAAAAGTTATGATATTTATAATACATTTAACTTCTTAAAAAAATACAGCAGACCTTATACATTAAAATGTGTATTATCCCCTTAAAATACAAGGTCTGTCCAGAAAAAGTCCAGCCATTGTTAATATAACAAAAACAATTTGCCAAACAATGTAACCTGGCAGCCAAGGACAGTGGACTGGAATGCATGTGTGTGAACAATGACAACTTCACTGTACTAGTTAGTGGGGGTGGGAGGCACCTTTGAGTGAGCGTGCACACTGAGTGGTCATTACATTCAAAACAACTGACTAAAAAAATAAACCTGCATCCAATTTTGCGATAAGCTTGAACATTCCTCCATGGAAACTATTCAGATGACTCAGGAGGCCGCAGCTACAGGCAACTGGTGATTAGCAGCTTCATCACAACAAAGCACCCACTAATGCATCACTTCTTGTGCAGAGTTTTTTGGCAAAACATCAAATCATGTAGGTGATTCAGTGCCCCGATAGCCCATATTTGGCACCCTGAGACTTCTGATTTTTCCCAAAACTAAAATCACCTTTGAAAGGGAAGAGATTTCAGACCATCAATGAGATTCAGGAAAATACAATGGGGCAGCTGATGACAAGAGAGCTGTGTGAGGTCCCAAGACGCCTACTTTGAAGCAGACTGAGGCACATCATTGTCCTACGTACAACGTTTCTTGTATCCTGCATCCTCTTCAGTAAATATCTATTTTTCATATTACATGGCCAGATACCTTCTGGACAGATCTTGTCTTATTCATTATATGAAGCATGTATAGATATCCCAGCATTGCCACAGGATGAATGTTTTGGAGATCTTTCTTCAAATTACAATGAGTATTTCTCCAAATAATGTTTTGAGAAAATCTTGCAAAACAAATGCTGTCTCTGTGAATTACAGAAAATTCGAGACTGGGAACCAGTATAAAAATAAACCCTGGATTTCAGCTGAATCTCACCCTTAAGATGATATATTGGGTTGACCAAGGAGTCCATATGATTTTTTCCATAAAATAAAAGGCACATTGTTCATTTTCACCAATAACTTCATTGATTCAGACATTTTGAGTATGCCACCTATCTCCCATGTGGTATAGCTTTGATTGCTTTCAATTAATGTCTTGATTTGATCACTATCAACTTCAACTGGTCTACCTGACTGTGGAGCATCATCCAACAAGAAATCTCCAGCATGAAACTCAGCAAACCACTTCTGACATATTCTATCAGTCATAGCACCTTCTCTGTACACTGCACAAATCATTCTTTGCATTTTAGTTGACTTTTACCTTTCTTGAAGTAAAACATAATATGCCAAAAATGTTGCTTACTTTCTTTCACCTTCAATATTAAAATGGCTACATGAAAATTTACTAGTTTTGATAAGTTTTTATAAATGCATGCTGATATGACAGCTGTCACAATACAATCTAACAAAATTATTTCCAATGAAGTTAAAGACAACTAATCACTACTAGAGCCATCTTACAGAAAAAACAAACGAACTTTTTTAGCCAACCCAATATTGTGGCAAGTCTGGTCCCATTTCCTAATGTCCTAAAGCAATCCACACAGCTCTGCCTCCCATCCCACTTTAGGACAAAAACAGAAAGAAAAGGTGAAAGATTAGCTTTTGCTGGAAGGGTGATCCAAGTTATTATAACAGACGCATGAATTTTTAAATGGGCAAAAATCATTTTCTGTACTTAAGCCATTATTCCACAGATTCAGCTAACGATTAGGAAGGTCAGCCTATAAAGACATCCTTTTGCCTAAGTGCTGTTTAGGATCTTGACCCTGATCAGGAGCTGTTTAGGTTCTTATATGAGTGGCTCCTAGCTCCAATTCTAACTTTGAGTTTTACTGGAGATAAAAGTGCAGACTCCAAGGATGCTGATCATCACACTTTCACTGAGTAGTCCCTGGGTAAAATGGGAATAAGGAATTTTAACGAGGATTCTGATGTGCATGGTCCTCGAGCCCCCCTGGAGAAACGTGCTTCAAGTGCAGGAAGAAAGACCACAATCCAAAGTCTATAAATTTCATCATACCTGGAAGCCCCTCTTTCTGTGGTCTGATGATCAGCAGGGCATTTTGATTTACTGATATCTTTTTTACTTTGTCATCCTTTTCTTTTTCCTCATCTTCCCTTTTAAACCTACAAATACGGTTTTGCTCACATGGCTTCAACATCTCTGGGAGTAGACTGTAGCTTGTCATCTCTTGGACAGTATTTTTCTTTCTGCTATGCTTGTGAAAACATCCAGCTCTGACATGCCAAGAACGCACAGGGAAAGTTTTTAGTCTGTTTAAACTTAACACAGACATCCCAATGTGCTTCCTTTTAAAAACTTAAAATGCGCTATAAATATCACATCTTGTAATTTCATGGAAGTGCTGGGCCTATCATCTCTGATTTATTCTGTGCCTGTCATCTACCAGTTTCTGAATTAACTTCATTCACATAATTCAAGAAATCTGCATCTCTAGGCTGGATGAGGGGCAGCAGAGCCTGTACTTGTCACACAGCACCCTCCATTTACTAAGTATATAACAGTGTTTGCCTGCTACGATCGAATCTCATAATCCAGTGGGGAAGGGATACATCATAAAAATAAGCCCTATATTGGGGTTTATTTTTAATATTAATTTAATTTTAATGCTAATATTATTTATATTTAATGTTAACACTAAAAACTTAATGTATACTTAAAATATTTACTATTTTAACATTAATATTAATTTGTTATTAATTAGCACTATATTGTGAGACACCCAGCCCCGGCCCCTCAGCCAGGAGTCTGGAAGTGGGAAGAGCAGGTTGCTGACTTTTCCTTTACTTGCCTCTACTGACTTTTTATAATGGCCACATACAGATTTTATAACTTAAAAAAAATCTCAAGGTGAAATAAACTTGGAAACATAATGGATAACACACAATTACTAAAGGGTCTAGGGGAAGGAACATTGCCTGTGTGTTACCCTTAACATGGAATAACAAGGCTTAACACATCCACGGTCCACTCTGGTCCCACCATTGCTAATGACCAGACTCCAGAAAAGGAATATTGGTGACTGGCTACCCCTACCTCTTGCCTTCTGGGTCTGCCTCAGTGGCAGCAACAATGCCTGGATGGTATTTGCACAACAGACACTGATCAAAAAAACATTATGACTGAAGAATTATAAAATTCCTCCACTAATTATATCACAGTTAGCTGTTCAAGACATACGCTGTTATCATAATTACTCACATCCCCTAGAACTGGCAGATCCAGCCAGGAAACTGATTGCTCTTGTTTCCTCCAGGAAATGGTAGTTGCTGGTGTTTTTCAAGCCTTCCTCTGATCTCTCAGAGTCAAAGGGAAAGCATTAAAAAAAAAAAAGCAGTATGTGTTGCAAACCACTTCTGACACTGCTGTTGCTGACACAGATGACCTCTCTGATGCCAAACAAACCCAATGGAAACTTTTAGGTCCACACTTATTGACCATTCTTCCCATTTTACACTGGAGCCTTCCTGGTTGCGCTTCCCGCCTTTGGTTCCATAATGAAGTTCCTGTGATCCTGTTTCTCTACCTATCCCTTCCCAGTCTCTTTCAAATTTCTTTTCATCAGCCCTTTAATGATGCTGCTTTCCAAGGTCCCAGCTTTCTACAGCCAGTGCCTAAACAGTTTCATGCATGATAACTTCACCCATCAATCTGCAAGCTTTAGTCTAGACAATGGGATCGATTGCCTCTCTGATGTTTAACATGATGACACTGTTCAGCCATTCGCCTGCTGGCCCTATTCCACAATACCAGTCAACACTGCTGACAAAACCTCCTGCTGTTCCTTTTCAGAATCTTACAAGGGGCCCACTCCCTCTGCTTCCCCTTAAATGATGGTATTCTACATGCTTACCTGCCCTTCCAGCTCCACAGCCTCTCATTCTCTGGGAGTGATCTCATTCATAACCACAGCTTCTACCATCACCCTTACAAGGGTGACACTAAAAATTTGATCTCCTGCTAAAGTGTCTCCCTGAGCCTCAGAACCCTACATTCCAGCTGCCTACTGAACATCTCCATTTGCATTACCCAAAGGCATCTCGCCCTCTAGGTGTCCACAAATAAACTCTACTCACATTTTAGAACCCTACATTCCAGCTGCCTACTGAACCTCAGAACCCTACATTCCACAAATTAACTCATCCTTCCCCTTCATGTGTGATACTTTCTTCAGTGTCTCGTATCTCTCCAGTGGTTGGTAGCAGTAGTTTATTCCAGACCCAGACCTCTTACTCCCCACCCCCTCCACACCCAGCAAGCTTCTCACTTGTCACCTCATGCCTGGTTCAGCATCTCCTGTTCTCCTGCTCTCCTCTCTAGTCCTCACACCCTCAACATGGATGCCTGGCTACCTGCATCCAGCCCTCAATCAACTCCAGGCTCCCTGCCAATGCCAGGGTGGCATGTGAGCCACTCCCCCACTGGAAAGCCTTTCATGGCATCCCACAGCTTTCAAGAAACATTCCTTAGCTGAGCACACAGGCACTCAATGACCTCACTGCTCTCTAACTCCATCTTTGCCATGTACTCCAGTAATATCTTGTATTTCCCAAATTCACCACACTATTTCAAACCTTCAGACATACATTCATGTCATTTTATCTGACCAGAAATGTCCTTTCCACACTTTTTTCTCCACCTGCTACTAGTTCCTTGGAGGTTAAGTAAATGTCATCTTTTCCAGGAACTCTTAATACTCCTCCTTTACCCAGGAATGATCAAGACACCCCCAGCCTTGGTCTCCCCCAGTTATACCTCTGCGACAGGAGTCCCCACTGCCATGGCATCGCAGATGGATTTGGTCCTTCCACCCTTGCACTCTGAATCTCTTGACAGCCATCACTAAACTGACTTGCTCTCTCTGCTTCCTAGTACAGAAATCAAATGCCTGGTTAAATATTCAAGAAATGACTACAACTCATTCTAAAAATCTGTGCCTGTTCTTATCTCCCTTATCTCAGTGAAACGTACATTCAGCCAAGATTTCACAAATGCTTTGTTGTACTTTTCATAATGAAAAATGCTGCCTTCATTTAGAACATTTGAGTTATCTCTTAACACTTGGAACCCTAAATAAAGGTCAGAACAGTTGCCAGCCCAGCAAGCGGGGATTTCGGAGATAAGAATAAAGGCAACTGGCAGTAGGGAAAGGGCTCTTCTAAAAACTAAAGCATCTGCTCAGAAAATGCCGGCGACCTTCATGGAGATCTCGTTGCCATGCTCTGACTGGTCAAACCTAAAGTCTGACCAGTCCATGACAAAAGCCAAAGGCAGGGACCTTGATGTAGAGAAACAGCCATAGTTACCTTCTCTCTCTAATTACCAATGTGCAAAGCCCCCTGGATAGAGACCTAGAAAAAGAGTGTGTGTGTGTGTGTGTGTGTGTGTGTGTGTGTGTGTGTGTGTGTGTTGTGGGGGAAGCATGGGACAAGTAGGCACTCCTTGAAACAAGGTGTCCCTTGTGATCGTGACAAAGCACACTCCCATGTCCTCTGATTCGAGGCTAACCTCGAAGTGGTCTAGGCCCTCGCCACGCCGTGCACCATCAGTTTCTAGCCAGTTAGACAGACGGACCATGAAGTAAATAGCACAGTGCATTTAGATGAAGAACTGAGGAGTGCCAATGACTCACTCAGTCCCCTTGATTAAGTCTTGCTGCCTCTGACTTAGTTTACGCCTCTGCCGAGAAATCTCCGTCCCCTCAGCCCCTCTGGCATTACTCTAGTTTCCCTCCAGCTCTGGGCTGCCTTTCGTTGGGGACATATGTCAAGTTATTGGCACTCGATCCTCCCACTTTTGTCTAATTTGCTTATACCCACTAGCCCATCTTGACCCACCACTCATCAGCCTTCCGGAATAGAAGGCCTGTTCTTTAGCATTTTACAGTACCATCAAACAAAGGTTGAACAACAAAGTTAAACAGTTCAAGATACCAACTATTCATGTATAATGGTACTTTTACCCAGCACCTTCCCAAACAAAACATCTGTTAGGTAAACAAGGACCTGACTGCTTCCCAGTCCTTCTAGAGCAGCTGAGCATTTACGCTTGGTCTGCTTCTGTCCACATTCTTTCCTAATGTGCCTCTACAACTACAGGGTCCACGGGACGAATTGTGCCTCCCTACTTTATTTCAACATGAGAATCTTAAATCAGAGAGACTTCTAAACTGCTTACTCACCTCTTTGTTCACTCTGACTGGATGACTTTTAACTTATCGCATCCTTCTGGAAATTCCCATCTTGTTGGTTATCTACCTTTACAAATCCTACCTTCAAAACCTACAGCTTCCCAGTTGATGTTAACATCAGAGATCAATTTAGATACTCGCCAGAAAGACAAAAATGTAACAGTTAGTGATTAATTTGCCTTTTTTAAACATTTAAGTATTTAACCGTAATGGTATGGGAAATGTTCACAACCTAAGTGAATAAAAGGTAGAGATATTTATGTGGTATATATTTCCAATTTTGTGAATAAGTTAATGAAATAAAAAGATAAAACACACAAAACACTAACAATTATTTCTAAGTACTAGGATGTAAAATTTTTATTTTGGAAAGGCAGAATTGTGATTTTGGAGTCTAACAAACCTGGGATCAAATACCAGCTCCACTACTCACGAGCTATGCAGTTTTCTCACCTACAAGAGGGCACAAGCTTACTTCGCAGAGTCGGTTTAGGGATTAAATGAGATAATACACACGGTGTGCTTAGCCTCATAGGTGGTACAGAGTCAGCATCCTATAAATAGTCTAATGATGAAGATTTACATAGTTTTCTTGGTTTTTAACAGTGTTTCTTTATGTTTCACTATTATTAATTTTCAACAATTAGCATGTACTTTAAAAAACATAAGTGGGAAAGAAAATGATCCTAATAATTCATTTGTCTACCCTTCTCAAGGGGCTCTTAATATCTTCCTCATCTTCTCAGGAGAGGTCAAATGTAATTCACTTTATCTGTATGAAGAAAAAAAGGAAACCTGGTAAATTGTGCTCCTCAATGTTACAAGGCAGCAGTTCAAAGAGGGGAATTGCTGGCTGCTCCAGACAGAGCCTCACTGGTGAGATGAACTTGGGTGGGTTAATCAGGTGAGAGTCATCAAGGTGCCAGGTGACAAGTCTGTTCAGAGAAGGATATAAGAACATGTATGACACTAAGAAAATTCAAGTGACCAACCTGAATGCCAGGGGAACCGGTTACAGATGTCAACACGTCCGCATATCGCCTCTCTTCAATGCCCATATGGAGAATGAACTACCCCACCACAGTGCCTGGGAATACTCACACCCAAAGAAAAGAATGTGGGATGATCTTGATCATTAGCAATTAGAGGTGACAAAGTCGCATCCATAAGGGAGTATAGTACACCTGCTTCCAGACATCTCGGATGCTGTCTAATCTCGTTATTTTTCTTTCGAAGGTAAAACCCAACACAATCTTCGTTTTTGACTTTCCCTGTTCTACGCTTCTGGCAACCCACCTATCTTTTCTCAAGATGGCACAACAATGACCTCTGAAGTATTACATTGGAGCTGGGAAAGTCCTACCTTCTCTCAGTAGATGATATTTCATTTCTGGCCGTGAGATCTACAAACCACATCTTAGGATGGGCCTCTTCCACAGGTGGTTCAACAAATTAACTATGTAGGTTTCTACAATTTTAAGTGCCTTAGAATGATTTTTCCCTGCATTTATCCTCAGATTCAAAGAGTACATAGTCATAATATTGTCTCTATCCTTTCTCTAACATAGAGGAAAACCTTGAGCCCTAACTTTATCTTCTTTAATATGCTCCCAAAATAAGTAAAAGTGCCACTCCTCCGGGTTTCTTATGTCGGCTCCACCCCTGTCTAGCAGTATGATTTGGGGGCACACCACAACTTCTTCAAGCCTCAGTTTCCTCATCAGTCCTCCTGAGATGCTACTACCCACCCCAGGATTAGTACACAGATTAGATAAAAGAAAGATGTAATGAAACAGCACCATGCCCGGAGTATGGTACTCACTATCGAGACATCACCTCAGGTAGCAACCTCCCTCACCTGTACCACTCATTCCTTCAAACCTGCTTGTGTCCTTACCCCCACCCTGTATTCTTACTCTCACGGTCCTATTAAGATCTTCATAACCCAAAATGAAAGACAGGAATAGGATTAATTACAAGAGCTGTTCACTAAGTACAAGACACTGTTCTAAGTACTTGACATACACAGTCTCCTTTAAGAGTCACAATAATTTTATGAAACAAGTGCTTATTGTAATCTCCATTTTACAGAAGGCACAGAGAAGTTAAGTAACTTGTGAAGATGGTGATTCTGCCCTGAAAACCTTTAATGATGCCACACTGCCTCCTACAGCAAGCACTTCAACAGCCATTCCTCAAACATAAAGCTGTAATTTTCAAAGCATACTTTAAATCAGTTTCTAAATACTCAAAAACATCATGCATGCTTGCATAGGCTTTATGCTAACTATTTGCAAAGAGGTGCCCATCAATCACATTAATCTCTGTCTGGGTTTATACATTCTCGTGCAGATGTGGCACCCTGTCCTCTTTGGGGAGGCATCTATATTTCCTATAAATGCGTCACACACTGGAAGGTTGTTACAGTGCAATGGAATTCTGTGTGTGTTTACTAAGCCTATGTGTGATCAGTGACATAAAGGCATACAACTCCAGCGTTCAATTTAATGCCAGCTGCAACAGATGATGCTGTGCCTCGCCAACAGCCAGGTTCTCTTCTTCATGTACAAATACTTAACTGCATTTCCCAGGACCTTTCACTTAAGTTGAGGACACTAAATTGGCCAGTTGAACATGGATGGGTATGATGTACCCCACTTCTGTCATGGCCCATAAAAATCACCTATGCACACCCCGTTTCTCCTCCTCCCAAAAGGACCGTGGAGTCCACTCACAGAATGAGAATGTGGCATCACAAGGAAAGAAGCTTGGATTCTTGGCCGTATAAAGCACAGCCTCTCATCAACCACCTCCCCAATCTACACTCCCTGCCACACACACACACACACACACACACACACAGGACTATAAGTTGAGCAATAATAAAGTTCGGCATTGTGTTGAGCCCATCAGATTTATGCATTTTTAAAAATCAATAGTCTACCTTGACTAAAGCAAATAGTTTCGTATTTCAACCATCAGAGCAAATTCTTTATAACACAGTAGTAACCAGCTGTACAAGAAAAAAAAAGAAAATTTTATGACAATTCATATCATTTTAGTTCTTATTGTTGTGTGTTGGGTGCTTCTTTGATTTTTTGATAAATCTTAAAATTTTCAGTGAATATCTCAGACAAGCACTGAGATACTTGCATTTTAATGACACCATTGACTCTGGAAATCTATTACAAACATTTGAAAAAAATTTTCCAATAACAATTGGCAGGACTGTTACTGACATTTAGTTAAGGATTCTACTCATTAACTCCCTCCAAATTTGCTACTAAAGTATGAGAATGTTTTTGTGCAAATAAAGTAAGACATTTATTATGCTAAACAACAGATCTTATTTTTCATTTTCCCAGAACACCGTGATAGCGCACACCATAAAGTATGAGAATTTTTAAAGACTACCTGATTTCAACCTTAAACCAAATGTGCTCCAATTCCTTCTTCAAGCCTATTTCAAATCAGTTACAGTTCCTGACACCTCTCTTCACGCCCTGAGCACTTTATTTACATGACACACAATAGGTGTCACTGTGCAGGTGACACACATGCAGTGTCACTGATGTCTGTTGTGCCTGCAGATTTACCTCCCTGGAGGACAGAAGAGTTCAGCAAAGAGCCTTACACAAATACAGTAATTGCTCAATAAATTTTGCTTTAAGTAAAATATAATAATTCTGAAATGTTGTTGATAATGGAAGCTTTTTTTTTTAAGGCAAGGGTCCAAGACTTTTTCAAAATGAGTAAGAATTCAGAATCATAACTAATTAGCTTTGACTAGATAGAAGAGATTGAGGACTTATTCAACAGTTATGAAACTAATTTAAAAATCAAATCATTTCTATATGTAATACTCAGGTTACAGTTCTTAGCACTGTCCCCATTCACCCTTTCCTTCTTGGCTCCTTCGTCCGTGTCCTACTGTGTGTCTTTTCCAGCTCCGTAAGCTCAGAGCACGGTCTGCAGTCGGAGCAGCACGCCGCTGTCACCACCCTGACCAGGAGATGCCCTCAGGCTTCGGGTGCCCGGAGGCCCAGCATCACTCAGCTCAAGTCAGAGTCACATGACAACACAGGTGACCTCAAAATCAAAATGAAGCACTATGGCTGCTCATTCTCAATCACTTTCAGAGTTGGAAACTGTCAAACCGATACCTACCTGAAATGGCCAATTAAATAATGAGCAAAAACTGTCATCCTACATGTTGAAGTTTTGTTTTATTTCAGGAGAAGTCACTGCATTTATTTCTGTTTCTCTAACTTATCTTATTCTGTGCAAATCCACCATCATTTTGGGAAATTCAGCATTTAACAAAGAGCATTACGTGTAAAGACTAAAGGAAGGAATGAAGTGGGGGGAGGGGAGAGGAAGATAAGGAGCTACTTAAAATAGACAAAGCTTTTAGGGAACCTGGGACTAAGTGAAGAGCTTGTTGACCTAAAAAATATATTCGGAGGTGTTGTTCTCAAACTCAGAGGTTCCGTCTCTATTACAAAACTGCTAATTTAAAAAAAGGGCAGGAGTTATATAAATCTACAGCTTATTCAGCTCAGTCATGATAGTTCTTATAAAATTAACCATATTCGCATAATAAAAACTGTTCACTTATATTTTTTTGAAACTGCTATATGAGACAGATTTTGAGTAACAAGATTTTCAGTGTCCTGGTTTATTTATCCAAGTTGGCATTAAACAATGTTTGCTTGCTTTTTAAACAACTCCACTCTAGCAAGTGAAACTACTGGTCTGAAGAAAAGCAAAATAATATACTACAAGGCAGAAAGAGTTCCAAAAACGTTTTGAGTAGAGACTGTTGTAAGAATTTCCCTTTTGCTTTAACGATTTATAACATTAAGTTGTACAAATTTTCAGGTTCATTTGCTAAAATACAATGGATACTTCTTTATACAGTTCAAAAGAAAGGTGAGGAAGGATGTATTTGTAAAGATTCTCCCCACCTTTTCAGTGTTCAGTGTTGACAACACATAGATGTGAAGATGTACAGCAACCAATGCTCCCAGGAGCAACTGCAGCACAGAAAGGTGGTTAGGAAGTACCACAGAAGTCCGCTCTCTCTCCATCTCCATTTTAAAAATAATTAATATCACCTGGAATTAAAATGTGAGTAGAAGGTACTATTTTTCTATATTAACCCCTCTTCCTGAAAAAAGAGAAGGTAAAAGTTAAGACAGAGAAAGGGCTCGTATCAGGGCAGTAGCAGTACCCGCAAAGGCAAGAAAGCAAATTCTGGGTTGGAAACCGTCTGGCTCTCCAACCACAAGGTGGAGTGGCACAGTGGGGCTTTGCTTCACTGGATGTCTCCTGTGATGCTTTAACAGTCACAGACTTACCTCCGACAGTATTAAGTCCAGCACGAGCAGTGTGCTAAACAGAGCACTAAACTCAGGCTCAAATTAGGCAGTGAGAAAGGAGATTAACAATGGTTGGACTGTGGCCAGTAAGAAATCTGCATGGGTAAAAACTGGCTTCTGCCCCACTTGTGGCATGGGTATATGCAGCGATTTCAAAAAACAAAAAAGCTAAACTGTTTATAACTCCTAGGAAGACTTCTAATTTATACTGGATTTACTGCTTGCTAGAAAGTTTTTTTTTTTTTCCCAGAGCATACTCAGAAATACCAAGTGAGCTTATATAAGGTCATTTTGGCTGCCTTCAAAACTGGCTTTAGATTTCACTAAACAACCCACAGCTACACACCACCGACACTGATCATGGGTGGGCAGAAACCAACTAACCCAGGTCTTAATCAAAGTCTAGCCTCTAGACTTTGCAGGATGATGACCCTACTGGTAAACAGGCTTTTCAAATCCACTAACTCAGAAGGGTTGGCCCGGTACTAGGGATGATTTGCACTAAAACTATCTCTTAGTTTCTTGTTAATGCAAACTTGCAAAATAATTAGCCAGAGTGCACAGACTCTGGTCATGTTTTTCTGAATGCAATACTACTTGCACCATGTGTGAAATAAACTCATGACCTCATTGGCATAATATGCTATTACCAATCAGTGCTTCCCCAACTTCAGCCATCCGTGTTCCACCTTCACAATTTTTGCCGTACTCGTGGTATAGCATGTGTGTTCTGTATGATTTACCTCATTCTTTTAAACCATCTTTTTAATTTTTGAGATTTATTTTTAAAGGAAGCAAATTTCCTTAAATCACTAAAATGAATAAGAACTATCACCCCAATATACAGAAGATAAATGTAACAATAAATACAATATAGTGTTTTTAAATTTTACAGAAAGCAACCAAAAGGAAAAATTTTTAAAAGGTATCTTTCTCACTAGGATTCTATATTAAAAACTGCTGTTTTGCAGTGTCATTTAAAATCATCTCTAGCAGCACCAGTGCTGTGTGCCTTACTTACACTTTGGGAAAAACTGAACTAAATGGATAATGATACAGTACTATGATGTAAGTCAAATTACAGTATAGACTATAAAATTCAAATTACTAAGCCTTTGGGCAGGATTAATTATGCATTAAGGAAGTCTGCCCTAGATTTTTGGATAACAAGATAGTACTATGGGGTATTAACTCTTCTCACACACCCAGAATCATTTTCTTCACACAGCCAAGAACTGGTGAGCAGAGAAAGACTAAGTCCAGGCTTTCGGGCATATGCAGCTCAGACCTTAATGCAAATCTACATGTTTTTTTAGATATTTTAACAGCATATTCAGATATGAATACTCCATCCTTCAATCCGTATCCAAGCAAAACACTTAGTCTCTTTCCTTACACATATATTTTAGCTATTTGCATGAGAAATTTGTCAGGTTCATTGCCTCTCACTGGCTTGTGAGGAAGCAGGGCTTTGTCCACAGAGCAAGGCCCAGCTCTGTTGGGTGGGGCCCATCCAAAATCAGCGGGTGGCGAGTGGCAGAGCCTGGGCTCCCACGAGAGTCTTCTCTGGAGGGCACATCTGGCCATTCTGGGGACAACACTGTACACACTGTGCTCGTCCCAAGCCTACTTTTATCTCAGAAAAGGTTCCCGCAGCCTATATATAACCGGTAAGCACTACCGTCTCTCTCCCAAAGCGCACTCTTCTCTTTTTTAACACAACACACAATTCCCTTGACTTTGTGCCTGAAAAATCAGAAAACAAAGCCACAACAGTCAGGGTTTGGAGGTCTTGGCAGCTCTTCTTGGCCTAGGAAATGAGCCTGTAAAACATTCTCTCCTCCTCATTCACAGATTTGGGGGTAGGGAGGGAGAGGACACAAAACTTGTCTTTTTCCATCATTTGAGCAAGGGACATCAAACTAATTTTGCTCCTAGAATCAAAGCCAACTTGAGCTCAGGTCAGCTCTACAGCTTTCCACATTCCCCGTGGGAAGGTACAGGGCCCGGAAACGGAGTGAGTTTGTGCTCACAACCACACACAGGGGACTTGTGGGTAATATCTAACATCTCGTTACTCAGTGTGTTCAGTGGACCAGCAGGGTCAGCATCCTCTGGGAGATTCTCAACAACGCAGAGAATCTCAAGCCTCCCTCCTGGCCTACTGCATCAGAATTGCATTTTAGCAACACCCTATGATAATTCATTGCATGTTCAAATGTGACAACCACTGATGCAATGGACTTGAGTGATATGACACCAGCATCATGCCTTCCTCCTCCATGGTCAAGCAGCACTTAATTCCTACATCAGGAAATAAAGGTCCTACCAGGCACAGGCCAGCCCTGGCTATGGCCCTGGGCAGGGATTCAAAGAAACAACGGCTGATCATGGAGCAGGCAGCTCAACTGGTACAAGACAAGACTACAGGCTCATACAGGCCTCCAGATCCAGGCTCCAAACCCTTGCCAATGCCTGTACCCACACAAAATAGGAGTTCTCACACTGACTCGCAGACTTCAGACTTTGTAACTTTTATTTACCTAGTCAGTTGCCTAGGCAATTCAGATCAATGAGATTTTTATCTATAAAAAAATGAGGGAAAGCACAGTAAGATTTGCCTGACCTGGAAACAGCCCAAAACCTATGCTCCTGTTGGTGAGAATAAACAGTGATCTTGTTGTGCTCTGTCATCTCTGCAGTTTTTTCACAACCTTAAGAAAGCCCCGAACCACCATCCTGTTCCGTGCTGCCCCACTGTGCCCTTCGCCACCTGCCCAAACATACACACATCTTCGTGCTACTGAGCCGGAGCGAGGTTCTGCCAGTAGTGGAAAGGGGCAGTCAGCTCCCCTCGGCATTCCTAAAAGGGCCTGAGAGAAGAGGTGCAGGACCTGTCTGCAGGACAGAGTTCTGTAGGTGCCCTCACAGAACTCTACCACATGCAGAAGGAACGGCGAAAATGAGGGCAGGGTCCAGGGACAGAACACTTTTTTGTGTCCTGCCACGGACTTCCACGGAAGCTTAGCTTCTCTTATCAACATGCTGGAAGGTATAAATGCAGACAGATGCAGGTCATCCTTCTTTCTCGGTATGAACGTTTGAAAAGAAACAGTCGATATGGGAACTGGTAAAAGTGGTGACTGGCAATACCTGCTTTCTACAGAGCATCCCGTCCCATTAGAGTTCATCATGCAACTGGGAACTTTCCAGCTCTACGTTTTCTCTCCCCGCAAATAATTAAAGCCAATATGTCACTTTCTCAAGTATTTCAGGACACCTGCATATTTTCCTTTCTCGTGTCCTTTTCCAAATCGCTATTTTATTTATTCAGATTGTATGATTTCAGTGACCATTTTACAAAGTCACAGCTTCCTTTCAAAGCCAGCCACCCTTTATAACTGAAATACTGGCTAAGGCAAGAAAGAGCAGTTTGAGTTATGTATTCCTTAGAAATGTGCGATACAGAACAGCCTTAGAAGCAATTCTGGCCTCCAGTGCCCACTCCAAATATACATGCCACCGTTGAGGGAAACTGCTCACCAGCCAACCGAGTCTGTGCTGAGGGGTGCAGCCATGCTTTGCACTGCTTGCCACCCCTGTCCTGGGGCAGCCACTCTTTAGGGTATCCAGCAACCTGTGCCTTACAGTTTATGATTGGCTTAGAAAGATAATCTGTTTGACAAATTCTTCACCAAGAAATTTGTCAAAAACACATGCCAAAGCAGGCACAGAAGCCAAAATGTACATGGAAAAAGACCACAACACACTGGTTCCGGAGAGGCCAGTTCCAAGCCGGTGAGCAGGAAAGGAGGGAGCACCCACCAACAGACACAGACACAGACAGCAGAGAGGCCACGAGAGCCTAAGGTGACGTCGGATGCACGCTCCACACCAGCACTTTCGGAGTCCCCGACCCCACCGCTACCATCAAATCCCCTCAACCTGAGCAGAGTTGGGTCCCCTTATTTACAAATAAGCCTCTATAAAACGTAACGGGCAAAACAAATTATTTTTTCACTTTTCCCAGTAGCTCAAGGTAGGAAATAATTCTCGTGAAAAATAAAAGTAGATCCTATATTAAGAAACACATAGCTTAGCCTAAAGACAATTTCTAATTTATGGGAGGTTATAGATGACAGCAATTTAAAACCTGTTGAAGGTGGGGTGTGCAATCCTTTCTATTTCATTACGTTTTCAATCAAGTGCTGACTGTCACTGCTGCCTTGTAACAGCGACCACCGAAAAATACTGTATCCGGGCCTTGAAATTGCTGTGGAAGACGTGAGACTGAAAGACCCAGACCCAATGTGCACTGAGAAGAAATGCAGAGATTTGTATAGGAAAGCAAAAACAAAGCAGGTATGTGGTATGAGAGAAGGACAAGGATTGTCATTTTTATAAATAATTCCAGAGGGAATTACACCTGAGCCCTTGCGAGAACTGAATCCCATCATTTAAGGCAGGACCACTGGGATCTGCCACTTTAACTAAAAGTAATTAATCACATATGTGATGACGAGCAGGTTACCCACCCAGGCAGGGAGTGCTCTGAGGGCAGCAAACATGAGGTTAAACCAGGGAACTCACTTATAAGAGAAAGGGTAAACAGGACACAAATACCCTATCAGAATGTTCGATAGAAACAGAGCAACAAACATTATAGTGAAATCTGGAAATCAAAATAAACTCACAAATATACCACAAACTCCAGGGGGTAGGCCCATCAGTGGCCAAACTAGAAATAAATTAAACTGGCAGAAGATGCCTGAACAGCAAGCAGGCCTGTTCACTGCAGGAGACAGATTCTCACAGGAGCTCACCAGGCACTGAGCCAGGGGCAGTTTCCCCTCCCCTGGCCAGCCCCTAAATACCGGACAGGTGACCACACCACCAGCCCTCACTGTCACATTCAGTAAAATGAGGGACCTAGATAACAAAATTTCTCAGATAACACTCTATGAGTCAGCCTGAGCCTACTTTGAAAAAGTTATCATTTAAAAACTATGTTAAGAAAAGTTTTGGGTAAATACCTATAAGTTGACTAAACTATTCCATAATGGCATTAATTTTATCCCAAAATTTATACATAGCTTTCCCATAACCATCAGAAAAAGTACCTCCAATAACATTTACCCAGTTACATTTATTAAAAATCTCCCCCCAGTATCAGAAGAGACAAATGGACAATTCAACTAGAATCTTTTTCTTACCATTTCGAGACACATCCAGTTCCACCAGCTGCATGAAGTTTGCTATTTCTGGAGGGAGCCGCTGAATTTCATTATCACTAAGTCCAAGCTTTCGTAATTTGACTAGCTGGAAAAATTGCTGTAAGACAAAATAGTTTCACAAAGGTCTCACATATATTTGCAACATAAACTTTTGTCTAATAATAAATTTAAAACAATATGTCCTTTAAACATCAGTGAGAATGGCACCAATGTCAACTTCCTGATTTTGATACCATACTATAGTCGTATGAAGATGTTACCACTGGGATAAACTAGGCACAAAAGAGGTCTCTGTTCTATTTTTGTAACTCCCTTATTAACCTATAATCATCTCAGAGTCTAAAATTTTTTTAAATGAGTAAGTAACTTAATGAGAATATAAGCTAACTAGATGGTAGTCACATTTTCTACTTATGAAAACTATTGTTATTGAGTTGGCCAAAAAGTTCATTTGGTTTTCTCTGTAAGATGGCTCTAATAGCACTCAGCTGTCTTTAACTTCATTCAAAACAATTGTTAAGTTTGTATGTGACAGCTGTCATATGAGTGCATTTAAAAAAATCAAGATTGGTAAATTTGTATGCAGCCATTTTAATATTAAAGATGGAATAAAGTACATATTTTGACATATTTATGCTTTACTATTTCAAAAAAAGGTAAAAACATAACTGAAATACAAAAAAGTGTGCAAAAATGGAGAAGGTGCTATGACTGGTCGAATGTGTCAAAAGTGTTTTGGGAAGTTTCATGCTGGAGATTTCTCACTGGATGGTGGTCCATGATTGGGTAGACCAGTTGAAGTTGATAGTGATCAAATTGAGACATTAATTAAGAACAATAAATGTTGTATCACACGGGAGATAGCTGACATACTCAAAATATCCAAATCAATAAAGTTATTGGTGAAAGTGAACAATGTGTCTTTTATTTTACAGAAAAAAATCATAGACTTTTTGGCCAACCCAATAAATCTGCAATGCTGCTCTGGCTGCTGTGACTCAGTTGGCTGGAGCATGTTGGAGCACTGTAGCACACACCAAAAGGCCGCCAGTTCAATTCCTGATCAGGGCCACAGTCCTAGCTGCAGGTTCATCCCCAGTCCGAGCACATACAGGAGGCAACGGATCAATGTTTTTCTCTCACGTCAATGTTTCCCTCTCTCTCTACCATCAACCTTTCTCTCTCAAATGAGAATTTTTTTTAATCTGCAATGTTAAATAGACATATGCAAAAATTAGAATAAATATTTTAAAGACATTTTTTAAAGGAATTACTGTGTATCACAAAATATACAAATATCCCACAAATGTGTCACAGAAAAAATTATTTTGACTAATCTAAAAAAGAGTCCACACTAATATTTCAATTAACCATGACAGACAGAGCACATTCCTTTTCTCCCCCACACTCTTTAAAAACTGTACAAAAATGACACTAAAATAATTTATGCAGATGTAAAAATATGGAATAAACTCATAAATACAAGTAGAAGTAAGAGGGCAATGCAAACTAAATATGCAATAAAATCCCTGAAGCTAGAAAACAAATTAACAAATGGTAACTAACAAAAGAAACAAAGCAAAGCTGAAATTTAAGTCTGTGGAGTAGACAATAAGAAATTAGGTCCAGGTGCCTCTGCAGGACAAGAAACTGGTTGAAAAAAAATATGAGAAGAATAGTTAGGTCCCCATAATCTCTTTTCTACCATTTATAACAAAGAAGGAGACTGGAAATTTCCCTTCTGGAAGAGTTGACTCTCAGCACAGCTCAGAGCAGGAGTGAGGCATCCTACTAAAAACAAAGAGACTGAGTCAAAGCCTGCTCAGTGAAATCCCACCCGCCTTTCACCAGAGCCAGGCTCCCAGACAGGAGGACAGACAGATGCAGATTATACTACAGAGAGGCCCCACATTATAAGCCTCTCCCATGTACACAGAATTTCCAATCTTTTTTTCCCCTTCAAGTGCCTGCATCTCTCATTTATAAGGAGCCATTTCTCCAGACACGTGAAGAAGGTCCCTAACATGCAAAAAAAAAAACTTTGCAAGCACACTCACCTCAAAAGGAACAAATATGACGTAGAAAGCAGAAAAAAAAACTTCATCAACCCAAAATACAATTAATATCCTCAGAGAAATAAGAGATGAAGCAACATAATGCCATAAAAAAAACAGTAAGCCCTTAGAAATTAGAAATTATTGTAGCATCAATAAGAGTCCAATAAAAGAAGTGAAAAAGTTAACAAAATATAAAGTTAACAAAAAGACACAGAGATGAAGAAATGGGAGAGAAAAAAATGGGAAAATCAGAGAGTCAATCTACAAGGTACTATATACTCAACTAACTAACAGGTATCCAAAGAGAGAGAACACAGGCCACTGTAAAACATACATTTCCAGTTTGAAAGAGCCTGTAACATGGCCAGTGAAAGGAATGAAAACAGGTACTGAGGAATGTTGTAGAGTTTCAGAACTCCGGAAAGAAGAAAATTCTGTTTCCAGAGATCTGGGGTAGCAGGCGGGGAATCATAGCAAAGAATTGGGAATCAGAGTGGCACTGGACTCAAGAGCAACCTTGAAAGTGAGAAGGCAATGGAGCAATGCCTTCAAAATTTCAAAAAAAAAAGAATTCCTAACCTAGAACTACATACTCAGCTAAACCACCAATCAAATATGACAGAATAAAGATGAAATGACAGATGAAAGACATTTTCAGATAAGCCTGTCTCTAAAAATGTATCTTCTGTACACCTTTCTCAGGAATCCACCAAAATGTGGAAGTAAACTTAAAGGACTAAGATCTGAGACCCAGAAATCAGTCAAAATCAGAGAGTCAAGAAAACAGAGACAAAGGAAATGCCCAGGATAAAATACCAAAGGAAATTCCAAGATGTCAGCCAAAAGGCCCTAATAGCAACCGGTCCACAATGGAGAAAATATGGAGGCTCCCAGAAGAAAGTTTTGAACATAAAAATAAAAACAAAAAACACATCTGATGAATTATCTGATGTATTTGGAAACAGTGAGATGATTTGTTTGGTAATTTATTAGAAACAGGAATAGAGAAAACAAAGGCAAGATGAAAAAATGAGTTTTAAATTTCTGGAAAAAATAGAAAGTATAAAAAGATATAATCCTAACATAAAATCTGGCTGTGAATACTTACAGTCATTATACTTTACTATCTATATATTAGTAAAACCAAAATTTATTTTATGTCAATACTGAAGGATGGGAAGGAAATTACCATATTTTTTGGACTATAAGACACACTCCCCCCCCAAATCTGGGGGGAAAAGGGGGCACATCTTATAGTCTGATTGTAGCGTGCCTGGCTCGTGGGGGGGGCCTATGTTATTTATATTATTAAATATTTTACTACTTTTTTTGCTTCAAAATTTTTTTTCCTGTTTTCCTCCTCTAAAACCTAGGTGTGTCTTATAGTCTGGTGCATCTTACAGTCTGAAAAATTCAGTAAATGCTAAATCTCATCTTCCATAGAAATGAATCAACAGAAAACTTCAAAGTGAAAAATAAGTAAACTGTAAAAGCAAGCCAATTAGCAAGTGAAGGCCAATTTCAGTAGAAACAGTTGAGAGATGAGGACTCTCAAAGCCAGAAACTGGAGTGGAGATGGGGAGGGCAAGAGACTACTATTCACTGTCACACTCATGGCTTGTTGAGTTCCTAAAAATTATTTGTGTCTACTACTTTGCTAAAAAAATAGAAACTGAGTTTATACAGGAAAAAGTCTCTATGATAACAGGGTACTCTGAATGATATTTTGAAGCATGCTTATATTTTATGTTATTTTTTATTTAATTTATTTGGTAAAAGGAATTGTGTACTTCCATGATCGAAAAGAAAGTACCATCATTTGTGGAAGTTTTTGGTGTTTTTATAGTGTTTCATTTACTTTTTAAAATTTTTCATTTACAGTTTACATTTAATATTATCTTGTATTAGTTTTAGGTGTACAGCACGGTGGTTAGACCATCACATACTTTACAAAGTGATCCCCCCGATTATTTCCAGTGCCCGCCTGGCACCATATATAGTTATTACAGTACTACTCACTATATTCCCTATGCTGGACTTTACACCCCTGTGACTATGTTGTAACTACCACTTAATACTTCTTAATCCCTTCCCCTTTTCCACCCAGCTCTCCAACCTCCCTCCCCTCTGGCAACTATCAGTCTGTTAAAGGCTCCATCATCTGGAAAGCAACTGCGCAACCCCTAAAACATAATTTTTCATGTCCACTGACATAATGGTACTTTTGAACACTGTCCTTCTAATATAACTGAAAATAAGAAAAACAAGCTACGATGCGTGATATGTCTTCATATTATGAGTAAAAACTGGAAAACATGCATGTCAAATAAGGGAAATGACTAGCATGTTAGCATGTTAATAACTTGATATTAAGCAAGCAATAAAAATAGTTACTATAAAGACCACAGTACTTGAAAAAGGTTTACAACACAAATATAATTTTTACAGGAAACAAAATTGCAGGTACACTACATAAAAAACTATGTGTGCATGTTGACAAACAGGAAGAAAACACAGGAAAAGGGTATACTAGGTGATAAGGAAAATGCATAAACAACTTAAAATTTTACTTAAAAAGGTATTTTAAAATAAAATGAGCTATGAATCTTCAAAAATGAACACTACCAATTAGCTGTATATTCTAATTAAGGTACTCACAAAAGGACTAATCCTTTGGATTTCTTTAATCATACAGTTGAGATTTAATTTCTTAAGGTATTGAAATGTCTTTATGCTAGTGGTACTAAAGCATTAGCTGACACAAAAGCCATTCAAAAGAGCCACATATTTGAATAATTAAGCTTATGCCAATTGTTCAGCGTCTGACAGCTTCATAATGCCTCAATGTGTTTACTCAAGCATGAAAAGCTCACTCTGTTTTCCAGGAAAGGCATAATAGCAACAGCACAGAAACCATCACCAGTTCCATACATTCAAGGCCCATTCAGAAATAATATGAGAAATCAAGTCAATAAGGTACTTACATCTACAGTGAATAAGAAATTAGTTTTAGGTCTATAGAAACAACAGTGTACAAATCCCCACATCCAGCAGAAATCATAACAGCAAGCAAATTTAATTTTTGTTCTGCATGTTAAAAGCATCCTTAAATAGAGCTTGTCACAAATGCTACTTTATTCTACTTGGAAGGCACATGCCAGATGTAAAGAACAACCCTATCTGCAGGATTCCCAAATGAAAATAGTAATTCCTCAATGCTTCCCTCATTACCCTGATGGGATCTTAATTTGGTATCCAAATACTTTAAAATAACTATTTTCTTATAAGATTGACACAATGCCACTAATACTTAATCTTCAAGTTTTCAGCTTTCTCAGATAGGGACACACACACACACACACACACACACACACAGAGCAAGCTAGAAAACCTCCTGCTTTCTCTCTGAGATTAGCCAGGGCACACGAAGAACAACTCATGTAGCTGTCCTGGCACGGCGCCTCGGCGCAGGGATCATGTGACGGCACACACAGACACCATTCTTCAACTATCCGTGTTTGATTATAGCACACTGGCCCCCTGGAGCACATTTTGTACAATTATACGCAAAGAAACCCACATTGCCTTGGCTTGTTAGGCGACACCACAGTCTTCTTATAGCCACATTGTCTGTAGCAGATGTAGAGTCTTTACTTTGGCTGAACAAAATATTTCTTTTCCCCAATCTCCATTTTTAACAAGATTCTTTTTCCTTCTCTTTTGATACAGTGTTAATACCTCCCCCCTTCTTAGAATGGGACATAAGGAAATCTGTCCTACAAGAGCTGTTTACTTTTTTATTACTATATGGCCAAGGATCAGTCAACCGTCCCCTCATTTGCCCAAATGTCTCCTCCATGATGTAGAGAAAACATAAACCACTGTGGTGGATTCACCTACAGGACAACAGTGGAAACAATGTTAGTAAACTTCTGAAAACTATTTGACTCCAAGCCATAAATGACACTAAATACACTCACAGATTTCCCTGCTGGAACCATTCCTACCCTTCAACTAAATATTGACCCCTTTCCATCCTACATAACCCACATCACGCCCTACTCCTGTGCCCAGTGACCTGAACTACCCTTTTAGGCAACCCCCTTGGCAGAGATATAGCCAACCAATGATTCTAACCAGGAGGTAAGATTAACACCTCTTACAGTGTTTATCATTCAGCAATGTTCTTTGCTATCAGACTTATAAAAAGGGACTGTGACTTCATTACCCAGAAGTCCTGGGTATATACTTTAAAAAATCCCTCAGATATGTTATTCCAGAATACATACAAGAATATGCCTGATAGAATTATTCATAATAGCTCAAAGCTGTAAATAACCCAAATTCTCATCAATGGTAGATCTGATAGAGGAATATTCTTAACAATGAAATTCTAAACAGCAATGAAAATGATAGATTACTGATAGTTATAATATGCAGGAATTTTACAAGAAATATTCAGCAAATGAAGCCAGATAGAAAAGAATACATACATTATTCCACTTACATAGTGTTGAAAAAAAATCACCAAAACTAAACAATTCCCCTTAAAGATACGTACAAAGGTGGCAAAAACTATAAAGAAAAGTGAAAAAAAAAGTGATTACTGTAAAATCGGATTAGTGATCATATAAAACACAGGTGTGAGAGAGAAAAGTGCGATCAGGAAGGGCACACAATGAGCTTCTGGAGTCCTGGCAGTGTTCCATTTCTTAACCTGGGCAGTAGTTACAGGTTAAGTTCATTTAATAATCTGTTATAAGCTTAACATTTATACCTTATGTACTTTTCTATATATGTACTTTGCTACACAATAAGAAAAGTTTTTAAATTAACCAGGAAGGAAAATACCAGACCATTTGCACCAGAAGTCAAATTCTTTATTTCAGTGATTTTCAACCTGTGTGCCCCAAGAATTTTAAAAAATTCAACATCTGACTATTTAGGGCACTGACCACTTTTCCCTTAGATTGTCAAATTAAAAAATTACAACAGCTAATGCAACAATAGCCATCCAGTATGAATGAATCAAAATTATACCTACTTTTTGTCAGGTCTGCAGAAAAATATACTTTTTTGATATGCCACAGAATTTTAGTAATTCGTTTATCTGTGCCATTAGATGAAAAAGGTTAAAAATTACTACTTAACCAGTCAGTTAATTACAATAAAAACATGGGCATTATACAATATCTAGAGGAGGAGGAGAAGTGATCGTAGTAAGTAAAACAATAACAGTAATGATAATGTTACTGCTATTATGATAATGCCATTATGATGACATAGCCATCAACCTTTATTGAGGAATTTTCTATGCGTTGCAGTGAACTAAAGACTTTATATGGATTACATTCTTTAACTGCAGTGAACCAAGGACTTCTCATGGATTTCATTCTTTGATTATCTCAACATTGCCACAATGCTGATACCTACATGTATTGGATTGGCCAAAAGGTCCGTTTAGTTTTTTCCATAAAAGAAAAGACATGTTTTTCATTTTCACCAATAACTTCATTGATTTTGGGTATCTTGAGTATGTCAGCTATCTCCTGCTATTGGCTTCTAGTGGGTAGACACGAGCCTTCTGCTAACCAACTTCCAACGCCTAAGACAGCCCCACAGAATAGAATCGTTTGGCCAAAATGTCAGTAGTACCAAGAAACTTCACAAACCACTTTTGAAACATCTGAGCAGTCACAGCACCTTATCCATACACTACACAAATCCTTTTCTTCTGCATTTCAGTTGCATTTTTATCTTTCTTGAAATAATAAAGCATAATAATGCTGAAAATGCTGCATATTTTCCTATCTTCAATAATAAAATTGCTGCACAAAAACTCGTCAATTTCAAATATTTTTTGGATGGATTTGTGGTTTATTTTTTATTTTTGTTCAATAAACATTTTCTCCCCACCACTTCCTTCCACCCCAGCCATTCCCACTTCCCACCTGTGATCCTAATCCGCTTTGGTTTTGTCCATGTATCCTTTATGCGTGTTCCTGACAACCCTTCCCCCTTCCCCCCCATTATCCCCTCCCACCTCTTCTCTGGTTACCATCAGTTTGTTCTTAATTTCACTATCTCTGGTTATATTTTGTTTGCTTGTTTGTTGATTAGGGTCCACTTACAGGTGAAATCATATAGTATTTGTCTTTCACTGCCTGGCTTATTTCACTTAGCATAACGCTTTCTAGATCCATCCATGCTGTCACAAAGGGTAGGAACTCCTTTCTTTCTGCTGCACAGTATTCCATCCTATAAATGTACCAGTTTTTGATCCATTCACTTACTGATGGGCACTTAGGTTGCTTCCAGCACTTGGCAATTGTAAATTTTAATGTTTTTTAATGAACACTGATATGACAGCTATCACAATATTTGTTTTGAATGAAGTTAAAGACAACTAAGCACTCCTAGAGCCACCATTTGGAAAAAAAACTAAATGAACCTTTCGACCAATCCAGTGTCAGTTAGCTTCTGATGCACAACAAACTGTCCCCAACTGAGTAACTCAAAAAGATATACCTATTTTATTTCGCACATTTCCGTGGATTGGCTGGGCGCCTCTGCTGCTGTTACCTGAGCTTACTCATGTAACTACATACAGATGGAGGGACACAAGGGCTGATACACCCTGGCCTTGCTCTTACTTACGGTCTGGCAACTAGTGCCAGCTGTCAGCTGATCCTCTGTTCTCCACAAGGCCCCTTGTCCTTTCCCTTAAAATAATGGGGCAGCTTCCCTGGATACTGACCTCTGAGGATGATTCAAAGGGGCAAAGAAAGAGGCTGCAAGGATGATTGGGACCTAGGCCTTGAAATCTGCATAATGTTATTTCTGCCACATTTCGGGACTGGTCTCTACTGGTAGATAAAAGAAGCAGCAGAAATCACACTTAACAAGGCATGAGATGGAAAAAAACCTAGCAGACTGTTTACCACAAAATTAGATAGAATATCTTAGGAAATTCCATGGTTGATCACAGAGTAATGACTTTTCTAAAGGAAATTTTAACAGAAAATGTAATAATACACCAAATAAACTTTGGCTAAGATACAATTTTTGATATATGAGAAGGTTATATAGATAAAGGGTCAAGCTCAAGAAACAGTCACAGAATATTAGACTAATCACTTGGGTAACAGAGACCATTCAAATATTTCACATCCAGAATTTGAATGTGAAAGGTTTTAGCCAACACTCAAAAATAAAAAGTACTGATGAAATAAGTGTTACTAAGACATTTTTTGGTGTGTTTTGGCAAAGAGGTGTGCAATGGGCACGTCCCTGAATGAATCACTTGACCTCCACTCCTCTGTTTCCCTGTGTAAAGAAATAAATAAACATTAAATGAGCAATGGGCTCTTTTTACTTCCAAAAATTATAGGGTTGCATTTCAAAATACCTTCAATGCACCATTAAGAAAAAAGAAAATCCTATTAGTACACAACATATTAAATATGGGGTTAAAAATGCTCTAAATTACAGAAAGCAGATTAGTGGTTGCCTAGGAAATGGGGAATGACTGCTGATGGGCATGGAGTTTCTTCTGGGGTGATGAAAACGCTCTAAAACTGACTGTAGTGATGGCTGCACAACTCTTCTAACACACTAAAAACCTCTGAATTGAGCGCGTAAAATGGGTGAACTGAATGGTATGTGAATTATATCTCACAGATGTCAAATCGTGTATAGAACTGGTAGGCACCTAGTGAAAGAGGAATACTTTATAATAAAAGACTAAGCGAGGACTACTGGATACTTTTATTTCATTGAATCCCTATACGCACCAATGAGGTAATGTTTTTTTCTCTCCAGTTAATAAATGGGGAAAAAACTGAGATTGAGCAACATTTAGTGGATTCCCTGACACTGGTTTTAGTTAATAAAATTATTTAAGGAAAATTCCAAAAGCACAAGCACGTTGGGGGATCACAGAGTAATGCATTTTCAGGTAACTACGTGGCAAACAAAACACATTAGTGAAACTATATTCTAATAAGAGGAGTAAAAACAAAGTCGTGGGGCAAGGGGGAATTAGGCTAGAAAAACAATAACTGCTAAAACTGGGCTAATGCTGTATTCCGTCCTGATTGGTGAGCTGAGAAGGAGAGGAAAGCGAGCTACAGAAGCATGCACGTGTGCACGCACTCGCAGTGTTGCTGCCAATTCCACCGGAGCAGAGACGGCAGACGCGAAAGGACAAAAATCTACACAGACAAGGGAATGAATCAACTTCTAGCGATCTTCAACGGGTATGCCGCAAGAATGTTTAAAACATGCAATACCTGACTACTTAGCCAGGGGCACTCACCTCTTTTCCCTTAGACTGCCAAAAAAAATTTTTCTTTAAAAGAATAGCCAACACAGCAATAGCCATCCAGTGTGAATGTATCAAAATTATACCTATCTTTTCTATCAGATTGGCAAAAAATATATCTTTTGGTTTGCCATAGCATTTTGGGAATTAGTGTATATGTGCCATGCAATGAAAAAGGTTGAAAATCGTGCTTCTAGAGAATCATGGGCATGGAGACCTACCTCCAGATAAAAGTCTTAGGCAAAGGGAAGGCTGAAACAGACAGAGGAAGCAGTAGACAAAAATTTGATATAAGTTTATAATATGGTGTAACAAAAACGCATATAAAGGGTAAAAAAAAAGCCTTGGTCTAGTTTTGGAAGCAAAACAGGAGATACCACCCAGTAGCAGGGCAGTGCTGGTGAAAATTCAAAAAAGACTAATTACACTGTCCATTCAAGTGGCTATACAAATTTTTATCTGCAGATAGACACAGAATGGAATTCAAGAGACTTACAAATACTTAAGAATCACTGACACACTGCTGCATGGGCCAGGTAACACAACATGCAAGATGAGATAAAAGGTTCAACCCTTCAATAAAACTAAACACTTCTAAAATGTGAAGCAGGGAAAAATACATTTCCTTGACTATTTATTTGCCCATAAGACATAAAAAAATTAAATACATCACAGGAAAAACTCTCCTGTTCTAACATATGATTTTTTAATCCACTCATAATTCAGTGGCACAGGTACCCTTTCTTTTTTTTTCTTTTTTTTAATTTTATTTTATTGATTTTGCCATTACAGTTGTTCTATTCCCCCTTCATTCCCCTCCACCCCACACCCACCATTCCCCCCCTTTAGTTTATGACCATGTGTCTCAAGTTCTTTAGATTCTATATTTCCCATACTATTCTTGTCCCCCCATCTATTTTCTACCTACCGTCTACTTATTTTCTGTACCTTCTCCCCCCTTCTCCTCCTCCCACTCCCCTGTTGCTAACCCTCCATGTGATCTTCATTTCTATGGTTCTGCTCCTGATCTAGCTGTCCTCTTAGTTTGCTTTTGTTTTAGGTGTGGTTGTTAATAATTGTGAGTTTGCTGTCCTTTCACTGTTCTTATTTTTTATCAGTGGCACAGGTGCCCTTTCTTTATGCAACAAAGAAAATGGTACTGACTCTCCCTTACATGGCCCTAAAAAGTCACAGAGAAATCAAATTTCAGAGAAGCAAATTAGTTCCCAATGAAGTTAGCAGGTATAATTGAGCATTTTAAATAAAGATACTTACAATTTACTTTCCTTGAAATATTTGCATTTCCAATTTTTCTGTCTTCTGGCCTCCACTAATAAAGTTTTATAACGTTTTATCCTCTCTCATTGGCTAACATATTTTCACATTTTCAAGGTACTTTTTATACATTATCAAGCTGCCATCGTTAATAAACCCTAACAAAGATATTATTGACCCAAGAATACCACCAGCTGCCAAAATTAAAATATCTCAGGGGTGAATCAGTTTGAAAATCATAAAACCAAGAAGGACTTATTTATTATCCTATGATCAGACAGTGGATAAGGCTGGTAGTGGTATTTACAATGGTTTAGAGAAGAGAAGCTTTCACTAAAAGTGAGATGGGTCAGGACGGCGTTACTTGGCTGAGGCCCCGAATGTGGGGATAAGCCGTGGGCACGGGAGAACAGGCTGAGCACACAGGTAGAGAGAGTGAGCAGGATTCAGAGTGAGCAGGATTCACTCGGCACAGGGAAGGGTCAAATATGACAAAGAGAAAAGAAAGACATCAACCCGAAACACTAAAAACAAAACACAGGATGGTAAATGCAAGCAATAAACTACTATATTGCCATTAAAAATCTTACTTCTAGAGAATTTTTAATAATATGACATACATATGTGTTCCAGGGTTATGAAAAATGTAAAATTGCATATACACTATAATCCCTATTTTGCTTTTAAAAATATAATAGGAATTTTAGGAAAAGAACTCCTTTTAAAAAGGCAAATCTGGTGAGAAAAAAAGAACTTAAGCCTAATCGAAGATTATTTCACTGTGTTTTTGCACCACAGAAAACCAGATTTTATTTATCTCATTAAAGAAATGTTTCTTTAACAGGTGTCCCCTTCAAACTTGAACCAACTACATCTTCAAGCAAAACGTGAAGGAGAGAGAAATAACCAGCTTACACACAAAAAGAAAAAGTTCTTCCAATAAAAAATCAAACAGACAATCAAGTTTATTATACTGATCTTCTATTTTCACATAGAATTTCCAATATGGTTAAATTTCTCATATATTGTACTCAGGAAAGCATCACATGACTCAAATAAAATAAAAGTTTGTTCAGTGGGCATTCTGTCTTATATTCAATACAATTTACCCAAGCTAACAGCAGCAGTAGTGCATATATGTAGTGCCTAGTATATGGAGGGTTTTAAAGTGGAGGAAAAACATTCAAACAAGATGCAATCCTTACTCTCATGGGACATCCTGCAGCTGATGCACAAGAAAGGTAGATGAGAAGTTAAAATATACTTGAGGGAGAAAGTGAATCATAATAAATGGGGCACAAAAATGCTATGAAAGGATAAGCAATGTCTCTTGTCATAAACGCTCCTTCAGGGGAAAAAAGTCAGTTAGGTGGTCTCACGGTCAGTCACGCCAGACCAGTAAGATTCCTGAGACATCAAATACAAATGGATTATTCAAGGTGTTAGGAAAGCTGCTTCCGCATTTTCATAGGAAATACACCAACATCTGGATCAACGCTCTTAAGTTTTCTGAAGTAACAGGCTCAGCTAAAAAAAAAAAACCATCTGGGTTACAGTTGGATAAACAGAATGCCTTGGACTGCCTATTAGTTAATGTTTTTCACATTCTAAAGTAATGAATTAATACCCCTGGCCAAGGTCTGCTCTTTCTGGATAGCAAGCAAGAAATGGAGACACTCAGTCACTGACACAGTACTCACAAAATTAATCTGAGTTAACAGATTACGACCACTCAACAGTAGCCCATAATTGTCTACGGCAACATTTAATGGCACTTTTGGTGCATACTAATCATAACTACAAAGAAAAAAAAGACTTGTCTCTTTTTCTCAATAATGCTGAAGATGACCACACTGTTGTAAACCAGTTAACAAGAGACCTTGAAGGGAAGGAAGGAATCTGACCAATTAATACGACATACTTCAGACAAGACTCCATCTCTAACATAACCTGCATGGGTCCTTCTGAGGGCCCACGAGACTCCAAACAATTTATTTTTTTTTAACTTTTTTATTGATTATGCCATTACATTTATTCTATTCCCCCCCACCATTCCCCTCCACCCTGCATACCCCTCCCCCACCATTTCCCCCTTTAGTTCATGAACACGTGTCTCGAATTCTTTAGATTCTGTATTTCCCCTACTATTCTTACCCTCCCCCCTATTTTCTATCTACTGTCTATGCTACTTATTTTCTGTACCTTCTCCCCCCTTCTCCTCCTCCCACTCCCCTGTTGCTAACCCTCCATGTGATCTTCATTTCTATGGTTCTGCTCCTGATCTAGCTGTCCTCTTAGTTTGCTTTTGTTTTAAGTGTGGTTCTTAATAACTGTGAGTTTGCTGTCCTTTCACTGTTCATCTTTTTTATCTTCTTTTTCTTAGGTAAGTCCCTTTAACATTTCATATAATCCTGGCTGGTGTAGCTCAGTGGATTGAGCGCGGGCCTGCGAAACAGACAATCGCAGTTCAATTCCCAGTCAGGGCACATACCCGGGTTGCAGGCCGGTTCCCTGCAGGCCAGTTCCCAGCAGGGGATGCATGAAAGGCAACCATACATTGATGTTTCTCTCCCTCTCTCCTTCCCTTCCCCTCTAAAGATAAATAAATAAAATCAAAGGTAAATAAATAAAATCTTAAAAAACATTTCATATAATAAGGGCTTGGTGATGATGAACTCCTTGAATTTGGTCTTATCTGAGAAGCACTTTATCTGTCCTTCCATTCTAAATGAAAACTTTGCTGGATAGAGCAATCTTGGTTGTAGGTCTTTGGTTTTCATGACTTGGAATACCTCTTTTCAGCCCCTTCTTGCCTGGAAGGTCTCTTTTGAGAAATCCGCTGACAGTCTGATGGGAAATGCTTTATAGGAGACTGTTCCCTTATCTCTTGCTGCTTCTAGGATTCTCTCCTTCATTTTAATCTTGGCTAATGTAATGATGATGTGCCTTGGTGTGTTTCTTCTTGGGTCCCACTTCTTTGGGACTCTCTGAGCTTCCTGGATTTCCTGGAAATCTACTTTCTCTGCCAGAATGGAGAAGTTCTCTTTTATTATTTGTTCAAATAAGGTTTCCACTCATGACTCCTCCCCTTCTGGTACCCCTATAATTCGGATGTTGGAACATTTAAAGATGTCCTGGAGGTTCCTAAGCTTCTCCTCATTTTTTTGAATTCTTGTTTCTTCATTCTTTTCTGTTTGATCATTTTTTTCTTCCTTCTGGTCCACTCCATTGATTTGAGTCCAAATCTCCTTTCCATTACTATTGGTTTCCTTTGTATTACCATTCATTTCAATTAGTTTAGCTTCCATATGTTTCTCTAATTTGTGACTAAAATCAACCAGTTCTGTAAGGATCCTGATAACCAGTGTTTTGAACTGTGCATCTGAAAGATTGGCTATTTCTTCATCGCTTAGATCAATCGGTTCTGGGGCTCTGAGTTGTTCTTGAGCCATTTTTGGTCTATTCACGCCGTTAAGTAAGCAGAGCGAAGCCTTAGTTGTTTACCAGGATGGGGCGACCCAGGTCGCTGGTTTGTGATGCTGTGTATGGGGGTGTGGTCCGAGAGGGAGCAATGGCGGTCCTCTCCACTAGCCCAGTCTGTCCAGTCACACCATTCGCCCGGGGCCTGTTTATCCAATCGGAATTGTGCGAGCCTGCTGCCCCGCGCCGGCTCCCCTCTTCACTGGTTTATCTGCACGCAGATGCGCGACCGACCGCAGACAGCCAGCCGCGCTTCTTCCCTGTGTGCTCCTGTAGCTAGCCCGCAATCTGCGCTTTCGGCTGCTTGCGCACCACCCGTTAGGGGATTTTTTTTTTTTTTTGCCAACCTGCTCCGCTGCTGGCTTCACTTCTCTTACCGGTTTAGCTGAGCATTTCGTTGTCTTTGGACTCCGTATTGTCAATTTTCTGTGTGGCTTGGTTGTGTTTATTATTGTTAAAAATAGTTGTTCTTAGATTTGGTTGTGCACAGAAGCAAGGTGGTTCCACCTACACCTCCATCTTGGCGGAAGTCCAGGGCAAACAATTTAAATTTATAACTCAGTCTTTGCCTAGACTAAGAAGTCACTGTTAGGCCCTAACCAGATTTAAGGCATTTAAAAATATAATGATCGCTGTAGAGTTCAATAGTGAAGAAGGGTTTAACTCACCTGCCCAAACATTTTCTAATATATTCTAAATACACATTAGCCACAATATATATTTTCACCCTTCTACAGTCACAATTTAAGATTAAAATTATGCAACTGAATAACTTTATGAGAAGTGTGTCTTTCCACCCAGACAGGCTTGTATTCAGAGTGTTTATAGCTCCTATGGGAGCATCCTTGCATCTTCAAAATAAATCTCTCATATTTAAATGTCTCACACATACTAAATTCAGTGTCCTACTGGCTGACCAAAACAGTTAAGTGAAAAGCAAGATGGAAAAAACTGAGTAGAATCCCTAGCAACTCACAAACAGTTCTACAAAACCAAAGCAGAGCTCATGCTGATCACCACATTTTAGCTCCACCAACTGAACTAATACTAAATTCCAGTATTAATCCAGATGAAGAACCACAAACACAAGGCCTAATTTTGAAAACTTTCTGAATTGCCCTACTGTTTAAGGAAGAAGAGAAACCATTAGGTGTCCAAGAGAAAAAGTTCAGCTTCTGTGCTCTGCAGTTATGTCTGATTAAGTGCTAAAGTCCAACAAGTCTGCGTTCTTTATTAAGAGGACAGGCAGAGGACTGTCAGAGCCACTTCTTGAAGCTGCTCTTTTTGACATTCTTTAAATTTTATTCTACTATTTACCAGCAACCAAGATAAGAGGCCAAACTGACATTCCTAGCATTCATTTAATATATGAATGTACAGCAATGCCAGACGGTGGCCACACAACAGGCCACTCCACTCACCAACCACAGCATCTAAGGACATGATTCTTTCTCTGCACCTAAGCTCTTCGAAGTGCTGGTACTGTGCTTGTGTGCTGACCAGCTAGTTCCCTGGGTTAAAGACAAAATACCAAGTACTTATTCAGTGTTTTATCTTGAGAGTTCTCAGTTGTAAATCTCTCTAGTAACATGTGATCAAAAAGAAAATTCAAGAAAAAAGTAATGTAGAAATCTTATGGGATATGAGGAGAAAGTATCCAGCCATGTACTATAAAAAAGAGAGACATTTATTGAAGAAGATGCAAGACACAAGATACAAGGAACATTATTCATAGGACAGTGATGCCTCAGTCCCCTTCAAAGGACAGGTTGCTACCTTGGGAACTCACAGAGATCTTTGTTGATTGCAGCCCATACACGTTCCAAATTCTCAGGTATTCTGCTTGTTGCAGGCCTTCCAGAATGTGGATCACTTCCAAAAGATTCTCAACCATCTTTGAAGCATTTGGGCCACACTTTTACTTGCACTGCACTCAATGCATTATTCCCGAAAGTCTCCTAAATCATCCAAAAAGTTTCCGTGGAAGAATGTTCGAGCTTAATGCAAAATGATGCAGATTCATTGCTCTACTCACTTGGTCATTTTGAATGTGATGGCCACACAGTACATACACATGCTCACTCAATAGCTTCTACTGCCCCCACTGACTAGTACAGTGAAATTGTCATTGTTCAAGCATACACATTCCAGTCGACTCCCCTTGGCTGCCTATTACATCGATGTCACACAAACTGTTCTCATTACATTAATGGTGACTGGACTTTTTCCGGACAGACTTCATACTCCCAAACACAAATCTCCAAGTAAAGAATAAGAGAACAGCATTTCTTCAGCTCCTGGACTTCTAGGAAACAAGCAACAGCTCCCAACTATTCAGACAAAATGGCATGAACAATTCCCAGAGCAATTTTCTGAGGTACCTCTGTGGTCCTGATAGCTTCTGTACTACCATTTCCCTGGCCTCCTACTCGTAGCTGAGAGTCCAACTCTTCACCCAGATGTGTATAATTCATTCATCTATGTCATGGTTCACTATCATCACCAATGGGGGCTGACCCTAACCTGGTACCATTACCAACTTTTCCCTCAGGAAAGCACCTTAAACAGCCTAGTACTCTGGCCAACAACTCATCAAAGACTTCTCTTAAGAAAGAATATCTTGTATGCATGGGTGAAAACAATTTAAAATTAAAATGCTACATTACCAGAGTAAACTCTGAAAGTCTGTCTAATTTACAAGACTTTCCAACACTTTACTTTTTACAAAAGCAGTTCGAAAATAGTAAGAAATGTTTCTATAATGTACAAGATACTAGGCTAGGGGCACTGCATTTATTATCTCATTTCATCTTAAATACATCCCCGAGCCAGGCAGCTACTCTAATTTCAGAGATAATGAAACTGAAGCACGAAGAGGTTATACAGTGGGCCCAGTTTACACAGATGTGTCAGGCCAGGATTCAGACTTGTGCCCAGAATCCCATCTGTCTACTATAAACAGATGCTTCTTTGCAAGGCAAAGAAGCACTGTGGAGCCCCAAGTCTGTGATCCAAGCTCTCCAACTCACTGACTAGCTATGTGACTTCATGCAAGTTGTTCAACCTCTCTGTGCCTTGATGTCTTCATCTGTAAAAGAGGGGTAATAATAGCATCTATCCCTCATAGAAGAGCAGCAATAATTACATGAGTGAATACAGGTAAAGAATTCAGAACAGTGCCTGATGTATGAAAAATGCTTACTAAATGTTAGCTAAAATTATTACTATTATGTCACCACATAATATACACTCTTATATATCCAAGCTACTAACATTCTTCAAGTGTAATACTGGAATCCAGTTATAACACCTTTACTGTCCTTAGAATATACTGTTTTGATGGAGCTAGGTACTAAACAAGAATTTTAAGTCTCCTTTCATTTTCAAAAGCAGAGAGGGATAACAGACAAACAAAAACATCGGACACAAATGAACAAAGTGCTGGGACCAAATGCTTAAAGAGCTCTAAGAAGAGACCTAAAGACTAATTAACAAGTCCAGTAACCCACAATATACCAAGTAAATTTTTTAAACAAGTATTTCATAATAAAAATCCAGAGAGTGAAAAAGAAGTGAAGACTTAGGGGATGGGCCTGATCTGGGCACAAAAAGAAACTTAGGGTGGAGAAGAGAGCTGTGCACAAGAGAAGATGGAGACCACTCTGGGTAGGCAGCCCCTCATGTGATGGTCTGCCTGGCTCAGAACTACAGGCTGCTGCCGTGTGGCAGGGTCCTCTAGTCCTGGCCCTGTAAATACCAAGCAGCAAAGCCTACTCGAGTGCTCAAGATGGCAAACGGATTCAACTAGACCTCTGGGCTCCCTTCCAGCATTGACAGCCTGAGATTCTAATTGGGAAAAAGGAAGGAAAGCAAGTGAGACAAATTACCCATGTTTTCTTTTTCTTGGCCTTTGAACTGAATGCCTCCAGCTCTCCGATGGGTTACGTTCCAAACATTCATTTACAGGTCAGAGTTGGAAACTCAGAATGTATTTCCACATGCACAGGAACGTTACATGTTGTGATTAAACCTGAGTAAGTCTACTAAAGCCTCCTCTACCATTAGCAATACAAATGTCCTCTCAAAGCCTTCTGATGTCTGAGCACTAGTTATGGAACAAAGCACATATTCTTTAGCCTCATATTCGGGGGTCTCCTAACCTCAGTATATTCTAATAACATCATCAACACCTTTGTAGGTGCTTTCTCATATATCCTGCCACCAACACCACTGTCCAGTGATGTCATTAAGAAATGAACTTTAGAAAGGCAATCCAGCACATAAAGCAATGGAACCACACCTGAAACCCAGTCTCTCTGGCTTCAAGCCCCAGGTCCTGTCTAACCTCTGCCCCACAACCACCCTAATGGCCTTTCTAACTTCAGTGTCCACACCCACAGGTCCATGGCCCCATGTTCCAGCCCCAAGTGAATCACCTGCTGTGCATAATGCCTTTACTGTCCCCAACACCTTTCTCCAGCTATCAACATCTTACTCATCCTCAAATGCCACAACCTTTACCCAATCACCTGGGCAAAATTATAATTGCTTCTCCACAGCATTTCATCTCCGCCCCTTCGCTAGATTAATAAGCCCCCTCGTGGCAATAAAACACATTATACACACCATCCTGTCACTCAGAACACCTAACACAGTTGTGCTACACCACAGATATTCAACAGGCAGATGTTGAAGGAAATGGCATGCCACTATTTTGACTATTTTTTATTACAACACTTATTGGAATATGAGTTCTAAGTTCCAATTCAAGATCTTTAGAGCACATCTGTGCTCTGTAAGCAACCCCACCTCCACCCCCACCACCCTCAGTCAGGAAAATGGGGGGAAAGCAGCATTTGTGTCAGAACACAGAGAACCAAACTCACCAAATCTGAAAAATTACTGGGGCAAAAAAATACAATAAAAAATGAGCTATTAAAAAAAAAAAGAATACAATCGCGGTTCGATTCCCCGTCAGGGCACATGCCTGGGTTGCAAGCCAATTCCCTGCAGGCCAGTTCCCAGCAGGGGATGCACAAAAGGCAACCATACATTGATGTTTCTCCTCCTCTCTCCTTCCCTTCCCCTCTAAAGATAAATAAAATAAAAATCTTAAAAAGAAAAAGAATTACTGGGGCAATTGTTAAGCAAGAGGATTCCCGGGCCTCCACCACAGACCTGTGAATGCGTCATCTCCAGGGGAAGGCCTGGGAATCTGATGGCTTACAAAGTGCTCCCAGCTCATTCCTTTTATCAAGCAAGTTTTGGAAACACTAGGTTTGATCACTGGTCTCAATCCTGGCTGCATGTTAGAATCAGCAAAACATTACACAGTGCCCAGGGGCGGGGATCAAGGGGTGTTTAAGTCTTAGCCATCACCATTGTCTGTGGTCCACAGCACGTCTGTGGTATTAAATTTTCATAACAAAAGGCACCGCTAGGAAGAATATGCCTAAAGAGGCTGGGGCAGCACAAGAGGGTGATAATTCAAGTAAGGTTGAGGAGTACTGTATTAAAGTGGTAGACAAGAGAGTAACTTGACATTTGAATAAAAGATGTCCCCCTCACCCCAACACTTGTCCTACAGGTGCTGTGAACTGCCTATGGATTTCTACATAATCTGTTAACTGTGGAACAGGTGCAAACATGACCTCAGCACCTTCAGAACAATGCACGTTATTGAACAGAAGCTTTTCATATGGTTCTCCTGGAGACTGTTGGGGGGTCCTTTATTCTCCTTTTGCCACAGTATGGTGGAATACCCCTTTTTATTTCAAGCTGCTTGAAGGGCAGGAAAGATTCCTGTGTTCTTAACATAAATCAAAATTAGGCTCTAGGTTGGAAGAAGGTATGGCATTTATATATCAAAATAAAAATTCCAAATGCAGTCCACGAGTGGGCCTCTCCCACAGCACACAGACTGGCCAGCTGTGGTGATCGGATGTGTAATCCAGAGAAAGAAAGAGCGTGCCTGACCAAGCACATGCGCAGGCAGACTGTTGGCAGCAGGTGGTGGCAGCTCCAGAGTCTCTGGGAAAGGAAGCCCATGATGTAGAGTGCTCTTTTGACACTGATGGAGGAAGTGGTCATCACAGGTGAGCAAGGACAGGAAATACAACTATGATCGTGCCCTTCCTCTGCTTGCAAAATCCATCAGGACACTCCGCCAGTAAGGGATTCAAATGAGTAAAAGCCAGCAATAACCAGAAAAGGAAAGAGAAAGAACACAGCAATATAAGTGGAATGCAATAAAAGCACATACCATACATAATAGAACAGAAAATAGCATCAAAAGAATATTAAAAATCATACTTTTGAGCTGGAGAATAGCTTAAAGATTATCTTGTTTATATGGCCCTAAAAGCTGGCCCACCTCCTGTCCTCCACTTCCCCTGTAAACTGGTTCCTTGTCTGCTGCATAAGCATCAGGTTCCTGGCATTCACCCTCGGAGAATTTGATCCCGCAGGCCTGCAGTGGGCCCATGCATGTGGCTTTATGAAGTTACTCAGGTGACTCTGATGCACAGCCAAGTCTGAGGGGCACAGTTGTAGAGCTGGTTTTAGAACTATGGTAACCAGCTGGTTAGAGGACGGCACTGACAAGAGAACCCAGCTCTCTTCTTCGTCATATGAAGGTCTTCCAGCTCCTCACTGACTGCCACTCTCTTTTTCTAAACCGGACACAGTACAACTGCTAGCACTACTGGTCAACAAATTCTGTTTTTCTGAAGCCACTAACAACATTGGAGAGTGCCACCTACCCTGTTTCTACACCTCCAGGAAAAGGAAGCACATCTACGTTTATCACACTTCCCAATTTCCACACAAATGACTTTCTGCCAACTCCCAGTGCAATTTACAAAACAATGTCAGCAGACGGAGCTCACTAAACAGTAGAGGGAGAGGCTAACATGGTATCCAGGATCCTCGGCCTAAAAAAGACAGGCTGTCCAAATTAGCTGACTTCTATGTAATTATATTCTTAAGGTAAGGCAGCCAAAATTTAGATCCACTTTTCAACGATTTCTTCCTCCACGTAGACCCACAAAATTCCACATGCAAGTATATTCCTCCTCCACTAACTATTCAAGATTTGGAACCAAGTGCCATTATGAAGTGTACTTAAGAACCATTCAAATACCAAAGAAAAAGTTCATGTTCTGTCCCATGTATGGCTGCCAAGCAAAAATGAGTACTGCACAGGATACTGGAACATGCTAGGTACAGAGTGGCCGGACCAGCAAGGCTAGTTAGTGAAGACATCTGCTTATATCCCATGAAGAACTGAAAGGGAATAGAAGATTTGCAGAACGTCAAATGGCCTATGAGCATCTGAAGGCCTGTCACAAAGAGAAAGAATTAAGACTTGCTCAGTACACCCCAGTAACAGGAAACCAATGGAAGAAAATCGCTCTTCTATCTAAGGAACCAAAATGTGACAGTGTCTCCTGGGCATACAGTGAATTCTCTGTTCAGTCACAGGCCAGATGACTACTTAGCATGATTTTATGAAGGTAACAGGTGAATCAGATGGGAGGTTCATCCAGAAAGTGCCTTTTTTTTTAAGAGAGAGGGAAAGGGAACCAAAAAAAGAGGGAGAGAAACATAGATATAAGAAAGAAACATCAGTCAGTTGCCTCTCATATGTGCCCTAACTAGGGACTGAACCCATGACCCAGGCATGCACCCTCACTGGCAATCAAACAGGTGACCTCTCACTTTGTGGAATGACACCGGACCAACTGAGCCACACCTGTCAGGGCGAAAGTGTTTCCTTGACCTTAAGAATCTGCAAGCTCAATTTCCCTGCATTCTCTTCCTCCCACTCAACAGTTACCAAAGTTCTTGGATAACACCTTGTGATATGCACTTTGGCCTATAATTAACCAGCACCAAGTACAGTACTTGCAAGAAGCAGCAAAACAATCTACAGGTTATGTAGGGTCAGAAGATGGCATACAGAAAGTTAAAACATGATGTCACATCCCCTGGTGACTTAGAAGAAAAATAAAGGAAGCACTGACCAAGTCAGGCAGTAAAAACATAGCACTACTTTTCATGGGTCCTAGGAGGAAGGAGAAAGAGTTTGGCAAGACAATATCGCCAACTTGCCTTCTTCATGAGGATACACGCTGGAGTGTATTAAGTTCCTTATGAAAGGACTCATGCCCACCCCCATGAATTACAAACAACTTTTAAATATGAAATTTTCACTGATTCCTATCAATATTTTCCATGCTCTATTTGTAATATGAAAACAAGCCCCCGTAGATGAGAGCAGCATTATGAGCAGGAATTTCATGTTAGAGTGAAGTCCTGTGATGCCTCAGACCAAGAGCATCCTAGCCTCAGCTTTAACTATGGCATGATCGCAGTGAATGTCAGGGGAAATGGAGAATTCAGAAAACCTAGTAGTTTGAACTTGCAAGATACCTCTTAGCATTCAACCTATTTTTGTATATTTGTGATGGATAAGCTCAAAGAGCCACCGGGATATAGCATGCAACAGGGTTTGCTCAAACACTCTATCTAGCACACCTGGGAGGCTCACACCTCAACTGTGCTCACCCTTCCCACCCATGGGAATAGGCTTGCAACTCCCAAGAGCAAACATGGGGTTAATGTCTGTAAGAGCAGGAAGTCACGGAAAATAAATTCTCTGTGCAGCCATTCAGTCTTCCCTGGCATTATAAAGAAGCATATTCCACCAGGATCTAGAATAGATAAATGGAATTACAGAGCATTTAGTTATAGTCAATGAGATTTCAATACTTTGCCAGTGACAAATAAGGTGACCATTTGTCTGCTAGTCCTGAGTGAACCACAGCCAAATGTGAATCAACCACTCACCGCCCACAGGTCTAGTAGGACCTGGACAACTGCCAGGCAACCACACTGGTACTGGATACTTGCCCTACCTGGCAGCCTCTAGAAAGACATGTTCTCATTGCTCACAGTCACTTACTTACAAGGATAATGGAAATGCCAACAATGTTCTTGGCTCTCAAAATGTCAAAACTACCTTCCTGGGTTAGACTACAGCAAGCTGAATGGAACAAATCTCATCTTATTTCTCCTTGACCTCTTTTATTCCAAGGGTATATACTTCATTCAAGTGCACTTTCTCTCACTTTTTGTAGGCCTTTATTTTAGTGTTGCCCATCTGTTTAAACACTCAAGAAGCAAGTTTAAACTGCATTCCTCGGTCTCTCTCCGGCATCTGAGCCTATGCTATTGCTGTATCCTCCCCAACTCCTCTGCAATTTTCCTCCCCCGATTGCTATGTTCTTCTTGTCAAGGATCTATACTCCTTCCTAGCCACCTGACACCTTAACAATGAATGAGCTGTTCTTACAGAACCTAGAAATATCCAGCTGGGGCAAGAACAAAGAAAAACCCGTCTCTCAATTCATGACAAGTGCAGTAATCATATTTTTTCTAAGAAGTTTTATTTCAAAATATCATTGGCAAAGCCTAAATACTTTGACTGGCTCTATTTTAAAAAAATAGAAAAACAGAACAATCTCACAACACTAGAAAACAAAAAAAATTAAAGCATAGCATTAGAAAGCAAAGTATTAACTTTGATATCTTTCCAAAGTCAGTCTCACAATGCAGCACTAATAACATGGGCCAGAGTGGCTGCTGAAAAAAATGCCCCTTTTGCAGCCCTTGTGCAGGAATTTAACAATGCAGGAATTTGCAGAGACTTTGTGAAAAGCTGTCAAGGCACAATAACCTGGGAAAAAGCAGAGAGGATGTATTAAAAAAAAGAAGAGCAAGTGATTACTTCTCAAAAAATATCTGGGACCATCAGTGTTCCCAGAGTACCTGAGGGCAAAATGAAGCAGCACAGTCATCATATATCATACCACCTCCCACCAAGTACAACGGGGGCTCTTGGGGATGGGCAACAGGACACCTTTGGGCACAGGAGGCACAGTGCTGAACATCCAGGATAATTTGAGGAGGCCATCAAAAAAGTTTTCATTTAAGAACAAAAGAAGAAAGTAAATGTAATAATGAAGCAGCCTGGATTATGTTTATCTATCACCATCATAAAATATAATTAGTAATATTTTTATGAAGAAAGGGGCCTATGGAGGTAAAGTGTCTATACTGAGGCCCAGGAGAGTCGTATTTGTCTCTGTCCATAGAGAAGAAACAGATGCCAGCAAGACCAACTGCTCAGGGTTCAAGGCAGACACATGAAAAGCCATGGAGCATTCAAAGGATGCACAGCATTAACACAAATTATTTTCTGCAGTGCAAGCCGAACAGTGAATTCTGCATATTACAATAGGCATGTAATAAAGAAAAAAATTTGTTTTCAATTGTTCAAATAAGATTGGTGCGGGTGACAGATTCTTAAATCCTCTCTCAGATGATAAAGAGAAAACAGGCTCTCTGGCACCTGGAAAAAGTTTAGTCAACAGATCCTAAGGACAGTGGTCCCCAACCTCCTGGGGCCACAGACCAATACTGGTCTGTGCCTGTTAAAAACCCAGCCCCACAGCAGGAGGTAAGTTTGAATGCAATGCACTTGAATCATCCTCAACCCCTCCACACCCCACCCCAACCCATGGAAAAACTCTTTCACAAAACCAGTCCCTGGTGCCCAAAAGGTTGGGAAGTGCTGCTTAAGGAGACCCTCTATGTGGCCGCCACTGTGGGACACAAATGAGTGGCAGCCCACACTGCCCCTGCAATGACACTGCTGACATTCGAGTGTGTTGCGTTGTTCTTTTCTACCTGGTCATATCCACTGCACTTTAAAAACTTTTTTTTTTGCCAAGCTGTGATTTCACTGCATGTACACTTCAATGTGTTGCCTTTTTCGTGTAATGTTCCTAACACATCACGAATAATATCCTATGCCCTTAGAGCATCTAGAATTCTCTAAGGTATGTGATATGGATTCCCGAACAAAATGGAGAAACTTGGGCTAAAGGATAAAATAAGATGGTTCAAAGCTGGTTGATCAAAGTCAACTCCAAAAATGCTGACAAGCAGACTCTTTAACTACCTTTTAGAATAATGATGAGGTTATAGTGCAGGGCTTCACAATGTTCAATACTTTAATGACAATAACTGACATTCACCAGCAGTGTGCCTACTATGTGCAAAGCTCAGTGCTAGATGCTTTATATGCATACAGGGTGGGACAAAAGTAAGTTTACAGTTGTTTATATGGAAAATAATATAATAACTAACCAATAATAACACAAGAATAAGCTGTGTTTATTCTTGTATTATTCACAACTGCAAGCCTATTTTTGCCCCTCTGTTTATTCACTTTATTTTTATACCAAGCCTGTGAGATAGAGATTTTTACATATTATACCTAAAAAAAGAGTGTGAAAGTTCAAAGAGGTTAAGTATGTATTCTGCCATGTATAACATGCACTTTTTTGCCCAAATTTTTGAGGGAAAAATAAGGATGCATATCATACACAGGTAGTGCCTGAAATACCTTGTATCTGTTCTTTTATTTTGTAGTTGTTACATAAAATTTCTTGTGCTCAAAAATAAATGCTAAAATTCCTTTATAATACTAAAAACAACTATCTAAATATAAATAAAAATTGAATTAAAAAACTAAAACAAAAGATTTTTTTCCTGGAAGTCTGGGCCAAAAACATGGATACGCATTATACAAGGGAAGGCAGGTGCATAATGTATTTTTCAAGTACTTTTCAAGGCTCCATTGAAGGACATCTACCTCCCACCCCTTCCTAGCTCTTCCTTTCAGAAGCATAAGTCCAGGGAAGAACAAGAAGATTATTACGACAAAGATATGTTTTAAGACATAACGCTGGAAAAGATTATCCAAACATCGTTGCTCCAAACTGCTCTTCCATTTTTAACCTTCACCTGTCCTGACACTTAACTCTGTCATTTAGCTCACCTTACCAGCAGGCCATCCCAGTTCTCCTCTGACCCTTTGTCTCTCTCTTCCATGGCTCTCAGCAATCCCCCCCTTTTTTTTTGATCCTACAGAGTTTTAGTGCAGGCTCTGGTCACCCCCCACGTGAGTCACTGCTGCCACTTTCCCAGACTCTCAGCCTGCAGTGCAGTCACTCTGTGCTCCCGCACTCACAGCCACTGGCAGGGTCAATGTTCTCCCTGACAACTCCAAACTCAAGGCAGGTGTCCTACGCCAAAGCATTTATTTGGCTGCTCTACATAAGTTCCTATGCTGTCTTGGATGACTCTTACGCCAAAATATAAAAGCATTTATGAAACTGAGATTAAATGGGGATTTAAGTATCCACTGCCATTTCTTAGAAGGGACAGGAAGTGAATTTGGCAAATCACTTCAATTACCATGATTGCTTATCTCAGAAAAGAATCAAGGGCATATTTTAAAAGAAAAAAAAACCTTAGTTTAGAAAGCATTTTTGCCTTAACTACTCCCTCCTACATCTTTCTCCATGCCCATAACATCACACACACACACACAGAGTCACATATAGAGTTCATCACTGTTGTAAAAAAGATAATGTACAATATTATCTGCAACTTTCTTTTCTTACATTAAAAATACATCAAGAAAGTTCCTCCATGACAAGCAGTAGCCATGGCATGCAATTCATTCAAACCATTTCCCTGACAAGCACTCACTTTGCTTTTTTCTCCTGTTCCTTTTTTCTGTTAATCACAAATATGCATTAATAAAAATCCTCCATTTATTGGTTGGCCAAAAAGTTCAATCAGTTTTTCCATAAGATGGCTCTAGCAGCGCATAGTTGTCTTTAACTTTATTTGAAGCAATTCTGTTAGACTGTATTGTGACAGATGTCATAGCAGAGTGCATTTTTTTTAAAAACTTATCCAAACTGGCTAATTTTTGTGTAGCCATTTCAGTATTGAAGAGGGAAGAAAATAAGCAACATACTCAGCATACTATGCTTTATTATTTCAAAAAAGACAAAATGCAACTGAAATGCAAAAAAAGATCTGTAGTGTGTGGAGACGGTGCTGTGACTGATAGAGCGTATCAAAAGTAGTTTGTACACTTTCGTACTGGAGATTTCTCACTGAACGATGCTCCACAGTCAGGCAGACCAGTTGAAGCTGATAGCAATCAAATCAAATCAAGACATTAATTGAGAACAATCAGCATTATACCACACAGAAGATAGCTGACATACTCAAAATACCCAAATCAAGTGTTGAAAATCATTTGCACCAGCTTGGTTATGTTAATCACTTTGATGTTTGGGTTCCATATAAGCAAAGCGGGGTGGGGTGGGGGGGACACCTTCTTGACAATATCTCCCTGTGTGATTCTCTACTTATACATAACAAAAACGTTCTGTTTTTTAAAACAGACTGTGACAGGAGATGAAAAGTGGGTACTTTACAATAACACAGAAGAGATCCTGAGGCAAGCAAAATGAACCACCACCAACCACACCAAAGGTCAGACTTCATCCAAATAAGGTGAGGTTGTGTATATGGTGGGATTGGAGGGGAGTCCTCTATTCTGAGCTCCTTCCAGAAAACCAAACGATTAATTCCAACAAGTACTGCTCCCAATTAGACCAACTGAAAGCAGTATCCAACAAAAAGTGTCCAGAATCAGTCAACAGAAGACACATCATCTTCCATCAGGATCACGTACCCCTAAGACCACAGGTTCCTTTGATGACCAGGCAAAAACTGTCACAGCTTGGCTGGGAAGTTCTGGTTCACCCCTCATACTCACTAAACATTGCACCTTTAGATCTCCATTGATTTCGATCTTGACAAAATTCTCTTAATGGATAAAAAAATTTCAATTCCCTAAAAGACTGCAAAAGGCACCAGGAACAGTTCTTTGTTCAAAAAGATCAAGCGTTTTGGGAAGAAGGAATTGTGAAGTCATCTGAAAGATGGCAGAAGGTGGTGGGGCAAAACAGGGAATATGTTGTTCATTAAAGTTATTGGTAAAAGTGAAAAACCGTCTTTTCACTTATTTTTAAACCGAATTAACTTTTTGGCCATCCCAACATATCTTGAAACACTGGTGTTTCTATTTTTAAAGCCACATGCCAGAGTGGAATTGCTGGCTAGATTTTCAATTTTAATAGATACGGCTAGAATGGATTCCAAAGGGGCCATATCACTCACATGTCCACCACTGCCCTACATCTCAAAAGCAAGTTTTTAAAAAGATCATTGTATTAATGCTTGTATAGCCACAGACTATCTTAGGAAAGATACAAAGTAATAAAAGTAATAAAACAGCTTTTTCCTCTGAAGGAAAGTACAGACCTAGAAAGAGATACAGGAGAAGTCTACTTTTCAATGCACACTTTTTGGGTTGTCTTAATGTTTTACCATATCCGTATGTTACACATTCGAAATATAAAATGCTCTTCAAAATATCTGTAGACATTTACAAAGAATAAGTATAGAGAGCCCCTTACTTAGAGTGGTTCAACTTCAGATTTTTCAACTTTATGGTGGTACAAAAGCTATACTCAAAGTAAATTTTATGAGAGATCCAACACTTTGTTGTGAAATAGGCTTTGTTTTAGATGATTTTACCCAACTTTAGGCTAATATAAGTCTGCTGAGTATGTTTAAAGTGGGCCAGTCTAAGCTACGGTGTTCAGCAGGCTAGATATATTAAATATACTTTTGACTTGATATTTTCACCTTATGTGATGGATTTATTCATATTAAATGATGTGAGGTTTAAATGCATAGAATTTAGCCTAAACCTACCTTACTCTAGATTCTAGGGACACAAAAATTAAGGCAGTACCTTCCCTCACAGAACTCTGAGTCCAGTACAGAAAAAGACTTGTTTGCCAGAAATTCACGATGCCAGGTGGCAGATAGGATGCTCAGGGCGAGGATGCCCTCTGAGCTCACTCAGGAGCTGGTACTGCAGGTGAGGCATGAGACAGTCACTACCTGTGACTGAAATTAGAAGTGGAAACCTTAGGTGGGATTATGAGCTGACTTTTTTTCCTCTGCCTCTTTAAATATTTCTATATTTGTCAAGGTTTCCAAAATGGGCATTATAACAGTCAGAGACACAAAAAAATGAAAAAAACTCCACCCAAAAATTGTCAGATCAAAAATATTAACTTAAGTGAATTTTTAAGTTTAAAAATTCAGGCACTAATTCAAATTCTGGCTACCTCCTTTATCTTAATCTATGAACACAAAACTAACATCCTGAAATAATTTCAGGAGGAAGAGAGCTGGGTTTTTAGAGGGCATTCAAACTGTTTCAGATTGTTCAGCACATATAAAAGCATTCACAAAAAGTAGTAGTGGAATCAAAAAGAACAGGAAAGATGGAGGCAGGGTTGGGGGTGGGTTCCCCATGTCCATTATCCTCTCTGGTCCTTATGAAGTTACTTTCAAAGAAGTAGTCATATTACAGTGTATCCTAAAAAAAGTTAAAATCTTGAAGAACATACTTTAAGATACTGTGTATATATGTATTATAATAAAGCTATATTCGAAAGCAATGACTACAAAGTTAGCTCCATTTTGATTTTGGTAAATTAAAATGAACACAGAAAGACTTTTCACTGATATAGATTTAAGTTTATTGCCAGCATGTAGGTCTCATTTCTTATTCGTGATGATTTACATAGCTAAGAAATTAAAAAGTGTAACTTTTACAAGCAAATGAATAAAATAAATGTATTCTTCCTAGGAAGGAGCAAAAAAAAAAAAAAGACTTTTCACTGATATTTACAGGCACTAGGCACTCAGAATTTCCATCTCCCCACATGTTTCTCTTGTATAAACTCAAGGGCCTGCTGGGAAAGAGAGCAAGGGAATTGACTTCCAGAACATATCACTGTATGTTCAATCATGTAATAAACACAATTATTACTTCATAATAAGGAAAGAACATAGACCCAACATCTATTTTGTAGTCCAAGCCTGAACTACCTTGAATGTATTTACTAAGCCAAAATTAAAGCCTCTTTCACTGAAAAACAGCTGAAACTAGAATTGCATTAGACACACCTTCGTGCATTTGCCAAAGGAAGGAGCTCACGTTATAAAAACAAAACTTTCAATTAAAATTTTAAATGATTAGCAAGAAAAGAATGCAGAGTTATTCCACTTCAAAAGTTACAAAGAGGAGATAAAAACTAAAAGCAGCAACATGCTTGGGTACTCGTTAAACCTGCTTATATCCTGGACACAGGAAGTGTTTTGTTTTGACAGAAGCATGGGCCAAAACCAAGGCATTATTTTTCAGTGCTAGCATTAAAAACAAAAATAAAACATTTTATAAAAACCAGCCTGCCTGTCTTCCAGGAAGATCTAGAGTACCTTGGCCAAAACAAAAAGTTTCACAGGGAGGACCGTCTGTGCACAACGAACCTTGTCTCACGTGTCTGTGGACCCAGGGAAAGGAGAACTTAACCCAGGTTTGTCCACTGAAACTGAGCCTTAATTTCCCTATAGGCACAACGAGCAGAGACCAAGTCATAGTCCACAAGGTCCCACAGCCTTGTCAGGCCAGATCTGTGCACAGCTGTCACCACATTCCAACGACCTGAGGACGACTGAACCTGAGCTAGGCCTCACAGACAGCTCCTCCAAACAAGCTCAGCTCTGGGTGCATGTGCACATGCAGGTACGTGAGAGGAAGAAAAGAAAAGAGAGAAAGGCAAATCTCAAACTGCGGCCCATGAAAGGGCCCATGGTAGACTAACTTGAAACTACATGCTACATTATAAACAGCGGCATTAAATAGAACAAAGGGGTTGCCATCATCCCTGGAGTGCAGGGATGTGCTGGACTCTAGAGCAGCGACCTTCAACCTGTGTGCTGCGGCAGATGTGTAGTGCCACAGGAGTTTTTTTAAGACATGTACTACCTAACTATTTAGTCAGAGGCACTGACCTCTTTCCCTTAGATTATCAAATAAAAAAAATGACATGAGCCAACACAACAATAGCCAGCCAATGTAAATGAATCAAAATTATACCTATTTTTTGTCAGGTTGGCAAAAAATATGTATTTTTTGGCTGTGCCACAGAATTATGGTAATTAATGGAGGTGTATATGACAAGGAAAAGGCTAGAAATCAATGCTCTAGAGCATAGGAAAAAGTATAAATATGATCCTTATTCTCAGGGGTTAGTTATATTCTCCTTCTTGACAAATATGCCAGAAATTCACAGTAGCCTTGGGGACCCTTACTTTCCAAACACAGGCAATTAATGGTATGTGCCAAACACAGCTGGGTGCTTATGTATAGTAGGGGCAATCCTCATAACCACCATCTCGTGATGGTTTCACCAGATTCACTTGAATCAGCGATTTTCAACCTTTCTCATCTCATGGCATACATAAACTAATTACTAATATTCTGTAAGACACCAAAAATATATATATTTTGCTAATCCAACAAAAAATGGGTGTAATTTTGATTCATTTATAATAATAATGATAATAATAATAATAGCACAAGTATCTACCCTTTTTGCTCCAAAGGGAACTTTTAAAAAACCAAGTGACAGTAGATAGAAAATTGATGGTGGGGCAAGAATAGTATGGGAAATATAGCATCTAAAGAACTTGAGACACATGGTCATAAACTAAAGGGGGGGTAATGGTGGGGATGGGGGGGTAGGGTGGAGGGGAATGAAGGGGGGAAATAGAACAACTGTAATGGCATAATCAATAAAAAAATAAATTAAAAAAAAAACAAGTGCCTATATTTGTATATAAGGATTTCTGGTACCAAGAATTAACCAATCAGATGTAACCTTATTATGCAACATGACCAATAAAATGCATCTCTATTATAGGACCTATATATTTATACTTATGGTTCAAGACAGGGCATTCACACCGGATAGCTATTGTTGTGTTAGCAGTTATATTTTTTTTATTGGACAATCTAAGGGAAAGAGATCAGTGCCCCTAACTAAATGGTCAGTTATTGCATGGTTTAAAAAATTCTTGCAGCACCCCAATTGTAAAATCCCTGACTTAAAGGACGAGAAAACTTAGCCTCAGAGATCTTAAGTAACTCTGAAAGATCACTAATCAATTATCTTAATCAATAGTGGGTGGAGTTACGACATGGACCTACGTCTGGTGAACCCCAAAGCCCACTACAGAGTGTTTCTCACAGTGTGGCCTTGGGACCACCAGCATCACTCACCTGGGCACTTGCTAACACTACAGATTCCGGGTCCCACCACTACCCCCATGTAATAACAGAATCTCTGGAGATGGAGCTCCAGGATCCTTATGTTTTAAAAGAACTCCCCAGATGCATCTGATCAAGAACCTAGTTTAAACCACTGCAGTGCCTTTTAACAGACAGACAACAGGTATGCACACACAAGTTTGGCAACCAGTGTGATGTGTGCACGTGCTGCTTAGCACTCGTGCCGGCATTCAATCTCACACATCAGTCTTCGAAATCATCTTTAGGGAACCTACATTCCACTGGGGCCTAGCCTGAAGTTTCCAGAACTCAGTAAGCCCAGAAAGATAATCATGCAGATCTCAAAGTCTATTTTAGTCTTTCAAAGGCCAATAGAAATTGTACATTAATCTCCAAAAGACTAAGTAAAGATTGAAGTAGAATGTCCTTTGAAAAGGAAAAATTTAACTGTTAGCCACTTAGCCTATACAGTGTGATTAGAAGCAAAGTCTTTAAAGCCACGCTGAAAACGTGTGGGGACAAGTGTGACACACACCTGAACAGGCAGGCTGTGGTGTTCCGACATCTGGGCACCTCCTGTCCGGAGCTACCTCTGGGGCTCCCTGCTGCAACAGTGTCAGTGCCTCATCTCCTTTGTACACTGAACTATGCTATTTCCCAGACTGATCCCTAACCTTACTTTTTACACTAGTTCTTCACCTGTCCCAAACATCAAGTATACCTTTTCAAAGGAACAAGGATTTGCAAAGACATACAATGGTCAAAGAAAGTTATGTGTAGGTGCCCTGAAGATACGCAGTATTTTGAAATGTGAGTAAAATCTACTAAGTAATTAATCTGAAGGTCAAACATGTCCTTAGATGTGCAAATGCTTAAGTTTCACAACTTGTAATTATAATTCATATAGTCAATTCACCGAATTTAAAATCAAAGAGAATATAAAATTTTATTGAATCTATACCCAAAAAAGATCCTGACCTACACATTACTTTAACCAGCTAACTCGAGCTGAAAGCATGAACTGAAGTGATTATTTCCAGTATCCACCTGGCACCATACATAGTTATTACAATAGTATTGACTATATTCCCTATACTGTATTCACATGCCTGTGAAATTTTCTAGCTACCAATTTGTACTTCTTAATCCCTTCAATTTTCTCCCATTCTCCTAACCTCCCTTCCCCTCTGGCAACCATAGAAGTATTCTCTGTATCTGTGAGTCTGTGTCTGTTTTTTTTTCATTTATTTTGTTCTTTAGAATCTGCAAGTCTTTGACTTATTTCACGCAGCACAATACCCTCTAGGTCCATCCGTGTTGCTGCAAATGGTAACATTTCATTCTTCTTTATAGCAGAGTAACAGTCCACTGTGTATATACACTGTGTTTTCTTTATCCACTCATCTATTGATGGGCACTTGGGCTGCTTCCATATCTTGGCTACTGTACATAATGCTGCAATAAACACAGGGATGAATATGTCTTTTCAAATTAGTGTTTTGGGATTCTTCAGAAAAAAATATCCAGAATGCCTCTAATAACTGGGTTATACACCTGAACTAATACATTATACATCAACTGTAATTAAAAAATGAAAAGTTGTAAAAAAGAGAAAAAAAATGAACTGAACAAAGACAAGTAAATACAGGAAGAAGAGAAAAGAAAAAAGCCCAAAGAAAGAAAATGCTACAAATAAGCAAAAGAGGAAGCACAAATCGAGAAGAAATGAAAACAAAAGACAGGCTCTGTGTGTAGCGAGAAGGAGTAAGGATGCAGGAGGTTTCGAAGGAACTGGCAAATGTTTTATCACAATCTGCAGTTCATTTGAGCCACAGGCTTCAGATTACTATCATCTCCTATTAGCTCCCACAGAAAAACTAATTAGCTGGTTAGCCCTTTATCTTAAAACCTCCATGCTCCAAGATGAATGGGATGACCGGGAAGGTAAGGTGTTACCAATGCGCTGGGATCCAGTTCCTACCTCCTGCCACAGTCCTAGGAACTTCCACAGCGTTTGTAGAGCAGGAGGTGCAAGTGGGCAGCTCGCACAGCCAAATTCAACCTACACACTTGATTCTATAGCCCACAGCCCATTCTTTAAATAACTGAATAGGGTGCCAACACTTTAAAAAAAAGGAGACTTTACATAAAAATCTTGATTTCCAGGAAAAAAGAATTCAGTGAGGCAGTAAGAGCAAGCCATCCCCACTTGACAGGGAGGGGCCAGCAGCAAGTGGTGGCTGTCCTCTTCGGATGTGGCATGTGCCCTTCGGTTTGCCACAAGTTTGTCCATAAGTAGACCTCCTCATCTTACACACCCCGCCTGCCTGTGCCACACGTGTGCCTGACTTTGTGGCTCCTGATGCGCTGACCCATCCAATAAGCAAGCCTAGCAGCTACAGGGCTTCCTGAAACTGACGACCTCCACACCCACTGCACGTCACCATCCACTCCCAGGTCCACCCTGGAACACTGACCACACCCGGAGCTGCTTCCTTTCTCGAGTGCTCCGGATCTAGCCATGACCTCTCCCATGGCCTTATCCCCACTATTTTTTCTGTGACCACCCACCCCTGGCTGGAACTCCCTTCTTTCTCTGCCTAAATAGCCTCCCAAATACTTGTTCATCAGAAACTTCAGTTGACTCATGCCCTCTTGTCCTGCTTCCCTCTATTCTGCAGGTGGAACTGGCTCTACAGTCCACTTTCTCTGTGCTAGGCCTGTAGGACTGAGGACTCCAGAGGGAAAAAAATAGAGGGTTGCAGCACCCAGAATTCACACCAACCCCAGCAATGCCCCATAGCTCCCTCTCCACCTTCACCACCCCCAAAGCACCCCGTTCACCCTCCGCCTCCTTTTCTAGTGGACTGCCCTATCTCATCCTTCACTGAAAATAACTAAAGCCACCAGGTTTGCTCTGTTATTTATCCACATGCATCTTTTCCCTCACTCCTCAAATTCTGACAGTGAAACCCAGTCACTCAAACTGAACACTCAACTGTTAACCTTGACCCGTGAAACCACCAGACTCCATTTCCAATTCAATCACCAAAGCCTGCTCCTGGTTTGCCTCTCCATCTCCGCCAACCTTATTCCCTTCAAATCCATCCACAAGGTGCCACCAGGCTAAGCTCTCCAAATTCAAGCCTGACAAGATACTGCTGGACGTCAACTCTGTTGATGACACACTTCCATCTACAAAATAAAGGCCAAGCTCCTTAACCTGGCATTCACTGTGCCTGCCCCTTGACAACCTCTCGTTAAACCCCAGGCTTCCAACAGCACTTTGCTGTGTGGTGCCCCCTGCCCTCCACCTCCAGGAAGCTGTGCTGCCAGCTCCACAACCGAAGCCTCATCACATTTGCTCAGGTATGTGGTGCCATCACCAAACTCTGACACCTAAAGTCAGGGTGTGTCAGTCACTTTTGCCTCACCAGTGCCTAAAAGCACAGCAGGACTTCAATGTATGTTAGCTGCAGGAGGACCTCAAGACCAGAGTGGGTCTGCCAAATTGGCCTATGGCATGAAAAAGCACCAGCGTGTCAAGTCTGAGCCAACCAGCCAAGTCATTTCCCATCTGACTGACCTCAGTAAGGAGCTCAGCCTCAGTCAGTTTTCTCATCTGTAAAACAGGACTTCTAAAACCCCTCCCATATAAGGCTTACATGAGGACCAAACAAATTCTATCTAAGTGCCCCGTGGTCCAACTGGAATACCGCAGGCAGTCAGTAAAGCTGTTGATTTTTTTCAAAATAACACCTAAGAGTTCATTCCGCTCTTCCAAGGGGAGGGCAGGTTACCCAGTGTGTGGGCAGCCCAGGCCCAAGGCTTCGGAAACACTTCCTGTCTTTGGCCATTTTACTCCTCATTAACACCTCTACCCAGAGGCCAGAGGGAGAGCAGCCCGCCCTCTGTCAACATGACTAATGGTGTTGTCTTTCTGGGCTACCGCTGACCCTCTGCCAGCAGGACAGGCTGACTCAGACAGCAGAGCCCGCCCCTCCCTCTCAGGTGGACAGAAAACAAACGCAACATGCCTGGGGAGCCAGTTCTGAGCCCGCAGCCACACAGTTGGTCTGGGCAGGAGGCGCCAGGCTCAGAGGAAACTGGCCTGCAGCTGCACTGCTAGCACGGTCAGACCCTCAGAATGACGCATTATGCCAAGGCACAAGGAGAAACATTTGAGGGTGTATGCATCCAAACTACTGCACAAAAAATACACAAATTTTATAGAAGAATACAAAATATGAATTTGCAATGCAACATAAATTTTTAAACAATTTCCTGTGTATAAGGCCCCTGATTCCTTAATGCCTAGAACAGAGACACGTAAACCAAGCCCCTGATGACAGAATAACAGAAACGAACAGATGCGTGACTAAGTCAGACCCTCATAAACAGCATGAGCACTGTAAGCTGCAAGGGGCTGGAGGACACCGAGACTGGGCCTTGACTATAGATCTGAAAGGGCTTCACAGAGGCGGCACCATCGGCACTAGAGATAGAGCATTTCCAGCAGAACACACCACACGGACAAGGCCACAGAGCTCTGGAACACGTGAGACCACCAAGTCACAGAAACTTAACTATTAAAAAGTACGTCAAAATTTAACAGTTTTGAAAATAAGCATATGTAGTAATTTAATCTTTATGAAGTCCTATTTGCTTATGTTTTTCTTCTCTCATAAAAATTTCTCACACAGAGAACAAAATCTAAGAAAATGAGTATATGCACAAGCTTTTTTTTTCCAAAGACAACTTTGAAACAAATTATTCCTGCTACAGACTTTTCCTGAGCAGATGGTCTCTGAGGCTTTGGCAGAGGACAAAGGGCTCACCGGAGAGAGACACAACTCTGTGCCACTTGCTGACGGCAGAGAAGGGCGTCTGCGAGAAGCAGGCAGGCTCACACTGTACACCCCTCGTCCTTCTTCTTGCAGCAGACACTGCATCCCACACCTACTTCCAGCTCCCTCATTCCTATTCCATGCCCTTCTTCCCTACCTGCTCCCACCATAAAGGAGTAAAAAACTGGGGCTGGCCCTGGGACTCTGTCTGTGCTTTTCCTTAGAATGTCCCAGTGAGGAGCAGCAGGAGAGAGGCCCTGGAAGTCCCACAGAAGTCACACCAGTGCCCACAGCCAATCTGCTAAGCCAACCCTAAAACCACACTCTGCTGAACCCAGGCTTCCTGACCTGTGAGATCACTAAACACCTCTTTCATTTAAGGCAGTTTAGGTTGAGATGTGTGCTATTTGCAGTCAAGAGTATTCCACATACACACACTCCTGTTTCTCCAAGGTTGAACCCTGTGTCCATAAGGGGAAAACTACCAGTGAACTGAAATCACAGAAGTTACCTGACACTACTCTTCAACCAAATTTACTTGGAATCTACACCTAAACATTGAAATAAAACATTTTAGAACATACAAAATTTAAAAGACCACAAAAACTGCACACCACACTCAATAACCCTCTGCTATATTTATCTTACAAAATGTCTTTACAGACCTTTTCTTTTTAAACAGCAAATTATTAAAGGGAGGTGCAAATGGGTAAGACCGAAGAACAGGGGCTGGACTGACTCTTCACCTGGCCTCTGTGTATCTTCAGTGAACCACGAGTTACTGTGCCAGAGCTGAAGGGCATAACACTTTCCCCGGCCCTCCTCTTGCTATTTTAGAATGAAGTTATATTGAAAATTAGGTATGGTAATAACCATAACACAATACTAGGTAAGGTGAGTCTATTGTAAAATGCACATTTTCTATTAACTTAATCTTGTTAGCACTCATTTGGGAGGGTATTGGCGTATGTATAGTTCCAGAAAGTACATTAGCACGTCTTTATAATACTGACATTTACAGTCAGAACTAATAACTGCCTCAACAGCTAATTCTGTGATATCATGCTTTGACAACAGAGACAGTGTACTAGCGGAATAATTATGAGCAGGATTACAATGGGGGCACTGCTACGATAAAACCAGTGCTCATTATACTCGGTAAGACTTCCCTCCTTTTCCCAAATAGATGTGTTTCTAAGAGTGTACAAGGATACAGCTATAAGTTACGTTCTAAAGGTAAAAAATTCAGCACCAAAAAATGGGTGCCACTAATCTTCTTTGACAGATTATGCTTGAATGAGCACATTAATATTTATTTGGTGACCCAATTCTTAAAAAATAATATTTCAGCTCAGTAGTCTTTTTCTTAATGATGCAAAAACATCCCAGGAGTCTTGGGTGCCTCTCTATTCCCTGTCACAGACCAGACACGCTTCTGGCTCATCAGGTAGTTTTTGGTGCAGACAACATGGTCTCCCCAAGTGTGACATGTGGTTAGGAATAATGGCTCTTGAACCCAACCACACTGGTTTGACCCCCAGCTCTGCTACTTCCTAGTGTGTTACCTTAGCTAATTAACTTCTCTGTGTCCCAGCAGTGTCCTCAGTAGTAAAATAAAGTTTTTTATGTAAAACGAAGCTATAATTGTTGTGAGGTTTAAATGAGCTAACCATAAGAAGAACAGTGCAAGGCACACTGCTCAAACAGCATGTGCTGTCTTTGCTGTAATTCTCATCACCCAGGCTTCCTACCCTAAGCTCCGAGTCTCATAAAAACGCTCACCACGCCCCTACTCCAGTACTTACCAGTTCCTACACTGTCATATTCTCTTTCCCAGTCCCCTTAACCTGGTGGTAAATGGCTCTGCCATCCCCCAAGTTGATAAAATCGAAAACCTACAACCAATACATCATCAGGTCTTGTTGATGATGTGGACGTTACCGCCAAGATATATCTCATCACCCACGGCCACCATCCTAGTCCAAGTCACCAGCAGCTCTTCTCTGGAACCTTTCGATAAAAAGCCTCCTCTCCCGGTCTCCCCACTTCTTTCTCTTCCTCCCTGCAGACTAGTCTCTAGCCAGCAGGCACAGTGAACTTTCTAAAGCACAAATCAGATACCTTAGGAGCTTATGACCTGCCCCCTTACTTCAAATGACCAAAGGAACCAAAATCCAAACTCTTCACAGGGTCCCCAAGCCCTGCATATGTGAGCCCCACCAACATCTTCCCCTTGACTTCCTACTCCCTCCCTGTCGTAACAAATGTTCCAGCCACACTGGCCTTCTTCTGCCTGCATACTCGCCAAGTCCTCCCTCAGCGGCTCTTGGCGCCTCCACAGTCACACAGGAGCCCCGCCGCCATCAGAGGATGTCACCTTCTCAGACAGGCCCTCCCAGAGCTAAACCCACACCTCCCCGTGTCACTCTCTACTGCGTGTCCCTGTTTTGTTTTGGTTTTTACATATAGTTTTCATCACTACCTGAAATTCTTATTTGCTCATCTATTTACTGGCTGTCTCCCTTACCTAGAATGGAAGCTCCATAAGGACAAGGCAAGACATCTATCTACCTGGCTAAACGGAACTACCCCTGAATCACAGCCAGCACTCGTAAGTACTCGAGGTGAACGGGGGAGCGGGAGGGAGGGTCTACGAGGCGCCACAGAGATCTAGCCCCAGTCCCGTCCTGAATCCTGCTGCCTGGGACCCTGACACCAACATCTAGTCAGGAGGCCGACCACCCGGCAGAAAGCTGTAGCTTCTGACCCTAACACGCTCCTTCAGAAGCCGCCTCAGTCTGTCACTAACCCACTCCTGTCCTTAGTCACTGGTACCCAAGCTACGCTTCCCAAACTACAGTCTCTCAGATGCTTGACTAAACCTGGTGATAATTTCAAACAGTCACCTCTGATTTGCTTGAATTCATCTTAAAAAAGACAAGATGTAGTCAAGTTGCTCATTTTACCTCACTTCTGAAAGTGAGGAAACAGACAGAGGGGAAAGAATTCAGTGTTCAAAGGCTACTGGGGCTGGGGGTGGGGGGTGTGCGTTAACCAAAGAAAATCTGCTGATCTTTTCCCCTTAATTGGCTCTGGGAATCAACAACTGAGTATTTGGAACAGCTCCTCATTATCTAATCCTTGATTATAATGATTAAGCCCAGACTTATGGTTCTACTAAACCTCAGCGAGCAACCTCATAGAACACAAGCAGGAGGCAGAGACAGTCTCCTAAGGTTAGTGTTGTGGCATCAAGTTATAAAATTTCATAAAATTACCATCCAAATAAGTCAGAATTCAAAGGAACCTTGAACATCACTGACATCATCCCTTCATCACTCAGATATGGAAACTGTATCGGGAGATTATGTGATTTGCCCAAGGTCACAATGCTAGTGCGGACGGAACAGGGACGAGAACCCAGGGCTGACTTCACTCCAGCACGACGCCAGCCATGTGTGCAAGAAGTGCAGAAAGCCCAGCTTTCCCTGGAGGCGTCTTCGAGCTCTACTGATTGGTCTGGCTCAGCCCCATTTCTAAGTCCACTCCCCACCAGGGCTGGAAACGTCCCCAAGAACGCTGCTCACATATATATATTAAATGTCTGCTCTGCGCTAGCCACCCTGTGAGGCAGCAGGAATGCCAAGAAAAGGTGTGCAGCTTTAAGGAACTCACTTTGATGGGGGACGGAGATAATAACAAAGAGGTCAGAGTAATGACACAGATGTCCCCAAAGACCAGAGAGGAGGTAAGGAAAGACTTCCTGGGTCCCACGGGATAAAGAACAATGTGCCAGGCAAAGACGTAAAGAAAGAGAAACTGACAGTAGACAGAGGAAGAAAAATGAAGACTCAGAAGCAAGAAACGATGTGTCAGTAACCAAGGGCAGCTAACTGTTGCTGAAACACAAGGTTCAAGTTGGAAAGAGGGGAGAGAAGGTGGAAGGTGGGTAGAAGACCAAAATGTCGCCAGGTTTCACCTGGGGGGTGTGAGAAGCCAGTGCAGCAGGAAGTCATGCCACCACATTTGTCTTAGAAAGATCACTGCGACCCACTACTGAGAAGGGATTTGAAGGGGACAAGCATGAAGGAGTTTGAGCCTCTAACCATAAAATGTTCAAGAACAGTAACAACAATGATCAAACTTTATTGAGTACTCTCCATATAAAACACATTGTTCCCAGCCTTTTATACATATTAACTCATTTAATCTTCATATACCTCTATGAGGTAGAGACTATTATAGCCTTCTTCTTACAAATGAGCAAACTGAAGCACAGTGAGGCTGAGTTACTTGTCAAAGGAGTCAAAACTAAGAGGTTAATCTCCTAACCATTAAACAAACTTTCTCTTCAAGCAGAAAGTTCAGGCCTCAACCAATACTTCACTGGAAGGGACAGACGAAGGGGATGATCCCCACAGTCATCACAAGTTCATGTCCAAGCTTCCTGTCTCCCTATCCTGCACACTGTCCTGCCCCTCTGCTCCAGACACTGAACCAAGTCAACCCAAAGTAAGGGTCTCTACTCTGTAACACTGTATCACCTCACAGAAGTTCCCTGTCTGCCCTCCCCTGCCTAGCTCATGCTGCGGCACACACACACTTTATTGAGTACTCTCCATATAAAACACATTGTTACTCATGCCACCTGCACCTACCTTTAGTGAAAACCAGAGTCCTGCTTTCCTGACCCCGGCAAAGAGCAGACTCCAAGGGTCCACAGCAACTTTTAGTTTGCAGAGTCCTATGGCTCTAAGCTACATAAAGAATTTTATACCACTAAACTCCTCTCCCCAACTAAGGAGTGTAGACTGCTTGAGGGTAAGAATTAGATGTCAGACTTCCAAAGACTGGAACAGTTAACTGATTAACTGATGAAAGCCTATCTGAAGGCTTGAACAGGCTCATGAGAAAGAGTCACGGTCAAGGATAAAGGGAGCAGAGATGACAGAACCAGTCTCCAGGCCTACTGGTCCAGCCCCCAGAAAGATCACAGGACTTGGGGTCAGGAGTTGGAGATGTAACAGCCCATGTTTTCGGTTTGCCTTGACTCATCATTTTACCACTTTAGACTTCATTCCCTTAGCTCTTAGGTAGATTCTATAATCTCTAGGCCTCCATTCAACTGCTTTTTAAAAAACCTATGACAATCTACTAACATGTTAAAATTTGTAAAATGAATACCCTTTCATCCAACAATTATGCTTCTTCAAGTTTATTTCTCTTAAAGTACCATTTGCAGAGGTGTACAAAGTAATATGTATAAGAACATTTAATCCAGTATAGTTCATCACTGCAAAACATTAGAAACAACTTAAGTGCCCAGCAATGGGAGAACAGTTAAATAAATCAACGGAGATACAGTCAATACTACACCACCAGCATCAACACCGATACATACTCACATGGAAGTTGTGTAAGACAGTGTGAAGTAAAAAAAAAATAAAGTGGCAAAGCAATTTCTATAGTAGGACTCCTTTGTTAATTTTATATCTTTTAAATATTTTATTTATTAATTTTTAGAAAGAAGGAGAAGGAGCAAGAAAAATAGGGAAAGAAACATCAATGTGTGGTTTGCCTTTCACGCACCCCCAACTGGGGACCTGAACCACAACCCAGGCATGTGCCCTGAATCTAACCAGCTACTTTTGGTTCATAGACTGCCACTCAATCCACTGAGCCCCACCATCCAGGTCCTTTGTTAATTTTAACAATAATAAATATATGGTGCTATGTGAAGAGAAAAAAATCTAAAAGGATACATTCTAAAATTGTTCATGGGAATCAAGGAGAATGTCACTTTTAAAAAATTATTTGAATTCTTTTAAACCATCCAACACAGTAATACATAAAAACAAGGCCACACCATGGTCCAAAACCAGGCCACTTGTACTAACAGCACGAGCCTCAGGGGTCCCAGCATCTTCTCAATGAAATCAAGAACCTTCCAAATTGAGTACAGCCATCCGCGCCCTGGTCACGTCCTCAGAGGTTCAGAAACTACTTTCTGGCCTTCACAACTGTTCATCAGACTTGAGCTCCTAGTTTCCACTTCAAGTCAGCTGCCAGCCCCTCCTTACGACCTTTTCCCAAGAAGTGGGTGAGGACTGTGGAAAGAAAAGTGACTAGAGTGGTCAGGGTAGACAGTGTCTCTTCATCTGGCCACACTATCCAGTAATCAGCCTGGAGCATGCTGTAATTAGGTGTAACACCTCCTTCCACCCATCAAATGACAAATCCATTCCCTTCAGTTCTTGGAAGCAGAAATGTCAACTTTCTTCCAACTGAGTCAATTTCTCTTACATCTCTAAGTTACAGCCTAGATAAGGGAATTCTTCAAAATAATGAAAATAAAGATTCTTTTAAATATCCCATCTTCAAGGAGATCAAAGTATTTTACACTACACACATGCCATTAGATTTCTAAAATACCACATGCAATAGTAAATTACCATTCCTGTCCACAAAATAATACCCATGAAAAAGTAAATGGACATCCAGAAGTCTCTTCTATGCATTTACTAAGATCTGGCCCATGATCTCATCATCCCTCATAACTATCATATGAAGTAAAGGACAAACACTTCTAACCCGGAGTTCCCAGTAGAGTCCTCAAATAAGGAAACTTTCCCTGAGCAGAGAGAGAAGACTGCAGTGCACATTAGATTCTTACCCAAAAGAGCCCGACGCCTCTGTTCCATGGCATGGAAAGATCATGGTTGGGATTTCTGTCATCATGGCTGAGAAATGTTCACACTGCTATTTCTGACCCTCCTGCATAAATATCAGCTATGCTTTACCCTCAAAATTTCAAGTCCGTGGTAAAGGGTCCTCCTTAAGGAAATCCCAAGTGCCTCTTTATCACAGTACAGAAGCTGCAAATTCTGGCAGCACTGGAAGGTTATGAGGAGGGGCTGAGATAGCCCATTCCCGCTAGAAGCCACTGGGGAGAAGGGCGGGAGCTGTGGAAGCAGGCTCACTTTGCTAGTTTACCAGCATGACTCAACTGCGTCAACTCTAGAAAAGCTTTACCGTTTTACTTTTTCTCAAAGAATTGAGGTTCTGATTTAAAAAGACATGCCAGCAATGAGCTGATTTCCAAGTTATTCTAAATAACAAAAATGGTCCAAGCATTAGTCTTTTAAAGCATCAGCTGAGGATGGTAAAACTAAAGTTCATGATACAGCACACACAGTATCACGTTACTCAGAAAAACAGAATCCATAAGGTTACCAGTGTTACTGTGAGTACATTTTTATAAACTTGATGACCACATCTATCTGAAACCGAAAATAAACAACTTTTCCCACCCATAGCACACCTGGCTATCCATCTGCCACCCCAGTCAATCCTACCTAAAAACCTGCATGCAGGCTTGGCATCGTCCCAATATGCCAAGGTTGCGGGTTCAATCCCCAGTCAGGGCACAAGCTAGAAGCAACCAATGAATGCATAAATAAGTGGAATGACATGCCCAGGCTGGAATGCCTCAACTGATTGAGCACCGACCTGTGAACCAAAGGGTCCTTGGTTTGACTCCCAGTCAGAGCACATGCCTGGGTTGCAGGCCAGGTTCCCAGTAGGGCACGCACAAGAGGCAACCACACATTGACGTTTCTCTCCCTCTTTCTCCCTCCCTTCCTCTCTGTCCAAAAATAAATAATAAATAAAATCTTAAAAAAAAATAAGTGGAATAACAAATCAATACCCCTCTCTCTTTAAAAATCAATTTTTAAAAAAAGAAAAAAACTTGCCATGCCTTAGGGAGCAATTCACAAACTGAATGCAGACATACCCCATAATCAAGGAAAACACATCCATAAAAATAAGATAAATGCTTTACACATAGTGTCTCCCAAGGATTGATGAAGTGCCTCCAGTGGTTAGCACAACATGGAACATGGCACAGTAGAAAGAGCACTGACCAAAAACTCCCCACGTGAACACCCTGGAGGAAGCCATCCCCCCGCCATCCAGCAGGCCACCCTTTCCTCCGGCCTAGACCACTGCAGCAGGCTCCTGACAGGTCTCCCTGACACCGTACTTCACTGTGACCCAGACTTCCATCTCTAAAACAGACATCTAACTGTACTGCACCTCTGCTCACACACCATCCACGGGCCACCTCTGCCTATAAGCCATCTCCTTAGCAAGATTCCCATCACTCACATACCCTCATCTTAGCCGCCTGGAAAGAACTGGTTTTAGCAACAGCGACATGCTTTTTCCCCTACTTTCAGTTTAGTGTGGATGTCACCACCTCTAAAGCTTTCCCTCGGCTCTGCAGAGAATGGGAGACACCTCGATGTTGTCACTGGGGTCTGCGGAGGCTCCCTCCTGCGCATGTCACACTGTCACACCTCCTTTCTCTCAGGTGGGCTCTCAGGTCATGACTGCACAGGGAGCTGGAATCAAATGCTCACTCCAGAACGGACCTAGACCAAGTTTGTTTCTTTCTTTCTTTCCTTTTTATTTTTTTTAAATCTTTAATTGTAGTTTACACCCAATATTATTTTGTATTAGTTTCAAGTACACGGCATGGTGGTGAGATAATCATATATTTACAAAGCATTCCCCCTCATACTTCCCGTACCTGACTGGCATTTTACATAGTTATTAAAGTATTAGTGACTATACTTCCTATGCTGTACTTGACCAAGTTTCTTAAACAAGCCTCTTGAACAACTTTCTTAAATAAGTCTCAGTTTCTGCATTTGCAAAACTGAAAATATAATGGCTCAAGTGAATTGTTATTCAGTTTAAGGGAATAACAATTTATGTAGAGCACTTAATACAATGTTTGGAGTTCAGTAAAACTGTAGTAAGTGATGGCTATTACAATTATTATTAATATGTAGCAGATGCTCATTAAATGTTTCTTAATCAAAGAGACTCTAAGTTTACAACTTCTCTAGGTCTGTTCCTCACTTGTAAAGTGTAGGGGAAAGGAGAAGGAAGGGGGCAGGTATGTAGGGAAAGAAGAGTCATAAAAGAACCAGAAAACAATTAAGTGCTAAACTGTGTAATACCAACAGTGTATCTGTGAAGTGAGCACTCCTTCCCCAACTTGAGAAATGTGTGATCACCACTATAAAGGGAAAGCCCTCTCTTGGACTCTCTTCCTCCTAAGCTGTCTTAAATTATTCTTATTACAATGTAATTTAAGTATGTCCAAACATCAAACTAGGTAGGTCCTCCCTATGCTTAACTCTTATAAAACTATAACATGAAGCAATTTAAAAATCTGGTAAAAACCAATAAAAGATAACTCAACATTTATTTAACATGACAGATGGTGGTGATGCAATCTTGCAGACACGGCACAGCAGGACTGCTCACGATGTATTAAATACAATACCGCCTCAGAGCAGGGTCCCTGAAGTTCTGCAGGGCTACTCCACCGTGGGCTCTGGGACCCCTTCGGCTAGTCATCACTCCGTGAGACCTCTGTTCACTCACCCTCCAGCCATCATCCGACCCGAACCTGTGACTTCTGCTCTAAGTCCACATCCATTCTCTTCCTCTAGGTTACAAAGGAATGCTAAGTCAAACATGAACACCAAAATCTTACAATACTACTCATCTGTAAAGTTATCTAGATGTCACTGAATCTATTTTTTAAATTATTTTTAAAAGATTAAAAAATTTAATTCTGGTTTTACAAAATGAATTACAAGCTCCCAGGGGAAAAAAAAAAGTCTTCAAGCTCCAGTTTAAGAAGAAGAAATGTTTTGTTTTGTTTTAAAGATTTTATTTATTTACTTTATTTATTTATTTATTTATTTATTTATTTTATTTACTTTTAGAGAGGGGGGAAAGAAAGGAGAAAGAAAGGGAGAGAAACATCATTTTGTGTCTGCCCCCTGTGCACTCTCCACTGGGGACCCAGCTGGCAACCCAGGCACGTGCCCTGACTGGGAATCAAACCAGTGACCCTATGGTTCGCAGGCTGGCACTCAGTCCACTGAGCTACACCAGCCAGGGCTAGAAGAAATGTTTTATAATAAAGTGTCTTGCCATAAAATCCAGAAAGACCTTAGACATCTCAGACCTAACTGTGAGTGCATGCATGATCTCTTTAATCCCCAGAAGAGTGCTATAAAGCGGGCACTACTAGCGCATGGGAGGAAACCAAGGCTTAAAGAAAGCACCCTAGTGTTGGAGCTGCTATGAACGGATTCTAGCGCCCTCCCTCTTTGCTCCTTCACAACAAGCCCTAAAAGCCTCGGCAGAACAGGACCAGCAATGAACAGCAGGAATCCAGGGGAAACCAGCCAGGTAGGATGGAGAGACTGAGAGAGGACAGATAGCATTTTGAAGAAAAAAATGACAGGACTCAGTGACAAGATGAACAGGGAGAAGGAAAGTCCATGAACCTGTGAGTTCATGGCTGCCCCATCCTTCAGGAATGAAAGTGGTAGGAAAAGAAGCAGGTTAGGAGACAAGGCATGGTGGGTTTAAGACAAAAGGGAATTATTCCAAGTGGGGTAAATGTCCTCTTAATAATTTCACAGCTGGGGATGTTGAAGTCACATTCATAAATATTATTTTAAAAATATAAGGAAGTCAAAAGTGTTGAACACAGAAGAGTAAGACTAGCGAGAGAAGAACACCGAACTGACTGCCTGGCTGACTCCGTGCTGTTACTAACTTCAACAGACTGGTGTGCAGTAGAAGTCAGACTGCAGGAAGGGGAGTGAGAATAGCTGAGAAACAAGGGCAGTCTTCCCATGATGCCATGGAAGGACTCACTTCAGTGACAGGCATGTGAGTACCAGCTATATGCATCCTAGGTTGGCCCATGAACAAAATATCCCTGCCCTCATGGAGCTCGTGTTCTAGCTGGGGAGACAAGAAAAAGTAAACAAGTATAAAGTCTGCAGTTAGGTTTCAGTGGGTGCTTTGAGGGCTAGAAAAAAAATAAGGCGAGCATGAGAAAGGATAAGGGGAAGGTGCGGGTGTTTGAAATATTGTCATCTGGCAATCATGGAAAGTACTTTGACTTCTAAGAGGAAGAGGTGAAACCAGTTTTTATGCTATAAAGGTTGAAAGCATTCATTCAAAATATCTGCTGCTTATTACACTAGGCACACTTATCTGAAGGTGTTTGAGAATCGGTGCGCACTGAGGGGAAACCTGCTGACATTGAATACACAGGAGTACAGAAGGGAAAGGAAGGATCTTGTAGAGAAAGACCAAACAACTTCACCACTAGATGATTTTTACGTCTGAAGTCATTTCCAACTTGAGTATTTTCTGAGCATATCAGAAAAGCATAGATGCTGGAGTGGTGATATACTTAAGGAAAGAGAAATCAGCAGAGGAGGAAGATTTGTGTTAGACTCAGCAACATTCATTCAACAGACAAACAGTGGTTGATTAGGCAGGACCTGTAGGTCCTAGCACCTATAGGACGCTAGACTCTGTGCTCTCGAGGGTGGGCAAAAACACGGGGGCAACTCAAGGAGGTTCAAGTCTGACCATCTCTGTGTTACTACACACCCAAAGGGATGGAGCCGGGGAAGGTAAAGAGAAGCAGGTGCACGGGGAAGGGATGGTGACACTATCATCCAACCAGGCCAGGCTAAAGATGAGTGTTCTAAACCTTCCCTACAGAACAGCAGTACTGAGAAGCTATCTCGAGGTGGAACCACTGCGGAGGATGGTTGGTGCAGGTTCAAGAAAAGGTTAGAAGATTAGGTGAGTAACCATCAAGTTTGATAACTGTGGTACCTGCTCCACCCTGCAGTTACCACATCTGTACTAAAACCGTCTGTCTGCCCGCAAAGTAGTGAACAACTCATAGGAAACATACCTTCTTTAATCTCTAGCAGACAATGAAGGGTCAATCAATGTTTGATTGAGGCCCAGCTTTAATGGCAACTAAAACAGTCTGATTGGTTTGAGACCTGATTCCCGCTAGGCTGGACAAAGCTGTAATAGTTGGTGGACACGTGCACAGGAGGACAAACAGCCTATATCTGTACCTGGCCAGCTGGATAGACCTGAAAAAGTCACTTCAATTAAATCTCAATTTGTAAAATGAGGGGGTTGGAGCAAATCAGAGGTTGCAGACTTTTCAGTGGAGAAGAGATGCTTTTCATGAAGCTGAGGCTTGGAAGGGGTATGTATCTTTGCTACAGAGGTAGGGTGATTGGATTCCCCTTTTGGCTGTGCTTCCAAACATATTACAGAGAGAACATGCTGCCAGTATGGCCACAAGAACTTAGAGATTTTTCAGCGAGAGGCCCACTGGTGATGTGGCAGGTAAGGAGACAGAGGTTGGTGGAGGGGGCAGGCACAGCAATGAGCAGTGCTGAGTCATAAAGATATCAGAGGTGAAAGATCGGATGGCCCAAAGAAAGACTTGAACTGTGAACGAAACCCCGCAGGCTGGGGTTGCGGGGTGGGGGACGGGTGGAAGGGGCAGAAGGTTGGGGGGAGACCAAGGAAAAAAGAAAAAGAACTCATGGACTCTGACAATGGTGTAGTGATTTCAAGTGGGGGCTGGAGGTGGATGAGGGTATAGGGGAGATACATGGTAACAGAAAAAATTAAAATCAACTATTAAAAATAAAAATAATTTTTAAAAATTTTTCTAAAAAATCATCTGTGTTTTCAAGGTGGTTGCTCGTGTCTGGCTTACATACTCCCAGGCATACAATAAGTCAAGGAGAAGGAGATTTTTGTACCATCCAAAAACTATAAAACTAATTTAAGAGCTGTAAGAGAGATAACCACCCATAAGACCTTGAAAAATGTGTTCATTTACTGTATTCACAGCGTGCAGTCCCACTATATTTTGAGCTTCTCAGAAGTTTCCATTTAGGATCAGGAGAAATCACTGACATTTCCAAAACCCATAATTCCCATACCAAGTGAAATCCCCAGCATTACAGGAAAACCCACAACCTTTGCAGAAGGGAGTGAAAAACCAATCTAGTCCAAGAATATTTTCTAGTTTTTCAAAACAAACAAACAAACAAACAAACAAAAACACCACAAAGAGCACTGAAACATTTCTAGTTGAAGAGCTTTTTACTCAATCTTTAATAACTTCATTCTGAAGCCCTTAAAAAATATTAAGTTACATATTATATTGAATATTTCTAGCAATTCACACCAAAAATTTATTACAATTTAAGGCAGTTAAGTGAGCTTATGACTTTTAAGCTCAACTTAAGAAAGCTAAAGGCCAGACAAACCGATGAGTTTAAAAGTGCCTGCAAAATAATAAAAGCTTGAGAGAACTGGATGGCTTTTCTGCTTCTAAGCTAAATAAAGCCTGGGGGGCTTTGCAGAGATCCTAGTGAGGATAATCCCTATGATTACACAGAGCAAAGCATCCAATCAATTCCACACGAACCAAGGAAAATTAATCCAAGAAGAATAACAACACTTGAAATATTGAGAAAAGCACACAGTTCTTTTTAAAACTTAACTCTGTCAGCTCTGGAGACCAGATCAGGTCATTCTAACAAGTCAGAACATTTGAATATTGAGTGTTTCTGTGACGTATTGGCTTTCTGTTAACTAAAGGACGAAGCAAGTTATCTGCGTTCCAACGCTGAGGGCTTCAAGTCCTCTCCAGACTCCCAGAGGCCTCCCTACTTCCTGCACACCTTTGGATTAATGCACACTGACTTCCTGTACATCCCTGGATTTGGGATACCTTCCTCCTTAAGGGTTACTCAAGTTAAATTCCCGAGGCAAGCTCGAAGGTTAAAGGTTTACAGTCCCTGACTCACAATTAAAGCACAGCTTGTGTTGCTCGACAAGTTCGGCCGCAGCAAACTGGGTAATTTACATAAAACACACCACTGCTAGGGCGCAAGTCCGCGGGCTGAGTGGGGCCGCTGCCCGAGAGGGGTCTGCTAAGCGGGCCCGCGGGGCAGAGCCTCTGCTGGCGCTCACCGCGACTGCTTCCACACAAGTCCGTGGGGCGGCGGGTACCTGGGCACCTGCCCCAGCTCTCCAGGTGCAGCTCTCCTCCTGCCCCCGACCCCCACCTCCTCAAACGCCCGACTGCTCCTGGGGCTAAGGTAGGGCGGCCAAACTACAGCTCTCCCAGGCACCATACACCGCGATGAGGCCCGGAGCACATTCCTCGCAAGATGCACAGATAGAGCGGGTCACTTGCGCTAGCCCACTATCTCCAGGTCCTGGAGGACCTGTGCTGGCCAAAGAGGAGGCACTCCCGGGCCAGCGGTTGGGGAGCGGGGAGCGACGAGCGGCGTTCCTGTCCTTCCAGCAGGAAATAGCCCGAGCCACCTGGCTCCTTACCTGCCCGGGCAAAAGTGCCAGGTGTTAGTACCTAGGCGTAAACCTAAACTACTTATCTGCTCAGAATACTTCCCCAAATCGCGCGGGTTCTGATGACTAATAAAAAAAACATCAAGTTGATTTGTATAAAAGGGAAAAAAAAAACTTTTACAGAGCGAGGGGTGGGAGGAAATAAAAGGAAGAAGCAGGTGGATGCAGGTAGAGGTGGTTCCAGTGGGACCCACCGGCCTGATCTAGAGGTGAAAAGAGGACAAGTGGAGAGCGGAGGGGACAAGTGGAGAGCGAAGAGAGAGGAGGGCTGGTCGGGCTCGGCTGCGCTCCCTCAAGGCGGCACTCAGGTGAGGCCGGGCACTCACCTCGGGCAGCTCTCTGAGCTGGTTGGCGTCCAACAACAGCTCCTCCAGGCTGCGGGCGTAGCGGTAGATTTCCTCAGGGACGTAGACCAGCGAGCAGTGGCGCTTGTCGATGGTCTCCACATGACGGTTGCACCGCCACAGGGGGATGCAGTGGAACATCGCCGCCTCCGCCGCCGGGTTCCGAGCCGCGGAGACCCGGGCTCTGAGCCCGCTCCGCCCGGCGGCTCCGCTCCGCCCGCTGCCCACACCGCGCTGGTCGGCTCCTGTGCTCTCTCGCTCCTCGCGCAGACTTTCGCGGCCTGAAACGCTCCCAGGAACCTCGGGCGGGAGCCACAGCCTCGTCCCAGCGCCCCGGCCCGCCAGCCGGTGCGTCCCCTCCCACCCTCCAGTCTCCGCGCCGCGGCTGCTACTGCCGCGCCGAGCTTCCTACTCCCTGGCTCCGCGCGACTGAGCCTGCGCGCAAGTGGCCGCGCGCTGAGGGCGTTACCCCGCCCGAGGATGCTCCGTTCCGGGTTTTCCTGGCGACCTGGACCTGGAGAGGGTCTTGGAGCCCTGCGGCCCCAGGGCCCCCTGTCCTCCCACTTAGACTAGGACTTGAAGAGTCTCTGTCCCTCTGAGGAAGTCACACTGCGAAGGAGACTAGTGCAAAGATGAGGCGGGGGGGGTTGCAGTCTAAAAAGAGTAGAACTTTGATTTTTAGTTTTACTTAACCATCTCTTCTCTTCTCGCGAGCTCCCCTTCCCCAAAACAACTTTCCCTTCCGGGGTCAGGCTGGACCGCCCGGAGGTGTGCTTTGTGTGCTGTGGGCGCCCGGAGCTGTGGGATTCGGCGTGGTGGTGAGACGCCCCCGCCGCCCCGGCCACTGCTTTCTTGGACACTTGTGTGCTCGCTGTTGACAGAAGCCCCAGAGTGTGAGTCTCGCACGGCGCTCCGGCCCTTGCCGTGCCCTCTGGTCCGCGGGCACCGCCTGCAGGCTGTGTAACCTGGGAGCACATCTTCAGTGATCATTGTTTATATACTTAGTAAAAGGAAACCCCCATGCGGTCAAAAGCATTGAAGTGAGAGAGCTTGAGAGTCTCATAGGTGAGGATGTACCCCAGCAGTAGTTCAGACGTAAAAATGAGCTCGCAAAGGTGAGTTTCTGAGCCTGCTTTGCCTGGCCAGATGTTTGGCTCCCGACGGTGTAGTCTGGGCTGGTGTGGAGGTACAAGCCGTGGTAGGTGGTGCAGATCACGCGGGGACTGCCTGGTGAATATGTCCATCCATCTCCTGTTGTCTGCACCGACACCCAGTCCCTTGCAAAGGGTATTTTGCAGTCCAGGGAGGACTCTAGAGGGAATGGATAATAACGACCATTCTTCGACCCGGGTTCGTACTCAAGGACAAGGGCCAGAACCCTAAATTACCCCTCTGCCCCTGTAACTCTTTGTATCACACTCACAATCTCTCAATAACAAAACTGGTTCTTTCAAAAGGGGTTGCCCACCAGATCAAAGCCAATCACATTGATGGATTTGTGACTCCTCTGGCTGCCCCCTAGTCCTCAGACTTTCCCCTTCCAGTGCACTCAGATACCAAGTTTCACCTGTCAACTTTGCCACCCTCATTTCCGCCTCCAGCTGCCAAAGATAAAATCTACAGCCACCAAGCTGCACTTCTGCAGGAGACTGAAAGTTGAGCATGCTCAGTGGCCAAAGTAAATTTTGGTCTGAAACACATTTTCTTTTTTTGCTTTATGTTTGTTTCTTTGTTTGTTTTGGTAAGACATGTGGCTTCACAGACTCCTTAGTTCCAACTTTGCACAGGACAGTTCCCACCACCACCGCTCCCCTGTGAGTGGGAGGAGGACTCTTCATTTCAACTCCACTAAAGGTATTTCTACCCAAGCATTATCCCCTTAACTCTTTAAACCCAAGCAATCTCTAAACTCCATTACCCCACCCCCTTCACACTCTCCTTTGCTTGTCCTTGTGTGATTCCTACATTCTCAGGAAAGGTTATCTGGACTTTAAATCTTAGCCACTCTTTTTTCATTCTTGCATTCCAGAAACTCACTTTGTGCCACCTTTAGCAGAAAGCCATGGCTCCTGAGAGTCTGAGTCTGCCATTGTAGTAAGCAAGCCACTGTCTTTGCAAGTTTTTCAAGTGCAAAAGCAAGGAAGGGAAGGGAAAGGGAAAGGGAGCCTCCCTCGTCTCAATCTTCTATTGACTTCCAGAGATTATCACACTAGACTAAATGTGTTTGGTGATTAAAACACACCAAATGTGTTTTAAAGATGTGGCTGGTCTTTTTTAAAATTAAAATTTCATTAAGCATTCTCTGTGCGCCTCTCCATGGCGCTCACACTTCCTTGTGCTGTGTTATCACCTTAACCGCAAGGAGACTGTGACCTCTTGGAAATCAGGAACAGCCTCACTTGCTTTGTAGATCCCTGCAACTACCACAGTGCCAGATGCACAGTATGTGATCAGCAAACCTATGCTTACTCGATGGAAAGTCAGTGGCAGCATTCTTGACTTCCTTTGTTTCCAAGGTTCTGCCAAGACTTTGAAACATTAGTCTGGTAAGAGAGGGGTCAAAATGAAAACACCTTGTCAACTGAAGAATAGGGAATCAGTTTTTTTATCCTTCTGAAGAATAAGTTTTGTGTATTGATATAATTTCTAGTTTCTTCCCCACATACAAATGAGTTTTTTACAGAATGTAAACAAACTTTAAAAGATCATCTAAATCAACTTCTTTTTGGGTAGTGCAATTCAGTCATGTTCAGTGTGAACCATTTTTCACAGCCTTTGGGGCTACAGAGGACTAGCTTTGAAATTCGGCTCTGTAGAATTGGACACATTGCTTAACTTTTATAAGCCTAAATTTTGTCAATCTCAAATGAGGACAATGGTCCATGGGTTGTTATCAGAATTAGAGGAGATGATGTAAGTAAAATGCTTAGCAGAGTATCAGGCACACACTGATTGTTTCAGTCAACAAATATTCAGTATTCACTGTGTAAGCAAGCCTTCTGGGTGGCCCCCAACCATTCCCATCTCCGGATTGGTCTGTGTACTCAACTTCTATCTTTCTGTGCCTCAGATTACTCACTTTTGGGAAACCAGCTCTGTGTTGAGAAGCCCAGTAGAGAGGTTCACATGACAAGAAATTGAGGACTGCTGATAACAGCCAGCAAGGGACTGAGACATCTTACCAATAGCTATGTGAGTGAATAATTTTGGAAGTCAATCCTTCAGCCCCAGTCAAGCCTTCAAATGACTGTAGCACCAACCAATAGCTTAACTGCAACCTCATAAGAGATGCTGACCCAGCACTACTCAACGGAGCTGCTCCTGGATTCCTAGCCCTCAGAACTTGTGCAAAACAATGTTTGTCATTTAAGCTGCTAAGATATGGGGCAATTTATTACATGGCAACAGATAACTAAACAATGTACATGCTGTGTACAATGCATTGTGTTGGATATGATGAACCAGATAGGTCTTGCCCTTATGAAGCTTATACTTGGAGGTTAGGAGAATGATAAATGCTAAATTAATGTCCTATCATTAAGTTTGTTAAGCATGATTGTTGTCATTAACTTTTTTTAATTGAAAGTCCAACGTGATAGCTAGTAAGATAGGGACAGAATGGGGATTCAGAGATTTTAGCATGTGAATTTCAAAGTGAGACGCTACCACCTACCTATCCATTAGAATGGTTAAAAAAAAGATTGACAGTCTCAAGTGTTACTGAGGATATGGAGCAACCGCAGCTCATGCATTTCATTGCTAGTGGGAGTGTAAAATGGTAAAACCACTTTCAGAAAATAATTTGGAAGTTTCTTATAAGCATACCTACTCTAATGATCTAGTCATTCTACTCCTAGATATTTATACACAAAATAATGAAAACGTATGTTTATACAAAGACTTGTCTACAAATTTTAATACCAATTTTGTGAATAATAGCCAAAAAGTAGAAACAACCCAAATAGTTATCAAAAGATGAATGAGTAAACAAAGTATACTGTATCAGCACAACAGAATAACAACAATAAAAAAGAACAAACTATTAATATATGCAACAACTAGGAAGAATCTCAAAAACATGCTGAGTAAAAGAAGACACACATGAGTACATACATACCATGTGATTTATATATATATATACATGTACATGTGTATATGTGTGTGTGTATGGAGAGAGAGAGAGAGAGAGCATGAGAACTCATACAAATCAACACCAAAACAAATTTAATTAAAAAATGAGGAAAGGACCTGAATAGACACTTCTCTAAAGAGGACATAAAGATGGCCAACGGACATATGGAAAGATGCTCACCATCACTAATCATCAGCGAAAAGCAAATTAAAACCACAATGAAAAATCATCTCACACCTGTCAGAATATCTGTCATCAATAAATCCACAAACAAGTGCTGGCGATGACATGGAGGAAAGGGAACCCTCGTGCACTGCTAATGAAAATGCTGATTAGTGCAACCACTGTGGAAAACAGTACAAAGGGCCCTCAATATAAACAACAAAATAGCAATAGACATATAGGTACAGAGAACCGACTGACAGATGCCATAGGAGAAGGGGGTTGGGAAGCCAGATAAAAAGTTGAAAGGATAAAGAATTACTAATTGGTAGTTACAAAATAGTCATGGGAATGTATAGTAAAGCATAAGGAATATAGTCAACTACACTGTGATAACTACATATGGGGTCAGGTGGGTACTTGAAATATCAGGGGAACACTTTGTGAAGTATATGATTGTCTAACCTCTCTGACGTACACTGGAAACTAATATAAAATACTCTTGAAAGTAAACCGGAATTCAAAAATAAAATAAAAACCACTAAGAACATCCCATATACAGTGCATAAATATATAAAGGCATCAATTAAAACTTAATGTGTACTTAAAAGTAATTTAGGCCTCATACAGATATGAGAGTTAACTTCAAGAATGCAAGACATTCCAAAATCTACAAAATTTTTGTATTTAAAATGTTAATATGGTGCAATTATTTTATTACATTAGAGACATGTGCTAATATTTTGGTGGAGAACAAAGCTATCTACAGACAATTCAGAGAAGTAGAGCATTTAGCATACATAAATACAAATAAATAATAACCATGAAAGAATAAATTTCCATAAACAAAAAGAAAATAAGAACATAGCACCAGGAGCCCTGGCCAGTGTTGGTCAGTCGGGTGGAGCATCACCCCACACACCAAAAGGTTGGGGGTTCGCTTCCTGCTCAGGGCGCACACATCCCCGCTGCAGGATACACGCCAGCACCGGCGCTTATGGGAGGCGGGCTGGGGCAACCAATCAACAATTCTCACATTAATGTTTCTCTTCTCTCTTTCTGTCTCTCTCTACCTTTCCCTCCCTCTAAAAATCAATGAACAGGTCCTCAGGCGAGAATAAAATAAACTTTTAAAAAGTAGAACCAAGAGAACACTGAAATAGAGGCCTTAGCTCCACACGCCATTACATTGGGGATTACATTTCATCATACCAATTTGGGGGGAGGGGTCGCAAATATTTAGTTTATAGCATCCTATTTTCCCTGTGATAGATGGCAGCTGAAATTTGTGTTCAGTTATTTCATTCTGAACTGAACGGCATGGAAGCTGAACTACACCTGCATAATTAAGGAGTCAGCCAGAGATACGCAGCAGGTAGAGTTTACGTGCAGAAACTGCAGTTTCCGCACGCTCAATGCAACCTGAGGTTTCCCTTCTCTCTTTCTGGACACCGTGGTCACCCCGACTCTGACCTATAGATCCTCAAGTCAGTCAGACTGCTCTGAACATTAACTGTTTTTATTTATACATTAAATTGTATCTGTTTTATGTAGTGGAGAATAGTGGCTTTGCATATCCAAATCATAAAAACAGAAAACTCGCCCACTGGTATTTCCTACTTCCAAGCACAGACCCCCTTCAGATTCTGCTTCCTTTCAGCGGTCACTTTCCAGTGCCTTCAGATAGACCCTAAATTTTTTTTCCAGCATTATAATTGTTACCTGTGGGAAGATTTGTCTGATAGTAACCACTCAGTCATTACTGAAAGAAAAAAAACACTTTCCTACTTTTTATTAGAATCATGGATTTACTCAGTTTCACAGATTGTAACAGTATGTGAGCAATCCAAAGTTTCATTTCACAAAGATTTTAATCTATTCATTCAGAGGACTTATAAATGAGCAATTTGAGTTTCATATGCTTTTCCGTTTTTTCTCAGTCACTTAATAAATGTGTGAATGGTGAGTCAAATGTGAACATTTTGCCTTGGTGGGACAGAGCCCAACCTATCTCTCAGATGGGGGCCCGGTAAAGAACTCATACTTTCACATAGAATGTTTGCATCTGCCACCACAAGAGATGCATGCTATCTTGGGTGAATCATATTAACTGCAAAATTCGTTTTCTTTATTTTTACAAAAGAGATGAAAAAAGTGTCACCCTTGAAAAGCTGTTGAAAATATTGGGGATTAGTGTCGTGGAAAGATCTTTCTGTACTGCAGAAAACTACACATTAGACATTAGTTATTGTCAGTACTTCTTTCCTAGTCACCAGCCAATAGAAAGCCTGCCGTGTGTGTGCTCTGTTTGGGTAAACAACATATAAATAATTAGATTCATCGACACGAGTATTTGGACATGAAAGAGATTACACCAGAGGGGCCCAATCAAAACCAGCACCTGCCACTGAATCCGCCGCTTTCCAGGCTTCAGTCTCTGTTTTCAGAGACAGAAACAGAATCTCACGGGGTGGAGCCCAGAGGAGGCCCCCCCCCAGCAGCCCTTCTCAGGCTGTGGATTTACATTTACATAATGACTTGTTTGAAAGATCCATTAACATATATCATCTCAATTGGTCAAAATGTATTTTTCAGTCATTTAAGTAAACGCAGATACTTTGTTTATTTTCTATCTTTATCCACAAAAAATTTAAGATCATATTGACCAGCTTATTTAATAATTTTGGTTCCTGTAATATAAATTAAATCAATATGGACACTTAGTCTTCAGACCAATACCTACTTCAGAAAAATAAGAGAAAAGATGTTAATAAGCAGAACTGTGCTCCTCATAATGAGCAGTACCATCCAGACAGTTCAAATACCACTTCTAATAAAAGTAGGTTGATTAATTGAATAAAATAAACTTAAAGGATGTCTTTATTTCTCCAGTTAAGTTTGTAAAACTTAAACTTGATGCTATAAACTATTTTACCATCTGTAAAATTGGTACCAATTTGACTGGGAAATAACACCATCGAAGCTATGTCAGAATAAAATATTGTAAAGTTATTGAAAAAGCTTTTTTAAAACTTCAGCTATTGAGGTCTAATGGATGTATAAAATTATAAGCTGTTTAAAGTGTGCATTGCATTGTGATGATGTGACATTGTGAAAAGATTCCTCCATCTAGTGAATTAATATATCTCACTTCACATACCCAAGTTTCGATTTTTGGTGAGAGTATTTATGTTCTACTCTCTCAGCAACTTTCAATTATATTATACGATGTTACCCTCTATAGTCACCCTGTTTTACATTAGATCCTCAGAAATTACTTATCTGTAAGATGAGTAATTTGTTTGTTTCAGTTACATGTTTCAGTCATAAACTGAAAGTTTGTACCCTTTTACTAACCTCTTCCTATTCGTTCCCCCTCCCACCTGCTCCAGCCCCTAGAAACCACTTCTCTGCTCTGTATCTGAGTTTGACTTTTTTTCAAAATTCCACATACAAGTAATACTATGCAGTATTTGCTTTCTCTGTCTGACATAGTCATTTAGCACAATGCCCTCAGTGTCCACCCATGTTGTTACAAATGGCAGGATTTTCTTGTTTTTCATAACTGAATAATATTCTCTTGCATATATATGTACACTACATCTTTTTTATCCTTTCATCTACTAACACATTGCTTCCATCTTCTGGCTATTCTAAACGATGCTGTAATGAACATGGGAGTATGGATATCCCTTCAAGATCTTGTTTTCATTTCCTTGTATATAAACCCAGAGGTGGGATTGCTGGGTCATATGGTAGTTCTTGTTAATTTCTTGAGGAACCTCCATACTGTTTCGCATAGTGCCTCCACCGAATTACATTCCCACCAGCTCTGCACAAAGACCTCCCTTTTCTATACATCCTTGCCAACACTTGTTATTTCATTTTTGTGATAGCCATTGCAGCAGGTGTGATTTTGACCAAGGTTTTGGTCAAAACCCTGCTTAGTTGTTTTTTGAGGCCGTTGTCAGTAACTGTTGGAGAGTTGGATGCATTCTTTAGAAAAATGTTTATTTACTTCCTCTGTTCATTTTTAAATTAGATAGTTTCCCATTTTGCTGTTAAGTTGTATGAGTTATTTATATTTTGGATATGAAGTCCTTTTTAGATATATGGTTTGAAAATATTTCCTTTCATTCCATAAGTTGCCTTTCCATTTGGTTGATGATTTCCTTTGCTGTGCAGAAACTTTTTAGTTCCATGTAGTCCCGCTTCTTTATCTTTGCTTTGGTACCTTTTCTTCTCGGTGTCAAATCCAAAAAAAAATCTTTACCAAGACCAATGTCAAGATTACTTTCTACATTTTGTGCTAGAACTTTTATGGTTTCAGGTCATAAATGTGAGTTGTTAATTCATTTTGAATTGATTTTTATGCACGGTGTTAGATAGGAGCCCAGTTTTCTTTTGCATGTGGCTGCCCAGCATTTTCAGCATGATTTATTAAGGAGTCTATCTTTTCCTGTTCTATATTTTAGTCTTCTTTGTCATAAATTGACCATGTACTGCATGTGTTTATTTGGGGCTCTCTATTCTGTTTCATGTATCTGTCTGTTTTTATGCCAATATCATACTGCTTTTATCACTATAGCTTTGCAATATTGTTTGAAATTAGAAGCTTGATGCCTCCAACCTTGCTCTTCTTTCTCAAGTTTGCTTTGGCTATTGGAGTCTTTTGTGCTTCCATGCAAATTTTAAGATTCTTTGTTCTGTTTCTGTGAAAAGTGATATTAACATTTTGATAGGGATTGCATTGAATCTGTTGATCACTTTGGGTAGTTTATACATTTTGACAGTGTTAATTCATCCAATCATGAATATGTACTATCTATTTATTTGTGTCTTCAATTTTTTCCATTGAGGTCTTATGATTTTCAGTATACACTGCCTTGGTTAAAATTTTTTTAAATATTTTATTTATTTTTAGAGAGAGAGGAAGGAAGGGAGAGAGGGAGAAAGACATCAATGCATCGGAGACACACCTACTGGTTGCCTCTTGCTCACCCCTAACTGGAGACCCAGCCCACAACCCAGACGTGTGCCCTGACTGGGAACTGAGCCAGTGACCTTTGGTTTACAGGCCAGCACTCAATCCACTGAGCAGCACCAGCAGGGTGGTTAAATGTATTTCTACACATAAGGTCTGTCCAGCAAGTACGCAGCCATGTAATATGAAAAGTAGAAACATTTACTGAAGAAGATACAAGATACAAGAAACATTGTACACAGGACAATGATGCCTCAGTCCCCTTCAAAGTAGGCACCACGGGACCTCACACAGTTCTCCCAATTGCCATCAGCTGCCCCATCATATTCTCCTGAATCTTATCAATGATCTGAAATCTCTTCCTTTTCAAAGGCAATTTTTGTTTTGGAAAAAGCCAGAAGTCACGGGGTACCAAATGTGGTGCCCCAGTTGTAGGGGCCTGAGTCACCTGGGTGATTTGATGTTTTGCCAAAAAAACTGCAGAAAATGTGATGCATGAGCAGGCTCATTGTCATGATAAAAGCTGACAATCACCAATTGCCCATAGCCGTGGCCTTCTGAATCATCCAAATAGTTTCTGTGTAGGAACGTTCAAGCTTAACACAAAATTTGATGCATATTTGTTTCTCTACTCACTCAGTCATTTTGAATGTGATGCCCACACAGTACACACGCTCACTCAATGGTGTCTACCACCCCACTGACTAGTACAGTGAAGTCATCACTGTTCATGCATGTGCATTCTAGTCCACTTTCCTTGGCTTCCAGGTTACATCAATGTTGTGCAAACTGTTCCTGTTATATTGATAATAATTGGAGTTTTTCTGGACACACCTCACAATTTATTCTTTTTTTTAAAGATTTTATTTATTTATCTTTAGAGGGGAAGGGAAGGAGAGAAGGAGAGAAATATCAATATATGGTTGCCTCTCGTGTGTCCCCTGCCGGGAACTGGCCTGCAACCCCGGTATGTGCCCTAACTGGGAATTGAACCGCGATCGTGTGGTTTGCAGGTCTGCGCTCAATCCACTGAGCTACACCAGCCAGGGCACAATTTATTCTTTTTTGATATTATTGTAAATTTCTAATAGTTTGTTATTAGTGTGTAGAAACACAATTACTTTTAATCTATTTATTTTGTTCCATGACATACTGAATTTATTATTAGTTTCAACTAGTTTTTTTTTTCATGGATTCTTTAAGGTTTTCTCCATATAATATTATATTATCTACAAATAGGGACAGTTTTACATTTTTCTGATTTGGGTAATTTAGTTCTATTCTATTCTATTCTATTCTATTCTATTCTATTCTATTCTATTCTATTCTATTCTATTCTATTCCATTCCATTCCATTCTAATCTGTTCTATTTAATTCTATTCTATTCTATTCTATTCTATTCTATTCTATTCTATTCTATTCTATTCTATTCTATTCTACTCTTTTGTCTTATTACTTTGGCTAGATCTTTCAGTACTACACAGAATAAAAGTGTCAAAAGTGGGTTTCCTGCCCTGACCAGTGTGGCTCAGTAGGTTGGACATTGCTCACATACTGAAAGGTTGCTGGTTCAATTCTCGCTCAGGGCACATGCTTGGGTTGCAGGCCAGTTCCCCAGTTGGGTATGCAATTTTTCTCTCCCTCTGTCTAAAAAAATACGTATATACATACTTCTTAAAAAAAAAAAGAGTGGGCATCACGTTCATGTTCCTCATCTTTAAGGAAAAGTTTTCAGTTTCTCACCATTGAGTATAATGTTAGCTGTGGGCTTGTCATATACAGACTTTATTAAGTGGAGGCACATGCCAACTAAACCCAGGTAATTGAGAGCTTTTATCATGAACGAAAGTCAAATTTTGTCAAATGCTTTTTCTACGTCTATTGAAATTACCATAGGATTTTTTATCTTTATTTTGTTAATGTAGTATATTACATTGATTGCTTTGTGGATGTTGAACCATACTTGCACCCCTGGAGTAAATCCCACTTAGTCATGGTGTATAATTCTTTTAATGTATTGTTGAAATCAGTTTGCTAATGTTTTACATCTAAGGTTTTTTACATCCAGGGATAGGTAATTTTATTTTCTTATGGGTTTTTTTTTGGTCTGGTTTTGGTATCAGGGTAAGGGTGGTCTTGTAAAATGAGATTAAATGTGTTTCAACCTCTTTTTTTTTTTTGGAAGACTTTGAGACGGATTGGTATTAATTCTTCTTTAAATGTTTGGTGAAGTTTACCAATGAAGCCATCTGGTCTTTGACTTTTGTTTGTTGAGAGGTTTTCAATACTGGTTAAATCTCCTTGCTAGTAATTGATCTGTTCAGAAATTCTATTTCTTTATAATTAAGTTTTGATAGGTTGTGTATTTCTCCATTTCTTCTAGTAAGAAGGTTTAATAGGTTGTCAAATTAGTGAACATACAATTGTTCAAAGTAGTCTTCTATGATCCTCTTTATTTCTGTGGTATCAATCATAGTGTCTCCTCTTTTATTTTTTTATTTTTTATATTCTATTTATTTTTAGAGTGAGGGGAAGGGAAGGAGAAAGAGTGGGAGAGAAACATCAATGTGTGTGGTTGACTCTCATGTGTCCCCTTCTGGGAACCTGGCCTGCAACCCAGGCATGTGACCTGACTGGGAATCAAACCTGTGACCCTTTGCTTCACAGGCCCGTGCTCAATCCACTGAGCTACACCAGCCAGGGCTCCTCTTTTATTTATAATTTTATTTTGGAGTCCTCTTCTTTCTTGGTAAGTCTAGCTAAAAGTTTGTCTATTTTTTTTTGATGTTTTCAAAAAGCCAGCTCTTACTTTCATTCATCTTTTCTGCTGTTTTTAGTCTCCATTTCTTTTATTTTTGTTCTGATCTTTGTTATTTCTTTTCTTCTAACTGGGCTTTGTTTTTGCTTCTTTTTCTAGTTCCTTTAGGTGTAAATTTGGGTTGTTTATTTGACATCTTTCTTTTAATTAATGTAGGTATTTATTACTATGAGTTTCCTTCATAGGACTCCTTTTGCTGCATCTCATATGTTTTGGTATGCTTCATGTCCATTTTTATTTGTTTCAAGTAATTTTTTAAATTATTTTTATTTCTTCTTTGACCCATTATGTGTTCAGTAGCATGTTGTTTAGTATTTATGTATTTGTGAATTTTCCAGTTTTATTTTTATAACTGATCTCAAATTTAATATCATTAGAGTTGGAAAAGATACTGCTATTATTTCAATCTTCTTAAATTTATTAAGATCTGTGTTGTGGCCTAACATATGATCAAAACAAGAAAATATTCCATATTTGCTTGGGAATTTGTGTTCTGCTACTCTTGGATAAATGTTCTCTATATGTCTGTTATACCAGCGTGTCTGGTATTATATCTAGTTCTAGTCCAGTGTCTCCTTATTGTTTGTCTGGATGATTTACCCATTGCTAAATGCATCAAAGTCTCCTACTATTATTGTGTTGCTGTTAATATGTCTCCCTTCAGGACTGTTAATATTTTCTTTATATATTTATGTGTTCCCCTGTTTGATGCATAAATATTTATAAATGTTATTTCTTCTTGTTGGATTGACCTTTTTATTATTATGTAATTATGCCTCTTTTTCCCTTATAATGGCTTAAAGGGAAAAAGCCAAAATGTCTTTGGCTTAAAGTCTACTTTGTCTGATACAAGTATACTTACCCCTGTGTTTTTGGTTTTCATTGGTACCAAATATCTTTTTCATTTCTATCCCTTTAAATCTATGTATGTCCTTGAAGCTAAAGTGAGTATCTGGTAGGCAGCATATAGTTGGGTCTTGTTTTTTAATTCACAAGGCCACTTTATATCTACTAATTAGAAAATTTAGTCCATTTACATTTAAAGCAATCATTGATAGGTATGGACTTACTATTACCATTTGATTAATTGTTTTCCGGCTGTTTTGTAATTCTTTTGTTGTTGTTGTTTTTCTTGTCTTGCTCTTGACCTTAGTGATTTGATGATTTTATGTAGTGATTTGCTTAGATTTTTTTCCTCTTTACCTTTTGTGTAATTACTACAGACTTTTGCTTTGTGTTTACCATAAGGCCTCCATAAAACATTTCTATTTATGCCAGTTTTTTTAGCTGATAAAAGCTCATTCTAAAATTCCATATTTTTACTCTCTACCCCTCACATATTTTGTTTTTGATGTCACAATGTACATATTTTGTCTTGTGTATCTGTTAACAAATTATGTTGTTATAGTATTTTTAACTTTAAAAAATCCTCACCCGACAATATATTTATTGATTTTGGAGAGAAATAGCGGGAGAGAGAGACACATCGGTGTGAGAGAGAAACATCAATCAGTTGCCTCCCTAATGTTCTCTGAAGATCGAACCCACAGCCTAGGTGTGTGCCCTGACTGGTGATCAAACCCACAAACATTCGGTGTATGAGATGATGCTCCAACCAACTGAGACACCCAGCCAGGGCTAGTTATAGTTGTTTTTAATACTTTTTAAATTTTAACTTTCACACAAGATTTATAAGTAATTTATAAGGCCACCTTACAACATTAGATTACTTAGAATTTAACAATATACTTACCTTTACCATGTTTTTCTGCTACTAAAAAAAAGTGATTTTTTTTCTCAGAAGCTTAAAAATTCTGTTTAGCATTTCTTGTATGGCTGGTGATGTACTCCTTCAGCTTTTCCCTGTCTATAAAACTCTATCTCTCCTTTCTTTCTGAAGGACAACTTTACTGGGTGGAGTCATTTTAATTGGCAGGATTTGTTTTTCTTTCATCACCTTGAACATATTTTGCCACTTTTTTCTGGCCTACAATCTTTCTGCTGAAAATTCTTATGATGGTCTTATGAGTATTCCTTGCACATAAGTTTTTTTCCTCCTCTTGTCTCAACTTTTGACAATTCAATTACCATTGACCCTCAAACAACATGAGTTTGAACTGAGTGGGTCCTCTAATACATGGATTTTTTTTAAGTAGTATAAATGTATTTCCTATCCTTTAATACCATTTCCTTTTCTCTAGCTTACTTTATTGTAGGAATACAGTATATAATGCATATAACACAAAAAATGTGTGTTAATGGACTGTTTGTGTTATCAGTAATGCTTTGGGTCAACAGTGCGCCATTAATAAAGTTTTTGAGAAGTCAAAAATTATACACAGATTTTTGACTATGCAGAGGCTCAGTAACCCAACCTCAATGTTGTTCTGTGGTCAAGTGTATAATGTTTATTGGTGTGGGTCTTTTTGGATTTATCTTATTTAGACTTTACTGGCTTCCTGGATCTGAATATCTATGTCCTTCCCCAAGTTAGGGAAATTTTCAACCATTATTTTTTCAAACAAATTAAGCTCTCTCTCCTCCTCCCAGGAACCCTATAATATGAAAATTAGTCCACCTGATGTTTTCCCATAGGGTCACTAAGCTATCCTCATTTTCTTTTTGCTCTTCTATTTGGATGAATTCTACTGCCCTGTTTTTAGTTTCTCTGATTCTTTTTTCTACTTCAGTCTTCCATTGAACCCCTTTATTTAATTTTTCAGTTTAATTATTATATTCTTCAGCTCTGTGATTTCTTTTGGGCACTTTTTTTGTATTTTCTCTCTTTGTTGCAATTTTTACTTTGTCGTGCATTGTTTTCCTGACATCAGGAAAACATATTTCTTACTACTATTTTGAATTCTACCAGGTAAATCATTTATCTCCATTTCATTAAGTTCTGTTTTTGGAATTTTATCTTGTCTTTTGTTTGGTACATATTCCTCTATTTCTTCAGTTTTCTTCACTCTGTGTGCTAATTTCTGTGCATCTAATAAGTCAACTCTCCCAGTCCTAATAAAATGGTCTCATGTAAGAGATTAACCTTAATGTTCACCCTGTCCTGAGCTCTTGGTTGTTTCTCAAATCTTTATGATTGTCCAAGTGGCTTTCTTTGTTCTTAGAGGCTCCAGTAATAGAGGGTGTGCCAAGATTCATTTTAATGTGGTATTTTCTCATTCACCCAATGTGTAGGAGTCACTCAGCTAGTTTCTGGACTTCTTTTAAAAGAAATTGCTCCATGTGCAACCATAGATTTAGTGTGTCCAGGAAAGGACAGGAGTTCAGGAGCCTCCCATGTTGCCATCTTAGACTGGAGCTTCAATAAAGCTTTCTTAAAAGAAAGAAAACAGGGAACTTCTAGATTAATGATTACAATAGAATATTTTAACTGTCCAAGATTATCAGACAGCTTATTTTTTATTTCCCAATTATAATGCTAATAAAACACTAAGACAAAGATATATATTTAAAAGAACAATACCTAGATTTTATTCAATTATAGTTCTTTACTTCAAAGACAGCCAGAGGTCTTCTTGATTCTAACTTATTCTTACTCTTTTTTTATTAGATCAATTAACAAATCTTTTTTACTTCCCATTTCCCCCCACAACACACAAAGGAGAAATGTTTTTCAAAATGCACCAGTTTGTTGTAAAAAATATTTTCTTAATATGTGAATAACATAAATAATACATTTCTTTTTGTTAATTCTACCATTATCTTAAAATAGGTAAAAATTAAAGTGTTTGGGTGGAAATATCAGGGTCTGATATTATTATAAATATATCTTTGGGATAAGTTAAATCAATTTATAGGAAGAACACACTACAGGTATATCCTGCTTTAAGAAAATTAAGCATGAGGATACCTAATTTTACAGCAAATTTCAATGGGGAGATGACTCCTGCTGTCTCAGGATTTGTTGCTTGCCAAAAAGATTTACTGCAGGATATAAAGAAATTATTATTTTAATGCATTGGAATTAAATTATAATTAACAAAAAATTGTTTCATACAACTTTGTAGGTACATATCTAATGCACAAAGCTAAGTATAACTATTTTAGTCTTGCATATGATATTGTTATTTGAGAACAGTTAAGCAGACAAACACCTGTGAAGACATAACTCTTTGAAAGTCCTAAGTCAATCAGAATATGAACCCTCACCAGACAGTTTTAACCTCTCTAAGATACACTGTGTAACAAGAATTATGGAAAATTCATATTAAAATCACTACTTGCTTAAATTCATACACATATAGAATATTAGAAAAGCTTCCTTTAAAGATTTATTTCAGATTTTTAAATATCTTAAATGATATAGAAAATAAAAAACTTCACATTTTTAAGTTAAAACTTAAACCAATTCTCTTCCAAACCAAAAAGTATTAAAAAGCCAGTGAATTAGGAATTCAGTGAATCTCAGATGTGCTCTTCAACAAAGTAACATAGGACATCATAGTCACCTCTTCTGTGCCTCAGTCCCTCATCTCTAACCAGAGCAGATGGAACAAGAAAGTATGTAAGGTCTCTGACAACTCCAAAGGGGCTATGATTTTTCTTCATCAAAAAGTGCCACTCAGTATACCTTTTAGAAAAAGTAAATGCCACAAAGTCCATTTACTAAATAAATTATCCTATCAGGTTTTCATTTTTGTAAACATTATTGGTAATGTTTTGTATTGTAGAGTATGTTAAAGCTCTATTATGGTACACCCAGTTACCTTGCTAAGCAATCTTTATGTTCTCAATGGGTCTAAGTTTCTTATATAAAGACAGGACTAACTTTTCTATACAAGTAATGAAATAGGATTGGACTTACCACAATCCCCAGGCTGGCTTTGCAAGACTATTTAAACCATGCAGTTGGCAGACTAATATAGCCCCAGTAATATCCACATCTATGTACTTATGCTTTTGTATTATTTCCCTCTCTTGAGTGTTGGCTGGACTTATTAACTTACTTTTAAAGAATAAAAGTGCAGCAGAAGTCATGTGATGTCACTTCCAAGGTCTGATTATAAAAAGACTGTGGCTTCCATATTGGATGCTCTTTCTATCCCTCTCTTGGATTGCTTGCTCTGGGGGAAGCACGCTGCCATGGCATGTGACAGTCCTGTGGACAGACCCACATGAGTAAGCTGGGAAGCAAATCTTCTAAAGTATGTCAACAGCCACATGAGTGAACGTGGAAGCAGATTCTCCCCTCATTGAGTTTTGAGATGACTGATATCTTGGCCACAGTCTCATAAGAGACTGAACCAGAACCAGCCAGCTAATCTTACTGGATCCTTGAACTATAGATGAACCACAGATACTTTGAGATAATAAATGTTTGTCGTTTTAAGCTGCTAATTTTAGGGTAATTTGTTGTACAACTATAGATAACTAATGTATACCACAACAGGTAACTCCTAACAACAGAAATGCCATGTAAGAGACAGCCGAAGAGGTGGAACGAAGGCAGTTCAGGGGACTGAACAGGACAGGATGAAGGGAAGAGTGCTTACCGAGCCCCTGTGTTATGCTGGGCACTGTGCCAGGCACCCTACGGACAAAGGTAATTCTCGTTGCACTGTAACACTGCCGTCATTATCCCCATGTTATTCTTGAGTAACCTAAAGTTCAGAAGGGTTAAATAATTTTCCATACTTTATTCTACTAATAGGTAGCAAACACCAGATTTTGAACTCTGGAATAAACACACATACACATACACAGGCACACATATAGACAGAGGGTCTGGCAAAAATAATGCCCCTTTTTATTACAATATCTTTTATTAAAAAAATCATAAGCATGAAATTCTGTAACATAACAATATCACACTCAAGCTCACTATGTGACATTTTAGGTGACATGTTCACATTGCTATCCATCTCGTGTGAGACATTCACGTACCCTACCAACCACACTCAAGCAAGCCTTTCATCTGCCAGACCCCGTGCAGCCTAATTGCAATGAGAAAGGAGAGCAAAGACAATACTTAATAACACTGGTAAAGAGTGAAGATATACAGAGCTAAACCTTTCAGACACATACCTAACATTTTATGTGATTAGAGCAGGATATGAGCAGAGTGCTGTAGGAGCATGAAAACAGCTTGCAGTGTGGGAAGGGATGGAGGGAAAACCCCATATAGGGGTTACATTAGAAGTGAACAGCAGTCTTTCTGTTACACCTGGTAGAGCCTGGGCTCTGAATCAGACTGATGTGGGTTCAGAGCAGTCATTGTCTCTGCGACCTGGGCAAGTTACTTCTTGCTGCCATAGTTTCATTATCTGTACCGATAGAATGAGGAATTGCTTGCAAATTGCCTGGCAGGGCGTCATGTATATAGTAAACACTTAATAAATGTTCACCATTAATATTATTATTGTTTTTTCTTCAAAATTGACTCTCTCTTAATGAATATATAATTACCAGTGCCACCTTTTATGCTCACCAGTGCAGTGTGTTTGTAAGGGAAGAAAAAATGTTTCCCTACAATAATTGGGCAAGAGTTGAAGGAAGAAAAACAAAGAGACAGAGAATATGAGAAAAGGAAGGAGGATAAAAACAATAGGTATGTGTTTGTGAGATAATGATTGTGTGAGGTGAATGTACACCTCTGGGAGCAGAAGCAGAGAGGGAGGCTGGCATGTGGGCTCTCTCTGTAGGAGCAAAGGCTGCATTTTATTCATCTTCATATTGTCATGAAAGCATCAGGTCCACAGTCATTCAATACATGAATGAACTCATTCACTCTTCCATTCAGCAAGCACTGACTCAAACCTGTTGTGCTCCATCATGTTACCATGAGGGCAGCATTGTGGAGCTTATATTCTAATAAGTAAAGACAGGCAATCTGCACATAATATACAGAATAAAACTACATACATAAAGTGTGAATATATTTGGGGTGTGATAACTGCTGGGGAGATGTTACAGCAGGAAAATGGGCTGAAGAGATGAAGCAAGGAATTGTGCCAGTTTAGCTGAGGTGGTTGTTGTGCAAGTCCTGGGTGAAGGAGAAGCCATCTCCTGGAGTGGATATCCACAGCCCCCTCAGTGCCACCCACGGCCAGGGCCTGCCACACACTTGCTCATGTCTGGGACTGAGGGAGAGGAAGGGAATGGGGAGACTAGGTGTTGGATAGTCTGAGAGTGTCTGATCAATTAAACTTTGAAGATGTAAAGGTTATGATTTCTTCTGCAAACAGTTTTAAAAGATGCCGAAACATCATTTACTATAAGAAAAGAAGAGCATGCTTTGCTCATCTTTATCCAGAATTCCAAACATGCCCTTCTTCACCAACATGGACCTGACAGTTCTCTCTGCATTGTCTGCATGGTTGTCCGGCACCACGGGTAAGAAAAGTGAGGAGCCTAGAGTGGACTTGCATGACCCTGCAGGAAATGGCTCCCTAAATTTTGTACACTTGGCTCCTTACTGCTTCACCACAGTCTTGGCCTTGATTGGTTGATGGGCTCTGTACATGGGTTGAGTTTTGCTTTTGTATTTTATTGACTTTTGAAAAATAATACATGCTTATTATTTAAAATGTCAATCAATAAAAAATTTAAAACAAGTGCTAAAGTACCTCCATTCCTATCAAAAGTAGTAACTGGTAAACATTATTACAGCCTTGTTTCTATGCACATATAGAAACAGAAGGTTGGTAAATGTATAAGCAATGTAGATAGTCAAAGAAATATGCAGGTATAAATAGAAATTATTTTACAAAGATAAGATAATACTATACATGATATATTTTTAGAGATTTTATTTATTTATTTTTAGAGAGATGGGGAGGGACGGAGGGAGGGAAACATCAATGTGTGGTTTCCTCTCATGTGCCCCCTACTGGGGATCTGGCCAACAACCCAGGCATGTGCCCTGACTGCAAACCCTTTGGTTTGCAGGCTGGCACTCAATCCACTGAGCCAAACCAGCCAGATATATATATATATATATATATATATATATATATATATATATATGGCAAGAGTTGAAGGAAGAAAAACAAAGAGACAGAGAATATGAGAAAAGGAAGGAGGATAAAAACAATAGGTATGTGTTTGTGAGATAATGATTGTGTGAGGTGAATGTACACCTCTGGGAGCAGAAGCAGAGAGGGAGGCTGGCATGTGGGCTCTCTCTGTAGGAGCAAAGGCTGCATTTTATTCATCTTCATATTGTCATGAAATATATATATAGTCATATATATATATATGACTATATATATATATATAATTACTTTTATTTCTTTTTCTTTTTTTAGAGGTTTTTAAAATTTATTTATCTTTAGAGGGGAAGGGAGGGAGAGAAATATCAATGTACGGTTGCCTCTCGTGGTTCTCCTGCTGGGAACTGGCCTGCAACCCAGGCATGTGCCCTGACTGGGAATCAAACCACAATCCTTTGTCCACAGACCCACACTCAATCCACCGATCTACACCAGCCAGGATATATGATTACCTTTAAACCAACATATAGTTTGATCTGATTTTGTTTTAACTTAACCAGAAAAAAGCCTGAGGAAAACCAAAGGAATAACAGAACCTCAAGTATATGTATCTTGACACATAAGATATTAAATCCTTCTAAAATTTTTTAAATGAATATTGAAATTATTCACTTTTAGAGACTCTATTTGCATAAGACACAATTTGATATACAAATAATGATAAGGAATCCACTAAAAAACTATTAAAACAATTAAACAAGTTCATAAAAAAAGTCGCAGGATAGAAAACAATATGCAAAAATCAGTTGTATTTCTAAACTCTTGCAACAATCTGAAAAAAGAATCTGAAAATTAGATTATTTTTCATTGCTCTATTGTTAAGCAACACCAAACAATAGAGCAATGCCTTCCAAATGTCAAGGAATATATATGTTCTCATTTCCTAGTCTTCCTTTGTCATAGCAGAAGTTCTCAAATTGAGCAACTGAGAAACTCTAGTAACAGCACATTATTTGATCTGACAATACTTATTTTTTAAAACAGCCAAACGAGTTCAAGGTGGCTGCTTCTGGGAGATGGGTATTGCTGAGAACCAGGAATGGCTGTCTTTTGTTATAAGCTTTCATATTATTTGATATACATGCTTCACAAAGTAAATATATTTTGATAAAACCTCTCATTAATGTTGAGGAAAGGAAAAATTATCTGAAATATGATCAAGTATATTAAAGATATCTAGCTGTTTGGTCACGAGATTTTTCCATAGAGGTGTTGCCACTCCCCCATCACAACGGCAGAAACACTAACATGTTCTCTAATTTAGGTCAACAGTGGTTCACGTATTATTATTACTACTTTTGATAACTTTGTTAGAAACCAGATCTGCATTCTAGATTTATCTTACTCTTTCTTCTTGGTGTTATTTTATTCATGTCTTTGTCTGAAAAGGAAATTAGGTATGAAGTCTCGATTAGATTCAAGTTAAGCACTTTTAGTAAGTGGAATCCATAGGTGATGCTTTGTACTTCATTTTACAACCCCTTAGGAGATTAGTGATGTTAAGTGTGGTTGCTGGGCTAAGGTGGTGACCCTCAGATTCCTCAGTTACAAAGACATGTTTGGAAAAAAAAACACATTAATCTCTCACTCCTTAAGTGTATCACAGCCTATAGATGCCTTCTCTGTTCCCTCTCTCCATCCTGTTTTTTGAAGGGCAGCCTTCACGCAACAAGTGGCTGTGAAACAACCCAGGGTGGGGGGGAGTGAAAGCCCAGAAAAGGGAATGCAGGAGAAATCCAACAGAATGGCATGGACCCTAAAGCAAATGGTAAAAACAAGCAACAGGTTCCAAATGTGAACTGGAGAAAAGGCATAAAAATCATATCTGCCTCTGACATCTTTAGGAATGGAGAGAGACGGGGGAAATAACACATTTACTTGGCTGCCTTCAAGTCAGATTCACCTTCACCATTCAGGGGTGGGAAGCAGACACTTCCGGAACACTTGAACCCTTCTCAAGTTGTTAGACTGTGTCTTTTATTTCCTTCACTTTGGCCAGTAAGTTCAATATTCAGAGAAATGCCTTGTCTCTTACACCTTCTCGGGGAACAAAATAATGGATTAAATTGATGCTTTCTATAGTGTGCTTGAAAGACAATAATTTGGGGTATGAGGAGGAAAATCATTGAACACTTTTTCTGATTATTTTTATCTCACTCTTTTAGATTTGTGTATGTGTTTTAGAAATACATTAGTACATTCATATATAATTACAGTGTGTAAGTAAAAATGTATTGGGGGACTTATATGAAAAAAAGACATGATTGTTTGTTTTTTAAAGTAATTTGTAAGGTGATCCTTAAGCACCATGTACATATTATTCTCCGAAGACCTCTCACCTAATAAGCAGTTTAAGCTTTCATTGACCATTGTTGGCTTCATCAATCATTTCAATGGAACTACAACAATGGTGCTTTTTCTAGTTCTGTCCTTCTTCCTGAATTTGTTAGCTGGCATTGTCTTGCGAAGAAAAAGCTGTGTCTTATGAACTGAGGAGGAAGTAGGACCACAGAATTTTAAAATGTCAGTGTTTGATGACCACTGATATCTTTACCAGGGCTCCTTTTCATGATTTTGCAAATTGTGCTTCATACTACTCTGAAGGGGTTGAGGGGGAGGCTTGGCATAGTACTCTTGTTAGCCATATAACCTTTCTGACAATTTTCTGGAAGACAGCAGAAAAGCATCTTAAGGAAGGGCCTGTTTTCCAATTTAGACAGAGTTGCACTGGGGCCGGTGGCTGGGACATGTGTACCCCTATCTCTGGCTGCTCCCCTTAGAATCTTGGAAGTCAGCACCTGGGAACCAGTAGTGGTTTTGGGCTGCTCCCCAGGTGTGTGCCTCTCCCTCAACCTCATCCCACTAGACACATTTCCCCCATTTGGAGCCTCTTACCCACCATCCCGTGAAAACAGTCTAGTGAAACAAAGCAAAGCGTCCTGTTCTGTGCTGACGGAACATCTGCAGGGGCACTCTATTCCTGGCTCAGTTAGAGCAGCTGCCCTCCTAAAATCAGTTACATCCACTCCTTTGTGCTCTGCGCTGGAGCAATTCACAGAGTGATGGAAAACTTCGAGTTCTCCCTGTGCCCCATCCCCAGGGACCTGTTGGTAATTACAGCCTTCACTTGACAGTGTCCTTTGGACACAGCACACTGATGGCAGTCGCCTCCAGGAGGTGCAGCCGTTTTAGGAACAGGGTGACACTTATCTGCTTGGATTTCCACAGGCTACTAGTTTTGTTGTTAAAAGTTTCCCGGGACTTTGGGGAGTGTTTATTTCTTCTTGTACCATCACTGACAATTTTCTTTTCTCACTGTGGGTGCTGTCGTGTATAATTAAGGTCTGTGCTCCAAAATAGTCATAAGTGGTGATTACATTACCATCAGCTGAATGCCACCGACGTGATCCCTATGAAATTCAGAGAAGTTGCATGTGGTGACTTATTTTTGTTGCTTCTAACAAGAACTCAGGCCATACACCCGTGGAGCACTTCAGCTTAGAAACCAGAAGCCAGGTTTGAGCTACCCTGTCTGTATCCTGCAGTCAGGGGTTTTCCACCCTGGCACTCCTAACATTTAGGATTGGACGACTCTTTGCTGTGGACAGTGTCCTGTGCACTGTAAAATCTTGATCAGCCTCCCAGCTTCTACCCACTTCAAGCCAATAGCACCTCTTCTCCCAAACTGTGACAATCAAAAATGTCTCCAGATATTACCCAGTGTCCCCTGGGGGCAAAGTTGCCTCTAGTTGAAATCACTGCTCTCAGTGACAAAGTGTTGGTGTAGATTGTGTTCAGTTTGGTAGCGCACATTTTATTGTGTCATTCTTTCCTTTAAAAGCCTCACAAAATTTCTGCCTTGCTTCATAAGTGTATAATGGAAATAAAGTTCCTAATCATATTAATTTTTCTAAAGAGCTATTCTAAGTGATTTCTAATGAGTTTAGCCAATTAGTGGGGGACAGGAGGGGGTGCTTTTATTCAACTAATCAATGCCAATTTATTCACACTAGGCACCTTCAAAAATACTAGGAACAAATTGATTTAAAAAATAATAACGTGCCATTATGCCCCACTCTTCACCTGTTAATTTACTTTTAAGAGTAAGGTATTTTGGAAACCTAAGTTTAATAGCAATTTTACTACTTTATTTCAAAGATTCCCCCTAAAATGGCTACTCCAGGGCCTAAGATACACAATGAGAGAGGTTGATGGGATCTGCTAGGCAACCTCACCTCAACTCCTCACTTACACCCGGGCACGCTGAACCCCCTTGTGGCAATGCAATCCGAGGACCCACAGTGAAGGTATCAGGAAAGGTCTGAGCCCTGGTGCAGTAACTCCACCTAACATGCCAGTTGCTTCAGAAACCTAGGGAGCAGCAACAAAGACCTACGGTTTTTGAGGAGGGGTGGAGTTCATGCCACAAGGGATAATGAGCGAAGAAAATGCCTAGATCTATCTTTGTGATTTTGCAATTTCACTCGTTTAATAAGTTACATCCTCATGAAGCAGTTTTATTTAAATCTGAGAATTCTCTATTATTGTCATTGTGTGTCTATCACAGTGACTGAAGCACTGTCAGCATTCAATAAACATTTGATAGGTAACTAGTGGGTCATCAGCTCAGATGGACAAGGGTTTTCCAAATCCCAGAGAATTCACAGAGGGTAGTTCCAATTTTCTCTCAGTCTGACAATCAGCACAGGTTCAGTGCCTGAAGATTCTGCTGTTTTGTCAGATTTAAGGATTCTGAGGAAACTCCCAAGGGTACCCCTTGACATAGGGCAGTTTTGGAGCTCTGCACAGGTCCAGGACAACTTTTAACCCAGAACCCCTGGGGTTTCTGGAACCACTCATTCATTTCTTCATTTTAAAGATTATCTAGAATTCTAAGACCCCAGTGGAGGTTAAGGTGTGTATCAAGGCTTTTCAGACTTTAATGTGCATAGGAATCCCCTGGGGATCTTGTTAAAATCCAGATTCTGACTTCGTAGTTCTGGAATGCGGCCTAAGACTCTGCATTTCTGGCAAGCTCCCAGGTGGCACTCTGCTGCTGGTCCAAGGGATGGGACGCTAAATCAATTTAGAACCAAATCTGATTCATGATTATAATACAAATCAATAAAGCAAATGGCAACTCATTTTCTCTCCTGGAGAGTGACAGCAGAGCATTGCCTAAGATCACTCTTCTTGTTTCATTGTCCCCAACTTTAATATACATACTCTCAAAGTCACCTGGACTCATGTTGTGAAATCTTTCCTGCACAAAGTCAAGAACCACACACTAGAGACTGGCTCGAGGCAGACCCACTTCTAGCCCAGGCCCCTTTCCAGTAACAAGTTGAAAGTTCGGAAGCTCTCTCCCAGTAAAAGTCTCAGGGCTCAGGCACATGAAGTTTTCTGTATCATAAGTTTGCTAATCACTTTTGGATGTTATGAGTTGTGAAAACAATGATGATAGCTACTAGATGGGTGGTTCCCGATTGGAATTGCTTGGAGCTTGTTAAAATGTCCATGCCTTCCCCATGTTGCACCCTTACCAAAATGAACTCAGGGTGTCTGGGTTGGAAGCCAGTGATCAGTAGATTTTAAAGATTCCGAGGTGATTTCAATGTGCAGCAAACTATAGAAACCAATGTACCTAATGGTGCATTCCTTACTACAGCAAATGATAGGCTCCTGGTTTACCTGTTTAGTAAATCCAGATTCACCAACATTGAGTTTGTTTACTTAAAGCCAGACACGAGTGTTAAGTATTTGATACCACTAATAATCATTGTTTCTGTATGTAAGAAAAGAGAGAATTGTGGCCCCCACTTCACAACTACTAGATCAAAATCAGATCCACTTGATTCTCTTTCACATTAAGGTTTGACCAAACTGTAACTCCTATAATACCTAGACTAGACTAGAACTTTCCTTGTTTACCCAGTAAGCCTGACAGTGCCTTAATGATTAAGGAAGGTTAAGAAATGTTGGCTGAACTGAGTTAGGAGTGACAGTGCTGCTGGCCTGTTGCCCAAGGATAGGATGCTAAGGGCATTGTTAGCACCGCAGAGAAAGTAAACTTTCCTTAAACTGCTTCTAAGAGGGAGTCCATGTTTAGGTCACAAACTTTTGAGGATCTCATGAAAGTTAATGCCTATTTTTCTATTATTATACATTCTGTATATAGTAGGTGGTACATAAATCCCTAAAAGCCCACAAATGAGCTCCCTATGTCTGTGACAGATAAAACTTGGGTCAAAAGTAGTCACTGAAATCTCGAGGTGCATATGCAACTTCTCTTAACCTTCAGAATGGACAGAGGGCGGAGGAGGGTTTTTAAAAAGTACTTATGACAACCAAAGGAGAACCTACTGAATGGGAGAAGATGTTCATCAATGACGCATCCTATAGGGGGCTAATACCCAAAATTGATAAGGAACTCAACTCATACAACTCAACCCCAGGCAGACAAACAATTCAATTAAAAAATGGGCAGAGCACCTGAATAGACACGTCTCGAAAGAGGACATACAGATGTCAATAGACATGTGAAAAGATGCTTGACCTCACTAATCATCAGAGAAATGCAAATCAAAACCACAATGAGATACCACCTCACACCTGTCAGAATGGCCATCATCAGTAAACCAACAAACAACAGGTGTTGGCAAGGACATGGAGAAAGGGGAACTATTTTGCACTGTTGGTGGGAATGCAGGCTGGGGCAACCTCTGTGGAAAACAGTATGAGATTTCCTCAAAAAACTAAAAATGAGACTGCCTTATGACCCAACAATCTCACTGTGGGGCATATAGTCAAAGAAACACAAAACACTAATTCAAAAGGATGTATGCACTGCTATATTCATTTTAGACATTAATTACAATAGCCAAGATATGGAAGCAGCTCACATGCCCATCACAGAGAGGTGGTAAAGTAGATGTTCGTGTATACAGTGAAAGTTTACTCAGCTACAATGCTTTGCTATATAGTACACTTGAAATCTGCATGCTTTTGTGAACTAATGTCACACCAGTAAATTTCTATATTTTCTTGGTGGTCTTTTAAGAGTGAGTAAGAGCATACCTATATTTTCTTAAAAGGTTGAAATCTTCCTATTTGCAACAGCACGGATGGACTTAGAGGATATTATGCTAAGTGAACTAAGTCAGACAGACAAATAACGTGAGTTCACTTATGCATGAACTCTAATGCACAGACTCATGGTTGCAGAGAACAGACTGATAGTTGCCAGAGGGGAGGGAGGTTGGGGGCTGGGGAGAAAAGGTGAAGGGACTGAGAAGTACAGATTGGTAGTTACAAAAGAGTCACAGGGATGTAAGGTCCAGCACAGGGATTATAGTGAGTAGCACTGTAATAACTGTGCATGGTGCCACATGGGTACTGGAAATATCAGAGGGAACACTATATGAAGTATTTGATTGTCTAACCTCTTTGCTGCACACCTGAGACTAATATAAAAGAGTATTTAATGTAAACTGTAATTGAAAAACATAATTTTTAAAAAATAAAATAAATAAAAGAACTTATGACAGTTTAGTTAAAAGGCCAAACCAAAAATAACTTTATAAGAACATGGGGAAGATGTTCAGTTAGGCCGTGACACACTAGTCTCAGGGAGGTGTGCTGACAAGCCTGCTGCTTTTCTTCTTCCTTTGCATTGTGCATTACTTTGGCAATTCTTCTAACTTGAAGTAGATCTCTGATCTAGAATGACCATGAACAACAGAATCATGCACATTACCAGAAATACCCAGACCCAATCTAAAACAGAAATGGAAAATACCACTTGTGCGGGCTTCCTACCCAGCATTTATTCCTGTTATTGAGACATAAAGCAGAAGAGGGAAAACTTGCTGTCAGACAATGCCCTGTGAATGTTTATGTCTGGGAGCGAGACTGGAAAAGACTCATAATGAGGTTTGGCCTCCAAAGCCAAATTAACTGTGACTGGCAGTGAAAACCATTTTCTACGACTCCCCTGTATTTACTGACATAGCTCTTCCTCACAGAGGTGTCCAGTCTGCCGCCCGCCGGCCGCACGCATCCCAAGATGGCTGTGCATGCAGCCCAACATGAAATCGTAAATTTACTCAAAACATTATGAGGTTTTTTGGTGTGACTACCAGTCACAATGTATTTAATGTGTGGCCCAAGACAACTCTTCTTCCAGTGTGGCCCAGAGACGCCAAAAGGTTGGACAGCCCTGCTGGAGAGAGCTGCACAATCGCCTCTGTGGAGCTGGGGAGACGCGAGCTTTCTGGGTAACTCCAGAAACTGGTTCTTCCCAGCCTCTCACCCAATTCATGCCTCAGATGACTGGTGCTGGTATTTATCTTTAAGAACAAATCTGATGGGCAAATTCGTATCTTCAGTGCGGATCTGTCACTCCTACATGTTTAATTTTGGCATGCTATTTGTTATTTAGTCCCGAATCAGCATATGTGAAAGAAATGGGGGAGGGAGGAGACAAGGGGAAGGATGGAAAGAAAGGACAGTGGGGGCAGGAAAAGGCCAGGCCTAGGAACCTCAGGAACATCTAGTCCGTCCACTTCAAAACGTCGTTGCAAGTTTAAAATAAAATGTGAAAATGTTTGGTAGGTTAGGAATGAATTTTATTTTTTTCTCTCTGCTTTTCTCTATTAAATTTTCTACAATGAATAGGTATCGCTTTTACAATGAGAAAAAGATAAAGTACATTTTTAAATTAACATGATTGGAAAGCTTCCAATGGGAGAAAGAAATTCAGATTAACACAGACAAAATATATAGTAGAGGAGAGGGATCATGACACAGTAAAATTTTATGCTTACTCACTCTTAGAAGACCACCCAGAATCTCAAATGCAAAACTCAGGAAAAGCATTAGCATCAAACAATTTTCTCACAGGGCACTTGGAGTTAACTCTGCTTAGAAAGTAGAGATTTATCACACGGAGACAGTTAAAGGAGGGGAGACTGGACCAAAGACCACAGGTCTTCAGCCGCCCACCTTCTCTGACAGCACAGTGGGGGCTCTGGTCAGCAGGTCTGTTTCCTTGGGCATTTTTACTTGGAGAGTGAATCATGGGCTCGGGGCCAGGGAAGCAGAGGGGCCAGAATATGCACCCTGACTTTGAGGACTAAGTTCTCCTTTACTTAGAAAGTTCTCATGGCCAAAATGTGCTCTTTTTTTTTAACTCCCCTATATTTCTGTGGAAATTATGTTAAGATTGTTCAATAGGATTCCAGGCTCTTTTGGGTTTTCAAAGATATTTTGCTTCTTTTTCTCACTTAAATCTGGTACAGACTCTTTTTTATCTTGATCTTTCACCTTCCAAGGGAGGGTTATTGAAGTCTTTTTACCAGCTTCTCAGAGGTGTATTAAACTTTCCCACTATGAAATCATAGTGGGAAATCATAGTGGCAATCATAGTTTGCCAATTGCTACATGTGCATTGTTTTTTTTTCTTCGTGAGTATTTTATGTCTCTGTTGCTAGGTGCATATAAGCACATGTAGAATTTCTCGGATTATTCCTGGTATGATGATAATGTCTCTCTTTATTCTTGCTCTCCTTTACTTGGAAGGTGCAAGCTCAGGACAGTGCAGGTGAGGACATAAGGAAGTGAGATCAGGGAAAGTGCAAGGCTGGGTGAAGCAGAGAGTCGCCCTGCTGGCAATCACGTCCCAATGAACGCGGAAAGCACAGCACTCTGCTGAGCATGGTTCTGTTCTCTGGCATGAAAGGCTTTCTCCAAAAAGAAAGGATTGAGTTTGTCTGCCTGGCTCCCTCCCCTCTCCCACTTGCCCTTGATTGAGCTTCATCTCACGGGGACTTAATTATCCCACATTTCAGTGTTGCTTCATCTGCTTGCTCTTCAGATGCTCGTAGGAAGTGAGCTCTAATGTCCTGAAATGTGGCCTTTCATCCAGACCTGGAATGGAATGGAATGGAATGGAATGGAATGGAATGGAATGGAATGGAATGGAATGGAATGTAGGTGTGTGTGTTTAGGAAGCAGTTGGGAGATTCTGAGAAGGAAGACAAGATTTGTATCTGGTCTTGAATAACTTAGGTTCTCAGTTAATACCCTGAGGTCAGTTCAGTAAATATTGACACCCTCAGACAAAGGTTGACAAACTCAAAATCAACTGAATAAATTGATGTGTAGAGCACTTGGCCTGTGCAAGTTACCACACCAGGTACTCGGAAGGGAAAACAATGCGTAAGGCATAATTCCGGGCCTCATGAGAGACAGGCTGTCTCTGGAGGAAGATTTTGGATTTAGACAGATTGGGATTTGAATATGAAAAAGAAATATTTAACTCTCTAAGCTTTGGTTTTCTGGGCAGGATCATCATTCTTGCCATACAGGATTATAACAAGATTGAAACGAAATAACAGTTTTCAGGTAGCCACTATGTTTGATTCATGTGTTATTGCCCTTCACTGGGCTTAAATCAAAGAGTCAAGACAAATAGCTACAAAAATAGCCATTAGAGACAGAAGATCAGCAAAGAACCCTGAAGTCCTGAGTAGTTCGAGTAGACGAAGCTCTGAGAAGGCTTCCAGGTCTGTAATAGAAGAGAAAGAGTCCCTTCCCCTTTCCTGGTGCACAGTCAACCCTCAGTACATATTTTTATATTGACATTTTGATCTTTGGCACCCATCTGTCTTTGTGTACCCCTCTCCTGCCTCGTATTCTGTCTTTTAGACCCCTAGGTGGCATTAAGCCGATCCACATTCTCTGACTTGGAGTAGCAGGTAGTGGGTCACACTCCCCAACCCAACCCCCTTGCCTGGGGAGGTACTATTATTTGATAGAAGCGAACGGATTGACTGTACTTATTCCAATCAATGTCAACTAACTGCTGGCCCTTTCTCCTCCTGATGTTTTGTACCTCTTTCCTAATTGAAGCTTAGTTCTCAAGGACAAATCCCCAGTCAGAATCTGCATTCACGAGAATACACTCAGTGAGATAGCTCCTCCGCTTGTGTGGCTGCTCTTCAAGGTCTTCCTTTCACAGTATCAGGTCCGTAGGCTCTCCAGAAGCTGCCTGGTTTCCTTAGCCACTTTCCTGGAGGGGCTCTGGCCAGCAGAGAACCAAAGGTGTCTTGCAAGTGCAAGGTATTTGCAGGTCAGAGACTGTTAATTCAGAAACCACAGAGGAGGAGGTTTCTGCACTACTCCTTGTGAGGCTTTTCAATCATAGCATTTCCTCTCTAGCCCCCACTTTGTTCCTCGGCATGCTGTCTCTCTATTTTTTCTTAGCATATATTTTCTATATTAAATACAGCATCCACCGATCAAATGTTTGATACAGGAGAATTTTAAAAAGCAGCAGTTTTAAATTTCCTGTTTGAAAGCAATTGTATTATTCATTCAAGAAGCATGTGAACCCAGACTTTTTTTAAATCAGATAAAAGGGGTGAGGCTTATCAACAGTTATGACACACATGCTTCTCCTTCAGTTAGTCACTTCATCTCTGTTCCCATCTAGGCTGAGTGTTCCTCTATAGTGAGTCCAATGTGAAATTGCCCTACCTTCATGCTCTTTCACGTGGTATTTCAAGAAGTCTGCAGTGAGAAGGCAAGCTGCACAAATCCTAGCTGGAACTTGTTTGAGTCTAACTCAGCAAGGTCTTCTGCAAACTGCTACAGCCGGTTGCTCTTGCTAAATTATCTTCCTACCCTGCTTTTTGGTGGTGGCGGCAGGTTTAGGAATGAGCAGAGGCAGTGTGCTGTAGTGAAAGAAAGCTGATCGACACTGGGGCAAGGTGTCTGTCTGCCTAAACCACCCATTAGCTATCTGACTTGATCAGTTTGCTCAATCTCTTGAGACCTCTGTACTCACATTTAAAATGTCAGTGACAAACCACACCTCATGAAAGCAACAATAAATAAGATCATTTGACTCAAAAACATTTGAATACCTGTGTGCCAGACACCATGCTAAGTATGAGAATATAGATTTGAGCAAGATAAAATCCCTTCCTCAAATGGAGCAGAATCTATTAGGAAAGTCAAATGTGTAAATAGGTTACCAACTGTTTCAGAAGCACTGGATATTCCACAGTGGTTCACAAGATGGGAGATTATATCAGACACACCGGGGAGATCTTCATGTTGTACATAGTCACCCAGAGAGGGAAGATGCCACGCTCTCAATAATTCTCCGTTTAAAACTGCTACCGCCCGTTCAGCAAGGGAAAGTATGTCATTTAAGTCAATTCCCTGACATTTCCAGGTAGGGAACCTCCCATGTAACCCATTCCTACCCCAGCCCACAGAACCTCTGCTCTATGCATTAACCTTGGGCAAAATAGGTCATAACCTGAGCTTCAACTACCACTTGCTTGCTAATGACTCTGTAATCTGTGTCTTCAGTCCAGATTGCTCCGCTGAGCTCCAGAACTGTCTACCATTCGATATTTATGTTCAGGATGATCCACGGTTTCTACATTTGCAATAAAAGTAACACTGAGCTCAGGGCCCTTTTCCCTTCTGCTGGACCTAATCTTCCTGTGTTCCCCCATTGCACTGAAGGACACGGAGTTTGCCCGAGCTGACTACCTTAGAGTCATCCTAGACTTCTTGCATCCTTTGTGCCATTTTTTAGTCAGCCACCAAATCCTATCACTGCCGTCTGAAACACATGGTCTATATCTCCAACACTCTGTTCCCACTGCCCCAATCCTACTAACATCTGCAATACTCTATTATCATTTTTGGACTATCGCAATGCCCTTCCTTTCTACTTTAAAATGTTGTTCTCTCTAAACGACAATGTCTCTTTCCCACAGGGAGACCTGATGATGTCATCCACAGCTAAACTTCTTTGAATGGTTTTCTCTCCCCCTCTTAACCCCAGTACCCAGAACTATGTCTTATTCCTCTTGCTGCGTGATCAGTTCTGGGCCAGGGTAAGCTTGTGTATTCTAGGGCAGGAAGGCACATAAGTGAAGAATTGCGGAAGAGATTATCCTCCAGGGACATAATATATAGCCTGATTTGGAAACCACTGGAAGCATCAAATAGCCTAAAGGGGATTCAGTGGTCACTCACTGAACACCTGTAATGTGTCAGGCACCAAGCCAGTTGCTGAGCTGCAGTGATTAAAATACATGGTTCAGGCACTTGAGTTGGGAGAACAGCAACAAAATGAGTTTTGTGCCATTACAGGCACGTGTACAGTCCTGCCAGAGCATGGAGCTTGAGTCAGGACTGGAAGGTTGAGTAGGAACTTGCCAGGCTGCATGGGGAGATAAGGCAGCCAGGAGGTACAGCCAGAGGAAGCACGATGTCCGGGGAACAGCAGGCAGCTCGTTCCTGCAGGAGTGTGGGGTGCTCAAGAGGGATGGCCAAGGGTGTGTGAGAGTGGAGGGAAAGACTGAAGCGCTCATGCCTTTACGCCTTACGTGTCTGTCAACAAATTCTTAGTTCACATCCTTTCCCGAGTCTCCTATTAGTTCTATCAGCCCCAGGGAGCGACGTCTGCCTCATGGCTTAAGTTACGACCTGGAAAGTCACCTGTGAGTAGATGGAGATTCTAAGTGAGGTCACCGTTGGTCTACTGCTTCCGTCTTCAGTCCCCATAACAGGCCTTTAAACTCTTATATATTTTCATCTGATATCCTATCCATAGATTAGAGATGTCGTCCTTTACATAAATTAGAAGGAAAGAAAAGAAGCGCATTTAAAGAGGAAGAAGGGGCTTCAATGGTTGCATAGAAACCTCTTTGCTACAATAAATACTTAGGACAAAGGCACATGGTTTAAATCAAGTCTCCACCACATATACTGTGCTGTTTTTATGTTTTAAGCTATCAGTGTTCAATCATTACTCCTATACTGACAGTCTCATGTGTGAGTTTCTCTCCGTTAAATAAGTCTCTCCTTTGGAAGAATTCTTATGGCAATGACTATAATTACAGCCCAAGGCTGAACTGGAAAATGCAGTGATGTGACAGCTTCTGTGATAGGAAGGGTGGAGGAGGAGTGAAAGCTTATAATTTTCTTCGAGCTGTCTTGCAGCCTGACAGTGGCCCTGCCCTTGTGATGTAAATGTGCAGTAACCTGGAGATTCAGGAGAGAATACGCAACAGACACGCCCACCAAGTCACTGCTAGATGGACCACCAGTCAACAACCAAGCGAGCCTGGGTGCGTGCTGAATTCTCCCCGACGACGTCTGTCAAAGAGGTAGTCTGCAACAGCAGTTCCCAGCATCCTGGAGTATGAAGACCTCTTTTTAATGTCAAAACTGTTCAGTCCTTCCATGAAATGACTTGTTCTTTTTGAATACTTTATTTGAGGAAATATGTAATAACAAGCAACTGCACATTTGTTACTTTGAAATGAATTTTCTTGTTTTACTAACCACAATAGCTTTTATGGATACCTGAAAATATGATACACTCAGGCAACCAGCACAGCTTGGCCCCTTATGTATATAATGATGTTTGCAGCAGCCCATTAATTGGATTTTCTCCTTTCCCCCCACTGCTCCTACTTCAAGGTCACAGAGCTGGCACAGTGCATTCCTTATTTTCACTCATTTGTTTATTTAATTGTTTCTTTTCATTAAAAAGTATCAGGAGTTGACAATATTCTGGGCAACATGCTAGAGGTCTTAGATGCAGAATCAACAAACACCTGGTACCTGACCTCAAGGAATTTATGTCCAATAAAGGAGATAAATACGTAAATCTTTAACAGTACAAATGGACACAAAGGAGGATGTGGACAGTTCTGCTGGGGGGGGGAGTAGTTAGAAAAGCTTTCATGAAGAAGGGGTATCAGTCAGCTATTGCTACAAAATGTTGTGTAACAAATTGCTCAAAGACATAGTGACTTAAAATAGTAATTTGCAGGTTCATGATCTGCAAGAGAATGGCCGATTCCCTGGCTGTACTTGACTCCAGGCTTTGAGCTCCGGGCTCCACGCAGCAGACTGGGTTCAGGTTTGCTCCACACGGCTCTCATCCTCCTTGGATCAGAGTATGTTCCCATGGAGGCTCAGTCAGGAGCCAGAGAGACCAACTGTGCAAAAATAGTTCAAGTCTTTGCTCTTGCTGCAGTCCCTAATTCCATCGAACAAAGCGAGTGGCACGCCAAGCCCAAGGTCAATGGGCAGAGAGAGAGAGTATATCTCTCTGCCCAAGGTCAATGGGCAGAGAGATATACTCTGCCTTTCCATGATGTGGGTTGGATTTTGGGGGCGGGGCCCAAAATTTATCGCAGGAGAAAAACCTTTGATCTATATCCTGAGATATGATTGCAAGTTTATCAGGTGGAGCTAAACATCTGAAACATGAATCAGAAGCAATAAGGGAATGTTGGCACACGGTATTTGGCCTAAAAGAAATGAGGGGTAGGAGCCGGGACTGTTCTGGAGAATCCATCCACGCTCAGTGTCTGTCAGGGGACATACTGGGGCCATCAGTGGGCCAAGATGAGTGTGGCCTTTGCCGGCCAGAGCAGGATAGACCGAGACCTTTAACGAAAGGCCTCATCCTACTCATAGACTGTGAAGGGGCCGTGTTAAGCCAGTGTCTCCGTTTTGATGACAGTGACACTTAAAGGAAGAAAAATAGGACCCACGTTCTATGCTGCCTTCTACACTGATCCATTCTTCATGCTGCTCTCTTCAAAGGACTGAGGTTGGAGTTTGTATTGGTTTCCTGTTGCCACTGTAAGCAAATCACTACAAACTTAATGGCTTAAAAAACCACAAGCTTACTATTTGATAGTTCTGGAGGTTAGAAGTCTGAAATGGGCCTAACAGCTAGAACCAAGCTGTTGGCAGGGCCGCGTTCCTTGTAGAGACTCAGGGACATAATCTGTTTCCTTGCCTGTGCCAGCTTCTAAAGGCCGGGGCCACTCCTTAGGTTTGCAGCTCCTTCCTCCATCTTCAAAGCCAGCAGTAAAACATCTTCAGAATTTTCTCTGAGTCTGAACTTCCCCCTCCCTTCCACATTTAAAGGATGCTTGTATTTATACTGGGCTCATCCAGATAATCCAAGCTGATCTTATTTTAAGAACAGGTGGCAAGTAACCTTAATTTCACCTGCAACCTTTATTCCTCCTTGCTATGTAATTTAGGGACGTAAACATCCTCGAGAGGCCATTAGCGTCCCTACCACATGGTTCCTGGGTGGGGCAGGAGGGAGGGCAGACCGAGCAATGCCTTGAATCAGTGTAATGCTTTATGACATGCCGACACTTTCATTTTTTGTGCTGTCACCTTTGAATCGCTAAGAATACTAAGCAGACAACTATTTTATAAGCGAATGCATTGAAATCCAGATTTGTTAAATGGCAACGCAGCATAGCACTTGTCCTTGCTGCTTTTTCAATTACCACAGGGTGCTCAGAATGTAATGGATTGCTGCCTGCCTCTCTGTAGTGCAAGTATTTGTGGCATGTTGGCCTCACCACCTCAAGGTGACTTCGCTGTCAAGAACGGTAAAAGAAAGTAATACTTGTTAGACACTCTCTGTGTCCATCATGTGCCACAGACTCTATATGTGGTTTGTAATTTATTCTCTCCCCCCTTCCCCCCTGCTTAGAGATGTGTAAACGTGGGCCCCAGGTCACACAGCTGCAAAGGGCAGAGCTGGAGTCCACACCAAAACCCGCCGACTCAAAGCCAGTGCTCCTTCCCTGCTTCCGATGGGCCAGAGACCCTTCAGCTGAGTGTTCAAGAAGCAGCAGCCTGGGCTCCATGAGTTTAAAACCATGACTTGTAGAAACAAGGAACACTCACAATTTCATGGCTTCTGTTTGTCTCAGAGGGACCTGGGACTTTCCCAATGGAGAAAATGTCTCCCTCTGGTCTTAGAGACACAGAGACAATGATCGGTGTGTGGCCTGTGTCACTGGGTCTCTGAGCCAGCTTCCTTTTTCAGGAGGACGATGGAGTGGCGACCCATTTCCCTCTGTCTTCTGAGATACTGATATTCACACGGCCTGGTGCAGGCAGAGCAGGGACAGAGGCACAGGGCGTCTGTGGTCAAAGGGAGTCACTGACCCTATTATCCCATTATTAAGTCTGTGGACAGCTCCAGGTTTAAGACAGAACTTTGGAATGAAAACTGCATAGTTAATAATTTGTCCAAACCATAGAAGGAACAACAGCAAGAGTGAACCTGACCTTCAGCTATGGACTTGGGCTGACCTGTCAGTGTGGGTTCACCAGCTCCCCAGGTGCGCTACTCCGGAGGGGCGAGGGAGTGGGGGGCAGGGCATGCCGGGACCCCTCTAAACCTTCCCCTCCATTTATCCATGAACCTAAAACTTAAACTAAGGTTTACATTAACCTAAGTTAAGTTTATGTCTCTAGAGCTACATGCAATCGGGCCACATAAACCTTGACACTTAAAAAACTGTTTCAGTTTTTCAAAGGTGCAGTGAATTTCCTTCAACTCTTCACATCACCTTCTTAAATTAACAATCATGAAATAATTCAAACACTTTTAAAAAGGGAGATAACATGGCACCCACATACTTAATAGCTCGATTAAACAAATATTTATATTATACAGTATCTGTCTCAATGTTTTATAGGAATAAACATTACAGATGAAATCAAAGTTCCCAAGGCTTGTATTCGTTCTCACTCTTACTAGAGGATTCACTAACCTGAAGTTGGTGTGTAATGTCCCAGGGCTTAATACCCACAAGACCTGGATACAACGACACTTTGAGTAGTTCTGAAGTTTATATAAATGGCATCCTACAAGAAATATTCTTCTGACAATATTTTTTCACTCAGTGCTCTGGCTTCAAGGTTTGTCCCTGTAAATCTAGTCTATTCATTTTCATTGTTGTCTTGTATTTCATTGTATTACTGTAGTGTTTACTTTCCCTTATGAAAGTGATTTAATTCTTTTTACACTTAAAAGTGTCACAGTGAACATTGTTCCTCAAGGGCGTCGTCTCTGTCCCCGGGGCTGGAGCGGCCTGCGACCTGGCGGTTCCACCGGCGCACAGCTCGCTGCTTCCGGTTCTCCACGCGGTGGGGGCAGAAACTGAGAACCAGCATTTAGAACGTTTAAAAGCGGTTCAACGGAACACTTTTGTGTCTACTGAATCTAATAATTTTAAAGTACTCAGGCTTTTATTCCCTATGTCTGTTTTTAAGCTTTATTTATTTATTAATTTTTACTGTGTTTTACAAAAATATTGAACCTCAACAGGTTGAAATTAAAAAAACAGATTTGGTTTTTATTATAGACAGTTTGAGAACCTCTGCACAGCTTCCAGCCAGAAGTGGCGTTTCCGTGTGGACAAGCCGCACCCCAAACGGTGAGAGCCATTTCCAGTCTAGTCCGCAGCAGGAGGCTGTTTCCTTTTCCCCGTTAGGACAGTATTATCTTTTTCATTCAGGGCCACTTTGATAGCTGTGAAATATTTTCTTTTAATTAGCTTTTATCTGATTAATAGTGGTTTGTTAGGTTCCCATTTGCGTGACTTGAACAAGGTGGATTTTCTCAATTTGCAATTGTGGGGAAAATTTGTCTTTAACAACCTAGTTGTGGGAGGTAAAGTATTATAACAGGTATAACTGGTTTTGATGAGGAAAAGCCTAAGAATAGCTAGTTTTGACATGACAAAGGACAGGAAAAGCTAGTTGTAGCAAACGAATGCACAGGCAGGTACTTGAGTATATGGGTGTCTCTCCTGCTATTGCGGTTTTGGGACAATCACTCAGTCATCACGATCACTCAGCTAACACACTTTAGTGGAGCAATTTTCACAGAGGATTCTGTGCCTGTCTTCTAGTTCTGATCAGCCAGGGATTTTTCTAGGGCTAATGAGCAAGGACCCAGCGTGAGGCTGAGGGTGCCTCTGTGAACATCGTTGTATTCTGAGGCTATCGTTATCTGACAGGCCATTCGCTCAGCCTTTGCAGCTGGGCGAAAGGAGAACCTGGAAGGTATATGGAGGTGGACATGATTTACCAGACAAACCCGACCGATTCACCCTGCAGTCAGCCTGAGTTTTTGGAAATGCGAAACATAACCTGTGCTTCCACACCAAAACGTCTCGGGATGTCCACTGAGCAGCCTGGTAAACTCTGAGTGACTTCACACGGACCTTTCCTTCCTCTTCCATCCCGCCTTCCCTTCCTCCTGGCCCATCGCGTGAATTCCTTGCAGAGCCCCGACTCACGGCAAGCTGTCTCACACTTCCATTCCTGGGCTCAAGGAACTCATTTTCCCAGAATACTTCCTTCCCCCTGCTTGGCCTGGAACACATTTCCTCCTCCCTCAGAGCTTGGCCGAGAAGCCTCTCCCAGGGAGGACAGATGGCTGTATGCCCTACTAAGTTAAAATTTATAATATTTCTTCTTTAAAAAAAATAAACTTCTCTTAGAGTTATATAGCTCAAGGTGAACTATTACAAAAAGAACAAGTGTTATAACTATTACCCTGATCAAGGAATAGAATGTTACTATTTCTCTCCCAATAAATATATATTTACTGGCCATTTAGAAATCTAGTTTTCTGAAGTAACTGTTTATATCTTTCCCCCGTTTTTTCTAAGGTTATCTGTCTCATTAATTTTTAGGAGTTTTTGTAACTTTACTGTAGTCTAATTTATCACTATTTTCCAGATAATACACAAAATCATAGAAATAAATTTCCACTTTAAGCCATTTAGTTTGGGCAGTCCGCTACAGAGCAACAAAGTGAAGCGGAAAAGTGGTGAGAGACTTATCCGAGGGAATCAAGTTATCATTTGATACATCGGAAGCCCATGACATTCTCTGAAGAATTGTGTCAGCTTAGGCAGAGACATTTCAGAATGGAAAGAGGTCTCTGGGTCACTAAGCTTCTTTGGGAAGGAAGCAGGTTGAGGAAGTTTCTCAGGGCCAGATGGGTCACTTCCAAGGCCAAGGACAGCGGGTCTGTTTGGTTACCCTACCTCTACCTCGTGACTGTGTGTTGAGTGGGTGTGTGTGTGTATGCTGGGGTGGAGCTGGGCACAAACCACTTGTCTTTTTCATCTACAATCTGCACAATTCAGTACCTGCACCTAAGGAAACACACCCAAAGAGCAATACCTACAGGAAAACATCTGAGGAGCCCCATCTAAATTTGACCATGATTTCGATGGTGAGATTTGAGCCGATGCCATAAAGGGATGAGACTTTGGGGGTCCAGAGAGAGGGAGGTAGGTACAAGTGTATTTTACCTGTGAGAGATGTGACTCTTTGAAGACTAGAAAGTGCATTCTAGAAGCTAATCTCTAAAGATAGTTCCCAGTGAACCTCACCTCCCAGTACTCAGGCCCATTTGTAGAAGATTAAATCTGGATTAACTTTGAGATTTGCTTTAACTAGTAGAACATGGCAGAAGTAACATCATGCCAGTGCTGGGCAAAAGCCTTAACAAGGCCAGGTTGCTTCTATTTGTACACTTTCGGGGTCCCCAGGCTGCCATATAAATTCAGATACCTTGTTGGACAGACCATGTAGGAAGGCCACGTGGAGAAGGAAACCCCAGGATCACATGAAAAGAAAGAGCAGAGTCCAGCCACCCCAGCCGAGCCCCAAGGTCTCAGATAGTGAGTGAGGCCACCCTGCACGTTCCGGTCCCAGCTGCTGTCTAACTACAGCTGAGAGCCCCCAGGGAGACCAGCGGGACTGCCCAGCTGCCCCGGTCACCCCTTGGTATCACCAGCAGTGATAGAGTTGTTGCTGATTTAAGCCACTACTTTTTGGAGTGGTAACAAAGCAAAGTTTTTATACCACCAATCTGTTTCATCAACATGCTGTATCTCTCCTTCAGTTAAATCTTCAGCTCCTCCCAACGATCTTTTGTATTTTTCTGGGTAAGAGGCCCATTGTTTTTAGATTAGTTCTTGAACATGTACATTTTAAATACTATTGATAAATGTTATTATGCTTAAATTTTATTTTCTGATTGTTTGGTGCTGGTTTATAGAAATCTCATTATGGATAGAAATGAACTACACGATTTTGTTCACTGGCCATGTATTGTGACTTTGTTCAAGTTCCCTATTAATTCTAATAGCGTATCTGTAGATATTTTAGAATATATACATATAAAATCATCCTATATATGAATAATGACAGATTCATTTACTTTTTTCCAATCATAATAGGGTTTCTCTTTTTTCTTATCTTGTTGCACTGACTAGAACCTCTGATGTGATGCCGGACAGAAGTAGCCATCTTTGTCTTGTTCCTTATAACAGGGGAAAGCTGCCCATATTCAGCTGTTAAGTATGGTGTTTCTTGTGGGTCTTTCTACACACCTTTGGGAAGACAAGAGTTTTTGTTATAAGTGGATGTTGGATTTTATAAAAAGCTTTTTTTACATCTATTGAGATGATTATATGATTTTTTTATCTCGTATTATAGTGAATTACACTGACTTTTGAATTTAAACTCAATCTCACAAGTGTGAACTAAGCAGTTTGGTCATTATGTATAATTTTTTTCTTCACTATACTTGATTATTGTTTTTTAGAATTTTTACATGTACGTTTGTAAGAGAGAATGGCTTGTCATTTCCTCCCTCATATTTTCCCACCAGGGGTGGGTAGCAGCGTCACACCGGTGTCAGAAAAGGTACTGCTTTTCTATTCTCCGGAAGAGCTTGTATGAGATTGATGTAGGTACTTCTTTAAATATTTGTTAGAATTCACTAGAGAAGCATCCAGGGTGAAACAGATTTTAATTAAAGGCTAATTCTTTTCAGTAGACACTAGTAGGACTATTTAAATCCTTCCATTTCTTACTGTGTTCATTCTGATACATTCAGATCTTCTAGAAGTTTGTTCATTTTCTCTAAATTTTCAAAATTATTGGCACAAAACTATTCATGTGAAATCCTATCATTTTAATTATTTTTTATTCCTAAAATTATTTGCACATTAATTCTATCTCTCTCTTTTTTTCTCTGCCTCACTCCCTACCTTTTCCATCCTTGATCAGGTGTTTGTTGATTAAGCAATGTTTTTTTTAAAGATAGAACTTTTGGGTTAGTTAAACCTCATCATATGTTTATTTTCTGTTTTATTAGTTTCTATTTTGTTCTTTATTATTTACCTTCTCTACTTTCTTTAAGTTTTCTGTTTTTTCCTAACTTCTTCAAATGATACTTAGTCATTCATTTGTAGTGTTTCTACTTTTCTAATGCATTCGAGCCTATAAATTTCCCCTGAAGCATAACTTTGGATGTAGCCCACATCCAAAGTTATATGTCATATTTTCAATACATTTAATTAAAACTATATTTTCATTTCTATTTTGATATTTTGCTTGACCTACTGGGTTATTTAGCAATGTATTACAGTTTTCTAATTGTGGGGTTTTGTATTGGTATTTTTGTTATTTATTAGTTGCTTAATGACATTATGTCAGAGAACATATTCTGCATTATTTGTTTTTGATGTTTGTTAAGACTCCATTTATGATCCAGTATATGGTCAAATTTTTATAATGTTCTACATATACTTGAAAAATATGTAGTCTGCAGTCTGGGGATGTATTTTTTATTATGTATATATTGGTGATATCAAATCTGTTCATCAGATTCAAATTCTCATATTTTTACATTTTCCTGCTCATTATATCTCTATCCTTTAATAAAAGGGGTATGTGAAAAATCTCTCATTATGATAATGGATTTGCTATTATACCTTTTAGTTTCTGAAAATGTTATTTTATAGATGTCGATGTTATTAGGCCTATACAAAATTAAAATTATCTTCCTGTTAGATTCTCCTCTCTGATTCCACTTTAAAATTTGTTTATTGATTTTTTTAGAGAGAGAGAAACATGGATTTGTTGCTGCACTTATTTATATATTCATTGGTTGTTTGTTTTATATGCCCTGAGCGGGGATTGAACCCACAACCTTGGCATATCTGGATGACACTGTAACCAACTGAGATACCCAGCCACGGCTTTTTGGTTTTTTATGTCTAACGGGTCTATATAAGGATTCTGCTTGTTTGTTCATATTTATTCCAGGCGTTTATATAGATAAAATTGTCATTTTTCCCCTCTCCTAGTTATATTCTTCCTTTCAGTACCAATCAGGCTCCAATGTCTTTCCTCCACCAGTCTGGGAGGGCCAGTCTGCCTCTCCTTTCAGTGGCCACCATGGCAGCTTTGGTTACATGTGATGTTAGAAAATTATGCTGTAAGAGCTCAAAGAACTACTCCATTATGCGAGCCTAAGTGTTGCGCTCTCAAGGAGAGCCCGGAGAGATGATGGAAAAGCTGGTGGCCTTGAGCACCCGTGTGGTTTGTTCTTGCTCTGCTGTTTTAGATGCCATTGGCCTCCTTGTGGGTTGGGACATGCTTAACACACTCCTGCCTTAGGGCCTTTGAATTTTTCACTCCCTCTCCCCAAAACACTTTTCTTCCAGGCATTCTCGAGGCTTTCATCAGAAGCAGATGTGAAGCATATGAACAATACCTGGCATGTGGAAGTTACTATAGGAGGAGGGAAGGAACACTGTGAGTTCAAGTGTAAGGAGAGCTGCGTGGAGAGTCATTAGGGTTCAGCAGGCATGGAACTGTGGATGTGCCGCTTCTCCAGACACACCACCGTTGTTCGGGGTTCAGGTCAGAAAATGGTACGTGGTAGTGGTTTGGTTAGAAAAAGGAGCTGGATCACAAAATAAAGGGCCGTGAGGGCTAGGCCAAGGACTTTGGACGTAGCAACATGTCTCCTCTCTGGACTTCCCTCTTGGCTACAATGTAAGATTCCTGAGCATACACCCAAAAAAATGCCCTGCACGTGATGGGCAGACAGCATTCCATTTAATGGTGGTTAGCTCTCAGGCCCTGGGTGAGATTGTCTGGGTTCAGATCCACTTCATTTCTTCCTGACTGTGACCTTGGGCAAGGTATCAACCTCTCTCCACCTTCAGTCCCTCTCCTGGAGACCAAGGAGAACAGGGCTGTTGTGAGAGTTCGACAAGAGATTACATGTAAAGCTCTTGGTACGTACTCACCGTATAGTAACACTTAGTTGTTACTAATTTAGACAATTCCTAATTTCTGTGCTATTTCCCCATAATTCAAGATTCAAAAATCTGCCCTAAGGGAAAGGTAAGGATGTAGGAAGAGGACTTTTACCAGCCAGCCCAGCCTAGTAATTATACACCCATCCACGGCTCGCTCCAATTTTTTGTAACAAGTACTATCTACGGTTCCAAAAATCTGTCCAATTGAGTGAAAATGTAGCAGTGGCCACTTGGATTTTGATCTGTCTCCATGATACCCAAAACTTACTAAAAAAAAGGATGATTGGGGGACCTTCTATTGTAATCATTGCTTCTAAGAGCTGTTTCTCCTTTTAAGTACTTTTTCCCTCCCAAAGCGTAGCTGTTCAACGGGATGGTTAGAAGTCAGATGTGTATGATTCTGTAACAACTGACTTTCCTGACTGACGTGTTTTGTGGAAACCTAGCATGAAATTGAGTGCATTACCATCAAGGTCTGAAAGTAAGGAGACTTAACTAGAGCAAGTAAAGCAAAACCCGAAGCGCAATGTAGACGCATCCAAAAGCGTTTCAGTTCCTGGTCCCTGTTCGAACTTGTCCCGAAGTGCACGCTGAGGGGCGTGACAGGGTGGGCGGGTCGGCGAAAATAGTGAGGCAACACCGTCCCTGAGAAACATCCCTCAACAAATGCTAATAGTGCAGAGAGCGGCTTCGTTTGCAGCACTGATACAAAGATTAAATTAGGACCGTGCCCTGGGAAAACATAACTATGTTAGGCTGCTCCTCCCACGGAATGTTTTTCATTTCTAAGCTTAATATTTTTAACACCCAGCTCTAGTCTATTGCCCGTTGGTAAACAAAAGTGTAATGACAATAACTCCATCTAATGTGATTAATGTCTCAGAATTATATTCCATCCTAGAATTCATAGGAGGCTCTGACTTTCTATAGAAAGGCCTTCAAAATTTTTTTAAAATTGTATTTGTCTAAGCATTACCAAATGGAAAATTTTTTTCTTTTTATTGAGTTTACTGGGGTGAAACTGGTTGACAAAATTATACAGGTTTCGGGTGCACAATTTTTTACAACATTTCATCTGTACACTGTATTGTGTGTTCACACCCCAAGTCAAGTCTCTGTCCATCACTATTTATACTCATTGTACTTTCCTCCCCCCTCCCCACCCCTCCCCACGGCAGTCCCCACACTGTTGCCCATGCCCATGAGTTTTCTTTTTTTTTTACTCAATTCCTCCACTGCCACCACCCAGCTGCCCCCCAACCCTGACAGCTGTCAGCCTGCTCTCTGTCTGTGAGTCTGTCTATGTTTGGCTTGTGAGTTCAAAAAATGGAAATTTTTATTTTGCTATTGTAGTTAGTAATGAATCTTGGTTAATGAATGCTCATTTTAAAAGAAAATTCATGCAAAGCAGCCTTCCTACTAATGGTAGGAAATTACATAACTAATTAAGGTGTAAATGTTGATGTTCATTTTGCACAGAAATGGACTGCACATTTCACCTATCCTCATTTCTCAGTAATATTTTCAGTGGAGACATCATGGACAAATCTGACCTTTTGTGGACTCAGTTTTCAAATCATTATAGAAGAATGGAAATAATATTACTTTACCCATATGATTATTATGAAAATGAAGGGAAATCAAGTAAACAATAATTTAAAAAACTAGTAAGACTATACAGTTATTAACCAGTAATATTATAAGAGAAGGAAGACAATAAAATTTGTTTTCCCTTTAATATTATTAATAAATACATATGTGTGCTTATATATGCATACATTAGCTCTTGTTATTGCTTAAAGCAGAGTGGTATAAATCTATACATAACAAAAGTATATGAGAATTTTACAATCAATGCTAAGAATTTTTCTGTCCACCTGTCAAGTACTTTCTTTGTTTTTTTAAGACATAATAGCAAATTTTATATTTATAACACCAAAACAAAATTAGTGGTCATTCGAGTGAACACAGACATAATTATACAAATCAGCAGGTGCTAGAACTAATGGACAGAGTCGTTAATTGCAGAGGCTTTGCGCATTTGGAGCAGAAGGTCCAAAATGGCCCAGAAGCAGGTGCCCTAGGTGTCCTTGTGGATCACGTGGGCACTTGTAATTATTTGATGTGGTAAATGACAGCTTGCTTAAAGATGAGGCTGAACAGGACAGCTGGCAAAAGGATTAAAGGCATGTGAAAGGCCAGGGATTGTGGTAGGATCAGATCCCCAGCTCTTCCCAGCTGGAGCCAAGTGTGGCAAAGCCGGTGCCTGTGTTCCCGCCCGGGTTTCTCACTCAGGTTCCCGTCTGCTAGCTGCATTGTAGTGTATCCACGCTGGGAGCTCTTCCCTAGCTCTTCTCATGGCTGGCCCCTTCTCACTGTTTAGTCAGCTTGATTGTTACTTCTTCCTGGAAGCCAATACCTCTCAGTTTCTCCATCTCTACTTCTCCCAGCCTTTATCACTATAACTTTATCTACAACTATACTACTCGATCATTTGTTTACTGCCTATTGCATCCTGTTATCACCAACCAGAATACGTGAGTGGAGGAATTTCATCCTCAGCAGTTTCTGGGTCAGAGTAAACTCATGAATGAATGAATGAATCTTCAAGACTCCCTTCAGCTGTACAATTTTCTGTTTGATCATTTCTTCCTTCAAAAGGATTAGTTTTGTTTTCTGTTCACTAGTTTCTCATTTTCAATTTTTTAGGTAGTAGTATGTTACCTATGGCTAATGCTCTACCATGCTAACCAGCCAATATGGTCACCCTTTCCCATAGCAAAACAATTTTATTCAGTTAAAATATTTTTATGATCTATTCCTTAGAGCATAAAGGGATGCACATTTCTAACAACATAGAAAATTGTAGAGCCTCCAATTACAAAAATCTTAGAAAGGCCAGAGGAATTATACCAAACATACTTCTAAGCACATAGCTGAGGTTACAGAAAAGTAAGGGAACTACTCAGGAGCTAAACCGAAAGCCAGAGCAGCGTGGAGGAGGTAAGAAGGGGGTTGTCCCGGGAGAAAGCAGGGGACAGGAGGATGGCGTCCATCCCCGGAGCCCAGGACTTGGCCTGCAATCGTACCTGTGGAGACAGCGTTGGGAGTCCGGCCCACCTAAGGCTGAGAGTTGGAGGGGACCTGAAGAACCCCATGTTCAGTCACTGAGAGGCCTGTAAATGAATTTGTCGATTTTCTAGAGGATGACAAGGAAGTTTGTTTATTTCTATCTGGGTCTGAGGAGAAGGAAAGTCTGTTCTGAGAATTCAGAGCCAAGACCTGCCCTCACACGGGTTTGGAGTTCAGTCTTGGGACTTAAGAATTTGTAATCTGAGCAATTCACGTAAAAACTGATCCATTTTTTAGCCCAGGGCATTTGACAGAGGAGTCTATAAAACCTCGCTGAAGAAGCACATCTCTAGTCCAGGCCTCACAGGAAGCACAGATGCTTGCTGGATGCAGACTCACAGTCTAAAATTATGAAACACACGCTACGGTGAGCAGAGTCAGCAGATGCCCCAAACGCATGACTGGATGCCTAACAATCAAAGACATAAAACAATAAAAAAAGGAGAAAATAAAACTTAAAAAATGACAAGAAGTAAACAAATACAATACTGAGAAATGAAAAATGCATTCACTGAAATTAAAAACTCAAAAGACAGATTAGAAAGACCTAAGAGCATTAAAAATTAGAAAGTAGACCTGAGCATGAATCACAGAAACTAAGAGAAAAAAAATGTGATTAGAGATGAAGAAACATTGAACATAGGATGAAAAGGTATCTAATAGCACTTCTAGAAGGAAAATATATTTTAAAAACAGGAAAAAAGCAATAGTGGAAGATACGATGACTAAGAATTTTCCAAAATTTATGAAACATATAAGTTGGCAAATTTAGGAAATTCGAGATATTCTAATCAAGATAAATAATGATAAATCTGTTCCTAAACACACTGCAGTGAAACAGAAGAATATCAAAGATTTCACCAGGCAAAAATCAGAAAGCAAAGTCAGATTACATAAAGTGAATAGTAAGTGGATTGATATAAAAATTCTCAGGACGTAGAGAACACTTGTGCACCGTTGGTGGGAGCACAAACTGGTGCAGCCACTGGGGGAAACAGTGTGGAGGACCCTAAAATTTTTAAAATAGAGCTGCCATATGATTCAGCAATTACACTTTTATTTCCAAAGGAAACAAAAACACTAGTTCAAAAAAAATATGCACCCGTATGTTCACTGCAGCATTATTTACAGTGGCCAATACACAGAAGCAATCAAAGTGTCCAACAATGGATGAATGGATAAAGGAAATATCTATATATATATATATATATATATATATATATATATATATATAAATTCTCAATGTGAATTCTCAATAGCAGCCCTGAGACTAAAGACAGTGCACTAACGTCGTAAAAGATCTGAGAGAAGATAGCCATCAATCTAAAATTCTAAAATAGATAGCCATAGAATCTAAAATTCTATGCCCCACTATCACTAAAACAACAACGACAACAACAATAATAATAATGGATAGTACACCCCTAACTACTTCAGGAAAAACAAAACTAAATTCAGCAAGAAGTAGTGAGATGCAAAAAAGACACGATAAGCAAATTACTAAATATTTAAATACTAAATAAGCCTTGATCATATAAAGCAACATCATAATGACTGATTTGAGCTTATAAAAACAGAATGGAATATAAACAAGGTGGAAGAGATTACAGACTTAGAGTGTTCTAAAGTCTGTTATTTGGGAGGTAGAGACATTTGTTAACTTTAGACTTAGAAAGTTAACACATGCATGACCAAATTGTAATTATCACCACCAATAGAAATGAAACATGTAGTTTTCAAACCAATAAGGCACTCTCAAAAAGCTGTGGTCTAGGTGACAAAGCATTTCACAGCACTAGAGCTGAAGTTCTGCCTGTTTTGTGAAAGGTCCTTCCTTCCTCCAAACAGACTCAGCAGTTCTTTCCTTTCTGTTCTTGGGTGTCACGACAAACCTCCTTCAGAGCAAATTGAAATGGCCTGTCTCTTCAGCTGATCTCCTGAGCCTCGCTGGCCTCCCAGACCACTGCCTAGCACAAGGCAGACCCACCCACAAGTCACATGAATGGATGTGGCTTGTTCAAGGTCACTCGGCCACCAACAGGCAGATAGGAATGGGAACCCAGGTCTTTGCATCTCCAGGCTTGCTCCTTAATTTAAAACAATTTCCCCCAAATTATACCTGAAACACATGTTGAGTCCTGTGAGAGGGTAGCTGTTTGATTAAAGCAGTGAGAAGCCCTTCTGAGATCAAAAGGCAAATTTAGACAATGTCACATCGGTAGCTACTGTCTATCTCCTGTTTCAAGAAAACCCATGTCACAGGTGTGCTGTTGAGGGAGCAGAGTCCGAGGACAGGTCTTCAGAGTGACTGAACTTTGCAGGGAGAATGTGACCATCTCCATCCCAAGCCAGCCTCTTCAGACAGGGGCATGGTCCCAGGAAACAGAGGGGCTCTCTGCCCTCTGGCTTGTCACTGCTAGGAACTAAGACCCTTGGTATTGGCTTGGCTGAAAAGTCCGTTCGGTGTTTTCTGTATGATGGCTCTAGTAGCACTTAGTTGTCTTCAACTTCATTAGACACAATTTTGTTAGATGGTATTGTGACAGCTGTCATATCAGCATGCATTAAAAAAAAACATCAAAACTGGTTAATTTTTGTGTAGCCATTTTAATATTGAAAATGGAAGAAATAAGCAAATGATTAATTCCGACAAGTACTGCTCCCAATCAGACCAACTAAAAGCAGTACATGACCAAAAGTGTCCAGAATCAGTCAACAGAAAACACAAACTTCCATCAGGATAATGTAAGACCACATGTTTCTTTGATGACCAGGCAAAAACTGTCACAGCTTGGCTGGGAAGTTCTGGTTCACCCCTCACACTCACTAGACATTGCACTTTTGAATCCCCATTTATTTTGGTCCTTAAAAAATTCTCTTAATGGAAAAAACCATCAGTTCCCTGGAAGAATGCAAAAGGCACCAGGAACAGTTCTTTGCTTAAAAAGATTTAAAAAATTGGGAAGAAGAAATTATGAAGTTACCCAAAAGATGGCAGAAGGTGGTGGAACAAAACAGTGAATACGATGTTCAATAAAGTTATTGGCGAACGGGAAAAATGTGTCCTTTATTTTTATTTAAAAACCAAATGAAACGTTTGGCCGACCCAATAAAATGCAGTGTGTGTCTTGGACCTTACCGGTGGTCAGCTAAAGAGGTGGAAGTCTGGACGGGCTGAGAGATAGCTGAGAAGTTGCTCTTGGGAGGCTCTGCACTGAACAATTAAGAAAGGACTGGGGAGGGGGAGGGGGGCCAAAAGGTGAAGAGTGAAGGAAGAAACCAGACACCTGTTTCACAGTCCTGCTTAGGCCCAGTTTTGCTCAGAATTTTAGCTTCAATAACCTACATTTAAAATAGAAACCAACTATATCTGACTGTCCCCTGTCTCAGGATAATATTAAACAGGGGGGCAAGGCAGTGGAAGATCTCTTGAGATTCTTTGACGGGCTTCAGAAAACTAACTGCATTACAGAGAATCTCCCAAACTCAAAGCTAGATCACCCATGTAGCGTTTTCTCCACTCCTTTCCTATCAGTCAGGACCCAAGAGAAGCAGACAGAGAAGAAAAATGACTCCAAAATCATCTTTCCTTCAAAAGGAGGACAGTAAGGGAAGGCAGTAAAAGGCAGGCAGGAATGAAGGCGGACAACCTGGACAGGAGAGAAAGGGAAGCGCTGAGGGGACAGCTTTAGTCTGGGTTCATGTCTGAACCTACTGATTAATTATGGAGGCAGCCACACTATATCCAGGTATATGCCTTTGGCAAAAGGGTTCAAGTACTTAAATACAGCCTATTCCCTACACTTAGACAATCAGTCCTTTCTCCCCTTGACCTGTCACCCACATAAAGAAACAGCAGAAAGGAAACAGACTCGGCCAGAAAGACTAAAAGAGGAGTGTGAGTATGTATGTGTTTAATGTGTTATCAACACATTAAATAGAGAGTATTACCTCAGAAAGTTAACTGAAAAAAAAGGAGGATGGGTGGAGTCATTTGGCAGCAAGAATATGTAGCATTTCTGCCACACTGGAGCAACTAAGGTTAATTTTCTACTTCAGCCTTAAACTTCGAGGTGCAAGGTACAGTTCTCTCTTTTTCATTAATCTCCTTTGACACTTTTCATAGGACTGTAGTTTTACCAGGAAGCGACTTCATAACTGTCATAACATCTTAATCTCCCTGTGACTGGGACAGAGTGGAACCCTCACGGTTCCCAAAAAGATTTTTTTTTCACAATTAGCATTTCAGTCAAAACCTCAACTCCGCAAAAAGAAAGAATAAGCTGGAACCAGAGTTCCCCTGGCAGCCTGCACTGACTCCGGCTCTCTGGGGTTCTGAAGAAGTCGATTGTGATCTAGCAGTGAAAAATACAGCTTTCTTTCTAGAGCTTGCTGTTTGTAGTTGTTAAAATGCATGAGCTAATACTTTTAGCCATGAAAACTTGCCTGTTTCCAAGGATGTCACTGCACACATTTAATTGAGGAAAACTCTATTTCCCCCCGTGTGGGTTTTAGGTGAGAAGAACCCAGTTAGTGGGCACACACTTCATCAGACTGGATTGGGGTATTGAATGACCGTCCCTGTTTGGCCAAGTGACCTGCTGCCATAAAGAAGCCCTTGCAAAATGTTACTATGGAACTGTTTTAATGTTGGCGCTGACAACAGACTCTTGGCATTAGGAAATCAACCCCTGGGTTAATTAGAACTCAGACTTGCAGCCTATCCTCCGCTCTTAGAATAAACACTGTTTTCCTTTGACCTAATTACAAGATGTTCTTAAACATCATCATTTTGTAAAAGAAACAGTGAGGGCAAATTGTTTGCTGAACTACGTTGTCAGGACTCAAAAATGGGCCTGTAATTTGGAAAAAGTGTTTGTAACTAGCTGATAAAATGGAGTCTGTAGGAACCAGTGCTATTCACCGCCAGTTTGCAGATACTCTGTTCTTTCCCTTCTGCATCTTCTACATAGTTCCTCTCTTTTAAAAAAAAGTCAAATCAGAATCAGAATGTCCTTTTCCCCCCTTATCAACAGAGTTTCTGAGGTCAGTTCCACACAGCTGCAGGCTTCAGTAGTATTCTAGATCTCGTCCCCGAAGCCCCAGTAATAGCTTTCTCAGAATTAAAAATCCAATGCATAAAAAGTCACCGCACCACCACCATTAACAACAAAAAAATTCCTCAGAAACAAAAGTAACTCTCTTTGACTTGATAAGATTTGATTAAATACCTCAGATGCATACTGGGTCCGTTGTTTTGTATTACTTTGTTTTATTATTGTAGAATCTTATTTGATTATTTACCCTAAGGGACTAGAGTACCTGGAGCCTTGCCAAGCTCGATCTGCACAGGTGCCCCTATACCACATGGAAAACCATCTAGGGTGTAGAAAGAAAGACAGCATTTAAAGTGGCCTCTGGGATGCTGCTAGGACCCTAACGTTTAGAGTGGTGAGGAATCGATTCTTAAATACACAAACTCCTTGTAAGGAGGCCCTCCTAATGAACATGACTACAGACCCTGGACCAAAGGATCACAAATCTCATAGAATATAGCAAAAGGAGGCTAAGAAAACACTACATATGCAATGCACAAGTTATTATTGTAGCACCAGTCTGGAGAGCTTTTACATAGTAATGCTCAGGCAGTCTTTGAGGGTGTTCTGCAACATAACCACCACTAGAGGGCGAAGCAGACCGCTTCAGATTTTAAGCGCGGCCTCCACAGGTGAAGTTGAAATTTATGAGGAATGAAGGGCTAGATGCTGGGCAGACCTTACTCCACTTAGATAGCTCCCCATCCATTGACCTCATTCCCCTGTGTGCCTGGAGAGCTACATGCTAACACAGGGGGTTTCCATCCTAGCTACACTTTCAGACCACTTGGGGAGATTCTGAAAAACAAATGTCTGCCCCACTGCCCTTGCTTGGTTCTGATTTGATTTTTGAAAATTCTCTAGATTATTCTAATGTGAATTAAGGGTGGAAGCCTATCGAGTTACACACTGATCATATTTCACAGGGGAAACAAAACACTCCAATTTGGGATGAACATTATCACTTTCTTCTCTTGAGCCCCAGGAATGAACGGACACTTCTGTCTAACTTTTCCTTCCACCTTCAGTACCTGGGGTGGTTTGTAGGTAAAATATGTTATTATATAGAATATTACAATAAAATCAATAGGGTAGAGAATGCTGCAAAGTATTTATTTTTTGTGGTTCTCACGAGTCGCCTTCTAATTTCTAGAGCTCTCACGTCACGGGGCATCCGCCAGTTCTCCCTCCAAGGTGCTCTGTGCACTGCTCTGCTCTGTCCTGAAGGCCCAGCCTCCCCTCTGAACAGCAGAGGGAGGTGCTCCAGCCTCTGAAGCTCCCTCTTGGCTTCATCCTGGCCTTTGGGTGGCAGCCCCCACCCAAAAAGAAAGTTTTGTGCTTTCTTATGAAGTAGAAGTGGCGACAGCCACTAAAGACTACTAAAGAGTACCCTCTAAAATAACAGTAAGAAGTGTAGCATTGTACATGCACACACCAGCCGCACAGCCATCCATTATCAAGTGCTGTGTCCTGTCCATAACTGTACGTGCTGTACTTTAGTGCCACCGGCAGCGCAGCAGGCTTTCCCCCCAGCATCACCACCAACACGTGAGTAACACGTTGTGCTGTGACATGAGGGCAGCTACAACCTCACAAGGCAATAGGAATGTCTCAGCACTACTTCAATCTCAGGGGGCCGCCTTCATATGTGTGATGTCACTGACCAACGCATCATTACGTAGTACTTGACTGTGAAAATGCAGACCTTGCTGTCTCCCTCCCTCCCTCCAGGTTTTTTCGGGTCCTCACTGGCTGAGCCCAATGAAAACCAGAGGGCAAGGGATTCAGTTGGTAGAATCCTTTCAAGTCAGACTTCTGGAGATGACAGTGAGCTGGACATATAATCACGCTCACCTGAGATGAGCATTTGAAGGTCACTCCTGCCGTGCGTGCGGAGGTTGGCCTGGGATGCGGGAATCATTTCCTCACAGGAATGATGGGACTGAGAAGTTGCTCTTGGTGTAAGAGTAGTCCTTTGTAGGTAATCTGTCTTTTCCCTTGCTGCTTTGAAGACTTGTGATAATTAGAAGTTTGTGATAATGTGTTGTTGTGAGGACTTCCTTTTATGTGAGGCCCGTAGGGCTTCCTGAATCTATGGAATGTCACATCGTATCGTATGAATTTTGGAAATTTTTAGCTAATATCATCCCCCTAATTCCCTGAAACTTCAGTGTTAGATGTTTTCATGTTGCTTTATTAACCCGTCCACGGTGCCTTCCCTGGACTCTGTCTCTCTGGAGCGCGGTCTCAGAGTCTCTTCAGCTCACTCCCAGTAAACTGATACTCTCTTTGCCTCATTATCTCAGCCGGAACAGCCCCTCTCAAAGGCACACGATATTAAAACTGTCCAACATTAATAACCGGAAGCAATGCTCAGTGCGGCCAGGGAAAAGAAGACAGTAAAGGAAACCCCGTTACATTATCATCAGGTTTTTCAGCAGAAGCCCCGAAAGCCAGGGGAGAGTGGAACCAAAACCTCAAACTACTGACACAGAAAAACTGCCTTCCAATAATAATGTATCCAGCAGAGTTATCCTTGACACGTGAAGAAGAAATAAAGACTTTCCCAGACATACAGAAGTTGAAGGAAACACTGAAGGGGGTTATTCTGCCTAAAACAAAGAACAAAAGCATACAAAACTATGAAAGGGATGACTAACAGAGAGACAGAAGCAGAATGTTACCATCCTTCTTCAAAACGGGGCACTTGCTCTACACTTAAATATCACATAAGGTTAAAAGAGGTAAAACCACAAAAGATAGAATTAGATAGCTACTTTAGATCAGAAATGAGTTCACAGCATAAATAAGTATAGTCTGTAACAACAAAACATTTTTAAAAAGGGAAAGAGGGTAAAGGTCTGAATTTGCAAAGGGGAATAGAAATAAGATGCATTCAGAGGAAAACGGACCTACTGTATATATGAGACTTTCTTTTGCATAAACTTCATGGTGACCACAGAAAAATCCAAAACTCAGACATATAACTTTAAAGAAAGAGGAAACAGAGGAAAAATTATAGAATACCGCCAAACTGAAACAAAATCAACACAAAGGGAAAGGAACCATGGAGACACAGGGCTACCAGGAAACAAAAGTAGAGTGGCTGCAGGAAGTCCTCATACCTCAACAATCACCCTAAGTGGAAATGGGCTGAACTCGCCAATAAAAAAGCACGGAGCAGTGGACTGAATCAAAAATCAAGCCCCAAGAACATGCTGCCTTTGGGAGACACAGCTCAGCTTCACAGACAGATACGGACTTAAAGGGTAGAAGACAATTCTCCAAGCAAATGGCATCCAGAGAAAAACAGGTATAGCCATACTTATATCTCACAAAATAGATTTCGAGATAAAAAAGATAATAAGAGACAAGAGGGACATTTCAATGGGTAATAGGCAGGATGCATTTTATTACCATGCACAGCAATCCGTCTGAACTTCCATTTCCAACCATGACCCGAAGAAACACTAAAACACATCCTGCTACACTGATTCTCCGATGGACCCCAGCAACCACCCTGGTTATGCACCTTCCCCACTTAACCAATCAAACACCGGTGTAGGGCTGCCGGGAAGGGATTTTGCAGATGTGACTAAGGTCTCGAATCAGTTGACCTTCAGACTGCCCTGGGGGGCACTGTCCTCCTCAGATGAGCGCTGACTGGGTTCCTCCTGAGCAAAGAGGTTCCAAGTGTGAGAATTCCGTGTGAGCCTTTCTCTCCCCTGGGGGCTTTGAAAACGAAGGGCCACATGGTACAGACTGCTGTGGCCACCAGGTGCTGGGGGCAGCCCCCCCAGGGTGCTCCTCACTGACAGCTGTTAATAGGGACCTCAGACCCACAACTGGAAAAAAAGTGAATCCTGCTGACAATCTCTACATATGCTTACAGAAGGATCCCGAGCTCAGGATGAGGACACAGCTTTGTGACTCCTGACCAGAGAACCTATCCACACCATGCCTGGCTTTCTCGTGAAGGAACTACGATCAGGTAAATGAGGGCTGTTTTGAGCCCCTACGCTGTGGTGGTTTTTATACAGTAACAGACTACCAACACACAGGCGCAGCTGTGCCACAGATGGGCACATGGCATTTTTTCCACTGGAATAAATTGATGAACTGACATGTCCAGTAGTTAAATACAATAAAATCTTTCCTAACATGTTTGTGTTTTCTATTTTATGGTATTATGTAATGCAATTAAAATTTTAACACAGTTGTCATTCATTCATTCAACAACAATTAATGTCTGCTACGTACCAGAACGGCTTCATGTGCCGCAACGGAACTTTGACCTAAAGAGCCCAAAGTCTTGTGCTCACGGGTCTGATATTCTACAGGCTTCCCAGAGTGAGTCGGGGCCACTGGGACATTTTTAGTGAAGAAATGACACAATGCAACTCACCTCAGCAGGACTGCTGACCCCTATGCAGAGAACAGCCCCTGGGTGGCAGGTGAGGGGGTGGCACTGAGGCCACAGTCAGGAGTGAGAGGCTGATGGAGATGAAGGGGTGAGAGGAGAAGGGCTGGAGAGGCAGGGGTGAGGACAAGGAGCAGAGGCAGAGATCCTGAAGCAGCAGCGCTCTCGGATTTGAATGATTTACAGATGGATAGAAAATACCCCTACAGAGCGTAGCAGGGTGTTCTTTGCATTTGCCACCTAATACATTCTGTGGAACTGCCTAAAGACCTTATGTTAATCAGTTAAAAAAAATTATGTGTCCTGATAAAATATGCACACTGCTTAGATGCGAGTAATTCATAAGAGCAGGCAATGCAGGAGCGCTGGTGAAGGGCATTTTGACTGCACTGAGCACTCGCAACTTCGAGGATGTGCAGCTCCGGCTGACACGCACAGTAACAACCTGTGTCCTTGTGCTTGTCTGTATGGTGGACGTGAGCAACTCGCACTATCTCGGGGCATGGGATGAAGATCACTGCACGAGGTAATAATCCCAAGTCACACACAGATTGCGTGGGGAGTAGAACGCAGGGCCTTCGTAACTCTGACTGCAGCGCTGTCCAGACACTTCTGTCTAGGAAGCACCTGAACTCACTGATTTGCACATTAGCTCCTGATGTTCAGGGTTTCCAACACTGTGTTCCCCACTGCAGTTCACTGGTCTTTGAGAATCTCTGTCTGATGTTTTTAGGCACAGCTCCCCCAGCATTGAAGAGAACAATCCTGTCCCTCCACCTCCATACCCAGGGTGAGCTCACCATGTGACATCAAGTTCCCTGAGGTGAGTTTTCTTCTGGAAAAGTCCAGGAGAAGAGACAAGGGCTGGGAGGCAGAGAGTCCATTTCAGAGAGAGGGATTCCAGGAAGAGGAGAAATAAGGACTGGTCCCAGCATGGGGTTTTTGTCCATGGCTTCCTCACACGGCCCCTGAGGCAGGACAGAGAGCTCATGGTACAGGAGAAGGGGTCAGGACAAAGTCCCAGGTCCCTAGGCCTGGCTCTCAGGGTCTCGGGGTTTCAGCCTGAGCAAGAGTCTGAAGCTCTTTGTTGGGGAGTTCCTCATCTCCTTGTTTCACTTCTCAGTCTTGTGGAAAGCAGGACCGATAAAACAGTGTTGGTCCTGTTGAGACAGAATAAAGTGTATAAAACAAAATGGTGTCACTCATGTCAACCAAGACGGCTGCTGGTCAGCCATGACGCTTTGGTTCAAGAAGGGAACTACTTACATCACACCAGGCACCCTGCCAAAGCCCTACTAGGGCAGCACGCCCAAATTATCAGCACACACGTGTGCCTGCAGAGAGGGCACACCTACTGATAGAGTGTTGGGGGCTCTTGGCTCAATCAGCTGCCAAGAACTTGGGTATAACTGAGGTAGACTTCAGAGCCACCACCACCAGAGGTGGTCCAAGCTACTCTGGGCCTCGAGCCATCAGAGGCTCTGCCCCATGAGCCCCAGAACTTCCACACGGATGGAGACACCCACTCACTGACGCTGCCTCCCAGACAGGGGACTGAGACTCGGGGACTTGGGTTCGTTAATCCCCCATTGAGTGTCGTGCATTAACTGTGTGTGATTGTAGAAGACAGGATATTAATGCAATGTTGATGTTCTATCTCATATGAACCTGACCTTAATAAAAGCTGAGTCTGAGCAATAGCTCTTGCAGCTCTCACCTCATTCTTTGCCATTGAGAGATTACTTGTTAGGTAGAGCCTAGGAATGAGTAGCCAGAGGGAAAATAAAAGCAGGGCCCGCACCATTATAATCTAACAAAGAACTTAATACAAGAGGCTAGAAGCAAAAGGAAGACATGTCTCACCAATTGCCTCAGCAATCCCAAGCTCAGTTTGTAACATTGCCAGGAGCATAAAAATAAAATAGCGCAGGAGGGGCGAGTCCTAGAAACTGTGCTGAGAAAGGGGGCCTCCGTAACGATCTTATTAAGATTGTGGGGTGTTCTGAACGTCACCAGCAGGAGCGGAGCAGGAAGGAGGGGTAGTTCTTGAGATTCTATGCCGGGAAAGGGAGCCTCTGTAGCAATTTCACCAAGAAAAGAGCCTTTACTAACTGAGGAAGAAAGGCTTTGTAGCTGTACAATATTTTAAAGGCAGGGCTGGGCTAGAAGTCAACTGAGATATATAACCCCTGATTAGCTAAGTACCCACTTGTAGCCTTGGATCAAGTGTATGGGAAAACTCACTAACTTACTAACCAAGTACTAACAACTTCCTTTGCTCTGTTATGTGTGAGGCATTTAGACTAGCTCGGTGGCTGCTTGCAGCTTCGTGCTCGTATGTGTTTCATAAATAAAATAGCCATCTCAAACCATACGGGTTAGTCTCTTGCTTGAAATTACTCCATTGCGGCCTAGACAGGAACCGGCTACAGGGAGAGCCTTCGGACTCTCGCCCCCCCCTCCTGGTCCCTGACAAACTCAGGCAGGGCTCCTGCCTGATAGGAAAGACGACCAGGCGACCCTTCTGGAGAAGTACAGCCTACAGGGGTCGTACTGAGGCTGCTAGGGACACCTCTCACAAGCCACGTTGGGTCCTCCATCCTGGGTACCCTTGACAGACCCCAGTTCTCACTCACATTGGTGTCTGGTTTCCAGAAAAGTCAATACGCCTCATAATGTCTTGACGACAGAAGCGGACTCACACCCTCTAGACCCTGGGGAGAACGGTCCTGAGGCCCCTAACCCTCCCCCTACTTTTCCCTGACCGAGACCTGGGCCGCTGAGTGCGGGGTCTGGAGGGAGACCAACCCTGAAGTAAGGAATCAGAGTTCCCATTGACCCTGACAGTGGCTATGGGACCCATAGGAGACTTGCTCCTCCTTCACTGCCCCTCACCCAGTGTGTCTGACACCTGACCCCAGCTTTCCTGACCCCAGCTTTTCTGAGTCCTTTGATCTCCACCCAGGTCTGGACCAGAAATTCCTTTTGTGCCCCTCAGAGACCTACCTCCTACCCTGGGCTGTATCACCCTCATTCTAGAACTTTCTAAATACTAGGAGATCATCCCAAATGCCAATGGCCAGGGTGGTGTCTGGGTTGTGACCTTCCTTCCCCCACCCCAGTTGTCCTATCCATTCTCAGGATGGTCACGTGAGTGCTGCTGGAGTGTCCCATGATGGATGCCAAGTTCCTGAATTTTCTCACCCTTCTCAGACCCTCCAAAGACACACTTGACCCATCATCCCATCTCTGAACATGAGGTCACCCTGCGGTGCTGGGCCCTGGGCTTCCACCCTGAGGTGACCACCCCGACCTGGCAGCATTATGGGGGAGGATAAGACCCCAAGATGTGGAGCTCGTAGAGACCGGACCTGGGGGGGACGGGACCTTCCAGAAGTGGGTGGCTGTGGTGGTGCCTGCTGGAGAGGAGCAGAGATACACATGCCATGTGCAGCATGAGGGGCTGCCCGAGCCCCTGACCCTGAGATGGTGTGAGGAGGGGATGTGGGCTCAGAGCCTCTTCTCAGGGAACAGGGGCCTGGGGAGGACTTCAGCAGTGTCGGGACTGAGGCCTGGGGTCGGGTCCCTCACCTTCTCTTCTCTTCCTAGCGCCACCTTCTCAGACCAAAGTTGGCCTGGGCCTCCTTGGAGCAGTGGCCACTGGAGCTCTGGTGTGGAGGGGGAGCTGTCAGGTAGGGAAGGGGTGGGGTCTGAGTTTCTAGTCCCACTGGGGGTTTCAAGCCCAGGTAGAAGTGTGTCCTGCTTCGTTAAAGGGGGAGTACCATCTCCACACATGCTCTTGCCCAGTCTGGGACCCTATTTACTGGGACCCCCAACAGGTGTGAAAATAATGGATACACTTACTACCTTGATGAATTTGGTGATGGGGACCTGGTTTCCAACAGTCACAGGTCAGAGGGCAGGGTCTCTGGTGAGGACAGACCTCCAAGAGGGCAGTTGGTCAAGGTACTCTCCTTGAGAGTACAGCGGCTGTACAGGTACTCTCAGGTTTCCTGATCCTGCCTTGGGTTTGTAGTCACCATTCTGGAAACTTCTCTAGGGCCCAGGAGTAGGGATCCTTCCAGGACCTCATGGCTCTGCCTCCTGTGTCTGTGACAAAACTTCTAAAGGTGAGAAGGAGTTAGGGCAGAGGGGACAGAACTGGGTGATGGGGATTCATTGGTACATTTTGAGCATGAAGTTTACTGTTGAGAATGTCACCAGTTATAGCAACTGATCTGAATTTGCTAAGATTATTTTCCTTCTATAGGGTGAGACAGTTGCCTTCAGTGAATCAGTGGTGGAAGATTCTTCACACACACACGCACACACACACACACACACACACCCCTCGACCCTGTGTACGTGACTTCAGGAACATCTTCTTTCCCTCTCTGCAAAGAGCATCTGAGTGTGTGTACGTTCCTATCAGCAAAATATGAGGATGTGGGAGGCTGGCCTACCTGTGCCCACCGTGACCCCTCCCCACACTTTCCTGTCCTGCAGAGGGGAGCTGGGCCCTCCCCTTCCCTGTGTTTACTTCGTGGACCTGCACTTGTTTTTTTCATTTCTTACCACGAAGGGTGGATGGGTTAATTAAGGAAGAAGATCCTATGGTTTGAGATGACATAATGGAAGCACCAAGTACTTTCCAGAACCTGTGTGTTTACTCTGCTGAGACTGTTGTCGGGAGGTGAGCCTGTGAGGACTGAGCGTGGTCAGAGCTTGTGCACAGTCCGTGCTCAGTGAATTGTGGGCTTTGATGTTGTCACTCTTCAGCTGGGTCACCTCTCTGACTCTGTCCTTGTGTCGAGAGGACCTGTGGTCACAGGAACTCAACCCTCAGCCATTGTAAAATGCCCCAGTGAAGAACGTCCCCAAGACTGTGGGCAGCAAGGTGGGGCTGGGTCAGCATCCGCTCAGGTCCAGGTCTGGGTCTGGGAGTTTATTTGCAGTTTCTTTGTTTCCGCAGAGAGCAGTGTAACTGGTTTTGTTCCTGTTAGGAATTCCGGTCTCACTGAGAGAACGTGTCCCCTATCTGCCTGTCGTTATGCCCGCAAGGCCCAGGGGGTCCCTGCACACAGGAGTCTGTGGTTTGGAGACGCAAAATTTCAGAGTCATCCGGCTCTTGCCTCCTCCTGGGCCTTGACTGTTCTTTCCATCTTTTCCTAAACTCTCAAAGGAACCAGCTTCGGAATTAGCAGAGAGGAGGATCCTGTAGTTTCTCGTCTCAGACAGGTTCCTGTTGGAATTTTGCTTTGCTTACCTGCCTTCTCTCCCTGCCCTTCGCTCACTGGCTTTAGTGAAAACTCGGGGACCCATAGAGCAGAGTCTACTTTAGATTTAGGGAGAGCAGCACTGTGGGAAAAGTGCCGGTGTGTGGATGACAACGTGAGCGCAGGATGTGCTACAGAACAGCTGTGGTCTGAGGCCACGTTAACAAAGACCCTGGTCTAGCTGATTGTTCACACTCCAGTGTTGGCAGTGTGACAGATGTTTGGCACTGTTTTTGCATCGGGGAACGTCACTGACGTAAAAGAAAAAGTGCTGGCCTTGTGGAGCATATGCTGTGTGGGAAGAGACAGTGTAAACAGGGAGTGTGTCTGGGCGGGAAGTGGTAAGTGTTCTGTTACACGTCTTGGGGAAGGCAATCCCTAGTGTGGGGACAGGGAAGATGGCTTTTAGATTTGGGTGGGCCTCACTGGGAAAGTGACCTTGACAAAAGACCCAAAGGCCATGGGGAGGTCTGGAGGAAGTTCTTTCCGGACAGGAGAACCTCCAGTGTGAATGCCCTGGGGCAGCAGTGTATCTGGTTCTGGGGGGGGAGAGGAGGAGGCCGGTTCCGGGGGTGGCGCAGAGAGTAATCAGGATGAGATGGAGGCAGGGCCAGACCGTGTGGGCCTGGAAGACGGTGCTCTGAGTGAAGGATGAACAAGAAGGGTTAGAGCAGGAGACAGCATGGTCTGACGTCCCCTTTAAAGGATGGTGGTGGCCGCTGTGCTGAGAGCAGAACTGAGAGGTGAGGGAGGCAGTGGGGAGTCAGGAGGAGTCTGCAGGGCTCCAGGATAGAGATGCTTCCCCGGGTTGAGCAGTGGAAATACTGGCCATGGCGGGTTCTGGGTCCTTCCTGAAGCATTCTAGTTCCCTTGGAGCATTCATAATGGGTTAATCTGGGATATTCGAGAGAGGGTGAGTGTCACCAAAAATCTCAGAAAACAAGAGGGAAGAAGAGTCACTGTCAGTAGAGATGGGGACGACTCCGGAAGTGGCATGTTGGAGGGGGCACCACAGACATTGGTTTTAGCAGGTACTGGAACTGCGATGTCTGAGGATTACAAAAGAATCGTCCACCTGGCAGTTGGACAGATGAATCCTGAGGTCAGGAGAGATGTCAGTGGGAGAGAGAGATATTCCAGCCTTGAGAGCGGACAAGGTGGCCATGCGAGTGACTGCTACAGAAGACAGGGGAGCACTGATGAACCCAGGACCCCTGTGCTCAGTGAGCTGGTCAGCCACACACCAGGGCCGCCTGCACGGTCCTGTCTCTGCACCTGGAGGCACAACCGTGGAGTCCCACACTTTCTCATGTGCAGCAGTCACCTGGGTATCTTGTCAAGTCAGAGAGTCTGGAAAGGAGCGGGAGAGTCTGGATTTGCAGCAAGGCCAGCGCCCATATCGTTGGTCCGAGATCACACATTAGCAGCAGGAACCCCGGCCAGGACTCTGCGTGACTGTGTGTCTGCCTCACCCCCAGGGCTTCTTACATGACTGATCTGGGCCTGGTGCCTATTCCCTGAGATGGCGGGTTTGGGAGCAGCCGGAGGTTTTGCAGATGCCCACGAGTAATCCTGGGGTCCAGCCAGACTGGGAACCGGCTGAGGGAGGGAAGGGATCATAAATCCACTAAAGGTATCTTTTTCCTCAGAAAGAAACAAGTGGGCGTTTATCGTCATTTATGAGAACTCATTGGGAGTTACACGTCCTTCTCTCCACCGTGGGGTTAGTCAGGTGGAAGGCTTAGGAAGTGGGCCCGAGTCAGTATAATAAAATCCCTGAATGCTTGCTCCCTGAAACTTCCCCAGGTGTATTTCTTGGAGCAAGCAATGGAATCTCAATTTTTCCTAAGCTTAGATAAAAAGCATACACACACAGACACACACATACACATGTGTGACATTGGGGTCTAACAATATTTCAAGAATGCCACAGCACAGACTAAAGGCCACAAAGCCAGGAACAGGTGCCCAGTCCAGCCTGGGTCGGGTCCCACAGAGGACCCAGTGCCCTGCTGCTGAGCACAGATGTCACTGCTCACCACACTGACTCTGCTGGTGCTGGACCCTGCCGCCAGGTCTGCTGTCTCCGCTGCTCCTGTCACCCTGGCCAAAAGCACTCTGCACAGTCCCAGCCTGCCTGTGTCACCCCGTCCTGAGTCAGAGTCCAGCATGTGGTGACCTGACTGGTGGAGCCCTGTGCTCTGCCCAGATGCGTCATTCTGGGAGACGTGGGTTTCCCTTCTTTATGGAGGGAGGTGGTCTCTGCCTCCCACCAAGACTCTACGGGTAAAATGCCCATCATGTCGGAAGAGAGTTCAGGTGCTGGGGTGAGAACGGAAAAGAAGGACAAATGTCAAATCTTAGAGCAATGATCTGAGGTTAGACCTGTCTGGTGCTTTGTAGGCACTCAGGTGTGGCTGGAACAGCAAGTGACCAATAAATGACATCCCAGGTAGAGGTTTACTTGAGGCTCTCACTCTGAATTTCTCTGTGGGATAGTGGGGGATTTTTTTCCTCCACTAACGAACGCAGTTCTCTGATTCTCAGACACCAGCTGCATTTCCTCAATTCAGCTCAATTCCAACACAAACCACCCAGAGTGAGCTGCAAGCCCCATATATTCAAGGCTCCTTCCCACAAGACTGCACTCACTTCAGATGCAAGTCTCAAGTTCAGCCCCCCATGTGACCTGCACTTCTGTCTGACGTCGCTACAAAAGTTAGGGGTTCCCACCAAGTTCATTAATGTGCTAGATCCACTCATGGAACTCAGGAAAATGCTGTGCTTACTATTACAATTTATTATAATGGATACGAGTGAGCAGCCCGATGAAGAGGGACACGGGGCAAGGTGGGGGAGGGTCCTGAGTGCCAGAGCCTCTGTCACTCTGTAGCTGAACTGTGCGACCCCTCCCCTTCCAGAATGTGGATGTGTACACTACCACAAAACTCTCTGAACCCCCTTGTTGAGGTTTTTAATGGAACTTGCACTCCACAGGCATGATGATTAAAGCATTGGCCACTGGAGATCGAACTTGAACTCCAGCCTCTCTCCCCAGTGGCTGGGCAGGGAGGCTGGAAGTTCCAACCCTTTGATCAAGCTTGGTCTTTTGGTGACCAGCTCTGATCCTGACACTATCAAGGACCCTCAGCCAAAAGCCATCTTATTAGCATCTCGAAGACACTTGTCGCTCGAGGTGCCAAGGATTTTAGGAGCTCTGTGCCAGGACCCGGAAGCAAAGGCCCACTATTTTCTGCTGTACCACATGCCTTTGCCCGCAGATCCATGAATAGCAAAGGTATGGTAATAGTTAAAAGATTTTGGCAGGTTAGTAGAGTCCCTCTCAGTCATTAACAATTAGTCCAGCTTGTCATCTTAGTAGGGATAGTTACCTGGCCCATACATTTATGAAAATTACCCAAGATTTTTAGTCAGCGGCAATACCTACTGTACCCAAATACTCACTTATGATCCAGCATTTCCTCTACCACTTACGTACCGAGTAGGTATGCATACGCATCTGTATGTCAAAACATGTAGAGAAATCATTCATAGCAGTATGTTTTATGAAATTTGGGTGGATAACACAAATGCCCATGAGCAGTAGATGAACAGTGTGATTTGTTCCCATATTGGAACCCCTGTAGCCATGAGAGTGCATGAACTACAGCCACGAAGCCGTAGGGATGAGACCTGGGACATAGTGTTAGGTGAGAGCCCAGTGCAGGGGGGTGGCCACTGTCATGTTCCCTTCTTCCAAAAACAAACAACTCATCTACGGTGTTAGAAATGAGGATGAGTGGTTACTCGGAATTGGGGGCGGTTTATGAATGAAGATGTAAGAGAGCTTCCCGGGGTGTTGGACATGGGTGGCTGTTGTTTATCCTAATGTTCTCCTCCTGAAAATCCACCTTACACTTAGGATCTGTCCTCCTCTTTGTGTGGGTGTGGTCCTTAGGAAAGAATATTTTTCTGGAAATTTGAAATAATTCTATTTAAGACAACATAGAATTATTCTCACTGAAACCTTTCAGCAACGCTGAATTGAAATAATCACTGCAATTTTTTTGAATCCAAGGAAACAAATGTCTGTGATTTAGACATAAGAAGAGAATCTACAGCAAGAGCAGTGAGACTGGGAGCTGACTCCTGAACAGCTTTGGGACGGCTGTCAAGTCAGGACTAGGAATCAAACCCCCAGTGGGCTCCTGGGAGGCGGTGTGAGAAATGCCCCTGGGTAGTGCCTGAGGGACTCATGAACAGTGCTAGTGGCTTGGCTGGCCGGTCAAGAATGTGAGGAAAACTGACCTGGAAAATTAAGAGGTGGAGGAGAGGTGTGTTCATGGACCTCCTGCCATGGACAGAGTGGGTGGAGATGCTGGTCAGCCAGGGGAGGCCAGCAGAGGGGATCAGCGTGGTGAGGCTGCCTGTACTTGGGTAGGGAGATGCTGTGATGGATGGTGTCGCTCAGCCTCCCCCAGCAGCACAGGGCTTGCTGATGGAGTCCCTGCACAATGTGACAAATGGGAGGGAACTGCATGGGCTCAGCCACGTGGCTTTCCACTCACCAAGGCTGTTATGGTGGCTTCTACTGCTGATTGCCCAGTCAGCTGATAGCAGCTTTTTTTTTTTTTAAGAAAAATAGGTGAAACCAGATCAAAACAGAGTTGTCCTTGATAACTATGTCACTGCCAATGTAGGAGAGATTTAAACAATCTTTTTTTTAAAGACTTTTGTTTATTGACTTCAGAGAGGGGAAAAGAGGGAGAAAGAGAGGGAGAGAAATATGAATGTGTGGTTGCCTCTCACACACCCCTACTGGGAACCTGGCCTGCAACCCAGGCCCTGACTGGGAATTGGACTGAGATCCTTTGGTTCACAGGCTGGTGCTCAATCCACTGAGCCAGACCAGCTGGGGAAGATTTAAACAGTCTTAAAACTATGAAGAAATTTATGTCAATGGAAAAGACTGCAAAGGAAGAAATTAAAGTAGTTGTAAAAGTTCTATTTCCCTTCAACTATATCCAGAATCTTTTATAGGGAAGTTTTACTAAACCTTCGAGGAAAACTCCTGGTTTTATATAAAATATTCAAGAGAATGAAGTAATACAGGGAAAACCAAACAAGTCATTTATTAGAGCTAAATAACATTTATCCTAAAGCCAGTTAGGGTAGAAATAAGAAAAAAACACAAAAATCACATTTAAGAAAGCAGATGTGAAAATCCTGAGAAAATGTAGTAGATACTATCAAAGTACTATAAAGCAATTAAATATTTTGATCAAGTTGGTTATCCCAAGAATGCAAGAGTATTTCAACTTTAAATTTAAAAAATTTATTAAATTTACTGGGGTGACATTTGTTAATAGGATCATACAGGTCTCAAGTGTCTTTTTATGATGCAAGATGTGTTTGTTGCACTGTGAGCCCACCACCTGCAGTCAAATCTTGTTCCATCCCCTCATATTAGGCTCCCCCACCCCCCACCCCCTTCCCTCTGGCAACTACCACATTGCTGTCTGGGTCCATGAGTCTCAGTTTTATATCCCATGGATGAGCGAAATCAGATGGTTCTTAGCTTTTTCTGAGTGACTTACTTCATTTAGCACAATATTCTCAAGGTACATCTATGCTGTTGCAAATGGCAGCATTTTGACTTTTCTTATGGCTCAGTAGTTTCCTATGTGTATATGTACCATGTCTTTATCCTCTAGCGAAAAACACTATTGGTCATTGTAAATAATGCTGCAGTGAATATAGGGGTACATATATCTTTGTGAATACATGTTTTTGAGGTTTTTTTGATAGATACCCAGGAAAAGGATTCCTGGGCCATAAGATAACTCTATTCTTAATATTCTGAGGAACTGTCAGACTGTTTTCCATAGTGGCTGTACCATCTACATTGTCACCAGCAGTGAATGAGGGTTCCCTTTTCTCCATAAACTCTCCAACACTTGTTATTACTTGTGTTGTTGATGATAGCCATCCTCACAGGTGTGACTGTTAGGTATCCCATGGTAGTTTTGATTTACTTCTCCCTGGTAGCTAGTGAGATTGAACATCTTTTCACATATCTGTTCACCATCTGTATGTCTTCCTGGGAGAGCTGTCTATTCTGGTCCTCTGCCCATTTTTTAATTAGATTGTTTGTTTGGTGTTGAGTTTTATGAGTTCTTTATATATTTTGGATATTGAACCTTTGTTGGAGCTATCATTTGCAAGTGTCATCTCCCATTTTGTCAGTTGTGTCTGTGTTTTGTTATAGGTTTCTTTTGTGTGTGGAAACTTTTCAGTTTAATATTGTCCCACTCATTTATTTTTGTCTTTACTTCCCTTGCCTTTGGAGTCAAATTCATAAAATGTTCTCCACAACCAAGGTCCTTAAGTTTAGTGTGTATGTTTTCTTCTATGTAACTTATTGTTTCATATCTTATACTTAGGTATTTGATCCACTTTGAATTAATTTTTGTACATGAGATAAATTGTAGTATAGTTTCATTCTTTTGCATATGGCTTTCCAATTTTCCCAGCACCATTTATTGAAAAGGCTTTCTTTTTTCTACTTTGTGTTTCTGGGTTCTTTGTCAAAAAATATCTGGCCATATCCATGTGGTTTTTCATCTAGGCTCACAATTCTGTTTCATTAATCTGTGTGTCTGTTTTTCTGCCAATACCATGCTGTTTTGACTATTGTAGCTCTGTAGTATAATTTGAAGTCAGATAGTGTGATCCCTCCAGTTTTGTTCTTTTTTGTAAGAATTGCTTTGGCTATTAGGGATCTTCTGTAATTACATCTAAATCTGGTGGGGTTTTTTTGTTCTATTTCTTTTTAAAAATGACATAAAAATTTTGATGAGGATTGCATTAAATCTGTATATCACTTTAAGTAATATGGCCATTTTAACTATGTTGATTCTTCTAATCCATGAGCACAGAATATCTGTCCATTTCTGTGTATTTTTTCCAATCACTTTTGATAATGCTTTGTAGTTTTCAGTATATAGGTCTTTTATATCTCTTTTTATGTTTATTCCTAGATATCGTATTCTTTTGGTTGCAATTTCAAAAGGAATTGGGGTTTTTTAATATCTTTTTTTCAATTTTGCTATTAGTATACAAGAAAGCTATAGATTTTTGTACATTGATTTGTCCTGCAACTTTATTGTTTATTGTTTCTAATAGGTTTTTATGGTGGAGTTTTTAGGATTTTCTATACAGAATCATGTCTGTAAAAAGTGACACTTTTGCTTCTTGCTTCCCAATTTGGATGCCTTTTATTTATCTTGCCTTATTGCTCTAGCCAGGACTTCCAGAACTATGTTAAATAAAATTGGTAAGAGTGGACATCCTTGTCTTGTTCCTGATTTTAGAGGAAAATCTTGCAGTTTTTTTGTCACTGAGTATGATATTGTCATACTGATATCATATGATATGATATTGAGGCTGCAAGTTTATCACACATGGCCTTTACTATGTTGATATACTTTTGTTTTATACTCATTTTATCAGGTGATTTTAATCATAAATGGATGTTGCATCTTATCAAATACTTTTTCTGAATCTATTGAGAAGATCAAATGATTTTTTATTCTTTCTTTTGTTAATGTGGTTTATTACATTGATTTGCATATGTTGAACCATTCTTGTGCCCCTGGATTAAACCCAACTTGATCACCATGTATTATTTTGTAATGCTTTGTTGTATTCAATTTGCTAGTAAGTATTTTGTTTAGCATTTTTGCATCTGTATTCATCACAGATATTGGTCTGTAGTTTTTGTGTATGTGTGTTGTCCTTGCCAAGTTTTGGCATCAGGATTATGTTGGCCTCATAAAATGAGTTAGGAAGTATTGCCTCTTCTTCATTTTGGGGGGAGAGTTTGAGAAACGTAGGTTTTAAATCTTCTTTGAATGTTTGGTAGAATTCACTGGTGAAGCTCTCTGGTACTGGACTGTTATCTTTTAGGAGGTTTTTGATGGTTCATTCCATTTCCTCAGTGTTGATCGGTCTATTTAGATTTTCCAATTATTCATGATTTGGCCGAGGAAGGTTATGTATTTCTAAGAACTTATCCATTTCTTCTAGGTTACTGAGTTTGGTGGCAAGTAGTCTTTCATTGTATTCTGATACGATCCTTTGTATCCCTGTGGTTACTTCTCCTCTTTCATTTCTGATTTTGTTTATATGGGTCTTTTTCTTTCATAGTGAGTCTAACCAGGGGATTATCAATTTCATTAATCTTTTCAAAGAACCAGTTCTTTGTTTTATCAATTTTTATATAGTCTCTTTGTTCTTTGTGTCATTCAATTCTGTGCTAATTTTTATTATTTCTTCTCTTTGTGTTGCTTTTGTTCTTTTTCTACATCTTTAAGATGCAATGTTAAGTTTTTTACTTGGGATTTCTTTTGTTTCTTGAGATAGTGTAACAGGAAAATTGGGGTCCCCCAAAAAAAGTTTCCCCAATAACTTGGCCAGGGGAAGAGGAAGGGAACAGGGCCATTGAGAATTACTTTGCATAGCTAAAGAATTTGGCCAGTGTTTTAATAATGTTAAGCAGCTGTGCCCCGCTTCATTCAAAGCCAGGGAAATGGGAGTGGCTTTAACCCGTTATGTAGCCAGGAGGCAGCACCCCCTCCCCCACCCCCACCCGCTGCATGAGTGACTCGGAGGTGGCTCCTAAATCATGGGGCCATTCCTGTCTGGACTAACAGTGGCAGCTGGGAAAGGCAGAGGAAACCAGAGAAACCAGAGTGCTGTCAGGTGTAATCCTTTGTGGGAGGAGTCAGAAATGGGGCTACAGAGGAAGAGCAATGCTGACATTTAAACTCAGGCATGGGCCAGCCATGCCCTTTTGGCCATAAGGTTTGAAAGGATGCAGAAGGGCCCCCACTGACCCACCATGAGGGTGTGGTTTCGGATTAAGAGCAGGAGCCTGGCTTTTAAAAAAAGGTACAGGGAATAATTTGTAGGTACAAAATAGACAGGAGAATGTTGAGAATAGTATAGGAAGTGGAGAAGCCAAAGAAGTTACATGCACAACCCACTGACATGAACTAAGGGGAGAGATTGCTGGAGGGAGTGGAGGTACTGGGTGGAGGGGGACAAAGGGAAAAATGGGAGCCATAATAGCATAATCAATGAGATATACTTAAAAATAAAATGGGAGTAAATACACACCTATCAATAATCACTCACTTTAAATGTGAGTTGAATGAATGCTCCAATCAAAAGATGTTTGGTGGCTGAAATAATAAGAAAACAGAACCCATATATACGTTGTAAGTAAAGGGATGGGAAAAGATATTTAATGAATTAATTGAAATGAAAAAGTTGGGATAGCAATGCTTTATACCACACAAAACAGACTTTAAAACAAAGGCTATAACCAAACACAAAGAAGGACCCAGCAATTCCAAAAGGTATTACCTGAAGAAATCCAGAACACTATTCAAAAAGTAATAGTAAATTATAGTAAATAATACAGCATTATTTGCTACAGCAAAGAAATGGAAGCCACCTAAGTGTCCATCAACAAATGAGTAGATAAAGAAGTGGTGCATATGTACAAACGAATATAATGCAGCCATGAAAAGGAACTAAATCTGGCCATAACATGGTTGGACCTGGAGGGCATTGTGCTGCAAGATATAAGTCAAACTGAGAAAGGCATAGGCCATATGATTTCACTTACACGTGAAATCTAAAAATCAAGCAGAAACAAACTCAGAGATGCAATAAATATTTTGTTGGAAGGGGCTCGAGAGATGGGTGAAAAAAGTGAAGGGATTAACAAGTACAAATTGGTAGTTACGTAATAGTCATGGGGTTGATAGGGAATGTAGTCAATAATATTGTGGTAACTATGTGTGGTGCCAGAAGGGCATTAGATTTAACAGGGTGATCACTTTGGAAAGTATATAAATGTCTAATCACTATGCTGTACACCTGAAATGAATACAGTATTATATATCAACTGTAACTGAAAAAAACTTTAAATAAAAGAAATAAAGGAGAAATTAGACATTCTCAGGTCAGCAAAAGCTGAGAAAGTTTATCTCTACTTTTTTTTTTACTTACATATAATGCTACAAGGATCTCTTTAGGCTAAAATAAAAAGACAGTAGGAAGTAATTTCAAGGTAGATGAGATATAAAGAACACTGGTAACTGTAACTACATAGCTGGATATAAGAGCCAGCATTATTGCTTTATTGTTTTTTTTGAAACACCTTTTTTCTCTATATGAGTTAAATATAAATACGTATACAAAATCCCTCAGCTGATGAATGGATAAAGAAATGGTGGTATATCAATAAAATGGAATAATATTTGGACATGAAGAAGAATGAAGTTCTCATACCTACTATGATATGGATGGACCTTGATGACATTGGATAACTTCAGTGAGCCAGATGCAGAAAGCTACATATTGTGTGATTCCATTTATATGAAATATCCAGAAGGGGCAAGTTTGTAGAGACAAAAAGCAGATTGGTGACTCCATGGGCTGGGGTTAGAAGGAGTGGGCGTGACTGGTTAATGGGTCGGCGGTTTCACCCTTGGGTGGTGCGACTCCTCTGGAACTGGGTTGTGGCGGTGGTTGCACAACTTGTATGCACCAAGTGTCATTGAGTTGTACAAATAGTTGTACAAAATAGTTGTACTATTTTTAAAATAGTACATTTTGTTACGTGTATTTGATATTATTTTTTTAAAGGCTTGGGAATATGTCCCAAACACTTTTGTGTGGTAAACTAAGGTTTGCTTTGGGATCTGCCATCTGTGTTCCTTCATCAGGACTCGCCTGCTCCTTAGAGCTCCCCTGGGTTTTCTGCCTGTAAAAACTGTCTTTCAGAACATCCTCTAGGTTACCCGGTCGAAAGCCCAAATGACTTCCTACCTTGAATCCAAATACTCAGATGCAAGTCTGAAGCTCATTTTCAGTGGAAGTTAGGAGATTATCCAATTTGTAGGACTCCCTGGGAATGACAGTGATTAGCCTTAATTCGAGGTACGTCACGTTTGCATTTCTGAAGAGAAGCCTGCTCACTAATGAACATGTAGTTTTGGTTTGTGCAGGTGGGGTCCTCAGCAGAGGAGCCAAAGACGGCTCCAGGAATACCAGGCGCCTGTACTTCACTGGTAGCTGAACGGCTCACCCAGCTGCCACCCACGACTGAAGAAAGGTGGGAACTCTTACCTCGGCCCATCCCTTAGCTGTGTTCCCCTGATCTGGACACACTGAGAGTGGGATCTCCGCTGCTCTTTCTGCTGTTGCAGAGCCTCCGTCCATGTGGCTCACACCCTGTGGGCTTCAAAGGAGGTTGAGTGTCCTTGAATGCTCAAGGCCAACATTTTCCATGAACCCCAGTGAAGCAGTTGGTAATCTATACATTGACGGTAATCTTCGTGTTGTGTCGATGGCTCCTCGGCACTCTGCGATCAAAGGAGAGATCATGGACTGTGGGTAAAGAGTTCCTTTCTTCTCTCTGAGGAGTAATCAGTAAGGATTTCCGCCCTGTGGAGTCCAATGGAAAGATCTGTGTCAGGCTGAGGGAGGAAAGAAATCTTTTTATTGGTTACTTTTTTTATTGTGACTTTACTTCAAAGGTTTTATTTTGAAATTTTAAACGTTTTTCACATTAAAAAAATAAAAACCTTTTAGCCAAAGGAAACTTTAAAATGCACAGAAGAAATAAAGACACATGGCCTCCTCTCTAAAGACATCATTAAACTACACCATTGTTGAAAGTTCAGACTCCAGTGTGAAGCGTGTTCCCTTTGCCGTGGTCCTGATTTTCATTCAGTGGTTTTCTGTGTGTTTAAACTACAACATAGGGAATACCATCAATAATATTGTAATAACTATGTGGAACCAAGTGGGACTTGAAATATGGGGGCAAACACTTTATGAGGAACGTGGCTGTCTACCCACTATGCTGTACGCCTGAAACTAATACAAAATAATATTGAATGTAAGTTGTAATTCAAAAATAAAATTCAAAAAATATTAAAATATTATACATAGTACTGTATAAATATATTATTGAGTATTACATAGAATAAATCTATATGCATGTACATGTGTGCATTCATTTTAGAAAGCTGCATTCATATGTTATGGGTTACGGTCATCCCTCGCTATATTGGGTTCACTTACTGTGGCTTCACTGTGTCGCAGGTTTTTAAAAATATGTATATTTAATTCTGTAATGTGGAGTTTTCACTATATCATGGGATTTTGTATACTGTATTCATATAGAATTTTATATGTTGTTAAAATTACATAGGATTAAGAGTGTAGAAGGTGCTTAAGAGCATATGAAGTGTTTATAAGAGTGTGGGAAAGGTTAATAAGAGAGTGGGAAAGGTTTATAGGAGTGTGGGAAGGGATTACAAAGCCTTAATATACATATAAATAATAAAATAAATATAATGCTGCTGCTTCATGGATTCTCACCTATCGCCGGGGTCTCTGGAACTTAACTCCCACAATAGGTGAGGAATCACTGTATTTTGAATGTTATTTCTGAAATGTGTTATTACACAAGCAATTTTCCATTTTAAAAACTGCATAAATGTACACCATTTTTACAAGCTGCATACCACTTAAAACAATGGGATGCAATGAAACCTTTTTTTCTATTTGCTTTCTTGTGTTCTCTAGCAAATAATGATTTGGTAAGTGTCATCTTCATAAAGATTCTTCTTTAGTAGGGATTTTTTAAATTGGCGGACTACTCAAATGGTCAATATTAGGTCAAAGAATTTAAACACTTTTATGCCTCTTGATACCTACGGTCCAATTGCTTCTCTAAATCGCTGTACTGACAGATTCATTCATTTCACATGTACACAGCGGGCTGCTGCCATGAGCTGGTGATGACGTTGGGATGCAGAGGTGAAGGAACAGACAAGACCCCTTGCTTATGAAACATATTTCAGTGATACTCACTGGCAATAAACAAAATGTGTTCTGAGATCAGTGGTAATTGCTGTGGAGAAGAATATGCCTGGGCTAGAAGACTGGGGGTGGCGGGTGGCAGGGCACACATCTCAGTGTGTTGGACAGGGTGTTTCTTAAGACGTGACACTGAACACTTGAGCAGATACCTGAGTGGTGTGGGGAACAGCCATGTGGGTCTCCGGAGAGCAGGGTCCTATGGGAGTCAAAGCAGGGCAGCGGCCCGAGGCTGGGGCGAGAGTGTGGCAATGAGGCCTGGGTGGTGAGAGGGGCCCTGTCCTGGGGGGCTCGTAGGTGGTGGTGAGGGACGGGGAGCTCACTCTGCCCAAGGAGGGAGACCAGTGTTCTGTGTGAGGCAGTTGTGAGGCTGTATCTTCACAATTGAATTATTATTGTCTGTTATGTGGGTAATGGGCATGAGGGTCGCAGGGGCCCAGCTGGAAGGCTACCTGTTCACTGCTGTAGAGAGGACAGCACCCAGATGGGCTGTGGGAAGCGACCAGATCCAGGGGTGATATTCTAAGATGATGTTAGCAGTAATTCAAGGGAGAACCACACCTGTACTTACTGACCTTAATTCTACCATTTATTCCAGGTGGCCTTCTGCCACAAACCCAAAGTAAGATACATAAATTATTTCAAAATCAACAGCAAGGAAAATATAAAATTTATAATGTTAAGCCCTCCCCCTTCACTTGCTCACTGGGTGGGTGTGGGCAGGTGCTGTGGCTGCCGCCTCCTCTGACCACCGTACTGAGGAGCCGTGGGGAGGGGATGAGGAGGACACCCAGGGCAGGAACCTCGGGGAAGGGGACCATTCCAGCCCACTGCACTGTGGGCTGGGCAACGAGCTCTGGGATCCAGCTGGCAACTCAGAAAAACACGCACAGTGGGGAACGGATGTTCCTGAGAAAGACATCAAACTTATCAAGGGAAGAACAGAGATTGAACTCAGTATGCAAAGCAACTGAGGAAATCTTCCAAAGAAGTAGTCTACTTAAAAACTACTTGACGGAGGAGGAAGAATTCAGGTATAAGGCATGGAAGGCCTTCCTTTCCACCTTCAAGGTGATGGACGATTGTGCAGGGAGCAACCTGAGCCAGCCTGACTCTGTGAGTGGGGTCCTGAGGAGCCCCACGCAGCTGGCCGGGCTCCGAGAGCGTGGACACAGGCGCTGGAAAGGCACGACACCTAGTGGCAGAAAACAACACAGCAGATTCCTCATGGATTCTTCAGAGATCCACCCAGGGGCAGTGCTAGCGTTACAACACCCACATTCCCAACATATTTCAAAAAGGAAAAGAGATGCAGGAAAGAAGATAGTGAGAACTGGCCAGTCAGTGAAGACATATGCAGGGAGTGATGGGCAGGTGATTCCAATCATTAGGAAGTGCTGGCGTCAGATATATCACCCTGGCTCATGTGGCTCAGTGCATTGAGCTCCGTCCTGTGAACTGAAAGATGGCCAGTTTGATTCCCAGCCAGGACACATGCCTGGGTTGCAGGCCAGGTCCCCACTTGGGGGTGTGAGAGAGGCTACAAATCAGTGCGTGGTTGCCTCTCACACACCCCAACTTGGGACCTAGCCCGCAGCCAGGCATGTGCCCTGACTGGGAATTGGACCAGCGACCCTTTGGTTTGCAGGGCAGCGCTGAATCTACTGAGCCACACGGGCCAGGGCAATAAATAAAATCTTTAAAGAAGTAAAAAGAGAGTCCTTATATTTAAAAAAAATGATTTGCAACTGGCCATAGAAGCTTGTAAATCAGGGTTAGAGCCCCCGGGAGACATCGAGTTCGTGGATTACACTCAGTCTATGCAGCTACCATGTCAGAGAACACAGCAAAGAGGAGCTCAAACGAGCTGGCAAATCCAAAGGAAAGTTATGGCCTTTCAACAAACAAACACACAAACAAAACCCCCAAATCAAGCTTGTGTCCCTTTTAACTTCCCTTCTCCCATCCGCCTCCCGTCCTCCCCCTGCCTCTGCTCACCCTCTGCTGCCCCCGCAGCCCCTGCCTCCCGTTGCTCCGACCAGTCCGTCCCCTCCTGACCTCCGACTCTGCTCCAGGAGGCTGGCGCCAGGGCTTCTCTCAAGCTACCTTTACCACCAGAGGGGCTCAGCAACCTCCCGCCTGAACAGACAAGGAAAAAGCCCCAACAGGAAGCTAATGAGTTAAATAAAGAAACGCAAAGGAGATGGATCAAAGAGAAGCCATGGCAAAGTGAAAGATGTTTACCTAAAGAATCCTCCAATGGGAGACCCAACCAGTTTGGATAAAACATGAACAGAAGTTAGCTGAAATATTAAAAAAAAAAAAACAACAAGCAAACAGTGACTCTCAGAGGTTCAGAAGTTTGGGGCCCAGCTGGCTGAGGCGAAGGCAGGTCCTGGGCACGGAGTGAACGGACAGGTGTTCAACCCCTGCTCAGGACCAGAGTGGCCGTCAGCAGGTACCTCGAGATCAGGGGAGGGTGCTGGCCACGATTCCCACCACCAGTGTGATGAGTAGGAACCGCTCCCTGCCATCAGGACTTGCAAAGCTGTTTCCCTGTTTGACAGAATGAGGGAACCATTCCGGTGGTTGAATGAGAAATGCTGTGTGTCATAGAGGGTGACAACGGTGATGCGGACAAATAAAGGTGAAGAGGGCGCTCTCCCCACTTGGTACATTGAAGTCAATTTGGACAAACATGCCGAAGGTGCTAAGACTTGAATGCAACTTAGAAAAACGTTTTAAAAATTGCAGTTATTTCTCTCTGAAATGGTGCCTGTTTTCATGGGCCCTCAGTAGACCTGAGGGGTCTCACACCTGAATGTCCTGCTCTAGTTTACAGTAATTGTTTCACTTGCTGATGAAATTTTCTGTGGCAAGCTTCCAACAGCTGAGTTAAATCTGCGTCATTTAAAACCTGATAAATGTTTCTTCTTTGGGCAGCATCTGTAGGTTAAAAAAACAGTTACTTTCTGGTTTCTAACCATTTCAAAGTCTGTACCCATCACAGGGGTGCAGAACACTTTAGCTGTCTTATTTAAATCTAGTATCTGCCATAAACTGAACTACCTTAGAATGTTACATTTTGTAACTTAATGAATTGAACTATATTCCTTTCTTAAATTTTGCAATCACTCACTTCAGAGGAAGTCATAAATAAATAAAAGCTCCCCTTCGGTAGAAAAGGAAAAAAATTTAAGGCCTGGGGTAAAATTAGAACATTACTAGGCAAGCTGGAATAACTTAAACTTTTGTAGAAGTGGAGTATTTGAAAATATATTTATATATGTGTGTGTTAATATTGAATATGTATATATATTTAATATACATTTATATCTATATATTTGAAATATTTATATCTTACATATACAAATATATAAGTTTATATAAGATATTATATAGTATAAAATATTTTAATATGTATATTTATATTTAAAATGCACACATACATGCATATTTATATACATGTATATGTACATGTATGCATGTAATATATAATACATGTGTATGTATATCTGTAAAATGCATGCGTATGTGTGTATATGTGTTTATATATAAACGAATACATACATGTGAGAGAGAGAGAAATTTATTTAAGGAACTGGATCATGTGGTTTGACAGGGTCAAGGCCACACTCTGTAGCGGAGGGCAGGACATGAACTAGAGACCACAGAGAACACTGGTGCTGATGAACTTCAGGTCTGAAGGCAGTCTGCTGTCACAGTTCCCTCTTATGGGGGGGAGAACAGAGGTTTTTTTCGCAACATTTTCTATGTAGAAAATGTTTCTATGTAGAAATGTTTCTATGTAGAATTGATGGCATCAGAGTCACCCATGCTGTGAAGGGGAAGCTGCTTTACTCATGGTCTACCAGTTTAAATGTTAATCTCACCTAAAAAATGCCTTCCCAGAAAGATCTAGAATCATACTTGCTACAATATCTGGGTACCATGGCCTAGGCAAGATGGCAGGGAAAAGTAGCCTACGCTGTGGGCGTAGCTCCGTGGCCTCGGACCTACCTCAAAAGCAGCTTCAGATTCCACACTTCGGGTGGAAGGTAATTAATTCCAAGACATTCAAGGATTATGTCAACATCTGCAAAATCAGCAAGTTAAGTGTAAAACCTCAGGAATCCAAGTAGATTCTACAAAATGCAGCGATTCCCCAGAGATGACCTGAGTGTGCACTGCTGAAGAGAGAGGGTTCCTCCTGGTACCCCAAGGCAGAGGGGCCACTGGGCTGCAGCCCTAAACACAGTTGTCCTGTCCACCTGGAGTTCCTTACAGCCGGCGTCAGTGACCTAGGGTTTTGATTCTCCGGTGTGAGCTCTGTTTGAGAACTTGTATGGGTGTAGAACGTGACATCAAGGTGCTCTTATTTGGAACTGGACACCTATCCTCAGCGGCTCTGACTTCCCTGCCTGGCCCCTGAGGGGTCAGACTGTCCTGCCCCACTTTTCAGTGTCCCTTGTGTAGGAGTGGTCAGCAGACTCAGAGTCTGGGACTGCCCCAACCTCACCGTCCTCACTAATGCAGAGTTCTTTCAGCTTGTAGGGGGCGGGGATCTCCGCAGTCTCCCGATACAATGGATATCGTTATCCCATCCCCTGAAATAAAGGCACATGCACAGATAACATCGACACATGCGGTGCCCGAGCAGGAGGTTCCCAGACGCCAGGTTAGGACCTGACTCCCCATTTACACAGAGGGGGTGGGAGCGGGCTGATGTCCTGAGTGGGGGCCGCACGGGTCCTGCAGGGTTTCTCCACTGGTGTGTGTTTTCCCAGAGTGCTGAGGACTTTATTCAGGGGGAGACAGTCTTTGAAGAAGGAGAGATCATTAGGGTGGGCCTGGGGAAGGATGAGGAAGCAGAGGCAAAGCAGAATGGGCTGGGCAGGAGGCGGAGGAGGCGGAGGGGGCGCAGGAGGAGAGGGGCCTGGCCTGAGGGCAGCAGGTCCAGACTCAGAGCCCAGAGTCACTGCCCAGGGTCCAGAAGCACAGGAGGAGTGGGGCAAGTGCAGGGCCTTCTACTGGCCAGAAAAATCACAGCAGAATCTGGAAAGTTTTGTTTTGTTTTGTTCTTACATTCTATTAAGATGGATATGGTCAGTTTGCAAGCCTGGGAAATAAGGGCCTACGTTCCAGAGAATGAGTATTGAAGCCTCCTCCCAGCGTACCTCCTCACCAGTCTCCTGGAAGCCGGGCATCAAACATCCCTGACGCTCCTCTGCATCAGGAAGTCAGTCTCATTCTTCAGACTTGCCTGAAAGCCTTTGACCTTCCTCAAGGGCAAATCAGTACTCCAGGAACAAGATTTGCCTTGACCTTACTATAACCCCAGGAAGCCAGGGCACCTCAGGTTTCACACCCGGTTTGAGTGTCCACGCGACAGGTCCCTTGTGCCACACTGGGCCTTGCACTTTTTGTTGCTGTAGTGTGGACGTTAAACGTCTGTTACGCAACTGCCTGCTCCAGGGAAAACCTCCCTTTCAAAGCCCTGGAAGAAGGGTTCGATGCTATCGAAAGGTGAAGGATTATCTTAAAAGACAATTTCTGCCATGGGGTAATTTCATAAACCTTTTGGCTTTTTAAAAATCTGTAACTTATCGAGTTTAGGGCTTAGCTTCATAATACTTTTTTTTTTACTTTTTAAAATTTTTATTTTAATTGTTGTTCAAGTACAGTTTTCTGTCTTTTACTCCCATCCCAGCCCACCCCACCAGCCCTCTCGCTTCATAATACTTTCAAATTGCAAGATTCTCTCCTTGACCCCCATATACATCTAAATTTATACGAGAAGATGAAACTCCAACATTTCACAGAAAGTAAAAGTCACCAGGTTATCTCAGTCCCTGGAGATACCACTGAGAAAACTTTGGTGAGAAATCTTCAAGGCCTTCCCCTGTTTAAAACACATCCAACTGGTAAGTGGTATCGTGGCATTATAATTTAGTATGCCGTTAACCTTTTAAACAAGATTGAAATTATATTGGGAAAATGTTTTCACAGTAATACATTAAACCCTACGTCACTTTTTCATTGGCTGCCTAGCACCGTAGGACAGGACTGCCGTGGGGGCGATGGGATGTTCTCCATCCTCACAGTGGAAGTGGAGACAGGGGTGCCTGCTGTTGTCACAGCTCCACCAGCGGTGCATTTCAAACAGCTGCGCTTCGTAACATGTCGCAACACAGTTGGCTTTCCACACATTATCCTCTTTGAAATGTGTGCTTTGGCAATGTAAACAAAACAAGCAGAACACCTCGTTCTTGTTGCAGAGACACACCTGACACATCTGGAGGAAAACGGTCCTGACGCTCTGCCTGCTCCCGCGTGGTCCCTCAGCCACAGTTGCAGCTGTCTGTTTACGTCTGAGCGCAGAGAGCGGTCAACAGCTGTGCTGAAATGTCAACAAGGGAGGAGACTAGATATGGGTAAAATAACCGTTGGAAAGAATGTGGCACCTGGTACAGTGTATTTCCCCTTTAGTTTTTGCTCCTCCCTTCTTCTCTCTTCCTTTCTGCCACACTGCCCCCCTTCCCTCCTTTTCCATTCTCTCCTTCACATTTGGTGCTGCATATTCAAGCCTCGAGGTCCACACCGGTGACTGCATCCCGCTGGGACAGGTCAGACGGACAGGAAGGGCACTGCATAAGGCATTTTGTAAGCACGACAGGCCTGCGGCTACAGTGCCATTTCTGTGAAGTTACTCCAGCCTTTGACGAAGTTACACCGTGTCTAATGCAGGTCCTCCCTGAACGGGGCAGAAGCTCGGGGAGAGTTTCCTGGATCCCTGGTGGTGGCTTTTCATCCAGGGCGGCAAAGCCCAACTGAATCAGGACGATCCCGCCTTCCTTCCTTGCGACCATGGTGTAGGAAGAGTTTGGGGATATTTGAATCCAGGGGCAGCTGTGGGGAGGAGCTGGAAGAAGCATTTCTCAATACACAGACCTCAGGATGAACCTGACGCTGTTTAAAACGAGTCTGAACCCAGGGTCCCCTCCAGACCTAGGGAACCCTTGACCCCTGGACAGGGCACATCTGCATTTTCCCAACTGGCAGGTACAATCCTCAGAAGTTTGAGAACCAGAAACCCACACACATGTAGCTCTGCCCCAACCTGCCCATAAGTACCTTCATTCTGCTTTGAGATCCTCAAATGCCTTTTATGTCCTTCAGGGAGGGTTGGGGGGTGGGATCCTCAGTTCTCCTTGTAAACTCCCATCTGGCAGCAGGAGGAGCCCAGCCTTGGGTTGTGTCAGCCATGCAGGTCATCTCAAGATTTGGGGGGGATGACCCACAGTAACTCTGAGATTTGTGGGTGCTTTGTGATGCACAGTGCAGGGGTCCAAAGAAGGATACAAAATAATTAATGGGGCAGAGCAGAAGGGGCTGAAAGCAAGGATGACCTGAGTGAGGAGGGATTGGTGGGAGAGGGTCAGCCAGGCCTGGCCAGCACCCCAAGTCCAGAGCTAAACCATCAGGGCCTCTTCTACCCCCAGGAAGAGTCGGGTCCGCTTCACTTCTCATTGCAACCATCTCCAAACACCTCGGAACAAAACTAGCACATCATTATTATTACTTTTGCTATTAAAATAGCAAAAGTCTCATGGGGGGAGGGGCTGTGAGATGATAAGACAGTTTGCTGGAGGTGCCACAACCTGAAGTTCTAACAGGAGAGTTGACTTCCTGGAGGAAAGGCTTGGGACCAGCAGTCAGGAGAGCTGGGTTCTAGCTTCTTCCCTACACCCTCACTGCCTGTGACTCTTAACAAGAAAAGACTCTCCCTGGGAATGGGGCAGGAGTGCCCCCTAATGTGCGGAATAAATGACCACGGTCAACTAATTTATGATTGATGGTCAAGTGAACCCCTAACCCACAGTGTCTTGGGATTTGCCCTATTGATACAGGGTGCAGCCAGGGGGGTCCCAAAAAAAAGATTTGGAATGGCGTCCAGAATTCAAAGTGTATAGGAATATTGGAGAGACATATAAGATGTCCTCACCGCCCCCCCCCTCAGGGGGAAGAAACGAATGGAGCCAGGCCATTGAGAGCTGTTTTGCATAGCAACGGTTTTGCAGCTGACCTCTAGAATGGTTATTTAACATATCTATAACCTTGAACTGGTTTCATAGATATGTTAAATAGCTGTGGCCAAGTTTGGAGCCAGGGAGAAGGGAGTAGCTGGGACTCAGGAGAATGTAATGAGGGGCTGGGCTCCTGAGTGAAATGCCTGTGTGTGAGAGCTTGGAAAATACTGGCTCCAGGACATGAGGGGATAACTGCCCAGGTGAAGAGAGAGCCACACGGTTTCAGCAGAGTGAGGACCCCCTCTTGGTGAGGTGAAAGAGGGAGCCACATGGTTTTGGCAGGGTGCGGACCCCCTCTTTCCCAGGTGAAAGGGAAAACCATGCAGCTTTGCCAGAATGGAGATCCCTGCAGCCAGGTGAAGAAGAAAGCCACATGCTTTTGGTGGAGTGCGGACTCCTGCAGCTTTGGTAGAAAAGGTCCACAAGGCTTTGGGGTGCCCCCTTTGGCCGCGGGGCCTGAAAAAGCAACAGAGACTTTGACTGGAACTGGGTACAAAGGACTCTTGCCAGAGGACCATGAGAGGGTACCACAGTACTTTGGATTAACTCGAGATCCTGCACAGTGACACAGCTGACGGTGCCAGCGGCCTGCGCAACACAGACGTGTGCTCTTTTCCTGATTTACGGTACCCGGAGTTGGGACAGTGGGAGAAGGGAGCGCTGTGTGGGTGTAGGTGTACAACCTAAAGGATTTTGATATTTTAGTAGTGTCATAAAGCCTAAATAGCATTAAATAAACATTTTGTTTCCTTTTCACAGATCTCTGGCATTGAGAGATGTCTTTCCAATTGGCGGCGGACAGAAGAGCCCAGTAGATACTAGTATTTTGTTTTTAGGAGGGGCCCCTGTTGTATAGCAGTTTTCGGCATCCCTAGGTGGGCGGAATATTGTATTGCCCCTCCCTCGGACCTCTGGTTCAGTAACACTATAGAATCTGTAACCTACATACCATTGAGGTGTTTCAGCTTTTCAGTATTAGCTTCCTGTTTTCCTGGACGAAGCCATTCATAACAAAATAGCCAGTCTTTCTCCACTGCAGTTCTGGGTGACAGCTGTTTAGTTCTGCTGGTGCCAGGTGGACGAACTCTTCCTGTTTTGTAACATTTCCTACAACTTTAAAAAAGAGCTTTATTGAGGAATTATTTGCGATCATAAACTTCATTTGTTTTAAGTATACAGTTCAATGATTTTTAAAAATCAACCACTCTGTGGTATAATAATAAAAAAATACACGTGATCTTTGTTCCTGTGTTCCTGTCACGACGCTTGGGAATTGGGACTTTCTTGAGTGACAGGAGTGGGTTCTGTTAGTCATAACAAGTCCCTATTGATGGTACCTGAGGGTATGCTAGTGAGGTAATTTATGGCAGGTCCCCAGGGAGCCTCAGGATGAGGGCTGGTGTCCAGAAAAGCCAATGGCATCATTAAAAGGTCGGAACTCGGGGCCTCACCCCCTCATCTCACAGGAGGAAAGGTTGGGTTCAGTCAGTCATGCCTACACAGTGCAACCCCACATTAAAATCCCGGCACATGAGATTCAGAGAATGTCCTGTTGGGCGGAGTCTGAGGGAGATTACCAGGAAGGGGGCACATCCAGAGGAGGCCTGGAAGCTCCGTGTCCTCGGCTCCTACACCTTTCCCTATTCCTGTCTTACTTTGGGCTGTTCCCAAGTTGGATCCTTTGTAATAGAGCCTTCCATGTAAGTATAATGTGAGTGTATCATTTTCACTGAGTTCTGTGAGATGCTCTAGAGAATTACTGAACCTGAGGGGGATCATGGAGACTCCCCAGTTCCTATCAGCTGTAGGCAGAAGTGCAGGTAGCTTGGGGAGGCCTGAGACTTGCGGCTGCCATGCGAAGTAGGGCTCGTGGAACCGAGTCCTTAACGTATGGGTCTGTGCTAACCTCGGAATTGAATTGTTGGAAATCCAGCTGCTGTCAGAGAACTGGTGTGTGGAAGAAAAGCAGGGGAGGCCTGCTTTACAAACTCAGAGAACCGAAGTTACCACAAAGGGTGGTCTAAAATGAAAACTTATTAACAAAGAGCAGTCCACGCCAGGTAGTCATGTCCTAGTCCAGTACGTTTCCCTAACAAAGGTCAGTCTTTACCTTAGCTCAGCCCTGTCGGTTGTTTTTTGGCATCTGTGATAATAGACCTTTGGAATGTCAAGGTAACTTGCCTTTTTCTCCAAATCCACTGGGCACAAGCTGAGATCACAAATCCCCTCATTGTTACTGTTATGTTAATTGTTGATTGTTTAACTATCCCTCACCTACCTTTGAAAAAGAAGTATGCATCCCCTGGCTGGTGTGGCTCAGTGGATTGAGTGCAGGCCTGTGAACCAAAGGGTTGCTGGTTTGATTTCCATGCCTGGGTTGTAGGCCAGGTCCCCAGTAGGGGGTGTGTAAGAGACAACCACACATTGATGTTTCTCTCCCTCTTTTTCTCCCTCCCTTCCCCTCTCTCTAAAAGTAAATAAATAAAATCTTTTTTTTAAAAAAAGAAGTATGTGTCTATCATATTACCTTTTATTCAGTCCCAGAGGTTCCCTGACCCCCACCCCCACCCCGCTTTGCTTTCTCCTCCTTCCCTAATCTACCACCAATGGATTTTATGCAACCCCCTTTATGGCTCCTCCTTTGATTCTGTTGCATAAAATAAGGTGCTAAACTGCCATTCCCCAGGGCATTTCTCAATCTGTTAAAATGTTGCTACCTGGCAATTGTGGTCCGTTTGGCTGAAATAAACTCACCAGAAATTCTTCACAGGTCTGAATGTTTCTTACGTTGACAGGTGTCAGAACATATACACCATCATTGTGATCCAGTGTGAGGGATTTCGGTGGGGTGATAAAAAGTGGCACACCTTCCAAATCTTCTCTTACTTGGTCTCTTTGCAGCATTTGACATTGTTGACCATTTTTCATTCCTAAAACTCTCATCTCTTGGTTTCCGGGAACTAAACTTCTGCTCTTCATCCTCTCTCTGGCTTTATCTTCTTAGGTCCTTCGTAGGCTCGGCCCCATCTTTTTCAATCTAGAGTTGTGACCCAGGTATCTGTTTCTGGGCTTGTTCCTCAGTGCATCGCTAACTCCTAAACTGACATTCCATATGAGGCCTTTTCCCTAGGCCCAATGACCACAATCCACATGCATTTCCCCACTGATACAGCAAACTCAACACACTAAGAGGACACTCACCTCCCCTGAGCTTTGTGCCCATGTTCTGTGTTCCAAGCCTGCTCTCCTCGGATGTTGCTGGCCAGTGTGACCCAAGCCACGTCCAGGCAGACACACGTTGGAGTTGGGCTTCTCTGTGACTTGCCACCCATCGAAGTCATCCTGGTGGGAAGAGTCCGTGCTCTCCCAAACAAGAGGGATTGCTTCTTGTAAAAAAGTTAAAAAGAAAATTCGGATGCAAATGCAGAAGATGTAGTCATGACGGAAGTGCACAAGAAACTCCTCTGTGGCGGACAAAAAGTTATGGTGGACACTCAGTTACGACACAAAGTCTGAAGGAGTTACTGCTGAACACCCAGACGGTTTTCCTAGAAGATGTAAGACCCGCGTGGGGGTGGGAGGCTTCCTCTGTGCCTACACTTTACCACAGCGATAGCGCCTGAGCGATTACCACGTGATCGCAGCGCTAAGCACTTTACAGATGTAGGTCATTCGTGCTCACCACAGCCCTGAGGTCTAGGGGGTGTTTGCTCTATTTGGAGGGTGGAGGGTGAGGTAAGGACAGTTTGGCTTAGAGAGGCTGTCGTTTGCCCAAGGACACTTAACTGGTAAATTCTATAGCTTCAGTTCAAGTACAGGAAGCTCTGCCTCCAGAACATGAACTCTGGACCGTGACAGAGGACAAGACCTTTCTTGCCACAAGGCGGCCTGAAAAGTTATCTAGAAATGCCATTTCTCTCTGAGTTTTTTAAGTTGGGCCAAAAACTCTTTGTAAGCACCCTAAAATTTTTATTCTTTTTTATTGTAGAACCATGACTCATGTAGTTAGAGGTGTTTGGTGTTAAGTCTTTCTTGTACACTATTAAATACAAAAAAGAAAGGCACAGAACACCATTAACAGTTTTTGTGCAAAAATCTGTGTGTGTCTAAAAATAGACACCTACTTTAGGATATATTTTTTTTTATTGTGGAATACTGGAGAAAGGAAATGAGTAAAGTTGGGGAGAATCCTATCACTCTTCATTTTGTTGTTCTGTACAGATTAAATTTATATCATATTTTCGGACTATAAGATGCACCCCCCCAAATCTGAGAGGAATAATGGTTATTAATGCTGCTGTTTGAGTTCTTTTTACCTTTACATGGGTGAAATATTATGTTATTTATGTTATTAAATATTTTACCACATTTTTTGCTTTAAAATTTTTTGACTATTTTTCTCCTCTAAAACCTGGGTGCATCTTATGGTCTGAAAAATACGGTATGTGAATTACATGGGTGGGGAGATCATGGTCCGTGTTTTTGTTTGTTTTTACACCTCCTTGGATTGAAAGATTGAATTGATATTCATTATTTTAAAAACTATCTTCTAGAAGCTACTCTTCAAGGTCTTTCTACAAATAGACTTCCAATAAACAGAAAAGGTAAAGAGGGCAAAAACAATTTCATGATTAAATGAACAATTTTGCATGTCACCCTGCACCTGAAAATGATTCAGTGTTCCCAGAGTACTCTGAACGAAGATCTTTGTGTCGGAGCCAAACCCGCTTGTAATTAGGAGGCCACGTCAACATGCTTTGAAAACTCAGAGACTGATTTTAGTGCCTCAACACCGAAAACCAGTGTGATTTAGCACATTCTTGTGGAAATGGTACCTTTCCATCCTCTGTACATGTAAAAAGAGATTTCTTGGCCCTATTTTCTTAAAAGAGGCCTTGCAGCTTTATAAAATTGTTTCACATGCATACTTGATTCCCACTAAATTTCAAAACTTTGAAGATAGACTACTTCAGATAAGAAAATAGTGTTTGTTGATTAAAAAAACACACAGGCACTCTACCACCCTGACTACTCAGCAATGAGATGTTTCTCTAAAGCACGATGCTGGACTGGTCCTTCGGGCGCTACCAGCCCAGGTCTCCTGTGTACTGTTCTTGGCTGGCTATTTTTGGTTTACCCAGATAGTTTGAATTTAAGTTGCAAACACACAGGAAAGCTGCATGGCCTTCTGGAGCTTGTGGGTAGAAAGGTAGTCTGCTGGAGCTTGTGGGCGCCAGGCTTATGTCTAGGTTGCTCTCTTGTGAGGTGGTGCACAAGGCAAAGCCCTCAGGAGAGCCTTTATTTGGCTTAATGCTCTCCCATCATCATCCTGAAATTCCTCCTAATTTTGAACAAGGAACCCCACATTTTCACTTTGCACTGGGACCCATAAATTACGGACCTGGTCCTAGAAGGGGCCTGGCTCTTTAGGGACCCCAGCTCCACAGTGTGATGTCTCTTATTTTATGGGGCCTTTGCTCTTGTACCCTGTAACTGGCAAGTTGCTGAAGACTCAAAGCTTACATTTACTTGTTTGATAAGAGCAGCTTCTGCATGCTTATCACTCTATGTTTCCATTGTATCTTTTGTCCTGATTATCTTTTCCTTTCTTTCAGGAAATCAGTGCTGTTAGAACATACGTTGTTGCTGTTTTCCAGTGGGAGATTCCGACCAGCTAGGTACTCAGTCTCCAACCTGCTGGAGCAGAAGCCTGGGCAGTCCCCCCGTGCTGACCCCATCTTCTCTCGGGCAATCCCTCCAGGTGCGCTGCTCCTCCCATGAGGTCGCCCAGCTTCTTCCTGATCACCGTCCGTCCGGCTTCCCCCGCCCCCAACTCCACATCTGGACAATCCTAACTTAGCCTGCGGGCCAGGAACAACTCTTCCTCTCCTGCATCTGGTTAAGACACAGACCCTATGCCCCAGCTCGTTCAGATATTGGGTCCTTTGATTCTAAAAAGCCTTTCTCCTCTCAAATCCTCTGCTTTTGCAGACCCAAAGCTCTGTCTTTTACAACCTCTGTCATGAGATTTTCGAACATATTTAGACACCAAAAAGAACAACAGTGACGCTTCGTTCTCTCTGCATTCCTCCTGTAACGGCCCGAGGCTTCCTCGGGGAAAGGCTGCCTCTGAATCGCTGAGAGTGCTGAGCACAAGACACAGGCGTGGACGCAGCGAACCTCGCCTTGCGCCTCCCCGTTTGTCTGGCTGCGTGTCACTGGGGAGCTGGGGTCTTTGAGACCAGTGCCACAGCTGACTTTCTAGTTGCAGAAGCAAATCAATTCAAATTTTGGAGGTAGGCCACGTTGAGTTGGATTTCTTACCTTACATTTCAAGGACCCTCGAGTCATCTAAGTTACTAGATGCCAGAAATGGCCTCCATTGAGCTTCAAGACCCATTTATTTGGTGGAAAATAGTAACAGGCAGTCTGTTGAAATGTTTAAGGTATGATTGTAGACTTGAACTTTTGTTTCAAAACAAGAAACTTCCAAAAATTAAGCACTAGAAGTACAAAAGCCGGTTAGACTACAGGGGACAACAGAGGAGGAATGAACAGGACCCACCAGTTGGGGGCAGCCTTGCTCTTTGTCAGTATGTCAGGCCGGCGCTGGGGTGTGCAGGGCGGCAGCTGACCTCTACGTGAACCCAAGTGAATTCGTCAAAATGGGGCAGGCTGTACTTCTCATTTCCGCTATCGACTTGGATAAGCTGTCCTCTTGCATTTATTAGAAGAATCAACTTAAGAATTAAATGGGAAAGCATCAGCAAAGCATTGCTTTTCTTTGTGTTAAAATCCACGCAAAGGCTCTGGGAACTCTAAGTTGCTCCACTAAAATATCAATTGTCTCAGAAAATTTTTAGAAGAGAGGATTATTTAAATCTTTCTTCTTTTTCTTGACGTTCTGGGTAGCCACCATTGAGTCCTTTTGCGCCTTTTAAAGATCTGCTGCCCCTTCATTTCTATTGTCTGCTCTAGACTGAGATTTGGTCTTAAATTCTGAAGGGTTCGTGGCACCCCGTGTATTGGGGGGTTGCTCTCACCTGTCTGGAGAGTCTCCCTGGAAACAAGCTCCATGCCTCAGCCTTCCTTGGTCCCTCTGAGGCATGTTTCTTTTTTTTTCTTGACGTTCAATACAGATTTAGCCTCATGAACAAGCACTGTCAGAACTGCTATAATAGAGAAACACCCGCCATGTAATCTGCCACCAAGATGAACACCTCAGACAGGGCCCACGGCCGCCTCAGGCCAGACACCTTGACGAGGGACCGGCTAGTCCTGGGGAACTGACTGCCAGGGAGACTGACCAGGGCGTATGAGGAAGAAATCAGTGCTCTTGTGTCACTGTCACTATCTGTGTGGTGTCCTCCAAGGTCACACACAGAGGGGGTGGGAGCACTTACACAATTAGAACATTATTTTTGAGGTTTGTAAGAACTTGGTGTACGTTCATTGTGATTATTGATCACAAAATCCACATCAACACGTCACCTCACCCACCTAAGTCCTTCATTTCTCCACCCTTAAGGAGTGAATCCTCATCTCGGCCTCCAGTGACCAGATTGCCAGTACCTAGCTGACATTTTCTGGTGAAATAGGCTGTTGCAAATGGGTTGCTGTGGCTTTAATAGCAGTTTTTGCTTCAGAGCTGGTAACTATTTCCTTGATTTCAATTTTCTGGTTTACAAGGTAGAGAGAAAACCACAAGGTGGTGGTCATGGCTTATTGTGGTCAATTTGATATTGGCCCTGCTCCACAAGGTAGCAAATGACATTGCTTAAAGTCCAAATAAGTGAATCTTGTTGAAAGTTTAGGATGATAAGTAAAGGCCTATGTAAGAGGGATTTATTCTGAAAGAACTCCCCAAAAGTTCTCTTTGTCTTAAGATTAGTGAAACTGTAAAAGCAACCACTATATTCAATGAAGATTTCACCTAAAAGAACCAGTCCAAGGACGCTCACATGTCACTTGCATGGGATGTTAAGATTACAGTGGTCATTATGTACTCTTTTTAAAGAACGAGTCATAAAGCAGCATCCCTTACAGGAGCTGTGCAGGGCTCTGGAGAACACTCTGACTGACGGCCGGAAACAGTCCATGGTGCCTTGCTCACTTGTGTCACTGGCGTCTGAGTGGATGTGCCCTCTGACAGTGGGCCCAGTCCAGAGATGGCAAGACCCCAGAGAGGTGGCCATGGCCTTGGAAAGGCCAGATGGTTTGGGCCAAGCCCTGGGGTTTGCACCCTGACTAGGGTGGCATAGGATGTGTGCTCGGTCATGGAGAGACCTCAGGATGTACACAGGCTCCTGCGGCTGGCCAAGCACATCCCCCTCGCAGAGATCAGTCTCCCTAGGGTATATCTGGACTTCCAGTGAAATACAGAAGCATCTGAAGCTCAACCTAGACAGAGCCTGAGCTCACACCCAAACTACCATCTTTGTACACACACACACTAACACATAGACATAGACAGACACACACAGAAGCACACACAAACACATGTTCACTGTAGAAATGTAAAAAGACAACTATAACTTAAGTATCAGCTGGTGTCTCTCTCCTTGAGAACATGGGGACATTTTCTGGAACCTCAAATTCTAGAACTTGTCCAAGTCCCAATTCCTGGACAAGTTATCTTTACTTTCTTCTTCTTCTTCATATTTCTCTGACTACTCTATGTTCTTGGATGCTGACCTTTATAGGGTCCTTGCCTTCTGGCTCCTTGGTTGGGTTTGGCCAATAGAAACAACTGCAGCCAGCCTCATCCCGATGACTCTTTGAGACTGTGCTCCACCACGGGGTGTGCAAGCACCCCACTGGTGCTGGCTGCACTTGGTACACCCTGGGGCATCTGCTGATCCACCTCAGACCCAGCTCTGGCAATGAGTTTGAACCCATATCAATCTCACGAACCCCACTGGTGACTCACTAAGAACCTATCTATTGCGACTGTGGCATTGCCAGAGACTCTTTCAGTGATTGAGCCTTACAGGCAGGTGGCAGGCAGAGACAGGCAGAGGCAGATCTCATGGTGTCTTGGGACTTTTGCTGCCCTGGCCCTGGGCCCAGTGCTGGTAATAGTCAGCATGGTGTGCAGCTTGTTCCTTCTCAAGCACACCCAGGCCTAGGAGAGGCAGCCACTGACTGTGGATCACTTTGTAACTTTGAACAAGTTGGTTAGTCACGTGCAGCGTCTGACATTGGCTTGCACCAGAGTCCCTCCAGAAGCCCAGAACAAACCTACCCAGTGGCCTGTTTCAGACCACGTCAGAGCAGGTTCCAATTAGCTTCACAAGCAGCATATTGAAGGAGGTATTACAGCATGTACCAGACCTTCCTGGGGCAAATGCTGCTCTGAGTGGTCAGCATCTGCAGAGTAGCTCATACGCTGTGTTTGGGGTTGGTCCTCAGAGTCAGCCAGTCTGAAAGTTGACCCTATACACAAATGGGCCAGTAGCAATCCAGACTCAGTTATAAGTAGAGGTCCACATAACCCACACAAGGGACATTCTTGGAGCACCCAGTTCAGATGATCAAAGAGACTGCGCTACTTGGTTCCACAGGACGCATACTATGTAAGACCACCCTACCAAGACTGGGAGTTATAGCAAATCTGCCTAATACATAGGAACAAACACAAGGAAACAGCCAAAATTTGGAAGCAAAAAATATATCCCAAATGAATGAACAGACCAAAACCCCAGAAAAAGAACTAAATGAAGTAGAGATGAACAATCTATCAGATACAGAGTTCAAAAGAATGATTATAAGGATGTGCAAGGAACTTAGTGAGAATTAGAGTAACATGAAAAAGGAAATGGGAACCATAAAAAAGAACCAGCAAGAAGTGAAGAATTCAATATCTGAAGTGAAGAATATACCAGAAGGAATAAACAGTAGGTTGGATGAAGCGGAAGATCAAAGCAACTTGGAGGACAAGGTAGAAAAACATACCTAATCAGAGCAGGAAAAAAAAGAGTTAAAAAATGAAGTAGTTTAAGAGACTTTTTGGACAATGCTAAGTGTACCAACATCTACATCATAGGGGTACCAGAAAGAGAAGAAAGCAAGCAAGGAATCAAACCTATTTGAAAAAATAATGACTGAAAACCTGCCAACCTGGTGAAAGAAAATGACACACAAATCCAGGAAGCACAAAGAGCCCCAGACAAGAGGAATCCAGACAGGCGCCCACATCAAGACGCACCAAAATTAAAATCGCAAAGGTTAAAGACAAAGAGGGAAGCCTAAAAGCAACAAGAGGAAAACAAAGGGGCTCCCATAAGACTCCAGTCACCTCCCAGCTGATTTCTCAACAGAAACATTTCAGGCCAGATGGGATTGGCATGAAATAGTCAAAATGATAAAGAGTAAGGACCTACAACCAAGACTAGCAAGGCTATCATTTAAAATTGAAGGACAAATAAAGAGCTTTTCAGACGATAAAAAGCTAAAGGAGTTAGTTAGCACCAAAGCAGTATTATAAGAAAAAGTTAACGTGGCTTCTTTAAGAAAAAGAAAAAAACCCATAATAACAGAGTTAAAAGAATAAAATGATGGTAAACATGTACTTGCCAATAATCACTTTAAATCTGAATGGCTTAAATGACCTAATCAAAAGACATAGGTTAGCTGAATGAATAAGAAAACAAGAATCATATACATGCTGTCTATAAGGAACGCACCTCAAAATGGAAGGCACACATAGACTAAAAGTAAAAGGATAGAAAAAGTTATTTCATGCAAACGGAAAGGGAAAAAAAGCTGGAGTAGCAGCACTTCTATCTGACAAAATAGACCAAAATAAAGACTACAGTTAGAAACAAAGGAGGACACTACATAATGATAAAGGAAGCAGGCCAGCAAGCAGAAGTAACCCTTGTAAACTTGCATGCACCCAACACAGGAACAGCTAAATATGTAAAGCACATCTCGATGGACATAAAGGGAGAGACCGACGGTAATAGAGTCATAGCTGGGGATTTTATGCCCCATTGACATTGACAGATAGATTTTCCCAGCAGAAAATCAACAAGTCTATTCCACAAATGGTGTTGGGAAAATTGGGTAGATACACGCAAAAAATGAAACTAGGGCACCTTCTTACACCACACATAAGAATAAACTCAAAGTGGGTTAAAGACGTACATGTTATACATGAAACCATAAAATCATAGGCAAAAACATAGGCAGTAACTTCTTAGACATTGCTCATAGCAATGTTTTTTCTGATATGTCTCGTTGGGGGAGGGAAACAAAAGAAAAATGAACAAGTGACACTACAGCAAACTAAAAAGGTTTTGCACAACAGTGGAAACCATCAATGAAAGAAAAAGGTGATCCACTGAGTGGTAGAACATATTTGCCAATAATACATCTTATAAGGGGTTAATACCCCAAATTTACAAAGAACTTATAAATGTCAACACCACAATGAATAATCCAATTGAAAAAAATTGGCAAAGGACCTGAATGGACACTTCTCCAAGGAGGACATACAGAGGGCCAATAGACATATGAAAAGATGATCAACATCACTAATCATCAGAGAAGAGCATATTAAAATCAGAATGACATAACACCTCGCACTTGCCAGAATGGCCATCATCAGTAAATCAAGAAACAACAAGTGCTGGCGAGGATGTGGAGAAAAGGGGACCCTAGTGCACTGGTGGTGAGACTGCAGACTGGTGCAGCCACTGTGGAAAGCAGTATGGAGTTACCTCAAAAAATTAAAAATAAAACTGCCTTATGACTTGGCTATCTCACTTCTGGGAATATAGGCAAAGAAACCCCAAACACTAATTCTAAAGAGTATATGCACCCCCATGTTCACTGCAGCATTATTTGCAATGGCCGAGATTTGGAAACAGCCCAAGCATCAATAGATGAGTGGATAAAAAATGTTATGATACATTTACACCATGGAATACTACTCAGTTGTAAAAAAGGACATCTTACCTTTTGTTATGGCATGGATGGACCTGAAGGATGTTATGCTAAGTGAAATAAGTCAGCCAGAGAAAGACAAGTAGCATGCATTTCTTTTACATGTGGAATCTAATGAACAAAATAAACTCAAAGCTGTCAGAGGGAAGGGGGCATGGGGAGACTAACGAGGGTGAAGGGGGATAAATGGTGATGGAAGGAGACTTTACTCGGGGTGGTAAACATGCAGTACAATACACAATGTATTGTAGAATTGTATACCTGAAGCCTATATGATTATATTAACCAATGTCACTGCAATAAATTCAATTAAAAAAGAAACACCTGCAGGAGATCAGAGAGCAGAAATAGGAAGAGGAGGAGATATTTATTTCCTCTGCCTCTTTCTTGTGTTGCCATGGCGCTGCATCCCATGGTCTGGGGAGCCAGTCTGTCTTCCAAGGTGGCAAGCCCTCTGTGCATTCAGGTAACACAGTTTTCTCCCCCTGCCCCTTAAAGGAGTGTAAAGGCTCCTCTCTATTGCCGGTCCCTCAGGGCTTCACTTTCTCTTGTCTTTTCCATTAACTTTGTCCCCTTTGCCCAGTTAAACTCCTCTCAGTTAAACCCTCGAAGGACAGCTTCTTTCCCTGTTGGTATCCTGACTGCTATATGGGCCTTCCCAGGGATTTCTCTGGACTCCAGAAAGTCTTTTGGTCACATGTTTGTTGCTGTCCAGACATTCCTGCTTCTTCCTTTTATAGGTCTAAGCAAGAAATGACCACTTCACAGGTTTCTAAACAAAGCAAAATTAACAAAAATAAGTCATTGATGGCTAGAGTTTACTGGAATGTGAGCATAATAAGAAGTGATCATATCCCATGCCATATAGTCGACAACTTAAAAATCTTTATTAGACACTCATATCCAAGTGGTGTGGACCACGGGTGCTAGCATCAACCCTATGAGCCAAACTGCAGCCCTACCATGTCCTGGTTACTGCGTGATCTTGGGAGAGTTGCCTAATTTTTTTAGCCTTCCTTCCTTCCTTCCTTCCTTCCTTCCTTCCTTCCTTCCTTCCTTCCTTCTTTCCTTCCTTCCTTTCTTCCTTCTCTCTCTTCCTTCCCCCTTTTTCTTTTGTCATCAGGGTAGTTATAGCTCCAGCCACCTAGGGTTGCGTGGATTAAAGAAGTTAGTATACACAAAGTTCTCAAATGTCTGGCCATGATAAGGATACTGTTTATTAGCTATCCTTAATGATATAGTATTATTATTAGACATTCTCCAAAATCCTTCTCAGCTGGGTTCCTTAGCTCTTCTCAGGTCCTTTGCCAGTTGGCACCCTATTTTGTTCCAACTCTCCGATTTCTTTCTCCTTCTTCTCCCTTGTCTTCTCCATGGCCGCTCATAGCATGGATGGGTGGGTGGAGAAGGACAAATATTTTTGGTCAGGGCCTTGTCTACAGAAGAATTTGAATCACTCAGAGTTAGTGGTCAGGCCCACACTGGCCGCCCATTCTCACGCAATTCCATGTCAGAAACACTGAGCTGCACCATGGAGGTGATCCAGTTGCCAAGCTGCCTTTCTTGAACTAGGGCCAGGCCCCAAGGCCCCCTTGGTATGAAGTCCCCCAAGCTCCTCAGGGCACCTACTCACCAATGTAGAGGATTGAAGAGTGTCCCCAAAAGGAGGAACATGGGCCAGGAGCCATAGGGACCCTGGGGCTCCCTACAAGCCCTGGTTTGGGCTCATGGCACTGCACCTGGAAGAACCTGCCAACCCCATCAGTCCCGGGCACTAAAGGATGACTTAGAATATTTTGAGAATGTCACCAGAGTGTGGGACTCTCTGAGGTGCTGGACTGGTCTTCTCCTCACCTATGTCCTTCTGGATTGCCTGGGAATATTCTTTCTCTAGAAAGCAGAGTAATTGGATGTTGCGCAGTCTCACCCCCAGGCTTCCATGGCCCTGCCATGGAATATAGAGAAGAGGCCTTCCAACTAGCAGGACCTACTCTCTTTATAAGGCACTTACAATGATCAACTTCCACCAATGACAAATGAGGAAAAGTAAGAGGAAAGGTACCAGTAATTCCATGACCAAGAGATATTGCCTGGCCACCTTTAGGCATGCGAGCACTGCCAGCTTAGACAGATGGAGGGACATCTAAATGCACAGATATTGAAACATGCTTGTAATGCATCGTCAGGACTCCAGTTAAACCTGAAGCGAGATCAACAGCAAATCACTTTTGGTATACATATGTCTCATTAAGTTGTATCTCCCATTGACAATTGTGTTTAAACTAATATTTCCAGGTGGTACTTACACAGCCATGAGCAGGCCAGTTGAGCCTTTCGTTAATATCACACCCCAAACTTCTTCCAACTCCATATACTTCTCGTTATACTCCATAACGCAATTTCATTTTCGAACCCTCCAACCTCCCGCCCCTCCAAACAGTCTGTCAGACAGACCATTTGTTTTCCCCTTCGATTCTATTTTTAGGATAGCTTCCCTTTGGACAGGGCCACCACAGCAGCTGCAAGAGCTGATATCTGTTCTTCTGTGACAAAAACTCCTTCACCAGCGAGGGAGCACCAGGGGCTTCCTGAGCCACTCCGGATTCCGCGCTCGCAGCTGAGCTTGGCTGCCTGACAGGGGGAGGGTCCCCTCTCCTGGATCAGCTGGTGCCGACTGGGGGCTAGTCACACGCAAAAAAAAATGTTGGCGTAACAAAGGAGGAGGACTAATTTATAGCAGTTACTATTAAAAATTGCTTCTTTAGAATATGTCATCAGATAGCATTAAAGGCTTAATAAAAGCAAAGTTCTAGATTCATATCTTGTGCTAGGTTGCAATCAAGGAGGATTCAACTGTACCATATTTTGCTGTTTATAATGCATCTCCACGTTTTTGGCCCAAACTCTCAGGAATAAAAAAATCTCTTGTTTGAATCTTTAAATTCAATTATTTATTTATTTATATTGAGAAACAAACCCAATTGTTGTATTCCAGGGTATTATTTTACATACAGATATCTTTACTGCTCTCTAAAGTTATACTTTTAATGAATAAGCATAAATAAAAGAATTAAAAACATTTATATAGATATGGAATTAGTACTACCAGGTGCAATGTATATCCTTAATTTTTCCTCAAAAAATTTGGGCAAAAAAATTGCACATTATACATGGTAAAATACGGTATATTTTATTTTTAAGGAGCTAATGCATTGAGACACAGGGGCAAGTGATGAGTTTTGTATATGAACCCTAATAATTTTGCATGCTCACTATGTGCTCTCTGTCTGCTAAGCAACTTAGTTTATTTTAGCCCAGCTTCCCAACCACTGTGTGAAGTGGGTTGCTGGGAAAACAAACAAGGACAGAGAGAATGAAGAGGTTACCAGTAATCAAGTGACTTTTGCAAATGTGCAGTTTTATTTCTTCATTCCCAAGTCATAGACTATGTACACCAATTTCAAATATGAGCTAAATGGAAACTGAGCGAAAGGGGGACATGTGCTCTCCTTGCTGGGTGTTTGGTGACCGACTCTGCTCCTCTCTGCCACCTGTGGCAGTTCCAGTGGACCCCCGTGTCTCTGCAGTCTGCCCACAGCATCTGAGACCGTTCCAGCACTTGCCTCCAGTGGCCAGGACCAGCAGCACTAGTGTGAGTTTCTGAGATGAAGACAAAAGAAAAGGGCCAGTCTGGAGTAAGAAAGGTAGGTGGCCACTGAAACTTGCTTCACAAGAGGTAAAATGTTTGGCCCCAACTCAAGTCCATGGTAAGCTATTTTTACCCTGGCTGCCTTAAAGGAACCTTATTTAGTCCCAGGGGGTGACTCGGGCATGGAGAAATTGGCTCACATGATGTGACTCACATTGTATTAAAATACTTTGACCTAAAGCCTTTTGTGAGTTCAGAGAGTTGTCAAATGATGAACCCACCCATATGCTTCCTTGCTGTGAATGGTAATGTTTAGATCACAGAAGCCTGAGCAATAAAATAGGGGTAGGGACTCTGCCTTCAGTCCTCAGTACCCCTCAAAGCCCATGGCCATGCCTGGACATGCAGCTCAAATTTAATACATCAATATATCTTGGCTGCATTTATCAAGGCGTAAACACTAATTCACCGCAGTGTGTCCTATGTTAGGAGGGGGCTCAAAGACACCAGCGTAGAGGATGTATTCTATTTTCCCGGTTGGCAGAGTGAGATTTTCCATTTATACTCTCCCTTCATACTCCCCCCACCAGCGCCTGCCATCTGTTCTGGACTATCATCGTTCATGCAGGGTTGCCCCTAGTGAGCCGTGTGAGACCGTGTTTTGTCATGAACTATAAGTAGCAATGATCCAGAAGACAGACTAGAGATGAATTTATTCATCCCCTTCTTTCTCCCTGAGCAGTACTGTAAGGGAGCACAGCACTTAGAGAGCTGAAGAGCACCCAAAAGAAGTGCTTGCTACAAACTGTTGTATAAATAGTTCCTTAACATGAGCTCACATCATTCTTTCAACCAGCTTATGGTCTTCACTCACAAGAAAAACCACCCATGTCATTCATGAAGTGTTATTGAGTAGCTTCTGTGGGCAAGTAACAGTGGGGGCACAGGATGAATAAAACACAGACACTTCCCCATGGAATTTAGAAAACAATGTGGAGAATAAAATATGAAATTATAATACAAGCAGGAAGTGATTAAGTGCAGAAAGAAAGATACACGTAAGAGATATGGGAGTTCTTCCAAGAAAGTAATTTCCTGTGTTTGAGAGTCAGGAAGGAGAAAGCCTTGAAGGCATTTGAGCCAGTCCTTGTGAAAAGGGTAGCATTTAGTCAGGTACATTCAGGACCTGGCAGGGAACAGCAGAAGCAGAGGCATGAAGGTAGGGAATTGCACGGACATGTTCAGGAAATAACAAGTGAGTAATTTGGTTTCATCAGCACGAGGATACAGAGGAATAAGAGATAAAGCTTACATGCCCATTAGATGAGGAAATATGTTTAATTACAGGCTATAAATATAAATTTCCTCCATGTGCAAGTGTTCGTGCATACCAGTGACATTTTTACAGCTGTGTTTGAAGAAATCTTAACCAATGTGTGGCCTCCCGCAAGTCAGATGTGTTAACTGACCACTGGGTGCTCCCATATGGAAAACAGGGGGCAAGGGTGCTTATTGATGACTTTTGGGGAACAGAACGGGATGGAGAAGGGTAGAGCAACATCTATTGGAGCACATAGAAGATGTCTAGCACAGCAGATATTGCTGCCCAATTTTACAGATGAGCAAACAGAGGCATGGAGAGACTATGTTGTGTAAGTTCATGTAAGCTGTCAAATACCAGAGCCAGGATTTGAATCCAGGTCCATGTGACTCCATAGCTGGTGCTCTCAAATACTATTAGCCTAACATCATTGCAGAAATGTTCGTATTCCATTTGACAATGTAGACGTTCAGTTTCATTATCAAGGCACCCAATTCAGCGGCTAACATTTGGATCATGGTGGCAGATTCCAGAGAGTTGGAAGATGTTATTGCAAAATCACAGCCTGAATGCCAAGTTTGCCAAGGAGAAGAGAACCTGGACAGGTGCCGAGAATCTATAAAAATAGTGAAGGGTCTAAGTAATGGAGGATAAAGAAAGAAATAACATTATGAATAATAATAGTTAGCATTCTGATAAGTGCTAGTCAGTGGTGAAATGCTTTATGTAAATTATCTCTTTTCACAGCAGCTGAATGGGGCAGATGTTATTAATATCACCCATGACACAAATAGGTTAATTAAATTGCCTAGGATCACATAGCTAAGAGAATGGTAGAATCAGCCTACAAATCTAGGCATTTTGACCTCGGGGTCTGTGCACAGAACATCCACAAACTATCCATTTGAAAGATATCAAGTAACAACAGGGAAAAGACAGACCCACCAGTACAGGAGTCTTCCCTTATCTGCGATTTCACTTTTCATAATTTTAGTTACCCAAGGTCAACCGTGGTCCAAAATATTAAATGGAAAATTTCAGAAATTAAAAATCCGTCCATTTTAAATTTAACGCCACTCTGAGAAGCATGTTGAAAGACTGTGCCATGCTTCTCGAGAGGTGGGTCTTTGTCCGGAGTCTCCACACTGTGTATGGTCACCCACCCCTCAGTCACCCAGTAACCCTCTTGGTTTTCAGGTCAGCCACCCTAGTATCACCATGCTTGCGTTCAGGTCAATCTGTTTTATTTAATAATGGCCCCAAAGGGCAAGAGCAGCAATGCTGGTAGTTTGGATATGCCAAAGACAAGCCATAGAGGGCTCGTTACACATCGTCAGGAGGTCAGCAGCAGCCTGAGACTGCGTCACAATGGCCACGTCATTCACCTCACTTCGCTCCATCACGTAGTCTTTGGGTCACTTCGTAGCACCACAAGAGGGGTGAGCACAGTAATATAAGATATTCTGAGCGAGTGTGATCACATTTGCTTAAATTTTATTACACTGCAGATACAATTATTTTATTTTATCATTAGTTATTGTTGTGAACCTCTTCCTGTGCCTAATTTATAAGTTAAAATTTACCATAGGTAGGTACATACAGAAAAACTTGCTGTATACAGGGTGCAATCCACGACTTCAGGCATCCACTGAGGGTCCTGCACTTTATTCCCTGTGGATTAAGGGGGGACTACTGTTCAAAAGGAGACTCTTTAGGATTTTGGAGGGCTGTGTTTACTGGAAAATCAGGGAGCCTGGGGCTATGTACAGATGACTTCTTCCTAGATGACCACTCATCATTGCTGTCTAGTCAAAGTTTGCTTCTGTCAAACGTGCCTTTACAAACTGGGATCCCCTTTAGCCCCCGAACCAGGTCAACGTAGTTAGTCCTGGCCACCTCTCCTACCCCCATGCCTTCCTGGCTTCCTCTCATGCCCCCCACACGGGTAATTCTCTTTCTGTTACTTTTTGGCAGCAAGAAAAGGATCAGGTTGCTTGGAGCAGGAATTTCAAGTGTACGCTTATACACTCTTCTTAAATAACAACATTTTTCTTCCAGTGGATTCAAGACATTTTCATTTGGAAAAATTCATCTCTTATGGTGTCTCTCTGTTGTGGCTAAAGACAGTTGGCATTGTTTGGGGTCTGTACTGCATTAGCTCATTTAATTTCCATAAATAACTTGACGGGAGAATACTATTATTATCTCCAATTTGCAGTTAAGGAAACGGATTCAGAGAAGTTAATTTATCTCTCGTCTCCCAGTTAGGTATGCCTTGGAAGCGGGCAGAATCCATGCTGTTCAATCCCAGGGTTGACTCAGGGCTCATCTATGGTTTGCTTGCCCCCTGTTGAGGCCCCTGATGCTGAATGTTAACATAAATGTATCTGCTCTTAGCCCTAATTTTTCAGAACATTGCAAAAAGCATGGGGCCCCTTTAATCATGTTTAAAAAGTCGTAATTGTAGACCTGAAGGCTTAGAATCCATCTTCCAAAAGCACCATATCGTATGAGGCAGGAATCCTGGCCCCTGTTACTTGCAGGCATAAGCAGTATAGTGGCCAAGCCACTGTGTTCCAAAGTCACATTACTTAGACCGGTTGCCATGGAAAGGCAGTGATTTGTGGCTCCTAAATAGTACCTTAAATAACAAGATCCACTGAGACATGTAGCTCAGATTCATTTTTTAAAAAATCCTCTGCATTCTTAACAAATGGCCTTATTTCTGGCACCACCTTCCCCAAGGACACCAGATCGTTCGGCATTGCCTTTCACTGGCATCAGGTTATGATTCTTTGATGAAGTGAAGGGAGTGTGCCATCCCCACTCCCGTCCCCCACTCCCCCAAAATTGTGAGACTGCAATACTTTGTTATGAATTTGGGCAGAAAAAACCCCCACATCTATTCAAATAAATAAATTGATTTGCATACTCAAAAAGAAAAATTAAGAGGAACTCCTTTAGAATAGAAGCAACGACCTTCCATTTATGAAGTTCTCTTTCACGCAAAGTGTAAATAACACTGTCTTTGTGCCCTGACTGATCATTCCCTTCGTATAAGTTCCTAGAAGTAGAGCTGCTGTGTCAAAGAGAAAGGCCTTTAATACACTTTCCCTCATTGTCCTCTAGAATGGTGCTTTCCCACATTCCAGAAGGATCCCAGCATCCCCCACTCTCACCCAGATATCTTTTTAATTTTACCACTGAAAAATATATTCAAATTCTTCTTTGTCTGTTTGTCTTTACTCCCCGGGTTTGTGTTGCACAATGTCTAGTCCGACTCTCTGATCCCATTTCGACTCGGCATGCTCTCCACTCCTTGCATTTTCCCAGAGTCTCCCACCACACAACACTTGCACACGGCATTCCCTCTTCTTGAAATCTTTCTCCCCAGGTTTTTGCCTGGTGGACTTATACTGGTCATTCAGCTCTCTCTTTAAACACCTTTTTCTCAGGAATACCATCTGTTTTCCCTAATTAGATCGGACCCCCATGAAGTTTCCTTCAAAGCACTCCTTTCTGTCGAACTTTAATCTATCATGCAATTCACTTGTTAAAGTTGCATCACCATGAATAAACTGTAGCTCCGTGAACTCATGAGTTTTTTGTTATTCACTGAATTCTCAGCCTAAAGGTGGGTAGCACTTGCTAGACATCCAACACATAATGTTCGAATAAATAAATCAGTAAATACTGAGAATAAACAGAACTTGCTTTTAAGTTGCTGTTGACACAGAAAGAGAAAGAAATGCAAAAAAATTGATAATCCATGTAATAAATATGCTAGAATAGAAATCAACATATTTCAGTCCAGAAAAGAGGAGGGGCAAGGGACTAATGTTATCTGGAGCAATCATGGGTAGAAGGCATCATGGGTAAGGCCACCTGAGCTGGGATGTGAAGGGTGTGCTGCTGATAAAAAGTCAGGGGCAGGAGGGGTGAGCACTTCAGACAGGAGGAAGTAGACCTGGGACACAGTGACAGAGCACAGGACAGAATGCACAGGCACTGAGCAATTTTCTATGAGTGCAGCACAGGGGGACCCTGAAAACTGAGGGGTGGGAGAGGCCACTAAAACTTTATCGTGAAGTTTGCACAAGGCAGAGAAGACAGCAGTTGAATCTGCATTTTTAAAGATTGCTTTTGCCCAGTGGACAAAGCATGGAGGTGGAAGGGCTTCAAAACAGGAAGCAGCAGAGAGATGGTGAAGAGGCTGTTGAAATTGCCCAGGGGGTTAACTTTGGACTGGAACCAGGGAAGAAGCTGTGGGGTTGGAGAAGAAAAGGCCAGGCCAGGATAAAGAACATAATTTGTAGGTTCCCTTTTTCAAGGCGAAGTGACACGAAAGATACATATTAAGCTTTTTCCTTTCTTCCTCCACACCTCTCAGCTTGTGGTAGTATTTTTTTATTTGTTATTTAAAGCTTTCTCAGCTAAGAAAAATTAAATTCTACATGTTAGAATAAAATTTACCCCTCATCTTAAGATTGCGCAGTGCCAGATTTAAATGCAAATGTAAGCATTTAATTCATATGCAGAATCACCGAATTTACAGTTTGAATTTCATGGTTTATTCAGAGAGTGCTTCAGCCTGGCCAGAAGACAAATACAAGTCAGGCTCAGTAAGGCTGGGAGAAGGAGAAGAGGTTCCTGGAGGCACAAGCTGTTCTTGGGAGCCCAGATACTTTGCAGAGTGCAGAAGCCCCCAGGCGCCCAGGGGTTTATCCTAGAGGTGGGGTGAATGTTTGCTTGGATCCGATGGCTTGCTGGGTTCCAGTCTGGGTGGGATCCGGAACAATCTAAGCAGGTGCTTAGCTCTGGCTTGCAGTCCCAACCTCTGTCAGACAGGTAACTCCCAGGGAGCTTACAGGTCAGCAACAGGAGGTGCCCATACTGGATGGCACGGGCAGGAAGCTGCTCACATCAACAGGCCACCTACAGCTATTCAACCCCCAGCCACACCAAAGCCTCCAACCTGAGACAGGCAAACAGCCAACATGCCCACTCCTCACTGCACCTCCCAATTCCAGGTACCACAGGGTGCATGTGACTACCCCCCCTAGAACCACATTCTTATTTCTACTGTCACCCCCACATATGCTCCCTTGACCCCACCCTTGCTTCCATTCTCACACCAGGTCCCAGTGGAGGCTGGGAGCTCTCCTCACTCCACCTGGGCTTTGAGAGCCTACCCTGAGCCACTCACTGCATGGAGACCCTCCTAATGCAGCTCAGGTGCTAGTGCCTGGAGGCCCCCTGCTCTTCTTTATGATGCTCTCCTCCCTCCACTTGAGCTGAGTCCCTAGGGTTATGAACTCCATGACAGGCTACCCCTCCACATGGACAACCTCCTCCTTGGACTTGAGAACCTGCTCTCTTACCTGCATTGTCAAATGGGCAAAGGAGGAACAAAGACCGCCAAGTTAGCCCATGTGTCATTTAAGAGAGTACAGCAGGAGACCAAAGGTTGGCACGAGCAGCTCCTCCTGCTGTAAAGCAGTCATTAGTCTAACTCTTTCCCTTCCCAGTTTATTAAAGACATTCTTCTCCTAGGGACTGAATTGAAATTTCACTAACAGCAGTGGCCATTGTCAACGAGTGCAATGAGTCAGAGTAGGTTCTATTGTACTGCAAACATTTTCCCACTCAGAATAAGCCAAGTCTGAGGATCTTGTATTGCTATTCAGAATGTTCCTCTGGGGTCAAGCTGACCTGCAAAGAAGGCAAGTACTACCTCAGTGGGCCCCTAGAAAAGGTGTTTTGTTGGATGGTTTTGATTTATTTTTTTTATCCAGAACACTGTCTATAGTCTGTTATTTAGGGAGAATAAGCTATATTTCATTAAAGTTGACTGATCAGTGAATCCCTGAGTAGACTTCTCACCTTCCAAAGATTCTTTCACTTAGAGCAGGGGTTCTCACTTTAATTACTTGCTACCAGTCTGACTCCTCTCACTACATTCTTTCTTTTTTTTTTTTTAAGATAGGGAACATTTAAAAAACTTTTTATTTTGAAATAATTTGAATATTAACAAAAAGTTGCAAATATGGTACAAAGAACTCCCATATATCCTTTGCCCAAATTTCCCAGATGTTAACATTTAGAAACACTTGATTTATCAGAAGAGTTTCTTTTTTTTATTATTTTTATTTTTTTAATTGATTATGCTGTTACAGTTGTTCTATTCCCCCCTTCATTCCCCTCCACCCTACCCCCCCCCGTCCCCACCATTACCCCCCTTTAGTTTATGACCATGTGTCTCAAGTTCTTTAGATTCTATATTTCCCATGCTATTCTTGCCCCCCCATCTATTTTCTATCTACTGTCTATGCTACTTATTTTCTGTACCTTCTCCCCCCTTCTCCTCCTCCCACTCCCCTGTTGCTAACCCTCCTTGAGCTCTTCATTTCTATGTTTCCACTCCTGATCTAGCTGTCCTTTTAGTTTGCTTTCGTTTTAGGTGTGGTTGTTAATAACTGTGAGTTTGCTGTCCTTTCACTGGTCATGTTTCTTTATCTTCTTTTTCTTAGATAAGTCCCTTTAACATTTCATATAATAAGGGCTTGGTGATGATGAACTCCTTGAATTTGATCTTATCTGAGAAGCACCTTATCTGTCCTTCCATTCTAAATGAAAGTTTTGCTGGATAGAGCAATCTTGGTTGTAGGTCTTTGGATTTCATGACTTGGAATACCTCTTTCCAGCCCCTTCTTGCCTGTAAGGTCTCTTTTGAGAAATCTGCTGACAGTCTGATGGGGACTCCTTTGTAGGTGACTGTCCCCTTAGCTCTCACTGCTTCTAGGATTCTCTCCTTCATTTTAATTTTGGCTAATGTAATTATGATGTGCCTTGGTGTGTTCCTTCTCGGGTCCAACTTCTTTGGTACTCTCTGAGCTTCCTGGATTTCCTGGATGTCTATTTCCTTTGCCAGATTGGGGAAATTTTCCTTTCTTCTTTGTGCAAATAAGTTTTCCACTGGTGGCTGTGCCTTTCCCCTTTCTGGTACCCCTATAATTCGGATATTGGAGCATTTAAAGATGTCCTGGAGGTTCCTAAGACTCTCCTCATTTCTTTGAATTCTTGCTTCCTGACTCTTTTCTGTTTGGCCATTATTTGCTTTCTTCTGGTCCACTCCATTGATTTGAGTCCCAGTTTCCTTTTCATCGCTATTGGTTTCCTGTGCAATTCCATTCATTTCAATTAGTTTCGCCTTCATATGTTTCTCTAATTTGTGGCTATAATCAACCAGTTCTGTGAGGATCCTGATGACCAGTGTTTTAAACTGTGCGTCTGAGAGTTTTGCTATTTCTTCATCGCTTAGGTCTATGGGCTCAGGGACTTTGAGAACTTGCGACATTTTTGGTCTGTTCTGGCTCTTTAAGTGTGAGAAGCGGTGCCTTAGACTCCCAGGTCGCTGGGTTGTGACGCTGTATGTAGGGGCGTGGTCAGAGCGGCGCCCTCTATTGCCGCTTGCAGAGGGGACGCCGGCCCCGGTCCAACCACCCACTCCCTCGCCTGTCCGCTCGCGCACAAATAGGCGACCACAGTCAACATGCAGCACCGCTTCCCCGCTGTCGCTGTCTCCTCCTCGCCTGGTCACTCGCTCGGTCGCTCACTAGGTCCAACCCTGCGCCTGGATTCCTCGTCTGGATTCCGCGCCTGAGTCCGTCTGACCGAGTTTTCCTGTGCTACCCCGCTCCACCAGCCACTGGTTTCGCCCCTTACCGGTCAGGCTGAAGAATTTGTTGTTAACGGACTTCCGAAAAGTTCAATTTTCCGTGTTCTGGCTGTGATTTCTGTTGCTAATATTTAGTTGTCCCTAAACTTGGTTGTGTGAGAAGGCACGGCACATCCACCTATACCTCCATCTTGGCGGAAGTCCAGAAGAGTTTTAACACTAGAGTGTACAGCTCTCTCAGTTGTTGACACGCGTCAGCCGCGCCTCAATCTCACGTGTGAATTCCCGGGTGTTAGGCTCCAGTCCCTGGAGTCTCCGGAGTTGCCTGCACTTTTCCTAGAAAGCTACGGATCAGACTATAGAGGGTGAGGGCCAGAGTACAGCCAATCCTCTCCAGCGCCGGAGCTCTTCCTGGAAGCCCGACCCCTCCCGGGACCCAGGTAAACCTGCTCACTACATCCTTTCTTGATACCCTGCCTATACCCCTTCCCTTACTACTTTTATTGCCTTGGCTCTCCAGCCCAGTCCTGGATTTCCTTCCTAACCCAATGACAAATTATGGGATCCCACCCCAGGGACTAGGAATGGCTTCTTTCCAGAGTACTTGGTAGCCTTCGTGGCTCATAAGTAATGTGTCAGAGCCTGGAGTTCACATAGAGAAAGAGTGGTGTGTGTGTGTAGAGTGTGGAGTGCACAGTACCAGCCCACAAGCCGACTCCCTCTTCTCTGCATCATTTCCTGACTCATTTTCTGCCTGAACAGTCACTTATTTGTCAAACCCTGGACATGGGTTTGGGAGAGAGAAAAGATGACTTAGATGTAGAAGCAGCTCAGCAGCCTTTTCTATCATTTCTCCCATTAGAGTAGATCTTCTGCTTAGCATTGGACCTCAGTTGAAGTTCATGATGTATTTGGTATAACCCAAGGACCAACCAGATTCTGAGAATTTATGTCAGGGAACTCAAACTGACGGCTCCTCAACTGAATCCAAACCCAAAACCAGTTTGTTTTCATCCAGGGCAGTGTTTGGAAAGTGAATAAGGATGCCTGCAGGCGGGGCTGCCCTCCAGTTTGTTGACACTGTCTCAGAGCAGCCGCCGCACTCACCTTGCCTGGTCTGGGGCCCCTGGTGTAGAGCCCAGCAGATTGTGCTCATTGCATCCACCGCTGAAATGAATGACTATCCGTCCCCCACACATATTCTCCCTTACTTGTCATTATAGGATCTTGTTACCTACCCCTGTTGTTTAAAAAGGTCTTACAATATTTTCTTCCCAAGCTCTCCTTCTACCTTTGATAATACATTCTTTTTACTATTCACTGAACCACAAAATCCAGTTGGTTTGGAGCCTGGCCCTGTGCCCAGTTTTTGTAGAGAGAGCACCAGACTGAATCCTGGGTCCTGGCCTTATTCTGGACTCTGGCCTGAGAAGCTGTGCGCTGTTGGGCACCTCACCTTGGAACTCCGGCCGCCACGTTCTCATCCCAAAGTGAAGGAGTAGAAGTAAATGACCTCGGATTTCTTTCAACTGTCACATGTTACACTTTTGTGATTTTTTTTTTGGTCACAATCCAAATAGAAAAAAATGGCAGGGCAAAAGTGGCATCCATTTCATTCACTCAACAATAATTAGTGGAGACACATGTAGGTGCTAGGGATACAGTGGCTGATAAGACACTCAGGTCACTGCCTCTGTTAGAGGGAGACAGTAAGCAAGTTAACAAAGAATGTCAGATTAGGATAACTCTTACAATGGGAAACTTGACACAGAGTGAATAGTGACAAACGAGGCCAGGGAGGGCATCTCGAAGGAACTGACATTTGAGCTGTGACCTGAGTGAGGAGCAGCAGTGAGCCGTGCGAGGAATATACGAGGCAGAGGCACCAGCAAGCACAGAGGCCATGAAGCACGTCTGATGAACAAAAAGCAGGCTGATGTGTCTAAAGTGATCTGAGCAAGGTGGTAGAAGGTGCAAGGAGAGGCCAGAGGAAGCCGCAGAGGTCAGGTCATGAAGGGCTGTGTGGACTCTGATGAGGGAAGCCTGGTGAGCAGAGAAGCGGCACGCGGTTAATGTGGCTGCCGAGTGGGGTGTGAGTGGAAGCAGTCAGCGGGGGACCGGTTCAGGGCTGCTGGAGCAGTCCGGGGCAGTGGGAATGGAGAAAGCCAGCAACGTGGTTATATTTTGGGAGCTGACCCGGCAGGACTTGCTGATTGATTGAAAGGAGGGTAGATGGTGTAGGAAGCCGAAATTCCTACAACAGGAATTTCTGATCCCAGGAATTACCCGATACCATATCACTTTTGGGTTTTGGGATTGAGGAACTGAACAGACACTGTGTCACAAGTGCTTTTGTTAACAGACCCTCAAATCATAAGCATTGTTTCCAACGCTTCCAGTCTTCTTCCATATCCCTGTTCACCTTACACCAGTTAGGGCAGCTTTGTTCTCTCATTCAGCATAGGCCTACTACATGTTACTTTTAAAGTAACGTGACCGTTTGGTTAATTTCAGTACGGTTGTTTTAAACAGCTTAAATTGGAGCTTACTTAATCGGTAATCTAAGCTACTGATGAAATAAATTTTTTTTAGCATTGGCAGGCTATTAGCAACAAATGAAGATAACTTAGCTTCATGACAACCGTGAGCAAATAGTTTGGGTTCTCAATTTGTAATATCCTAGAAATTCATAGGAGGTCGCCAAGGTAAGGCTTGGGAATGTTGTGCCGTTGTCTCTCTGTACAGACGCACTGCTCAACTTCTCTCAATTGCGAATCTCATTTGAGGAAAGGCAGCCTTTCAAAGGACCCTTCCGGTGTCTGCCCTAGTGTCTGTAAGTTGGAGATTTATTCAGTCCGGTCAGCTCCTTAGCAGTCATTGCCCTCATTGCTGCTTTTGTGGGTACAGATCTGAGTATGCTCCACACAGTGTTTTTAAGTGTCCAAACCTGCTACCGAGATCCCCACTTAATAAATATCTAGTCATATGGAGTTTTGCTAATGAATTGAGTCCCTTTATAACTAAGGCAAAAGAAGAGTGAAGCCTGTCTACCTGGCTTGAAGGAAAACCAAAATGAAAACTTGACCAACACCTGACCATTACTGGCTCTAAAACTCACACATTTGGTTATTTTATTCTACCCATGTATACTGACTTACTCAAGTGTATAAACATTTCTGCTCCCTGGGGGTTATCACTTTAAGATTCTTCAGATAAACAAGTACAAAGTCATTCATTGAACGTGCTTGGCTCACTACCAAATGGCAAAAGCTTCCTCTAGACTTTGAACATTTTCAACTGCCATTTACAGATATTGCTCCTCATTTCCGTCTGAGCAAGGGTGGAAGCCCAAGCCCATGTCCCAGGTTCACTCCCAGCACCAGTCACTTGCGTGACCTCAGGTACACTGGAAAGTCATCTACTTTTTACGACTCCAGTGACTCACCAAAGCTTCCTCACACCCTAGATCTTGCCCCGCAATACTCCCAGCATGATAGCTGTTATACCAGGGTGATGAGCTATCAGATAATGCTTTTTCCTGTTATAGAGGATTATGCTGAGGCCTAAAAAAGAGGGGAAAAGGCACTGCCAGAGTCAGCAGCTGGAGCCAGCCACTCCCCACAGGGTTGACAGAGGAGCACCAATCCAAGAACCAGCCAATTCTGCTGCCCTACTGCCCACCCCACTCCCAGGCATTATAAGACAATAACCAGGTGGGAGAGGGGAAGGTGGTCTCTTGTCCTCAGACTCTGGACAGGAAGGGAGTCTTGCCTCTCTTTTTGTCTGTTTAAATAGATCTGTCCCAGACTGACCCAGGGAAAGGAGAATTGAGAGAGATGGCAAGCTGAGAGGGGTCAGCAGAGGAGCACCTTAGACACCCACCACTTGGTATAAATGTCCACTAAAGGGGCAACATGGAAGGTCACTGGTGGGATTGACTGCCTTTCTGGTGGACCTCCCAGGAGAGCGCTACCTGCTGGACGAGGGGTTGCTGCTCCCTCTGCCTGGACGACCCCTTTCCACTAGGCTTCTTCTTGTCGTTCATTACTAATCAGTTCAAATGTCATCTCCTCAGAGACACCCTGCCCTCCGGATCTCACGATCCAGAACACGAATATTCATTCAGCTGGGACGGGGGAGCAGGGAATGGAGGGTCAGAAAGTGCACCAAGGGATTCCTTTTATCACCACCGAGGTCGTCCTCAATAGCCTCAGTTTTGAGGCCTAGAAAACACAATTAGAATATGAGGCTTCCTCTAGGAAGTCTGGGAAGTAGGAGGGTAGAGAGTGGCTAGCCTAAAGGAAGTACTTAATAATATTTCAATTACACGGCTCAAATACTAAATATTTAAATACTAAAGAAAGTGGAGAGGATTATTAGACAATTCGCAGGTAAGAGTATCTCCAATCCCACTACCAGTGGTTTTCGATATGGGAACAGGCAGGTACTACTAGACGGTAAAATTTTTTTCTTATTACCAAGAAACTAAAATCTATTTTACCACGACAAAATGCTTCTTGAAACTTGATATTTTGCTTAAATAAATGAAGCATCGAGTATTTTTCATCTGACTCTTTACAAACACCCCAGGGTTAAAATTTGCACTTTAAAGGTAGGCTTTTCAGATCCAACTTCCAGGTGACAACAGCCTTGTGCTACTGTGATTTTAATGTTTGACATTAATTTAAAAGTCAGACAAGTCCTACCAAAAAAGATCTATTCCATAAACTTTTTCACCTCCCAACCATATACATACAACTCTATATACATGCTGGTATTCTTTAAAAGATCTTGTTTATTTATTTTTAGAGAGAAAGGAAGGGAGAGAGAGACACATTGGTGTGTGAGAATAACATCAGTTGCCTCTCACATGCCCCCTACTGGGGACCTAACCCACAACCAGACACATGCCCTGACCAGGAATCGAACTGGTGAACTTTCAGTTTATGGGATGACACCCAGCCCACTGAGCCACACCAGTCATGGCTACATGTTGGTATTTTTTAGTATCTTATCACTGCCATCACCTTCTTACTGCATTCCTCAAATGCTAGTCACATACATGGCCTGATTCCTATGGACTATTTAAAATGGTTTGGATATCACTTAAATGGTTTTGAGTTAAAGGTAGGAAAGCAAGCCATGTTCAATATATAAAAATTGTGTATGTGTGTGTAAAAGTTTTTTTATATTGATTCTCTATGTATGTGCAAATATACATTTGAAAATAATGCATATCAAGATATTCAAATGTGAACCTTTCAAATGGACTTTTCATAGAATCCAATATGTTGTTTACCTTACATATATTCTTTTGTGTAGACTAAAAGGTAACCATCAATGCTTGTAAAAAGACAGGAGTTAGTTAGTTGCATGAGATACTTAGAAGAAATATTAGAGTTAAGACTATTGAGTGTGCCTACTTAAGTTTTTCAATGACTGGTTTCTTGGTTTGGCCATTCTTAATGCACGTTAACTCAGAATTTAGCTTTTATTGTGAGTGTGACAGTCAATTTGTTGGGCAGGCTATTATTTTGATGCTGGAATTTAGATTTTATGTATAATTCAAGGAGGGCAAAAGATTTGGACACTGCACACATAACTAATTTATTTAACATATATTTAGAATCTACTACATTCTTCACTGCAGGTGACTGGGGAAAGTGCTAAGCATCACCCTTCTTGTTGGTTGCATGACAGCCACACAAGTATTTGCAAACCACGCATCTGTCTGACATTCCACAGGTCTGATTCCATGAAGCGTTCTCTCTCAGTCATAGGCCTGGTTTAATCCTCTCCTGCCCTGTAGTTCCTTAGCCTTTTTGCTCTGTTTTCTCTTTTTAACACAGTTTTGAGCACCATCTGGTGTATGATTGGTATATGTTTGTTTACTGCTTATCGTCTTTCTCTCCCGCATGGTCTGCAGGAGAGCAGACACTTTTGCCTGTCCTGTGCATTGCTTCCCCTGCTCCTAGGATAGTGGCTGGCACGCAGCAGCGCAGACAGCCAGTAAAGAGTTGCTCAGTTCAAGAGAGAAAGAATGAACGTGGGCTTTATTACCAGAGATAGGTTCAAAGCCAACTGACTCCTCTTACCGAGTGTGACCTGAAAAAATTCTTATTTGTGAGTGGGAAAGTTTATTTGCTTGATCACAAAAAAGATACATGTCCATTATGAGATATTCAGGTAATATAAAAAGTACAAAAATGGTAAAAAATATAATAATCCCAAACCCCAAAAGTTGTTAACCTTTTTAGTATACACCCTCTGACCTCTGACCTTAGTTCCCATGCCTGAGAAATTGTGAGTGCAGCAGCCATAACTACCGTGGAGATTGGAGATCATGTGCAGAAATGCTTGCCCCTGGATGCTATTATTCATCTGGATGGAAGACAACCAGGTTGACCTAGCCTTGAAAAACAATTTTTTTCCTGCATGCTTAGTGGAACTGAATGAAACAATGAATCAGCAAGGGTCTATGGCAGTGCTGAGACATTTTAGGCCCTCAGTAATCTTAGCCTTTTTTCTCAGAGCTTCCTGCATGAGTTTCTAGACCAGGGGCCAGCACCTGATTTCAGTGAAGGATGGGAGGATAAAGAGTTTTTCTGTGCAGACTCTGTCACAACTACTCACTCATGCCACTAAAGCGCACTGGCTGCGTAAATTTGGACCAGGGTTGTACACGGACACTGCATTCCAAATAATTTTGCAACCCCATAGTAGAGTTCCTATAATTCAGCCACTAAGAAGGTCTTAAATCTTTCTGTCTCTCCTATAAGTCCTATGTACAAATGTAATTTAAGCAGTTCCCTTCTACCTTATTCTGCTTTTAATTTAGAGGAAAATCTACAATGGCTCTGGGATAGCATCTGCTTTCCTCAAATCTACCCAGCTTTACACACTTATGACTGAATTGCTGATATGTACTATCACTACTACTCACAGAATAACTCTGTTTTGTTGCATCATGGGGAAAAAAACTTATTGTAGGTGTATTTTAGCTATGAATTCAAACTGACCAGAAAAATAATCAGAGAAAGGAAAGGCTGTCTACATGCCTTATGAAATTTATATACAGGTTTTTACAAAAACAATAGAGATGACAAAGGTGTGTCACTTGACTTTCACCCTTCCAGACCCTGCACACAGCCAAGCCCGGTTACACCGAGCCTTCGCAGTGCTGGGCTGCAGGGCAGCCCCAGCTGACCCGAGGTCAGCAGCAGCCACTGACACATCCCTTCTTTTTCCTTGGTGACACAGTTCGCCATGGCTACTGGCTAGTCCTGGAGATATCGCTGCAGAAAGAAAAAACAATGTATTAAGTTTAATATAATGATAAATAAGAAGCAATGCAATCAGTCTCATGAAAACTCTACCACCTACTTGGTCAATTAAGCTCTAAAAGAATCCTTTAAGGTACTTTGCCCCCATTTCATGTTTAAAGATACCGAGGTTCAGGGAGTTTAGACATCTGCCCACATTCATTTAAATGGCAGTTAATCAAGCTGGACTTAAAACCCTGGACTTCCTAGCTCTGAATGATCGTTCTGCTTACACCTCACCAAGATGACTCCTCCAAAGACCAGGAAAATGATTATATTGTAAAGTACCTTGGAAAACCCAACTCTCTTTACCTCTTAGATTTTTCATTAAAACTGTTTTTACTCTATCATCAGCCTCAAGAAAACAAACCGTGTCTTTAATTCAATTGTGCCTAATAAGTTCTGTCTAAATAAACCTTCCAACTCCATTGTGATTACACAGGCTTTCCCAGACTTGCCTAAAAATCTACCCTCCTTTTAAATTTCTTTTCCCTCTGATAAGTTGGCCAAATTCCTGAGGATATGGACATAAATATACATTTAGAGTAATATTCAATTTACATATTAGAAATTGCCAATGTCAGCGAGTAAATATTGCCAGACTGTTACATAAAGTATTCAAAGTCTACATTACATTTACATCTATTCACTTTTATTATACTTTTAGCAGCTCTGAACAGCTGCAGTTTATGGTTAGGAGAGATGGGACAGAGAGTTAAGATCCATTTAAATCTCAGTCTTGGATTGTATGTGTGTTCCCTGGTGTGGCATCATTTCTTCCTCCAGAATGTGATGCGCTTTACCAGTGGCTCTCTTACCTTTCTGGCCATGGAAGAAGCGCAAAAACACCTACATATGTTCAGGGGGGTTACATTGCTAGTGACCACAGGGAACCCAAGAGGGATCTCAAAAATAAGAAAAGAGAGGACTTCCGCCAAGATGGAGAAGTAGGTGGAGGGTCCACCTCACCTCTGTGCACAACCAAATCTAAGAACAACTATTTTTAACAGCAGTCACAACCAAGCTACACGGAAAATCAACAATACGGAGTCCAAAGGACAACTAGATACTCGGCTGGAACGGTACAAGGAGCGAGACCAGAAGCGGAGCAGGTTAGCAAGAAAAAATTCCCGGGGCGGTGCGCGGCGCGCGCAGGCGGCAACCGAGGGCTGATCGCCAGCGAGCTGGCTGCGGAGCGCATAGGGAAGAGGCGCGGTGGGTCGGTCGGTCGCGCGCAGTTACGTGCGGAGAAACCAGTGAGAAGGGAAACCCGAGCGCGGTGCAGCAGGCTCGCAAAATTAGGATCGGATAAGCAAGCCCGAGGCGTTTGTGTGAGTGACTGGATGCTCTGGGCTAGCGGAGAGGAACGCCATCGCTCCCTCTCTGACCCCGCCCCCCACACACAGCGTCACAAACCAGCGACCTGGGTCGCCCCGTCCTGGTAAACAACTAAGGCTTCGCTCCGCTCACTTAACAGCGCGAACAGACCAAAAATGGCTCTAGAACAACTCAGAGCCCCAGAACCGATAGACCTAAGTGATGAAGAAATAGCCAGTCTTTCAGATGCACAGTTCAAAACACTGGTTATAAAGATCCTTACAGAACTGGTGGATTTTAGTCACAAATTAGAGAAACATATGGAAGCTAAATTAATTGAAATGAATGCTGATACAAAAGATACCAATAGTAATGGAAAGAAAATTGGGACTCAAATCAAGGGAGAGGACCAGACAGAAGAAAAAAATGATAAAACAGAAAGGAATGAAGAAATAAGAATTCAGAAAAATGAGGAGAAGATTAGGAACCTCCAGGACATCTTTAAACGTTCCAACATCCGAATTATAGGGGTACCAGAAGGGGGAAAGGCACAACCACCAGTTGAAAAATTATTTGAACAAATAATAAAGGAGAATTTCCCCAAGCTGGCAAAGGAAATAGACTTCCGGGAAATCCAGGAGGCTCAGAGAGTCCCAAAGAAGTTGGACCCAAGAAGGAACACACCAAGGCACATTATAATTACATTAGCCAAGATTAAAATGAAGGAGAGAATCCTAGAAGCAGCAAGAGCTAAGGGGACAGTCACCTACAAAGGAGTTCCCATCAGACTGTCAGCTGATTTCTCAAAAGAGACCTTACAGGCAAGAAGGGGCTGGACAGAGGTATTCCAAGTCATGAAAACCAAAAATCTACAACCAAGATTGCTCTACCCAGCAAAACTTTCATTTAGAATGGAAGGACAGATAAAGTGCTTCTCAGATAAGACCAAATTCAAGGAGTTCATCATCACCAAGCCCTTACTATATGAAATGTTAAAGGGACTTACCTAAGAAAAAGAAGATAAAAAAGATGAACAGTGAAAGGACAGCAAACTCACAGTTATTAAGAACCACACCTAAAACAAAAGCAAACTAAGAGGATAGCTAGATCAGGAGCAGAACCATAGAAATGAAGATCACATGGAGGATTAGCAATAGGGGAGTGGGAGGAGGGGAAGGGGGGAGAAGGTACAGAAAATAAGTAGTACAGACAGTAGATAGAAAATAGATAGGGGGGAGGGGTAAGAATAGTAGGGGAAATACAGAATCTAAAGAATTTGAGACACATGTTCATGAACTAAAGGGGGAAATGGTGGGGGAGGGGTATGCAGGGTGGAGGGGAGGGGAGGGGGGAATAGAGCAAATGTAATGGCATAATCAATAAAAAATAATTTAAAAAAAAAAAAAAATAAATAAATCTCAGTCTTGGCTGTACATTGGAATCACCTGGGAGCTTTTAAAATACTGTCTGGGTCACACACCTGGGGATTCGGACATGCTTGGTATGGGTCGGAGTCACGGCACCATCAGGCTTCCCAGGTGATTCTAAAGAGCAGCCAGGCAAAATAAAAAAGAAACAAAAACTCCATAGAGTGTACACCACCAAGAGTGAACCCTGGTGCAAACTATGGATTCTGGTGATTACATGTCAATGTCGGTTCCTCAGTCGCAACAGTGTACCAGTCTGTTGGGGAATATTGACAATGGGGGAGGATAGGGATGTGGGGGGAGGGGAGATGCGGGCAATCTCTATACCTCACTCTTAATTTTGCTTTGAATGTAAAGCTGCTCTAGGAAATGAAAGTCTTTAGTGATAAAAATAAAGCATATAAAATAAATAAATAAATATTAGGGAAAAACATGTCTTCTTTAATTTGGTAATAAGAAAAGTAAATAAATGGAATGTCATTAGGAAAATGCTCAGTCAAGATAATGTTAATTTAAACAGTTCTTATAATTTTAAAAAAGACATGGATTCACACTTTATAAAGGGGGCACCTACTATGTGCCAGATCTTTACACCTTCTGTCTTATGTAACCAAAATCATACTTAAAAGAAACTATAGAGCTTTAACTGTATATACTGGAAAATAAGAAAAACTGAAAATAAGTTAATCCAGCCCCAAAATTCAAGAAACTAACAAAAAAACAAACAAACAATAAAATCAAAGAAAGAAGATAATGAAGGAAGGAAAAAACAATAAAGGCAGAAACAAACCAAATGGGAAATTGAAAGAAAAAGTTAAGATCACTTAACAATCAAATGTTGAAAAAAGAAACAAAATAGACAAACCTAACCTGGCAAAGAATCTAAACAACAACAAAAAAGGAGACATAATGTAGAAACAGCATTGGGAATAGAAAAGAGGCTAGCTTCGGGAGTAAAACAATTACAAGAGCATGCTGCGGTTGTTGACTTAAAAAACGATATAATTTTGAAGATAGGTTTCTAGCAAAACATAATAAAGATTGGTTCAAAACATTCTCAGAACACCTGGCTAGAGAACGCTAGTCTTCAGCAGAGAAAACAAGGTAGTTCACCATTTACCTCCAGCAAAATGAAACGTGTTCTCTCCCTCTTTCCCTTTTAGGAAGGAGACTCCTCAAAGTCCCACATCAAACACCCACTGCTGTTTCATTGGTCAGAACTTAGTCACGTGGCCAAGGAATCTTGGAAAAAGTAATCTTTCAGCTGGAAAGGAGAAAGAAAGGGTGGAAAGGAAGAATGATGAGATATTAGGAGATGCCTAGAAATATCTATTACAACTGGCAATAATCACCTAGATAAAGTAATGGAAAACAAATCATTAAGTTTTTTTAAAAGCCACATCAATAACACCCCCAGGAGATCAGTGTCTAAAAAATACAAAAATAATAATTGAAAGATAGAATGGAGACCTAAATGAAGGCATTGAATGACTCACAGGTGTGTGCATGAAGCCCTGCTGGGCCTTTTAAATACTTGGACATAGGAGTGGGCTCCATACACACTTTCACCCCAGCCCTGCATATGTTAGGGGCACATGTGGCCGGGGCCATAGGGTGGGGATTCCTATTTTATATAAGTAGACCAAGGAAGTCCTCTTTGGTAAGGTGACTGAGCAGACAGCTGAAGGAATGAAAGAGTGGTCCTTACAGGTAACAAAATAAACAAGTAAGTTACTCGGCTTTAAAGTAATGCAAAGTAAAATGCAAATCAGCCTGTCTAAACTCAAACCATATGCACATTTCTTTAACTGAGAGCCAGCCACATGAGAAATGTGTTTTTTAAAATGTTTTTGAAAATTATGTTGATTGTACTCTAGTCAGCCTTTTAAATGGAACAATAAGCCAGCCACCTCTGCATCACCTGTGCTGGAAGAGTGACTCCAGCCGAGGCCTGAAATGGAACGGCTGAGTGTGCAGTGAGGTCAGCGGCTATGTGTGGTGTGAAGGCCAGCGGGCTTCGTGATGCTGAACTATAATTGGGTGGTATAAATGCCAGCAAGTGAGACTGGCAGCCAAAGAAGGGACCAAACTGAACTCAATAATCTCAGCAACAGAAGTTATGTTAGCATTTCTGTTCATTGGTGAGAAGCACAGGGTTCCTTATCAAACACATAAACCTCAAGCAAAATGGTTTTGGCATATTGCATGCGTTTATTATTTTAAAAAATACACTCAGTTAATCATACTGTGTGATTAACATTATGTAGAAGAAGCTATGTAAATATAAAAAGAATGAAAACATATAAATAAAATGATTACAGTGGTTCTTGGTTGTTGGTGTCAGTTTTTCTGCATTTCTACTGAGTACTTACTAGTTTCATAGCTGAAAAAAGAAACTTTAAAATGCATTTTGTCAGATCAAAACTTGATAGCTTTATAAAAAATCAATTAAATTATTAGACCTTATAAGCTGGATAACTAGGAGATAAATATACTTAAGTCAGTAGCTGTTTTATGTTGTTGGTAATCTATTAGAATGATGATTTGAAAAGATATGTACATATTACTCAGGAATAAACTTAACAAGAGATGTACAAGATTCATGTCTGTGATAAAGATATAAAATATATATCAATAAATGAAGAGATAATACCTTGTTTCTACTCGGAACACTCAATACTATAAAAATGTCAACTCTTCCAACATTAGTGAACCATTAAAATGAAATTTCAGTGAAAATTCCAGTGAGAATTTGCTCTAGAACATGACATGAGAATTCCAAATCCATCTGGAAAAAAAGTAGAGAAGAAATTTGTTTCAAAAAAGAAGAAAAACTAAACAATGAGGAAATACTTGTCTTTCTAGAATTTCAGTAAAACTGCAGCTATCGTAACAGCTTTAGACAGTTACAGAAGAAAAGAAAGAGTAAAGGAGACCAGGCTGTGTAACTGACTATATAATAAAGGAGGCATTCCAAATCCCGGAATAACAATGCCTGTCCAATAAATAGTGCTGAGAATGGTATTTGGAAATAAAAGAAAAAAACATAAGAACTTCAACTAATACATAAAATACATACTTTGCATATGGACTAATGGTCATATGGATTAATGAATGACAAATCTATATAAGCATTAGGTAGAAAAACCAGGGATATATTTTATAACCTTGCAATAAGGAAGTCTTTCTAATATATGAAGTAAAATTCAAAAATTGTGAACAAGTATTGCCAGAGCGAACTCTATAAAAATTATAGACTTCTGTGAAATAAATTGAAAAATATAAAACAAATAGAAAAAATGAACAATAGACTGGAAAGAAAAGATTTGTAGCATAGATAATTGATGAAAGATTAATACATAAAGATAAGCAACCAAAAGTGGCAAAGGATATAGACAGGCAGTCCATAAAGGAAGGAATACAGCCCTGGCTGGTGTAGCTCAGTGGACTGAGTGCAGGCTGCGAACCAAAGGGTCAGGTCACAGGTTCGATTCCCAGTCAGGGCACATGCCTGGGTTGCAGGCCAGGTCTCCAGTGGGGGCCATACAAGAGGCAACCACACATTGACGTTTCTCTCTCTCTCTTTCTCCCTCCCTTCCCTTCTCTAAAAATCAATAAATAAAAATCTTTTTAAAATGATTTTTTAAAAAAGAAGGAATACTTATGTCTCACTAACAGGTGGATCAGTAATTTTCGTGCATTCGTCATGACATGCAAACTATAATATCGGTGAGAGCCAGTTTGTATACATTGGATGGGTGAATACCAAAAAGATTGATAATGTGCAATAGTTGCAAGGTGTGTGAGAAAGAAATATTTTTTATGGACAACCCCCAGGGAATTCCTTTATTGAAACTTTCACTAAGTTTTACCATGAAATTTTACATACATGATGGAAAATGGAACACATACCAATTAAATGTCAGGAAAAATATACTTTAATGGTATTGTTATACAGTGTGTTGGCTAATTCCAGTGGATCCTCATCTCTCCAGTATTTGAACTATACAGCAGGGTTCATTTCTGTCTTTCAAACAGGGTCCATTTTCCCATTTCTTTTTGGTAGAAAATAAAGTTTTTACATATTTTGAACCAGCATGTGTACTTTTGACTCCACACCAAGGTGCGTCAGCCCCAACCATTAATTTGTCTGTAGGTATTGACTTCAAAACTTCCAAATTAGCCTCAGTTTTCAGTGAGCAGCCATTAAATCCTACAAGGAGATCCAAGTCAATCAAAGCAGCTGCTGCTTCCTTGGTACCACCAAATGAATGCACAACTCCACCCACACTCCCATCTCTACTTCTCTTCATTATATCCCAAAATTCAGCCTGTGCCTTTCGACAGCAAGGAAACATTGGTTATTTTGTCTATTCTGACAGTTCAAATTGTTTTTCAAAATATTTGAGCTGGGTATCTTTGGGACAAAACTATAGTTGGTCACAATCAAGGCCGCATTCCCCTATTGCTGCAACTTTCCTCTTGTTGTTTCCAGCAAGATTTAGCAATTCCGTGAAGTAAAGATGGGGGTTATTCTTTCAAAGTCATCACACCTTGTAGGATGACATCCAACTGTACTGAAACCATATCATTTGTCTGTGCCAAATGCAGTGCATCTTCACCGTCTTGTAGATTTCCACCTGTAATCGTAAACTTTTTAACACCAATTTAGACAGCTTTCTGTATGACACCTTGAAAGTCATCCTGATGTTTTGAGCCCCCCTATAAATTCCTCTGAACATAGGATCTGTCAAGTTGATACCAGTATCTGTCTCTAAAATATAAGATGCAATAAGAAGTGCTTATGGCTTTTAAGTGGAGGAGTAAGATTTGCATTCTGGACATCTCATTCTGGAGTCTTTGTGGAGGTGAGAATTTGAAGGGAGAAACTGGAGTCAGGATATCTCCTTTGGAAATAGGCAAGAGCTCACATCCATGAACTGGAAGCAACTCATGACTGCGGTGCCAGTCCCTCCTCGAGAAAGAAACATTTTTAAATGTGATGCTAGAAGTGTCATAATTTAGTGAGCCTTTTGGAGGGGAATTTGAGAATGGCCATTTAAATAACCTAGCAATCCCACATCTAGACATCTGTTCTACAGAGTGACTTGTGCTCACACCCATGGGACATGTACAAAATATTATTTGTAAAACTAAAAATTAGAGTTAGCTGAATGTCCACCTACGAGGGACTGGCGAAGTAAATTATGGTTTAGCCAGGCCATGGAATACAGTGCAGTGTCAACAGGACACAGTAGCCCTGTATGTGCTGACAGTGAAAGTTCATGCTACGTCATTAAGTTAGAATATTGTTGCATAGGGTGTACATGGACAGCCTGATCTGATTTTTCAAAATTCTTCATAAAATGACAAGAATGAAAGATTTTTAGCTTTTACTTTATAAACTTCTGTATTGTTTTAAATTGTATTAGTTCTATGTCTTTAAAACATTTGTTTTAGCTTAAGTATTCAAAACCAAGTATCTAGCTCTGTCCAGTGTGACTCAATTGGTTGGAGTGTTGCCCAGTAACTGAAAGGTTGCAGGTTCCTTTCTCAGTCAGGTCACATACCTAGGTTGTGGGCCAGGTCCCCAGTAGGGGATGTGCAAGACACAACCACACACTGATGTTTCTCTCCCTCTCTCCTTCCCTTCCCCCCTCTGTAAAAATAAATAAAATTTAAAAAACTCAACTTATCTTTAAAAAAAATAGAAATCCCCATTAGCACGCATACTCAGTATACATACAATATACATATTTTAACATTAAACTTTCAGCAGAAAAGGAGGCTTATTAACTATCCAGTTTCTCTTTAATAATGCATTAATGATGATACTAGAGAATTTTGTTTTGTTCTATTCAATTTTTTATTAATTTGGACTCAACTTTTACAGGAGAGAGAAATCAGACTACAGTCATTGTATGGCTTGTTTATATAAACAGTGTACTTATTACATACATTATACATTACATATACTCTGATATAAAAATGGGAATATTAAAGAAAGCAGTGCTTTCACTTTTTATGAAAATAAATCTAATCCTCATCAAATACCCCCTGAATCTCCTGTCTCCTCCTGTTTTAATGACTGTTATGTATTTTATTGTCATTGACTCTATGCCAAGGTTGCTGTTCCTTTCTTAAGGTGATGATACTTTCTTCCTCCACTGCTGTGATTTAACTAAAACTATTTATCTTTGAATATTTCCAAAAATTTAGAGATCAGTGCATGACATACACTCTGAAATTGTCTACACACACTCTGCTACCACTGGAAGACAGAAATCTGGGATTTCAACCCTATTTCATCACAGCCGCAATTTCTGTGTCTTGGGCAGGTTGCTTTACTTTGTTTATGAGTGACTTTTCAGAAATATTACAAAAAAATGATAAAGTTAGAAATCCCTAAGAATTCCTAACCTCATTTTCCAAGGTTATTCTGTAGAACACTTGTATCGTGGGTGGGATAGTCCAGTAAAAATAGATTTGCAATCAAATATATAGAAAAAAAGACTGCACATTAATCCTCCTCTGAGAGATTAGAAGTGCACAACAGTGTTTTAAAGGCTCTTCACTAAAAACAAAAAACGGTAATTAGTTTTTACTGATGAATGCATATATAAGTGACTACTGAATTTTTTATTTTTTATTTTTCTGAGTACTGAATTTTTAAAATAACGATGTTAACATTTCTTATAACAAAGGTACCACAGAACATACTTTTGGAGACACCGAGTTTTACATTTCAAAAAGTTGCTAGCTCTGGGGTCAGGGTGGGGGGAAGCAAGAAGGTCCTGGTGCTGCAGAGAATCCCTTATTGCTGCCAAACCAGAACTGCTAGGCAACTGCTTCCTGAGGAGGTTCTAGTCCAATCTTCTAATGAAAGCAGTTGCTTTTATAAATCTGCTTCTGATTTCAAAATGGTATGGCAACTAGGAAATGGACCCTGATGTGAAGTTCTTCATGGCAAACTCAGTTGCCTCCAGTGACTAGATAGAAATGAGCAAAACTATTTGGGGGTAGATGTGGGGCAAACCACGTGTGGGCAGTGGAAACTGAACAGGGAAACTGTACCCTTATATTTAAAGGGTACAGTAACATGCAGCTTCAGCTGTAGTTCCCATGTAGATACACAGCCCAGTATGGCTAGGTCGTATGTTTGTTCGTGAAAAGCTAAACACATATACTTCTACAGGAACTCCCTTATTTTAAAATATTAGGTTAATAAAATAAAAAAAACTGTAAAGTCCTAACAAAATACTTAGGTAGGCCAAATTCAGCCTGCTGGACAATAGTTTTGAGTTGTCTGGTATCGAGAAATGTGGACTAAGAGAGTTATGGATTCTTGTGCCTCATTTACATCAGTTGGCCTCCATCTAATCAATGGGTCACCTCTTACTGTGTCTGTTTTCTTGACCACTTGGGGCTCTGCTTGATTGGAATTTGTGAAAAAAGAAGAAAAAATGCATTCCACGAGGATGTGACAGGACCACCTCTGTAGAAAGAGCATGGAGTTTAGAATAAGGAACCTACAATATCTGCTTTTTTGCTCATTATATTCCTTCCAGCTGTTTTTTACTGAGTCACTGTGTTGCCTGGGAGAACTCACAGACAGCCATCAGGCTTTCAGAGCATAATTTAAGAAAATTTTCCTGTTTACAAATAATTTGTGCAACTTAAAGCTATTTTAAGACAACACAAAATTAATCTCAATTTACATAAACACAAGCTACTGTGGTTTCAAGGTTTTGTGATTTGCAGGCCTCCTTTAAAAAGAAAGTAAAAGGAGCAGGAATAAAAGTGATTGCTAAAACTTTACCAAAGAGGATCACACCTTTCCTTTCAGCTTCTGCAAATCTTCCATAATGATAGTAGCTCTTGACTATGGTGAGGCGAATGAGAACTATTTTAATGCAGTTGGAGCTCAGACCAATAACTGGGAGTGGGAAAAGGGCAAGTGTGGCAGACGACACGGAATGGGACCATCGCTTATCTAGGACAACGAGAGAAAGTGAATTTTTAGTCTTTTAATTAACTTTTTAAGGTAATTTGACAATGCAACTAATGAGAAAGATGAGAAACTAATCTTTGGAGTCTTGTTTAATCTTCTTTCAATCTTGTTTAATTCCAAAGTTAGTGTCATTAATGCAAGCAAATGGGTCATTCGGAGAGTGACACAACTCTCTTGAGCACCGCCCACTCAGCAGGCACCATGTGTGAATAGAATATTGTTAAAGGACACTGCAAGGACCTTGTCTTCCAGGATCCCACAGGCTAGAGAGGAGAAGACCACATTATTATGTGGTAAGTGCCACGAGAGACAGCTATACATACCCACAGTGTTACAGGAACATGAGTACCTAACACAGTCTGAGAGGGGGTGGGACAAGGGGAGTCCAGGAGGTCAGGAAAGGAGCCTATGAGAAGCATGCAATCGATGGATAATATGCACCATTCAAAACCTGTCTATAAAGAGAGTTATATTATTTTAATTCAGTATGATCACATGAGTCAGTCTAATTTTATTAAGTCAACCACTTTGCCAAGAAAGCAAGTCCTCCAAATAATAGGCTTCCATATTTTAGAAAGGTTGAGTTTGCCATGGTGCCACAGCAAATGAGAGTTTGTTGTCAGCTTTCCTATTTGGATTGTTCTTATTTGATACCTGACTGCAACATTTAGTGAGTATACTCTCACAATCCATTGGAGAACCGTGCTCTGGTGTTGAAAACTACATCATACTTTTTGAAGTGCTTGCAATGAACATGCTTTCTCCTTTACAAGTGTGTGTCTTATCCAAAACAGTATTGCCACCTTTAGAAGTCACAGCAGAGCATATGGCCTGCAAGTGTTCTCATACATCAAGAACCTTTTAACTATGTTGAGCACAGCTCAAGCACAATTGACAGTTCCAGATGCCATTGGCATAGGCTGTATGAATTCACTGAATTCACTGCAGTCTCCATGAAGGTTTTTACTTCATTGGTGGACTTCATTGTTTATTTTCCAAAAGTAAGAGTTTGGTGGGATCTTTGAACACATCTGTGCCATTGGGTTGGTCTTATCATAGTCAATCCTTCCTGTTTTAAATCTGTGTGTTTGAATAATAAAATATGTGCCTTTGCTTGAAAAGCCAATGCTTCTGGCCTATCATCTGAAAATTCTTGGCATGGGGACTCTCCTAGCTCTGCACATCCCATTTGTTTTGTGGAGTCACTAACAGTTCCCCCCACAGGCAAAGATTACTACTCCCACAGTAAAGATGGGAACAACATTTGTCCCCTGTGACCGATCCCTGAGCCTGTCCTTCTGAGTGAAGACAAAGAGATAATACTGGCATGACCCAGATGTCAGCTGAGGTCTCCAAGCCTTTTTGGATATTTAAAGAAACAGGCTTGACCTTTCTAAGTCACAGCCGTTGGAAAGTTCAATGCCCTAACGAAGATTTCAGGGAATTGCCCAGGGCCTTAGGTCATACCTGTCACCTCTGACTCCAAGTTACTGTTTTGTTGAACTTTCTCTCACAGCCCATCTCTGTAGCTCTCCTGTCATCTCTGCTCTGTGCCAACCTGGGTGGCTTCATCGATTTCCACTCATAACACCTGTGTAGGGCATTTACATGCAGCAGACTTGACTGAAAATTTGTGCTGTTAGAGGATTTACAGTGCAGAAATGTACACAGGTGAAAATGAATCATTAGGAACCGATGTTGTTAGGAACCGGTGGTTGTCCAACCACCCAGCCATCAGAAATTCCTCACTAGCTCCTCTTTTCCCACAGGCTACAGTTTTGTATCATGTAGGGAAGCCCTCTGTCTCCCTCAGGAACTCCACCATGTCCATGCTTCCCTCCAGGCTGCCTCCTCTTAACTTAGCTTCTCTCCCTCAGTTCCTCTCATTTTGCTATGGAGAAGAGCTGAGCTCCTGAGCTAGTCAGCTGAGTAACTAAATAGGGAAGGAACCTATTGAAAGAATACTGGTGGCTCACAGAATCATTGGTAAGTGACCAAAGAAACACTCCAGGGGAACTTCGGTCAAGATGGTGGCATAGATAAGCATGGCTCACCTCCTTGCACAACCACATCAAAATTTCAATTAAAATATAGAAACCATCAGAAACAGAGTTAAATGGAAGTCTGAAAAATACAAAATTAAAGAAGCCACATCCATCCAGATTAGTAGAAGGGGAGGAGCTGCAGAATAGGCTGACCCATATCCATGTGTGCTGGATAAAAAAATTGGGAGGGATATCTCAGGAGTGAGGAGTCCCAGCGCCACACCAGGCTCCACAGCCCAGGGTTCCAGTGCCAGGAAGATAAGTCCCTACAACTTCTGGCTGCAAGAACCAGTGGGAATTAAATCAATGGAAGAAATTCCTGGAGTCCCAAGCAGTTCCTCTTAAAGAACCCACATATGGACTTACACAGACTCATTCCCTCTGAGCTCCAGCACCAGGGAAGTAGCTTGAAAGGCACCAGTGGAGGAACTGAACTGTCTGGCATCAAGGTGAGAGGAGGGGAACAGCTTTCTCCCAAACAGAAAGGCAGGCAGAGTCCATTGTCCTTTTTCTGAACCCTCCCCCCATACAGCCACAGAGCTGGCAGGTAGGTGCCATATCTGTAACTCCATCAGCCTGACTTACACTGTTTGCCCTACTCTGGAGATCCCTTGAGGATCTGTCCCACCCAACGTACATCTGTTAACAGTGGAATTTCCATATAAATGTCTGGTCTTGGCTCATACTTTACAACTTCCTAAATCTTTTCAAACAAGCAACAGCCAGCCTCAATGATCCCCCAGCCCCTGTACTTCTTGCTAAATGGTCCCAAGCATGGCACTAGCAGCAGTCAGCCTAGATTCACAGCTTGGCTTCACCTGAAAATCTCTGTGCCCAGCACAAGTAGTAGCCACTTCATATGGCTTTGTAGCTCAGGCAGGTGGGTTGGGGGAAAACACAAATAGGGGCTGACCTTGACCTGCACCACCTGGGAAACCCCAGGGCCTGTGTACCTAGTGGACAGCTACAGACCACATCAGTGCACCACCACCCTGCCCACGCATAGCTGATCCTCCATGAAGATCAGACATTGGTGGTTAGTGGTCACAGCCAGTCCTTGCAAGTGACTGGCTTGGGTAAATCCCTCCCATTACCTGCCAAGAGCAACCAAAGCTCAACTAAAAGAGGAGGGTGTACTCAGTCCACACAAAGGCACACCTTAAGTATCCAGCTTGGGTGATCAGAAAAGTTGTGCCACTGGACCCTACAGGATACCTACTATGTTAGACCACACTACCAAGACAGAGAGTCATAGCAGCTCTTTTGTTTGAAGAAACAAACACAATGAGAAAACAAAGAAACATAGCCCAAGTGAGAGAACATGTCAAAACTCCAGAAAAAGAACTAAACTAAAAGGAAATAAGCAATCTATCAGATGCAAAATTCAAAACACTGGTTATAAGGATGCTCAAGGAACTTAGCGAGAATCTCATCAGAATAAAAAAGATCCAGTGAGAAACAAAAGATTCACTGATTGAAATAAAATACAACTTACAGGGAAATAATAGTAGAGTTGATGAAGCCAAGAATCAAGTCAATAATTTGGAACATAAGGAAGCAAAAGCAACCAATCAGAACAACAAGAAGAAAAAAGAATCCAAAAAAGATGAGGATAGTGTGAGAAGACTCTGTAAGGAACAACTTCAAGCATTTCAACATTCATATCATAGTGGTGCCAGAAGGAGAAGAGAAAGAACAAGTAATTGGAAATCTATTTGAAAAAATAATGAAAGAAAACTTTCCTAATTTGGTGAAGGAAATAGACATGCAAGAGTCCCAAACAAGTTGGACCCAAAGAGGACCACACCAAGACACATCATAATTAAAACGCCAAAGTGTAAAGATAAAGAGAGAATCTTAAAAGCAGCAAGAGAAAAACAGTTAGTTACCTGCAGGAAGGTTCCCATAAGACTGTCTTCTGATTTTGCAAAAGAAACTTTGCAGGCTAGGAGTGATTGGTAAGAAATATTCAAAGTCATGAAGAGCAGAGACCTATGGCCAGGATTTCTCTACCCAACAAAGCTCTCATTTAAAATCAAAGGGCAGACAGCCTCCCAGATTTTAAAAAATAACACTAAAGGAACCCATCATCACCAAACCATTATTGCTTGAAATGTTAAAGGGACTTAATGTAAGAAAAAAAGAAGACCAAACTATGAACAATAAAATGTCAATAAATAAATTGAATCTATAAAACAAACCAAGCAAACAAGAAGAACTGAGACAGAATCATGTATATGGAGAACATTTTGATGGTTGCTAGATGGGAGAGGGTCTTTGGGGGGAAAGAGTGAAGAGGTGAGGGGATTAAGAAGTGCAAATAGGTAGTCACAGAATAGCCATGGGATGTAAAATACAGTATATGAAATGGAGCAGCCAAAGAACTTATATGCATGACCCATGGACATGAACAACGGTGTGGGGTTGTGTGAGGGAGTGGGGTGCTGGGTGGAGGGGGGCCAAGGGGGAAAAATCAGGACAACTGTAATAGCATAACCAATAAAATATAATTTAAAAAATTTTAAAAACACTCTAGAAAAAGGACAGGAGTGAGAGAAATGCACCTATAATTTAGTTGATTAGCATGCCTGAAGAATCCATACCTCAAAATTAAAAGAAGTCTTTGAGAACAAAGAGGTATAGTCATACTAAGAATACTTTTATAAAATTCCCCTTGCACAAACAACAAAAACTCTATTCATCATTTAGCAACTTTTTATATTAACTAATCAATTAATTAACCAATCATGGAGCCAAACATTGTGGGACTATAGCTATGAACAAATCAGACAAAGTCACTGCCTTCATGCAACTTAAATAGTTAAGAGCACAGATTCTGGGTCCTAACAATTTGTGTACAATTTTTGGATCTATCCCTTAGGACCAGCATGTGCTCTAGAATAAGTTAAAACTGCTTCAGTTTTCTTATCTGTAAAACAGAAATCCTATCTGATAAATATGTTATAAGGATTATATTAGTGTATACAGAGCAGCCAGGGCAGAGAGGACTCCTGGCAAGGTGGTGGTTAGAAGACCTGGGTGAGAGAGGTAGCAACTGGCAGACCTGGTGGTCCTACATTTGGATGCAGATAAACAGGGAGGAATAACTGAGGAGCAACCCAAGTTTCCAGCATGAGGAAATAAAGCCTCAAAACCTCTGACTAAAAAATCCTGTGGGGGTTGTGGAAGCAGGAGATACTCCCAGCCTCATAGGAGAGTCATCCATTGGAGAGACCTACAGGGTCCTAGCATGTACACAAACCCACCCACCAAGGAATCAGCACCAGAAAGACACAATTTTTTGTGGATAGTGGAGAACGTGACTAAAAGCCAGCTGAGAGCACAGCAAGTAGCACTGTTCCCTTTTGGACCCTTCCCCCACATACAGCGTCACAACCCAGTGACATGGGTTGCCCCACCCTGGGGAATACTTAAGCCTCCACCCCTTCATGTGTAACAGGTGTGCTGAGACAAAAATATGGCCCAAACAAAAGAACAGATCAAAGCTCCAGGAAAAGTACAAGTAAGCAATGAAGAGATAGCCAACTTATCAGATGCAGAGTTCAAAACACTGGTAATTGGGATGCTCACAGAAATGGTTGAGTATAGCCACAAAATAGAGGAAGAAGTGAAGGTTATGCAAAGTGAAATAAAAGAAAATTCACAGGGAACCAACAGTGTTGGGAAGGAAACTGGGACTCAAATCAATGATTTGGATAAGAAGAAAGAAATAAACATTCAACTGGAACAGAGTGAAGAAACAAGAATTCAGGAAAATGAGGAGAATCTTAGTAACCTCCAGGACAACTTTAAATGTTCTAACATTGGAATCATAGCAGTGCCAAAAGCAGGAGAGGAGGACCAAGAAATTAAAAACTTATTTGAAAACATAATGAAGGAGAACTTCCCCATGTGGCAAAGGAAATAGACTTTCAGGAAGTCCAGAAAGCTCAGAATCCCAAAGAAGTTGGGCCCAGGGAGGAACACACCAAGGCACATCATAACTATATTAGCCAAGATCAAAGATAAGGAAGGAATTTAAGAAGCAGCAAGAGAAAAAGAGGCAGTTACCTACCTACCAAGGATTTTCCACAAGACTATCAGTGTATTTCTCAAAAGAAACCTTACAGGCAAGAAGGGGCTGGAAAGAAGTATTCCAAGTCATGAAAGGCAAGGACCTACATCCAAGATGACTCTATCCAGGAAAGCTATCATTCAGAAAGGAAGGCCAGATAAGGTGTTTCTCAGGTAAGATAAAGTTAAAGGAGTTCATCACCATCAAGCCCTTATTTTTTTAAGATTATATTTTTATCTATTAATTTTTTTAGAGAGAAGGAAAGAGAAAGAAAGGGAGAGAAACATCAGTGTACGGTTGCCCCTCACGTGCCCCCAACTGGGGACCTGGCCCAAAACCCAGGCACGTGCCCTGACTGGGAATTGAACTGGCAACTCTATGGTTCACAGGTGTGAGCTCAATCCACTGACCTACTCTAGCAAGGGGAAGGCCTTATTATATGAAATGTTAAAGGGACTTACCTAAGAGAAAGAAGAAGATAAAAAACCATGAACAGTAAAATGACAACAAACTCACAAATATCAACAACTGAACCTAAAAAAACAAAAACTAAAATAAATTAAGCAAACAACTACAACGGGAACAGAACCGCAGAAATGGAGATCACATGGAGGGTTATCAGTGGGGAGGGGGAGGAGGAGGAGGGAGAATGGGGAAAAAGGTACAGGGAATAAGAAGCATAATTGGTAGGAACAAAACAGACAGGAGGAGGTTAAGAATAGTATAGGAAATGTAGAAGCCAAAGAACTTATATGTATGACCCATGGACATGAACTAAGGGAAGAGAATGCAGGTGGGAGGGGGTTGGAGGGTGGAGGGGAATAAAGAGGGGAAATGGGATAACTGTAATAACATAATCAATAAAATATTTTTTTAAAAAGGAAGAAAAAAGCTCATAGAAGGGTATTATATAAGTTACCTATTGTTGCATAACTTAGCAGCTCAAAACAACATACACTTATTATCTCACAGTTTCTATGGGTCAGGCATCCAGGCAGAGCTTCACCAGGTCCTGTGCTTTAGGTTCTTTCACAAGGCTGCAATCAAGATGCTGGCTAGGGCTGACATCTTATCTGAAGGCTCATATGAGGGAGGATCCATTTGCAAGTTCATGCAGTGGTAGTTAGAAGGCTTCATATCTTTGGGGCATTTTGGATTAAGGGCTTCATTTTTCTAGCTGACTGTCCCTTGCCTGGGCATCTCCAGCATGGCACTGGGCTTCAGCAAAGTCAACAAAGAAGAAAGTCTGCTATGAAGATGGAAGTCAGAATCTTCTGTAATTTAACTCAGAAATCACTTCTCCTCAACTTTGAAATATTCCATTGTTGAGAAACAAGTTACTGCCTATGAGGAGATTATATAAGGCTATTAATCTCAGAAAGCAAAGATCATTTGGGGTCATCTTAGAAGCTACCTACCACAGGGACCTGGCACAGAGTAAGTACCAATACATGGTAGCTTGTGTTATTTATGTCACTTATCGTCCAATGAGGAGTTGTTGAATGTACCATGGAAAGGGACACAGAAGGCACTCTGGAAGCACAGAACCTGGGATGAAAATTCAAGCAAGGACTTCTTGAGTAAGTGATATGTAACCTAAGATTCAAAAGATGAGTGAGGAATCGTTAAGCAAAATGAGGGAAAACACTACTCAGGTAAATGGAAGAGCAAGCATGAAGACCTTAAGGCAGAACAGTGAGGCCAGTATATTTGAAGCACTTGGAGAGAACTGGTTATGCTAGAACATGAAGAGATCATGCATAGACAAGGATAAGGTTGCTGAAAGTCACTGTAAGCCAGGCAAGGTTTGGGGATCTTATCCCAAGGAAATGGAAAGCTTTTGAATTTTCTGCAGGGGAGTTACATGATCCCATTTAAAAATATCAGTCTGGTTATACTGTGTGGAAAATGGATGGCAGACAGGTAAAAGTGGACACAGGAAGACCATTTAGGATGATTTCACACTGGTCCTGGTGAGAGACGGTGATGCCTGGGGCCAGAATGAGAGCAGTGGGACAGAAACCACAAATACATAATGACAGGATATGGTGATTAAGCAGATGTGGACACGGGAGTACAGGGTAGTGAGGAAGAGGTAAATGATGGCCCCAGACTTACCCTTTAAAAAACTGGGTAACTGATGGTTTATTTATTATCAAGGGATTGTTGTGGGAAGAACATGTTGTGAGGGAAAGGATGACTTTAATCTTGGAAATAATGAGTTTAAGGAGCCTGTGAGACATTTAAGAGTGTATGAGTTCATCTGCCAGATGCAGTGCTGAGGACAGAAGAGAGTTTAGGACAGCTCTGAAGCATTTACTATTCAAGAGTTGGCTAGAAGGCTTTCCTCTAGGAAAAGAGAATGAGAGGACACAACCAGGACATTTGGAGAAAAGTCAAAACCAATGGGAAAAGAGCATTTTTAGTAGGAGTGATTGGTCAGCTGTGTGGAACACTTCTGAAAGGTCAAGCACTGGCACATGTTCAGAAAAAAAAAAAACCTAGTGACTCTAGGTTATTTATGACTTTGGTCAACCCACTTTGCTAAAAGGGCAAAAAGGGAAGCCTGGTTGGGTTAAGCTGAAGGGGAAATGGGAAGCAACAGGACAGAGGCAGCAAGAGTAGATACATATAACCCATCTGAGAAGTTTGGCTACGAAGAAGTGGCAAGAATATGACATGCACTAAATCAAAACTTTTGTTTGTTGTATTTGTAGAGATTTTGAGTACCATCAGTGGTGGAATTTGACTGGCAGATATGGAGGGGTAGACACAGGCGAGTGGGGAGAACTGATAAAGAAAGGTTGTTTCTGTAATTAAAAGCACCGGTAGAAGGGCTGGGTTTAGAAGGAGGGCTGTTCCATTTTAACAGCTCAAAGAAGAAAGGTTGAAGGCTTCTTCCAGGTAAATTTGAAGATTCATTGTTGGAATATTGAGTACATTCTGATAGAATGGCTCCTAATGCCTTTTTAACAAACCAATTTCCTTCAAATGTTTAGTAGCCAAGCACTCTAAATTCAAGCACTCTAAGTGTGGATTTTAGACCAGCAATGCCAACATTACCTGCAAGTTTAGAAAATCAGATCTTAGACCCCCTCCAGACATACCTCATCGGAATCAATTTTAAACAAGATCCAGAGGTAATTCCTGTGTACACCGAAGTTTGAGAAGCAGTATTCTAATTGACTTCCTCCTCATGGTTGTATAAACTGAGAAACTGCTAGGTTATCAGAGCTATCATCTATAGCAGATGGGTGTACTTTGAGGACCATGGGTTATTGTCCAACTGTTCTTTCAGCTATAGAAATTTTTGGAAAAGACACTTGTTTTTGCTAGAGAATCCAGGTGAATTCCTATAAGAAACAACTAGAATAAGCAAAAAGCAAAATATCACAATATTTTCCATCTTCGTATTTTACAGTGTTGTCAGTATTATTTTTTATTCAACAAATATTTATTGAGTACCTACTATATGCTAGGCATTCTCCTGGTTCTGGGGTTTCAGTCATTAACAAGAAGTTCCTGCCCTCAGGACCTCATTTCTCTTATTTAGCTCACTTTTCTGTCTTCCGCATAATACTTCTTGGTATAATCCTCAACTCTCTTGTTCTCTAACTTTATGTTATTCAGTAGTCATCATTTATTCATTCATTTACTTGTCCAGTTAATAAACAATTATTTACCATCTACTATGTGCCAGGCAGTATTTTAGGCATTTGGGATTCATCGGTGATCAAAATAGATAAAGATCCCTGTCCTCATGGAGCTGATATTTGAGCTGATCTGTGGCAGAGGGTAGGAGGATGTTGCTGAAGGAGAGATGGGCACTAACAATAAAAACAAATAAATTGACCACCTTGCAAACCCCTTCTCCAGTTAAATCCCGCTCTCTGGTTTCTCTGCAGCTGAGTTTGGCTTAAGAGAAACATACAAGCATGCTGACAGCTCTCAGATCAGCAGTCACGGCCGTTATCCTCAAGTGGACCTCCTATCCTGCCTGGTAATTCAGGCCATGTTCTCCCTCATTCTTACAGCCAATTTGATACTTTCTCCTCCTCAAACCATTGATAGTGCCTACTGGACCCTAGATTTTTCTAATAACTCATCTAATATTTTACATCTTTTTATGAAACTTTAAATTTTGCTGAGGTTATACTCCCCGAATTCCAGAACATGCTTTCTAAAATGTCAGTCTCATGGAACACTTTTAAAAACATAAACTTTAACGAGTAGGCCCCCATTGCTTTAAGGATAAGAATCAAATTTCTTACTATACATCGCAGCCTATTGTCCAGGCTCCTTTTCCACCCATGTTTCATGCCCCCTGTATTTCCAGCATATCGACTAGAGCAGTAGTTGAATGCTTCCATAGGGGAGCTACTCTGTTACTGTGTTTTTGATTGAAGTATTTCTTAGATTTCCCATTTTGCCATTTATTCTTCCAATTGTGTTCATAACATTGCCTCAAATAATATTTTATTGAAAGGAGTTCTCAGTGTTGTTCCAGTAAAACTGAAATTAATAATCTTGAACCCTTGAAGGCATTAGCTTTATATAAATCATGTCATTAAAAACTCCTGATTTACTTCTGACACATTCTGGGTTGGAGATCTATGGGTAGAAGCAAAGAATTAAAAAAATTTTTTCCCTTCTAAAAAGCTGGTTGTAATTCAAATAGAAGTGGTAACTAAGATGCTAGCTGATGAATTGAGAGGTATCAGGAGAACTAGAAGCCAATACATAGATTCTTAGAGTTGGAGAAATATCAGAGATGATCCAGTGTAACTGTCCAGGCCAGAGCGAAAGTCCCTTTTATGTCACCTGAGCCCCATAGCTTCTTTTACTTCCATCACTGGCTCCTTTTCATCATTAGAACCCACTTGTCATCAGGGTTTTCCTTCCTTATTTTTAAATTAGTTCCCTGGAATTTCTACCCATTGGGCTAAATTTTTGACACGTTAAGATACAAAAATGTAAAATGAATCACCTTGCTGCACTATAGCTTCCAAAATACTAGAACCCAGGAGTCCCATGTGCCCTAATTCCTCTCTTAGTCCTGCCTTTCTGCAGGCGGTCCCAATACGTACGGCTCCGAAGTTCTCTTCATTCCAGCCACCCCCTTCAGGGTGCAGGGTAAGTTCTCAGTGCGCCAAGCCATCAAAGCAATGCTTAGCATGTGATCTGGCTAATGAAGAATAACCAGAACATTTATTTTCCATGATCTATGTTTCTATTATTGCAGCCTAATATCAGGTTGACTTGTTTAGCAGCCATTTTGCACTCTTGGTGCCTATCAAAAGCTTGTGGTAAATTATAATCCTCTGAATTTTTTTTCACATGAGTGTTGCCGAAATAGGTAGTATCCCAGCCTGCGTGTGTACTAGAGTATGTATTAATCCTAGACCTCCCTATGAATCACTGGATAATCAAGGACTGGTCGTGAACTTCACTCTGCTGAACTAGACGTTGACTCTAATAATGCTAGTGTCATATGTGAGGTTCCATAGAAAGCACCTTGTCCTCCTAAACATGTGCTCTTCTATTTATAAACTCAGCCTCCCCAAAGGGCCTGGGGACCAGGCTCTTTACCTTTCTAGAGGCTAATTTTTAGCCACAACCTTTCCTTCCCCTTACCAAGTACGTACACTCTAATCCCCACTCCCAACAAACACCTACCTATTCATTTTATTTCCTCACACCCAGGTTGATTGAGCTCTTGATGAAATAACCACCACAACAACAAAAAACAAGGCAGGTCAAGAAACCCAACCCCTCTTCTCCAACCAGAGCTCCTCCTTCTGCCCTGGGGTGTCCTGGAATTGAAGGCCAAAGAGGGAGAGGAGGGCTCACACTGCTGCTGGGCGACAGCGCAGGCTCAGCTGCTCTAGCCAGTGGGACCGCAAAGGGTCACTCTAAAAATTGCTGCTGGGACTTGTCAGGTGGCTGCTGGTGGCTCCCCACCGGATTTTCCTTCTCCCTCTCCTTTCCACAGATTGCTTCCCCAGAGGAGTCTGCTGCTGACACTTCGTCATCACAAGTCGGGGACACCGCTCAACACAGGAGGGTAAGGAGCTGGGGCCACACTCTCCAATTCGTCTTCCAGATCCTGGGGTGTGTATGGCTCTGTGGGTGGGAGAGGGCGGCGAGTCTGAGTGTTTGCAGAGCCATTTCACTGAAGGCATGTGCAGCTGGGTCAGATTGCTCCTGTCCCTGATCTCAGTTTGGGAGCCAGAAACCATCTTCTTGAAATCCAAGGAAGGTGATATGCTTAGGCAAATATTATACATAGTCAGAAATTCATGAGTGGATGCTTTAAAAAAAGTAAAATTACTTGTAATTGCTAAGAGTAATTTTTAGTCTCCAAAGTGTAACATATATTTTTCTCCCTCTATTTTGTAGCAAAGAAAGGGGAATTTCTTCTCTATTGTGATCAGGAACCATATAAACATTTGATACCCAATAACTTTGGATAAGATGTAATTAATTTTAATGAAATTGGCAGCAAAAAAAAATCAGAGAACTCTTTAAATTCCCAGAAATACAACCTATTGACAAAACAGAAAAGTCCCCTTTCTAAATTACAAACTATAAAACAGGTTTTTATTCTAAATGTGCACATACATTTATAGGGACATCATGTTTTATATTAGAAATCATGTTGAAAAAGAAACAGTAAAGTGGACCCCCCTTACACTGGACTTAACTTAAAATGGCAAGCTGCAGAGCGGAGCGTTTCTATTCTGGGAGTCAGAGCTGATGTGCCCTGACAGATGCAGTGCTTGGAATGTGGTTGGGACAGGGAGCGCGCACAGCTGATTTGCCCCTTTGGCAGAAAGACATTCTGGGATCCCAGCTCATCCTGGTTGAGTGACAGTGACACTTTAGCACACATGGCTTTTCAGCTTGCCCTGTGTAGTCTCTCCCAGGAGGCAAGGGTGGACAGCAGCAGGAGAAAGAATGTTCTTAAATATAAAGTGACAATTCTTTTCTATAATCAGTCCTAGGAGCTCTTCACCACACCTGCTTCAGGCCCGGAGGAACTTGATTTAAGGGTGATGCTTTCGCACAGACTTGCCCACTCATAGAAGAGGGTAGAATTATGTTACCATTGCAGTCCAATGCTTCTGGATCTGTTTAGGGTTATGGACCTTTGAGAACCTCATGAAAGCACAAAAATGCACATAAACACACATGCACAACATGCTTCATAGTATTCATGAAAATATCATGGAATTCATGGACTTTCCAACCCAGAAGAAGTTTGCTAGATTAAATACAGGACACCCAGCTGCGTTTGAATTTCAGATGACTCACAAACCAGTGTTTAGTATAAGTATATCCCAAATATTGCATGGGATATACTATACTAAAATATGATTTATGGTTTATCTGACATTCAAATTTAATGGACATCTTGTACTTTTATTTGCTAAATCTGGCAACCTGGACCCAGGAGCATGACTTTCTTCTCAGCTGGATTATGCATAGCTGGTCATGAGTTGATTCCTGGATCCTAAAAGGCCCCATTGTGGGGGAAAGTGATACAGGACCAGACTTTGACAATTCTGACAGGAAAAGCCAGCTGTTTGTTCTGAACTCTCTATAAAATTTTAGTACTGAAAGGTATACATCTCCTCATTTGACAGGTGATAATCCTAAACAATTGGGTATTTTGCCACAGGTCCATCAGCTGGCTAGAGTGAAAGGAAAACTAAAGCCCAATCGTCAGTTCTGTGACAACCAAAGAGACAGTCGTCTTCAAATCTAGGTTTCTAACATCTCCTTCCCACCCACCCCTAACCCAGTAACCCTGCCCACTAACCTTAACACACACAGCAGACTACAAAAGTGAGCTATTTTAGTAAAATTTTCAACTAAACAAAACCAAAAATTTTTAGCAGTGGATCCTTGCCGCCTGTATCCAGGGTTGGAAAATAGACATTAACTCGATGTATAGTCTATATACTTTATTGATAAAAGTCAGGCACGGGCTTCTAGCTGAGCTGAATCATAAGAAACTGGTAATATTTGTCTTTAAACAAAAATTGATAATTACATACCCAGCCTAGCACTTACAAGGAAGTATTTGATTCTTTGATCAACAAACTCATGCGAGAGCTCCTTGAACATGTTTCTAGTTTTGGCTTACCAACCTATTAGAGTTTCATATCTTTACTACCCTAATTGGATTGAGAAATCCATGGACTCTGTTTACCCCCAAATAAATTATCTTACATTTAAAAGATCAACTCTTTCCTCTCAAATTTTATAAATTTTTAAACTGATACAAATTTTAACCTACCCTGGATTTAAAGGAGGCTATACAGGAGGTTGGGATTCCACCTGGGTTTGATTATGACCTTGTATGACCTTGGTTAAGTTTTTAAAACTCCCTCTGAATTTTAATTTCTTCAATTGCAAAATGAACTTAATATAACTTGCATTTTAGGATTTCAGTGATGCTTAATTTTTTTAACAAATCATGTAAAATACCCAGGGCTCAGCACACAGTAAGACCCCAATTAATAAATGCTAGTTATATAATTATTATTTTAGATAGAAATTTATATTTGATGCATAATATAGATGCATGCTTCATGGATTACATTTAAGAATTATTTATTAAATTTATTATATGCTTAAATTTGGAAAATACAAAACATGATGAAAAATGTGATGGATCACATAACTGCTCAGCTGTTTATTAGATGTTGAATACATGACACTGTTGCCATAGAAACAACACAAAAGCCAAGCTCTGCAGTGGGCAATGGGAGGAGAGAATGAAATTGCATCTCTGTAACTTTCTGCCCGGTTTCTAATGGAGGAGACCCAAGAAACTGCTTTGGGTGGTAGTGGATGGAGCAGTGACGGGAGGAGGCTGTGGTGTCCATGACCAGAGAAGGAGAATTCTCTGGGTGACCTCCACAGAATAGAGGAATAGCTCTCATAGCATAGGGAGCCTTCTACCACCCACTGCACCCTGTGTAAAGTCTCTGCTTTCACCCAAAAAAGGGAAGGGACAGGAAGGGACTGGAAATGTCTCCAAATGGCTGCTTATCCCATTACACAACCTCAGCGGCTATGGCTAGACCTGCTCTTTCCACTGTGCCCTACTATGGTAGGGTCCGTGGGAAAAGTGCAAGCTGCTAATAGTCTGGGGTGGGGCAGAGGGAGAGGGGGGCTCTGCACAGATCTTCTCTTTGACCCCAAGGGACAACTCATTAAAGCCCCCATGGGTTAGGAAGGAAAATTAAGCCCTTTGTGCTTTAGAAAAAAACAGAGAAACAATCTTAAAACTCTCCCAGTCACGCCCTGGCTGGTGTAGCTCAGCCGATTGAGAAGGAGCCTGTGAAGCAAAGAGTCGTCGACGGTTCAATTCCCAGTCAGGGCACACACCCAGATTGCAGGCCAGGTCCCTAGTAGGGGACACATGAGAGGCAACCACACATTGATGTTTCTCTCCCACTCTTTCTCCTTCCCTTCCCTTCTTTCTAAAAATAAATAAATAAAATATTTCAAAAAAACCCTTGCAACTTAGCAAGCCTGTAAGGCTGTGCTCCACATTATCTGGACCAACTCCAGTCACAGCCAGTCCTTGCTGTATGGTAACCATGGTGATCCCCCCCCCAGCCTGGTCATGAGTCCCTCACTTGTAAATAAATAAATAAATAAATAAATAAATAAATAAGCAAGCAAGCTTTAAAAAAACAACAGTGTTAATTAAACCTTCCAACATCGTTGAATCAATAAGAATGGAATGCTTTCAATATTTAGTACTCAAGGTCTAAGCTATACTCTAGATTATATATAAACATATATATGCAGCTCATTTTTGTAACCTTTTTCTTGCAGCCACATTTTGACTGTCATTGTGGCCACATCATTAGTGATCACTAATAATATGACCCACGGGTACATAGAGAGCATTAGTATAATTGTAGGAAAAACAGCGAGAGTTCCTATACAAATTGCTTTTGACTACATGCTCACATATAACCTAATGACTAATACATTTTTGTGAATACTCAGTTTTTTTCTAATTGCCCTCTATTAGCCCATACAATCAGCCTCAAAGCGCATTACAGTTACCAGATGAGTAAATGAAAGTTAATTAAATTGTTCTCCTTAACTTTTACACATCTACTCCTAAGCTGTCCTTTTCCAAGTTCTTCCTTTTAAAGTTACCCTTGTTCTGCATTTAAATGCGATTGTGGGAAAATGCTGGTTGATCAAGTGACATGGTGAATGTAAGTATTCGTGCATGCATGCATGTGTGTGTGTGTGCGTACTGAGTGTGACATGCCTGTGTCTGTACTCTCTGGAAAGATCCCAGTGTGAGAGGTCTGGAGAACTGTCGAAGGCTTCCCTGTGTGCTAGTAAAAACAGAGCCTTGGGTTTATGATCCCACATAATAAAGATGCTAGTCTTCTCTGTAATAGGGCCCAGAGCACACAAAGTAGCTGCCCTTATTATTCTTACTGGCTGGTTTGCAGTCCTCCTTCAACTGAGAAAAGCAGTGGCTGAGTCGCCAAGCAGGGCCTGTGGCAATGAAGAGCGGGGCCAGTGGTAGAGCACTGATCGGGCTATCAGAGCCAGTGAACGTCTCTGCAGCCTAGAGGACATCAGAGCTTTGTGTGGCTTTGAAGAAGGGGCCCAGATCCTCAGACTCCTCTGAGGGGGCTGCAGTGACCTTTTTGGAGAAACACGGCACAGACTGAGAACACCTGCGCAGGTGGATGAACAAACAGCCTCACCTTCAAGGTGCAAGCCTAGGACTGGAATATCATGGCAACTCTAACAAAGAAAGACAGTTTCTGAGCCTATCTGGGAATATAGCCACTGGGAAAGGAAGTTGTCCACAGGCTGTGATTTCAATAGTCTCTCTCTTTTTTATTTTTGTACTTCAAATAAATTTATTTTACAAAATGTTTGAGATTATACCTCACATTCTACTTACGGTGATTAATTTAAAATTTAGCTAGAATCTCAAGATAGTTAGATTAGAATCTCATATCCTACTTACTCCTTTTATGTTTCATTTTTGTAATGATAGAGTAAGGTCTTTTCATTGTTTAACTGAATTTATTGGGGTGATATTGGTCAATAAAGTCATATAGTTTCAGGTGTACCATTCTATAACACATCATCTATATATTACATTGTGTGTCCACCATCCCAAGTCTAGTCTCTTTCTGTTACAATAGTCTTCTGCCAGTTTTCCTCTCTCTACCTCCCCTAGGGAGAGCTAATGAGACCAGTTACTCCTATAAAATGATTTTGAGGGTTCTAAAAGCCCTGTCTTATTTTTAATAAATAGATATTAAAATACTATTAATATTAAAAATATTAGTAAAATTAAATAAATATTATTTAAGAATAAACATATATATTGTATGGACAAAAGTAGGTTTACAGTTGTATGTAAAATTATTATTCTTGTATTAGCTATTCATTATTATATTATTTACTATACGAACAACTGCAAACCTACTTTTGCCAAGCTGTATGTGTATGTGTTCCACAGTGGCTACTTTTAGAAATTTGTATGTGAGTCATAGAAAGACAATGATAAAAAATTGTTTAAAAAAATTACCAAAAAACATGCATATCTGGGAGGAAGAATAGATATGCCCATTAACTAATTAGCTTGGATCAGTTGTCAGACCAGCTAATGTATTACCCAGCAGGGCCCTGGAGAAATTGGACAGGCAAGAGAATTCAGAGGGTCATGAGGGTTTCCATGGGAATGCCAAGGTCAGCTTGAAGGCCAGACAATACAGGAAGGAGAAGGTGGCAGCAGGAAATAAGAGAAGAAAGGCCATGAAAGAACACGCACTGATTTCACTCAGGTTGACCTCTTCCTTCCTGGAGATTTCTGAATCCTTCTCCATTACATACTGACATATCAAGTTCAGTGCTTCCTGGCATACAACAAATAGCCCTTATGCATTGGGCTAATAATATCTGCCCAATTGTCTTCTTCATGACTTCAGCCACCTTAGTCAGCACGTGTTATGCTGAGTCATGCCTTCCTGCTTCCATGTGAGGTATTTCTTCTTCTACTTCCTTTACTTATTCCTCTTAAAAACCCTTTGGTACTGTGACCAACAAGATTCTTGTTATCTGCAAACCTTCCCGTCCTAACACCACCCCATCAAAATAATTTCTTTAATTCGAATGAAGTGCAGGCTCATATATTCAGTCTTCCATGTAATCTGTTGTTTTGATTTTACATATAACCTATAACTAAATGTCCTAGATTTTCCCAAATTTCCAGGATTACTCTTATCATTTACACCAAAATAAATACTATCTGTTCCTCATCTTATGTAATTGCACAAATTCCATTTCTCTCCCTGGTATTTTAAAAAATCCCTGAGAAATGTTTACATATTCCAGAAATCTCCCCTGGTTGCTGTTTGCCAGTTCTCAACCAGGGTCATTCTCCATGCTTGTACCATAACACCTCCTGCTGTCCATGATTGCTTCTCCATGATATGGTAACTTTCTTTGATATACTTCACTCCAAAGTTTCAACAGGTTACTTACTTCACTCCCAAAGTAACAACTAATAAGGGTTGTTGATTTTAGTGAAAATGATTCAAGTTTGTTTAATATTCACCTGAGGATATGTTTATTAATCCTAGAGAGAGAGAAAGGTGTGGGGGCGGGTGAGGTGGGGGAGAGATGGACAGATAGACAGAAACCTCGATGTGAGAAACATTGATCAGTTATTTCCCATACACACCTAAACTGGGGATTGAACCCTCAACCTAGGTATGGACCCTGACTACAGTTGGAATCCTTACAACCATTTTGGTTGGGATGACACTCCAATCAAATGAGCCACCAGCAAGGGCTCAAGTTTTTTTTGAACATTCATTTTTTGCCACATACTCTGCCAAATGTTGTACATGGATTTCCTCACTGAGCTTTCAATGAAAACCCTGTAGGCAGGCACTGTTATTATCTTTCTTTCTTTCATTCTTTTTTCATTATATCTTATTGATCATGCTATTACAGTTGTCCCAGTTTTTCTCCTTTTACCCCCCTCCACCCAGCACCTCCCACTCCCTCAGGCAATCCCCTCACCGTTGTTCATACCCATGGGTCATGCACAGGTTCCCCGGCTACTCCATTTCCTACACTGTAATTATTTTTACTTCTTAATCCCCTCACCTCTTCACCCATTCCTGCACACCACCCCCCCACCTGGCAGCCATCAAAACCCTCTCAGTATCCATGATACTGTTTCTGTTCTTGTTTGCTTAGTTTGTTTATTAGATTCAATTGTTGATAGATATGTATTTATAGCCATATTATTGTTCATAGTTTTAATCTTTTGCCTTTTTAAAATTTTATTTAGTTATTTTTCAAGTACAATTTTTGTCTATTTCTCCCATCCCAGCCTCCCCCGCCCCGTGCTCCCCACCTCCCTCCCATTTCCACCCCCCTTAGTTCTCGTTCCTGTGTCCTTCCTATTTGTTCCTCCAAATCCCTCCCCTTTTTTCCCCTTAAATTCCCTTCCCTCTCCCCTCTTCTTTTTCTTAAATAAGTTCCTTTAACATATCATATAACAATGATTTGGTGATGACAAACTCCTTTAGGTTTTCCTTGTCTAGGAAGGTCACTTTCTGCCCTTTGATTCTAAATGATAGCTTTGCTGGGTAGAGCAATCTTGGCCATAGGTCACTGCTTTTCATGACTTTGAATATTTCCCAATCCCAATCCCTTCTAGCCTGCAAAGTTTTTTTTTGAGAAATCAGCAAACAGTCTAATGGGAACTCCCCTGTAGGTAACTAACTTTTTCTCTTGCTGCTCTTAAGATTCTCTCTTTATCTTTAACCTTTGGCATTTTAATTATGATGTGTCTGGGAGTGGGCCTCTTTGCATCCATCTTGTTTGGGATTCTCTGTGTTTCCTGGGCTCGAATGTCTATTTCCTTCACCAAATTAGGGGAGTTTACTTTCATTATTTTTTTTCAAGTAGGTTTTCAATTTCTTGCTCTTTCTCTTCTCTTTCTGGTATCTCTAAATGCAAATGTTGGAATGCTTGAAGTTGTCCCAGAGGCTGCTTACACTATGCTTGTCTTTTTTGGATTTTTTTTCTTGTTTTTCTGGTTGATTGTGTTTTGCTTCCTTATGTTCCAAATCACTGATTTGATTCTTGGCTTCATCCAGTCTACTGTTGTTTCCCTGTAAATTGTTCTTTATTTCAATTAGTGTATTCTTTATTTCTGACTGGATCTTTTTTATGCCGTTGAGGTCCTCACTAAGTTCCTTGATCATCCTTGTAACCAGTGCTATGAACTCTGAATCTAATAGATTGCTTATCTCCATTTTGTTTAGTTCTTTTTCTGGAGTTTTAATCTATCTTTTCATTTGGGCCATGTTTCTTTGTCTCCTTGTTTTGGCAGTGTCCTTGTGTTTGTTTCTATGTATTAGGTAGAGCTGCTATCTTCAGTTTAGAAACAAGTCAATGGAAACTCTAAGTGGTTAGATTATTTATCTATGGCAAGTCACACTCCAGATAAGTAGGGAATCTGGTATTTCTGTTGAAATTTCCTTATCATTTAATCTCAAATATTATCTAATTTACCTTGTGATTTATTCTTTGACTCATGGATTATTTAGAAGTATATTGTTTAATTTGCCTATATTGGTGGGTTTCCTAGATAGCTTATTGTTATTAGTTTCTAACTTAATTACCTATGATCAGAGAACATACTCTGTATGACTTTGATCTTTTAAATTTACCAAGACATGTTTTGAGGTGCAGCACAGAATGTGTCTTGGTGAGTGTGCTACATAGACTTGAGAAGAATATGTATTCTATGGTTGTTATGTGCGATGTTCTAGACATATCGGTTAAGTTAGGGTGATCAGTAATGTTGTTCAGCACTGGATGGTGTGGCTCAGAGGACTGAGTGCTGACCTGTGAACCAAAAGGTCATTGGTTTGGTTCCCTGTTGGGGCATGTGCCTGGGTTGTCAGCTGGATTTCTGGTGGAGGTACATGGGAGGCAGCCACACATTGGTGTTTCTCTCCCTTTCTTTCTCCCTCTCTTCCCCTCTGTCTAAAGGTAAATAAATAAAATCTAAAAAAAAAAAAATCCACACTTAGAATTAGAGGAATATACGTCAGTAAATGAATGGATCAAAAAATTGTGGTACATATACACAATGGAATTCTATGCAGCAGAGAGAAAGAAGGAGCTACTACCCTTTGCAACAACATGGATGGAACTGGAAAGCATTATGCTGAGTGAAATAGGCCAGGCATCGAAGGACAAATACCATATGATCTCACCTTTAACAGGAGGCTAAATAACAAAATAAACAAGCAAATAGAATAAAAACAAAGACACTAAAATAGAGAACAAGTGGGCAGCGACCAGAGGGGAGAGGGAAGGGAATTTAAGGGGAAAAACGGGGAGGGATGTTGAAGAACAAGTATGAAAGACACAGGGATGAGGACTGGGGTGGGGGGAATGGGAGGGAGGTGGGGAGACGGGGTGGGGGGGGCTGGGATGGGAGAAATTGACAAAAGAAAACTGTACTTGAAAAATAACTAAATAAATTTTAAAAAAGAATTAGAGGAATACATCAATAATGGCTTAAAAATAATATTGTTCGGATAATCTACCTTTTTATTGATTTTTTAGTTATTCTATCAGTTGCTGAGGAGTTAATAACATTTTCAAATATAACTGAGGAATTAGCTATTTCTCCCTTCACATATGTTGAAGCTGTTATTTGACTATGTATATTTGGATTGTTATAAATTCTCTTTCTATCACAGGTAATTGTTTTTTTTCTTGAAGTGTATTTTATCTGACATTAATATAGCCACTCCAGTTTTACTATCTCTACTATTTCTGTGGTAAATCTCTTTCTACCCATGTATTTTTTTACCTAGCTGTGTCTTTATATTTAAAGTGAGTCTCTTGTAGATAGTACGTATTTTGGGTATTGCTTTTTTCTATCTATTCTGACAATCTATGTCTTTTAATATAATGTTTTTTTCAATTAACATTTAATATAATTATTAATATAATTGGATTTAGGCTTACCACTATTCTTCTGTTTGTTTCCTCTAATTTTTATTCCTCTGTTTCAACTTTCCTACACTGTTCAATTCCATCTAAATTTATCTATTGGTTTTTCAGATATACTTTGTGTTCTCTAAGTGGTTGTTCTAGGGCCCTTTTGTCCAATACCATGGTTGTCAGTCACGTGTGGTTATTAAACAATTGAAGTGTGGCTAGTCCCTTTGTCTCTTTGCCCTGCATATCACTGTCTTGTTGAGGCTGTATTCTCTCTTTCCTCCAGAAACCTCTATTTTCACTAGAAGAAAGAAAACCCTTAAAACAAAAATAATCTGAGAGAAATTTCACCCTATCCCTAGAACAACTATGTTTCAGTATAGTATCGGTTGTTTAAATACTGAGATCCCTCTGTAATGAGTTGGTAAATAGCCATATGGTGGTTTACCTGACCCCCCACCCCCAAACACCTCACACCACTCCAGCCCTCTCCTAGGACCCCCTCACTGTAATCCAGAAACTAAGGACTTACACAAGGTACAAAGGGGACCCTCTGGAACTCAGCTCTAGAGCTGTGAATTCATACTAGTTAGTTAGTAAGTGCCCTCTTTTACCAGTTGTTGAAATATCCACTCCATAGGTTACCACTGAAATAATCGATTAATGATAGATAAACAGAATATTGAACATTTCAGTCTGAACCACTAAGGTTACTCTCTGGGTTCTAGATTTTTCCAAAACAGTGAGTAGTTATCAGCTCTATGTCTACATGAGTAAAAAACTGGCTAAAGGGATTCTTCCAGGAAAATAGACAAGACTTCCCCAAAGATACACTTCTGCTTCTACTCTAGCTGGTAGAAAGTGCTGTTTGAAAAAAAATTACTCTGCTGTGCTTACTTAGTTTTTTGCTGTCTTTTTCTCCTTGTCATTTTTGTGTCTCTAACATAAATTACTCCACCAGCCCTGGCACAGTGCCACCAACACAGCAGTAGGTGTTTGATAAGTGCTTGCTGAACAAAATTTTTAAAATTTTCCCCAGAGGACTCCAATATGGGAACACTCACTGCATAAGTCAAATACTTTTGAAGACTAAAATGATAGTGAGCTAAAAATCTATTTTACAAGGTAAAGATGAATTTGGCACTGCTTGCAACAAAGAATGAGGAGGGACAGATGTGCTCCAGTCTTACAAATAAATGTAAAGGTCAATTTGACAATTCCAGCTAAAGGATGAAGACTGGAGCCCTGGCAAAGGCAGGGACCTCCTCTGCTCCCCACCCACTCGCTGCTCCTTGTCATGTGGAAAAGGAGGACCAGACAGAACAGAAAGGTCAGGGAGTGTTTTAAATTGAAGTTTTAACCCTCAGAATGAACTCAACAGTGAGACTTAAAACACACACACCCCAAGAAACTATAAAACACCTAAATACCTAAATGTCTAGGAACAGAATAATTGAGTAAGTTTTATATATTCTTACTATGGGTCACTGTAGCTACTAGGGAGAATGGGGTAAATTTGTGGTGTGTACTGATACAGAGATGTGCATGAGTTACTGCTAGGTGAAAAGAGCCAACTGCTGAATGATATCGTGTCAACTTGTTCCAATATACATTCTCTTATAGTGCTGTGTTGGAGCTTTCATTGGCTCTCAAGAACCAACTGTTACATTTTCAAGAACTGGGCAATCTGGCTGTTAAACAGTGTGATAGCTTAAAACCAGCCACATTGAGTGTATGTACAGTCCAGGGCTGTCAAACTCATTCTCACGGAGGGCCACATGAGCCTCACAGTTGCCTTCAAATGGCCAAATGCAGAGCTCCTTTTCCCTAGTTGAGTACTTACATTTATACAGTCCTGAAATTACATTCGGCCCTTTGAAGGGAACCACGAGGCTGATGTGGCCCCTGGTGAAAATGAGTTTGACATCAAAGAAACCAGCACCTTACAAATAAAGTCTTACCCCACCTGGAGAGTTGGTTTACTAGCACACAGCTGCTCAAAAATATGCAGATATAAGTTTGTATAAGCAGATACAATTATCTTGAATGGTATATAACACAACCATGAATTACTAATTATACATACTGATTTTGCCATTTAAAAAAAGACAGACCACATCAGTAGTCTCACAAAAATGTGAATGCCACTGTGATGTAAATGAAGTACATTAAAAGTCCACGTACAGCATCTTCTGATGATTATGCTCATTTTTTTCCAAAGAGGCTCAAGTAATTTAATCTATTTGGTAAACATGATATTTCAAGTCTATGTTTAATACTAGAACTGTCAGAGCTACATTATGGTGCTAAACCCACACTTCATATAGGTTTAAAAACTGGTTCAAATATTTGCAACATTGATAATGAAAAAATAGTTACTATTCTTAATATGTGAGCATCCACACAAATATATCTCTATGTGGATATATCTCATGCCTGAATTTAGAATTTTAGTGTCAAAACATAACATAGTTTTTATTTCAGATACACTCCCAATTTGTCATTCAAAAGACTGTATTAATTCTACTTCCATAAACAATGTCTACAGACCACCACACCAAATTTGATACTGTGAATATTTTAAAATATTTTAGCCATTGAACAAAATTTGACCCCCCAAAATAAAAAGGATCTCTGGATTTCAGTTTATAGTTTTCTGAACATTATTAGTGTACTTCAAAAGATATTTATTAACTATTTGTGTTTTATCTTCTTTGAATGACCTAGTTACCCAAGTCATAATCTTTGTCCATTTTTTAATTGGATTTTACCTTTTTCTCATTGACTTGTAGTAGTTCTTTGAGTATCATGTCAGCTGAACTTTTATCCATCAAAAATGTCACTGATGTTTGTTTTCACATCTGTTCCTTGTCTTTTAAATGGCTGGTGGTGTTTTGTAGAAGTTTTTATCATTTTTATATTCATATATTTTAGTCTTTTCCTTTATGGATTCTGAATTTTGTGTTATACTTAACAGGGTTTTTCTTACTCTATGATGAAGGGGAAAAAGCTACTTTGCCCTAATTCTTGTGTAAATTTTGTATGCGTGAAGAAGAGATTTAGATATATAATTCATCTGGATATTATCTTAGGGAATTTGCAGAATAGAAATCAATTGAACTAATGCTACCATTACAAGCCCTTACCCATTGATTTTTAAACGCCATACTTATTTATTTATACACACACATAAACACACATATATATTTCACATTTTACATGGATTCCTAAATTTATATTATTGAGGAAAACTTCGGAATAGTTACAACTCATTTTTTTCAAGCAAGCCCTTCAAATGATGTTTAACTGCTATTCCATAAACTTTTCAACTAAATCAGAGAATATTTGGTCATTTCTACAGTAAAAAATTCCTTGGCCATACAGCTATGGAGTGGTCTCATTTGATAATATAAATCTTCTTAGAATTGTCTTCAATGCTTGGTGCTGAAGTAAACTGGCAATAAAATGTGCATCTAAAAATGCATCTACTGTGATGTAAATTTTAAAACCTACTTTTGAGGATTAATCTACATTATGCTATTAAAAAATTATAAAATAGAAGTGTTTCTCAGTGGAGCAGCTCAAAGAGCAAGGAACAACGAAGATAATACCATGCCTTTCTTTCTTTTTCTAGCAAGCTCTTGCCTGTGACGGTGTTGCCAACATGGCCCCCAAAAAGAAGACTGTCAGAAAGAACAAAGGAGATATTAATGAGATGACCATAATTGTAGAAGATAGCCCCCTAACTAAACTAAATGCTTTGAATGGGATCCTAGAGGGAGGCAATGGCCTTAGCTGCATTTCTTCTGAATTAACAGATGCCTCCTATGGCCCCAACCTCTTGGAAGGTTTAAGTAAAATGCGGCAAGAAAGCTTCCTTTGTGACTTAGTCATTGGCACCAAAACCAAATCCTTTGATGTTCACAAATCAGTGATGGCTTCCTGCAGTGAGTACTTTTACAACATCTTAAAAAAAGACCCATCTACTCAAAGGGTGGATCTCAATGATATCTCACCACTGGGCCTGGCCACTGTCATTGCATATGCCTACACCGGAAAGCTGACTCTCTCCTTGTATACAATAGGAAGTATTATTTCTGCTGCTGTTTATCTTCAGATCCATACCCTTGTAAAGATGTGCAGTGATTTTTTGATACGAGAGATGAACGTTGAGAACTGCATGTACATTGTTAACATTGCTGAAACGTATTCTCTGAAAAATGCAAAAGCAGCAGCCCAGAAATTTATCCGGGATAACTTCCTTGAATTTGCAGAGTCAGATCAGTTTATGAAACTTACATTTGAGCAAATTAATGAACTTCTTATAGATGATGACTTACAGTTGCCTTCTGAAATAGTAGCATTCCAGATTGCTATGAAATGGTTAGAATTTGACCAAAAGAGAATGAAGCATGCTGCAGATCTCTTGAGCAATATTCGCTTTGGTACTATCTCTGCACAAGACCTGGTCAATTATGTTCAGTCTGTACCAAGAATGATGCAAGATGCCGATTGTCACAAACTTCTTGTGGATGCTATGAACTACCATTTACTTCCATATCATCAGAACACACTGCAATCTAGGCGCACAAGAATCCGCGGGGGCTGTCGAGTCCTCATCACTGTTGGGGGGCGACCAGGCCTTACTGAGAAGTCCCTTAGTAGAGACATCTTGTATAGAGATCCTGAAAATGGATGGAGCAAGCTTACAGAAATGCCAGCCAAGAGTTTTAATCAGTGTGTTGCTGTGATGGATGGATTTCTTTACGTGGCTGGTGGTGAAGACCAGAATGATGCAAGAAATCAGGCCAAGCATGCAGTCAGCAATTTCTGCAGGTACTTGATTCTCTATTGGAAATGGTTCAATATTATGAGGAAATTTCCCTGACAGAGAAGCAAATTAGTCATGCCTATTAGCTTAGTTCATTAGCTCAGTAAATTAATAATATTAATAATAATATATGCAGGGTCTGGCAGAAGTAACACCTGCTTGAGTGTGGTTGGTAGGGTAATAATATGAGGGTAATCATTTATAGTTTTAATTTAAACATTTCACCTAAACGTCACATGGTGTGCTTGAGTGTGATATTATTATGTTACAGAATTACATGCTTATGATTTTGTAATAAAAGATTTTGTAATAAAAAGGGCTGTTATTTGTCCCAGACCCTATATAATAATGCCCATAAAATGTATACATAACACTTCACTTTACATAAAGTGCATTCACGTAGTCTAGATTTCTGATAAGTCTGTGAAGTGAGCAAGGAAAACAGGATTATTCTCATTTTACAAGTGAGAAATCTGATCCCCAGAGAAGCTACACCACTAGTAAGTGGCAATTCACATTTTCTCATTTCTAGTCAGGTGCTCTTCACAACATACTGCTTTTCTGAAAGACACTGGAAACAAATTTAGTTTCTAACACTAAGTATAGAAAGATGAAAACAATATAAAATTTCTTTTAAGTGACTTATTGATGACTATCAGTTTTATAGTTGGCAAATAAAATGAGATAATTAAAAATGTGGAAGCTAATTTTTAAGTACTTCTTTGAAGACTAAATACCAGAGAAAAATGTCAATATTTTGAAGCATAAAGAAAAGAGTAAAAGACATAATAAATTCTTCAGAAAATGGAATTCAAGTGCCACATTATTTTTGCATATTTATGATAAAAAATTAAGTTTTCATGTATATGGAACGTTCAGAAGTCCATGCTTACAGAGTCAAACATACCGTAACTAGTGAGCAAGATCTGAAAATGTGTGCAGTATGTGATAAAGAATAGTCTTAATTTCATTGAGTGTGTTATTTACATGAGTTCAAACAGTTCATTGATTTTTAATAACTTATGACCTTAGTTAAGTTTTGACTTAGAGGTTAAATGGGACAAAGATGAATGAATATTATCAAACTGATGGAGTAAGTTCTGTGTTTATGAACTTAAGAACTATGTAAACAGAAAAGCATATTTTACTGTTACTGCTTATTTTCTTCCCCTGTTAAGTCAACTATTAATACTCAAATCACTGTTCTTGCAGTACTGATTTCAATGCTTATGATATAATTACTTATGGTAATATCGAACACTGAAAAATATATCCCTAAACTTAAAAAAATTAACTGCTAAAAAGTGCTAGAAAATGGGTAAGTATCAAAAGCTAAGGCTTTGTTGATGCTTTTGGACGTGAGTCTCATCGACCTCATTCTAAACGATAACCGAAGACTTGGTCGAGTAACTTAGCTTCGCTGTTGCAATGGCCAGGATAGGCGTATGACTAAGACCGAGGTTATGAGAAAGTGGGAAATTCAATTAGCCAACTGCTATCTTAATTAGGGAGTGAGAATGAGCTAGTGTCTGAGGATATGTGGGATTGACTTTAATGTGGCAGTGTTCCCTTTTCTGAGTGCCATAAATACCCCGCTTCTGCCCCCACCCCCAACACAGTCTCATAGATCCTAATGGTTGATGGATATTTGAGTATGGCGCAAAGGGGCCTGGCAGATCTGTCTCTGTAGGGTCTTCTCTAAGTGGCCCCAATAAAGGAAGGAAATTTATAAATAGGAAGTGGGGAGTCACCAATCAATAAGAAGACTAAATGCCTTGCTTTTCTCCAAGTGTCACACTTTTTTACTGGTTGAAAGAAAAACACCAGCCTCCTCAGTAGGCTACTGAGGAGCTGCGCTACGTCAGTAGCCTACTTGCATAGACAGTGTCAAAATTCTCAAGTTAAGGTTTGTGGAGTAACATAGGTTCCCTGGCTGCCACCAACAAAGCTATCACACTTCCTCTGCCATTCCCAGATATGATCCCCGTTTCAACACCTGGATACACCTGGCTAGCATGAACCAGAAGCGCACTCACTTCAGCCTGAGCGTGTTCAACGGGCTCCTTTACGCCGTGGGAGGCCGCAATACAGAAGGAAGCCTTGCCTCGTTGGAGTGCTACGTGCCTTCCACCAATCAGTGGCAGCCGAAGACGCCCCTGGAGGTGGCGCGCTGCTGCCATGCTAGCGCGGTCACCGATGGCCAAGTGCTGGTGACGGGCGGCTACATCAGCAATGGGTACTCACGCTCGGTGTGCGCGTACAACCCGGCCAGCGACTCGTGGCAGGAGCTGCCGGGGCTGAGCACGCCGCGAGGCTGGCACTGCGCGGTCACGCTGAGCGACAGGGTGTATGTGATGGGGGGTAGCCAGGTGGGGCCGCGCGGGGAGCGCGTGGACGTGCTGACCGTGGAGTGCTACAGCCCGGGGACCCGCCAGTGGAGCTACGCGGCGCCCCTGCTGGTGGGCGTGAGCACTGCGGGCGCCTCGACGCTGCACGGCCGCGCCTACCTGGTGGGTGGCTGGAACGAGGGCGAGAAGAAGTACAAGAAGTGCATCCAGTGCTTCAACCCCGAGCTCAATGAGTGGACAGAGGAGGACGAGCTGCCCGAGGCCACCGTGGGCGTGTCTTGTTGTACCCTCGCCATGCCCAACAACGTGACCCGGGAGTCCCGAGCCAGCTCCGTGTCCTCTGTGCCAGTCAGTATCTGAACCCAGGTAGATGCAGAGACAAAGGAAGAAAAAGTATTTATTGTGATTAACCTTTGAGTTAGCGCAGAGGAAAATATATAACATTTACTACAATAATTGTATTTTAAAATATATCGAGACAAACGTCTTGATGGTTTTAAATTCCTGGCATTATCTACCTCTGTCTTCCAATTTTTTTTTTTTTTAAGTAAAATTCAGGGCCATAGCTGACAAAGAAAACTAGAATTTATTTCAGCGGCCACTGGGTGGCAGAGAGAAATCGTTGTAGGCACTCTTCCATCAAGGCACGTTTCCCAAATGCACAGCAGTTACACCCACGTTTGAGACTTTCCCTCTACATGCCACATGACACTTATGTAAGTGATTTCACATACACAAGGTTTTCTCTCCCTCTTTTTTCTTTAGGAAGTTGAAAGTGTTCATTGATAGGTTTTATTTTAAAGTGGAAGTCGATATCTATAAAGACTTAAGATGTAATTCTATTTTTCAATGCAGTTTCTTTTCCCGTCTAAAGGATTTTGAAAGGCAGCCCATGACACCATCCTGCAGCTTAAAACAAAGCCCGACGGGAAAGCAATGGGGATTCCACCAGGGGCTGTCGTTGGTTTATCCCGGAGCTCTTCTTCCTCCCGGCCTCAAGACCCAGTGTATTTCCATCATAAAAATCTGCTCTCAAGGAAGAAGTGATGTTAGTCATTTAGTTTATAGAGTAAGTTTAAATCATTTCTTTATTTCTCATAGAAGGATTTGCACTTTAATCCATGTTCCCTATTAAAGGAATTGCAAGTATCTTGAGAGCCTTGCTCTCACCCTAAAATCTACACCAGGATTAAAAGCAACCTTGACCCTAATGTAAACCCCAGGAAGAACACCAAATAAAACTACGTCCTTAAGGATCATTAACTTAAAGCTTATATAGCCTGAAGGTTATACAGCCAATAACCATAATTTGATTCCTCCCATTCTTATATGGATAAAATTGAAGGAAACATTTGGAATTCTTGGTTTGGCCATAACAGGATGAATTGGTTCTCCTGTTGGCAAATGCCATTGCTTCCCATTCCACAGCAGTCCTCCTGAGTTCACAATTAAATTCTTATATACCCATTTCACTTGGAAACATTAAAATAGTATATGTCCATTCTGGTATATACTTTTAACCTCATCTTCTCCAGATTAACTCTGCAAATTAATGTGTACCCACTTGATTTCATTTCTCTTACATGTTCGTCAAGTTTTGGAGCAAGGGAACAGTTGTAGTAAATGATACATATTTTCCTTTCTTATAATTTATCACTTATTTGACAGTTTGTTTTGGAGAGGAAGTCGCCCGTCAATCATGGGTTATGTGTAATTGGATTTTAAAAATTAAAACAAACTAATTAAATGGTTAAACATGAACTACATGGAAATATAACTGAGTTTTCATTCATCTCATCCTCTCCCACCTTTTGTAGATAGTTTGTCACTAGAGTTACAATATTTATATTTAAATTATTTTACTCGAACTGTGAAAAGTGGTTCATATAGTACACTGTGTGGAACAATTTTATATCATTGCCCCTTATGCTAAGTTCAATCTCTGTGTATTTAATGGTAACACTCAGGTAGAGGCTAAAACACTAAGTACAAGACATTTTTAATAAAGAAGAAAAATGCCAGTCTTTTCCCTGCCCTACACAGAGCACACGAGGAGCTTCCCCAAGTTCAGGGCAGGTCTACAGGCACCTGCTTCCTTGGCTTCTTATCCACCCAGGCCAGAAAATAAGCTGTGCAAGAAACTAGTTTATGGAGCAAGTTAAATCTCTGAGCTCTTAAATTACCGATATACAAATATAGATCATCTTTTATCTGTACAGCATCATTGGTAACATAAATTTTGTATTTCATAAGTTATTTTGGCCACAACTTACAAAACTTATGTCAAAGTGACCGTAATATCTTTTAGTTTAGTATAAATATATATTCTTGTAAAATTGAGAAGCCTATAGTATATTGTTAATTTTAAAAGGGGAAAAAGGTGACTTATTATGGATTACAGATTATAAGTGGCAAATAGATGTAATTCCTTGATGCACAATAGTAGCCATGTCTCCCAATGAGGTCCTGGAAGTATTGTAAAGTAGAGGACCTAAGGCTTAGAATTAAATAAGAATCAATCACCTATGGCATTTTACCACAGAAGAATGAAAAGAGATGCTGAACATAGAGGATTTTTAATCTGTTGGATCTTGATAAGATAGCTTGTGCAAAAACTCGGCAGTGACTTTCTGGAAATGAAACTGGAGACATGTTAGAGCTGGAAAAATCATTTCAAATGACCGTTTAAGGTATTCTTTACATTGCTCATCTGAAGACTCAGAAAATACACATATCTGGGTTTACCAGGGGCCTGGGTACATGGCACTTCTGTCTTTTGCTTCAACAACTCAAACATGTATGTCAAACAAAGACCAATATGAATTTGGCATGCTAGAATTTCTGACATAACAAATTGGAATATAAGGAGCATGGGATGTAAGTGATGAAAGTTTCCATCACTGGCTACTGCAAAATGTGAAAGCACATAGAATAAAAATCTTTCATGTCTCCTTTCATGTGCAAGTGAAATATACTCTGACCCAACTTCAAAAGGCAGTTGCTCCTAAAGTCTTGACAGTTTCTCCATGTTGCCCAACTGGAGATTACTTCATTTTTATTATGTTTTAAGCTTACATTCAATTATACTCCCCAGTCTTAGGCTCTAACCCTGTACCTCCTTTTATTTTTCTCAAGGAAAAAGACTTACTATTTTGTAATGCCAGAGCCCTGTGATTAAATAAAAGCATCAGTTCAGTGTATCAGAGAAACAGCCTGTTACCCAGCTGCTGACATAATGAAACTCAAGCTCTCATTTTCTGAATGGGCCAGAGACCTGATGTGAACGTCTCCAGGAAGCCAGACCTTAATGCAGCCTGTCCAGTCTTAGTTAGGCCCTTGGTGCCGAGTTGTCATCCCTGCTGCCCTAGTTGCTTTCAGTGGCACTGAGTGAGTTTTAGTTTCACTTCCTATGTTGTAAGAATGGTTATGAATAGAAAGTCAGTGGTGGGACAGATTAATGTAATTTTAAACAGTGACTTGTGGTAGTGGAGTGTTAAGTGAGGGGGTGTGTTTGAGGTAATAAGGAGGTGACATAGTATTGAATGGCTCTATGATTTCAGGCAGAGAAGTAACTATAGTAAGTGTATTTCATAAGCATGTGCATAAGTAGAGGTTTTCCTGGAAATTCATGTTACAAGGTCAATTTTTTGCTGGTTATCCTGACCAAATATCTTCAGAATTCATTCAAGTTGCTAGACAAAAGAAACTAAAATCACTTCATTCAATTAATTTTCCCCTGAGTTTCACAGAAATGAATTTCTCTAGTTTCTCTGAATTCTTCTCTAAAGGAGTTAGCTCCCCAGCCTGGCCATGGATGGCTGTACTCTATCTAGCGCAGCGCAGCATTGAGAGGGATTATTTTTCAGTATCTCTTTTCACACCACTAAAAACTATAGCATAGTGTCTGAAATACTCCTCCATGATAATCATGGGAACTAAAGATTTTAAATATTAAAAATGTACCCTCCAGTACATTTAGAGGGTAAAGATCATTTAAATTTCCCTCTCAGGATATTTGAAATAAAATATTTGTCTTAGACACTGCTAAAAATGTTTTTATTCAGCAAATTTTGGAAAAACTTTCTTTGTTTGCTTAAAACATTCTGGTACTATACAAGGAACAACAAATTAAAATGTATGTAGTATTTATAAGCTCATCACCGTCAATAAAGCTGCATTCAAAAAGAGCTTGTCAGTGATCAAATATGAGCAGTTCTGAAGTGTCCTTTTGTGATGATGGGGTGGGTTTTTTCTCCTCTATTTAGTCTTTATGGTGAGTTACCCCAACAAAACACAACAACAATAACAAAGACAAAATTGAAAAGCTGTTTTAATATCTTGAAGAAAATGAAAGAAAAAGGTGTAAAACATCAATAGTGACTTGTGCTTTCTAGTCTCATTTCCACCCTGACCACAGCCAGCCTGGCACAGACCCAGGTTCAGCATCATTTGCAAGGAGACTACTTTTTAGGAGATGAAATTGTACAGACAAACCTTCACGATCTTTCTTTTCTATCTCACCTACCAAATGAGCAATGACATGTAACCAAGGTAAAATTCTTAACCTTTGATCTTATTTAGTAGTTTAATAATAACATTTAGTTGAGGCCATCTTAGTCATTTCTAGAAAATCCTCAATGGCAGCCATACTATTTCTTAAACTACTTCAAGTCTGGTAACCATTTAAAGAGACAAGATTGTCCCGCAAGCAGAAACCGGGGGGCACATCCCCAGGTTCAAGCCTGTCTGCTACTCCAGAGACTCTGAGTCTCCTTTGAACTCCCACTAACTCCAAGCTTTGCTACAGGTTTGAATTCCCTCCCATACTGACACATAATCCATCCATTCAATTCACGACATGTGAAATTACTTAATAATACTAATTATACCCACGGCACTCTAGTCTGTATCAAAGGAATAACCATTTTGAACATCCTGTATTTGGCAAAAGCTGGTGGACAGGCTAGAGACTGAAGATATTCAATCCCACCTCTAGCTTTCCTCTCCTCAGAGTGGCAAGAAGTGCACACGAAGGTCCCTTTTGGGAGGAACAGGCCTTGACAGAAAGAGGAAGTTCAACACATGCCCCCTAGAACCACCCTAGTCAGCCCCTTTGTTTTCCTTTGTAGCCTCATTCACAGGTTGGTTTATGAACCTAGGTATAAGCTGCATTACTTCTGTCTTCCACTGGTTTCCCCTTAGCCTCTGATTAGCCTAAAGAGCCTATGTGGCTTCTTTTCTCATATTTTTCAGGGAAGTGCCTTAAGAAGTCAGGCTGACTCATCCTGGAGAAACTACCATTCAGACTTTGCCTTGACATTCAACCATAGCTGTAAAAGTGATTGCAATTTTCAAAAAAGAAAGCCTTTGAAGATTACTATTATTTAGTCTAGAAGGCGTAGTATATTAAAATGGAAGAGGCAAGACCTTGATTATAGGAGCAAACGATTCTCTTCACTCCACCCTCGTCCCCACCGTAGCAACATGTACCCAGAGGAAGGGTGTGCCTGGTGATATGAATGGAGAACTTAGGCCTTTTTATCTGGCTGTTTTTTCTTGGTGCTCACATTTGGGTTATCACCATAGGCTCTACATTCAGGAATTCTCTTTTGATGGAAATTGAAATGGGGATATCTCTACCCTTAGAGGGGAAACTGAGTGGGATCTATTTTTGGTGAGCCGGGGCTAGAAGCAGTCTACATCAGCTTCCCCCACAATATTTTGACAAGCATGGGGCATAAGGTCTTATCTAGATGCAGAGGAGCTGGGGGGGGAAAGGAAAGTTTTCTGTTAGCATTTTCTCTGCACTTGGGAAACCATGGCTCTCATCTTCCTCTCTGGCTATCCAGGGAGCAAGGAGCTTTCCAGGCAAATCACCTCCTCTCGGCCACACCCATCTGAATCACCCCACACCACAGCAAGTGCTTTCTTTTCCCTCCGTTGCTGAGTCATAAGACTTGTACTCAGGTCCCCATTGTATCTTGCCTTCTCCTTTCTGAAGAACAAATCCAGACCACTCTTGCAGCCTTTTCTCAATTCAGAGCCTGTACGGTCTACAGCATACATTCAATGTGTTCTACAAGCCTTGAGTGTTTGTGTATATCTGATTCCAACAAACCATCAAGGAAATCCATCTAATATCAGAATCACCTTCTCATTCTACCCTTCCTGAGTTTCTTGTCCCTATACTTCTAAAATGCTCTAAACTCTTCTTGATTTTACCTCACCTAAACAATACTGACTATAAATTGCACATCTGTGACCAAATTCCTCTCTAGCTTTACAAGGAGGTTCCCAGTACATGATGGTTTTGGAAGAAGGGAACACATTATATAGAGTTTATATATTAAAAGAGGGAGTACATGCATCTGTTCTTAATCACTGTAGGAAAGGAAGCTTCCCCCAGCGGAAAGGGAGAAGGAAATTGAAATGGTTATAACCTGTCTCCTGTCTTCTTCCTCAACCTTTATGAAGTCTTTCCATTTATAGCAGAGTTCCAAGTTGAGAATGTTTTAATTTATCACAATTCTGCATGTGGGTAACAAAGAAAATTCTGCATTCAGAAAGAATCCTTCCTTTATTTAGCAAATGATCATTGGATATAGCCATGCACCAAGCACCCTGCTGGAATACCCTGGGGACAGGGAAGAACCAGAACCCCCACCCGCCACTCTGGGGAGACTGTGATGCCTGATGCACATTCATTTATTATTAGACCTGGCAGAGCCAACTCTACAAAGGGCAATTAAATTAACAAGCATTTACTTCTTGCCTAATTTTGGCCCCCTGGGTCCTGTTGGGCAGGGAAAGGTAAACCCAACTTAGAGCTGGCCCTCCAAGACCTCAGAAGTGGTCAACGTTTTCTACTTACTGTAACTGGAGATTATTCTCTTATTTTTCAGTCCCATGCTCCTGATCATGCGCTGTCTTTCTCTGCTCTGCTCTGTACTCCGGGAGGCTGAACCCCAAGGATTGCATCATCCAAACTCAGACTCTTTGGCCCATAGGTTGTACTTATCTAATGGGAGGCATCCGAGAAGATCAGAGGGCAGAAGAGAGTGGTTGGGGTGTTTCTTTCCTGTCTTTTCAGGGCTCAACACTGTGCTTCTGGCCATGGCTGCAACTCTCTGCAACTACAGCACCTGCCAGGCGACCCCTGCTCCCTGGCTCCCACTCACTCACATCATCACGGCATAGCTTCCACCTCTGGATATTTTCTTGTCAGTTTGTTTCTGTTCTGCCAGCCCTTCAGAACATGGTCCTTAAGAGTGAAGACTTTATCTGTCTTGTTCAATGCTATACCACCCCTGTTTAAACACCTGGTCTACGGTATCTTGTTACAGTAGCCCCAGCCTGAGCGGACTGAGAGAGATATAAAGAGACACAGACACACAAGTAGATTGATTTCTTTTTCCTTCCTTCCTTCCTTCCTTCCTTCCTTCCTTCCTTCCTTCCTTCCTTCCTTCCTTCCTTCCTTCCTTTCTCTCTCTCTCTTTCTTTTTTTTCTTTTCCCTCCACTTTTCCAAAAAGTATTCATTATTAATTAAGCCATGATTCAAATTCCCAGGGTGGGATGTACCCAGGTCCTCCTTCACCTCCCTGGGAGAAGGGTGAAAGAAGAGACAGGGTGGAGCCAATTTAGATCTTTGCAGGAAACGTGCCTTCTGTCCTGCGGTCATCCCAGGCTGACCGACACCCAGGATATAGGCCAGAGGGACTTGTGCACATGCTGGTACCATGTGCACATGGAGACATTGCTGCCTTCAGAGGTCACTGCCTTCTCACAGGGGTGGAAGTTATGGTAGTCTGCCAACACTTCCGGTCTGGTTCTGGTTGGGGAAGCTGCTGTCAAAGGGTTCTTGATTGGGGTCTTGACATCTTCTACCATATTGTTGACTTCTAAAAACACCCCCTGAAGCAGCTCACGGTTTGTGTGACCCTCAGCAAAGACTATACATAGACATTTCTGTATCTCTACCTTATGCTGCCAAATAATCACATTCTGATATTAATAACTATTCTTATTCCATTGTCTTACCTGACATGGTTGCTAAACAAGTTAATAACTAGGATTCATTTCTCTAAAAACTTCTTGAGGGTAGCTATGGTCCTAGCCACATGAAGAAAGCTGAGAAAGTTGGAGTATACCTATTGACACCCAGAGCCTTTTACTGATTCAGGAATAAGAGACAGAGGGACTTCTGGGAGCAGAGCACCTGCAGCTAATACCCGGTTATGCTTCAGAACCCCCAGACCAGCCTCCATTGATGGTTCTTTCATTTCCCTTATGGGTAAAGATACTGAGGACAAGTCACTCATGACAGAGTCCTGGGTGATTGACAGCAAAGATCCAGGCCTGATTCTGCAGGAGATACTAAAAGAGTGAAGTATAAGAAAAGAAGGAGAGGGGAAGGAAGAGAGAAAAGAAAGGAAGAGAGAAAGAAAGAACAAATTCAGCTGAAAGAAGGACCTGCCCACATGTCAGAAGTGCCCCATGGAGGCACATTTCTGAAGGTGATACTGTGGGTGGACTGGAGACCAGCCCCAGGGAACCCGGGGAGCCGGGTGCTGAATAGGCTTGAGAGCCATGAGCCAGGTGGCCGGGCCATTGGAGGAGCACCTGCCCTCCACAGAATGCTTGGATTGCATGGGAACAAACTGGCTTCATGAAAACCCATGAAATATTAAGATACTGTCAGTTCTCCTTGATTTCTCCTGAGTTCTTCCAGTTGAAATCCAGCTCAGTAAGTCAGTGCCTTTGATGAAGCCCTTCAGTCCTCTGTCCTTGCCTGGAGGTGAGGTTCGAGAGCATCAACTGAAACTTCAAATATTACCTGAACCATACCAAGAATACATGGTGGAACTTTAAAGAAAAACCAGTTGAGGAGGTAATTTACTTCTTAGAAATAGAGGGAAAACTCCCTAAAATGCAGGAAAATTGGAAACACCACTCCACCAAGAAGATGTCTAAAGACCTAGAAAAAGAATCACTATGAACAACTTCCCCTGCAGAAGCTGGATTGATGATCTCCCATGGAAGAAAAGGCTCAGGAAACTCAGCTGACACCTTTGTCAATGGAGAAAAAGCTCAACGGGCTAAAAAAAAAAAAGTGGCCACAACAGGCCAAAATTGGCTGTAGCAGAGTTTAAATTTCAGTTTTCCCAAGCAGCCCCACAATGGGCTGATCAGCGTTTACACCTCAGGTGGCAAACGCAAGGCCTGCAGGTCGAATCCAGCCATTCAGCTGGTTTTATCTGGCCCTGCACCTTGTTTCTACCCAGCGGCAACACCAAGCTCTCACTTAACTCTTAAGGAGTAGTTACATTTATACAGTCCTAAAACTACATTCTGCCCTTTGAAGGCAACTGCGAGGCTGATGTGGCCCCTGATGAAATGAGTCTGACAGCCCTGGTTTACACCTTAATGTCTGGATCCTATGCATGTGTTATCTTACATGGCAAAGGGGATCTCACACATGTAATTAAGGTTATGAATCTTGAGGTGAGGAGAGTGTCCTGGATTAACCAATCTAATCACTTGATCCTTTAAAAGCAAAGAAACTTCTCCAGCTGAAGACAGAGATACAGCAGAAGACAAATGAACTTCCAAGGGTGAGAAGGATTCACTGCACTATTGCTGGCTCTGAGGTGTAGGTGTCCATGAGCAAAGACCAAAGAATGGTCTCTAGAAGCTACAGCTGGCCCCAGTTGGCAGTTAGCAAGGAAACATGGACCTCAGTCCTATAACCGCAAGGAGCTGGCTTTTGCTAACAACAACCTAAAAGAGAATAGAGTGAGCCTCCTGTCCCCTGCCCCCCACGCCCTGCCGAGCTCTTCCAGTCAACACTTGGATGACAGCCTTGTGAAATCTGGAGCATTGAAACCAGCTGAGCTCACGCAGACTTCTAACCTACAGAACTACAGGATTATAAATGTGTGTTGTTTTAAGGCACTGAGTTGGGGAAATTTGTCCAACAGCACAAGGAAGCTAATACCCCTGCCATTCAATGAACAGCCCTGGGCTCAGGCCAGAGAGAATGGGAGCATGCCCATATCATCAGGACCCCAGGGGCACAGGAGGGTTGAGCTGTGAAGACTTGGCAGTCCAAGGGTCACATATGCAGCTTTGATTCTGCTTTCAAAGCACCCGACTTCTACATATTCATGGCTGTGGATGACTTATTGTTTTTCACTCTAACTACTATTATTTAATTGCTGCTACATTTGCTCTGAGAGAATGTAATTCCTACGGCAGTGTTTCTCAAATACAGGGGTAGGCAAAAGTAGATTTACAGTTGTATCATATTAATAATAAATAATTAATTAAAAATATAAGGATAAATTGTTTCACATGCTCATGACTGTAAACCTACTTTTGCCTACCCCCATAAAGATGGTTGTTATCATTCTTATGCATGCATTATTTCCACTTCAGTGGACCATGCAGAATATAGATCATGTAAATATTGTATTTGACTTGAAGTTAAAGGTCCATTATCACTAAACTATTATTGAATTTTAACATGACCAGGTGGAGACTTTCTCAAGGATAAAGACCATTTCTGTACCCTAAGAGCTGTTACTAAAAATCGTAGTAGTAGGGTAATACTTATCTCAAAATTTTTTCATTGGTTTTTAAAACAACACACACGTTTATGTGTGTACATGCACACACACTACTACCAGCTAAACTTAGTAATAGCTTTATTATTACTAACTCATAGATTACACTAGAAGATTTGATATTTTGCAACCATTTATTTATTTTTTCAATTTATTTTTAACCTTTATTTCATTGAGGATATGTTTTCTCCTTTAAATACTTCTAAATTTTAAAGGTTTCCAAATAAGTTCTCCTTTTATGAAAAAGAAATTAAGAGACTTGTTGAGCTTTCGTTATGTCTAGCAACCTGCTAGGTGCTGCAGACCCAAGATGACCATGGCTGGGGGCTGGGGGCAGGGAGGAGAGTCTGAGGACAGACATGTAAACAAATGATTGCTGGATGATGCAATACTTATAATCACAGGGGCATGCGCAGGGCCTCATGGGATTGCTGCCAGAGTGTCAAACCCTATCTGAGGACTCAAAGCAAAAGAGGCAAACGTTCAGCTCATTAAAAAGATTGAGAAAGTCAGTGTTACTACAGCTTATGTACTGCGCTCAAAGAACATTATAAAGTCTATATACATTTGCCTGTCCTGATTTTTGCCCAGAAATTCAGTTAGGATTGTCACATAATTGCTTCTTTATGGTCCTTGGAAAATGATGTCTAAACTGAGAGTCGGAAGACTGGGATTTTACACCTTAGCCCAGCATTTTCTAAACAAATGGTTTGGGCCTTGGTTTCTGTACAAATGGCAATTAATCACAACCTTCATAGGATGATTGTAATGATTAAATCAGCTCACGATCTGAAAACACCAGGGGCTCTGTAAACTAATCTGGCCGAAACATATCTATACTGAATTGCCTGAGGCCAATAATGTTCAGTAACTAATATGTATTAAAAGAGCAGATGAATCAGAGTAATAAAAATATTTGATTCCTTGAAGCTCCAGAGCACCTTTCTTCTGAAGTTTTGCACATCTGTTTCTTCTTTGGCCTCATAATGTCTTTCCAGGATAAGCTGGGACATGCACTATTACCCCGCACTGGCAGGAGAATGAAGAAGATAAAATAATAAAGCCGAAGATCCACAGGGCGGAATCAGGATGAGCTCCAGCTCCTAATTCAGACCACTTCTTTTACACACACAGTGCACACACAGCCAAGTAGGAATAACATTGGGGCTTTTAAACAAATTTTAACAAACTTTAACAGCCACCCACAATAGATAAACATATTTATTCTAATTACAAATGCTCAATGGTAATTTTCTTTAATATCCAAATGGGAAAATAATCTAGGCCTCTGAAATTTAAAAGCAGAAAGTTCTACCAGACTGACCACCTCTCCTCCTTGTGCCCTGCGCTCCCATGTCCTTCCCAAAGGTCTGCACATCAGTGGGGGCTTTCATGCTGCTCTTCTGCTTCTGCCATTCCAGCCACAGAACATCCTTCCCCATCTCCATCACTGGCAATTTCTCCCATTTGTAAGCTCAGCTCAAATGCCAGTGCTCCATGATCTAATCTTCCAGAAATGTCTCCCTCTTCTGAAGTCTCTCAGCTTATACTAGTAAGTAAGGATCCAGGCCCCAAGACAGTCTGCCTGCATCTGAATCCCAGCCCTGCTACTTCCTGGCAACTTCTTTGCTTCTTGTCCATTACTTATAAGTGGGAGGCTATGGTGGCAATGCTAATAATAACATTGTCATTATAGAGTCATTAAAAAGACTAATAAGATAATGCATGTAAAGCATACTTGATAACACACAGCAATACCCAATACATATTAGTTGTCAAATTTTCTACATTCTGAGACTTCCAGTCAAGATGGCTGGCTAGGTGAGCATAGTTTACCTCCTCACACATCCACATCAAAATTACAACTAATATAACAGCAAATGAAATTGAAGCAGTGATCAAAAATCTCCCGACACACAAAAGCCCTGGACCAGATGGTTTCACAGAATTCTACAAAGCATTTAAGGAAGACCTAACACCTATTCTTCACAGACTATTCCAAAAAATCCAAAATGATGGAAGACTCCCAGAGTCATTTTATGAAGCCAGCATCATCCTAATCCCAAAACCAGATAAAGATACAATAAAGAAAAAAACCTGCAGGCCAGTATCTCTCATGAACATAGACGCTAAAATCCTCAACAAAATATTGGCAAACCACATCTGACAATACATTAAAAAGATCACACACCATGACCAAGTGGGATTCATCCCAGAGATGCAAGAATGGTTCAATATTCACAAATCAGTAAATGTAATATATCACATAAATAAAAGCAAAGACAAAAATCACATATCATATCAATAGATGTGGAAAAAGCTTTTGATAAGGTGCAACACCCATTTATTATAAAAACACTCAGCAAAGTGGGAATAGAGGGAACATTCATCAATATAATAAAGGCCATATATGAAAGACCTACAGCCAACATCATACTCAATGGGCAAAAACTAAAATCCTTCCACCAAGATCAGGAACAAGACAAGGTTGTCCACTTTCACCACTTCTATTCAATGTAGTATTGGAAGTTTTAGCCACAGCGATCAGACAAGAAAAGGAAATAAAAGGCATTCAAATCAGAAAGGAGGAAACAAAACTGTCACTGTTTGCAGAAGACATGATAGTGTACATGGAAAATCCTATAAACTCTACCCCAAAACTGCTTGAACTAATAAATGAATTTGGCAAAATAGTAGGATACAAAGTCAATATCCAGAAATCAAAGGCATTTTTGTATACCAACAATGAAACAGCAGAAGCAGAAATCTAGAAAAAATCCCATTCAATATAGCAAAAAGAAAAATAAAATACCAAGGAAGTAAAAGACCTGTATGTAGAAAACTACACAACACTGAAGAAAGAAATCAAGGAAGACACAAACAAATGGAAACATACACCATGTTCACAGACTGGAAGAATTAACATCATCAAAATGTCCATACTACCCAATCCAATTTACAGATTTTATGCAATACCTATTAAAGCACCAATGGCATATTTCACAGACATAGAACAAACACTTCAAAAATTTATATGGAACCATAAACGACCCCAAATAGCAACTGTAATTTTGAGAAAGAAGAACAAAGTAGGAGGGATCACAATACCTGATCTCAAACTGTATTACAAGGCCATTGTAATAAAAACAGCCTGGTACTGGCATAAAAACAGGCACATAGACCAATGGAACATAACAGAGAGCCCAGAAATCAACCCAACTCTATATAGTCAATTAATATTTGACAAAGGGGGCAGTAACATAAAATGGAGTAAAGATAGTCTCTTCAACAAATGGTGCTGGAAGAACTGGACAGCTACCTGCAAAAAAATGAAACTTGAGCACCAACTTACACCATACACCAAAATAAATTCAAGGTGGATAAAAGACTTAAATATAAGCCGTGACACCATTAAAGTCCTAGAGGAGAACATCGGCAAGAAAATCTCAGATATTTCACACAGCAATATTTTTACTGATATGTCCCCTAGAGCAAGGGACAGAAAGTAAAGAATAAACAGATGGGATCTCATCAAAATTAAAAGCTTTTGCATAGCTAAAGAAAACAGTATTAAAATAGAAAGAGAACCAGCTATATGAGAAAACATATTTGCCAATGATACCTCAGACAAGGGTTTAATCTACAAAATATACAAAGAATTTACACAACTCCACACTAAGAAGACAAGAACCCAGTAAAAAGTGGGCACAGGACTTGAACAGACATTTCTCCCAGAAGATACACATGAAAAGATGCTCAATATTGCTAGCTATCAGAGGGATGCAAATTAAAATTACAATGAGATACCACTTTACACCGGTCAGAATGGCCACCATAAACAAAGCAACAAACAACAAGTGTTGGAGAGGTTGTGGAGAAAAGGGGACCCTAATCCATTGTTGGTGGGATTGCAGACTGGTACAACCACTATGGAAAACAGTATGGAATTTTCTCAGAAAACTAAAAATGGATCTGCCTTTTGACCCAGCAATTCCACTGCTGGGATTATATCCTAAGAACCCTGAAACATCAATCCAAAAGAACCTATGCACACCAATGTTTATAGCAGCACACTTTACAATAGCCAAGAGTTGGAAGCAACCTAGGTGCCCATCAGTAAATGAATGGATCCAAAAACAATGGTACATATACACAATGTAATTCTATGCAGCAGAAAGAAAGAAGGAGCTCCTACCCTTTGCAACAGCTTGGATGGAACTGGAAAGCATTATGCTGAGTGAAATAAGCCAGGTGGTGAAAGACAAATATCATATGATCTCACCTTTAACAGTAAGCTAAAGGACAAAACAAACAAGCAAGCAAAATATAACCAAAGACACTGAAATAGAGAACAGGGGGACAGTGACCAGAGGAGAGAGAGGAGGGAATTTCAGGGAAAAAGAGGAAGGATTTACAGGAACTAGTATAAAGGACACATGGACAACAAATAAAGAAGGTGGAAATGGGAGGGAGGTGGGGAGCACTGGGGGGTGGACTCGGATGGGAGTAAAAGACTGAAAACTGTACTTGAACAACAATTAAATACATTTTTAAAAAAGAAATAAGAGCCACAAAAAATTACAACTAAAATATAGACAACCATCACTCAGAAATGTCAGAAATCAAGCTGAATGGAAGTCTGACAACTATGGAATTAAAGGAAACACAACCATCCAGATTAGCAGGAGGAGAGGAGACATGGAACAAGCTGGCCCCACATCCATGAGTGATGAATAAAAACTTTGGAGGAATATCCTGGGAGCAAGGAGTCCCAACCCCACACCACATCCCCAAGCCCAAGGTCCCAGTGCCAGAAAGATAAGTCCTCATAACTTCTGGCTGCAAAAAACAGCAAGAACTGAGTCGGTGGAAGAAATTTTTGGAGTCCCACACAGTTCCTCTTAAAGAACCCGCACAAGGACTTACTCAGACTTACTCCCTTTGACCCCCAGCAATGGGGTAGCAGCTTGAAAGACACCAGTGGCATAGAGGGATGAACTGAAGTATCTGGCATCAAGGCAAGAGCTGGGGGACAGCTTTCTCTCAGACTGAAAGAGATAGGCAGAGGCCACTGTTTCTCATCTGAACCTTCCCCTAAACAAGCCACAGAGCCCGTGGCTGGTGCCATATGTGAGATTCCATCAGCTGGGCTAACAAAGTTTGCCCTTCGCTGGAGATCCCCAGAGGCTCTGACCCACACAACTTACAGTTGTTAACAGTGGCTTTTCCATGTGAATGGCTGGTCTTGGCTCATGCTTCACAACTTCCTAAATCCTTTTAAACAAGCAACAACCAACCTCAGTGAGCCCCCAGCCCCTGTACTTCTTCCCAAGTGGCCCCAGGCATGGCACTAGCAGCAGTAAGCCTAGATTTACAGCTTGGCTTTGCCTGGGAATCTTTAAACCCAGCACAAGTAGCAGCCATCTCAGATTACTTTATAGTCAGGCAGGGTAGTCCCAGGCAAAATACAGGTGGGGGCTGTATTTTCTTGGTATTCATCACCTGGAAACCCCCGGGGCCTGCAAACCTAGTGGACAGCCACAGAACGTGTCAGAGCACCACCACCCTGCCCCTGCACAGCTGATCTTCCATGGGAAGGCAGAGGTTGGTGATCAGTGATGACAGCCAGTCCTTGTAGCTGACCAGCCTGGGTAAATCTCTCCCTTTGACCTACCAACAGCAATCAAGGCTCAACTACAAGACAAGTGTGTACTCAGCCCACACGAGGAGCACACCTTGAGTACCCACCTTGGGTGGTAGGGGAGGGCCATTACCTCCTCCCTGATGAGAAAAGAGGAGGATATTGGAAAAAGCAGAGCAAGTAGGGCAGAAGGTAAGGGAACAAGTAAGGGGAGTAAGAATGGTGGCTGAAGGAAAGACAGGGGAGGAGAAGAGGAGGAAGAGGAGAGAGGCAGAAAGGACAGGGTTCAAGAGAGATTCGTGAATCAGGAGGCCCAAGCCTCCTGATTGGGTGTCAGTTGTGTGTACTGTGACATAGAGGATGTTGTGAAAACCATGAAGGCCAGACCCGGTAGACACTGTGGAATGCACGGGGTAGTCCCACAAGACAAATACTTTCACATCCTGCTTACTATTAATTCAGGCAGGTGAAAATTCCAGGATCCAATTCTATTTTTTATATTAACACCTAGTATTTTTTTGCTTGGTGTCCATATAAGCTGAATATCCCAGTAATAACACTAAAGTAGAGGCAAATTGTACATTGCTTTATTGAAAAGTTTTTTTTTAGTCCGGGGAAGACTCTATATTGTTTTGTTAACGACTTTACTTACATTATTCACCACTGGGAAAAACCCCTCTCCTGTGGGAAGCCTCTCTCGTGCTGTGCTCTCCAAGGGGCACTTGCAGAATTTGCACATGGGCGCAAACATTTGACTCATCATTGCTAACTATAGTCAGCCAGCCCTGAAAAATAAATATCAAACTACTTATTTGCATTTACTCTCCTTTTATTTTTTCTTTATGGTTCAGTTGGGGCATTGTATTGATTTTTCATTGTGTGTATAAGTAGGTTATGTTATCTATGAAAATTGTTTGAGGATAGTTAAGGGAGTTAAAGTAGTTTTCGTTAGATGGGAGAGATTGGGGGTGATGGGATTGAACCCCTGCCCTGGGATCAATTCTAACCCATCCTGAACCCTTTTCCCTCCTGACCCCCTCAGCTGTGTGAGCTGCTGGCCTGCAGGAGCTCCAGAACAGGTGCTGGACTCTAGCTCTCTCTTCCTTGGGGGTCTGATACCCTTCCTCCTAAATGTGTGTTCTGTAAGTACATAAGCAGACATACAAATTGTGACTATCACTCATTTTATTGTATAATAACACGATAGAAATAAAACATTCAATTTTGAGAAAGTTATGGTATGTTCAGTGAGTGGACCTACTTGAAGAAAATGAAACTACTTAAAAATGGTGCCCACGTACCTTTGATCATTCAAAAATCAAAAGATCCATAACATATTCCAATCAAAATTCCCCTCAATCTGGACTTCAGAGGACACCCTAATTTAGTCTCCTTCTGGCAAAGGTGGTGCTGCAACCTTGGCTAAGCACATAGATCCAACTTTTGCATTTGCTAAAAAGGGCATAAAAACACTAATTTTCAGTGAGGAAAATATTACAACATTTAGATCGAAGACAGGAGTGTTTCCCAGGTAGAAAGCCAACAGAGTATTGACTAAAGCCTTTGCAGCCAGACAACCTGAGTTCATAATCTTAGCCCTGGCCCTCATCAGCCTATGGCCTTGGGCATGTTTTACTAATCGCCGTTGTTCTTATTCCTTAGCTGTAAAGTGAGGCTGGCAATGGCACTTGCCTCATAGGAAGGGTCCTTGTGGGAATGAAAAGAGTTCAAGCACCTAGAGTAGTATTTGGCACGTAAGAGTCACTCAATAAATGTTAGCTATTAGTCTTCTTCCTGGGAAATTTCCTTCCTTTGACCCTGCAGGGGCCCCTTGTAACAGTGGAGCTGCAGAATGACTAAAGCAGTGCTTCTGTGAGAGTCTGCTATATCAGGTGCTCAGTGTTCTTTATAGCCATGTCATCGAGAACAGATCAAATTAGAAGGGAAAGCACTAAAGGAAAACAAAGACAGCAGAGAATTACCCTCTGACAGGCACAGGCTAACACAAAAGCAGTTATGTGAACAGTGGCCATATATTCAGAAGAGTCCTGACAACACAGTGCTTTGTTATATTTTGTGAGTTCATAGCACCCAAAGAAGCTAATACAGTAGAACAATAGCTGACATATCAGGTTTTTCAGTCATATTATCAGTTGCTGACAGTTTGCCAAACTGCCCTTGGCATAGGCTCTGAATGCACAAAACAAAACAAGGGAGAGTATTAAAATGATTGCTTCCATTTGAGTTTAAGAGCCCCAGATTATCTGAAAGATAAATAAAAACAAAACCAGAAGGTACTCTGTGCATATGACAGGGTTATTAAGTTTATTCCATTATTGAGGCATCTGAATACAAGAGGAAGATGCTTAACAAACATGAGCAGAGGGGAACACTCTACAGAATCTGAGTTTGTACTTTATGTCAACCCAAGCTTGGCATATTAGTTTTCTAGGGCTACCGTAACAAATTACCAAAAGTTGAGTGGCTTAAAACAATAGAAGTTCATTCTTTCATATTTCTGCAGCCTAGAAGTCCAAGCCAGTCTGTTCCATGCTGGTCTCCTGGCTTCTGGACGTTACCAGCCATCCTTGACGTTTCTCTGCTGTAACTACGCCCCTCCAGGCTCTGCCCCAGTTTTTCTGAGTGCCTGTGTTTTCACAGCACCTTCTCCTCTGTGGGTGACTCTGTCCAAATTGGATTAGAATTTAGCCAAGGACTTCAGTCTACCTGACCATGTGTGCCAAGATCCTGTTTGCAAACAAGGTGACATTCACAAGTACCGGGAGTTAGGGTTTCAACATGACTTTTGGGAAGTCACAATTCAAACAGTAACAGACGGTGGACCGGCTAATTGCTGAAAAGAATTTAGAATTCATCAAATTCTGCCCTTTGGTCTGAGTAAATATTCAGTCCTTAAAAAAGGAGGGCAAATGTGTTTAACCTTTGGACTTGATTCTTTAAGGAGTTTTTCACTCGAGTTCTGTTTTGGTGTTTTTCAGGGTTGTAAAAGAAACAGTATTTGCCTTGTCTTCATACCTCTTAATTCTTTATGTAGACAGGTCACCCTGAAGAAGTAAAACTACAAAGTTGGTCATTGTTGCCAATGAGAAAAGGAAGAATACGGGCCATCTGAGAGAAGTTGCTCAACTTTCACCCAGAGGCCATCTATGCGCAAAGAACTTCAGCGGGTGGGAGAGAAAAATAGCAAATGGGGTCCCTCTCTTAAAGAAAACCTGAAACAACACATTCCATCCCCTCTGTGTCTTAAAAGCAGGCAGGTAGTTGGTTTCCAGCTATTAGCTTCCAAAGTTACAAATGTAAGACAGAAGGAAGTGACAATATTTATATTTCCATACAGGCAAAACGGTCCTTCCTTTCCCCTATTCTTTAAGAAAAGACCATTAAAAGTAAAAAATCGCTCATGGAAACCATGAAATTTATATTTGTTTGTCTGTTCACTTATGTTTATCACGGTTAGCAACCGTGGCCCACATGCCAAATCTGATTGCTGCTTGATTTGGGAATAAAGTTTTACTGGAACATAACCACGCATTTTTGTCTCATTGTCTATCACTGCTCCCCACTACAATGGCCACAAAGCCTTAAATATTTACCATCTGGCTCTTAACAGAAAAAGTTTGCTGACTCTTTATTTCAATTTAGGGAGTTAGGAACGAAAGAATGCCTACACATGAATTATAAGTAGCAGCTTACTGTGACTCTCTTGGTGCTGCCATTTCTTTGACAAGCCTATGAGCTTAGGGACAAAAGCTGGACATTACCCTGGTTTGTAATGGTACAAACCAGGTAGGGTTTAAACAACTGAAAACCCCTAGTGATCATAAGAATAAGGATGCCAAATAGTACTATGAAGAATCAGAATCCCAGAACTAATATCAAAGACTGAATCGCAGTCTAGTATATCCTGAGGCTTGAAGCTGGAGATAAAATCCTGAAGTCTGACATGACCGCCATTGTCATTCTTACACTTTGTTGCCTGCTTTGCCGGAGTCACCAATCCATGGGACAAGATACCCAAAGAACTGCTGAAGTCCTCTTCATAGAGCCCTCCCAGAGGACTCCAAACACCAGTACTATATAAAAAGCACCTGCCACTTTGTCCCAGGGGCTGAGGCCCTTCTGCACCCATTTCCGTGCCTCTTGATTTGGCCTTGTATGCCCCTATTCTCGACTTAAATGGGCTTTCTGGCCAGGCCCTATGGATGAATGCCTCAGTTGAATTGTCTGCCTAGATCCCCTCAATCAGATCATCTTTGAGTAATCCAGGCTCTGTGTCAAAAATACCAGACCTGATCGGTCCCAGTATGTTCTGACCTCATCACTTTTCCCTTAGAGGCACAATGTCCAGTATCCACCATTAAGCCCCATGGACTTCTATGCAATATGTTGGCCGTGCCCTTTTCACTGAATCTGTCCATGACAGCTTCATCTTAGAACATAAGAGAAACTGAAGGGTCTGCTAATCCTTTGTGTCCTAAGAAAATAAATAAATTAGCAAAATAAACAACCTCTTAGAAGTGTACTGACTATAATAAGCACCTGATACATGTTAGCTATTATTTTACCAAGTTATTATAGTTTCTTCAGCGTTCTATGGTGTTCAGAGAGCTTCTGGAAGCAAGTATATCTTTCTATTTCTAAAAACAGGTTTTGTACTGAGGTTGGTCAAACTCCAGTCTTATCTAGTATCTCTTTGGATTATTTCTCAAGTCCTGCTTTCAGGTAAAGAAAGGCTTGAGAATTGCACCTTTAAGTAGAATGAGAAGGCAGGACATTTACTTTTCTTATTTTCTTTTTAAGCCATGGAAACTCAGTTTGGCCAATAGATAAATGATCTTTGAAACGTCACAAGATTTCTCTAAAACAGAAGTATTTTTTCATCTTCTTAACAGTATGCCTTTTATGATTTTGCATGCAAGGAGAATTATTTTTTCCCATGTACCAGCATAGAAAGAACTGCTAACAGTGAGAGACAGCATATTTATCTGGTATACCTGCAGTTACTCATAGCAAGGATCATCTATTTTCATATGCTGCTGAATTATCCATGGTTCTGATGGATTGATTGTTTACTGCTGATTTCTTGAGCTTCAGGTCTCAGCTTTCCTGGTATCTTTCTCTTTGACCTCTTCAGCCAACTGGCCCTGAATGACAGGGCTGCAGGGAGTGAGATACAAATCAGGAAGCAGCGTTGCCAGTTCCCCACAACAGCCAGACTGGGGACAGTCCTGTTGCAAAGATCACTTGGGACAAACACATGCTGTACTGTTCCTGGCACCACCTGTCAGGTGTCTGCTCCGGAAGGAGCAACGTGGAATGCATAATAATGAATGGGCCTACAGGGACCAAACTTGGTGGCCACTGGGAAATGTCAGATAGTGGGCATGGCTGCAGATAGGACGTAATCTGCGATCCTTGGATTCAGGTCTCATTTAGAATAACTGGAGTTGAGCCCATAGTGGCCTATAGGTGAAGGGCACCCAGAGACATGTTATGTAACACAGGGCCCAGATGATTTCTTACATCTGCACTTGCTGTATTATTGACCTTATCACACAATATCATAAATATTTAACCATATTCCCCAGTAAACTATGAACTCCTTAAGAGTAATGATTACATATTTTTTATGTTTAAATCCTTAATGCTTATTCATCAATGCACTAATCCACTAATATTACATTAAAAGCACACTGTACTTTACGGGGTTAGACCAAACAGTTGAGACACTAAAGGGGCTTTGGGGAGTTTTTCAGGGTGGATCGAAAGGGCTATCTTCCTCTCCCTTACCTCATTCCCTGAGGTCATTTGCAAGCGGACTGGGGAGGTTGGTCCCACTCTTGCCTGGATTCAGGGCTCTGGAAAGCCACTTAGGACTAAGGAAACCTTCCACCCACCTGCCAGATGGCACGAACTTCCTCCGAGCCTATATGGAGGGATTTACCCAAACGATCATTGTCATCTATTGCATCATTCTTTCCTAGTAAAGGAGAAAATTGCTTCCATATCTGTGTGTCCCAGAATGTCCTTTATGTAATATGACCAAAGCATTCGCCATCCTAGTACTCCAAATGCCCCCCTCCCACTGGGCACTCTGGAAGTCTGTCTGGCTCATCGAGTCCCATCCTCTGTAAGTTCACAGTGGTATGGACAGTACAGTAGGGCTGTAGTCTTTGCAACAGAAGTGACCAACCTGTCATTTATTAGAGAACCGAGATCACTGCAAGTTCTTTCTATCACCCATCTATCCCCTTGAATACTCTCTTTATGTTTTTATTTCTTTTAATGAAAACAAATTTGCCTTTCATTTCCTTAATCTTGGTTTCTCATTCTAGATCTGTTCAGATTCAATGAATGCCCTTTGTGTAGCTGTTTTCAACTCATTATTTGACCATCTCAGCCTGATGTTCTGACCTCTGATCAAATACTTAGTACAGGATGAAGAGCCGACTTGACAAGAACTACAATGGCACACCCAGCCCTTACAAGTCACTGTGGGTCTCAGAAGGAGCTATCTGGATATCAAAAAAGCAAACAGAAATACCTTACACAGCACATTCCCCTGGATAAAACTGAGACAGTATTAAAAGGAGGCAGAAAATAGAGGGGAACAAATGATGAGGTATGCTGGCTCAAAGCCACAGGCCTAGGGAAGGAGTGAATTCCCTGACCACACCTGACAATGACTCCCAGCCTCTGGAATTCCAGCACCCTATCATTATCTACTTATCAAGTCCTGATACGACTGCCTCCACTCCTGCACCTACTTGAAAAACATTATAAACCACAGATGCTTTCTTTTTTTTAATGAATGGGAAATAACGTGACTTTTATTGCAAGCATTTTATAGCTTCCCTTGAAACAACTTGCAGCACCTTGGCTAAAAGGAACCCCATTTTAAAAATAAACTTGAGCAGTTGTGTAGCTCTTACAGCGTGGCGGTCACTGGGTGAGCGTTACTGCGGCAGTCCCAGGCAACAGCAGGGAGCAGCTGCAGCCTCCGTCTGGGAGATGATGGGAGAGGGAGAGTTCCCAGGAGGTCCAGACATACTTTCTTCAAAAGTATTCCAGGATGTCTACTCATATCCTTGAAGTAAACCCCCTTTTATTAGAGCTAGTTTCAACCCTTGCTTATAATTGTTCCTTGTCTAGATCACGCTGAATTGGCGCTCAAAAAAAAAAGAGTGTACGTGGAGACTGGTAAAAACCTTTGGCAAACTCATCTCCTGTCTTCGCTCCTCTGACCGTCAGAGCACAGCCCCTTGTGGGTAGCAGGAGAGAGAGAGAGAGAGAGAGAGAGAGAGAGAGGTGACCTTGGTGTCAGGAATCATTGATGAACTGCCTCGTTTTATTATAATTGGATGTTACACTCTACTACCTAACAGAGCCACCTACCCATATGTGAACATTCTAACTCTGGATCAAAGGGGATATTTTGGTTGTCTCCTTTGATTGGTATCTTTGGACAGAGCAAAGGAAAAGGAGATATTAAATAATGAGAGGAAAAATAAAACCAAGCATGAAGAATTACAGCAAATATATTCTCAAACATGAAAGTTGCACCCGACAAAGCTCACAAAAGAGAGATCCTGGATTTAGAAAAAGACTGCTCCACTTCCTGGGCTTTTCAGCAAAAACATTATTGCTTCGATGACCAGCGGGTGGTGGGGGTGGGGGTGGGGGGGCACTCTGACTTCAGTGATAAACAAGCTCCAACGTGGTCTGGCAGTAAGGGGGAATGGTCAAGTCTGTGCCCCCACGCCCCTTTTATTGTGGTACTTCCTTGACTGTTACCACCAGGAGCCCATAACCACTTTGTGTGCCTGGTGCCTTAGGCCCCGTCAAAGCGCAGTGCTAGGAGGGGTAGGTAGCCGGTTGCCTGAAGGCTCTGTTCTCTGCAGTGCTACTGTGGGTGGTGCAGACAAAAGGTTTCAGGTTAGACGGGCTGACAGCACACAGCCAGGTAGCCCAGTGCCTTCTTGGGGCCTCAGTTTCCTAATGTATAAAATGAGTATTTCTTCTCTACTAGGATTGCTGACAAAATACAATGAGACAACAAATGCCAAGCTCCAGGCTGGGGACAGGGCACAGAAGACTCTGTCTACAAGATACACCACGAGGATCTGTGCCTCCTCCCACCCCCTCCCCAAATCAACAAGTACTTGTCTCCTTAGAGTTACTGTAAGTAGGTGCAAAAGTGCATGGAAGTTAAGAACAAGTTTACATGGCAACAAGAAGTAGCAGAAGAGAGAGGACTTTTGCTCAGAGGGGTCTTCTATGCCCTCCCATCCCACTGCATTGGCAGAATGGACTTTCACACACTTACTGTGGACTCGGACCCTCAGAGAAGGTTCGGGAAGCCATTCAGCAGAAAGGCTGAAAGGAGGCGAGCGGTAGAACTCAGCACAATTGTGCATAAAGATCAAAATGGAAATTCTGCAGACAAAATTTTATGTGAACGAAAGATGTGCGAGTTAATAGGAATTACAATTTCTGAAGTTAGAATTAACTACTGTCTTAGCTGATTTTTAATATACTGAGTTGAAAGGCAGTTTAAAATCCTTCTTGTTATTAAATGCTTAAGCAATTCAGATTTATTTGGGTGAACTACAATATCTTTTAACATGTTAGGGAAATTAAACTACTTTTTTTTAGAGTTGATGATAAATCTATTTGACTTCGTTGGCATAAACTTTAAATCCATCATTCGTTGAAATTAATTTTGTTCATTTGATAGATTGTGAACTTGATTAGCTTTAACCGTACAGGCCAAACAGCTAAATCCAGAGAGTGAATTTGAGTAAATTCAGCTGACGACGTGGCTGGGAAGAGTTCATTCTCTGCAACCAGCGCCTTAGAAAATAGAGTCTGCGATTGTTTGTGTGAGGACAGCGGTCCACGCGCGTCTTTGTGTCAGTCTCCAGCTTGTTGTCACTTGTAAATTTACCACATGAATTCGTGCCTCCCACACCATTTTCCATAAAGAATAAAAGACCACATAGAAGGTTTTATAAAATATGGCTTGATCATGTAAGTTACACTTCAGTGAAAAAAGAGTGGAAAACAAAAATAAGTACATGAAGTAGAATCTAACAAAAAATTAATCGTGTTGTATATGAAGCTATGCAGTGACGTTGGTACCAATTTTTTAACTAGGTGGGGAAAAAATAGTTTCACTTTTTATAAATATAAAATGTTTAACCTTTTATTCCTTCCAGTTTAAACTTTGCCTATTTGAAGGACATTCCAAAAGTATTCTGGTGTACATATGAGAATTTTCTAATGAATCTTTTTATAATCAAAATGAAATCTTATTGTAAACTAAAATTACTCTTTGTCTACCTGATCGCTTGAAAAGAAGGACCAGCATACCTTTAGACACTCCTGCCAAAAGCAGACCTTCCCAGGACTGTGAATCCCAGGTAGTGATAGAATTTTTTTAGGAACTGATCTAGAGATACATCTATATTTTTAAGATGGAAAATTTCCGTATTTTTTATGATGAAATATTGCTTGCAAGTGTTTCTTTGTGGGCTTCTAAGACTCCACACATATCCTAACCCTCCACTTAATAAACTATTTTTGTATTTAAAAGGTTTTCCCCAGATAAAGCTTTCATTTTGTCAGCTGTGTGGTTTGGTCCCAACAAAAGCAGTCACCTCCCAAATTTTAGAAACACATAACTCAGGTGGATTGAGCACTCGTGATCTTAGATTTTGTCAGTCTTCCTTGTAAGTATTCTGTCTCGTATTCTGTACCACTGAATCATCAAAATATCCCCCATATTCCAATGTTTTGGCTAAAATGTATGTCATACATAATGCATATTAAACTATTAAACCATTTACCAGTAGATAACTGAAGTCTAACACACACACACACACACACACACACACACACACACACACACACACACACCCCTCTGAGAATTAACCCTCTGAGAGTCGAAGAAGCTGGGTATTTATTCATCCACTGCATTTAGCCAGTGGTTAAAGTCTGCTTCTGCAGCATTAAATGTCTGGCACTTCTGTCCTTCTAACCTTCCAAAGTGAGCCCAGCAGCCTTTCATGATTCAGGGAAGAAGAGCCCCTTGGCACAGAGATGCAGCTACTAACAGCCAGAAGTCAGGTCATACACAGCGAAGGCACAAAAGATAAGAGTAGGGCATCTGCTACACACACTCTCTCTCCTCTTTGCCATTTACATGGTGAAGAAACTGGGTCACTTTGTCCTATAGAACTTCCAACATTCTGGATTTTGCCGACTGCTTCCACATAGTGCCTTTTAATATATTGCGGTCCCCTGCATTTCCCGTGTTCTTGCTCTTTAATGAATACTTTGTTAAAGACTTGATCACTTAACGGTGGATATTTTGGCAAGAAGACATCACTGATGATAGTGACAGGACTTTTCATTAGCGTGTGTATAATGCCCAGCTGTCTCTCTTTGTGTGGTGTTATAAATTTAGCCAATTTAGCAATTTTAGCCAAAGTGCATTGTGTTGTTAGTGTCCAAGCGCTCTGATTCTCATTCCTTATTCATGTTTTAGCAGGAAAACTTCTACAACAGAGGAACTTCGCTTCCTCAACTACGATGAATGCTTGATCCTGTCCTCGCATTGACCAATTCTCTCATAGTTGACCATGAGTTCTTTATTTCCTATGAACTCATAGACTGAAGCACATCTGCTCAAATCTCTCCATTTTTGGCCATTCAAACTGGCTTCTGAGTCCTTTTCTCATTACTTTGATGGTCATTGAAAAGTTCTGGCTTTATTATATAGCAATATGTTTCAGGACCTTCTTGCATTTTTCCCATCTCAGTCTTGAATTTAGCTGCTTCTTTGGGGATCTGGGTTCCTTTTAGCAGGAAATAAATAGTATTAGAGATCAGGTCTGGGTGCTGTAGAAGCTGGGCACTGTTTCTAGGCCTGGCTGGTGGGCAGAGCTAGGGAATACCTTTCTTGTTTTTTAAGAGAAATACATCCTAAGTTATTACTGATGTTTTCCAATTCAAATTTTAGGACTACAGGGTTTGCACTTCTTTGATTTTATATCTTTCTCCCCACATATTAACACCTTGATTTTTAACAATGTAACCATAATTATTTATTTGCCACATCCTACATTATGCACCATAGTTTCAGAACAACAGCGCTGTGGTTATTAAAAAGGCATGGTGACTGAAAGTGGCTTAAAGTGTGTTTCCGATCCCTTTTCTTCTTAGGTTGTATATCACTAGGTTTATACATTAAACAACCGTTTTTTAAGTCAGTTGAAAAATTCTTCTCTGTGAAGTTAAGCTGCTAATTCAATACAGTAATTTTGGTTTTGCTTTCTGTTTGGGGGATTTTTAAAAATTTAATTTGTTTTTATAATTATGTAAAATCTTTACTTAGTTCTAAAGTCCAGTGAACAAACCAGGGTATCGTCAGAAGGTATAGCTTTCATCCATGTTTCCTCCAACCATCTGCCCAATATAAGTAACCAATTTTTATGTTTTCAGTTTTTAAGATAATGCTCTTCTTTTGTTGTTGTGATTTTATATATTCATGCCTCTGCCACCTTTCTGAATAAACGGTAGCGCATTATGTATTTTCCTCTATCTAGTTTTTTTCAGGCAACAATGCGTCCTGCACAGTATGTGGAGATAGTGACACAGAGACGGACGTTCCTCAGTTACGGCTGCAGAACTGCCCACTGACGGTGTCGGAGGACCCAGTGGGGTCACTCCCAGCATCTCGTTATGAACCGAGCTGCAGTGATGCCCTCCTCTAGCTCATAGATGGGGTTCGAAGTTTCAAAAACATAAGTATTCTAAGACTTTATTTTGGAAATTGTTAGATAATTCAGAGATTGAAGAGTTTCGTTTGGTTAAACTTTCCTTAGTACATGCTAGCTGTGCTCATATCAGTGTGACTTCTACATTTTCTCACTTTGATTTTATAGTAAAATGCCCCTCATGTCCCAGTGTATGGCCAGCTGCTGCAGACGGCCCACAGATGCAGGAGAAGGGTCTGGTCTCTGCTTCTAAGACTCCAGTTTAATATCTGCCTACTGATTCAACCTCGTTTTACCTTCCAGTGCCCACCAAATCTTGAGAAAGATATGTTAGTACCCTTTACAACAATTACACTTCTGTCCATTTCTGCTTGATTTTTCATAAACTATTTTCCTTATGTAAGTCAATGTTACTATAAAGCCACAAATTTTACATCTTCATTGTGGAGTATATCTATTATCAATATAAAACGACCCTGGTTTTTCTGACAAATAAATTTTGCTTTGAATAACACTAATATTATATCCCCTGGCATCTTTCTTTCCCTTTTTGGGGGGGTTATATTGTTTCCCCCTTTATTTTTCACTTTCACAGCAGAGCACCTGCCCTGCCTTCTGACTGACTCTGGTCTCGAGTAGCTGAACCGAGTAGGAAGAAGCCTCCCTCAACCTCCACTAGTTTTTTCTGTGTTGGAGTAAAGCTTTCACGGCTCCTGACAGGGCTTCTCAGTCCAGCTCCCCAAGATTTTCACGTAATGATATTTCCTCTCAGAATCTGGCCGCTGCTTGGGCTTCATTTCCAGCATCACATTTGTGTAGATTCATCATTTTTCAGGGTCTGGATGAGATCATGGATGTATAAAATTAGAAAAGTTTGCACTAGAACACACTCCATTTTAAACTGGAAGCCAACTTGTGTTTTGAACATTCCCTGCTATTTGATAATATAATTTTAAATTAACTTTGAACTAGAAAATCTTAAACAGGACTTAATAACTGAATATAACACGAAAAACTATATATCACATGTGATAAAATTTACTTACAGATTTTTATTCCATGAATGTGAATATTTCAGAATTAAGGAAAATACATGACTTTGTCCTTTAACTCTTGGATATTTTCATTTTAAGAATGTACATATTTTAAAGAACATTTACAATTTTACATTATAAACTTCAGATGAATTGGAAATTTCAACAATAACTCATTTCCATTACTCTAATATTTGCCCCCAAATTGGGAGGAAACCTCGTTATTGAGCAAACTGAGTTCTTTGGACAATATAGGTGGATTGATATACCACCAACTTTAATATAGATGGATGAAAATTCAACTCTTCTACTAACCAACAAATATAGTTTGTTAAATATTATTTCTTCTCATATATTTTTATTTTTTCCAAAGAAGTATGTTCACTAATGTCCCTTAACTTGTCATCTTTAGAGGATTTTTATATTCAAAACATTTAAAAAGATTCTTTAGATAAAACTTTCCAATTTGCAGCTCAAAAAAATTCTGTCATTATCCTTAAAAACCATAAATTAAAATTCCTCCATATTTCAAATTGAAAAACAAAGTCTACAAATCACAGGACTATTTTTTTCACTTTTCTTTTTGAAATAATTTTGAATTTTTAGAAAAGTTGCCAAAATACAAGAAAGTTAAAAAAAATAGATGAAACCTGTGTAATGCAAATTCATCAAATATAAACATTTTCTCACATTTACTTTTCTGATCTTTCTTCATCCCTCTCTTCTTTCTCCATGGGTACATGCACTTATATGTGTGTATTACAAGAATTAGAACATCCTCTTACACAATCACACTACAGTTATCACAGTGAGGAATTTGACATTGAAATAATAGTCATGATGGTTCAGGCTATATTCCCATTTCTCCAGTTTTTCTAATGTCTTTTATGGCAATGCACGGACCATCCCAGGACCATGAATCGCACTTAGTTGTCGTTCGTCTTTAGTCTCCTCTGCTCTGCAGTGACTCCCCAGCCTTTCTTTGTCCTGACATGAGTGGTTTTTAAAAATATATATTTTATTAATTATGCCATTACAGTTGTCCTATTCCCCCCTTCATTCTCCTCCACCCTGCACACGCCTCCCCCACCATTCCCCCCTTTCGTTTATGTCCATATGTCACAAGTTCTTTAGATTCTATATTTCCTATACTATTCTTGCCCTCCCCCTGTCTATTTTCTACCTACCATCTAGGCTACTTATTCTCTGTACCTTCTCCCCTCTTTTCCTCCTCCCACTCCCCTGTTGCTAACCCTTCATGTGATCTTCATTTCTATGGTTCCACTCCTGATCTAGCTGTCCTCTTAGTTTGCTTTTGTTTTAGGTGTGATTCTTAATAACTGTGAGTTTGTTGTCCTTCCACTGTTCATATTTTTATCTTCTTTTTCTTAGATAAGTTCATTTAACATTTCATATAATAATGGCTTGGTGATGATGAACTCCTTGAATTCGACCTTATCTGAGAACCACTTTATCTGCCCTTCCATTCTAAATGAAAGCTTTGCTGGATAGAGTAATCTTGGTTGTAGGTCCTTGTCTTTCATGACTTGGAATACTTCTTTCCAGCCCCTTCTTGCCTGTAAAGTCTCTTTTGAGAAATCAGCTGACAGTCTGCTGGGAACTGCTTTGTAGGTGACTGTCCCCTTATCTCTTGCTGCTTCTAGGATTCTCTCCTTCATTTTAATCTTGGCTAATATAATTATGATGTGCCTTGGTGTGTTCCTTCTTGGGTCCAACTTCTTTGGGACTCTCTATGCTTCCTGGACTTCCTGGAAGTCTATTTCCTTTGCCAGATTGGGGAAATTCTCCTTTATTATTTGCTCAAATAAGTGTTCCACTTGTTGCTGTTCCTCTTCCCCTTCTGGTACCCCTATAATTCGGATGTTGGAACGTTTAAAGATGTCCTGGGTGGTTTTGAAGACGGGCAGAGCAGCTGCACAGCAGGAACTCATTTTCCCCCATCACAGCCCCTTCTGGAGTTGGCTTTGCCTTCGCAGACAAAACTTGCCGTGGGCTATTCTAACCTTCTAGAATTTATTGCTTAGGGGTGGAAAACCTAACAACTCATTTTCGAATCTTCATGTGTTGCATTTGAATCCACATGTGCATACAAAGATTTAAGGGAAATATGAAAATAGTTTGGCTGAGGTAGCTAGTACTTACAAAGTGCTTACTGTTTTACATACTTTAATCCTCAGAACAATGCTAGGAGATCAATACAGTGATCATTACTGCCATGGTACAGAGGAAACTGAAACTGAGGGGCAGAGAAATTAAGTAAATTGGCCAAAATCATGCAGCTAGAATATGGCAAAATCTGAAGCTCAGCCCCAGCAACCGGCATGAGAGGCATCTGTGGGCTCCATCTCTCCCCACCTCCTCACCTCTCTCACGAGCACTCAGCCTGGTGTGGACTTGGCCTCTACGGTAGGTTGGCATGTGATGTAGGTAACAAAATGCATAAGGACAACACCCTGCTCTCCTGTGTAAGGCCCATCCTCTCCATATGAACCAGGTGGGAAAAAAACAGAGCAACAACGAGTTAGCCACAGAAACCAGTGAGCTCCCTGAGCGCCGGAAATGGTAGTGACCGGACAAGTTGTCTCATAGTCATGTGCAGTAAGTTAAATATTTGCTCAGCTGGAAGGAGGAAATATTTCATTTTTAATTGCTATCCATTGTAACCCACATTAAACTAGTGTCCTCTGTGTAAGGAAGACCATGTAATGCATTCTGGAAAAAAAAACAAATAGAAGAAAGAGCCTGAGGGAGCAATATACATTCATGAAAAGAAAAAGCTTGAGAATGTTTACGAAGATGTGTACATGTGTTGATAAATTCATATGATACAAGGAAAATTCGGTTCACGCAGCCCTAAGAAACTTATTGGAGTAGGAAAGTTTAAGAAGTTTTTCCTTGAAGATGTAAATTTTTAAATGGGCTTAGAAAATCAAGGGGCTCTGTGACGTTAAGAGGATCCTGAGTGCGATAAAGACTCAGAGCTGGGAGAGGATCGGGAAAGGACGCTGTGGATCTCCAGGGAGCTGAGGGTCACGGGCTCACCTCGAAAGCTGAAGGATGTTAACAGCAAGCGTGACAATGAGAAGTCATCATTAAACCCATTCGTCAGGAAGAAGAGTCTATCATTGCAAAACACGGAAGTCTTTGGTTTGGGTAAGGATTTTATGTTGTGTTTTTTTAAACAATGTTAAACTACCTAAGTAAGCATGAGAGAGGGGTATGCAAATAGCCCGCTGGATCAGGGCCAGGAGAAAAGTACAGCCAGTTAAGAAGAAGTCACGTGTTCGGGTACTTGGTAAAACTACAGACAGGAGGCGGCAAGTTAAGGGGAAAGAGGGTGGGGAGAAAATGAGGGTGGACCTGAGGAAGTCCTCACTCTCTACCTAGAATTAGAGAGTTGTGGAAAATGAAATGGCAACTGGACACTGAAGTGAGGTCAACATAGAAATGAAGATCACGTGGAGGGTTAGCAACAGAGGGATAATTTTTTAAGTAAAGAGGGAACACTGCCGCCTGGGTACATAGTCCCGGTCTGAGATCCTGTCTAACCAGAGCTGTAAATACACAGTCAGCTCCTAAGGACTCGTCCCAGCTTCAGTTCCTGAGAGACTGTTCAGAAGAAATAGGAAGTGTAAGAAGCATGAACATTCGTGCAGAAAATAAAGAGGAGATCGGAGAAATAAAACTTCAAACTGTTGTGCAAAAGCCACACTGTATATGCTTGAAATTAAAAGAAGGAACCAGGGGAATGTGATCAGATTTAAAACACCAATGTTAAATTTATACGTACGACGATTCAGAGGAAACGGAGAACTAGCAGTCACCACGGCAGATGTGGTAGATGCACGGTCCCACTCTGGGCGAGGGAGCGCTTCTCCGCCCTGAAGAGGAACAAAACACTAGCAGAGACACTGATTGTTTTCATCCCGTCTCAGAGTTCTGATAAAAAGTAGAGGGGAGGTGGACTTATTCACTAATTCAACAGAAACATTTAGTAAATGCGAGGGATACAGAAGTTCATTCACTGTGGCCCCTTCTGTCAAGGCGCTTCCAATTCTGTGGAACAGGCAGATAACTACAGTCCACTTCAAAAACAGGTATCCATGAGAGGGTAACAAACGTAAGGCAATGAAAATTTGTTTTGCTGAGGTGTGAGATTCCACTCAGGAAACTCCCAGGAGCTTCCAGCCTTCCAGCCCCTCTCCTTTGCTGAGAGGACCCTGGATCACTCACTCATGCTGCTCCTTGGTGTTCTCAGCACTGTCCCACTACAAGGTGACGGCAGCTCCTCCACCCCCACTAGCACAGTCCCAATCAATTCTTCCATGCCCTTTGTCACCGCCACCTCTACCACAAGTAACAATCTTGCAGGGTGGACCTTGCTGTTATTACCAAGAGAATCTTCTCCAAACCGAAGTTAGAGCTCTCTCACTGGTTTTCCCAAAGGTTTTCTGGCTTCTAACAATTATTTATTTGTCATTTTCTCTCTAAAGCAACTTGAAATCCTTTACCGTGTTCAATCTTGAGTAATTTTCTTAACCAGCAGTGAAGTGAGGTTAAGAAACACAGACACACACGTCTGCACACACACAGATTCCCGCTCCCCCTCCTCCGCCATTAATCTAAATCTCACTGTCCTGATGCCTGAGCATCAGTTCTGACTCCACCACAACATCTCTGCCTACGATTTCCAGGCAAATCTCCAAGGCAGCAGGGAGACTCAGTTTGCCCAGTGGCATGGCCAGCCTGCCGTGTGCTCTGCTGTTTTATTATGTAAGAGGGAGAAACACGTGAAATGTGAGCTTTAGTAAATGAAAGGTGATCGATCATAGGGCAGTGTCTGCAGGATTATTTCAGCAAAAGCAAGGCAGCGCAAGGTGAACTCTCTGCATGCCTTTTTCACTGGAGAGTCTCACTGAATCACAGTGACTCAGCACATTAGACGTTTTTGTCATCGGTACCTGATATCATGCCAATTACGACCCAGACATTGCTGCAAACATGTCACCTTGTCACAACTCACTGCTGTTGCTAGGAAAACGTACTCAGTGCAGGAAAACATATTTGTTCCCCCAAAAGCAGAGAGAGAGGTTTACGTGGCAGAAGCAGGCAGTGATCTGACAAAGAGCAAAGCTCCCTTTCAGGAGGAACTTTTCACTGGCTCACACTCTCACATTTAAACTCTTGCTGACTATTGTACACTACTCAAAGCTGCACCGAGCTAATGTTTAGAAGTTCATCTGATATGCAAACAAAGTCCAATATCAAATTCTTAAACGCATGTGACTTGCCCTAATCATACCTGGTATAAACTTCGTCATGAGTCTAGGTACACACACGCACACACAGCATGACTGTAGAAAAACAGAAGGGTAACTGGATACTAAGTGAGGCAGGACATTCACAACAAGTAACCACAACACATCCTTCTGTGGTACGCACATTATTTTTGAACTAAAGGCAACCAAGACCCTTGAGCTCAAGAGAACGTCGTCACTCTCTTCAAACCTGATTACCTAAAAGAATTTAAATTAGGGTCCTTGCCCATATTGAGATTGCCAGAGATAACATTTATGACCTAGCTGTATGGCAGATGAAATTACTAATTACTCTCTGCTCTTCCTGTGAGGTCCTTTTTCCCTCTGAAGTCCCTGGGAGCCTTGCCTCATCCTTAGCTCAGAAAGCCATATAAACTTCATTTTAATTTTCTGTCCTTGAACTTCTCATGTGTGGGGTTCTGACTCTCTCAGGTATAAGGGGTTTCCATATCTATGTACGTAATTGAATTTGGTTACTTTTTCTTGCAAATCTACCTCACGTAGATTTAATTATTACACCACCTGAAAGAACTTCAAGGATAGAGAAAAATGTCTCCCTCCTTCACATAGGTCTATAAAGGGTTATTTTTTTAAATAAGAAATAAGAAAAAAACACTAGAGATTGGCCACAACTTCCCTCTGCATTGATAGTCATATGTATATAAACACATTCTCATACGAAAACTCTTTTTAAAAACCTTAAGACCAAATAAATGGAAATAGCTAAAACTTTAAGACTGTAAGAAGTTCATAGAATATTACTATTTGATAGTACACAGTAGTTCCCCTCCCCTTATCCATGGTCTCATTTTTCTCAGTTTCAGTTTCAGTGTTCCACGGCACTCTGAAAATATTAAATGGAAAATTCCAGACAGAAACAATTCACAAGTTTTAAATTGCTTTTAAATGTTGTTATGAATAGCATGATGTATAGGGGTGACTTTCCTCACAAGTCCCCCCATGTGCATGGATAAGAGTAAACATGACTGAGACATGATGTGATCTGCTTGGGGAAGAGAGGTGGCCATCTTCCCAGAGGAAAAAGGCCTTGAGCAGTAGCCAGTTTCTCAAGGGAAAAAGGCTTTGAGCCCCTTCCTCCAGGGCCTTTTATTGGGTTGTAATACACAGGAATCCAGGGCCGCAAGGATTAAACAGTAGATAACATTTCAAAGAAATCCGAGGGCTTAGTCTGAGTCAGAGTATGTCAGGAAGGGGGTTTTGCAGAAACTTTAGGGTTTCTTGCTCGAACTCGTAACATATGAATGAAAGCACTCTTAGCAGAGCAGATTTCACAGGTTTATCAGGAAGTCTTTGTGATGTCAGATTTTTCCCCAGGACAAGCTCTAGCAAGACAAGGGACTGCGCCCCTCCCCAACAGGTATTCAGGCTTGAGGATTAGAGCCAGGAAGTGCTTCTCCCAGAGCACATGGGGACTCAGGCTATGTCAAAGCCGGGGCGGGGGGCGAGAGTTCATTGCTCTCTCTTTGTTGCAGCCCCCCAGTCCTTCCATGAAGGCCTCCCAAGTAATCAAGTCTGGCTTAGGTTGTCACCCACCGTGAGGAGTCTTACCTGCCATTGACTTCCGACCATGCTTTGGGGGCAGGGAGAGGAAACTGAGTCAGTGTTTGCTACCAGAGACAAGCTTTGACTCCTGCGGCTAGCATTCCAAAGGTCATCCTTCACCCTTAGCCATAAGAAGTGAAGATACAATTCCTCGAACCAGGCCGAGAGGTCTACAACAATGATGGAATCTCACCTGTTCCTCAGCACCCTGCTCCTTCCAGGCCCGACCATGAAGAATCCCCTTGCCCAGGGTGTGCATGCTGCATAGCCACCTGTCCCAAAGGCCAAGGTACTGCTTGTGTTCAGGTGACCTTTATTTTATGTAATCATGGCCCCAAAGCCATTCACATAATTCTTATCACAGTCTACTGTTGTAATTGTTCTGTCTTATTATTAGTTATTGTTAACTCTTCTGTGCGTAATTTATAAATTAAACTTTATCATAGGTGTTAACCTAAAAATAAAAGGCCAGAGGGAGAGGCAACCAGTGTTTATCTGAGATCCAAAAGAATAGCTATTAGGAAAGCATTGATTTTTTTCATAAATCCAAATAGTGTTCTGATTAGGAGGTGAAGGCAGGGGGTGTCTATGAGAAAAAGAGGGGGAGTAATTACACAAAGAGAAGAGAGGAATGTCTCTGGGTGCAGATAAGTGAACACAGTGAAGCTAATTCTAAAGAATGTCTTTAATTTCCAGTCCTAGTCATAACAAACGGTTGTTTGGGGCGCAGTGCCGCTTTGGGCCCAGACCAAAGTTCATTTGCCCTGTTTACCTCCCACAAGTTCGAGGAGTAAGACATGCAGGCAGTTCCTCAGGAATGGCAGGTCTGACTCTGTTGTAAAGTGGCTCCGTTTGTATTATTTTAACGTAGGTATCTCTATGTGTAGAGGGAAAAGCGGTTAGCCGGGGTTTCGTACCATCAGCAGTTGCAAGCATTCACTGGGGGTTTTGGAACCTATATCCCAGTGGATAAGGGAGAACTACTGAGATCAGTTTCCTTTCTCATTATTTAAGTTATATGCTTTAAAAAATGTACTGAGGTATAATATACATACCGTGAAGTACACAGATGTTAAATGTGGAGCCAATGAATTTGTCCACATGCCTATCACCACTACCTAATCGGTTCGAGGTAGAGGACATCCCTGCTCTTCTCCAAGACGGCTGCTGCTGGCCCCTCCCAGTCAATGCCTCCCCATGGAGGTCACACTACTGTGATCTCTAGCACCGCAGTGTATTTTGTCTGTTCTTGACATTTACATAATGTGAATCTGTAAGACACTGACTTTTAATTTCGTTTAATTTTTAAAAATGCAATACCTTTAGCTCTGGCTGGTGTAGCTCAGTGGGTTGAGCACTGCCTGTGAACCAAGGGGTCGCTGGTTCTATTCCCAGTCAGGTCACATGCCTGCGTTGCTGGCCAGGTCCCCAATAGGGGGCACACAAGAGGCAACCATACATTGATGTTTCTTTCTCTCTCTTTCTCCTTCCCTTCCCCTCTGTCTAAAAATAAATAAATAAAATCTTTAAAAAGTATTTCTAAAATATAATACCTCTAAAAGGCAAAAAGATTTCCCCCTTCACCCAGCTTTGAATTTTAGCCACTTAGTTCCTTTACATAAAGGCAACTGATGACAGCAGCTTCTTGTGCATCTCTAAGAAACACTAATTTATATTCATGCAAATGCATATGTGTACACATGGTTTTCCTCCTCTCATGCAAATTCTGTAGACTGCTGTCTACACAATGTTTCATACCTTGTATTTTACACACACACACAAGATATTATGGATACTGGTTCCTATTCAACACTTTCCCTATTTTAATCTGTCACAGAGTATCCCATTACTGAACCAGTCCCCTGCTGATAAATATTTAGGTTATCTCCTTTTGCTCTGATAAACATTTTATTTATTTATTTATTTTTAATTTTTTATTGATTATGCTGTTACAGTTGTTCTATTCTCCCTTTCATTCCCCTCCACCCTACCCCCCATCCCCACCATTACCCCTTCTTTAGTTTATGACCATGTGTCTCAAGTCCTTTAGATTCTATATTTCCCATGCTATTCTTGCCCCCCCATCTATTTTCTATCTACTGTCTATGCTACTTATTTTCTGTACCTTCTCCCCCCTTCTCCTCCTCCCACTCCCCTGTTGCTAACCCTCCTTGAGATCTTCATTTCTATGTTTCCACTCCGGATCTAGCTGTCCTTTGAGTTTGCTTTTGTTTTAGGTGTGGCTGTTAATAACTGTGAGTTTGTTGTCCTTTCACTGTTCATGTTTCTTTAACTTCTTTTTCTTAGGTAAGTCCCTTTAACATTTCATATAATAAGGGCTTGGCGATGATAAACTCCTTGAATTTGGTCTTATCTGAGAAGCACTTTATCTGTCCTTCCATTCTAAATGAAAGTTGTGCTGGATAGAGCAATCTTGGTTGTAGGTCTTTGGATTTCATGACTTGGAATACCTCTTTCCAGCCCCTTCTTGCCTGTAAGGTCTATTTTGAGAAATCATCTGACAGTCTGATGGGGACTCCTTTGTAGGTGACTGTCCCCTTATCTCTTGCTGCTTCTAGGATTCTCTCCTTCATTTTAATTTTGGCTAATGTAATTATGATGTGCCTTGGTGTGTTCCTTCTTGGGTCCAACTTCTTTGGGACTCTCTGAGCTTCCTGGATTTCTTGGAAGTCTATTTCCTTTGCCAGATTGGGGAAATTCTCCTTTATTATTTGTTCAAATAAGTTTTCCACTGGTGGCTGTGCCTTTCCCCCTTCTGGTACCCCTATAATTCGGATGTTGGAGCGTTTAAAGATGTCCTGGAGGTTCCTAAGACTCTCCTCATTTCTTTGAATTTTTGCTTCTTGACTCTTTTCTGTTTGGCCATTATTTGCTTTCTTCTGGTCCACTCCATTGATTTGAGTCCCAGTTTCCTTTTCATTGCTATTGGTGTCCTGTGTAATTCCATTCATTTCAATTAGTTTCGCCTTCATATATTTGTCTAATTTGTGGCTATAATCAACCAGTTCTGTGAGGATCCTGATGACCAGTGTTTTAAACTGTGCGTCTGAGTGTTTTGCTATTTCTTCATCACTTAGATCTATGGGCTCCGGGGCTTTGAGATCTTGCGGCATTTTTGGTCTGTTCTGGCCCTTTAAGTGTGAGAAGCGGAGCCTTGGACTCCCAGGTCCCTGGGTTGTGACGCTGTATGTGGGGGCGTGGTCAGAGTGGGGAAATGGCGACCCCCTCTGCTGTTTCTCACAGCTGGGTGAGGAGCAGTGCCTCAGGTGGTTAATCAGGGCCAGGCCACTCAGAGTCGCTGGGTTCTGACGCTGTATGTGGAGGTGGGGTCAGAGCAGGGAAATGGCGGTGCCCTCCACTGCCGCTTGCCGCGGGGACCTGCCGGGCCCGGTCCAACCGCTCACTCCCTCGCCTGTCCACCCGCGCACAAATGCGCGACCACAGTCAACATGCAGCCCCCGCTCCCCTGCTGTCTGCCCCGCTGTCGCTCGCCTGGTCACTCGCTCGGTCGCTCACTAGGTCTAACCCTGCGCCTGGATTCCGCGCCTGAGTCCGTCTGACCGAGTCCTCCTGTGCAACCCCGCTTCACCAGCCGCTGGTTTCGCCCCTTACAGGTCAGGCTGAAGAATCTGTTGTTAAAGTTCAATTTTCCTTGTTCTGGCTATGTTTTCTGTTGCTAATATTTAATTGTCTCTAAACTTGGTTGTGTGAGAAGGCCCGGCACATCCACCTATGCCTCCATCTTGGCGGAAGTTCTGATAAACATTTTAGACATGTTATTCCATACATAGACATAAACCTATGGGAAACAATCTTAAAGCTGGAGTTATTGTGACAAAGGAGATAGATATTTGTAGTTTTTATTGATTTACAAAATTATCACAATGACATAGAAACTGTTTCCATTTAAATTTTAATTTAAACTCCACAGGCCTGTTTCTCACTTTTTCCAATTCAAGGTAGTAGTAAACTTCTGGATCTTTGACAGTCTGAAAAGGAAAAAAGGTTTCTCTGAGTGTATCAGATTTTCATGTCTCTTATTGTGAACAAGAATGAGTATATTTTCATGGATCCAAGACCCATTTTATTTCCTTTTCTGTGTTCCATCCTTTTATATTTTTGTTTATTTTCCTGTTTGTTGGTTTATAACTTCGAAGACGTTTCTTACATGTTAAGAAATTTAAGCTTTAATTGTGAAATGTCTTGCAACCATCCCCCCTAGCTTATTGTTTATCCTTTTGTCTTTCCTTATGGTGGCATTTGCCATAAAGATGTTTTTGTGCAGTTGAATTTAATTGTATAGCTTCTGACCTTTTCACCAAAAGATTATAAAAGACTCTCCCATGGACTCTCTTGGTATTTTAATAATTTGTTTTTTCCTTAATGTTTAAATGTCTGATTAATCTAGAGTTTATTTGGGGATAAGGTGTAGGGTATGGATATACTATATCTGCTTCCATCCCTCTACCCCTCTCCTTGGCCACCATCAGCAAGGTCTGTGTATCTCTGGGTCTGCTTTGGTTTGGTTTTGCTTATTTATTTGTTGTTTTTTTTTGTTAGATTTCATATATAGCTGAAATCATGCTATTTGTCTTCCTCTATCTGACTTAATTCACTTAACATCGAGCGAACCACCATGGGCCCTCTAGGTCCGTCATGTTGTCATAAACGGCAAGATTTCATTCATTTTCATTATTAGTAATATTTTGTCGTACAGGGTGGGGCAAGATTAGGTTCACAGTTGTGAGTATGCAAAACACAGAGTAAGCTTTTATTTTATTTGGTTCATGCTCTCAAGTAACTTTTAGGCAAAGAGAATTTTTCATATGAAACTCAAGACAAACATTTATTCACAAATACTATGACATAATTTTTGAGCTATTATAAAGAAAATTAAGGAAGTGAAAGTATTAAAATACTAACATTTTAATAACACTTGATCGTGCCCGAAGTGCTTTCCTCCCCAACCTCAGTTGATTTTTCATTTCTTTTTTTTTTAAGATTTTATTTATTTATCTTTAGAGGGGAAGGGAAGGAGAGTGGGAGAGAAACATCAATGTGTGGTTGCTTCTTGTGCATCCCCTGCTTGGAACTGGCCTGAAACTCAGACATGTGCCCTGACTGGGAATCGAACCACAGTTATTTGGTTCGCAGGCCTGCACTCAATCCACTGAGCTATACCAGCCAGGGCTGATTTTCATTTCTACACTGGGTAGTTCTGTTGTCCTGGTTTCACAGATGATCACACTGAAGCACAGAAGCTTTGCAACTTGTCCAAAGCCCCATAAGTTACACTGACTCTAGAGCCTGTCTTTCCTTCAGCAGAAAAAATCAAGTGTCTCTAGGAGCCAGGCTGATCATTAAAGTGAGGTGACTGGCCCAGTTGTATTCTTTCAAAAGAGACACATCTGTCCGAATATTAAATGCATAAATCGTTCTCCATTTTCTCTGATCAGGATTCTCTCATTTTCTGTGAAACCTGCTGTTGTCTTCATCAACCTTTGATTTCCCGTTATTGACAAAGACAGAGTTGCAAGAAACAGCATGCTTTCTTGTTAAGTCTACAGAAAAAATAACACACTACCACAAACAGGGTGATAAATGACAAATACAGGCTTGGCATCCGGGAGTCGAAAAGAGAGTAGAGAGACTTGCAGACTGGAAGAGCGCCTGAGTCTGAGGGGAGTTGCTCCTTCTCCCCAGGAGTCATGGAGGACTAGGAGATCAGTGGTCAAGGTCCTTTTGGAAGGTGTTCGAAGTCCATGTTTCGAGTGAAGTCGTCTGAGGTCAAAATGTTGCCAATAAGTTCAATTTTTAAAAAAGACTCAGTGAGCTAACTCTGGGTTAAACAGACATAACATACCTGAGGACTCAATAGGACCCATAGGCTGAGCCTATGGACTGCTTAGCTTGCAAACTCTAATTTGGATTTTCCATCCTTTGTCACTATTCTTAGGTAAGTACCCAAGTTTTCCCAATCTCTCTCTTTCCATAGTATGAAAGCTTCAAACCAAGAGACGAAAGTAAAAATATGTGCAGGCACAGTGGACACCATGGAGCCCGTGTTAGTCTGGTCAGGCTGCTGCAACCGCCTCCCACAGACAGAGTGGCTCTAAAAGAGCAGCGATTTATTTCTCACAGGTATGGAGCCTGGGAAGTCCAAGGTCAAGGCACCAACAGATTCCGTGTCTGCTGAGAGCCCTCTGCCTGGTTCATAAATGGCTTTCTTCTCACTATAACTTTACATGAAGGGGTCTCTTTTCTTTAATCTTCATATGGGGCTATGTTTATTGATTTTAGAGAGAAAGGACGAGAGAGTGAGCGATATTAGTGTGAGAGGGAAACACCAGTTGGTTGCCTCCCCCATGCACCCTGACCAGAGGTTAAACATGCCACTGAGGTGTGTTCTCTGACTGGGAATGAAAGCCACAGCCTTGTTGTGTATGGGGTGATGCTCCAACCAACTGATCGACCTGGCCAGGGCACGATGAGCTCTCTTTTATAAGGCACAAATCCCATTCATGAGGACTCTGCCTTTATGATCTAATCACTCCCGGGTTTCCATCTCCAGATACTATCACACTGGAGATTAGGATTTCAACATGTGAATTTTAGAGGGAACAAATATTCAGTCTATAGTCAAATTCCAGGTAAAGCAACAAGAAACTGACCCGTTAAGGTTCTTCTAAATAGAGGTCACAGTTACCTCTGAAGGTGTGCTCACAGAATGTGAGAGGCCCAGGAGAGTCAGCAGACACTCAGATATGAGGGATCACGCTCTAAACACAACAGGACATCTGAAAGCAGATCTCGAATAAACATTTCAAATGTTAAAGAAAAAGAGGAAGAGAACCTGTAAGGTAAGAACAGAACACTTTGAGAAAAGAACACGTATACTTGAAAGAGGGTCACATGGAATGGGTTGAATTATAATGCACTGATTTGACCTGAATCGAATACTAAACTGAACAATTACTACTTTCGTTGTTAACATTGCATAAGAACAGAAAAAAGTATAGAAAAAATGAAGAAAACAAATATGAATTTGACAAACTTCTAAAGTTATTTAGAAAAACTTTAAAATAATTCTAAACTTTTGCCTGAATTTCTAGTTGTTTGTTTAATAGTGATTTATATTAGAAGAAAAGGGGTATCATTTTACCTGAGTAAACACGTTTAAGATCAGAGTGGCACAAAAGATGAGAGAGGAAGCATTGTGTAGTAATTCTTCTTCATAGATGAAAGGTAACCTTGAGAACTAACACAAATTAAAGGTGTTTCTAATTGGTGAGGTAAGTAGTTAAGGGCATGGACATAGTACTGAGCTGTAATTATCATGCCTGAGAGTGCATGTGAGTAGAGCCAATTCACTGCATATAAGGATAAAGGAGAGAAAAAAGGTAGTGTGGTGTAGTGTAGCGTTCAGGAATGAGTTTAGCCATAAACGCAGAAACTTGAAAACAGTAGGTTAAATAATAAGCTTGCCCTTTGCAATGGGAATTCCAGGGCAGTCCAAGATTGCTAAAAAGTCTCAACAGGCTTTTTCTGTTTTCTACTTCCACTATCCTGAGAACAGACTTTGTTTTCACACTTTGTTGCAAAATAGTTGCTGCACCTCCAGGTATTACATTTGTATTCCAGGCAGAAAGTTGGGAATAGGGCGGTGGGAAAGGGCTGAATTGGTGACAGGAAAACAAAGGCTTTCACAGAAAGCCCCCACTTACACCTCATGGGACACCACTGGGTCGCCTGGTCTCTCTAGCTGCTTGACAGTGTGGTGAAGCAAGTGTGTTTAGTTTGGCACATTGGATAAACTTAGGCTCCTTTAGAAAGAGGTGATAAGAATTGGCATCGGCAGACATAGGGTCAGGCCCAGCCTCATAAATTATGACTATGCTCATTACTGAATGTTGAGAAAGTTAGGAACTACACTATATGGAGAATGACTGTACTTTATTTGAATAAACACCTATTCACATTAGTTTTTGGTAAGTCCTCTTCCCTATTTGCGGGAAAAAGATGAACTAAAGCTTTCCAAAATGTTCTATTAATTTTGTTGTTATTAACAGCTTTACTGTTTTTAGCCACAACTGCAAAATGTGAAAACATGATGAACAAAAACTTAAAACAGAAGAAACTTTGTGACTAAGGCAAAAAATATATATAATGGAGGCAAAACTTGATTTGACTAGAAAGAGGATATTTAAAGGCTTCATATAATTTAGAGTGAATGTTTGTTTTATATGTTGCCAAAATATTAATGTGTGATTAAGGGAGGCTGCCCTAGGCCCTTCTTGGAATATCATGTAATAAATAGTCTCTCTCAGATGTAGGAGTTCTGAGTTCCTACAGACCTCTAGGTCCAATGGTTTGAACGGGAGGCTGTGGAACTCACTGGCACAGATGACCTCAACGTAAGTCACAGTTTGACAGAAGGGGAAGGGTATTCACATAATAACTTTAAATTAAGAAGGCAGAAATTAAAAGTATATTCTGAAAAAAAATAACCCTGAAATTGTAAAATCCTGGAATAAGGTCAGATGAATATGTCACCTAAGTATGAGTTATTTAAGCCATTTATGTCAATCAGTCACTCAGAAAAAAGGCATCAAGAATTATTTCTAAATTTTGAACATGATACACATTTGAATGTTAATGAGTCCCAGAACTATCATTGACCAGTATGACTTACTATCAGTGTTCATCCCCCACCCCATATCATCATAGGCTATCACAAGGGTAAGGGTACAACAATTGCACAAGAATTCTTGGCCACTGCTTGTTACTCTGAGATAGGATCCTTTACCTGAAAATATTAAAACACGTATTTCTCAGCATCGGAATACAGACAATACCTAATAGCCCCCTCTGAATACTTTTCGTGCTTATCAAACTTGTACCAAAACACATTATCTACATGATGAATGATAGCCAAGATATTCAATATATTACCTTGTTCTATAGCTGCATTTTACGTACAAGCATTGTGTTATACAATTAGTGCTGTAAGGTACCAAAAGACAACAAGTTAACCCGACTTAATCAAGCTCTTTGTTGGGCTGCAACAGCAAAGCCGAGCACCAGGAAGGGATTAGGCTCCTCGAACTTTAATGTACACACAAACCAGGCCACGGGAGATGTTAAAATGCGCATTCCGATTTCGCGGGCCTGGAGCTGGGCCCGAGACGCTGCATTCCCAGACTCCCAAGTGACGCAGATGCTGACTGATGAGCCACAGTTTGAATAGCAAAGTCCTAAAGCTTCTTCCAACCCTGAGTGATCCTAATCCTCTAAAAAAGGGTTCACATAATCTATCTGTGAAATGGACTATGAAAACAGAGTAATAACAGTTTACCTCTGTTAGTCACTTAGGAGGAAAACACCTCTTGAAATATACAAGGTCTAAGGAGAGCTCCATGTGATTTAGAAATCCAGCTGGCTTGCCAAGACAATAATGAAAAACATAATTGAGATGTGGACAAAAACTTCCAAAGATTAGAAGCCTTTGCTCTGACCTGCACCCAAAATACGGTTGTCCCTATGCCAAGATTTAACTAAAACCTAATTAAGTCCAACCTTGAGAAAGTATGTGTTCTAAGAGGCTCTTGAACTCTCAGCCTCAGTAGAGTTAGGCAATTCCAGAGGACCCAGTTAACATCTCAGGTCTGCTGCTTGCAAGGAACACTTAGATCCCATAAACAAATAAGATGTTAGCTGGCTAATAGGCCATAAAAAAGTACAGCAAAGTGGAGAACAGAAAAATCAAGGACAAAGAGGAATTCAGAGTGAATAATTTCTGCAAAGAATTACACTGGGTTTAAGCCAGTGCCCTTGTCTCTAGAATCTTTTTGTATGAATTTATGTTTCTTAACAGAGCTGAAGGAGCAAGCCCCTTGACTGCAGTTGATCTTGGTGCCCATTAGGTATCTGTAATGGAATTTTTTGAACATTCATAATAATGTTCCATTTGTTCACTGAACTCACACAAAAAAACATATATGCTATGTGCAATACTAAAAACCATCCATATTTCAATTCACAGAGGCAGTGGTTTTGCATAGTAAATTAAGGTTAAGAGCTGAGCACTGCAGAAATTTGGCATGGTTAGTTTTGGGAGGACATAATGTCTTATAAAGTCGTGTACACCAGCCATGTTTGTCCCATTATCATATTCCCGGCTGTAAGCATGTTTATGTTAATATCATTTTTTCAATTGATTAATAATTTCACAAATGGCAAACACAAGGCCCACAGGAAAAATCCAGCCCTCCACCTTGTTTTATCTGGCCCGGCATCTTGTTTCTACCCGGCAGCAGCGACCAGCTCCTTGAAGGAAACTGCAAGGCTGATGTGGCCCCTGGTGAAAATGAATTTGACACCCTTGAGCTAGACTACATCAAGTTTTTTATTTCAATAAAATCAACATAATGTTATTTTACTAGTGACATTATTTTTATTTTATTTTATTGATTATGCCATTACAGTTGTTCTATTTCTCCCCTTCATTCCCCTCCACCCTGCACACCCTCTCCCCCACCATTCCCCCCTCCTTTAGTTTATGACCACATGTCTCAAGTTCTTTAGATTCTACATTTCCCCTACTATTCTTATCCTCCCCCCTATATATTTTCTATCTACGGTCTATGCTACTTATTTTCTGTACCTTCTCCTTCTCCCACTCCCCTGTTGCTAACCCTTCATATGATCTTCATTTTTATGGTTTGCTCCTGTTCTAGCTGTCCTCTTAGTTTGCTTTTGTTTTAGGTGTGATTCTTAATAACTGTGAGTTTGCTGTCCTTTCACCATTCATCTTTTTTATCTTCTTTTTCTTAGATAAGTTCCTTTAACAGTTCATATAATAAGGGCTTGGTGATGATGAACTCCTTGAATTTGATCTTATCTGAGAAGTACTTTATCTGCCCTTCCATTCTAAATGAAAGCTTTGCTGGATAATTAATCTTGGATGTAGGTCTTTGGATTTCATGACTTGGAATACTTCTTTCCAGCCCCTTCTTGCCTGTAAGGTCTCTTTTGAGAAATCAGCTGACAGTCTGATGTGAACTGCTTTGTAGGTGACTGTCCCCTTATCTCTTGCTGCTTCTAGAATTCTCTCCTTCATTTTAATCTTGGCTAATGTAATGATGATGTGCCTTGGTGTGTTCCTTCTTGGGTCCAACTTCTTTGGGACTCTCTGAGCTTCCTGGATTTCCTGGAAGTCTATTTTCTTTGCCAGAATGGGGGAGTTCTCCTTTATTATTTGTTCCAATAAGCTTTCCACTGTGGCTGTTCCTCTTCCCCTTCTGGTACCCCTATAATTCAGATGTTGGAGTGTTTAAAGATGTCCTGGAGGTTCCTTAGCCTCTCCTCATTTTTTTTGGATTCTTGTTTCTTCGTATTTTTCTGTTTGGTCATTTATTTCTTCCTTCTGGTCTGCTCCCTTGATTTGAGTCCCAGTTTCCTTTCCATCACTATTGGTTTCCTGTGCAATTCCCTTCATTTCAATTAGTTTAGCCTTCATATGTTCCTCTAATTTGTGGCTAAAATCAACCAGTTCTGTGAGCATCCTGATCACCAGTGTTTTGAACTGTGCCTCTGATAGGTTGGCAATTTCTTGTTCACTTAGATTTATAGGCTCTGTGGCTCTGAGTTCTTCTTGAGCCAGGTTTTGATCTGTTCACGCCTCTTACATTTGAGGAGAGGCACCTTGGGTGTTCACTAGGGTGAGGCCACCCAGGTCACTGGTTTGTGACTCGGTCTAGTTGAGTGGTTTGTTGTTGTCGGACTCCATATTGTTCAATTTTTTGTGGTTTGGCTATGTTTATTGTTGCTAGAACTTGGTTGTTTTTAGATTTGGTTGTGCGAAAAGGTAGTGTTTCCACCTACGCCTCCATCTTGGCGGAAGTCACTAGTGACATTATTTTTACATTAATTTTTTGGGGAGGTAACATTGGTTAATAACATGCTATAAGTTTCAGGTGTACAATTCAATTACGCATCCCCTGTATATTGTATGTGTGCGCACCACCCAAAGTCTACTTTCCTTCTGTTACCACGCACTTGACTTTCTTTAACCCCTTCATCTGTCCCCTACCTGCTTCCCCTTCAGTAAGCACCACACTGTTGTCTGTGTCTGTGAGACTGTTCATTTGTGGCTTGCTGTTTTATAGACACACATGACTGAAATCATATGGTTCTTGTTATGACATTATTCTTAATGTGAGCATACCTAATAAGTAATCTGACATGCTTGTCCACAATGAGCTACATCTGGTGTAAAATCAAAATATGGTATTTTGCTTCTTTTATTCTCAATAACATTTCAGTTTTACTATGGTTTCCCAATAGTATTACTAATTTGTTTTGAATTTTATTAGATAAATCATGGGTCCTTTTCTGTGATTAGCTGGATGGTTAGCTCTATTGACATTATGACCTATAAGTTAAAATAAACTAAGTTTAGAAACATTCCAGCATCTGAACTTCTGATGATTCCTTGTCATTCTCTAAGAAATAAATTATTTTTTCACCAAAACATAACATCTAAAAGTGCTTGCAAATATTTCTCTATTTTTTCTCTAATTTTATTTCCTTCTGCAAAGCATCATCTATTAATGAGTTTGAAATATTTTTAGAAAAGCATCATCATGAAACATGAAATTTTTATAGCCCAAAAAGATAAAATTCTTCCAGTCTTTAAAACCTTTTGAGCTGCAAATATCTAATTTTGTTGTATTACTGCTAAGAAGTATGCATGGAAAACAAAATTAAGACAAAACATCTTAAGAATAAATGAGCCAGTCACAGTGAACCTACTTACCTTTAGAACATAAATAAACAAACAAAAATTCTTTTGAAATCTTCTGCCATTATGTAAAATAATTCTCTATAATCTGTGTCTTATCCTTATCCTGTGTTTGGTCTACAATCTACTAAAATCAATTTTGTTTTATTGGAAATTCATGGCCATAGTAGAGCATCATCAAAATGTATTACAAATGGCATTTTCTTAACTTTTTCACTCATACTTCCGTTTACTAGTTAATTACTAAAACGTCTAACATTTTTTCTCTTTTCTTCACAATTCTAAAAACAATTCTTTAGTTGACTCTTAATTTAATGATTGTTCTATTTTAATAATGTCACTCCTGGAGACCCAATTATTTTCAATGGTTGAAATACTGTGTTTTCTAGCAAAGTTTTTAACTGCCCCTTAAAATTTTGATCCATTTCTGCATGCATTCTTTCATCTTTTTCCAAACATTGTATTATTTGGTTTTTAGATGCTATATTTCTGAAACTTAATTTTTAGCAGAGATTTACAGTATATTCATTTTTAACACAAGGTTTCATTTATATAGATATAACATATAGTAAATTAGAATTAATTTATATGAACTAGCTTAATTCACATAAATCATAATATTTAATAACCAAATAGATGTACTGTTGGTAAAAATGGTGCAGCTGCTGTAGAAAATAGTATGGTAGTTCCTCAAAAAATAAACTATAAAATTACGAAATGATCCAGCAATTCCACTTCTGGGTATACAAGATTTGTCCAGAAGAAGTTCAGCCATTGTTAACATAAAAGAACAGTTTGCATGTTCATTGATATAACCTGGCAGCCAAGGAGAGTGGACTGGAATGTACATGCATGAACAATGATGACTTCACATACTGGTCAGTGGGAGCAGTAGATGCCATTGAGTGAGCATGTGTACTGTGTGATGATGGCATTCGAAATACCTGAGTGAGTAGAGCAACAAATCTGCACCAAATTTTGCATTAAGCTTGGACATTCCTCCAACTATTCAGAAGGCCTCAGCTATGGGTAACTAGTTATTGGCAGCCTCTTCACAACAACATGGCCTGCTCATGCATCATGTCTTGTTAGAGTTTTTTTGCAAAACATCAAACACCCAGGTGACTCAGCCCTCCTATACCCCAGATTTGGCACCATCTGACTTCTAGATTTTTCCAAAACTAAAATCACCTTTGAAAGGAAGAGATTTCAGACCATCGATGAGATTCAGGAAAATACGTTGGGGCAGCTGGAGGAGATTAGGAAAACTGTGTGAGGTCCCAAGGTGCCTACTTTGAAGGGGACTGAGGCATCACTGTCCTACGTACAATGCTTCTTGTATCTTGGATCTTCTTCAATAAATGTCTCTATTTTTCATATTACATGGCTGGTTACTTTATGGAAACACCTTGTACACCCCAAAGAATTGAAAGCACGGTCTGAAAGAGATATTTGTACAAGCATAGGCACAGCATCATTATTCACAAAAGCTAAAAGATGGAAACAGCCCAGGGATCTATCAACAGATGAATGGATAAACAAAATGTAATACAATAGGTATTACATAATATGTGTAATCCAGCCTTAAAAAAGAAAAAACTCTGACACATGTTACAACGTGGATAAACTTTGAGGACATTATGCTAAGTGAAATAAGCCACTCACAAAAGTATACCCCACAAGATCCCTCTTACGTGTGGTATCTCAAGAAGCCGAATTCATAGGGACAAACGGGGAGAAAAGTGATTGCCAGGGGCTGGGGGAAGGGGACACAGACAGTTAGTGCTCAGTGGTCAGAGAGTTTTAGTTTGCAAGATCAAACATTCTGAGATTGTTTGCACAACAATATGAATATTCTTCATGTTCGTACACTTAATGCTAATGAACTGTACATTTAAACATGGTTATGATGATAAATTTACATTACATGTATTTTACAACAATTCAAAATGTATTTAATTTATTAAAACTATAATACATATCAATGATTACAAACAGCATAAAATGGCACACTGGGTTTCCAGACAAATTGGTGAAAGAAAAAGCAGTGAAATATATTTCTTATGTAAAGATATGCAAAAACAGTGAACTACTTACCAGTATTTTAAGTAAATAAAGAGTAGAAGTTTCCTGATAAGTTTGTTATTCTCCTTGTTTAAAATATTTTTATAAAATGTCTGGTTTTGATTGTTTCATTTCTGAAAAGTAAGATATATTGATACATAAAATGTGTACCTTACCTAAGTCCTCTTAATATTTTTAAAACCACACAAACATGTATTTGGAGTAAAAGTTCCCCTTTCACTCTGCAGTGCTGTGGACTACATTCTATGGAAAGAACTTGTCAACTTCCATCAGGAAGGAACACTGTCACAACTGTCAGGAAAAAAATGCAAGCGAGACACCGTTTTACTTCCTTGCACCTGCACTCCCAACTTGCATGCCTCTCAGAGTCATGTCAATGCAGGGTCAGAGTCTGTTTTAAATTTTCATGTTTTGATCATCATAGATGTTTGCATTGATTTTAATTTTTTAAATGGTGCATTAATATTATTTACCCTGTTTACTGAGTGTTCAGTTCTTCTAAATTCTGTGCCTAAGGTGAGTATCTCACAATTGATTTCTCCAGCTAAAGGTGAATTTTGTGTGGTTCCAGTCTTGGACAATTATGAACACAGCTGCTACATACATTCAAGTAAAAATTTTTGTGAGAAGGTACATTTTCATTTCACTTGAGGAAATATCTAGGGTTAGAATTTCCTTATTGTACATAGAGTATGCATTTAACTTTATAAGAGACTGCCAACTGTTTTTCCAAACTGGCTATAACATTTTGAATTCCCACCCACAAATTATGAAGTTCCAAGTGCTCTAAATCCTTGTCACCACTTGGTATTGTCAGGTTCTTACAAATTTACCTGAGTTGTTCTAATAGGTCTATAGTGGTATCACATTGTACTTTCAATTTGCATTTCTCTAATGCAAATAATTATGGTTTATCCATATAGTGTTTATTTTTTAAAGTATATTTTATAGGTTATGTTATTACAGGTGTCATCATTTTTCCCCTTTTGCTCCCCTCCACCTGGTACCCTTCTTCCCTCCAGCATTCCTCCCCCTACCTTAGTTCATGTCCATGGGTCATGCAAGTAAGTTCTTCAGCTTCTGTATTTCCTATGCTATTCTTAACTTCCCCATGTCTATTTTGTTCGTACTAATTATGCTTTTTAATCTCTGCATCATTTTTCCAGTTCTCCTCCTACCCCTTCCCAGCTGGTAACCCTCCAAATGATCTCTCCATATCTATGATTCTGTTCCTGTTCTGGTTGTTTGCTTAGTTTTTTTTATTATTCAGTTGTTGCCAGTAGTGAATTTGTTGCCTTTTTAATGCTCTGATTTTGATCTTCTTCTTTTTCTTAAATAAGTCTTTTTAACATTTCCTGTAATAATGGCTTAATGGTGGTGAAACTCTTTAGTTTTAGCTCTCTGGAAAGCACTTTATCTGCCCTTCCATTCTAAATGATAGCTTTGCTGGATAGAGTAATCTAGATTGTAGATCCTTGCTTTTCATCCCTTTGAATACTTCTTGCTAGCCTCTTCTTGCCTACAAAATTTCTTTTGAGAAATCTGCTGATAGTCTTATGGGAACTCCCCTATGGGTAACTAACTGCTTTGCTCTTGCTGCTTTTAAGATTCTCTCTTTATCTTTAGCCTTTGGCATTTTAATTATAATGTGTCTTGGTGTGGTTTTCTTTGGGTCCAATTTGTTTGGGACTCTCTGTGCTTCCTGGACTTGTATGTCTATTTCCTTCACCAAATTAGGAAAATTTTCTTTCATAATTTTTCCAAATAAGTTTTCAATTTCTTGCTCTTCTTCTTTTCTTTCTTCCATCCCTATGATTCAGACACGTTTGGAGATATCCCAGAAGTTCCTCAACCTATCCTCATTTAAAAATTTTTTTATTTCTTCTTTTTGTTCTGGTTGATTGTTTATCTCTTCTTTATGTTCCAAATCATTGGTTTGAATCCCAGATTCCTTCCATTCCCTGTTGGTTTCCTGTGGGTTATTCTATCTTTCACTTAGTGTGACCTTCATTTCTTTCTTTATTCTTTTGACATGCAATGAGTTCTCCAAGCATCCTGATAACCAGTATTTTGAAATCTGCATCTGATAGGCTGGCTATCACCATTACACTTAGTTCTTTTCCTGGGGTTTTGTTCTGTTCTTTCATTTGGGCCATTTTTCTTTTTCTCCTCAATTTAGCATCCTTCCTGTATTTGTTCCTATGTATTAGGTAGAGCTGCTTTTACTCCCTGTCATCGGAGTATGGTGTGTATAGAAAAGGCATCTGTAAATTGTGTGGGGCAGAGCCTTAGGTAGTTGCTAGGGTGAGACAACCACTTCACTGCTTTGTGGCTGTATGGGGGGGGCTCCAAGAGGAAACAATGTTGCCACCTGGCTTCTGGTGGTTTGTCCATGCTTGTCCCATTTCCAGTCACTTTGCCCCTTTTCCATGTGCAACTGGTGCCCTTCCAGCTGCTGCCCCCTGGTGAATCCTGGAGTGGGTGGGTTTGCAAATATTCTAAGACCATGCTGGGCATTTAGGCAGTGAAAATCCAGCAGTTTCTTCCACTGCCCCAACTCCTACTAGTTTTTGTAGCCACAGATAATGGGGATCTATCTTCCCAGTGCTGGAACCCAGGGCTGTGCAGCCTGACACGGGGTTGGGATCACTTGCTCCCGAGTTATCCCTCCTGACCGTTCTATCACTGCTGTCTTTCCAAGCCACACCGCCTCTCCACCCCACCTCTCTGACTCCGCCCCTCCTACCCCGCTGGACGAATGTGCCTTCTTTAAATCCTTGGTTGTCAGGCTTCCACACAGCTCAGTTTTCTGATAGTTCTGGGTATTATTAGTTTTGAGATCTAGTTGTAATTCTTTCTATAGTTGCACAAGGAGGTGAAGCATGTCTCCCTATGCCTCCACTTTGACTGAAAGTCCTCCCTGTAGTGTTTTATACCATGTGCCAATTGAAAGTATGGTACAGGTACCTGTGTTTTAAAAATATGCTTAAAAAGCAAATTGCAGAATATCACATGGTATGGTCATGTTTGGGTAAATAAACATGCATCCGTACATGCAACTGAAAGGTTTTAGAGGAGTGCACATGAAATGTTAACTATGTTTCCATTAGCAGGAAAAGAGGAGACTTTCATTTAACAACTTTAGGATAGTTCGAATTTTTTATAAGCATGTGTTACCTTAATGGCTAAAAACTGTCTACAAATGGTAAATGAAATCTATGCCTTTTATGAGAAAATTGTATAAAAGCCCATCCGAAAAAAAAAAAAACCAACCCAGCAATTTCCTCATCTCTAGAGTTCAAATCAGTCACATTCTTTACATAGACTCTAAGGCATGCACGGGCACCACCAGGGATGCAATGGTGTCTAAAGAAATCTCTGTGCTGGCTGAGGGTAGTTAGCAGTTCCCGAAGCTGCAGCTGGTAGAGACACAGCACCTTCCAGATAAGCTGAAGCAACATCACCTATGCTAAGACAGGAAGGGGAAGGCAAAGGGCCCTGACAACTAAATCTGTCCCTTTTTACCTAGAAAAGTCAAAGCTATTTCACCAGCTTCATCTAGAAAAATTCTGCCTATAAAGTAAGCCATATGGCCATCCCTACTGTCCAGAGCAAGTGGACTCTAGGAGGTGTAGCTAGCTATTGGCTTAGTCAACCAACAGTGTCTGCACACTGGGAAGTACACATTACACATACTTGCAAAGTGGGGTTTTTAGATGCTGTCCAGGAATATGTGACGTATGGTTCCTTGAATGCCTATTTACAAATAACTTAAAAGTAGTAAGAAAAGAAATGCGTGTGCCTAAAAAACAGAAGAAAGAAAACATATTTTCTGGAAGATAAGTACAATTGTCCTCATCAGAAATCTTTCTGGAAAATAACATTTTATTCGCAGGAGTATTGTAAATTCATTGCTATCCCATGTTGGGCCCTCTCCCTTTCTCCCTGCTCTGTGAGAGTCTGACAACAGTAGTACATGTTACCAGAAAATAAGAACATTGGAATTCCGGGAGGTAAGCAAAGGCTGCTGTGTTCACACTGTGCTGGACACTGAGGAGGTTTCTACCCACCTGAGGAGGCAAGGGTTATACGTACCGAACAAGTAGGAAACTGTGCCTTTTGGCATGTCTCATGCCAAATTGTGTGGTTCAGGATGCCGCAGGTGAGGGTGGAAAGGAGACAGCTGCGGTGGCGGCTGATCAGCAAAGTCTCCTCACGTGTGAGTTCTGAGATTTTCTGATGGAGTCTCTGTCCCCCTCTCTTCTTTTTCCCCTTTATTATCAGGACCACACCTGTCCCAGTTTACAGGCATAAAGAGTGACATTTGAAACTTCTTCTGGACCCAGCCTCCCTATAAGAATAGAAAACTACAAGTTATATACTCTTCTGGTCACAAAGAAGGGAACAGACCTTCTGCTATTTTATCATTTATTCTTTTGGAATCAGAGCTTCCGAGGAAAATAGTATCTCCTTAAAACAGAGGTTAGCCAAAAAGCTCTGTCCAGGATTTAACGAACGCTCGTGCACCAATGAGTGGTTTTCAAATAATTTCTCCCAGGGAGGTGAGCCTTCTTTGCCCTGGGTGGTCACATGAGTAACATTTTTAGGCGAACACTGAACAAGAAAGCAGGCATTGTCCTGGGATCAGGATGGAACCCAAACTTTTGTGTTTCAATCAAGCCTGAGATGCTTGTTATATAAAACTGAACACTAAGAACACAGTGGATTGATTTGAGTGAGTCCAGAATCTTCTGGGAGGCCAGAAACTGAAGTTTCAACCACCTTCAGTTCTCTGATAGGTGAAGATAGGGAGCTATTAAGGTGGACTAGAATGGCTCTGTAATTCAGTTAACTCCAGGATAGCAGAGGTCTAAACAAGTGAGTGAAGTTCAGGTCAAGGGCCCCAGAGTCAATAGGGAAAGAATGCATTAAACATAGATTCTGCTGATGCTGGAATGCCTCCTGGTCAGCCAGTAGCACATGGTGTTTGCGACCCAAGAAACAGGAGCTGAGCATGGGACTGTGAAAGAAGCAGCGATGCACCTGTATCAAGGCCCAGAACCGAGGGCTGGGATCTCCCACCTGCGATCAATGAACAGAGGTGCCAGGAGCTGACCAGGAGGCACCATTTCAGAGCGCACCATCATCATCTGTGGATTGGGTAGGATTCATTGTTCTGTAACAGTGTACGTGTGGTGGGGGTGGGACTGGGGAAGAATGAATGGCAACAGCTGCTCTATCATTTATGAAAATTAGCAAGGGCCCCTTTCAGACCCTCCCAGCGTGTAGCACAGTACCCCCTTTAGGAGTACCATGATGTTAGGGGGTTTTAGTTCAATAATTCATAGAAAGGAACCTGAAAAGGGGACTCTTAGACTTTTTACTAACCTGGCAACTGGGGACTTCAGCTATCTTGAACTTAACTTGAACTTTTAGAATCAAATTCTAAAAGAATGTGATTAACTATACTTGAATTCATGAAGCAGGTAAAGCCAGTTACACATATAACATAACCCTTATCTCAAACACTACTTAAAGCAATGTCAATGGCATTATAATTTAGTAGTTAAAGGTACAGGCTTTGAATCTAGATAGGCTGAGACCAATTTCTAGTTCTGCCACTTTTATTGGAGGCATCAGCAAAGAGGTAAGGAAATAGAATAGGAAAACAGAGGAAGCTAATAAAGGGTATTATCAAGTCAACTGTCACAGTGGGCAATTGGAGCACAGTCCTTCCGGAGACAGAGCGTAGCTCAGAGCCCAGCCAGGTGCTAGGAAGCTGGGGTATTGATTCACCAACCTGTGTCCACCATTGGCTCAGGGTTCTTCCTGGGGGCATTAGCTCTCTGGCTGGTCCCACATGCTGCTGACTGAGCACGTCCCAAGACCAAAACCAAGCTCTCAGGTAGAGAATCTCCAGAATTCATAGTGAGGGGGCTTGAGCATGTAGATGGGAGTGTCAGGAGACATCATAGTGGGCTACTGACTGCTGAGCAACCAGAGTAGCAAGAAAGTTATGAAAGTAACATAACTTTTGGAGATGTTACCATGTTTTAGTTTCACTACAAACCCAAAAGACAGGTTTTATTATCCCCGTTTTTCAAGGAATGAAACTGAGGATACAAGTCACAGTTAACTGCCGCAGCGGTGTGCTCAGGCTCACAGAACCTGAGCTTGAATTCTGTTCCTGAATACCACTTATAAAGAAATGAACGACAGCAAGCCATTGTATAGATTGAGCTTAAAAGGCTGGAAAATTATTTGCCCATGAGAATAACCGAGCCATTCCCAGGTGGAAGAAACCCCTCTTACAGTTACTGAAGGACAGTCCACATTAGAACAAGAAGGCAAAAATATGAATCTGGCATTGGAAGTATGTTTTGTGATACTGGGTTGTATATTCTAGAGGAAATGTAGAAAGGTTTTAGAAGTTGGGGTGGGATGGGCATAGACTAGAGAACAAAGGAGTACATAGAGCTCCGTCCGATCCTTATATTTGCCTTCTTTCCTGCACCTCCCCTATCTCACTCCACCTCCACCATCCTGACCTTCTGGCTGCCCCTTGACCCCTCTAGCCATGCTCTCTGCCCAAGTGTTTCCACTGGCTATTCGCTTTGCCTGGAATGCTTTTCCCTCACTTAGTCACTTGGCTAAATCACTTACTTCCTTCAAGCCCTTGCTCAAATGCCTCCTTCTCAGGGAGGTCTGACTACCCTGGCTACCCTGTCCAGGCTTTCTCGTGTCCTCACACGCACCTAGCCTCACATTCTTGGTCCCCTGTTCTAATTTTTTCTATTTTCCCTCACACACACCACCTTCTCCTTCCTGTAGAATTTCCCATTTCCTGTGTGCATTATGTGTCTCTTCTTGGTAAAAATCTAAGCTCCACAAGGGCAAGCCTCTTTGTTTTTGTTTTTGTTTTTGTTTTTGTTTTTGTTTTTGTTTTTTTCACTGATGTATCCCAAGCACCTAGAGCTGTACCTGGCCAGTAGTCAGTGCTCAATGAACATTTGTTGAAGAATGAAGGAATGAATGCCAACATTCATGTCAGCGCACAAAGGAACAATCGATATGCCATTCCACACATTCACCATAACCTAAGTCCCCGGGCTTCCGAAGAAAAAGAAGAGACTTCACCTTCCCTATTTCCTGTACGCCACCTCTTACACGGCCCCTACTCTCCCAGCCCCAGCCTTTTTTCCTGATTTGGTCTAGCAACCAGACCCCTGTGCCTTGTGAAAGCGGGCATTTTCTCCACAGCTTACTTTCAAGTGCAAGTGCTCTTGTTTGCCCGGTGAAGCAGATGGTGACAGTCTGTTCAATGACTAGACTGCCTCCTTTTTCTCTATGGACCCAGTGCACACCATGAGCCGTATTTTGCCCTCGGTCGTATTTGTCAAAGAGAAGGTAGGACCTGCTATGTAGTCCCCATTAGGTCTGGACACTGCCCTTGCTTGTCAACATTATGTTTCCTTAGATACATGCACAGTGTCTGAACACATTTGCTGCAGTTCCAAGAATCAAGGTTAAAAAGCAAGCATCTGAATAAGATAAGAGGATGGAAAGCTGCTTGTGTGTCAAACGTCAGGAAAAGGACAGAGCTGCTGGCTAGAGAGGAACGGAATCTCGCTGTAGAACAAAATCACTCATAATAATAAAAATATACATATTGAAGCATTTAAGTAATTCTAGCATGTAAGCTGAGAACTAAAAATTAAAACCTAAAATCATAAGCAATTAAGCATGTAAACAACATAGAAAATATACAATTAAGGAAATTCTTCAATAACACCCACTTTTAGTTTTCTTTTTATCACCCACTACCTTTCCTCACACTTTTTTTCATTGAGGTACAATTGACATACAACATTATATTAGCATCGGGTGTACAACAGTGATTCGATATTTGTATATATGGCAAAATGATCATCACAAGTCTAGTTAACATCCATCACCACATATAGTTACAAAAATTGGTTTGTGATGAGAACTTTTAAAATCTACTCTCTCAGCAACTTTTAAGTAGAAATACAGTCCTATGAACTACAGTCACCATGTGGTGCATACCACCCACAGCTCATTTATTTTATAATCAGAAATGTGTACATTTTGACCCCTTTACCCATTTGGTCCCCCACCCCCAACCCTGGCATCCACCAGCCTGTGCTCTGTGTCTGTGACCTCATTTATCCCCCTTTAGATTCCACATATAAGAAAGGTCATATGATATTTGTCTTTGTCCAACTTATTTCATTTAGCACCATGCCCTCAAAATCCATCCATATTGTTGTGCTTTCAGTCTTTGAGATAATAATCTGATGTGGAGAGAAACAGAGGCTAAGAGAACTCCACAGGACACCAAAAAGTCTTTGGCAGAACTGTGTGCACTGGTTAAAAGATGGACAGGTTGCACAGCTAACCAGAGACTCCATCCTTCAGCTCAAATGAAAGCATTAAGGATAGAACAGTTGAACAATTAATATACCGTCCCCCCATCCATTCAGCTAACCTCTATCCCAACACATTGGGTGCTTACCAAGGGCCAGGAAAATGAGCTTCAAGTTATTGAGAAAGAAAAAAGAAAGAAGCAGTCCCTGGATAAAAGGAGTTCCAGCAGAGTAGGGGAGATTAGTCAGGGACAGTGCCAGGAAAAGGCAGCCGGGCCAGGGATCACTGGCTTGTCTCCCATGTCTATGCACAAGGGAGAGCGAACACCGACTCTATCACAGAATTCTCGCTTTGTCTCATCTATTTACTCACAGAGCGTTTAGATTCACGTATTTATTCCAGTCAAATTACTTCTTGGCTAGTGTATAAATGTACCACTGGCAGAGCAAAGGCAGGTATTTTTTTGTTCTTCATATTTTATTTTCTTTAATCCCCTCCACAAAGCAATTAGGATTTTCCCCTTGGCTCTGAATTGCAACAACACCAACATAGTCAGGAACCTATTCCATTAAACAAAAGTCTGCTGTATAGAAAAGAAAAATTACATTTAGGAGCTTGCTCAATAACAACTGTGGAAAGATTTCTTTTTTTTTTTTTACCTTTCTGCTTCTACTTAATCTAGAAAAAGTTAATGTATTTCCACAATGCTGCATTATCTAGAAACGAGTGTCATATCAAACCATTTAAAATGACTCAGTCTGACTCTGCCCATAGGGTACATAGACCAGCAAGAAACTCGTGGGTACAGGTGAAAGAGACCAAAGTGGCAAGCGCAGCATTTGACAGAAAAGTCTAGTTAAAATGCAAGAAAGCCAGTAGACAGTTTGACCTGGTTAATTTAGGCTTAAAACTGTATTAGCTGCTTTTCCACTATACACCGTAAAAGCAGGTAAGGAAGTGTTGCTACAATGTTTCATCTAAGACGTCCCCCTTACCTGGAGTTAGCACCTATGGAAAATGGGAGCTCAATTATATCACATCTTTGGAAATGGATGAATGAGCAAACTCACTGAGGATTCTTCAATAAAATCTAAATCCGTAGAGTCCAAGACAGGACTCTATGGCCCTCACTGCACGGCTAGGTCCTTCTTGGCCCCACCTCACTCACTGTCCTCTAGCCCTGCCTTCCTTTCCCATTTCTGGGCTGCCATTAAGTACAAGCCCACCTAACCCTACTCCCACCCAGCTGTGACAACCAAAACCTCTCTAGGCATTGTCACATGTCCTTCAGGGGCAAAGGCAGCCCAAGCGAGCGTCATCTTTCTACCTGGTTCCAGCTTATTCTACAGGTCTTAACCTAAATGTCACCTCCTCTAGGAAGCCTTCTCTGATTGCCTAAAGTAAATCCTCTGTTATTCTATCACCTCAGACCTTTCCTCAATAGACATTTGTACAATTTGCAATTATATACCTATTATCTAACTTACTTGTTTAATGTCTAACATTCTATTGGAAGCCCATTGAGGGCTGCAACTGTGCATATTTCATTCACGGTCATGCTCACAGCAGGTAGCACAGTACCTGACACACACGCAAAAAGATCTTTGGCTAAAATTGGCTCAGTAGCTATTTTACACTAACGCTTCAGAGGGTTGGGAGGTTAGATATATTTTGTATCCAAAGTCCCTCAACAGACCCAAATCTATGCAAAGGTAGGTATCTATCCTCTGGGATGTGTGATGAGTAACTTTTTTTTGGTTACAGCATTTGTTGAATGTGCGTCATAAAAGGAACACTGGGTACAACATTAAGCAGTTTTTATACTTTGGACTCAGAGGGATGTGATGCAAAGCCCCGTCCTGCTACTTACCAGCCCAAGGTAATCACTTCACTTCTTTGACCTACAGCTGTCTGCTCTGTAAGGAGTAGGGATATTGTTTATAAGGTGTCTGTCACATAGCACCTGCTCAGTAAAATGGCAAGTCATTACATATTGTCCTTAGTAATAATATCAATAGTAACTTTGTCCTGTGAATCCTGGGCCTTACCAACCCAACCACACTCAGCCATTGCCATTCAGCCTCTAACTGACAAGCTCAGTTCCAACAGTTAAGTCAATATTATTAGAGACCTTGCAAATGGGGAGGGTCTATAGTTCCTCTTCCTGACCCTATCCTGAGGCTTGTGCCCAACAAATGTCAGTCTTTCCCTTCTGGAAATATCTTTGTGTAATTTGGCTTTTGCACAAACTTCCTGGCTTGCACTCTAGCTTCCTTTCTCCAAGACAAACTTTCCCCTAAGATACACACATTTAAAAAAAAAAGATCTTATTTATTTTTAGAGAGAAGGAAAGGGAGGGAGAAAGAGAGGGAGAGAAACATCAATGTGAGAGAGAAACACTGATCAGTCCCTCACTGGGGACTGGACCAGCAACAGAGGCACGTGCCCTGCTCAAGAGGGGAACCAGCGGCCTTTCGCTTTGTAGCACGACGCCCTACCACCTGAGCCACACCGGTCAGGGCAAGATCCACCTCTTTTATCAAGGTTCAATCTCTCTCCTAGTTGTTTCTGGACCCCTCTCTATGCCATAACCACAGTTAGTCCAACAACACAGAACAGCCCAAGCCAGAGTGACAATTCTAACATCAGCAAACTCCTTAGCTGCCTCTTACTGGTTACCAGTTATCAGACCAAATACGGGCCTGATTGGCCTGATCTGAGCATAAATTCCCCTCTGGAAAGTAGAATATTGACTGCTGATGCACACTCTGAACTTGGATAAACTTGAGGAAAAGGCTTGTGGATTATTTGAAGAGAAAAGGCAGGGTAGAGTATATGGTTGGAAATTGCTGAATCACAGTCCCACACATCCACCCCCTGCCTTCTCCCCTCCCCTCATCAGCTGCAAAGGTCTCGGGGGATCTTCAAGCCATGAGACAATGACAACATCTGTGGCAGAGTTGTTAGAACACACAGGTGGCTGTGACAAGAGTTAAACATAGCCCTCACTATTTCTATCCTTCTGAAAAATTGAATTCATATCAAGATTGAGGTCACAGCCTCTGACGGTCCTGACTCTGGCTCTGGCAGTGTTTCAGCACACTCTTCCTTGTACAGAAGGTGGGGCTGACATAAGCTAGTAAAAATTTAAACCCTTTTCTAATTGAGTAACATGTTAATGCCAGTCAAAGAGAACCTGTTGACATATCTGGCTGACTAGGCTAGAGAGCAAAGAATAGGAGCGATTATCCTTGGCTTCTAGCTAACTTTCCTTCCTCCGGCTCCACGGTCAGCAAACACACTTTTTCTATAATGGGCCAGATGGTAACTATTTTAAACTTTACAGTCCACATATAGTCTCTCTTCCTTCTTCTTCTCTTCCTTTTACTTCTTCTATTTTGTGTTAGATCCTTTAAAAATATAAAAATTATCCTTAGCTCCTGGGTCACACAGAAATAGTTCTGTCCCCCACACAGGCCATAGTTTATTGATTTGGCTCTAAACCAATGACTCAGAGATATCTCCGTAATGACCTTCAAATTGAATTTCAAGCCAAAGTCCACTTATCTTATTTGGGATATTGTACTCATTAGTAAAATTTCCATTATCCCTGACTGAGTTTTCTAGCTTTTATAAAGACTCATAAGTTACTGGTAATTCACTGAGCTTATATTTAAGATTTGTGCATTTTACTACATAAAAGTTATAGCTCGATTTTTAAAATTTTAAAAATATTATTAGTGTGCTTCTCTGGATTTAATCTTCATTTGTGTCAATGTTGCATACATTTTTTTATTTCCAGAATCATGCCTATGTGTGTTGTGTAGAAAAGGGGAGGCAGGTGGTGGAGGGAAGAAGGGAGGAAGATCATTGAACACAATACCCCAGGGCATAAGATGGCTCATAACTGAATGGACAGATTTCTTGAAAAACACCTGTTACATAGGTAAAATGAGGCATCTCTGGATGGCCACTTCCAACAAACAAATAATGTTGCTGTGAGAATCATAGAATTGCTGTCCTCTGTGGTTACTGGGTTCTTGCCAGTCACCTAGTACAGCATAAGGCAGGAATCCCTGTCAGACTTGTCAGGCATGTGACTTTGGAAGTTGTGACCAACTAGTCTGCAAAGCCACGAGATTTCCGATATTGAATATGATATCATTGTAATGTGCACAATAGCTCTTTGAGGTTTCATAAAATGAAAAGCACTGAGTTGCATGTAAAAGATAATTATTAACAAACTTTAAGAGTCGCGGAGAGAAGGGTGGTAGACTTCCCTGAGGAGAGAATGAGACGTTTATGGGCCAAGTGACCACCTGGCTCTGGAAATCACAGAGTCAGTGACGAAGCTGCAGGAATCAGATTGAGTGTGTCCCATCAAAGTCCCCAAACGGAATACTGTCAGCCTCCTGGCTGAGGTTTCCAGTCATTAGCAGCCTTGGCAAACTGAGCCAGCAGCCCCCACACTGCGTGGGCGATGAAATTGCTTCCACGTGGACAAGCACCTTTAGACTCCAGGATGACTCCGAGTCAAACACAGAAATGTCTGTGATAATCAAAGCCATATGGTGCTCTATTGAGACTAGAGCGTATGTGCAAATTTAGTGTTTTCTGTATTGAGAATATTTAGGAGAATTAAGTACCTCAGAGTCTCAACCTCCTAATTAGAATTTCAGTGTGTAATTGAGTACTCAATACAGATTTGTTGTTTTTGGTTAAAATCTTTTACATTTGGGAACTAGCCCTGAAACTTTTAAGAGGATTTTAAGTGTGTTACCTTTATAAGTTTAATGTGTAGGATTTATAAAAATTATTTAAGCATTTGTGAAGGTTTATGCATCAAACCATTTCTTAAAGAACTAAAATATATTGTTGCCGAACAAGAAGAGGTCAGAGGGGGGGTGATATTTGGCCCATCTAAAGACGCCAACAACTGCTACAGAACAACAGGGGCCCCTCCCAAGGACGGAATACTAATATCTACTGGGCTCTTCTGTCCACTGCCAATTGGAAAGACATCTCTCATTGCCAGAGATTTGTGAAAAGGAAATGAAATGTTTATTTAATGCTAATTAGGCCTAATGCCGCTACTAAAATATCAAAGTCCGTTAGGTTGTACACCTACACCCACACAGCGCTCCCTTCTCCCACTGTCCCAACTCCGGGTACCGTAAATCAGGAAAAGAGCACACGTCTGTGTTTCAGGTGCTGGAATCATCAGCCATGTCAGGCAGGATCTCTAGTTAATCCAAAGTACAGTGGTACCCTCTCATGGTCCACTGGCAAGAGTTCTTTGTACCCAGTTCCAGTCAAAGTCTCTCCTGCTTTCCAGGCCACGCTGATATGGGAAACTTTGAAAAACCTCTGTTTAACCTTTATTTGCCCAGACCCCAGGCACCCTAGAGAGAATGATGGGGCCGTCTGGGAGGGCGGGTGGCCGGATAGTGAGAACTGGAAATGAAGGGAGAGGTCCCAGGAGACCTTTGCTCACCCAAGACCCCAGGCGCCATAGGAGAACAATAAGGCCATCTAGGAAGAGCAGATAAAGCAGATAGCCGGATAGTCACTAGGACTAGGGCTAGCACCCCACAGATAGAACCAATTTTCACATTTAGCCTTTGAACTCTGCTTCTGCCCCGTAGATAGAACTAATTACCGCATTCTGCTTCTGTATCCTGCTTTGCCACGTAGATGGGAAGACCCCTAATCTATATATTCCCCAAGAATCTTTTGTCCAGGGCTCAGAATTTGGAGACTGACTCCTCTGGGCCCGTGCACGTAAAAAGGAATAAACCTCGTACTCCAGAATCCCTCGGTGTCTGGTCGCTTCATTTCCCGTAACAACGCAGCCAAAGGGGGCACCCCAAAGCCGTGTGGGCCTCTTCTACCAAAGCTGCAGGGGTCCAAACTCCACCAAAAGCATGTGTCTTTCTTCTTCACCTGCTGCAGGGATCCCCATTCTGGCCAAAACCGCATGACTCTCTCTACTCTTCACCTCAGCAAGAGGGGGTCTTAACTCTGCTGAAACCGCGTGGCTCTCCCTTTCATCTGGCTGCAGGGGTCTACACTCTGGGTTTAAATCTCCACACTCATCCTCCTTTGCAGCCCCATTTCCGACTCCTCCTACAATCAGTTATACCTGCCAGGACTCTCATACCTTCCCAGCTTTACTGGGCTGCCATCATTAGTCTGGGCAGATATGGCCTCAAGGCATGGAGCCAATCAATTCCAAGCTCTCATGCAGGCACTGTAACTCAGGGGACCAGCCCCCAGTTACATCCTGGGTAGAAGTCACTCCTTTCTTCCTGGCTCAAAGCAAGGCCCCAGCTATTTAACATATCTATGAAACCAGTTAAAGGTTACAGATATGTCAAATGACCATGCCAGAGGTTAGCTGCAAAACTGTTGCTATGCAAAACAGCTCTCAATGGCCTGGCTCCATTTGTTCCTTCCCCTGGGGTGTGGGGTGGTGAGGACATCTTAATATTTTCTGGACACCCTGAGCTCTGGACCCCATCCTAAATCCTTTTCCGGGGCCCCCCTCTTGGCTGCACCCTATTACAATATTAAAGAAAAAAGTGCAGTGTAAAATGTTTGAAAATGCTTTTGGATTTAATTAATAAATCCATAAATAATACCAAATAGTTGTCAAAGGTAAGCAAGTGATTGTAGAACTTTGCTTAGTTTATAAATAAAATAAGATTTATAAGCTGAATTTTAAAGCTTAAGGAAAAACTATGATTTTTAATCTGTAACTATAAAATTTATTAACTTTTAAAACTTAAACAAGTCTCTGAATAGTCTGTTCCACACTTAAAATAGCCCTACGTACACTTAAAAAGTCATCCTCAGCACTTGCGTCACTAGCCTCAACTCCTTCTGTTGTTCCTCTTATGTAATTTAGACACACCCCAGAAATTCAGTAATTTCCCCCCGGACAGTAATTTATCACTGTGCCCATGGGCACTTACTGTGAAAACTCAAACTGATACTTATCAATTTGACATCCAAAGGGTACTTAGTTATTTAAATTCTGATGCTAATTTAAAATCAAGTCATTTAAACCCAAAATATACTGGTGCAATAAGTTCTGAACTGAGATAAAATGTAAAATCAGTGAAATTTTGAGAAAACAGCCCAAATTAACGTGCTAATCTATACCTTCTTTGAGTCACAGAAATTAAGGGAAAAAACGCAACTTAGCCATGCAAGTCTGACTGATGAGCACAACACGTCACCTTCTCTAAACATGTCCTGCCTCCGGTTCCTCGCAGGTTAAATTTGGGGACTGGCAGCAGAGACACCGCACCTTGCAGTCTGACACGAGGAGGCAGCAATGAGATAAAATAAAAGCTAGACACTCCGATACCTGCAGTTTTCAGATCAGTTTTTCCAGTTGTAAAAATCAATTATTTAGCATAAGAAAATTGTGCTGTTAGCTTTAAGTTATTTTCTAGTAGCGATAGTTTGAAAAGAAAAAATGCACAATGTTGAACTTTCCCTATAACTATAGAAGAGTACGGCAGCCATGAAATTTTCCCCAAAAGGACAAAATTAAAGTATATGAATGGGAGGTATCTGCAATTATAAACTAAAAGGAGAGAGCATTTACCCAACTAGTAAAAAAGAGATGTTAGATACAGTTAATTAAAGTCTTTATGTAACAGGGTGCAGCCAAGGGGGAATGGGCCCCAAAAGGGGTTCAGAACTCAGGGTGTCCAGAACTCAGGGTGTCCAAAAAATATTAGAAAAATTTATGTATAGGATGTCCTCACCCCCACAAGCCTGAGCTGGGGGATGGGACACATGGAGCAGGGCCATTGAGAGCTGTCGTACATAGCAAGAGTTTTGTAGATAACCTCTAGAACAGTCATTTAACATATCTATAACCTTTAATGGGTTTCATAGATATGTTAAACAGCTGTGGCCCTGCTTTGATTCAGGGGGATGGGAGTGACTTCAACTCATGATTTAGCTAGGCAGCAACTCCCCCTGGTTACAGTGCCTGTGTAAGAGCTTGGAGAGGATTGGCTCCACACCACAGGGCCACACCTGCCTGGACTTACTATGGCAGCCCAGAAAAGCTTGAAAAACATGAAAATGATGGCAGCTATGGCCAATTTTGGGAGGGGTTGGAAATGGTGCAGCAGAGGAAGATGGGGCTAGGATTTAAACCCAGGCACAACAGCCATTTGGGGTCTTTTTGGGACAACACAGCTTGGGCAGAGAAGAACCACGGACTTCCATTTTTTTCTGAGGTATGGTACCCCAGACTGGGCAGAGGGGGAAGGAAGGACTGTGCATTTGTGGATACCCAAAGGAACTTGGGATCTCAATGAAGACATTAGGTCATTACTCTTAAGTTTGTATAACTCTTTAAATAAGTAATTTCTTTCCTTTTCACCAATCTCTGGCATTGAGAGACATCTCTCCCTGGCAGTGGGCAAGGTGAACCTAGTATGGGGTGGGGAACCCCCGGAGCACAAGGCTGAGTCCATTCAGTAACAGTATATTGTTCACCCCCATCCCCGGTCTGTTCTGTAACATTTACACCATTTCATCTATGGATATGCTTTCCCTTACTGTAATTCAGGGTTTCTGCACCATCTAGTCTAATAGTGTATAGTTAAATTTAAGAATAAAAAAGGAATAGACAGAAACTTCTGCTTTTAGCTACCTGACTTAATTTATCTTTTCAAATTGAATTGTTAATTCATGTCTTCAAGCCAAGCATCTCCCTTCAATAGGCTATTCCTATGATTAATAGAATACGCATAAACCCTTGACCTAGGTCTCTCACCTGGGTGAAGTGAGGTGCTGCCTCTGATAGCCCCTCATTCAGCCCCTCCTGCTTTGTCCTCACTGGACTCTCCTGAAGAAATGTATTCTTTGACAGCATAGTGGACAAAAGAACAGAGGTCACTAAATTAAAATTGTCCCTATTTTCACTGCTCCAATGCTAAATAGAAAATCAGAACATTTGCACATGGCTGGAAGACTGTGTTGAAAAGTATTCCATGAGTAGAAATATATATGGAAAGACACATGGTGTATAGTGCCTTGACAATAAAGAAGGCTTTGCCACTCCAGGACGATACGCCCTAGAAGATTCAGAGCAAAGCACTGGTATGACTCCTTTAAAAAATGAAAATAACAACTGAGAAAATGAGAAAGGAGGACCCACTGGTATTGATGACCTTGAGCCCATGTGTGCTCAGTTGACCCCAATGCAGAGAGGAGATAATCACAGAATTTTAGAGAAAGTGGGTGGCGTCACATTTTATAAAAGTGGAAGTTGAAGCCAAGAGAAATTAAGTGACTATCCAGGTTATACAGCCAGTGGCATAAATGGGCGTAGACTGAGGTCCCTAAACACCGAGTCTTCACAGCGCTGTACCAAAAATGTGACCGTGAAGTCAGTGATGTGATAATCTCATGTTATGAAAAGCAGATAAACACCGTGTTCTCTGATACTAGCTTGACTCCAGGACGTGACAATACTTAGCTTAAAGAGCGGTGCTTAAAATGGGACATCAGTAGGAGGCCAAATCAAAAGCAAACATCTTTTGACGAGTGACCATAATCTAATTGTATTATAATGCATAAAGAAAAGAAATTTTATTCAGTGTTTCCTCTGCCCTGTGAATGGCCATTTTTGATAACAAAAATAAGATAAAAGTTTAATACAATGATCATCTAATTACACATCCTTTTTGAGGTCACAGAGTAGTCCCTATAGAAGCAGTGACAGAGAAGAGATTCCAGTGCGGGTGGAGTTTTGAGCTGTGAGCAGATGGAAGCTGCGCTCACATGATTGGCACTATCAGGCCCTAAAAATGTTTGAAGACCCATTTAGGATGAGTGGTGCTTAAAATGGGACATCGGTAGGAGGGCAAATCACACCGACAGAAGTGTCAAAGTTAGCATTAGCTCCCAGAGAGGTGGGGCTGTGGTGGAGCCCAGGTCGGGCAGACTTAGTTTATTAATATCGTTACCAAAATGAAGATTAAAAGGTGAACTCAGAAAGCGCTCTCTCTAGAATCAGCAGGTCAGTCAAAAACACTCCTCACCTGTAATCATGAGTCTGGAGATCTGTATACATGTTTGTTTTGGGAAAGCAGATATTCATTCATAAGGCAATGAATGTGAGGTTTGAAAACAGAAATAAAAATGTGTAGTTATTGATTTACATGTATTTAATGGCTTACACTTCAAATACACTTAAAAGTAGTCTTGCTTCCATTTCACAAAGAGGACACTGAAACTCGGAAATGTGAAATGGTTTGTAAGTGATGGCAACGTGTAACCACTATGCTGTGCACCTGAAACTCTAATAACATAACACTGAATGTCAAATGTAGTTTAAAAAAATTTTTTAAGTTAAAAAAATAAATGCAAAGTGGTTATGTGGCATGTTAGCACCAAAGACAGATGAGTCTTTTTAAGGGAAAGCGAAGCAGGCTGGGGTCGGGGGTCGCTGTCAGCAGTGCTGCATACAGGTGTACAAGTACGTTTGGGTTCCCTGAAGCAGCACTTCACACAATCAGTTGCTCTCTCCTGGGGAACCCGATGACAATTCTTGTGAACCGTGTCTCAGAACCTTCCTGGAAGTTTGCAGAGTGGGCGGAGCATTTATCCAGAGACTCCTTTCCTCCACTGGTTAAGGGTTGCCCCGTGGAATGTTATTAACTCCTCTGTCCTAACCCCTCCCACCCATCCTGCCCCACCTAAGCTCCACACTCCAATCTTGCACATGTGTGAGTTCCAAGAAGGTTTCCATGGGCCTTGTCATGAGGGAATCACAATCAGGAATGGAGGGGCCTGAGGTGGTAGGTGAGGCACTATTCAGTGGCACCTGCATGAAACTCCTTGATGCCTGCACAGAACGGGTCACTGGAGCTGTGGCTGCAATTAGAGAGCAGGCCAAAAGGATGTGAAGTGATACACAAGTGTCCATTATCTAAGGACATTCAGTCAAGGGGATTTGAGGAACAGAAGTTCATCTTGTGCTCTGCTCCACACACCACCCGCCCTGGCGCAGGCTGGACCCATGGGGAGGAAGTGTCTCACTTCTCTCTTTAAACAAAGATGCCGTACGGGGCCACAGAGGCTCTGGTTTGTCCTCACCAGGTGTTGCAGGTCAGGCTAGAATCTGAATTCTATTGTTCAAAAGTCTAAAACAAACATAAAAAAACCAAAGGCACCCAAACTGAAAAAGAAGAAGTAAAATGATCCCTGTTTGCAGATGACACGATCTTATACACGGAAAACCCTACAAACTACACACATACACACACAATTGTTACAATTAATAAAAGATTTTAGTAAAGGTACAGTGTAAAAAATCAACTCATAAAGGTCAAGTGCATTTCTATATACTAGCAATGACCAATCTGAAATGGAAATTAAAAAAAATAATGCCATTTACTATAACATCAAAAAGGATAAAATACTTAGGAATAAACTTAACCAAGGTGGCAACAGATTGGTACACTGAAAGCTACAAAATTGCTTGGAAAAAAATCAAAGACAATAAAAAAGTGGAAAGATATCCCTTGCACATGGATCGAAAGACAATGTTATTAAAATGTGCATACTCCCTAAAGCGATCTATAGATTCAGTGCAATGGCTATCAAAGTCCCAATGGCTATTTTGCAGAAAAAGAATAAACCACCTAAAGTTTATATAGCATCTTAAAGAACTCTGAGTAGCCAAAAATGATCTTGTAAAAGAACAAAGCTGGAGGCTTCCTGCTTCCCGATTTCAAGCCACACTAAAAATCAACGGTGATCAGGATGGTGTGGCGGCGCTGCCATAAAGGTGGATACACAGACCAACAAAACACAACAGAAAGCCCAGAAGTAAACCCTCCCATATATGGCCAAATAATTTTCAACACAACTGCACATGGAGAGAGGGCAGAGCCTTCAATAAATGATGTTGGAAAAGCTGGATACCCACATGCAAAAGAATAAAATTGAGCATTTGCCTTACACCAAATGCAAAAAAAACCTAACTAAAACTAATCAGAGACATAAATGTAAGACCTGTAAGACCTATAAAACTCTGAAAAGAAAATACGGGGGACTGGCATGCCTCCCCTTTTCAGGGGAGAAGGTGATGCATAATTTCCTTTGCCTTTCTTTGGCTGCCTACATGTAAAGGAAAAGTAAGGAAAGCAAAAAGGAAGGAATGGAAGAAGGAGGGAAGGAAAGAAATGGGAAATATAGAACAGAAGCCTCAAGGCATTGAATTTGGTGATAATTACTTGGGTACGATGTCAAAAACACAGGCAACCAAAGCAAACTTAAAAACTTCTGTGCATCAAAGAAAACAACTAACAGAATAAAAAGGCAATTTACAGAATGGGAGAAAATATTTACAAATCATATGTCTGACATAAAATTTGATATCCAGAAAATACAAGGAACTTCTGCAACTGAACAATAACAAAAAAACAAATTAACTGATGTTAAAAGTAGGGAAAAATCTTGAATAAAGTATTGCCCCAAAAAGATGTAGAAATGACCCACAGGCATATGAAAAGATGCTCAACATCAGTAATCATTAGACAAACACAAATCAAGACTGCTGGGATGGCCACTGTTAAAGAAACAGAAAGTAACAAGTGTTGACAAGGATGCAGAGAAATCAGAACCCTTGTGCACTACTGGTATGAATGTGAACTGGTGCAACCATTATGGAAAACAGAATGGAGATTTCTCAAAAATTAAAAATAGAACTACCATGTGATCCAGCAGGTCCACTTCTGCCTATATACCCAAAAGAATTCAAAGCAGGATTTCAAAGAGGTGTATGGATACCAATGTTCATGGCAGTATTATTCACAATAGCCAAGAGGTGGAAAGCAACCCAAATGTACATAAAGAGATGAATGGGTAAATAAAATGTGGTATATACATACAGTAAAACATTATGCAGCTTTAAAAAAATGAAATCCTGACACATGCTATGATAATGGATGAAACTTGAGGACATTATGCTAAGCAAAATAAACTAGTCACAAGAGAGCAATTACTGTAAGATTTAACTCATATGACGTATCAAAAGTAGTCAAATCATAAAAACAGAAAGTTGACAAGTGGTTGCCAAGGGCTAGGACAGAGGGAGAGTTCGTGTTTAGTGGGTATAGAATTTCAGTGTTAACGAATAAAAAAGTTCTAGAGATTTGTTGCACAACTACATGAATAAATTTAACACTACTGAACTGTACACTTTAAAATGGTTAAGATGGAACATTTAATGTTACATGTTCTTACCATAATAAAAAGACCAAAAAAACCCCCTAAAGTAGTTCATTAAGATTTTAAAGCAATTAAACAATTGGTGAGAATGACCAAAATGATACCTTATAATGATCCTTACATACAGTTCATTTTACACCCATATATTCAACAAAGTCTAAAGAATATAGAACGTGTTTGATATCATCTCTGGCTCCTCTTCCCTAAAATTCTTAGTGGAGTAAAGGGACTAGAGTTCAGACTGGGTTCTCTGTGGGACTCACACACAATATGCATGTGCCATTCAATCAAGTAGATATCTGGTTTTGGTTTGGCAACCTTAGGAGTAATTTCAGGCAATTGGCATTGCTTCTTAGATGTTTTACAGAAATTCTGTTAAGACTGAGTTTTTATCAGCTGATCTCCATGAAAGGCTTTGTCCATCATTAGCCCCAAAATTCTGGCCGTGAGTTGCTGAGCTCTGTGGCTGCATCTGTGGGATCTGAAGTCATGGTGTCCTCTCTGCAGACAGTCACTTTGCCTGCCATAACTAAGTGTGTGTGATTTTAAACCTATTTTAGTTGTGAAGAATCACGTCCTACTTGGAGTGAAAGCTGGAAATAAATTCCCTGTTGACTGTGTTACTATTAAACATTCTTCTCCCCATCTTGCGTCCCCTCTCCAGTCAACAGTTGCTTGGGAGTTAAAACAAGACTATGTCCTCATCCAATGTTGTTTAAGTCTTAACAGATTGTCCAAAGTGTTACAGATGGCAAGTGTTGGGACCAGAACTAGAATCTAGGTTTTTCTGATTGTACAAAGAAATCTCTTTCAACAATATCATTGGACTGTAGTTACTGATTATTGTTAGTAATTCCAATTTTCCAAGAGTTTTAAGTTTAAAAGATTATTTTCTTTAAATTATTTTTGAAATCTAAGAGTAAAAACACTAACCAAATAATAACACTCATTATCTCAATTTTATAAATGTGAGAACAGAGAGGAAAGTTAACATTCATTGAGCATCTACTGTTTGATAGACCTCTGCATACTTTATCTCATTTAACCCTCACTATGCTGGAGGGTATTTATTATTATGTAGAAATTTTTCTCCAGGCTTTACAGAGCAAGGGACTGAGGCTGAGAGAGGTCAAGTAATTAAAGTATGTTTATTCACAATATGCCTGGCTCTCATCCCTCATTGGTCAAAGATTGCCCCTTGGAGTATTATTCTCTTTCACTTCTGGTTTATGTATCTGTCACAATGTTTCTGAGTTCCTGAAGACCTCACACCCTGCAAGAACAAAGAAGAAACCGGCAGCAAGAGACACGCAGTATAACTGAGACAAGGCAATTCTTAGATTACACCTTCACATCTGGTTGCTGACGCCAGATGGGGCACACAAGGTGTCCCAAATACAAACACATCCATGTCGTCTATATACCTTGATTCTATCCCTCACACGGCTCGCAGATGGTACCACCATCTCCTGTAGGCCTATTGACTGCCACATAGTGCCTAATAAGTGCTTTAAAACATAGGAAAAGAAGAAGAATCTTTGGCGGAGATGTTCTCATAGCCCATCTTTTTTTCCCTCAGTCCCAAAGTATTAGCGATATCTATATATGGAGATTTTTTAAGTGGTCCTCTTGATTTTAATTATCTTTTGGAACAAAAAGAAAGGAAATAGTATAAATAAGCACTTTTCAGAGTTTAACATCAACTGTGAGCAATGAAGAGTCATCCTATAGTTGAAAACGTGATCTGTTATTATACAGAGTTCTAATTTTGCTGTGTACACTAAACAGCGTAAGGTAAAAAATGTGAGGATGAAAAATTCCAACAGCCTGGAAAAATATCTTTCAAGAATATGTGAGAAATTAGAAAACAAACACTTGAGTTTCAACATAGGCAATTCAAAGCTAAAATTACCAAAAGAAAAAAAAGCAATCTGTGCTATTTACAGGGTTATTTACATAAAGTAAATACAGAGCTCTCAAAAATAAATGGAGAAATGACTAAGCTATAAAAATGACTATGGATGCAGCTGGATAACATTTTAAAATAAAAGAGGTTCACGTGCACCCACTCACAGTTTCATGTTTCTGGCCCTTTCAGATAAAGTCATCCAGGGCATTTTCTTTATCACTTCCGGGCAGGTAATATTTGCAAAATGAAAATAACAATGGAGTCAAGAGTTTGGCCTGTAGTCTCAAGAGTCAGGACCCTGGCTGGTTTAGAGTCATATGTGACTTGGGAGCAACCCTTCCCTGAAATGAAGAGAAAGAAAGCTAAGGAGGACTGGATGTACTTTAGAACTATTGACAAGACTGATTAATGAACTGAGGGCTGCAATACAGAAGAAAAACTCAAGAATGTGCTTGACACACACAGTTAGCAGTATCATTGGCTATATCCCCTGTGCTGTAATGTAATTCCCTGAGGTATTCTATAACTATCAATTTGTACTTCAGCCTTCAGTTTTGAACATGTTGAGAATGATGTGCTTGAGAGACATCAAAGGGAAGCTGCTCGGTAGATGGCTTGATTTTTGATGCTCAGGATAGGGATTTTGACCACAGACATTAATTTGGAAGAGATTAATACATAGAAGATAAAAATCTATGTAAGGGATGAGATTGCCCAGGAAGAGAGTATAGAATAAGAACAGAAGGTGACCTACAGCATCCCTGAAGGAACACCAATACTTAAAGAATGAGGAGATTAAAAAAAAAAAAAAGAAAAAAGAGCCCTCAAAGGGGAGTGCAGAGTGTTCAGAGAAGGAAGAAGAAAACCAGAAGATAGTGGAGTAACAGAAATTACGGGGAGGATTAGGGATTGGCCAACAGTGTCATATGCTGCTAAGAGGTTAAAATAGAAATTAAAATGCGTCGACTGGATTTAGCAATAGAGTTCTTTGTGACCTTGATGGGAAGCATTTTGTTGGCATGGTAGAGCAGGAACCCAATTAAAATAGGATGAAGAACAGCAGGCAAGGAAGTCAGCATAGACAGCTGCTGCATCCCCTGGGCTTCCAGCCAAGCACCGTAACTATCACTTCCTAGAATTTATCCCTTGGAGCCATTGCACAGAGGGAATGAGTAGCTGAGTGACAAGAGGTTGGTGCAGATAACTCACCATGGTAATTTTTATATTTAAAACATATTGACTGGAAAGGCAATAAATATTGATCACTTATTAAGCAAACACTGATCACTTATTAAGCAAACACTGAGTCATAATATATTAGGCATAGGTAGAGTAAAAGCTATTCTTGTAGTCATCTACTAACTCAAAATATTACCCCTAACCCATTTTAATTTTAGATCTTGTGCTAGAAATAATAAATATATCTACAACTTTTGAATATGTTGATAATACCTTAATAAAGTGCTTTTTAAAAAAGATCTCTGCCAATTACTTAATTCCTAAGGTAAAAATTTCAATAGATTTGACAGGTAGTCTTAAAAAATGTTACATTAGAACCCTGGCTGGTGTAGCTCAGTGGACTGAGCGCGGGCCTGCGAACCAGAGTATTACAGTTCGATTCCCAGTCAGGGCACATGCCTGGGTTGCAGACCAGTTCCCAGCAGGGGATACACGAGAGGCAACCATACACTGATATTTCTCTCCCTCTCTCCTTTCCTTCCTCTCTAAAGATAAATAAATAAAATCTTAAAAAATAAAATTAAAAAAATTTTAAAAAAATGTTACATTAGAAAACTTTATTTTTACTTTGTAAACTCATGCTAATCCTGTGGTTGCTTCAGGTTAAATTACATTTTAATAAATTTTAAGAGATTAAAATACTATTGTACCAGTTAGTTTTTACTGCATAACAACACCCCAAAATAATCATGACTTAAAACAACAAACATTAATTATTTTCCACACTTCTGTGGGTTGGCAAGCACCTGGGTCTGTTTGGCTACACCTACAGACAGATCGCCGCTCAGCTGGAGTTGTAGGGTCCAGGATTGCCTCAGTCTTACGACTGGTGGTTGGCATATGTTAGCTGGAGTGACATGGACATGACCATGACCACATGTCTCCCTTTAATAAGCAAGAAAACTGAAACTCATTCATGGTTGTCTCAGGGTTCCAAATACAGCAGGACAGCAAGCCCTAATGACCAAGTATCTTTCAAGTCTCTACTTGTAATAACATTTGTCAATGTCCCGTTGGCAAAGTCCAAATGTACCAATTTGCGAAATAGAATTTACTTCTTGCTGGAAAAACCATAAATTTACATTTCATGCAAGATGAAATAATTTGTGCCAACTTTTGCAATCCATCACAACTATCTTCTGCTCAATCTACAAAATATTCACTCAAGGAACTTCCTCTTAATTTAAGTTTAAAGGAATCATAAAGATAATGAGTCATACATATACCATGTATTCAGTTGGTCTGAAGGTTGTGGGTTATTGTTAAGCTGATTAACATATACCATTTATTCAAAACAGAAATACTGTGCTTCTTTTTTTTAGAGGTGGTACTAAAGTCCAAGATAGGGTATTCTGTGGGCTTAACTCCTTAAGGGTTGGATCCATGTCTGCTTCTTGTCTGTATCTGCAACAGAGTGGCAATTTCATTTGCATGAATGAATGGTTTGTTGCCTAAATCTACTAAAGTCAAAACAACAAGGAAAAAACACACTAAGGGTTGCTGATCCTCATAGACCTTTAATTTCATGACATTCTGACTGAGGCGTATGTTTCAGTTTTATTTTACTGGTTTCTAGATATTGAACTTCTATGTTGTTGATAAATATAATAGAAAAAAGAACTAAAGAAACAATGGTGCATTTTATTTCAAGGTTCTACATATCAGATAGATATTGATTGGCAAGGCTCATTCATTATATGCTAATACTTGTCAGTGTTCCCCTGAAAGAGCAAAAGGAAATGGACTTGGGGAAGGCAGAAACCACCCTTTACAGAATGCATTTGCAGTGTTCTTCCCATTTTGACCCAGGTCAGAACCTTCTTTCACAATGGCAGTTCTTCCTTTGTATCATCTGTGGGCTATTAAATAACAGAAGGCTTGTAAGTGATCCTTATTCATCACATATGCAACTTTCGTATCAGTTGGTTTAGCACAATCACCCAGGAAGGAGGAGACAAGGGAGAGAATAAAATAAATCTAACTCTGTTGAAATATTGATTTGTTGCTGGTGATCTTTGGCTATTGGGTTTTATCACAAGGAACAGTTCCTAAGAAAAAACATTAAGAATAAACTTTCTTCAAAGAAAAAAAAACATGTACTCCTCAAAATGGTGTAAAAGGAAGTATGTTCATGTACTCAGAAATGAGCCATAAAATCACCTCCTCTGGTCAAAACTACCACGAGCCTTAGTAGAAATCAGTGGACCAAAGAAATAAAGCCCATAGATGGTGGCTTATAGAGATGAACTCTGATCTGACTCTTCCCCCTGTTCTGTGGCGTTGGTTCTCAATGGTTTAGATGAAAACTTGGGAGGGAAGAGAGAGAATTCTCAGTGAATGTATAGAAGAGTTGATTCAGACCACAGTGGCAATTTATTTCACTGGGTTCAGACTGTACCTCCATCCTTTCTACACTACAGTCCCTTCCAGGTTCCTGTATCACCTTTGCATCACACTCCCTTCCAGGTTCCTGTATCACCAGACTTTTCCTTTTCAGACCACAGTGGCAATTTATTTCACTGGGTTCAGACTGTACCTCCATCCTTTCTACACCACAGTCCCTTCCAGGTTCCTGTATCACCAGACTTTTCCTTTGATGCTAACAAGAAGTGAGCGCCATCCTTAACCTTCTCTCTTCCTTAACCTCTTTCCCAGGACCACCACTCCCCTTCACATCAGTTCTTTTTCTCTAACGTTGTTCAGCATTTCCCAACTCGGTAAGGGGGCATCCCTTAGCAGTTCTCCTGAGAAGCACAGGCTGACATTCAAACCCCAGGCACAGCCTCCCAGCTCATACCCACAACTCTCACACTGGAGTTAACTGTCATCTCATCCCCTCCCTTCCTCTCATTGTGGACTGCAGTGAAGAAAACCAAAGAAACAGCAATTACAGCCTTCCAATAGGACAAGGTGGGATGAGCCGCAGAAGGCAGTGAGAACAGGGTCTCTGGATGGAACCTGAATGTTGAAGACTTTAGGCTTACAGAAGGCATGAAGAAGAGGAGAGAGGCCCAATACTATGCCACTGATGGCCCCACTGCTTTCCCCATTGCCTTTCTCCCTCTGAGAGCTTCTGCCGAACTTCCTTGATTATTTCTCACATGTGAACAATGCTAGCTTCCCCTATTCACATTTATTTAATCCTTTTGGTGGGAATTTTGGAGATGGGGAACCAACGGTGAGGAACAAATACACGTTGCAGCAGATAGATTGCTGTTTCTGCTTTCTCCGTCACCCGTAATCTTAGCATTTGCCATTACATTTGTGTGACTTCCTTTAGCCCTGAGTTTTTTCAAGCTTCCTGCCGTATTTGACACACTGACCATCTATTCTTTACTTCTTTACTAATTATTTAGCAATTGATTCTGGAGTTTCTTAGGTGATATGTTTCTTAGGAGGAACGAACATTCATATTCTTTGTCTAACAAGGAGATTACGTAGGAGAATTTTTGGTTTGAAGGGTTAAAGGGACCATACACGTGATAGAGTGTGAGACCCAGGTGACCAGTGAGATTCCAGAAACTGAGATGCTCAAACCACTGTCATGTATGCCATGTTAAAACTTGCTGGGTTTTCTTTTTTTATGTAAAATATAACAGATTATTCCTGATAGTAGAGTAGAATACCTAAACCATTCCTGCATCTAACTTCTTAATATTTTAAAAAGCAAGGACTCATTATTATAAAAGAAAAGGGCTTATGCAAGGACTAGGTGTCTTTATTTGAATAGTAAAATATTTGCTTGTTTATGTAGCATATTTCAAAGCCTGAAATACTTCTTAATTCAATAAATTTCTGATATTTTTATTCATTTTCACTTAATCATTTTATAATTCCAAAACTACAATTTATCCCAATCATTTTTTAAATTTACAGTGTATCATTACCAACATGTCAACCTCATAGATTTATTAAGTCAGTTTAGTTTACTATTTCTCTTGAAGCTCTGAGGAGCACCAGGCTCCATTCCATATGAACACCTTATCTTTAGCACCTTACTATTATTGAAGCACTTCCACACACATAAAATAATTTCAACCTCACAATGACCCTGTGAGAAAAGTAAAATAGACACTCAGATCCTCATTGTGCAAGTAAGGAAACTGACTCTCACAGAACCCAGGTAAATTACCCCAAATCATGAGGCTAGTAAGTAAAAACATTCTCACTCTGAGTTCTGGTCTTTTGCGCTTTCCACAATCCCACTATATCTCCTATCTTTCGGTGCACCCAGTTTCTGTACAGTGGGCCAGATCATGACTGTCTCGGTCAAAAATTAATTAGCCCTGGCCAGCAAGGCTCAGTTGGTTGGAGAATTGTCCCATATACTAAAAGATTGGGGTTTGATTCCCAGTCAGGGCAAATACCTGGGTTGTGGTTTGATCCCCAGTTCGGGTGCATATGGAAGGTAATCAGTGTTTCTCTCTCACATCAATGTTTCTCTGTTTTTCCCTTCCTCTCTCTCTAATATCAATAAACACAATTTTTTAATTAAAAAATTATTAGTTGTGTTTAAACATATCCTTCATGCTACTTTCATTTCCCACTAGTGCCAGCCAAACTATTCCCAAACCTTATGCATGCATAAAAAGTATGAAAGCTGAATACTATGAGCCAGTGACACAGAGACACTAAAAAAAATTGATCTAAAATGTGCTCCCAGATAGATACGTCCACCTCTCTTCTCCCAACATCCCTAGACCTGCTCCCAGTGGGAACTGCACTCTGGGGAGCATTAAATTTCAGGATCACTGCCCACTGCTCTGTGCCTAATGAAAACATGGGAAGACATTTTCCTTTCCACACATCACTTAATGAAGGAGTGAAAAGATGGAAGGGATTGTCGTGGGTCCCTGCCTTCCCACCCTGTGTTCCTTCTGCACATCGAAATGTCAAAGCGTATAGTGTTAAGATTCTTGATACATGTTTCAGAATCAGGTTGTCAATCATGCTTCGATAGAAAGCTGAATTCTTGAGTAAGGCACATAACTTACTCTGAAGGCATCTGAAACTTGTTCACAATAAACAGTAAATATCTAGAGCCAGGTGCTCAAACTGATAGGGGTACTCAAAAGTTAAAGATTTTAACTATACTTGTAGTTGATAGGCTTAAGTGAGGAATGCATGTGGAAAACTTATTTCAAGAATTGGAATATAGGACCTACGTGACTCCAAGAGGTCAACAAACAATTCAACCTTTGTGCCCCATTGAGTCTGCTAGCAATTTGTGGAGGTGGTATCTGAGCCATTGCGTTCCAGAAGGGAAACTTCTGTGATGCAGATAAAGAATTGTTAATCAGCAGATGAAGAAATACTAGGAAAATCTCTGCCAGACTGCCACTCTTACCTGACTAACCATTTTTCTAAACCCCTTACCTACCTTTCTGGGCTCAAAACTTTAGTGAAGGCCCTGGCCAGGCAGCTCAGTTGGTTAAAGCATCAGCCTGACACACCAAGCATGCGGATTCAATCCCCAGTCAGGTCACATACAAGAAGCAACCAATAAATGCATAAATAAGTAGAACAACAAATCAATGTTTCTCTCTCTCTTTCTCTAAAATCAATAAATTTTAAAAAATGTTAAAAACTTTAGTGAATAAAGAAGAGATGAGGAGATTGGTGGACAACTGCAATATACATGGAATAAGGTAGCATACATAGCCAGATAGCATTACCTCAAAGACACAGGAACTTTACATAAGAGTGAATGTCTGGAAGCTTCAGGGAGATGGAAAGAGGATTGCAAACTGGCTCCAGATTGCAACGACCAGAGAATGTGGGGAAATTCGGCCTGCATTTGAAAGGGCTGCAGGGAAGCACTGTCTTCAGAAACAAACCAAGTTCAAGCATGGCAAAGGAGCAAAGGGTAGGAGGGTTGAAAGTATGGATGATATTGTTAATAACCTCTTACTGAAGAACTCTAAAGGAAGCAATGGGAAGATGAGAGAGGGACAGAGACCGTGTCAGCATTCATGTTACCTGTCACTACTAGAACTGAGTTGTAAAGACAAGGATCCGATTAAAGCACCCATCTCCACGGGGGCTTCATTCAGATGCCAGCAATTGAGAAGATGGCAGATTATGTACCCTCAAAAACCGTCTTAACATCTCGTCTCAAGCTGACATTTTTATAGGTGGAAGAAAGGGAAGGTAAAGGGTTTGGAAAAAAGCTTAATTGGGTAACAGTTGCAGTTTGGGGGTGATTTTCCTAGTACTTCTTTATCAGTTGATCAGTAACTCAGGTACCATCTCCATCTCTTGCAGACCCCCTGGGACACAAAGGTTGAACTGCCTGTTGACCTTCTGGAGTCACATAGGCCATGGAATAACAGCTTTAGTTCCTGGAATAACAGCTTTCCACATGCATTAATCACTTATGCCTATTAATAAGGCTAAAATATTTAATTCTTGAATTCCCCTATCAGGATGAGGGAGAAGAGAAAAAAGGAGGAGAGAAATCACGGGAAATGATTAAGAGTAAGAAAGAAACAATTAGTGACGCATTTTCCTGGTGACCAAGACCAATGGGCATACCAAATTAAATAACAATATCTTGATAATATGTTAATGCTGAAGGCTTGACTAGAAGTGGAACAACAACTGCGTGAGTTCCTCCGGATGATGGGCAGAGAATGAGTATATGGCTGTGGTCCTCAATCTTAAGGGCACCATAGAATCTCCTGAAGAGTTTTATAAAATACATACATGCAGACCCCATTCCTAATCAATTAAAATTGTTGCAATGTCAGTGTAAGAAACATCCAAACTTGTAAGAATTTTTATAAGTTTATTTGGAAAGTGACAATTGCAAGGGAGCAAAATCTCAACAGATTGAGAAAATGCATCAGAGAATGGCAATTTTGCGCCTTATCTTACACATTATAACCAATGAAGGAGGCTAAGGGGATTACATGAAATTCATTGGAAATAGATTAGGGGGTGGGGGTTAGCAAAGTGGGGAGGGGGAGAAATCTCTAGGATTGGATAAAAAGTAAAACAAATAGACACATAATTCTTTTACATAGGTGGGTATAGGATAGTTAACAGTTAACAATTAACATGATAATAATAATAATGAGGGGGATTTGTGGTCTTTGCTCTGGTGTGGTGGATTGTGCTTTTATCCAGAAAAAAGGAAATTACTTTGATATTCCAAAGTTACTGTTATCAGGTATGTTATTGTAGATGGGGAAAAAAAGACAATAGACAGGCTCAGTTAAGGTAAAGATTGACCTTTGTTAGGTAAATGTATCAGACTCGGACATCACTACCCACCATGAACTTCTTTTAGTTAGATAGCTTTAATTTCAGACCATCCTATTTGGTTACTTTCAGTCTCTGACTTTGTAAGTCCACTAGGCCTTCCGCCCCTGAACTTATCGAGTTTACTATGTGGCCCTTCTGCTAGTTTTTGGCAATGCTATTCTTTGTAAGATCCCCAGGTACATCAGAGGTTGAGAACCATTGATATATGGCAGCAGTTCTCAAAGTTTGTTCTGGACTACCAGTGTCACTTGGGAACTTACTAGAAACGCAAATTCTCAGGCATTTCCTCCAGACAAACTGGGTCAGAAATCTGGGTGGGGGGGAGTGCAGCCCAGAGAGCCATGTTTTAACAAGCCCCTGTGTGACTCCGATGCCTGTGGAAGTTTCAGGACCACCTGTGTACGGGATGTGCCAGGGGCAGGGCTCATTTGCTCCACAGAGGCTGCTACGGCTGGGCCTGTGAGTCTCCTCCATGGTCGGCAGAGTTACGTTTCCATCGGTATTTTATGAGAATCCTTACTGCCAAAATCTTTCTACATGTAATTTTTGGCAGCTTGATAGGCAAGAAAAAAATTGTTTGTCTTCAGACTGAATATTCTTCATATGTTTATAGTTAACACAAATCTAGCATGTTACAGTTCAAACTAATTTTTTTTATTTTAGTCTAAAATAAAAATAGACCCCAACTAATCACTACCGAGTGGAGGAGCAAACACACCGAACAGCTAGCTACTGGGGGCTCAAAAACATTCCATATAGCCTGCCTTATGAACAGTCATCGAATAAAGGTGGTAGTTTAGTTACCAACTAAATTATGAATATATACAATAACATTCATTCAAGGTCTTTATTTTTGCAAAAAGAAAAAGGGAACCACTCTCAAAAAGATTGAGGGAGTTCCTCAAACAAAACAAGAGTAAATATCAGTGCTATATGGAATAAAACACATACAGAAATGTGGCATGTATTTCTTGAAAATGTTAGCTGTAAATGGAAGGATAGTGTTTCTCTATTTTCTTAAATACAATTTGGAGTATTCAGGGTGGTCCATACATTTTACATAATAACAATTTGCTCTCCAACTTGGCCTCATTTAACTTCCTTTTTCACATCTCTACTTTCTGCCAATGCTGAGTTTGTAATTTGCTCAAAATAAAATATCTAAGAGTAAATATACAGAGAAAAAAATAGAAAGTAAAACAGCAACTTCTTGCAGGTTGAACTCAACTAACAAATCATTTATAAAGAAATAAAAATCTTCCCACTTCAACATACAAACTACTACTTCAGATCTTCATTACTGCCTGCCTAGACTAGTAAGTGTATTTCCTTCTTCTCTTTATCATACTCTGCTGCAAAATTAATTCTCTCCCAGCATAACCCAAAGGCTCTCAGTAACCCATTCGCCTTTGCTGCCCCATGAAGTACAGACAAGATGTTTGCCAGGCACGAGCCCCAGGGCATCAGCTCTGAGGAAACTAGAAGAAAGAGGAGTGCATTTATCTTAAAAACTGAGAAAGTCCTGAAAAGACTGATGATGAGCATCATCAACTTTGGGTGGAGAGACATGCTGAGGTGGTATAACAGGTAAAGAGAGAATTGTTAGGTTCTGCTCTGCTGAAGAAATCATCAAGAAATTGTCGCTACTTTTCAAGTAGTAGCCTTAATGTTATGTTTTCTTTAAAAAGTTCTTAGTTTTCAAAGATTTATACTGAAATATTTACAGAAGAAACAATATGATGTCTGTGATTTGTTTCAAAACACCCTCAGAGGAGGGATTGCTAAGTAGGTTGGGTTATAGATAAAGCAAGATTAGACATAAATTTACAATGATTACAAATGAATGGGTGGTGCATAGCTCATAACAAAGGGTATATTCAAAAGCACACACGTAGTGGTATTTATATAATACCAAAAGTATAAACATAAGTGCATTAGAATGGTTGTGATTGGTGGGAGTGGGAATGGAATCAGAAGTGGGAATCAAAGGAAATTAAACTGAATGAATGAATAAATGAATGAGACAAGGGTTGAGCACGGGCCAATGGCCAAACTATGCTATGATCTCTGCAAAATATTCAGTGGCGACTGCAGCTCAGAGAACATGACTGAGGGGCAGGAGGTGACTCGATGTAACTGGACAGACAGCTGCTCTCCACGATGTTGCCAACACCAGGAGAGGTGAGGAGCACCAACACGCTCTGGAAATGCTACAGGAAATAGGGAAGGGATGAGGGAAGAGGGGTCACTGACCCCCATGTCCCCAGAGCCAACAGCTGACTTTGCAGGAGAGCCCTGGGCCCAGTGCCCTTGTTCCCCTAGGAGCTGGGGAGGAGCAAACAGCAGAGGGATACTTGGAAAAGCAAGGGAGTGAACACCTGCTTTTGAATTGGGATTCTGCCTTTTATCAGATACAACTTCTAAAAATATGCCTAAATCCTCCAAAAGTTGCTTTTTTTCAACTTCTAAATGGAGATATTTTTCTACCTCATATGGTTGTTAGGAGAATTGAAAGAGGGGATCCATAAGAGTTGGAGCATGATGACAGACACACACTCTGGCCTCAACTGATGGAGCTCAGTCTTCATAAGTATTTGATCCTGGCCTTGAATGAGATGAATCAGCCTCCTTGATCTTTCCTGTCTTGTGGAATGAATCATTTCCCCAATTTCTTCCCAAACAATGAGATAGCATATTTTAAGTATGCAAAAGTATAGCTTTCTAAAATTTTACCATAAGCACTAAACAAAGAGATAGTATTCTGCTCCTACTGTATTCTCGCACACTCGGCTGGAGTACTGAGACACTCTGCAAGCTTTCTCACAAGATAAGGGATGTTCATCCTTACTCTCTGTGCCCTGGGGCCTGGGCCCCACTTGGCGGCCCCTTGAAATACCTCAGGTATGGTTTAGAAATAAAATGGTAAATAGGCCTGTGCCTTTTATTTATAGTATCTATAGAGAATTTTCTTCTATAGCAAATTTTTTCAAAGCACTTTCATATATGTTCTGTTGTTTAACCCTCACAATCACTGTGAGACAGGGCTGGTATTATTATCATTTCCAGTTTTTTATTTCTTACTTTTTTTCTGAATCTACCCCCCGACCCCAGAACTCAGGCTAAGAGGCTAATTTGTTGGCCCAAAGTCCTATCAGTAACACACTAATATTTGAAGGAATGAATGAGTTAATTTATGAGCCAGTGAGCAGAAAATCTAAAACACTAATCCATACTATCACTGTTTTCTTTCCTTCCTTTCTCTTTTCTCCCCTTCTTCTGTGATTTGTCCCTCTATTCTTTCTTTCTCTCTGCCTCTTTCTGGGAATTTCCCATAATTTACACCAGCTTTTGTGTGCTTCCTCTGGGACTCTGGAATGCAATAGTAATGCGATTACTAAAGTACAAGCCTCAGAGAAAACAAAACGTAACAGCCATTGTTTTTTATTATTGCAACAGTGTTCTTTCTAAGTACAGTTAAAAGAAACCCAGCTTTCATTAATCATGCAACAACACGTTACCTGAATTGAGCTGTAAAGGTTGAAGTAAATATTTTCAGGCTTACGTTGGCATTGCTTTTGCCTTTTAAATGAACTACCACATAATCATGTGACAATAAAACAGGCCTAAAACTGTATAAACCAGACATAACTTGAAAACCAAAACTTGGAAACCTCTGAGCATATTACTTTAGTTAAAATGTGATGACCCTGAGTCTCCCTTCACAGCTAGAAAACACAAAAATGGGTAAGAGAGATAAAAGTCCTGTTGAGAATTCCATCTTAAAGCAGAATTTGTTGCTTTCTTTTAAAGAAAAGAAAATGGGCTTTATAAGCACCTTTGGGTGTGATATTGTTAATATGGGTTAAGTTATTTATTTATTACCAATTTGACATTATCAAATACACTAAATTTCTGAACAACAAAACTGTGTGTACTTTTTCTCTCTTGTTTTACATTCTAGATGCCTTCTACCACCCTATGCTAGGAACTTTATAACAATATTGTCTGCCAACAGAATATTTTAGTGTAATATTAGTAAAGGCATGCCATTAATCATCATTTTCATCCCAAGTTAATTGTGAAAAAAATTAAAATCTTATCCATGTAACAGCATAAGTCAATTTCATCAACAAGCTTAAACTATCAAATCAAATATTTGATGTTTTGACACAGTTTGGCTCTCTGAATAAACCCTACTGTGAATCTCTCATAAAACCTTCAGGCTTTAGAAATTATTTAAATATTATGTTTCTAAAAACCTATAGATTTATAACAGAAACTAGGGGTGCACAAAGGTAACTAAAACATCTGTATTTCAATAACTTTTCATAATAATTATCTCATTTTGAAGGAATTGAAGAAGGAAGCTATGCGCCCTACCAGAAGAAAAAGGGGGGAAATTTTCTCTCTCTACTTTAACAGACAGATTATACCCCCAGCTGGAGCAAAGGGAAATTTTCTGGAGCTGGCAGCTTTCTCAGCCTGCAAACCTCCAGCCCTGGTAGCTAAGTCATTAGCAAAACTAACCAGAAGACCGTCTGGCGCACACAAAACACCACGATAATGATACTTTCTTCAAAATGGCATCTAACGTGGTGGAGTTTATGTCCTCGTTTATTGTCTGCCTTCTCCCTCTAGAAGGAAAGCTCCATGGGAACAGCAGAGTTGCCCTTCCCACTCACCCAGCATCCCCAGCACTGAGAACTAGACCTGTAGAGACTGGGTACCTAGTACATGTTTATTCAATAATCAGAAATGTAATCCAACTGGCAGGGAATCGCCTTAGTTATGTAATCGTGGACATTTTTGTAGTGTCCAGACTTCCAGTTTTTTTTTACCAGATTCAACATCGATACTAATTTCATAGCTAACTTATTGGCACATTTAATCCATGTTATTAAATGTTAAAAGTCATCTGTAAAAGATTTCTTAGTTATTTGTTTTGCACAGTGAAAACAAAGAGATAGTACCTAAATCTAACCTCAAAATAATCTTACTTCCAAGGACAGTTCTCATATTCAAGGTTTGAGCATTTGCCACTATTATTGCAATCTAATCATGACTCAGCAAACCTACTGACTTTCCCCAGAACACTTACCGGCAACTGCAGGACTGTGCCCCTGACCTTACTGAGGGTTGTGTGAACAGTGACTGCTCCCCTGTATGCGAGAATGGTTCATGAGCGCTCACAAAAGTTGTATTTGGTTTTCCTGGGTAGGAAAAAGGGGTTTGCTGGGTACTCAGAGACATCTCTGGACAGAGAATTCTATTTCTCTCTCTCATTCTCTCTCTTTTTTAGTGAATGGTATTAATAAATGTCAGCAGCTGCCTTTTTCGGTAAAAAAGGAGTGTCTTGTTTTACATCCATGTATTTACTTTATGAATCACATTTAATGAAGGTTTTCCTTTAAAAAGAATCATCTCTTAAGGGTCTCCTACCTACACTAGGGCTCACAGTAAGTACTCTCACATCTCGAGCCTGTTCTTCACGTGGTTGATGATTTAACATCTGATCTGCCTTTCTTCTTTCTCTACATCTTCCTCTCTCAGCACGTGACATGGGTATTATTCTAAAGATCCTAAAATTATGGACAAAGAAATCAAAGGGTATAGAAAGAGAATTAGAAATGTATAAAATTTTTAAGTGTCATCATGTTTAAGAGTTTATTTTGTATAGTATTCACCCTGAAAGATGACTATCATATTTTGAAAGTTTCTACTGAATGAAATTGCAGCATCACTCATGGAGCAAGGAGGGTCTGAATTGGAAGCCAAAAGTCCTAGGTTTCAGCACAAGTTCTACCATTCAAATCATCTCTAGCTCAGTTTTCTCGCTGCTAAAATGAAATTGTTTCAAAATTCTACAAGATTATATAATCCAGTGTGAAGATAGAGCATACAAAATAGGGCATATATGTGAGGTCTGTCCAGAAAAAGTTCAGCCATTGTTAGTTAATGTAATGAGAACAGTTTGTGCAACATCAATGTACCTGGCAGCCAGGAGCGGTGGACGGAATATGTGTGTGTGAACAATATCAATCAGACTTCAGGTACTAGTCAGTGGGGGCAGTAGATGCCACTAAGTGAGCATGTGTACTTGTGACTATCACATTCAAAATGACTGAGCAAGTAGAGCAACGAATCTGCATCAAATTTCGTGTTAAGCTTGAACATTCCTGTGGAAACTATGCGGAAGATTCAGAAGGCTTTTCGGAGACGAGGCAATGAGTGCATTGCAAATAAAGGTGCGGCACAAATGCTTCAAAGATGGTTGAGAATCTATTGAAAGTGATCCATGTTCCGGAAGGCCTGCAACAGGCAGATCACCTGGGAATGTTGAAGGTGTACAGGCTGCAATCAACCAAGATTGGCGACCCAGGTGACTCAGCCCCCCTACAACCCAGATTTGGTACCCTGTGACTTCTGGCTTTTCCCAAAACTCAAATTACCTTTGAAAGGGAAGAGATTTCAGACCATCAGTGATATTCAGGGAAAAATGACGGGGCAGCTGATGGCAATTGGGAGAACCGTGTGAGGGCCCAAGGTGCCCACTTAGAGGGGGACAGAGGCATCATTGTCCTATGTACAATGTTTCTCATATCTTCTTCAATGACTGTCTCTGTTTTTCAGAGTATGTGGTGGGATACTTTCTGGACAGACCTTGTATTAAAACTTAGAAAGAGTGAGGTGTAGAGAGAAAATTATGAAAGGACATATTAAATTTGTAAAAACACATGAAAGCTATCTACTATAAGGATTATACATAAGAAATTGAAACTGTTAGAAAATAAAACTGTTGATATAAAGCACAGCTATAGTGTGAGTATTTGAAAAATGCTCATGCCTTCATCTTTTAATTCCCTCTTCTGTCAAAACCCTCATAGACCATAAATGTCTATTCAAAACTTAGGTATTACTGTTTATATAGTTTGGTTTGGTTTTTAGCAATGTGAGGGAAGTGGAATGAACTTGGACTTTGAAGGCCAATAGACCTGGAATCAAATCCTAGTTCTGCTATTTACTTGCCTTTTATAAGCATAGCTTTTGAGTATGCTTTTTTATCTGCGAGCTTCAGTTTCCTCTCCTGTAAAATGGGTACACACCTCATTAGCAGTAATCTTTCCCAACCTTTTTCATAATACCGCACTCCTTGAAGATGAGAATATTTTTCCTGCCAAGGATGTTGCTGCCCACAGTGAGATGTATCCAAAAAAAGAGGGCTCTGAACACCAAATCAGGTCTTGCTTTGCCATCGTAAGGGCTGGGGGAATGGGCATTTTGTCACTCTTTGACTACTCGGGGCACACCAGTATCTGGGCATACTCTTTGGGAAGCTTTGCATTATCTGGTTTGTGGAGAGGAATAAATGTAAACCTTTCTGATCATAATAGATGTTAAATAAATTCTTAGTTCCTTTACTTCCCCAGATTAAGGACAAACAGAGCAACTCACTTAGCTCATGCCCATCACCCTGGCTGAACACTGCTCTGAAGGCTGAAGGTTGGGCTGTACCAGAGCAGAGATGCCCACACTGAGTGATGCTTCATGGCCATTATCTCTTTGGTGAACTCAGTGGCCCACCCTGCCATCTGGCCACCTTGAATCAAGGTTCTATCACACCCCTGCTGAGGCCGTGGAGGCAGCTGCTGAAGAGCAGCTTGTTCTCTACTTTGTTCAGTGTGCTACTTGGGAAGGAAGGAAAATAGAGGAGCCAGGGAAGGTTTGCCTGAATGACATGTGCAGAAAAAAATAGGCAATAGTCACAAAACCTCAAAACTTAAAGTGCCAGAAAGGCAGCTTTCAGTGGCCAGCAGAGAGCTTATAACCCTGCATTTCACAGGTGCTGGGCTTTTGAGTAACGGGGGAGTGTCTTTTCCAGGACAGTCTGAACTGTTGTCATTGCAGCAACAGAAGCATCCAGGGCTGGAAGGTGTTCTCTGAGCTTCCTGATACTAGAGCATAGTAGTATTGCTCCTCCTGAAAGTTCTACCTCTCCCTGATTGATGCAAAAACGTACCGTTTAATGAGTTCCCAATATGTGCCAGACGCTCTACACCTTATTTTCAATCTTTACAACCACTCAGCAAAGTGTTACTCGCCTCCCCGCCCCCACCCATTAAACAGATGATAAAACTGAAGCAGAGTAGCTTACCCAAGGTTCTGGAGCTAGAAGTGGGCAGAGCTGGGATTCCAGCTCTGTTCCAACACTCATGCCGAGGTTTTTTCCAGCACCCATATTCCCTTTGTAATAGTAACAGAGCTTCTGAGAGATCTAATGAGTTTTCAATTCTTTAAAATTGAATTTTTAAGAATGTTCTTAAAGGGGACTAAGAACTCTGCAGTTAATATTAATATTGATACAAGTATATAACTAGTCTCACATGGACAGAAAATAAGACGCTATGGAGAACAGTCCAGTAAGTGGCTACGAGGAAAAAAGAAACCCAATAAAGAAGGGGCACTAGCCCCTCCTAATGGGCTCCATCAGCACACTAGGGCCAGTAGGACATTAGACAGCTGTATATATCTCTGCTCATAACTACACAGAAAGTTATTCTAACCACTGTATATATTCACTTCTCAACTAATCATTTTGATGACCTTAGAAACGCTTGCAAATATTTAAGGAAAGGGACTCATGTGATACTTAGAATTAATCCTGATGCACACAGACCAAAGCATCTCAGTGTTGGTGCTGCTGACATTTTGAGATATATGATTCTTTGTGTGGGGCTGCCCTGTACATTGTAGGACGCCTTGTTCCTAGATGACCTGATTCCTCCCCCCACCCCACCAAAGACAGCAGCTACATTTTAGCCTAAGTACTGAAATAGGTGGCAGGGGGAATTGTGTGTGGAAAAATACAATACTTTCAGGAAGTACCATTATGTTATTCTTTTTTTTAATGTGTGAGGAACTGGTCTTATTGAAGCAAAATTGCTCAATATCCAGTATAATTGCCTTTCTGCATAGATATAATTATGGTTAGCCATTTTTTTCACATTTCATTACCTGCAAATGATGGGTTTCTAAGTGCCAAATATTAATTATTTGGTGTTATCTAACCTAGAATAAAATTTACATATTTTTATATGAACCAAGGTAAGTGAAATAGGAGGAAAAGGGTAGTGACTAAGATTAGGAATCTTTAAAAGTGTAAATACTGCCTTAAAGACTTCACTCACTTTTTGACAATGGGCCTACTTTGACCATAATAATCATCTGTGCCAGCCACTGTGAAATAGTTTATGCTACATGTGACAAGCATGATTTTTTTAGTTTCGCTTCTAAGCACAAGGTACCATAATTTAGAACCACAATAGCTAGACAATTTGGAATAAAAACAAGTGGTTAACATCAATAGTCTCCAATTTCAGAATGAAGGAAATTGGTTTCCAGTAAGGGATTAGCCTATTACTCATTCTTTTCCACCTTCCTGGATCATTGTTCCTCATACAGATTGCTCAAACTGTCTTTCACGTCCCTCTTTCTTTCTGCAGCCCTCACTTCAAGCTAACTACCTGAGATCCTAATCCAGTGAGATTTGCTTTAAACTAACAAAAATGGGTGAATATCCGAAAAAGGATTAGCTATGTGGTGATTCTGGAGATGGGTAATGAAAGGGTTTCTTAGGCTCCGCGGAGGAAGAAATGCTGATCAGCCACAAAGTCAGGCAGTATAGAGCTTTACTGGGGTTTGCACACCGGGGTGAGATTTTCCAGTCCTCAGAGTGGGGCCAAAGAATTGACTCCCAAGCAGGGAACGTGGTGGGGGTTTATTTTGTTGGCTCTGTTCGTGGGAGCTGGGGATTGGTCCCCTTTGAACAAAGCGGCAATATATCATTGGTGCTTTTCCTGGGGCTCAGGTTGCTCTGCGGATGAAGCCCGCCCTTTCGGCTCTCTGCTTTGACATCAGCCATCTTTTCTGATTGTAGTTCAGCCACCATTTTGTCCTACCCCACCCATCCTGACAGGTAACAGGTGCATTACACTATGTTCTCTGTTATTGTGCTTATTTGGAAAAGTCCATTATAAAAAGCTGTGTTTCTTTAGCCATACTCCAGTGAAAAGATTGATTGTACTGACCCGGCTTTCACCCTTCCCATCCCAACCCACTGTTTTTGGCATCCTTACTTTCTTCCCTAGCATCTGACAGGAAAACAGTGATATTGTTACAAAACAAAGCTCACCACTTCACATGTGTTCTGGGTCCCATGAAGTTATATCTCCTGAGACACCCTGCTCTAAACGCATCCTTTTTTTACTCCCACATCTTTAATATCCTCCCCCCACCATGGACTCCTATCCATCTTCTCTATTCACTCAACCTTCCTTATCTTAATGAAGGCTTTCATTTGACAGAGCAGACCTTTTGCAACTCTACAAGAAAATGACCATATTTATTTTTTTAAACCCACAGAAGCTAAAAAATTGCCTTTAACACCCAAATTAGCCCTGGCTAGTATGGTTCAGTGGACTGAGCACTGGCCTGTGAAATGAAAGGTCGCCAGTTCGATTCCCAGTCAGGGTTCATGCCTGGTCCCCAGCTGGGGGCGTGTGAGAAGCAACTGAGCAATCACATTGATGGCATCAAACACATTGATGTTTCTTTTCCTCTTTCTCCCTCCCTTACCCTGTCTTTAAAAGTAAATAAATAACATGATTTAAAAAAATCAAAAGACGATATTTATTTACTTAAAATGGCAATAGTGCATCTCAGAAGCATATGTCAAAAATAATACACAATACAAAAAGATTTGCGCTTTTCCTGGCTAATTTAGTAGTGCTGACATCAGAGAACGTTTAGGTCGGAAGGGAATAATCATTTCATTCTAGACTCTTGACTTGAAGAGGTGAAGAGGGAGGGGTCCCTAAGCATAAACAGAAGTTTGCTTAAATTGATCCAGCAGGTTACCCTGTGAGCCAGGGTGAAGACTCCAATGTCTTTTGGCTACTGCCCTTCTATCATAAGCTCCTGGGGGCTTTGTTCAGTATAATTAAATCAAATCCAAGAATAATGCTACTGTAGGGAGAAATCCTTTCTACATCTTTTGCACTTTGTACCATCTACACTGAAGTTTAGAAATAACTGTGTGTTTATTCCTACCAATTAATTAAAATCAAAAGTAAGTCTTAAGCACCTCACTGGCACCCAGAGGTCTTTTGGGGAAGGGGAGTGTCACAGCAGAAGGAGGGCTCTGTAGTAGAGGTTGTATCAACACTCAGGAGGCGTCCCACAAAAGGGGCCCTCAGCTTTCCCAGGCTGCGAGGTGTAGCAGAAAAGGGACCAGCCGGGAAATTACTCTGGAGCTCAAATTCCTGCAGAGCCACCACGTGCTACTTAGGATGACAGAAGCACCCCCCTCCATCCTAATATTCAGGGTCTCGATTTTCCTTTTACGGTTTCAGTTACCAGTGCCGACTGCAGTCTGAAAATATTAAATGGAAAACTGCAAAACTAATTTATGGTTCTAAATTTTGTGCGCCATTCTGAGTAGTACAGTGATCCACCTTCGCCCTCCAGATGTGAATCACCCCTTTGTCTGGGGTACTCACTCACCCTGTGTATCTTACCCACCCTATCCATTTAGTAGCCATCTCGATTATTAGTTCAACTATCTTGCTTGCTTATGTTCAGATAAACTTTAGTTAATAATGGCTTCAAAACACAAAAGTAATTTAAACGTTACTGTAAATATGTATATATAGCAAAAAATCACTAAGCATAGGGTCCAGTATTATCTGTGCTTTCAGGCATCCACTGTGGGTTTGGAACGTATTCCCCACGGGTAACTGGGGACTACCGTCCTGGATTCAGTTGCCTCATCTGTAAAACGCGGCACCGAGGACTGTTCTTGGAATTCCAGATTAGAGTGCTTGGCATAAACCAGGTGCTCCATAAAGAGCATGTTATTGAGACCTCCAGACACCATCTAGGGAGATGTTCAGACCAAAGACGGCAGTATGGTCCAGGGCGAGTGACAAGTGACCCGAACCTACAAATTCCTCCCTCAGAGACATCTAGGCACACCCCCTCTGTTTTCCTCATTTAACCTCTGCTCAACCAGCTCCACGCTCTGCAAGGAAGCGCTGACTCAAGGGAAACTGGGAACGGCGTGACTACAGGGAAACGATGGGTTTTTCCTTGTCGGAAGTCCCGAAACAGGAGTCTGAAATGGCTGCTGCAACAACAGCATTCGCAGCAACCCGGGGCAAGAGTAACCAAATGTGACTTTGCCCCCAAGGATGCCCCCGGGATTGACCTCTAGCACCACCGCTGTACAAAGTGCTGAGTCACCCGGAGGCGGTGCCGCGCTGCACCGGGAGGCGGGCCGGTGCAGTCACGTGTCAGGGGCTGTACCACAACAACAGCGCGGCGTGCTGCCCGCGCCTCTTCCTCCCGCGACAAACCAGCTCTCTGAGCATGCTCAGCTCGGCTGCGCGGTTGCACGGAATATCCAGCAGCTCTGCTCCGCGGTCCGGGTTTTCCCAGCAGCTAGCCTGGGTGCTAGGAGCCAAAGGGGCGCTTTCTGAACCACCACTGTCAGGGCGTGGTTCGGGCCGAAGGAGTCTAGGCTTTTTCTGTGAAAGAAATGACCAAGAACCTGCCTTTGGGCAAGCCTGGGGAAGAGCTGATTACACAAGATAGGAGCTCCTTCTTTTCTCTTTAATGATCCTTAAAGTACTAAATGATCAGTGCGAGGCTGTCTGCTGAAAACTCACTCCGGGTATTGAAACCCAGTTTTGGTTGCAATCTACAGAATGAAGTCGAGACGAAATAAACCTAAAAATAAATGCAAAACACTGTCAAATAGAGGGAAATTACTGTTGTTCAATATGACTTTCGTTGATGTGTAGTAAGTTTCTTAACCCCTGTAACAGTAATTGGCAAAGACGTTGTAGTGGTCATGGATTAAATGTGACATAACTGCCAGATGGTGCTACCACGCTGTAGCCCATTTGGGATTGTCCAGAGCCCAGGAGGACCCTCTTGGGATGCCGGTTTGGAATTTGGGCACAGGGTGGGAGAGGCACCCTCTGTGAGTATTAGCCGGAATCTGAGACTGAGTGACTCAAATTATAGCATTAACTCACTATATTAAGTATCACATAGAGCTTTAACTAAAACTGTCTCTCCCTGACCCCCCTTCCCACCCCTCACCCCGCTCCGTTTCCTTATTAAAGCGAAACTGACACTTTCCCCAGAGACCAGCTAAACAGTATTGTGAGGAAATGAAGCAGGTGTAGTGGGAAAGTTTGTGCTTTGCAAAGTGTAAATGTCTACACCTGCGCTGTTCTAATTAAGTGGGCTGCCAGCCACATGTGTAATTAAAATTTTCCATTAGCCACCTTTAAACGCTAAAAAGAAATAGTAAATTAATTTGTTTTAACATTTAAAATACTAGTATAGTCACTATAAAATTATTACTAAAATATTTACATTCAATTTTGTACTAAGTCTTTGAATTGGGTGTATTACACCCCCAGCACATCTCCCAGACCACTAAATTTTCATTGGAAATAATTGATCTGTGTTTAGATTGCATAAAATTAACAGATGAAAAAGTGGATTCACATTCCCAGTCTTCAAAATTTAGTTAAAAGTTTTCCAGCAACCAGATGGGATACCAGTTTTGAAATTTATATGTAAGTGGATTTAAATAAAACCAAAATTCAGTTTTTCAGTCAAATTAGCCACGTTTCAAACACTCTGTAGCGGATGGCTATTGTGTTGAACAATGCAGGTCTATGCAAATATGCAGCGAGATAACCAGAATAACAAAATGATCCTTTGCATGACTCTCCTGTATTTCAAACAATGACCAACACTATCCCCACCTCTGCCCCCCCCATACTTACCCACCTTTCATAGGAAGCAAACATTTATGCAAAGCACTTTTCTAGAGTTAAAGACACAAAGGCATAAATAATCTCTGTTCCAGAGGAAGTCACTCTCTAGTGTGGAGATCTTTTTTAAGTGATTGTATCATAATGTAGAAATAGAAGCATGTACAAGTGAAACCAAAATACAGCAAGGAGTAACTGCAACTCAAATGATGCACAGGAATGTGTCAGGTGGGGAATTCCAAGCAGAAACAAACAGAAATCGAGGACGACACAGGTCTGGAGAAGTTGGTGGGGAAGCACAAGAAGAGTAGGGGCAATATTTGAGGATGTTAAATCAGCTGTGGACAAATTAAGTGAGGCTTAATTTTTATCCTACCTCTGCTCTGGGGAGTGAAATATCATCCCCGAGCTTTGAACACCCCCACACTCAATCCCCCACACATACACACACCCTGCTGCAGAAATTACAGCCAGACTTTAGGAACCCATGTCCCCAGGCCCTGAGATAGGCACATCCAATATGAAGGGTGTGGAAGAAGAGATGCCTACTATCATATATCCATTCAGCAGTTAATAAATGCTCATTAAATTTAACTTAGTGAAAGTGTGAAGGAAGTGGACACAATTAGTACACATTTTCCGGCCTCAGTACATGTAAGCTCTAGTTCCTGTCACTTTTCCTCTGACCTGTTGTGTTCATTACTCTTTCGACACATATCTGTTGAACAATTACCTTGGGGCAAGATGCCTCATATCTTCCCTTTCCTGCCAGGATGGGGCCAACCCAGCTGTTTCTTACATCTTCTACCCCCATGGTTAAGCTCACATGAACATCATTTTAATTTATTTCATGGATGACTCTCAGGCTTGGACTGAGTATACTTTTGGAGGTGTTTCCTTCAAATGATCCATCTGGAGATATTAACAAAGCCCCTTTTGTTGCAGTCGATCATGTCCGTGTCATCCAAAAAAATGTATATCATTAAATAAAGAATACGCAAATGCTTGTAATATATACGCATGTTTAAAAACTTGTAGACAAACTGACTCCTCTTAATAACCAGATCATTTATTGAGCATTAATTCTACGCACCAGTTCACTGCACAACTTTTACAACATGTATAAAAGAATATAATTTTGTACAGGTGTGGAAATAACTTGTCTAATGTCTCATCATCAGTAAATGGTGGAGACTAGAATTGAACGTGTTTCATCTGATTACCAAGTCAGTATTTTTTCTTGTTGTACCCTGCTGTCCTCAATCTGCTTTTATTAGTGTGAAGGCCCTCTAACCTAAAAAGAATCTGGTGTGTTCTTCATTGATTCAGGTAATCAACTTTCTTCCCCGAACCAGAGTTGATTTCTTTTGGTATCAGAAAACGAGACTTTTACAGATCGCGTTTGCTTCCAGCGAGGCCTACCCGCACTCGCCACCTTGGTTGAGCGCCTTCCCTTTGACTCCACCCCAACCACTCCCGCGCACGCCTCCTCTGCGGCCCGCACGGGTCTCGGCTGGAGCTCAGCCACGCCTTCTCTCTTGCACCGCCCCCTTCTCCCGGGCCCGGGGCCCCGCCCCCACCCCACCCCACCCCCGCCCCCCGGCCCCGTAGTTTATAAGATGCGGAGCGCTGGATCACGGTCTGGAAGGGGGAGCGAGCGGACAGCACTGGGCATGCTCCTTGGCGGCGCAGGTTTTGGTCACAAGTAGGAAGAAGCCAGTGCACCGCACCGGCAAAGACAAGCGGGAGCCGCTGCGGCACCGCGACTGTAGGGTCTCTCGTCGCCTTCTCTGAGCGAGAGTGGGGCGGGAGCTAGAGCAGGCGAGGGACGAAGCTGCCGGGCCGAGAGCCGCCCAGCCTGCCCTCCGGTCCTCTGCTTCTGAGCCCTCGAGGTGCGCCGGACCCCTGTGTCCGTCACCTGGGCAATAAAGACCCCGCGCCGGAGAGCCGGACCGGACCCTCCGGCTACCGACTGCGGCCCCAGGGCGCACCCCGGGCGTGGAGCAGCTGCCGCCGCCTCCGGTGGACTGCTGAGTGTCCAGCTCGAGGCCGGAGCGTGCGGCCGTCTTCAGCCCCGAAGAGAAGGAGGAGGGGGCGGCCATGGGGCTGCTGTCCCAAGGCTCGCCGCTGAGCTGGGAGGAGACCAAGCGCCACGCCGACCACGTGCGGCGGCACGGAATTCTCCAGTTCCTGCACATCTATCACGCCGTCAAGGACCGGCACAAGGACGTGCTCAAGTGGGGCGACGAGGTGAGCGCCCGCGACCCTGTCTCTGGGCTCCCCTGTCAGCCCACCCCACACCGCCTTTGTTCCGCAAGGCCCCACCTGCCACCCTGGCCCCGGCTCCTGGGACCCACGGCTCTCCGTCCTGCACTGCGCCCTGAGGGTCCCCGGGCGCCTCCTTGCCCGGGCGAGCCATCTCCCGCTGGGCGTCCAAAACTGTCGGGCGCGGGGCCCGGCTCTGAGCCTTCTGGCCAGACGTGTCTCTCCCATTCAGTCAGGGCACCTGGAGGGCGCCACCGAGAAAAAAGTGTGACATTTGGTGCCTGGAGGAGTTTACAGTCTCTTTTCCGCTATCCACCATCCCATCTCGAAATGCGCTTTTGCTATTAATATGAAGGGAAAGTTGTCCTAGGAAGGCCCATCGCTATTAGGAATTAGGTTTAAAGGATGTTCACTTCTGCCCGCCACCCACCTCATACCAGCTATCTTTTAAACAGCCAACTCCGCATCAGTCCACCCCCCCCCCCCCCCCCCAAACACTCGCATGCTTATAGGGATAAATTGAAGCAGAAATTACGAATCGGTTGTTCTAAAGGAGAGGAATCTTTCTGGCTCTGTTTAATCGTAACCGAGAACTCGTAGCTCTTCGTAATCGGGATTTGTTAGTACCTTCCTATGGCCTAAATCCAGCATCTAAACTTGACAAATCAGTGCTTCATCAATATATGTTTTACCTAGGGGTGAAATGTGTGTCTGGATTCACAATATATTGAACCATTGTTTAATTGGAATGATCTGGAAAGCATTGCCTCCCGTTAGAGTTAATGCCAAAGCATTTTGTGCTTTCTCTTATCATTTTTAAAAAGTCACATGTATATACAGTTCAGATAATTGACTTTTTGAAAAGTCCACTTTAATCTTTTTGTCTTTATCATTTGCCTTTTGTAGCCTTAGTCAGGAGTTAATGATTCATCTTGTAGTCCTTTCTATCACTCTTGACCTAAGTGTGAACGAAGGTGCTGCTTCACCAATACAGAATCTATCCCTGCAAAAAGTTTTTCTGTTCTCCAAGATTGGAACATAATGCTACTTCTGCAGTGCAAGGAATTGTGCTGCTTCAAGTTAGAATATAATGATCAATAATTCACATTGCTACTATAAGTGGTGGTGTACAGTATATGTTTGAAGGTAATTGTTTAGCTTTAGTCTAAAGTTCATTGTTTCTTTATGGCATCTGGCATTTTATATACTGGTTTGTGTATCGTGTGTATTTTGTGAACTATCCTCTATTCCCCCTAGATTTTTTTCCTCTCCCCCTCCTCCCTTTGCTTTTCCCCCCTATTAATAAACCAGTGTCCTTTGGTGCTGGAAGTTTACTGTTTAATAGAAACAATGAAGTAGAAGAGTTATCTTAGATTTAAAAAATAACTTGCTGCTTATTTGTTAAGTTCTGGTTCCATCATGTCTGGGGAGAGTGTAGGATTTTCAAGAGGAATACAATTTCTGTTTGTGCATATTGACAGTCCAGGAAGCCAGACAGGAGAGAGAGAATTGAGAGAGTGAAGAATTCCCAGATAGTTAAAGGGGGAGAAAAAAACCCACTTTACTTCCTACTCCTGAAATGGCACTTCGGTGAAGCCTGAGTCTCCCCTCAAGTAGGTTCTCTGACATCCTTCATCTTTAATGCGATTCTCATTCTTCATTGTAGTGTCTCTGTCTCTATATCCTTCGGGACAGATACAAGGTGTGACATTTCCTGGGGATGAGGAGGGTCTCACACCTGAGTATTTGTTGATGCCTCTATTTCTCTAGCATCCGGTCAAAGGAATCACTTTTATGTTACAAAGCATTATTTTTCAAACTACAGCATGATCTGTTAGTGAGTGGGTTGAGAAGTACATTTAAAAGATTTTAGAAGTCTAAAGTTCATTGTTTCTTTACATTTGACATTTTATATAAATACTTGTATTTTTTTTGTATTTTATGATATAGCTTCTTTATCCCCTAGATTTTTTTTTCTATCCAGGACTTTTATAAAAATGGAATAGGATGAAGAATATTGATTTATTATACACAGAAGGAATATCACACCATACTTCTGAGTTATTTGTTTGAGGTGTGTATTGGGTCACATATAAATTATTTCTTACAATGGTTGCAGTTAAGAATTTGAAAGTCAGAGTCTCAGGTTTATCATGGAAGGCTTCCTTGATGAAATGAGCCTCCGAAAAAAGAGCCGTAGAGTAATTACAACTTCTCCAGTGTTAGCACTAATCCTTACATATAGTCGGAATTGACTATCACAGCTGTTGGTTGCATAGTGGTCTTCAGGCAGGAGCAGACAGCAAGCAAGCTTTGTTTTGACACAGGAGCCTGGGGCAGTAACTGAGAAACAGGCTGGGAAGATAAGAGTAGAATAGGGTGTGGTGGGTGGTGTAGGCCCTGAGATGAAGCTTGGTTGTGCCAGACAGAAAGGGGTGTTTGGGGTGCGATTATGTTGGACGTTGTTAGTGTGATACCAAAATACTGCTTTTCATGGGAAGTTTGGGTGTACTTACAGGGGCATGGACTTGGATGTAAAAAAAAAAGAAAAGAAAAAGAAAAAGTGCCTTGAAACTGTGGAAGGACAGACTGCCACTTTAGAAATGCTCAGCCCTAGTTTGTAGGACAGTTATTTATCTGATAGTGTTTATTCAGAAAGAACCTTGGATCTGGAGTTTCACTTGTGTTGTATTCCGAGGCCTGCCAAAAACTGCCTGTGTAATTCTGAGCCTTGGCTTCCTCATTTGGCAAGTGACAGGGTTGGACCCTCTTTCCCTTCCAGCTTTTACAGTTTGAGTAATAAGTACAGTTTGAATAAATCTATTAATATGTACAACTTTCAAATTAGAACGTTCCTCTTTTAAATTCACCTCGAGATAATCTTTAGACTGCCGAGTAAAGAGAAGGCTGTCATCAACTGCCATGGTAAAAATGGGTTGTATGATAAAGGTCTGTGTATGCTGGCTTACTGAAACTCAAAAGGTGAGAACCTTATAAATAGGTAGATTCCCAGATCAGCTTAGAGATGTGTGTTTCACCCTTTGTGTGGCATATCCTAAGCTTTGCCACCTTTGTGATGCTGTTTCTGTGGGAAGTAGAAGTTGTAACTCCTAGGTGCCAGGAACTCATCTGTTCTTTTTGCCCCGGGATGGCGGATGTGGTAAAGGGGAGAAGTAAGATGAGCGTTCCTGGGTGCTCTGTTGCCTGCTAAGCATTGCGTGTATGCCAAAACTAAGCACTTCTCCCTTCACAGCTCACACACAACTTTCGAGTTTCAGATTGTGTGTATAGCTTGGAGTCTGCACGTTAAAAGACAAACCTAGGAAATCTGTGCTGCAAATGTGGCAATAAATACAACTCTTGAATTTTTCTTAATAATCACTCTACTGTTAGCTACCTGCCAGGCCATTTCAGCTATTTAGTAGCAGAGGCATTATCAGAATTGAAATCTGTCTGACTCCAGGTCCATTTCTTAAACACATTATACCAGGTTTTGGGTTATTTACAATGTATGAGATTTCATCAAATCTCCATTTACAGAGTTTAAACTCTGTAGACCACAGAGGTGCCAGAACACAGCATTTAAAAGCAAACATAATTTCTCTAAATTTTTTTAACCCAATATAGTGTGTCTCTCAAAGGCAAGAAGGTAAATTGTCCTCTAGTAGAAAAGTGCATGTGAAATTTGAGAGGAAAATATAAAGTCTTTAATATGTATTCATGTGTTCTTAACATGCATAAAGCTAATAAAACTGAGGTGGGATTTAAGGGCTGGAATATCTTCCATTGATTTTTGCACTACATATTTGCCTATGTAGGTTAAGAGTGCTTAAGTGGCTATTTAGAAAATGCATGCCATGGTTCAGTGGATTGAGCCTGTGAACCACAGGGTCGCTGGTTGATTCCCAGTCCAGGGCACATGCCTGGGTTGCAGGACAGGTCCCCAGTAGGAGGTATGTGAGAGGCAACCACATACCGATGTTTCTCTCCTTCTCTTTCTTCCCCTCTGTCTAAAAATAAAATAAGTAAAGTATTTTTAAAAATAAAAAAGAATGGGTAGCTTATCGGTGATTAAGGTTAGGATCCTATAGTAAAAATAAATAATCCTAAGCTATAAATCTAGAATAGGCAAAAGTCATAGTCATTTTAGTCTAACAAAGTTTTGTGTAGCTTTGGCCCAATTACTGAATCTCTCTTAACCTTATTTTTGTCATCTATAAAATGGGGACATAATAATACCTTCCTTATAGGGTTAAAATTGGATGAGATAATGTTGATGAAATAGTTTACAAAATATTCATAAATAGTAGCTTAAAATGTTTACTTGAAAAGTTTTTAATATCTGGTATACCTCATTTAAATAGAATGGCATTGGGGAATGAGGAATTTCATGTATGTGGATTTTCTAAACTAATTAACTGAAATTTGCCTCCTTAGATATAGTTATAATCCATTGGTTTCGAATTTTTGATGGTATTTCTGAATTCTAACTGGCATTTCAAACTCTAAATTTTATTTTTAAAATGCATTATTTGACATTTACTTCTTAGAATAAGATATTGAGCACAATTAATTATTTTTTGATCGTCATTATGGAGACTTTGGGTTTGTGGCATATAAAACAAAGTTGTTGAATCTCTTTCTTACAGTCACTGTGGATATTAGTTTAATAGCATTTATTGGCATGTGCCTAAAGTGCAGTGGTGAAATGACGGAATGGAGTGGAACATGATTGGAGCCTTCTGGTGATTTTTTTCCCCCTCATAATTACCGTTTGTACCAAGAGGTTTATTTTTGAAGGTTAGGAAACCAGATAACTGACCCTATGTTTACATTAGGTATTGAGGTGGAGAATTTAAAACTTAAATGTGAGCTTGATTGGGTGAATTTCAGATTTTTACCCAGTTTAAAACTAACAGCATTTTGTGTTAGTTTTGCATGGGCTTGCTTTTTAAACCAATTTCATTGAATTATGATTTGCATACAGTAATACACACTCATTTAAAATGTATAGTTCAATGACTTTTAACCAGTGTATATGACCAGCTATCTGCCAACACTGTCAAACTTAAAAACGTAACATTTGTATCTGTAACGCTTCCCACGCTGTCCAGAAGCTCCTGTGCTCCTCCGCAGATGTTTGTGAGAGAGGGAAACACAGCCCTGCAGGTGGTTCTGATTCTTCAGAAACCACCTCTGGAAAGCTGCCCTAAGAATTGCGTGGATCTTAATTAGTGAAGAGAAGGGAAGGCCTTCCAGGCAAAAAACAAAAGCAAAAACAATGTGATAAAGAAAGACAGGTGAGAAATAACATTGGCATGTGAGGGTTATATGCACTTATATATGGCACGTGCTGTGAATAGGTGTGATCAGTTTGTGCAAGTCTTATAGTTCTGGATAAGTAGTGGTTTTGCTGCATTTCAAAAGCATGAGGAAAGTAGAGCGGAAGAAAAGGTTTAATACTTCTGTACATCTGGCTCCTCTAGAAAAATGTTTCTGAACCAGTTACCACATCCCCACCATACCACTGTTGCATACCTCTGTGAAGAGGAATGTCTACAATATTACTTCTGATACCACTTACAGCAATGTCGAGAAGTGGTATTAGCAAATTTAGTTGCTAGTATCCTGTGTGTAGGTTCATTTTGAGGTATGAACTTAGGTAAACCTCATTAAGACCCCACATCCTAATAAAAGATGTAAGAATATTAATTGGACCTTTAACTTCAGAATTCGTGTTTTTGAGCATTTTTAGATACTCAAGTCATCTGAGGGTATTGTTAATTTAGAAAACTGTATATGGGGCATTACATATGATGTTGGTATTATTGGATGTATCATCCTAATGAGCTCGCTAATTAATATTCTCTGTTTATACACATGATGTAACCAAGTTTTTAAAGAATTTTTCATTCGGGGGATGGGAGAGGAAGAAACATCAGTTTGTTGTTCCACTTATTGATGCGTTCATCAGCTGATCCTTGTATGTGCCCTGACTGGGTATCAAACCCACAACCCTGGTCTATGGGAATAACACTCTAACCAGCCAACCTACCGGGCCAGAGGCCAAGTTTTTGTTTTTGTTTTAGTTTTTGTTTTCAACATTGTAGCAGCTTTGTGTAGAAACACCTATTTATATAGATATAACTGACTTAAAGTAAACTTCACATATATAAAATGTACAGTTTGATAAATTTTGATATATGTATCCACCTGTGAAACCCTTACACAATTCAAATGATGAACAGACCCATCATCTCCAAACACGTCCTGGTGCCCTTTGTACTTTCCTCCGCTTCCCCAGGGGATTTTCTTTGTTTCACCATAGCTCACTGTTTGGACTGTATCCAATTTTTAGGTATTACAAACAAAACGTTCATGGACATAAACATACAGGTTTTGGTATGGACTTACGCTTTCAATCTTGATTATTATCTAGGAGTGGTGTGTTTTAAATTAAAACTACCAGATGTTTCCAAAGTGGTTGTATCACATTTTACATTTCCACCAGCAGTACATACCAGTTCTAGTTCATCTGAATTCTTGCCAACACTTGGTATATTCGATCTCATTAATTTTAGCTATTCAATAGGTGTGTGGTGGTATTTCATTGTATTTTTTATTTTCCTAAAGAGCAGTGATATTGAGTACTTTTTCATGTGCTGATTTGCCATGTCTGTATCCTTTTTGTGTTAAAATTGTTTGTCCATTTGAGCTGTTTTCCTATTAGTGAGTTTTGAGAGTTCTTTAGGTATTCTGGATGTAAGTAGTATGCTTTTGCACCTATTTTCTCCTAGTCTATTTTCATTCTCTTAACTGTGTCTTTTGAAGAACAGAAATTATTCATATTCATGAAGCCCAGTTTGTTCATATGTTCTTTTGTGGACCATGCTTTTGGTGTGGTATCTAAATCTTTCTTAATTCCCAGGCCACAAAGATTTTCTACTATGTTTTCTTCTAGAAGTTGTATAATCTTACATTTTTATAAATATGTCTGTGATCCATTTTGAGTTAATTTTTGTGCATGATGCAAAGTGTGGGTTTTGGCTTTGGTTGGTTGTACATATTACCCCATCACCATTTGTTGAAAAGACTGTCTATTCTCTGTTGTCAAAGGTGCATGGCCTTAGCACTTTAGCCTAATATCAGTTGTCAGTGTATGTATGGTTCAATTTCTGGGGGGTTTTGTACTGTTCCATTGATTTCTTTATCTTTATGGCAAAAACCACACTTCGTATTGCTATAGCTTTATGGTAAGTCCTGAAATCAGGTAGTGTTAGCTGTACAACTTTTTCTGTTTGAACTTGTTTTGAATCTTCTTGTTCTTTGAATTTCCACATGAATTTTAGAATCGGCTGCACTTTCTACCAAAAGGAAACAAAACAAACCCTGCTGGGGTTTCGACTGGGATTGCACTAAATCTATGGGTCAATCTGGGGAAAATGGACACCTTAGCTATAATGAGACTTCTGACCCATGAACAAATACACCTCTTCATTATTTATGGTTTCTTTAACTTCTCTCATCAATGTTTGTAGTTTTCAGTGTACAAGTCTTTGACATCTTTCTCAGGTTTAGCACTGTTTCATATGTTTCTATTGTAAATGGTATTATTACTTTTACATTTTAATTTTTGATGAGGGTGGGACAGGGTGGGACAAATGTAGGTTTACAGCTCTTGACTGGTATGGCTCAGTTAGTGGGGCATCATCTCACAAAGCAAACGGTTGCCAGTCAGGTTCCTGGTCAGGGCACACATCTGGGTTGCAGATTGGTCTCCCCTACCCCCCCCCCCCCCCCCCCCCATTAGGACATGTACAAGAGGCATTCTGATTGATGTTTCTCTCTCACATTGAACTTTCTCTCTCTCCCTTCCCCCTCTAAAAATAAAATATTTTTAAAGTAGGTTTACAGTTGTGAATATGTGAAACGGCTTATTCTTATTTATATTGTATTATTTTCCCTACGAACAACTGTAAACCTACTTTTTGCCTTACCCTGCATATTCAAATAAAGTTGATTTCTATATATTTGTCTTATATCCTGCAACCTTACTAAACTCACTTTTGAACATATGGAGTATAGTTCTAACCACTTTTATTTTATTTTTTTAATAATGATTTTATTTATTTATTTTTAGAGTGAGAAGAAGGGAGAGAGAAACATCAGTGGCTTGCCTCTTGCACGCCACCCACCGGGGACCTGGCCTGTAACCCAGACATGTGCTCTGACCGGGAATTGAACCAGCAGCCTTTGGCTTTGTGGGGTGATGCCCAACCCACTAAGCCATACCAGTCAGGGCTCTAATCACTGTTACAGTATCTCTGTCATTTAAGGTCAGGGTAAATTGGTTTTTGATTTTTTAAAAGATTTTATTTATTTATCTTTAGAGGGGAAGGTAAGGAAAGAGGAAGAGAAATATCAATGTATGGTTGCCTCTTGTGAGTCCCCCGCTAGGAACTGGCCTGCAGCCCAGGAAATCGAACCGTTATCGTGTGGTTCACAGGCCCGCACTCAATCCACTGAGCTACACCAGCCAGGGCTCAATTGGGTTTTTTTTTCCTCTTCATTTTAATGTTTTTCTGCTTCTTTGCATTCTGGTAATCTTTGTTTGGATGCTAGATATTCTGAATTTTACCTTGTTGGATACTTGATATTTGTGTATTCCTAAAAGTACTCTTAAGTATTCAAGAGTATTATTTGTTCTGGAATATAGTAATTGGGAGATGGTTTAATCATCTCTCAGGTCTTGCTTTTACAATTAGGCAGATCCAGAGAAAACTCAAATTAGGGCTATTACTTCTACTGAGACAAGTCCTCCATGAGTCCTTTCCCCAGTGGCCCTAAATTAGGAGATCCTCCATTATGATTTGTAGGAGCACACTCTGTCCCAGCTTTGAGTGCTCGCTTCCCATGCATGGGCTGATTTACTACCGAGTCCTTGAGGGGTTCCCTTTGCAGCTCTCTGGGGTTTTATATGCAGTTCTCTTCTCTTTGGTACTTGGTCCTGTGAACTCTAACTGACTTGGTTTCCTCAGCCCTTCAGCTCTATCCCTTCAACTCTATCCCTTCCATTCCGGGAGTCCTCCAAGCTTCCGTTCACCTGTCTGCCGTAGTCTAGAGTCTCTCCTAAGTCAGTAAGTTGGGGCAGTTGTGGGGCTTTACTTAACCTCCCCCTCCCTATGTCTCAGGGATCTCTGCCCTTGATTAGCTGGTGCCCAGTGTCTTGAAAAAACTTTTCTATTCTCATTTATATTTACTTGCGTACTCTTGCTCACATGTGTGTACTCTTCCCCATCTCCACCGCCACCCCCCCACCTGCCCCGTTGCAGGTGGGAGGGTAAAATTGATTGCTCTTACACCATTTTGATCAGAAGTGGAAGTCCTGTTCTCTCAGCTCTGCTCTCCTTTGTGTGTAAACTGTCCCAAGTCTGGCTACCCTTGTGGTTGTATCTCCAGCAACCAAGATGTAGACAGATTTTTAAAGTTAGGATTTTCTTTGCTCTTATACTATAATGTTCAAGACTTGGTATCACTGTTATCACCATATATTGACCAGGTATTTGGTGAAAACACAATTATTTTGAAAGTTTGCATACATTTTCAGAATTGACTTTAAATTGAAGATAGGAGTCCAAGCCCTGAGTCTTCTCTCGAATGGTTGTGTAATCTTAGATATGGAACTTACATTTTTAGGACCACAGTTTCCTCATCTGGAAGACAAATTGAAAAAATCCACCCTGGCTGGTGTAGCTCAGTGGACTGACTTGAGTGTGGGCCTGCAAACCAAAGGGTTGGTAGTTTGGTTCTCAGTCAGGGCACGTGCCTGAGTTGCAGGCCAGGTCCTCAGTAAGGGGGTGCATGAGAGGAAACCACACACTGATGTTTCTCTCTTTTTCTCTTTTCCTTCCCTGCTTTCTAAAAATAAGTAAATAAAATGTTTAAAAAAGAAAAAATCCTGTCATTTGTTTTCAAATTGCACACTTTTGCATACAGATCATGTGTTTATATGTATTTCTAATTGCGTCTTTTAACGATTTGACAGAATGCTTTAAACTCAATACAACTAGTGAAAATCAGGAAATGCATATTTTACAGAAATGGTAGAACCCAGTTCCTTGCCCTGTCACCTTTTGGGTTTTAGCATTTTTCTAAGATAACATTTTACTGGCTACTGAGAAACTAATCTAATCAGAAAGCCATAGATATTAGATTTCTAGAAATTATTTTCTTTAGCTTTCTCATTTGTATGTGAGCCTCATAGCTTTTTTATAAAAAGCAAGATGGTATCACAAAATGTTTCTCTTAGAAAAGCTAAGACTTAACCTTTACTTATATGTGGTAAAACACTAAAGCCTTTGTTTCCGTGGTAGATGACTTTTGAATTAAAAAGTGCTTATTGAATACCTCCTACGTATTGAATGCTTCCTGTGCTAGGTCATGGGGTTGAAGAGAAACCAAGAAAAGAGAGAAGCTCTTTGCCCTTGAAGAATTCCAGTGGTTGGTGGGGTGGGTTTGCTCTATACATGGAGATCCTGGGAGTATGGGTGGGGGACCTTCAGAAAAGCTCTGAAAGGGCATGTGCAAATGTGAATCTTTGAAGGTGTGTAAAGTTGAGGAAGTACTGCCAAAACACAGGGAATGGCTGGAAGTTAGGGTTAGAAAAGTGGGCGGGGTTCAGGCTGTTGAAGGCCCTTTATAATAGCCCATGAGGGCATTTTAAGTCCAGGAAGGGTATAAGATTTTTTTTTTCTAGATAGATCCCTTTGGTAACAGTGTGAAAAAGGGCTCAGAAGGGTCACTAGGGACCAGGGGCCCATACTGCACAGGACATCTCTACAGAGAAGAGTCCAGCCTGAGGCTCCAGAAAGAGTTGTACATGTTAAAGAGCCACTTTGAGGGGGAGTCTGAGTACCTGGCACCTGGTTATGTCCCTCATCCAGGTCCTACCTTAGATGACCAACCGAGTAAGAATCCCTGTGGAGGTAGTTTCTGAGGGACCTGGTTTGGGTGGTGTTTGGAACCCTTAATTTAAAGGGCCCAGTGCTGCTTCTCCCAGGTGGACGGTGGGGAGACAGCTGGAGCAAGATCTGAGCTGGCTGTGCATGTGCCCACACAGCCACAACCTAAAGATGGGGAGCAACGTAGCCCAGAGAGGAAGCATTGCCAGTGCTCAGACCCCTGATGAAAGCGTAGATTAGGGACAGGGATTGGTGTAGGGTCCTGACAAGCGCAGTAGGACTGCCATGTGTGGAAGGGTGGGAACTGAAGTGAAGCCGTTGGATTTCCCAGTTAGACAGAAATGGAGGCTTTGGCAACAACCTATTTCAAACATATTAGGAACTTGGGAAAAGAACAAAAATTGGTTTCAGGCCAGAATTAATAGCACAGAGCCCATGCATGTTTTCACGGCTTCCAGAATCCTTGAAATCAGGATGATAATTTTCAGAAAGAAACAGGACCGATTTGAGAAAGCGTACGAGCTTGGGTCATTTAAGCAGTATCTATGTGACTGCTAAGTTATCTCTGTTGTGTATTGAAACTGACTGCAATGGATTGAGTATATGCTGGGATGATGACCTTGAGTCTCCACTTAAAGGTCAGGTTTCTCAGATACTGTTCAAGAAGGTGGGGAAACATGGATAAGCTTCAAACTTCTAGCAGAAGAGCTTCTTTTGGTTACATCTAAGTATCTAGAAAACTTGCTCTAGATCACTATATCCTTGGAGAGTTCAAATGGGAAACGTTCCACCCTGTTGGACACTCTTTGGAGAGCTTTCTGTATTCTTAGATATTTGTGTCTGTTATGGTCTGGATTTGGAAGTTGAACTTATTTCCACAACGAGATTATAAAAGAGCCCCCAAACCAGATGTTCCTGATTACATAAGTAGTCACAAAGATACACTGTCTTCTCTGCCTCCCTTCCCCCAGCTCCTTTTTCAGTCCTTTGGAGTCAGTTAACTTCTTTTCGAACTGGATGCTGATTTAGCAGCTCTAAAACAAAACCCTAAAGCAAGAGGCATTCCATGACCCTTTTTCTGGAAGTCGGTAAGATTCAGCTGAGCTGCAACTCGGCCACTTTTGGATCACCCACGGGGGTCCGGGTCATGGGCTGAGGCGCACAAAACTTCACATATTTTTATAACACTGATGAGGTAGCGAAGATCTCGAAGTACCTGCGAAAGTTGGCTGGCTCTTCTTGGAAGCATTTTATAGAATTAGGGTTTGAGCTGTTGACCTTAAACACTACAAAGTTAAGGAATGTTTTTGTATGTTTGCTTTTTTTAAATCTTGTTTGTAAAGTATATACACTGAGAGAACTAAGTTTCAGGTGACTGAAAGGGGCTATTTAAGGGTGCTTCCTTTATTTGTCTCTAAATATTTACACAAATGGGATACTTGGAAGCTGTGTTATTATCTAGCACAATGGTCCACAGCCTTTTCGGCATCAGGAACCAGTTTCATGGAAGACAGTTTTTCCACAGATGGAGGTGAGAGGTGGGGGGTGATTTCCGGCTGATTCTAGTGCATTGCATTCAAGCTCACCTCCGAGCTGTGTAGCCCAGTCCCCAGCAGGCCCAGAGGTTGGGGACCCGATCCAGCATCTAGCACTTCTCAACAGGCCTCCCCATGCTAAGCATGGTAGGCCTCTCTTCTGTGGCCCTAAGGCCACTTTGGTCAGGTGAAGCTGGCCATCTAGGGGTCATGATCTGCTGACTTTGTAAGTAAACCAAAGTCCTGTAAGTACAGAGTTCGTGCACTTGACTCCTAGAAGTGTCACATCCTTCCTTACCCAGAAGTCACTGACTTCATACACAATTCCTGCAAGCTCTTTCATCTCCTTTCCCAGCTCGGGATGGACTGCAAAATCATGTGAGACAGAAATGAGAGACCAGTTCACAGAGAGCGGCTGTGAAAAGCAGATCTGGATGCAGCCCTGTGGGCCTCCAGGACCTGGCTCAGTTAGGACTCTGGTTAGAAATGAAGTTGCTGATGAAGCCTGAGGCCTTAATGGAAAGTGAAGATGTCATTATTGTCTTCCTATTCAAAGTGGAAGAGCATGTAATCGATTTTACACAGATTTCTACTGGTATACCCTTACAGTTTTTTAAGAGATCATATTTTTAACAGAGGGGATAAACGATAAGTAACAAGAAAATGCATTTGAATGAAATTACGTTCCTGGCAATGCAGAGTGAGTAATGTATTTGAGAGTGAAATAAAAATTGATGGTTATATACTAAGAGGATTTCCGGAAGAGTTTAATTACAGAAATAGTAGAACTGAGCTGGAAAGGACATTTTTTTTCTTGTTTTCCAGATGATGAAGCTAAGGCCCAGAGATCAGAACATATTCCAATGCCTATAATTGTAATATTTGTGAAAATAGAGGATAAATTAAGATTGCCCTGAGCAGGGTAACCACCTTGCACAAGTCCAAGAGGCACTAGTGTGGTTGGGGCCCCTTGAGGGAGGGGACAGGAAGAGGGTTACAGTTTGGGGGGTGTCAGCAAAGGTTTCTCTGAAGAGGTGGCATGGACTTGAGACCCACAGCAGCCAGCTGTTTGAAGGGCTGAGGTAGGGTCTTCCCAACAGAGCGAGTGGAAGTGTGTCAAGGCCCTGAAGTGGCTGGTGGAGAGACAGAAAGGTGGCCAGTGTGGCCGCGTGGTGGTGGTGGTTGAAATGGAGGAGCAGAGGCCAAAAGATGGGCCGATTGCTCTTGGCAAGGGGCTGTGGATTTTCTGCCGAGTGTGAACCGCCTGTAAGCTTCAAGGAGGGGAGTGGCTTGATCTACCTGGTGAAGGAGCCCAGCCAGGTCTGCCTTCTTGCGGAGTTAGGCAGTATTCTGCCTTAGCAGTGTTCACCTTTGACTGAGACCAGTAGTACTTGAACAAACGCTATTGGAAACTGTTTGAAATAGTATTGGTAAAACAGTACTTCCCTTCCCACAAGGGACATATTCTGAAATTTTATTCCACTTTATTTCAAAGTGTTCGTAATGTTGATTGCTACCTACCATGGCCCACTGAAGGGTTGTAACCAGAATTCAAAAAACATTTATAAGACACTGTTCTGTCTCAACAAGTGTGTCGCTGCCCTGGAGCTAGAAAGTAGTAACCACTGGCATTTGAGCGGTGTGTGTACTTACTACTGTTCTGGCACTTTACGTGCATTCTTTTCTGTGATCCTCCCCAGTGGCTCTGTGAGGTAGCTGTTACCCCCTGTCCCCCTTTTACAAAAGAAAAAACTGAAATCAGGAGTTGCTAAGATTCAAACAGATGGACTCCGAAACCTGCACTCCTGGCTGCTCCCCCAGAGAGCACGTCCCGATACCCGGGAGGGAAAGGAGCTCTGACAGTGGTCGCAGCTCCAGCCTGAGACGAGCTTGCAGGTGAGAGGAAAAGAAGGAAGAATAGAGGAAAGGGTGGTGCCAACAAAGAAAGTTGGGGTTTGGGGGGGCAGGGGACTGTTTCTGAATGAAAATATAAATGTCTGAGAGCCACAAATGCAGGCTTAAGTATCTTTCGTTACCAGATAGCCAGTGACTCCCTTCCCATGAAATGCCAGCATTCTTTCTTTCTTTTTTCCCCTTTACTATATATTACTGGAATCTTCTTAATAAAACCAAGTACTTGTTTAAGACAAAGGAAAGAAAGAAAGCTAAATGATATTTAAGCTCCCCCAAATATCAAGGCAGTTTTTTCTCCAGGAAGTTGACAGCTGCTCACACCGGCTAATGCAGGAAGTTCCTAGCATCTGCCCAACACCAGATCGAGGGCATACTTCGTGTCAGCAGGATCCTCTGTCACTTGGTCGGTTCAGAGTTGTCTCGCAAAGCAAAAGGTCAGTGGTTGACTCACGGTCAGGGTGGTCAGGGCTCATGCCTGGGTGGCGGGCCAGGTCCCTGGTTGGGGCACCGGAGGAGTCCAAGAGAAGGACCAGGCTGCTCTCGTCAGAGCCTGGAGTGGCAGCAACCATTACCCTGGGATGCCCTGAGCAACCTTAGGCTTTCAGTCAGCAGTTTAGTGGTGACTCTGGGAGTTTACTGCCCCTGGAGCTCATGCTTTCTTGAAGGATCACATACCGGTCTGTGTGTAAAGCGTGGCCCACAGGCCGCCGTGCAAGGGAGCAGGTAGCAAGGCAGCTGCCAAGCACACTGCAGGAGACGTACACTCACTGCTGAGCCAGCATTCTTTCAAAACTATGATGTTGAACATGCTCGGTAAACTTCTCGGTCTGTGGGACAAATGCTAACAGGGTTGGTAACGTGGCCACGGGCCTTCCCAGCTAATCTCCTGCTGGCAGTGGAGCCCTGTGAAAAGGCAGATACGGATGCACCCTTTATATGAAGATCAAGCTGACCTCACTTGACAGTTATGCAGCCTATGCTCGCCTCATCCTCGGGCAGCAGGTAGTGGGCCAGAATCAGAGGCCCAAGACCGGAGCTTGGACTTAACCTCTGATTTTTGCTCCTTTAACACGCATTTCAAATACAGCAGTGCAGGAGTTCATGTAGCAAGAGTCTCCATCTTCCAAACCTCATCTGAAGCAGGTCTGTTGGCAGGATCCGCCCTGCCGTCCAGGAGTAATTCCCTAAGGAGAGCCCTGTTGCTGCCTTTATGAGATGCGATCATGCAAGACTGACTGTGCTCTGATTCTTGTGAGGGTGGACTAGCACTAAACTTGGAGGTCTTGAATCACTGTCACCAGGGACATGGTGGGCCCCCTCTGAGTACAGCAGTTACTTGGGAGTTAGAATTTCTATATTGTAGCATTCGTTCTCACACTCTCTTTAGAAAGCACTTTTTCTTCTTTATACCAGTTGCTGAGAACTAACACCCTGATTTTCACACAGGCAGTCCCCGAAGTTAGGCCAACCTAATTTATAAACACAGGTCACAAGGGGGTGTGCTTGATTTCTTACTTGCTCAGCTCCAGTGAGTGAATCAGGCCCTGAGCTGGCTCCACCATGGAGAGCGTTCTGTTTAGCAATAGCCGTGCCTCTGCTAAAGTCCTAAGCTCTTCTGCACCTGGTAGGAGCCACCTCAGAGGTTCTTGATGTGGCCTCACTCCCTCACATTCTTCCTACTCCACGTCCAGCTGAGCGCTGCAGAGCAGGTGATCCAGAGCAGCCTCTCTGGGAACAGGACTCGGACAGAGGAATGTGTTCCCAGGAATTCACTTGTCCTTGGAACCCAGAAACTATAGTGTAAAGTACAGATGGTTTGAGGTCAATAAAAACAACTTACATTTATAGTATTGTTTCTTTAGGAGGAAAAGTCTTCTGGTTTTGGGTTGAGGTTTCTCAGTTGCTGACTGTCTCCATTACCTTGGCATCCATAGCAAACATCACCATTGATAACTCCGCTTGATGTGCTACTTTCTCTGAGTTTCATTTGTGTGAGAAGACTGGTTGGGATCTGTTAGATTTGGTTCAGAAATAAGAGTCATATTGCATGGTCTTTATAACCATTGGAAAATTACAACTGACATAGGCCTGAAGTATAGCGGTATGGTTTTAAAAAAAAAAAAAAGTCAGCCAATGTAAATTCTCAGGGTCAGAAATGAAATGTCTCATTTCATCTGTAGGCCATGAAAGAGCAGATCTACATTCAGGGATTTCCTGTGTAATGAATCCATGTGTCCGGGTACAATTCAAAAGTTGTGTCTGTTGGGTTCAGTCTAGTGCTGTCCAGTACAGCTTACTGCAGTAATAGAAATGTTTGCACTAGCCAGTAGGGTACCACTAGCCATAGTTGGCTAGTGGGGTTTGGGAACTGAATTTTAATTAATTTTAACTCTAAATAGCCACACATGCCTGATAATGGACAGCATGATTTTTTTTTAACTTCTCTTTAGTGAAAGGTGTCATTGTCCCCCTTGTGAGAGTCACCACAATTTTTCTAGCAGCCCCCAGTTTCTTCTCTTTCAAAGTCCTCAAATTTTTTACTGAGGCTTCATATCACTAATCTCGGCATGTGAAGAATTTGTTTTCTCATGTGGGCTAAGAGATGATTCACGGAAGTTACTTCACCTAATCATAAAGGAAATTAATTGTTCTCAGGCTGCTCGGGAAGCTGGAGTCCTGTTCTAGGATACCAGCAAAGATAAGGTCAGGGTGAGGCCACGTTGACTTTGGTTTCTAAAAGTGTAAACTTCTTTAGAGCTCACCTGTGCAATTCCATGGTATAAAAATGACATTTCATGGTGATGGGTGGGGGGAGAGTGAAAATACATCCCATTGTAAGAACTTCATATAACTTTATATGAAAGACACAGAGATGAGGTGGGGGAGGGGGGAGAAATGGGGGGGGTGGGAAAAATAAAAAAAATGTACTTGAAAAGTAACTAAATAAAATTTAATATTAAAAAAAAGAACTTCATATAACTTTAGACTACACTACTAAAACATTTCTTCGGGAGACACAGGACAGTTTAATTTGACATATCAACAACTACCATCTTGAAATATATACACAACAATACAAAAAGCATGTTACAGTTTCTGCTTTATACTGGCTTCTCCAAAGTGCTCAAAGGTTACCACATAAAACAGCAGTTGTGATAGCAGAAGCAATACTATCCTTAGATACATCTAACCTGGGAGTCTGCCTGACACTGAATTCTGAGCTATATAAAGTTTTATTACATCTGTGTTAGAATTTCTTGCTGACGTGTAGCCATTGTTTTGAGCTCAGTGGCTCTTTTGGTCTTGTCATTCAGGTCTTCCCCAAATACAGGTGATTTTTTTAAAAAAGTGTATCTGTGGCTAGCACCTTTTTGGACCCTCCAAGTGTCCATATTGTGGTAGATATGGAAATGGATGCCATCCAATTAGATGGTTGAGAGTGCTCAAAAATACTAGTCTTTAATATTTTGCCATATGAGGAACCAGCGTTCTGGACAGCAAACACAGTCGCTAGCTTTAAAACAGTGTATAACCCAGAGAAGGACTACTGTGGCCTGACTTCTGTGGGTTGGGACCAGTTCATCTGCGTCTCTGACCATCCTGGCAGGCGGTTCTGCTGCAGCAGTCAGAATGCTGGTCGGGAAAGCACTGGGCCCTGTGGGAGGCTGTGTTTATACTCAGGCAGCAGCAGACCCTCTCCTTTCCCCGGGAGTTGCTTTCCTCTTGGAAGCCTTCTGATCTCCCAGACTGGATCCGACTCTCCTATTAATGTGCACATCTCACGCACTCCCACAGATCTTTTGGCTCTATTGTGTTAATACTGTCGCTCCAGCCACAGTGTAAGCTTGAGAACAGGAACCACACCTGCCTGGCTCTCCACAGTATTCCCAGCACAGGGCTTTCTCAAGGAGGTGAAGGGACAAAGCAGGTGGGAGAGTAGGGGAAGTGGGCACAGCAGAGGGAGACAGCAAGGTGCTCTTTTGGCACTGATTTGGTCATCAACTCTCACCAGAGCCTTAACCCTCAAATGGCAGTGGGCTTTTTTTAGAGTTAATGTAAGGAGAAAACTGGGTCTCCTAGAAGCAGCAGGTGGTTCCAGTAGGAGTCAGGACTGCAGGTGTGGGCCAGTGGGAGAGAGCCAGCAGTGAATGAAGGAGCTGGCCCGCACCCTGGACTCAGAGTTCAGTGGGGTGGTGAGAGACTGAAGTGCAACCTCCCTAAGTGGGAAACTGCCTGTAACTACTTCGGGGTCTGAGAGAACTAGATTGTTGTCCTAAGTGAAGCACTGTTTTCACCTCCAGAGAGTAGAAATTCTAAAAATCTAAGCTGTACCTGAAACCTTTAAAAAAGCTTAATGGTAGAGTATCAAAAATGTTTATTGTTTTAAAAAGGAAACCTTTGATTTTGAACTATTGGCAAATGCCATTTAAAGACAACATAAATACTAAAAGTTTTAATACTGTGACAGTAACAGTTAATATTTTAACTGTTATCTTGAACTTGAATGCCTTGAGTATTTCACAGTTTGTGTGCAGCAATGTACTGGGTACTTACATCACCCTCAATTAAGATTATATTTACTGGCCTAACTTCAGATGAGCGTAAGGCACCTTGTGCTTGTCCAAACCTGTGTTAAATGAGTAGAGAGTTACCCTGTCCAGGGCGTTCCTACCAACACTATGTAACTGTAAACTGTATAATAGCCTTTTGAATGTGCCTTTGTCTTTGATTCAGCAGCTCATTAGTGATTATCACTGGTTTTCTAGGGGCATAAAATTTAGCCACTTAGCCCTTTAGCAGTGAAATGTAAAGGACTTTAATTTTCATTTGTAGAAAAAATTGTGTACATTTTAAAAAATTGAGTGTCTCACAAGGAGAGAGGTAGGTTAGTTTTATAGGGCTTATTCTCCCCCCATTTAAAGAGATAACTGATGGGCACCAAATAGCAGTGTCCCTCAGGTACATCTGGGGCATCGTAGTCTGTGTGCTGAGAATAGTACTGTTTTTGCTTCTTCCAAATGATGTGTTAATTGTACGAACTCGAATCAGTTGCTCTGCAGTCCATTAATAATGCTCTTCGGGCACACGCTCCTCGAGGTGTGCACCACGTGTGACATTGCCGTGACGCTGGGTGAACAGCCTGTGCGGTACTTGAAGTCAGGAAGTGGGTACAAGTTAATCATTAGAATCTGTGTTGTGTGCAGAAGGGCCTCTCTATCCTTTTTTGTTATTTTCTCTTTAATTTTGTCTTTTCCTCTCATCATTTGAATACAAAAAGAAAATTTAGGTTGGGGACAAAAATCCAGAAACAGGAAAATAAATTACTGTGGCTTTAGTTATTATACTGGGAAAAGATTGTCTTATTGTATCACTTTTTATTATCTCTTAACAACTAGGTTACTGAACCAGAATCCAGTTCAGCTCTAGATTGACTCTTAAAGATTGAGTTAATTATTTGAGTGCATGAACTAGAATTGGAAACAAACATAAATGTTGTATTGAAGTTGGTGGGGGAAGGATTAAACAAAACAATAGAAAGCCAGGAGGTTAAAGAACGATTTTGAACACTGGCTCAGAAAGGGGGCAATTACTTCAGAACACCTTCCATTTGAGTTTGAGAAATCTAAATAGGGAATTCTTAAGGCTACTAAAAGTAAGTTTGTTTTTCTCTCCCACTTGATAAATATGCTGATGGTTTTCTATTTCATTTACTTAATGAGATCATGAATGGTTGTTTTTTAATTAAGGAGAGTTTGGTTTGTTAGCATTTTAAATATCATCCATTTGGCTGAGTTTAAGCTTTTTGTTCTTTTTGCCCTTCCCATGCTCTAAATTGTAGGCTAAGAGTATTTTTGAAAACCAAGGACTTCAACTATTTCAGAACTAGGAAACTAACAAAAGTTATTATTGCAACTGAGGTTATACAGTTGCTACAAAAGTTCTTGCTCATTGTAATAGTGAATGATGGGAACCCAGTATTCTGGGAAGTTTCTTTTCATCTTTAGGAAGCAGGTTATCTGGTGAAGAAGATAACTTATTCCCGAGAGCAGATGTGTTGGAACCAGTGATGGAAGGAGGAAGTGCTAAAGGAAGAAGATTCCTTCTAACTGGGAGAGTTAGGAATGCTGCGTAGTGTGCTCTGTCCTGGGCCTAAGAGATGGGCTGGCCCATCTATTTAAATCTATAACCATGAACTATTACACCTCAGCTACTATGATACAATGTCAAGTCCACTTCCTAAAGTTGAAGCATAACCAATTTGAGAGATTTTTCAGCCAGCATTGTAACCTTTCTTCATATAGTTTACAACAATTTTTTAAAAGCTTATCATATCACTAAACAAGACTGGCATCCTCTATAGTCCTAGCAGTGAGGTATGCTGGGCCTTGAGTCCAGAGACGCTGGCTTTAAATCCCTGCCCTAATACTTGTGGCTCTGGGAAACGTATTATCTCTGAGCCTCTCCTTTGCCCATCTGTAAAAAGGGTGCTCATGCCTACTTTGCATGATGGGTTTGAAGGTTAGGATCCATATAGGAAAAGTTCATGTTATACCTTTTCTCATTTTGCTCATTTAAAAGTAAATTTGTTTTTCATACCTGTATTTTTATATACCCATCCTGAGACTTTAACAAAATTTCCTGTTCCATCATGTTTTAGCTCTTCAGGAATCCTGGAACTGTAGATGTTATCTGAAAACCTATACTTAAAACTGGGAACACTTCCAGATTTTGCAGCCTACGGGTTTCAGGCATTTGACATTGAGTGCAGGTACAAATTTCACATTTCCGGTTCGTGTACCAAAATCAAGTAGTCTTATCTTTTTTTTCCCAACTAAAAAATTCTAATCAAGGAGCACAAATGGGAACTTAAACTCATTTTTTTTTTTGTCAGTTCAAGCTGCTGTAAAAAATACCATAGACTGAGTGGCTTCAACAGAGGTTTATTTCTCACAGTTCAGGAGGTTGGGAAGTCCAAGGTCAAAGGTGTTGGCAGATTCAGTTCCGAGTAAGGGGCCCTCATCCTGGCTGCGTTTTTGGTGTGTCCTCACAGAGTAAGAAGAGAGATCATTTTTCATGTTTAAAAAATTTTTTTTTATTGTTTTATTTTTAGAGAGGGTAACATTGATTTGTTGTTCCACTTATTTATGCATTCACTAGCTGTTTCTTGTACGTGCCCTGGCCGAGGATCTAACCCACAACCTTGGCCCATCAGGAGATGCTCTAACCAACTGAGCTGCCCACCAAGGCCTCATCCTTTTTTTTTTATAACAGCAATAATCCCATCGTGAGTGCTCCACCCTCCTAACCTAATTACCCTAAAGGCCTCACCTCAAACACCCTTACATTGGAAAGCAGGGGCTTCAACATAGGAATTTGGGGGGGGGACACAAACACTCAGACCATAGCAACAACTAAAAAAAGTTAACTGAAAGTTTATTGTTCTGTTGTTTAAACCTGCCAGGCTATTTCCTATCATTACTAACTTGTTTTCCCCTTCATAATTATATTTCTTAGCTAAAGGGTAAACCAGTTTTCTGACCGTTACCACTTCTGTGATAGGGATGTCCGGGTAAACACCCTCCAAGCCTGGGCGGGCACACAGAACTGAGGGACTAGGCCCCTGCAGACCACGGCGGGCCCCTCAGAGGAGAGCAGCCCGGCCTGGCCCTGCGGGACTCCGGGATCTGGATCCACGTGTGCACTGTCAGGCAGGTAGTAGATACGTTGTTGCGTGCCTTCTTAAAAATTTTAATTTAAATATTAGGATAAACAAACGAAACCTGTCTGTGCACTGGTCTGTCTTGTGGGGCATCATTTTGCCGCCCCCTCTTTGTCTTGTGCAAAAGGCACTTGCAAATGTTTGCCTGAATGATCTGGTTCCGTACCTTTCCCTTACATACAGATAATGTGTGTTTTATTTCAATCATAGTGATTCATAATCTTCACTGTTCGTTATCACTAATGATGATCTAAAGTATGTGATTTCAGGGAAAACAAAAGCAAGTTCTGATTGTACTCTGCCCAGAAAAGTCTTACTTTCGCATTGAACTCTTGATTTCTATCAGCATTCCCTCAGGTATTGTCGTAGATGCACCTTGCATTGTCAATTTAATCTGGTTTCAGAGTTGGAAAGTTGTCTTACATGATTATTGAAAAATTCAAACTAAATGGTTGAAACTCCTAAAATAACTGCTCCATATCGGTGTGTTGAACTCTCCAATAGTAGGGCTTACATTGGGATGATTAAATAACCCGCCTGTGAGTAAGGATAATGTACCTTGATCAGAATGCCAGATAACCACCTCCATAAACGTAGAGTAAGCCAGCTGAGCAGGGACAACAGTGTGGTAGTTGCCGGGGGAGGAGGGTGTAAAGGAACTAAATGGTAGTGGAAAAAAATACAGTAAAGATGAAATAAAAATAAATAAAGTTGAAAAAATTTCAACTTCCTGCAGCTGTAAAGAATCTCAGCTTTGACATACTTCTCTCTTGAAGTGCAGTTTGTCAAAATGGGCATCGCAGCCTTTCGGTAGGAGATACCAAGGAGAACACGGGAAAGAAGAACTCGAGATTCGGGAGTTCTCGTCCTCACACCGTGCCGCCGTTGACCGTTTTCTCTAGGTCTTCACATTATGCGAACACTTAGTATTTGCTGCAGTATAAAGCAGTGTGACAGTCTCAAGTTACTGTCGGTCCTTTCTGAACTTCACATTCTCCTGCCACCTTCTCTTAAAGGTCACACTGAGCGCCAATCCGAAAGTGTTCATTTTTCTCTCCTTCTCTTCAATAGGTGGAATACATGTTGGTGTCTTTTGATCATGAACATGAAAAAGTCCAGTTGATCCTGTCTGGAGAGGAACTTCTTGAAATTCTACAAGAAAAGGGAGAAAGGGCAAACCCAAAGTAAGCTGAAGACTTGTTCTAGTGTTTTTGAAATTGTTGGAACTACTAAAACAGACTCTTTCTTCAGATGTAAAGGAGACAAGATAGCACAGCAGTTTTGAGCCCAGGCTCTGATTCCTATACTTACTGGCTGGGTTACTTTATTAGGCAAGTCACGTCACTTCTCTGGGGCTCAGTTTCCTCGTCTGTACGGTAGGAATAATAATAATAATATCTACCATGTATGGTGTTGACATTTTAAATCCTTTAATATATTAAAGCACTCAGAATAGTAAACTCAATATAAAGCCTGTTACTAGTATTAAGCTTTTAAAAATTACCATAGTGTTACTGAAATCATGAACTATGGTACCAGATAAAACTTGCAGGTGGGTTTTGTTTGGCTAGCGGGATGTTTACTAAATATTTAAGAAGACAGAGGCGAAGGGGCCTGTCCTCTCCTCCCCAGATTTGGGTAGGCTGCACCTGAGTCTGGGCCTCAGCATAGAACTGAAAGAGCCCTTAAGGCCTGATCTCCTTCCTGCCAAGTGGATGAGCTTGTCTTGGACAGCGAGTGCCCTATTGTGTACCTGTTCAGTTATTTATAAATATTTTGGACCCAGTACTTTTAACCCTTATGTAGTTGAAGAACTATGAAAAAATAGTGGCCCTTGGGAATTATAAAGAAGTTTTTAGCTTCATTATACCTAATAGTTTCTAAAATTGTTGAGGCAACTTTTAAAAAAAACTTTAAAAAATTGAGTAGACTGCAGCCAAAGAATAAGATGGAGCAATTTTTTTTCTCCTCTGTAGCCACCCTACGCTTTGGAGACCAGAGTATGGGAGCTACATGATTGAAGGGACACCCGGACAGCCATATGGAGGGACCATGTCCGAGTTCAACACAGTTGAGGACAACATGAGAAAACGCCGGCGGGAGGCAACTTCTTTATTAAAAGAAAATCAAGCTCTTTGCACAATAACTTCATTTCCCAGGTTAGTTCCTCCAAGAACCTGTCCCAGCAGACATTTAGTTTATAAAGAGAGCAAGTTGTGACCAAGCCTTTGGCCCTGCAGTTCTCATACATTACAGGTCATTCTCCACATTCCTGCCTTGGGTGAACTCTAATGTTAGAGCTACAGGCAAAAACTACACACCGGCTTCAGTGGGCGGTGGCGGCCCAGAGCATTGCGGTGAGAGCCGTCCTCTGGCCCTGGTGGGAAGGACACGAGGACCACGGTGACTGGTTGACTGGTTGGCATGTGGCTTCATCCACCCCAGGCAGGGTGGCAGGAACAGTACATCTTAATGCCATGCAGCTGCGACCCCGGGAAGGAGTTGCTGAGTCCCCCGATGATTGTCAAGGGCTCTTCTCACTCACTTGCCTACCAGCAAATGATGGTGTTAGCGGCCCATCCAAGGGGCACCCACTGGAGGGTTGGCATCAGTGCCCCCGGGGCACTGTCGACCCAAATGAACTATGAACTGGGTGAGGGGAGGGGTCTTCCACTGGGATTGGTATCCATGTCCTGGAACAGTCTGAGCATATTTCATATCTTTTTTTTTCTGGTAAGTGTTCATAATGAGCACAGGAAGAGCCATACTATTGGTCTCAGAAGAACACTTGAATGAGAATTTTTTGGAGTTTTCCATTGTCACATCTGAATAGTTGAAATCTGTGTTAAGCAACTCACCAAACATTTAGAAAACCATCCCGCTCTTTTTTTCTGTGATTCCTTTGTTCCATTTGTGCAGGCCCCACCCCTTTCCCTTCCAGAAATAAACCCCACCCCACCCCCAGCCGTGTGAGGGTGGGCAGGTTTCTTGGAAGAGAATCAGTATGTTCCTTTGCTCCAGTGTTTGAAGGAGGAGGTAAAGAAATGATGACTGCCATTCACTCGGACATTAGAGTGCCTGCTGCACATCAGACCCCACGCAGTGAGGGTTGCGAGGTCACGAGTGGAAGTAGTGAAGGGCTGTGGAACACGTAGAGTGTGACAGGGTTCTCTGACGGCCTCTGTACCGTCAAAAACCCCTCCCAGGGAGGGTGACTAGAGTGACGCCCCAAGTTCTGGTGGGAGTTTAATAGTAGAGTGGGAAGGGATGTCCTGGGGAGAGGGAGCAGCACGGATGGACACGAGTCCCAGGATGAGCCGGGGAGCACGAGCCTCCGGAGAACTGGCAGAGGGCTGGTGTGACAGGGATGTTGAGAGCGAAGCAGACGCACAGGGTAAGGTGATGCTGGGCAGGTGGTTGGGGGGCCAGAGTGTGTTCACTAAGAATTTTGGTTGCTATCCTAAAAGCAAAGAGAGACCTAGGCAAGGTTGGGTTGGGCAGATAGCATCACAGATCAGCTCAGCAGCGCTCACCTGGGCTGTGGCATCAGCGTGCTTGTGGGACGGGCTTGAGGCTCCCTGGGAGGTGAGTAAGGGGCGGGGCAGCCGCGTGAGATGGGAGGGGAGAAGGGACAGATGGGTAGATCAAGAGACAGCAAAATCAGCAAACCTAGGGCAGAGAAGAGAGATGACAAGGCTGCTGTTAAGTAATTATTATGAAATTTAGAATAATAAAGGCCAAGAAGTACGTTACAGATGTCATTTGACAAGTTTCAGGGAACTGGAAAAGTCAGTAACTTAGGTTTTCCTTTTCCCCCTTAACATTAGAGTTTTGCCTTTTACTTAGCAAATTTTAAAACGACATTGGTGATGCAAACCAGAATGGTTGTAGCTTATACTTTAAAATTTGGAGTGTGCAGTATGGTGGCATTGGGCCCCAGAGGGAAACTGTAGATTAAACCCAGTGTGTCTTCTACCTGTGAGAATAGCTTCGTATAGAATAGTTGCCCCCTCCCTTTTTTTTCCTTTTTAAGATTTAGCGTCTTTTTCTTAAGTTATTATGAGGGAGTATTAAGACAAAGAAATTTAAAGTTTTATTCTAAAAATCTATTTAAAAAGCCATTATTTACACTTTTTAAAGTATAAACAGTGTGATTTTTCTTTCTGTAAAGAGGCAAAACTTTAGTGTGGGATTATAGTTTGTGACAATTTAAATGTAATCAAATGCACAAAAACTGCAGAATTCAAGTCCTCGTTCAGTAGCTGCATTTCAGGGCTCGGTGGCGCCTGCCGCCAGTGACCCCCACGCTGGTGTTGGACCGGCAGGTTCTCACACAGCCGGCCCTGCAGGAGGCTCTGTGGGCCAGTCCCCGCTGGTCCAGGGGAGAAGCAGTGATCTGAGCTCTGACAGGCCCGGTCAACAAATGCTGGCTGGCCAAGAACTCCCCTGATGCGCGTTTGTCACTCCCCTGGAGGACTTTCCCCAAGGTGCAGGCTCTCAGGAAATAATGCACAGAGCCGCAGGAGCTCCCAGCAACCCTGGGAATTATTTTCCAGATAAGATCAGCAAATTCAGTTGTTCACAGGCAGAAATTCAGCCAACTGGCACTTCATTTTATAAAAGGTAGGGGTTGAAAATGAGGCAAAGACCAGTCTTGGCTCTCAACCAAAAGTTTATCACTGATCCAAAGCCCTGACAAGAGCCTTCCCAGTTTTGCCTCCACCAACTTGTTGGGTTTTGTCTTCCCTCACAGCACACTTCACAAATACCTTAAAATTCTTAATTCTGAAGAACTGGTGGTATCACTGCACTTAGGATTACACCCAGCGCTTCCATGTTCTGGGAGATGGAATTAAAACTTCTTTAGGTCAAGTAGATAATAGGGTTGGGTGTCAGGCTGCGGGGTGAATGAGGACACCTGTAGAGACAGTACTTAATCTTGAGGGATTCATGAGGTGACCTGCAGAGACAAAAAAAAACACCCCTTTCAGATCCAGGCAGAACTAACTTACTGGGAGGTTGGGGCCAGTGACAGTGTGCAGGGCTCAAAAGGTAAGTTGAGAGTTTATAGCTAGTAAAAGAGGAAGCCCCAGAAGCTGTGTGTATGTGGCGGGGCAGGGGGGAGTACAGCTGGAACTTTTGACAATTGGCAGGACCAAGGGAAGGGACTTCTGTGCTGTGGGTGTGGCTGTTAAATGATGAGGTGGGTAGGTGTGCCGTAGACAATGCGTGACTGGAAGTTCTCTGAGAAGGCCAGTAAAAGGCTGGAATCACAAAAGGACCTCTTGGTGAATAAGATAAAGTGCAAAGGGGTGGTTGTAATGGGACCCAGTATTTATAAGATGTTTGTGTGCTTGACCCTCTGAAAAGGGGCCTAACACACACAAGTTATTGTAACAGGTGCACAGGTGCAGTGATGGCCAGGCGTAATTAACCCTTGAAAAAAATTCCTACCTATTTAGTTCCTAAATTTGTTGTAGATTAGGCTGCCCGGGGTTCACGCTGCCTGAGTTCAAACCCAATCCAGTTGAAGATGGAGCTTCCAAGTCCCTCTTCTTTCCTGATGAAGCAATAAACAAGCACCCCCGCTTCGGGTGAGTATGGCTCTGTGTTCCAACACAGGTGCCCCTCACTCAGATCCCTGCCTTCTCAGAGGGACCGTGTTCCTGCACAGGTGTCCTCTTTGAGTGTCTGCTGGGTGTTTGGGTGTTTCCGGCTCCTTTTGTAATCGAGCAGAGAAGACAGCAGAAGCGTGCGCACACCCCACCCCACTGCGTGCTCAGTACTGCCAAGGCTGCTTGGTGGTCGCTCTGCTGCCAGGCTTGACTTGCCCGTGTCTGGCGCATCTTACAATCCTTAACTTAGCCCCTGTCCTCTCCTTTCATGATCAGATTCTTTTCTAGGGAGATCCTAGTTCTGTAAACACCTATTTTGGGGAGCTTTCTCTTAATTATTTTTACTTTTTTCTCCCTCTGTAAGTTACCACCAGTATATGTGATCTACTCGTCCCACTCTACCTTGATAATAAGGTAAAATATGTATATATGCATATAATAGGTACTCTCTACCTTCTGTTCTCTTCTAGCTCTATTAGTTTGTAGTTTAATTCGTAGGTTTGAAGTTACTTCAGGGCCCACACCAGTCTGATCTTGGTTTTGTACCTTGACTCGCACTCATCATCCTGAAGCCAGAAGCCTGACCTAGAGAGTTAGGGCTGTTGGGACTTCTCAGTGTTCGTTTTTAAAGAGGGCTGCACACTTGCCCTGAGTCAAAGATTTACAGACACAGTTCCCGACTTCAAATGTTGGAGTGTGCCAAGGGAAAAAACAGATAGCTATTCAGCTGTAAAAAAAAGATAGATTATCACTGTGTTGAAAAGTGGTAGCACCAGGGGCACTCCATGGAAAAAGGAGGGTGCTTCTGACCCCGGGGCCCAGAGCAGCGTCGTGGGAGAGGTGGCACCGGAGCTGAGTCTGCAGCAGCGCCATCCAGTGGAGTCCCACTGTGAACCACTGTCCTTCAGTATTCTGGTGGCCACGTTTAAAAAGTAAATAATGGAGACTTACTTTTACAAAGTTTTTTTTTAGTCCTAGATATCTAAAATATTATTTCAACTTGTAATCTCAATATTTCAAAAAGTATAAGAAATTTTTCTGTACTAAATTGTCAAAATCTGGTGTGTTTTAACCACACAGCATATTTTGATAGGACTAGCCACCTTTCAAGTGTGCAGTAGCCACATTTGCCCAGTAGTTTCCGGATTCAACACTGCAGATCTAGGGGATAAGTATTAAAGCCCCAGGCTGGGGTGGGAGTAATGAGGCACTGGGGAGAGCAAGTGCTAAGGTTTGGTTCACATGGGAAGTGTCGGAAAGGTAGGGTGAGACCTGACCAGGGCAGACTGGAAACACTTGGCCTGGTGGGTTACAAGGAGCTGGGAAAGTGGGGATTGAGCCAGTCCCCACTGGGGAGTGGCGTTCTCGAGTAAGCACCCAAGGACGTGGCATTAAGGTAACGCCTTCATTCAGAGACCCCTCAGAGTATCTTAATACACATAAATTACCTGTGCTGTGGCCTCAGAAGTAGTTTGAAGGTACAGGATTTCATTCATTTACTAGTATATAATCAAATTCATCTTTTACATAATGGGTCTTTGGTGACCGATTTGATGACATTCGGTGTCTCTTTCAGCACCCTGACAAGAAATATCCGACACAGGAGGGGAGAAAAGGTTGTCATCAACGTACCAAGTAGGTCCACCGGGAGGTGGCAGCGGGAGAGGTCCCTGCTGCATTGGTGTTGGATCCTTGGGTCTCACCATTTCCTTTTTTATTTTATTTTTTTAAATGCAGTATTTAAGGATAAGAACACACCGTCTCCATTCATAGAAACATTTCCCGAGGATGACGAGGCGGCGAAGGCCTCAAAGCCGGACCACATCTACATGGATGCCATGGGATTTGGGATGGGCAACTGCTGTCTTCAGGTAATTGTTCCAGCCGCTCAGTGGGGCAGGGTTCCCCTGCCCGTTTGTCTGTGATTTCTCTGTACGGATTTGTGCTTCCTTGTAAAAAATCACATTTAATCACGTTGAAATGGTAGCTAACATGTCTTTCTGAAAACCAATGAAATTATGTTAGTAACTTCACTGTAAGCTATCTCTTGACAGAGAATTTACAGAATCTACGGTCCACTCCAAAGATACGTAGGTTTTAATTAACTTAAAACGTGAAATACTCTCAGGTCATTTCCTCCGTTCTTTCTGAATGCCTGATTTGGGCTGCCATCTAGTGGCGGAGTGACAGCGCAGCTTGGAGGTTGTAAACAGGGCTCGAATCTCTTCGGAAAATGAACTCTGATGAGTGTAATCCAAGGGCTCTTTGGACTTTAAATTTTTATATTCACGCAAGGCCATCTAGCAGTAGATGAGGAATAAATACTCAGCAGCCCCAGTTTGCTCTGCCCCGGGCAGTGAGGGTGCTCAGGGTCTGGCTCCCCGGGGGTTTGGGTAACTTCCTTCAGCTCTTCTGGCCTCAGTCTTCTCAGCAGTTGAAAGAAGGGTTTATATTAAGGCCCCTTTTAGGTCTGACTCCAAGCTAATATTTATTTCATTGTTTTTTATTAACAGAAGTATTTGTTTTAACCTTTAATTTGTTTAAAATCTGTTTAGAATAGGAGTTGAAATTAAAAAGTAAAAATTTTCCAGTTGAAAAGTCCAATAAAATAGAGGCCTCTTATTATCTTCCAAGGAGACTTCATCTAGTTCTAATTATTTCAGCTGGTTAGCAGGGTGTCTTTGGAGCGGTGCGGAGCCTGGGCCCACGCAAGGCCCCCAGAGCCTCGTGCCTGAGCACTGTCCGCAGCGGCCAGGGAATCCAGCATCCCCTCATCCCAGAGCAGCCGCAACATAGACACACACCTTCTTGCACGTATCTCTAGTGTGTTTATTTTTACAGCTGTGTGTAATCAATATTGAATGCCAGAGTCAGCATTTTCCATGCTGCATGTGCATTGGTAACCAATGCCAAGAATAAAATTTTCTCCTTACATAGCTAGTATAAAATGTGTGGCTTACAAACAAACATAGGCCAGAAAGTTTCCTCACGAATGTTCATACTTTGTAAAAAAAAAAAAAAAAAAAAAGACCTTTTGACTGTTAACTGAATATCTGATTTCCTGTTTTAGTTACAAATATTTCCAAAGGGAACCGGTAAGTTCTAGAACTTACAGTGCACGGCTTTAAAAGCATGTCGGTTCCATGGGGTACCACTCACCTTTTTTGGGTTTCACATTAAACCAGGTGTGTTGCCTCGGACATCACAGGTTTTCACTTCTGAAGGGCTGTTCTTTCCTTTGAAATCCTGCATTTAATAAAGAAATGTGTTCTAGTGGTAGGAGTTACCATTTTTATTGCTAGTTTCCCATCCAGTTTAAGCTTTGACATGGGTTTAAGATTAAGTTTTTTTTCTCAGTGGCACATCTATCACCCCAGCTTCAGTACTTAAAAATCCAGCACAGATACTGTGAAGTGTGTGGCAAGCAGGACAGCTTCCACAAATCAACACAGGTGTCCTGCTCTGAAGCTCTTAGGTAGAACTCAAGAAACTGCTTATTCCAGTAAAGCAGAAATAATAGTTTTAAAGTAATTTAAGATTAATGGGAGACTTACCTTACAAAACAAAAAGTCATTTTAACCACATTCAGATTCTGGACTCGGGGAGCTTGTCAGGAGTCATTTCCTGAGCTCATGTCAGTAAGTCCCTGCATGTTGTGAGAGGTCTCCCACCCTCAAGAAAATCATGTGCCTTCAGACTGGGTTCTAGGTAATTTAGGTTTGTCACATCTATTCTCCGTACTTCCTCTCCCCCCACCCCTGTCATTAGTCTCCCAGTGACATTGCTTCTCCTCTTCATGTACTTTAAGAGGATACCGGAATCCAGCTGTTCATATATTCACACCTTTTTAAGGTATTGGAACACGTTTTCCTCCCCTCGCTAACACCGTTACCCACCGTGATGTCACATTCGGTTTGGTAATGACCGTGTTGCCTCTAGGATAAGGAGGCACCTGGCAGTAAACAGATGTTAGTAAATAGATTTAGAGTAAGTTCCTTCGCTGTTGTGACTCTACTATGAATGCCAGGTGCTGATTTTCTGAAGCATACTTTTCTAGAGTTGACTTTTCCAGGGTTTGTTTAAAGTGGATCATCTGATACCCACTAGCCCAGCTTAGAGAAGCCAGTCAAAAAACTGAGGAGAAAAGATGCTTATCATAGTATCTTCTTAAAGACTAAGTAAAACACACACTAAAAAACTCCCAAGTTGTAGAAGTAGGACCTAAACTAGAGATGCATGTTCCGAAGAATTCAGCAGTCAAAACACTTGAGGAACATTTAGGTACTTGTAATATATTTGGCCTGTGGGGTCATAGTTTCCAGTGTCTCAGCCATTATGTAAAACTACAACTTACCTTTGTCCCTGTGTTCTCTTTAGCATCCTCTGTCCTTCAAGACAATGTGCTACTCATTTAATAAATATCTATTAAGGACTAAGTAGAGTTACCACCAACAGAGTCTGGTGTCAGACTCTGTTCTGTACACTCAGGATCGAGAACTCAAGGCAGACAGATCTCCGCTCTGCTGGAGCTTTTTGTGGTGGGTCCCAGCAGACGAGTGTGTAAATACTTTACTCGCCTCTGCATCTCCCCGCTTGTCATTTAACCCTTATCCAGGCACAAGCTGGTGTCTGAGTTCCCACCTCTTCGCAGAAACTACCCTTCTTCTCGTCACCAGTGACCTAATTGCCATTCCTTCTCAATCTTTGCCTGTTTTAACCATGCATACTCCCATTCCTCGGTGGCTGTCACTCAGCTCTCCTCGATGTCGAATTAATTGGTGATGGCTGGTTCATTGTGATACAGGAACTCATCTAAGTGGTTGCCTTCTGTAGTCACCACAGGGACATGAAATGCCACTGTGATTGAACAGGCACATCCGTGACTCTCCACAGTGGTTCTCAGTGTTTAAAAAATGCAAAGCTGAGACCTGGCTAAAACTGTTAGAACTAACATGCTGGGATCGTCACAGTAAACACGTTCACTCGGCTGTTACTTCAACTATAAACACTTAAATCATTTCCTGCATCAACACTAAATTCAAATGTCATTATTAAGTAACAACCACAGAGGAACTTAGAACCGTTCCCGATGTGAAGTCAGTACAGATGTGCTAACAGAACCCTGGTTTGTAGCCCTGCTCCTCCACTGTGCACAGTGCTCCCACCCCGAAGAAGGTAGGGCTTTTTTTAGTTTCTTTTTGGCAGTCGTTTATGAAGTGTTTCTACTAATTGTTCTGTGATCTTTTTCTTTCCTAAGTCGTGCACATACTACTTACCCACCTTGCACAGACTGTCTGCTGATCTGCCTGTCTTCTGAGTCTACTCCCAAATACCTCTCCAGCTCAGGTTTTTTTACTAGGCGCCAGCCCTGGGGCCCAGCCACTTACAGGGCCTCTTTGACTTGTAACCCCATCTGTCTTGGTGCTTCTTCCTCTGCCCTGGGAACGCCCAAGCCAAGTCCTAAGTCACACCCTCACTCTCTGTTCCCAGTGGTAGAGCCTGATGCTTTAATTCTGGCGTGCTCCGCGTTTCCGTAGCTGGTGGCAGTGTTCTAACTGCTCCGCCTCCCTCCAGTGCTGCCCTTCTACAGCTGTTCCTCATACTGTTGCCAGTGAACTTGAAACCCAGCCTTAGCGTCTCCAAATCCCTTTTATACCTGAGGGGTATATAACCCCCCAGCCAACTAAAGTGAATGGAAGCTCTCGTAAGAAAGCTGAGTTCTTCAGTAGAAGAGGAAATGCCTTACTTCGTCATTTATCTCGTGTCTTGTTTCTCTTTCTTCACTTTGTAAAATCTTACTTAGCGTAGGAACATGGTCATTGATATTAGTTGTGAACATGATTAAATACCGTTTTCTAGCAAAGTTCATCTAAGACCACTTTTAAACAAAACTCCTGTATGAAACGTTTCATTAGTGGAATGACCACTGCATACCAGGTCCCCTTTCTTCCCAAGCCGTCTTCTCAGACTTTCACTCCTTGGGGGCGGAAGCTAATGATTCTTTGTTGTTAATAACTTGCAATTCTTAAACAGGTAACCTTCCAAGCTTGCAGCATATCTGAGGCTAGATACCTCTATGACCAGTTGGCCACTATCTGCCCAATTGTCGTAAGTAAAAATCACATCTTATTTTAAATACTGCTTTGTATAAAATAAAGACTGCATGTGCAAAATTTGCTGAATGTGCTATTTTAAGTCCAGTTAAGACGTCATTCAGAAATGAACTAACACAGACAGTAGTTAAAGAGCCTAAGAGTCTAAGCCATAGGCGTTTACTGTTGCTAGTAAGATATTTATGTGTGGAAGTGTCAAGTTCAAGTGAAGCCATCTTCCCTCTCCCATCCTTCCTGTCCTCACATTATAGAGAGGAGGATTTAAATGGATCAGATCCAAGGGTTTGAGTCCCTTCCTGTGTATTTATTTCATTGTGAGAAACAGCCACAGATAACGTAGTAGAGCTCTGTATGGGTTGCATTACTGACTCTTCTTCATGAGAGAGAACTGCATGGAGCTTTTTCAGCATGTAAGTGACACTTCGAACCTGCAGGTGCTGACTTTTGTTTGTTTTTAGATGGCTTTGAGTGCTGCGTCTCCTTTTTACCGAGGCTATGTGTCAGACATTGATTGTCGCTGGGGAGTGATTTCTGCATCTGTAGATGATAGAACTCGGGAGGAAAGAGGCCTGGAGGTGGGAATGATTTTCCTTAATAGCCTTTTTATGTCAAGCAGGTAAAATGGAGTTATTGTAACTACTTGTGATTTTGAAGTTTCCCTTAACTTTTTGCCTTGAATAGGTTATCACATATGGGGTGATACTCATGGGTTATGTACCTTTTTTCATTTGTAGTCGTGGCTTTATAGTGTTTGTTTCAGGTTGAATATGTGGGAAATGTGATTTGGTTTGAGTGGGGAATTAATTTTCATCATCTGTTGACATCTGTATTTGTTTCAAATTAATAGTGCAGTTTTGTTTTTGTTTTTGTTTTCTTTTTTTAACATTTTGGAAGTCATTGCTGATGGCTGTTTTTACCAAAAGGCTTTATGGCGCTATAAGAGTGCTTTGTTTTTGATGCTTTCTGCTGCGGAAAGTGCACTGTGTCATCAAAGATTTTTTTTATCCCATATAAAGGGTTAGGTTTTGGCTAATAATGGTTGGTTAGTGTTCTTTGCATGTTGAACTGTGACCGTGTATTTCTCCAGCCAAGAATGTCGATCAGGCCCATCTTTGACCTAATAAGCATCTCCAGGACCAGAACTTTGACAGGTGCTTTTAAAGGAGTCCTCACAAATAATTCTGATTTTCTCAACCAGGACCATGCAACTGCTGCTCTGGTCTTTATGTAATTGTTCACAAGTTGTTGAACACGCTCTCTAAAAATAAATGAACTTTTAAAAAATTTATTTTGGCCTTGGCTGGTGTGGCTCAGTGGAATGTCAGCCTGCAAACCAAAAGGTCACCAGTTTGATTCCCAGTCAGGGCACATACCTGGGTTTGCAGGCGAGGTCCCCAGTAGGGGGTGCGTGAGAGGCAACCACATTGATGCTTCTCTCCCTCTTTCTCCTTCCCTTCCCCTCTCTCTGAAAATAAAGTTTTATTTTAAAGATTTATTTATTTTCAGAGAGAGGGGAAGGGAAAGAGAATGAGGAGAGAAACATGGATGTGTGAGAGATACGTTGATTATAAATGTAAATGGCTCTTGTAAATGCCAGGGACTGGACTGGGAATTGAACTGGCTACTTTTCACTTTGTGGAATGATGCCCAACCAACCGAGCCACACCAGTCAGGGCAAAAGTAAAGACCCTTAAAGGGAAAACCATTTTGATAGCTGTGTTTTTACATTATAAACTGTTTTCAGGGTTTTGTTTTTGTTTTTTGCTGTCAATTTGGCATGTATTTTCCAACTTTAATAAGAATGAAGGTGATCTGCTTTAAAAAAGAAAAAAGTTAAACTATATTTAAATTATATCAGGTAAAATGGCTACTTAATTTGTCTCCAGGCTTTTTAAATGTATATCTCCCTAATAATACTTCTTAATGTTAACTTTTTTTTCAGAGCCTTATGTTACGTTTGGATGCTTTTATATAATTAGTATCTATATAAACATATGGCATTTTTAATATAGTTATTTGGAGCATTAGTTTGTTTCCAGGTGATTTTATATGACATTCACTCACATGTTCTTAATTTTAGCCACTGAAGAACAATAACTATCGGATCAGTAAATCCCGATATGATTCAATAGATAGTTATTTATCTGAGTGTGGCGAGAAATACAATGACATCGACTTGACAATAGATAAAGAAATCTACAAACAGCTATTGCAGGAAGGTGAGCATCGCGCCTTTTTTCCTAGATTTTTATTGTACGCCTTCAGTTCTTCAAAGCTCTTTTAAACGTTTTTTGCTGACTCCTGGTCTGGTTTCTGTTTTTAGTGTGAAGTCTCTAACTGTTCTTAGGAGGCTGCTTGTTCCTAAAGTTTTGAGTTCCAAACACTCGTGAGAACTTCCTGACTTTTAGCAAAAGCTTACTTTGGAGGTCCGTATCCAGGTCCACCGCAGTGCCCCAGCCGGCACTGTGTAAGTAGTGAGTGAGACTCGGGCACTTCCCCAGGTCCCAGAGGAGGAAATCCTCCGCAGCAGGAGAACATGGAACAAACCAAGAACAAACCAGCCCTTGCCTGAGCTTCTAGCTGGCCTCCCTTCAAACTTCCTGAGCTGTCCTGTCTTCCTACGGAACTTAGGGAACAGTGGGTCGTGAGCTTTGAAGTGAGCCCAGTGTGACTTTTCTTTGCAGGCATTGATCATCTCCTGGCCCAGCATGTTGCTCATCTCTTTATTAGAGACCCACTGACTCTGTTTGAAGAGAAAATACACCTGGATGATGCCAATGAGTCTGACCATTTTGAGGTATTTCCTGTTTTAAATGCATTTTTATTTTACTAACCAAGGTGGATGCAGTTTTCTGTACCTTAGTGACAGTAGAAATCTCATACGCCTTACATTACCCAGTGCAGTAAAGAATTAAGAAAAATTTTAAATCGGTGTAAAGTGCTTTTATTACGATTCGTACAGGTTATATTTCTGATTCTCAATTTCCTGTTCAGTGTTTTCTCTTGTTTGCATAATGGTGAAACATTCAGACACGCCGCGTAAAAATGATCCAATCAGTCACTTTAGTGCTGTCAACACACCACCCAGCTTTTGTTGAGCACTTGCTGGTTGTTTTCCCAGCACGTCACACTCCAAGAAAATCTTAAATTGTACCTTTTATAACTTTAAATTGAAGAGTACTAGGTACAGTGAACAGTCTTCTCTCATTAAAGATCAAATCATCTTAATTTTTTTGGACCTATGGAAATGTGGTTTCATTTTCTGCCTTTTTGTTATAGAATATTCAGTCCACAAATTGGCAGACGATGAGATTTAAGCCGCCTCCTCCAAACTCAGATATTGGATGGAGAGTAGAATTCCGGCCCATGGAGGTAAGACACGCGACAGCCGTGACTGATTCACGTGCACCTGTCTTCTGACTGCCCAGCACCCTTCTGGTGCTCTCATCCGAGGCTCTTAAATTAATTGCAAGGCCATGCAAATCAAGTGTGTGCGTGCCGTAAGCAAGTCCAAAAGCTAAGGAGGGTTGATTTCTGAGAGTAGATGGTGGGCAGATGGGGAGTCAGGGAGTGACGGGGTCCAAGGAGGGCGTGGTTGGTCTGTAACCCCTCTGGGCTCCCGCTTGTCCAGGTTCAGTTAACAGACTTCGAGAACTCGGCGTACGTGGTGTTTGTGGTGCTGCTCACTCGAGTGATCCTCTCATACAAACTGGATTTTCTCATTCCACTGTCAAAGGTAAGGGTGTGTTTCAGGACGGTGATGGTTCCAGATGTGTGTAGGTTATTCTGTTGTTCATATATTTATTTTAAATCTGACCTCATTTAGAATTGTTCACTCTTTAGAGTAAAATGTTTCTCCCTCCATCCTATCTTTTTTTTCCTTTTAAATCTAATTTTATGCTGTAGATTTTGGTACTACAATACATTGGTGGAGACTCCTGAAAAAAAAAGTGCTAATTGTAGTTCTTACTCAGCGTGTTTGAAACATGATGCCTGGAGTGAGTCCCACAAACTGATTTCATTCTCCCCTAAATCTCAGTTTGGTTACAGTATAAAAATTAGGATGGGAAAAGAAAGAGTGCAGGGAACAGTCATCTCAGTGGAACCAAACTAGAGATGTTTCTGGAGAATGTAGGTGGCCCCGCACCATCAGAAAAACAAATCAGAGTTAACCAGCTCCAGCCCAAGGAGCTTGCTGGAAGCAGTTTCCCGGCAGGGCCTTGGAACAAGCAGAAGATGGAGGGAGGCCTTGGGTTCCTGGGCATTAGGTGTCTTGGCACAGAGAGTGGCTGGTAGGCAGAGTGAGAGGTTTGCTGAGGTGTCAGCGCAGAGAAAGATGAGTAGAGCAGCCCTGCCACAGCAGGTGTGGAGGGAGGAAGAAAACTGCCTAACCCGGCGTCTGCCCCCCCCCTCCCCCTCCCGGAGGGTGCTCCAGCCTGCACCTGTCCCACCCACACACCTGACGGAAGTCTGGCAGTCAGCTCGTCCCTGTGTGCTCTTCACATCCAGGCCAAAGGTGATCGTAGGATCGCGTGGGCCCACATTGCTCACGTGGGTATGCGTGTTGGGGAGAGAAACCCATCTGAGACAGTCTGGGAAAGCCACCAGTCTAAACCTTTGTTTACAAATATAAATAGTTAGATGTCTGAAAGTCAATAGAAAACTAAGAACTTTTAACAGCCTTAAAGAGAAGGGCCCACCTGGGCCTGCCGAGTATATTATCCTTAGTGAATCGTAGTTAATTCAAGAAATTGGAAAGAACTCCTAAAGAAATTCTGACTGCTGCCCTGGAAGAAATTCTAGAGAAGGGTCACATCCATGAAACGGACAAGCACTGAACCACAGAGCATTTTGAGGGTAATTGTCGGAAACAACATGGCAGCCACACGTTTAAAACCCAGTATGTGCACCAGTAGGGCAGGTGTTCGTAAAGATCAAAGTCAGTCATTTAGGAAACCAAACTGCGGTTCATTGCAGCAGATGGCAAAGAAGTGAAAGGGAAGAACAAACCTGAAGAATCACTGGGGAAATTCAGTGTCTGTACAATAATTTAGAAGAAAAGAATGGTCAAGATAAAAGAAATGTGAGATACAATAGTCATAGAAATAAGATGGTTATTTTCCCTGCTTACAGGAAAAATAAGGTTGTCTCAACCTCATTAAGGTTGAGACAGAAATACTTAAAGAATAATCCAAATCTAGAACTTTCTGAATCTCAAAGGAAAAAAACCAGCTGTCTAGATAGGAGAGAAAATTAGGGTAGCTGTCAAGAAGGGGGGAAAAATTAGTTGATATCACTTCTCATCCAAAACATAACTACTAAAAGAGATTGAGAAAAGTCTTCAGAATCCTAAGGGATGAAGAATTTCAACCATGGAATTTTCTTCCAAAGATTAATTATTCTTTAAATCTCAGGCTATTCTAATACAACCTAGTAGATTATTAGGGCTAAAAGTATGCCAGAAAGTCCTATCCAGTGACAAGATAGTGAAGGAGAGCGATAGCAGATACTCTTTAATGCTTGGCATGTAGAAGCAGTTTTAAAACTACTTGTTTAGAATTATAAGAAAAACTATAAATAGTATAGAAGTAGGATTTACTGCTTCTAACCTGCTAGCTAAAAGGGGTGGGCAAAGAACAAAGAAACCTCCCGGTCCGCAGAGGGCGTGCAGGGCCAGGGACGTGGTAAGACAGTGTAGCCCCGGGAACATGAAATGGTCGAAAAGGGAAAGAAGACAACAAATCTGAATACTCTGTTAAAAAGCTAAAAGACATGATATGAAATGGCCACATGTTGTTTGCATATGACACACAGAAAATAAGGATAAGTGTGGGAAATAGAGATCTACACGGTGACCTTTAAAAAGATAGCCAGAATGACACATCAGTCACAGAAAATAAAATGTGAGACCGAAAGTATTAAACGAGACAGAGACAGCGTATTTCTGTGCTTTTCCAAGATAATGTTAGGCTTGTGATTCTTTTCACACTGTAAAGTGTCGACATTTCTGCAAAGCAGAAGCAGCATTTAAAAGCACTGTAGTGGGGGGAGTAAGACACAGCTTTGGTGTGAGCAGTAAACTCATAAATCACTGTGCTCCTTACTAGCTTCTTACCCAGCAGGCTCCTTATCCCGTCAGTGCAAGCGCAGGGTCGGGCGAGGGGGGGCTGGAAGCCGGGCGGGAGTCAGGAGGTGCACCGCTCGGCGGAGTGCTGCCTGGAGTGCTACTCCGTCACTGGCAGGTCCCGTGCAGGAGGAGAAGGGCTGCAGGGAGGTGAAACGACACAGTTAACGAGCCGCACAGCCTCCACTGCAGGTCTCATACCATCATACTTCGTTTATTCAGAGACCCTGAGTCAGGTTTACAAAAATTAATCCGGGAAATCTTTACTCCTGAAAAGTAGGTACCATGCAGGGTGCATGCTCACCCAAATTCAACAACAAGATGTTGAGAAATTTACCTGTTGGAAATTTTACATGTCTTTCCTAATAGGTTTCACATTAAGTAAAAACTAGAATTACAGATTGTATAGGAAAGTGAATGGCAAGGAGGTGCTAGCAAAGCTAATCTGAGGGGGAAATGATACTGTTCTCTGCTTTAAAGAAAGATGGAAAAGTAAACAAACCTAAGCAGTCAAAGTGAGGATGTAAAGAGCACTAGGAAAATATAATTTGAAGAAAGAATTCACAAAAGCAGAAATTAAAATAGAACCACTGCTCTTAAGAACGTTAGAACTAAAAAAACTATTAGAAATGAAAACATTCATAATCACAGTGGAATTTTAGACTATTTGAATATGCACCTCGAACTACCTAGATTATTCAGGTCATACGTGTCTTTAAAAAAAAAAAAGACAGCACAACAGCAGCCCTGGCCCTGCGGCTCAGTGGGTTGGAACATCATCCTGTGCACCAACGGCTGTGGGTTTGATTCCCACTCAGAGCAGTGTCTATACCTAGGTTGCAGGTTCAAACCCCAGTCAAGGTGCCTGTGGGCAGCAACTGATCATGTTTCTCTTTCTCTCCCCGTACTCGCCTCTCTCTAAAATCAGCAGGCATATTCTCTGGTGAGGTAGGAACACACACACACAGACAACAACAGGAGTTGATGAGGATGGTAAAGAGGCTAAGTAAGCAAAGACTTTGTACTGCCCGTGCTAGTTCAATGTGACCTTTTACCCTGTGTCTTTTAAATATTGAGATTCAAGATTTCATTACAGGAAATAAGGGACTCGCTAAGAAGTTTTAAAAGTTCTACTTTTGGGGTCTTAAAAAGTCATTGGGGAAATGGAGAATTCACAAATGAAGCTTTTGGCCTCATGAACTAGTTGATGTGGCAGGCGCCACCAGGTGGGAAACAGCACCAGCATGTCTCTGCCCCTGCAGGGCCAGCCTTGTTCCAGGTCTGACAGCGGAGAGAGGCAGCAGAGCCGCGGGGGAGGGAGGGCAGGGCGTGGAACTGGGAGTCAGGAGAACTGCGCTCTCCGACTTTCCTTACCTGTCGTGTACAGGGAACCAGCCAGCGCCCTCAAGACAGGTTTCTCCTACGCTTCCTCACAAAGGTGCTTTAAAGTGCAGGCAGCCTAGTGATACGGGTTTTTGTTTCTAGGCTTCTCTTAGAATTTCCCATTGTTATTGAAAAGGACACACCAACTTGTGGTTGAGTGACACAGGCCCCACGTAAAAGTAGAAAGTCTGTTCTTCTGACCAGAGAGCACTGGCAGGACAGGGAATTCTGAAGGGGGGCGAGTCCTGATTGCAGCAACGAGGAAGGCATGACCTCTGTTGGGTCACAGGGGTCCCGACTTAGCCGTGACTGGTTTTCTCCCGCAGGTTGACGAGAACATGAAAGTAGCACAGAGACGAGATGCTGTTCGGCAGGGAATGTTCTATTTCAGGAAAGATATTTGCAAAGGTACGTTCTCTGGGATTTCTCGGGTCACTTTAGGCTACACCAGGCCCCTAAAGCTTCTCTCTGCCCCGGCCCTCGCAGGCGGCAATGCTGTGGTGGATGGCTGTGGCAGGGCCCAGAACAGCCCGGAGCTGGCCACAGAGGAGTACACCCTGATGAGCATCGACACCATCATCAATGGGAAGGTAGGCGTCCTGTGACCGCCCTTTACCACGACACCCGTGGGCGAGGGGCTGACGGCACGTCCTTCTTCTTGTAGGAAGGTGTGTTTCCTGGGCTGATCCCCATTCTGAACTCCTACCTTGAAAACATGGAAGTGGATGTGGACACCAGATGCAGTATTCTGAATTACCTAAAGCTGATTAAGAAGAGAGCATCTGGTATGGTATCCTTTGCTTTCTCTTCTTTCTTAAAAAAATTATAACATAGGCAGAACCTCACAGTCTTACAGTACTGTTTCTTCAAGTGGTCCTTCAAAAGGTGCATTTATCAGTGCACACCTTTTCACATTTGACATCTCTGCAATTGGATATACTTTATAACCTTCGACAGTCACACCTTAGTTAGCAGTGCTTTCTTTTTTCAATACTGGTTCTAAAACAGATCCATCTTTAAGTTGGTGGCATCGTAGACGATGCCACACAGCACGTAGAGGGCGTTTGTCGCTGAAGTCTGGCCAGGTGCACTCTGTACCGTCCTGGGCTCTTCTCACAGGGCTCGGTGACTCCGCAGGCTAAAGGAGCAACACAGCGAGGGCGTCTGGGTCATCAGCCTGCATGCGTACAGTGAGCGCCCCCAGCAGCTCCTCTGGTAGCTGTGAGGAGCTCTCATTGGCCAGGCCCAGGGGAGCAGTCAGCTGTTGGAAGAGCAACCATGATGGTGGTTTTGGCATCTGATTTCACTTGAGCCTTCTCTAAACCTTCTGCATTCACAAAGGACATACCCCCCAAATGGCGTACCTGCCAGTCTCTCTTCATCCACTCTATTTACTATTCGCTCTACCTTTTTGACTAAAGATCACTTTGAAAAACTTGACCTACCGACCTGAGATAGTCTCATGGCACCAACCAGCATATGTGGTCTTAGCCCTCTGGCCAGATGGGAGGACCAGTGTCTTATGTCCTGGCCCACAGGTTGGCTCCCATTTCTCACCAGTGAGCAGGGTCAGTTGTTAGGTAGCATCTAACAGGTAGCAATGGGGTGCCTGCCTGTACCCTGAAATTCTTCCCCAGCCCCTGCCATCTCGCTACACCAAAAGGTCAAACCAATTTTTCTTTAGGATTGTGTTTTTCTTGGTCACTAAATAAATGTCAACTTATTTTTAAAAAGCTCTCCTATTAACTTAAAGTGTTTTTAATTTTTTTTTTTTTCAGGAGAACTAATGACAGTCGCCAGGTGGATGAGGGAGTTTATCACAAACCATCCTGACTACAAGCAAGACAGTGTAATAACTGATAAAATGAACTACAGCCTTATCTCAAAGTGTAACCAAATTGCAAATGAATCGTGTGAGTGCCCAGAGTTACTTGGACCAGCATTTAGGAAAGTGAAATATAGCGGAAGTAAAACCGACTCTTCCAAGTAGACATTTTGCAGAAGGGAAGATGCGTGGCTGTGTCTTTGAAGAACCGACCGCAGCCCTCTCGGCCAGCCTGTGGGGTGAAAACCGGGCACAGGCCGCTGCCGCTTCTGGGCCCGTCAGCCACAAGTGGGGTTAGAGGCTTCCGTCAGTGGGTAAATCTCGAGTTTATACAGCGAACATGTACATAGTAAAGTATTTTTATGATTAACAGTGTATTTTATTAACATGTCTGAAGTCGTCGTGAGCTGGCTTGTACATTTTTGAATTCTTCCTCTGGAGCAACAACTGTCTGAGCAGTTTCGTGAATGTGATGTACCAGTAACTGTACTATACCTGCATTCCAGAGTTCACAATGTTTACTGTAAATTTCGTTAAAGACTTTACCTGGGGCCTGATTCACTGAGATTTATTATTTCCCTTTAAAAACAGCTCGTCTTGTTCATTTTTTTTTTGAGTCATCACCTTTGCTTTGCACGTAGAATCACTTTGAATCCGTTGAAGGACTTCAGCGGTAACTTAACCCTGGATTTCTGGCACCTTACCGGTTTCTGGTGTGATCGGAATAGCTGCCCACTTCCATACAGTGCTCCAGGCTTTCCCCACCGTTGAACTTGACGCCTGTTAGGAAGGATACAATACTTCTGTCTTTATTTGATACATTTGGTTCAGGCATTAAGTGTACAGAGAACTCCATAGGAAGGCAGGAAGGAGCCTGTTACCCTGAGTTCACATGTAGGGAGTATTGGGGTGATTCTCTTGTTAAGGGGTTGGGGGACATTCCTCTTGCACATAATCCACAGAGTATTGTCAGAACGGCACCAGGTCTTCTGCTGTGGCCCATGGCTGTTCTGGTTGCTGCTGTGTATTTCCATTTGCAAATCAAGGGCAGTTGCTGAAGTGTCTGTTTTGTTACTTTTTTTAGTTTCCAGTAAGCATATTGACAATCTAGACCTTACCTGGCAGATATTCTACATGCTGCTTATTACCTTGTCTATGAAACTCATAAGTAAATCATGATATGCACTAAGTGTGTGAATCAGGGCCCTAAATGTTTAATTGTAAATAATTTAAATTTCACATAATTGTTATTGGAGCATTTTGTTGAAGGGTTTTTTTCCAATTAAAAGTCTTACTTGCTTCAGAAATAACTATGTATCATAGATTATGCAGATCTTAACAGGCATCAATATTTAAACTATAATGCTAATTTTAAGATTGTGTTAAAGCTGCTTCCGCTAAACCTATTTGTGTATAAATACTAGGGTCTGCTATATTTCTTACTTGCATTTTGGAGGATTAAAGAATGCCTGTTTTTCATTTCAATTTGCTTGTAAATCAGGTTGTAAAAAGGAAGATGAACTAAAGTGTTTGTCGATGAGGAAATAAACGAATGGAATTAGCAGTCTGCAAACTTTCAACTGTGTGCGTGGTGGGATTTGTTTTTTTTAATTAGTTCAGATGTTCTGTGAAATTCTTTTTCATTGTGATCCTCAGATGTTTTTATAATAGTGACAAAAACAGATGCCTTATTGCTACAGAACAAGGGACCAATTATTGGCCCACCCAGGGACGCCAAAAACTGTTACAGAACAGATACCCCCACACAGGGCCAAGGGCAAGGCCAAGGGGGACACGATATACTATTACCGAAAGGACCCCCCAACCAGGTTCGTTATGTCTGCTGCCAGATAGGAAAGACGTCTCTCAATGCCAGAGGTTTGTGAAAAGGGAAGGAAAGGTTTATTTAATGCTATACAGACTTAAAGTAGTGACCTAATGTCTTCATTAAAATATTAAAGTCCTTTTTGGATACCCTCATACGCCCACAGTGCTTCTTTCTCCCCCTGCCCTAATTTGGGGTGCTGTAACTCAGGAAAAGAAGCAAATGTCCATGTTTCCAGCTGCTGGCACCATCAGCTGTGTCACCATCCAGTCAGGATCTCCAGTTAATCCAAAGCCATGTGGCACCTTCTCATGGCCCACTGGCAAGAGTTCTTTCTCCCTTCTTCCAAGCATAGTCTCTCCTGCTTCCCAGGCCACCTGGCCAATGCAAGCACCCCAAAGCCATTTAGTCCTCTTCTACCAAAGCTGCAGTGGTCCCCATTCTGCCAGAAGTGTAGTTCTCCCTGCACTGCCACAGCCACGTTGTCCTCTCTCCTACCAAAGCTGCAGGTGGCTCTCTCCAGTGGCTGCTGAGTCTGGGTTTAAATTCTCATGCCAGTCCTCCTCTGCAGCCCCATTTCCGACTCCTCCCACAATCGGCTACACTTGCCAGCACGCCCATATCCTCCCATCTTTCCTGGGCTGCTATCGTGAGTCTGGGCAGCTGTGGCCCCATGGCATGGAGCCAATCATCTCCAAGCTCTCTTGCAGGTGTTATAACTCAGGGGACCTGCCCCCAGTTACATCTTGGGGGGAAGTCCCTTATATCCAACCCCCTGGCTCAGAGCATGGCTACAGCTATTTAACATATCTGTGCAGCCAGTTAAAGGTTATAGATACGTTAAATGACCATGCCATGGATGAGCTGCAAAGTTGTAGCTGTACAAAACAGCCCTGCGTGTTCTTGTCCATGTGTCCCTTCCCCCAACTCATGCCTGGGGAGGTGGAGAAGGAGTGAGGACATCTTACATGTCTCTCCAATATTTCCTAGACACCTTGAGTTCTGGACCCCATTCCAAATCCCTTTTGGGGGCTCACCTCTTGGCTGCACCCTGTATCATTGTCTCCTCTAGTAGCTGTCAGCCCCTGTAGAGAGGGAGGGGCTTGATGTTCTGCTGAAGTGACACTAGAAGTGATTTTTTTTTTTTTTTTTTTGCTCTGAACTGCTGCCTATCAGAGTCAGTGGCCACCTGGGGAGCGCTGATCGACCTGGGTGCTGTTGCACACTCCCGTCCAAGCTGGAGGCACTTAGTTCAGAGTCAGCAAGTCCCGCAAGAGAGCTGTTTTCACCCCCTGGTTTTGCATCCACATCCTTTTCTCACACCTGAGTTCTGTACTACTGTTCCTCCTGGGGCCAGTCTACCTTTCTCAGAGCTGTAACTTTACCCGAATGATCCTGGTGCCCTGCTTGTCCGGCTAATCTGCATACAAATGTCTTGGGAGTCTTATTCAAGTGCACATTCTGGCTCAGCTGGCCTAGGGTGGTGCCCACATCTCCGCGTTTCTAATCACCTCCCAGGTAATGTTCCCACTGCTGGTCCGTGGTCCACACCCAGTGACCAAGACTTGATCACTTTCCATGCCCAAGTTTTAGACACATCAGTTGTACATCTCAGATGATACTTGCTTTTCATTTAATGGGGTGTATCTAGATTTTCCTGCTAAAAACCAGGGAATAAATAGTACTCTGTCTCCAAGACAAGAAAGTGAATTCTGCCTTTCTTGAGCTTTGGCACCTGAACACAGCTGGAGCACTCAGTTTTAGGAACAGAGCTGGAGACACTAAGGGAAGTTAATGAGCTGACTCTTCGACCCTCAGAATAAACTTAACCTGCCGCCCTTCTAACCCAAAGCCTAGTTTCCTGTCCATCAGTTTCTCCTGCATTAATAGGAGGTTTCTTCCTGGCAGCAGGATGACTGTGCCCCACCCTTTTGTTCATCCCCGAAGCTGTTTGTGAGCCTCTCCCTTCAGAAACGGAGGGAGCTTGCCTTGGCCACTCCCATCTAAATGGCCACCTGTTGAAAAATTAACCAAGTGAGATGTGGAAATCCAGGGTTAGGCTATACTTGAACTGAAGGTAGATTTCTGGGGACCTGAAACCTTGCAGAGAGAAAGTGAAAAGTACCCTTCAGGCCGCCGGTAGTGCTTAGCTTGGCAGGAACCACAGAAAGTGAGCCTTTTGATGCCAGGCCTTTCAAAGTTCTGGGTAGATAAGGGACTGTTGTCAGAACTGTAAGTAGGCTGCTTCATTGCAAGGTTGTTAGAGGTGCTGCTAATATGCTTTTTATTTAGGTTGTTTCTCTCCACTTTCCCTGGAGATAAGCCTCTGAGCTCTGCAAGCTGCTCTCTCCTCTCCATTATGCTTTTGTGTAAATATTTAACATTCTCTGAACATACATGCCAAGTGATACTTAGAAAAGTATAAATTAGAAGGAAGCTGATGAGGTCTGGACTAGAATTAAAACCTGGGTGGGTGGCCTTGGCTGGCAAAGATACACTTTTTAGCCCATTCAGTTTCTTGTTAAGTGGAGCTGAAATAGACTGGATAATCCCTAACGCCCCCTTCACTCTTAACATTCTGTGACATGAAACATTACAAAGCAAAGTATGGAAGATACACAAAGAAAGAACAATGGCGCCACCAACTTTGTTCTTATTTCAAACTAATTGCAAAGCTATAATAATCAAAATACTCTGGTATTGGCTTAAAATAGATGCATAGACCTCAAGAACAGAAAAGAGAGCCTGGAAATAAATCCATGCTTATGTGGTCAATTTATGACAAGCCAAGAATATAATCTCTTCAATAAATGCTGTTGGGGAAATTGCATCACTATCATAACCATCCACAAAAATTAACTCAATGTGAATTAAAGACTTGGAAATCAAGACCTGAAACCATAAAAATTCTAGAAGAAAACACAGGTGGTAAGCTCTTTGATGCTGGTCTGGTGATTGATTTTAAACCTGACACTAAAAGTGAAAAACAGGCAGAACTACACTGAACTAAAAAGTGTTCTGCACAGCAAAAGAAACCACACAATGAAGGGCAACCTACTGAATAGGAGAAAATATTACCAGTCATATATCCGATAAGGGGTTCATATACAAATTATATAAATAACTCATACAATTCAATAGCAAAGACACCCAAAAAAAACCCCCCAAGCAATCCTATTTAAAAATAGGTCTGCAAAAAGAAAAAAAAGTCATAGACATAGACAACAGTTTGGTGATTGTGGGGGATGGGGATGGATGGAGGTGGAAGAGGGTATAAGGGGGATAGTGATCATGGAAAAGGTACAATAAAAATCATTTAAAAAATAAGGGCAAGATCTGAATAGACATTTTCCCAAAGAAGACACAGGTGGCCGACAGGTATCTGAAAAGATGCTCAACATCACCAGCATGAAACAAATGCAAATCAAAGTCACAGTCAGAAGTCACCTACTCCACACCTGTTCAAATGGATGTTTGATAAAGACTAGAAATAAAAGGGGTGAGGATGTGGAAAAAGGCAACCTTTGTGGACTGTTGCTGGGAATGTAAATTGGTGCAGTCACATAGAAAGCAGTATGGATGCTCCTAAAAACCTTAAAAGTAGAACTGCCATACGACCCAGCAATTCTGAAGAAAATGAAAACAGTACCTTGAAAATATATCTGCATCCCTATGTCCATTGCAATATTTTTAGTAGCCAACATAATTATGGAATCAACCAAAATGTCCATCAATGGATGAATTGATAAATATGTAGTATATATATACACTGGAATATTACTTGACCATAAAAAATGAAATCTAGCCATTTACAACAACATTACACTAAGTGAAATAAGTCAGTCAAATGCTTTATGATCTTACCTGCATATGGAATCAACAGTAGCAACAAACTCAGGCTCATGAATGCAGAGAATAAATTGGTAGTTGCCAGAGTTGGTGAATGGGTGAAGGGGGTAAAAAGGTACAAGCTTTCAGTTATAAATATGTTATTGGTTTATAATGTACAGCATGGAGACTATAGCTTATAACACTGTATTGCTTTTTTGAAAGTCACTGCAAGGTCTTAAAAGTTTTTCACAAGAAAAACATCACCTTTTTGTGACTGGTGTTGGATGCTAACTAGACTTGTTGTGATTATTTCACAATGCGTACAAATATCAAATTGTGTTGTACTCCTGAAACTCATAATGTTATATGTCAGTTATACCTCCATAAAAAACAAAGAGCAATAGACTATAACACAATAATGGAAAAGAAAACACTGTTACACATAACATGAATGAGTCTCAGAAATGTCACATAAAGAAGTGAGACCAGGGACTTCCGCCAAGATGGAGGCATAGGTGGAAGCACTGTACCTTCTCACACAACCAAGTTTAAAAACAACAAAGTTTTAGCAACAAAAACACAGCCAAACCACAGAAAATTGAACTATACAGAAGTCTGACAACAATGAACCCTTCAGCCAAACCAGTTAAAGGGGCAGAGCCAGCAGCAGAGCGGAGTTGGGCAGGAAAGAGCCACCAAACCGACCCAGGCTCGAGACCCAGGTGCGCCAGCAGCCGTGGGCGGATCCCAGGTGTGGAGAAGCGGGCGGACCCACTGAGGGCTGACTGTGGTCACACATTTGCGCACAGATAAAATGGCGAAGGAGCGAGCAGTGAAACCAACCACGAAGGCCCCAGCAGCACGAAGTGGCAGAGGGAACCGCCATTGTCCCTTTCTGACCCTGCCCCCACATACAGTGTCACAAACCAGCAACCTGGGTGGCCCTGCCCTGGTGAACACCTAAGGCTCTGCTCCTCATAGGTAACAGGCATGAACTGATCAAAACATGGCTCAAGAACAGCTCAGAGCCCCAGAGCCAATACATCTAAGCGATGAAGAAATAGCCAAACTTTCAGATGCACAGTTCAAAACAGTGGACATCAGATGCTCACAGAACTGGTTGATTTTACTCACAAATTAGAGGAACATATGAAGGCTAAACTAATTGAAATGAAGGGAAATGCACAGGAAACCAATAGTAATGGGAAGAAAACTGGGACTCAACTCAAGGGAGTAGACCAGAAGGAAGGAAAAAAATGACCAAACAGAAAAGGATGAAGAAACAAGAATTCAAAAAAAATGAGGAGAGGCTTAGGAACCTTCAGGACATCTTTAAACATTCCAACATCTGAATTATATGGGGGTACCAGAAGGGGAAGAGGAACAGCAACAGTGGAAAACTTATTTGAACAATTAATAAAGGAGAACTTCCCCATTCTGGCAAAGGAAATAGACTTCCAGGAAATCCAGGAAGATCAGAGAGTACCAAAGAAGTTGGACCCAAGAAGGAACACACCAAAACACATCATAATTACATTAGCCAAGATTAAAATGAAGGAGAGAATTCTAGAAGCATCAAGAGATAAGGGGACAGTCACCTACAAAGGAGTTCCCATCAGACTGTCAGCTGATTTCTCAAGAGACCTTCCAGGCAAGAAGGGGCTGGAAAGAAGTATTCCAACTCATGAAATCCAAAGACCTACATCCAAGATTGCTCTATCCAGCAAAGCTCTTATTTAGAATGGAAGGGCAGATAAAGTGCTTCTCAGATAAGATCAAATTCCAGGAGTTCATCATCACCAAGCCCTTATTATATGAAATGTTAAAGGGACTTACCTAAGAAAAAGAAGATAAAAAAGATGAACAGTGAAAGGACAGCAAACTCACAGTTACTAAGAACCACACTTAAAACAAAAGCAAACTAAGAGGACAGCTAGATCAGGAGCAGAACCATAGAAATGAAGATCACGTGGAGGGTTAGCAATAGGGGAATGGGAGTAGAAGGGGGGAGAAGGTACAGAAAATAAGTAGCATAGACAGTAGGTAGAAAATAGGGGGAGGGCAAGAATAGTATGGGAAATATAGAATCTAAAGTACTTGAGACATGTGGTCATAAACTAAAGGGGGGAATGGTGGGGGAGGGGTGTGCAGGGTGGAGGGGAATGAAGGGGGGAATAGAACAACTGTAATGGCATAATCAATAAAATATATTTTTTAAAAAAGAAGTCAGACCAAAAATATATATACATGATTCAATTTCTAAGCTCAAGAACAGACAAACGCCTAAGTGATGGTTATCTCAGTCCCACTAGTGGTTACCTGTGGGTGAGAGTGAGCTGGTGCCAGTTTGCACAACTGAAATGCCCAAGCTGTCACTAGTTTCAAGCAAGCTTATTGGGGTTCAAATGCCACCAGGCCCTAGCTGCTCCATCCCTGGCCTGCACTTGCTGCTCTCCTGGTTTTGCGCTGAGGCAGGCTTTCTCCATATAGTAGGTGCTCTCTCCTTGCCCACCTCTCCCCACAGCCAGGCAGCTGCAGGCAGACAGCTCAGTAGCTGGACTGAGCTCATGGCCGTTAGCCTTACAGGAAAGTCTGGGTCTGTCTCTGCTTTCATTAGAAATCAGGAGACTGGGTTCTAGTTCTAACATAATTTCTATTACCTGTGTGCTATTTGGCAACTAATGTGCTCCCTGTGGACGCAACTGTCTTACTATCAAAAATAAAGGGATACAAACCTTGGTGCTCTCGCAGGTCTGTGGCAGAGCTGATACTCAGTTTTCCACAGTGAAAGCTTTTTCCTGCAGGTTAGGTAATAGTGCCCTCTAGTGCTCTATTGTGTAGTTGCCTTTTCATTTAGTTTCACTGGTTTACAAATACTTCCCAATTCAGAGACTCATTCTGAACAAAGATGCTATAAAATGAAATTCCATACTGAAATCTATTTTATTTCTGTTCTCACTGTAAAGTGGAAATAAGTTTGTGTTCTAGCATGGTCAGTGAAAGCTATTGATTTCACTTTTATTACTGTTTTCGTGGTAACATTTTTTCTTATGTTGTTATTTTCATTCTCGCTCAGTTACACATTTTCTAATCCCCTGTGATTGTTTTCTTTGATTCATGGGTTGTTTGGTGGTGTGCTACTTTACTGAAAAATCTCAGGGATTTTCTAGATTTATTTTATGTTATTTATGTCTAACATAATTTCATTGTGGCCACAGAATATACTGTATTCCATTCTTTAAATTTTAGACTTGTTTTATATAGCTCAACATACAGTCTTTCTTTTTTTTTAAATATTTTATTTATTTATTTTTCGAGAGAGGGGAAGGGAAGGAGAAAGAGTGGGAGAGAAACATCAATGTATGGTTGCCTCTCATGCATCCCCTGCTGGGAACTGGCCTGCAACCCAGGCATGTGCCCTGACTGGGAATCGAACCTGGATACTCTGGTTCGCAGGCCCGCGCTCAATCCACTGAGCTATGCCAGCCAGGGCAACATACAGTCTTTCTTAATGAATACCCCACGGGCACTTGAAAATGTGTTTGACATGCGCAACGTGCAACCTTGTTTACCGGATTGCAATGCCGTTCAGGGCCTCTGTATCCTCTCTGCTTCCTATCGTCTGCTTTACTATCAACTACAAAGAGTAGAGAAGAAATGTCACACTGGAGATTGTAGCTCATACGTATGACTGTGGCTTCATCTATTTCTCCATTTAGTTCTGTCAGGTTTTCTGTCTCCTGTGCTTGGAAGCTCGATACTTTCACACTTAGAATTGCTAAGTCCTCTGCACCAGTTGACCCTGGTGTCATAATAAAGGGCCCCTTTTCATCTCTGGTAATACTCCCTGTGTTTTGAAGTTCACTATGTCTGATGTGAAGATAGTCACACCAAATTTCTTATGATTAGGGTTTGCATAATAATTATTTTCTATCATTTTTACTTACCACTTACCTATGATTTTATTTTTAAAGTGTATCTCTTGTAAATAGCTCAATTATCGGTCTTACTTTTTAAATCCTTTTTCACTGAAGCACATGTCTAAGAACACTTTGTGCAATGCAGTCATATGGTGAGGTTTGAGTCCACCTTGTGGTTCTCTGTTTCCTATTTGTATTTGCTGGTTTTGTTCCTCTAATTCCCCTTTCTTCTTTGGTTATTCCATTTTATTTCTCCTACTGACTTAATTATATGTCTGGGTTGGGTTTTTTTTAATGTTTCCTCATTCTGATTTTTTAAATTGGCTACACTATGCATCTCTAACAGATCACAGTCTAGCATGAATAGGCACTATGTCAGTTCACGCGTGATGCTAAGAACCACACAACAGTATATTCCATTTACCCCTTCCCATTCTCATGCTGTAGTCATATATTTTACTAATACATGTGTTATGCTACTCATAATCCAATGAGATTGTTGTATTTTAAAAGCGGAATGTCTTAAGGCCTTATCTCTAAACTATATAAAGAACTTGCAAAAATCGAGTACAAAGCACAGAATCCAATTTTAAGATGGGCAAAATATATGAAGACATATTTCATCAGAGAGTGATAGATGGTGAAGAAGCACCTGAAAAGATGTACAACATCATTAGCCAATAGAGAGGTGCAAATTAAAGCCACAATGTAACTATACACCTAGTAGAAAAGTTAAAATAAAAAATAGTGATAATATTAAATACTGGCAAGGGTGCCAGAAAATAGATCACTTATACCTTGCTGGTGCGTGCAAAATGTGCAGTCACTCCAGAAAACGTTTCACAGTTTCTTAAAACACTAACTATGTGCAAAATGAAAAGACAACCTACTGAACAGGAAAGGATATTTGTGAATGATACATCCAACAAGGGTTTAACACCCAAAATAAACATATAAGGAACTCATGCAACTCAACACCAGAAAACCCCTAACAATCCAATTAAAATATGGGCAAAGGACCTGAATAAACACTTCTTTAAAGCAGACATACAGATGGCCAAGAGACATATGGAAAGATGCTCAATGCCACTAGTCATCAGAGAGATGCAAATTAAAGCCACAGTGAGGTACCACCTCACAACTTCAGGTGGCTGCCATCAAAACATCGACAAAGCACAAGCGTTGGCAAGGATGTGGAGAAAAGGGAACCCTTGTACACTGTTTCTGGGATTGTAAATTGGTGCGGCCACTGTGGAGATGTCTCAAGAAATTAGAAATAAAGCTGCTATATGATCTAGCAATTCCACTTCTGGTTGTTTATCCGAAGAAAACAAAACACAAATCAAAAAGATACACGCACCCCTGTGTTCATTGCAGCATTACTAGTGACAGCCAAAATCTGGAAGCAGCCTAGATGTCCCTCAGCAGATGAGTGCATAAAGATGTGGTACATATATGATAGAATATTATTCAGCCATAAAAAAGAATGAAATCTTTCCATGTGTGACAACATGGATGGACCTAGAGGTTATTATGCTAAAGAAATAAGTCAGAGAAAGACAAATACCATATGGTCTCACTTTAATGTGAAACCTAAAAGAACAGAACAAATTAATTATTAAAAAACACACACGCAGGCCCATAGATGTAGAGAACAGCCCATGGTTGTCAAAGGGGAAGGGTGGGTATGAGGCAGGAGTGGGGGCAGGAAATAAATAGATAAAATAAAAATGTAATTACATTTCACCCAGCATTTGCACTCTCGGGCATTTGTTTCAGAGACATAGGAACTTATATTTACACAAAAACCTGTATACAAACCTCCATCGCAGCTTTACCCCTAATAGCCAAGCACAGAAAACAACCCAAATGTCATTCGAGGGGTGAGTGGTTAAACAAACAGTGGTACATCTATGTCACCAAATACTCATCAGCAGTAAAAAGGAACAAACTATAGACAGGAGCAGCAATCTGGACGACTCCCTCGTGAGTTACGTGGAATGAAAAGGGCCCAATAGGCCCAATACCCCTTCGTGGTCTGGTCCCCTGAGTTTAGAGACCGGACGGGCAGGGGAGAGTGCCACTGAGGAATGGGTGTGGTTATAAAGGAACAGCACGAGGGACCTTCGTAAATGATTGACTTGCTCTGAGCCTAGACTGATGATGAGCACATGAACCTGCACATGTACTAGAACTGTAAAGAACCAAATACACACGAGGACAATTGAAACGGGGGAAATCTGATGAGCTCAGTGGATTACGTCAATGTCAACACCTTGGTTGTGATACTGTAATTCTGCAGACTGTTTCCACTGGAGAAAATTGGATAAAAGACACGCGACCTCTCTGTATAATCTTGTACAACTGCACATGAATATAATTATCTCAAAATAAAAAAGCTTAATTTAAAAAAGGCAGTTGTGCCAGGTGCCAGGAGGTATACAGAAGTAACTAACACATGTTCTTGCCGTCAGTTTTTTCTGATCACAGAGACCCAGAGTTAGGAATGAATGGTTCAAAAGGTGGCAAAGGCTGACTGGTCACCTCCAGGAGACAGCGCAGGGGTCAGAGGTGACCTCCCCTGTCGTGGCATCATACCCGTGAGCATCTAATGCACAAAATGCTTTATGTGTAGTATCTCATTTGATCGGCACTGCAACCCTCTGGAGTAGGACATTATTATCATCGCCACTTTGGAGGTGAGGAAACCACAGGCTCACCCAAGGAATTTTTTTTAATCTAGGGCAGTCCTGATTTGGCCAATCCTTTTTTTTTTAAAGTATATTTTATCCATTATGCTATTACAGTTGTCTTGGGATTTGTTCTCCTCCCTTTATTCCCCTCTGCCCTGCAACCCACTTCCCACCAGAATCCCTCCCCACTTAGTTCATGTCCACGGGTCATACATATAAGTTCTTTGGCTTCTCCATTTCCTGTACTATTCTTAACCTCCCCCTGTGTATTTTGTGCCTTCCATTTGTGCTTCTTATTCCCTGTACATTTGCCCCCATCCTCCGCACCCCTGCTGTTAACCCTCTGTGTGATCTCCACTTCTGTGATTCTGTTCCTGTTCTAGTTGTTTGCTTAGTTCATTTTATTTCAGCATTTTATAAAGGGCCTAGATGAACTGTCAAAAGTCTTGGGTCCTAACCTCAGTCTGCTGCTGATGGAGCTACATTTTCATTTGAGAAGTGGTTCAACCACTTGGTTGCTCCGTTTGAAAAAAAGAAATTGGGGTACATTTCTAGAATCATTACCATACGGGCATTCTATATTTATGTAATTCCCTGACTCTAAATTACTAGTAAAAAAAAGAATGTTCTTGTCCCCATTTTGACGATTAGAGCCATCTCCCGTAACACTGTTCTTGACCCCCGCCCACAACATTGCTCATCCGCTCCAGGGCATACAGTGAGTTTTTGGTTTTATTTGGGTTACTGATGCACCCCCGTTCCACCCCCGCCCCTTCCCCTGTCACCTTTTTCTTTCTCCCTGTGGAAGACTCAGCATGGCCAATTCCAGATAACAATAGCAGTCATTTATTGAGAGCTTTCCAAGTGCTAAGGCCATTCAGTCAATAGGGAACCCGGGGAAATGAATAGCATCATTGCTTTTTGACACCTGAGGCTTAGGAAATCCAAGCAGTTGGTCTAAGGACACTCAGTAACTGGTAGGTGGGGTGGGTCTTGGCCATACCTGGAAAAATTGTGTACCCCTTTAAGACTTTCAGAAGGCCATTTTTAGGAGGTGGAATGTTCTTTTCTTTTAAAGATTTTATTCATTTACTTTTTAGAGAAATGGGAAAGGAGGGAGAAAGAGAGGGAGAAAAATATCAATGTGTGAGAGATGCAGTTGCCTCTCATACACCCTCAACTGGGGAGCTGGCCAACAACCCAGGCACGTGACCTGACTTGGAATTGAACCAGCGACCTTTCAGTTCACAGGTCAGTGCTCCATCCACTGAACCACACCAGCCAGGGTGGATTGTTCTATTATGATTTTTTTTCACTTGCCCATTTTTCTTTCCGAAGCTGGACATTTGATAATAAATCATTGTGACCCAAAGTGCCTTGGAATTCCAGCAGCCGCCTCATGGTGGCAGCATAAAACTAATCCACGCGCTTGTAGCCTTCAGGGTCAAGGAGCAAGCCCTGCAATTGCTTTTGGGCCCCTCAGGAGTTATGCAGAATACAAAATTAGGGCACTCTGAAGGGAAAACAGAGATGCAGGCATTCAGAATATTTACCCCAGACACAACAGAAATTCAACAAACTTGCAAAAACAGAAAATAACTTCCTGTGGGGAAAAATCAAAGCACCTACGGGTTGCTGCCCACCCATTTAACAAGTGGCCTTGGTAGCCTTCCAGCAGCAGACAGCAGCCTGAGCCACAGCTGTTCTCCCACCTCCTCCATCCCCTTGGAACCAAGCATTTCAGAGTAGGTAGTCCATTTCTTCTTTCTTGATTTGCCCCCATGGTTATGAACAAGGGCACAACTAGCATGTAGGAATACCACATCTTTTCCTTAAACACATATGAACCCTGCCAAGGGACAAAATGAAAAAGAGAATAATTCAGCCAAGGTTCTCAAAGTGTTTGGTCAGGACCAAAAAAAATGCAGTAAATAGTTATTGAGCTACAGCCAAATATAATAGATACCTTCGGATTGTCTGCCCAGCACAGAAATGGTTTGTTTGTTTGTTTGTTTGTTTGTTTGTTTTTCAGAGAACTGTTCCACCCACAAAAGCAGCATCCAAAAGTCATGTGTTTGCCTCATGACTCTCGGCCATAGCTGATTGGACTAGAGGTGAACACCTGACACTGAGGAGACAAACCACTGGCTAGCCAGGAGCTGGTTAGGTTCTCTCTCAAGGACTCCAGCTAAGAGTCACTGGTGCAGGTCCACCCCAGCCTGGAGGGAGCTTCAGGGAGGGAGCCCAAGGACGCCTGCCGCTGATGACCAACCTGGTTGTCCACCTTCCTCAGATCCTAGTTGGTACTGAATGTCCCTCCCAATAAATTCACATTTTTGTTTAAGCTTATTTTGAGTGGGTTTCTGCTACATCTGTTCCCTATGAAGGGCACCAACGTCCTGTGCAAAGTCCAGTGGGGGCATAAAAAGGAATCTCTGACTTGTTCCCTGCCCCCATTGAGACAACTGAGTCTCTGGAGTCCAACCCAGCTTCCTGACTCTGCTAATGCCCTTTGTTTCTCTCAGAACGTCAGCATTTTCTCAGGAAACATGGTAATGATGACATCTACCTGACATAATCCTTTCCGGCAGGAAGCACTCATCTGGCCAGGCATCTGTCTGGCACGTAGCAGATGCTCAAGAAATGTCAGCCTCTGCTCTGCCTTGCACTCCTCTGGCTGGTCTCAAATGCCAACCACACAAGCACCAAGGGAGTTGTTAATAGCAAATACATCTATCATACCTATAAAGATAAAGAAACACAGCCATAATCACGGCTGCTTAGCCAGGGACTGATTTTTCTCTGCTGGAGCCTGCAAGGGTGGGGTGGGGGTGTCACCGCTCCTTGGAAATAGGCTATGGAAAGAAGGGGTGTGCACCGCTCCTGTGCTTTTGGCCAGTGTAGAAGTTTGAGGAGGAATGCGTGGGAATATTGGAGCAGGTGAGTCTAACCCTCCCAACGGGGCAGCTGCCCCTCCTGCTAATGGTCTCTCTTGTGAAGGAAAATTTTACATGAACGGTGGCCACTGGAGCATCTTTAAATCACTCCACTACAGATGGGTCATTAGGGCACCTTCTCTGTTCTGGGCCCTGGAGCAGCTGAGAGGTCACTCCAGTCCTCAGCTCACTGAGACCGAGAAAGCCTTGATGAGGCCACCAGTGATGATTTATGGTGTGTCCACTCCATGCCAGGAACTGCTGAACCGGAAATACAGGGCAACGGAGACAGACAGCTCCTGCCCCAAGAACCCTGTGTTCTCTCTCATGTGTGCAGCAACTGTCACGCACAGGGCTTGGGACTCAGATTTTTTCACTGTCCAGCCCCTCTAGATTTATGTCTAAGATATATAGAGAGCACAAAAGAGCTGTTTCCTCGATGTCCTTCAGAATAATGGGGCACCTGTAACTCTCTTTATTATTCCTCGCAAAAAAAAAAAAAGCAGAGGGCAGAGGACTTTGTTGCCCATTTTGCAGCTGAAGGTTGAATAGCTTTGCCACCTTAAGGGTTGTACACAATAGGCATTGTTGTCACTTCCAGGTGTATTTCCCTAGCCAGGCCCCACAGTCTGGCTGCTCAGCTCAGGCCAGTTGCACAGGAGGTGACAGGCATGTCTGTGAGCTTGCACGAGACAGCCGTCAGGAGCGCACTGAAGTCTCACCGCACTGGCTGTGAGGCAAAGGCCAACAAAGCATCACTCACACAATCAGACAGAGAGAGGCAACTTTTTCAAGGTCTCTGTGTGAAGAAGATTTTCCCTGAACAAAATAAACAAGATATTCAAAGCTCAGCACTGCACTAACCCCATCCTGGATAGGGATCCAAGTTGCCTTTGGTATCGTGGTGGTCCAGAATGGTATTCAAAAGCTTCTGTTTTCTCTGCCCTTTGAATATGCCCCTAATAAAGCATGTCTGAGTTTGGTCAAGAGAGCCTAAGGTGCATTCTTTGATAGACAGAGAAAGGATGGGTTTAGCACAGTGCTAAGCTAAAAAGAAAAAAGAACGAAAATTAAAATAGGGATGCTTCTTTCCTCTTCTTTCCTGCCTCACACAAGCTTCGGTCCGAGCAGGTTGCCATTAACACAGTGAGCGGCCGCTCCCCATACATCGGTGTCCAGAGACGGCACGCCCAGCTTTAGCAGTCACTCACCTACAGGTACTGAAACCCTGCCACATAAGATTCTGAATCAATTGCTCGATGTTCTTTTTTCCATTGCTGCTTGTTCCCCTTTTCTGTCACCAAGCTAAAAAAGGTCTTTGCTCTGGGGTCAGGCTTGGTACTACCCTCCTAGGAACAAACTCTTACTCTCGCTCCCCTCAGCCAGATCCGGGGCCTGCGGCAGGTCTCACCTCAGGGCTGCAGGATACCACGCTTCACAGTCAGCAAAGGTTCTCCCTCAAGCTTGCAAAGTTCCCTTGCTCCTTATTCATTTTCCTCGATAAATCTAAAAGAGGTCTGAATGAACGTGAGTGGAGAGGGAAAAAGCATAAGTAAGGAAGGCAACAGAGATGGAGATCAAGGAATGAGATCTCTGACCCCGATTGCTTGGCTTTTCCTGGGTGACCTTGGACAAGTTACCTAACCTCCTGCTGCCTCAGTTTCCTCATGTGCAAACTGAAGATGACAATAATAGTACCACCCTGTAGAGCTGTAAAGATAAAAGAGCCAGTACGTGTCAAGCACTCGAGACAGTGCCTGTAGAATAGTAAGCATTCAATGAACGTGAGCTGCTGTGCTAGCTGAGTGCAGTTTTTAAATGATCCTAAATGCTTTACGGTGAACGCCTAAAACTAATATACTGTTATGTGTCAATTCTATTACAATAAAAAGCACCCTGAATGAAAAGAAAATATTAAAAAACTATAGTAAATTTTAACTTGTTATAAAACTTGTATCAAAAAATCATCAAGGAAAGGGGGCAAAGGTCTGAATTTGCAAAGGGGAATGGAGATAAGACGCATTCAGAGGCAAATGGACTACTGTATATATGAGATTTTCTTTTGCATAAACCTCATGGTAACCACATACAAACACAAAAAATCTAGAACTGAAACACTTATCATAAAAAAAAAAAGAAAGAAAACAGGGGAATAAATTAAAGAATACCGCCAAACTGAAGTAACAGACAGACACACAAAGGGAAAGGAACCATGGAGACACAGGGCTACCAGGGAACAAAAGTAGAGTGGCTGCAGGAACTCCTCATACCTCAACAATCACCCTAAGTGGAAATGGGCTGAACTCGCCAATAAAAAGGCACGGAGCAGTGGACTGAATCAAAAATCAAAACCCAAGAACATGCTGCCCTTGGGAGACACAGCTCAGCTTCACAGACAAATAAGGACTTTAAGTGAAGGGTAGAAAATGATTCTACAAGCCATGGCATCCAGAGAAAAGAGGGTATAGACATACTTACATCTGACAAAATAGATTTCAAGATAAAAAAGGTAATAAGAGACCAAAATTGGCATTTTATAATGACAGAGTGGTAAATACAAAAAGAAAATGTAACATATTAGCTCTGGCTGGCTTGGCTCGGTTGGTTGGGCATTCATCTAGCAAACTGAAAAGTCAGCAGTTCCATTCCCGGTCAGAGCACATGCTTAGATTGTGGGTTTGGTCCCCAGTTAGGGTATGTTCAAGAAGCAACTGATTGATGTTTCTCTGACATCGATGATACTCTTCCTCTTTTTCTCCCACCCTTTCCCTCTCTTTAGAATCAATAGAATAAAATAGAACTAAATGTTGAAACTTACAAAACACAATAATAATAGGGGGCCTAAACACCCTATTGACAGATACGGATAGAAATTCCAAATAGAAAATTGATAAACAAATATCGGCCTTAAATGACACATTAGATCAAATGAGCATAATTAGCATTTACAGAGCCTTTCACCCCAGAACACCAGATTATACATTCTTCTCTAGGGCACATGGAACATTCTCCAGGATAGAAACATAAATACAAAACTGTTCTCAACCAAGTTAAGAAGACTAAAATCATATTGAGCACACTCTTAGACCACAATGCTTTGAAATTGGAAATCAATTGCAAAAAGCAAGCAGGAAAACCCACAAATATATGGACATTATACAACATGCTGTTAAACAATGACTGGGTCAAAGGAGAAATAAACAGAGCAGCCGGAACATACACAGACACAAACGAGAATGACAATAGGACTTATCAAAAACATCTGGCTGGCGTACAGACAGATGTGCAGACCAATGGAACAGAATAAAAAGTCCAGAAATAAACCCTTACATTTATGGTCAAAGGATTTTTGACAAGGGTGTCAAGACTATTCAAAGGTATAAGAAGAGTCCTTTAAGTAAATGCTGGAGGGAAAGCTAAATATCACAACCAAAAACATGAAATTGGACCCTTACCTTACACCATATACAAAAATCATCTTAAAATGGACTACAGACCTAGATGCGGAACCTAAAACTGTAAAACTCCTAAAAGAAAACTTGAGGAAAAACCTTCAAAAAATTGAATTTGGTCATGATTTCTTGGATGTGACATGGAAAGCACAGCCAATAAAAGCAAAATTAGATAAATGGGACTATACCACACTTAAAAATTTCTGTATATCCAAGAAAATAGTAGGATGAAAAGTCAACTTACGGAGCAAGAAGCAATATTTTTAAATTATGTATCTGAATATACACATCTGGAACTATAAGGACCTTCTATAACTCTACCACCACCGCAACAAAAGCCAAATAACTCATTTTTTTAAAAAATGGACATCCCTGGCTGGTATGGTTCAGCACTGGCACAAACACCAAAAGTTGGCAAGTTCAATTCCCAGTCAGGGCACATACCTAGGTTGTGAGTTTGATTCCTGGTCAGGGCATGCACAGGAGGCAACCAATCAATGTTTGGCTTTCACAACCATGTTTCTCTTTCTCTCTTTTTCTTTCTCTCTTCCCCACCTTCCTTCCCCCTTCTACTTTCTATAAAAGCAATTAAAAAAATGTCCTCAGGTGAGGAATTAAAAAAGTGGACAAAGAACTTGAATAAATAATTCTCCAAAGAAGATACACAGATGGCCAACAAACATATGAAAAGGTACTCAGCATCACTACTCAGAGAAATGCAAATGAAAACCACAGTGAGGTGTCATCTCACACCCATTAGGATGAACACTTGAAAACCAAACCAAAACGAAACAATAAATAGGGGCGAGGCTGCGAGGAAGTCGGAAACCTTGTGTGTGGGGCTGTGTAACATCACAGCTGCTGTGGAAAACAGTGTAGCAGTTCCTCAAAAAATCAAAAATGACATTACCGTAAGATCCAGCAGTCCCATATCTGAGTACCTACCCCAAAGAATTGAAAGCAGAGTCTTGAAAGGATATTTTCACATGTATGTTCATTACAACACTGTTTACAATAGACTAAAAGTGGGAGCAACCCAAGCATCCATCGGCAGATGAAGGGATGAGCAAAAAGTAGTGTATACATATACCAGAATATTATTCAGCATTAAAAAGAAATTCTGACGCATGCTACAACATGGATGAACTTGAGGACATTGTGCTAAATGAAATAAGCCAGTCACAAAAAGACACACACTGTAAAATGCCACTTATGTGCAGTAGTTAAGAGTAGTCAGATTCATAGAGACGGGAAGTAAATGATTGTTGCCAAGGGCTGGGGGAGGAGGGATGAGGCGTTGCTGTTTGGTGGACACAGGGTTTAGTTTTACAAGATGAAAAGAATTCTGGAGACTGGTTTCACAACACTGTGAATGTACTTTGTTAACACTTCTAATCTATACCCTTAAAAATGGGTAAGATGATAAAGTTTGTTATAGGTATTTTGCCACAATTAAAAAATTTTTAAATAAAAAATAATAAGAGAAAGCTAATGAGTATAAGGAAAAATATACAAACTCATTTGTAATTAAGAAAATGAAAATTAATATTAAATAAATTTTTGCTGACCAAACTAGCAGAGTTGTTCTTTTTCTTTAAGATGTCATATTTGGTACTGGCACTGATATAGCAAAATGGGCGCCTTCCCACACTTCAATAGCACTAAGCCTGAAAGTCTTAAAATATTCAACATTTATATTTTATATATAGGAGTTTTATTTCTAGGAATCTATTCTACAAAAATTATCAGATCTACAGTGTGTGTATATGTGTGTGTGTGTGTGTGTGTGTGTGTGTGTGTAAAAGATGTCTCCTTGTAATGTTATTTATAATAAAGAAAATTAGACAACCCAAAGTTACCAGCAAGGAAATGGTATCAAATGTTATGGTATGGAATAAGTGGTGTGCAGCATTGTTAGAAATGGCATTTACAAACAATTTCTAATGACTTGAGAAAACGGCTGTGGTGTAATCTAAGTACGAAAAGAGCACATATAATTGAACATGCAGCATAATTACCATTATGCGAAAAACCCAGGTGAGCAGGGTAGAGAGAATGAAAGCAATGAGAGATATGCACAATGACTCCCTCTGTCTGGTCAAAGTTGGGGGGATTTTACTATACTCTATACTTTCAGTCATTTCCATTCCTTTAGTGGCTCTAACGCCACGTCAGGGCCTCTGTGGAACAAGCCATCTCTACCTCTGTCTCGGTCCAGATGAGATGTAACCAGGGTCAGCCAGTGGTTCTCAATTTGCTGACATTAGGATTACTACCAATCAGTTCTTCTTCAACTCTCACGTTCATATTTGTGTCCTAGACTCAAGGCAGAAAAGGTAATCTTAACAACATTATGAGCTTTTATTTATCTTTTTGTCATTGGCAGTAAAATACATACACAAGAATATTATTACATTTCCCAATGACAAATGGCATTAGTTTAGTTTTTTTAAAGTAAAAACAATAAATATACTCCTAAAAATACCACCGCAGTTTTATGTTGCCATAAACCAGCTTATATATTTCCTACTTTGTTCTACAGAGTACCTTTCTGAAAGACACTTACAGGAAAGCCAATAAGGAAAGGGTTCCGTAATAAAATAAGTTTGGGGACCCTGCTACTTTTTTTGTTTCCAAACTTCATTAACTATGGACCTTTTTTTATCAAGTAATGGCCGTGCCGCTGTGTGTCTGAGCAGCCCATTTTTGAAATGCTGCAGTAATAACTACAACAACTGAATGCTGGGAAATGTACAATGAGTTTCCTAGAAAAAAGTAGGATTTTTTGTTTCTACCATTTGTACAACCTCCAATACTAAATAGATGGAATCAGTGATGTTCGGGGCTAAATCATGTCCCCCCATAATTCATACACTGACGTCCTAACCCCCCAGTAGCTCAGCATGTGACTGTACTGTATTAGGAGGTAGGGTCTTTCAAGGAACAATTAGGTTAAAATTAGGCCATTTGGTGGCCCTAATCCGACATGACTGGTGTCCCTCTAAGAAGAGAGAATTTGAACAGAGACACACATGGAGGGGAGACCATGTAAAGACACAGGGAGGAAAGAGACATGTTGGACTCCACCAATATCAACTCTCAGAAGCACTGCCCCAACACGAGGCCAGCCCTGCTTGGTACCATTGCAATGTGCTGTTCCCTCTGCCTGCAATTTTTCTTCTTCCTTATCTGTCGGATGACTCTTCTCATTGTTCAAAACTGAGGTCAGTGTCTCTTGAATTTCAAAATCCTTGCCTTGGCCTGGAAGGATCACAGTGACCTCGCCCGGCTACCTCTCTGGCCTCATTTCATAAGTCTTATCTCGCTGTGCTCAGAACATGGCAAGCTCTGACCTGTCCCTCAGTGTCCAAGCACGCCCTGCCCCAGGCCCTTTGAACTTGCCCTTTCCTTCACCTGGCTTGCTCTTCTCCCCACTATTCACATGACTCATCCCTCATCTCAGTCCTCTTCCCATGTAAAAGTATCCCTCTCAGGAGGCCTTCACTGACCATGATCTAAAATAGACGGGCCCACTGCAGGCACATCATCTCACTCTGCCCCGGCCTCCTGGGTCTGTCTTTATGGTACACATCACAATCTGACTTTATGTTATGCATTTGTGTGTTATGTTCATCATCTGCCTTACACCCAGTAGGATGTAAGTACCATAGCTTCAGGGCTTTTGTGTTCCCCAGCACATCGTAAGCCCCTAGCATGACACCTGGCATGCAGGGCACCCCAGTAAACACTGGCTCACTGTAGGTTGTTCCCAGTTGACATCTAACGTGATATTTGGGTGCATCTAGGCAAGCCCTGCATTTTTCTTTCCTAGAGGTCCTGGAGCCATATCCAAAGAGCAGCCATGAAGAATTCTGAGTCTGCCCCTTGAGCTGCTTTGCAAAGACTTATTTCCTATTCTTTCTTAATAAAATAAGTTCGGGGACCCTCCTTGGGCATTACTTAGAGAAGCTAGGGCACGGCTCTGTCTTGGCTGATAAATTTTTAGAGAACAGGACCTTTGGGGTCAGGAAGCTTGTTTTTGGAGTCCCGGTGCTAAAAATTCTCCTCTGGCAACATGAAATTTTAAAAACTGCTTCCCTACCTTTTGCTATTTGCAAACTCCAGCCCACCTGCAATATATCTCAGTGCCTGGCACATAGTAGGTCCTCGGTAAGTAGCTATTGAAAGACTGTGGGAGACGTCTCTGAAAGAAAAACAAAGCAGTAGTCTGAGGTACCCTTTCTTGCTATGACTACCATGTTTTATTTTTTTGTGTGTTTTCCTTCTGTATCAAGCTGAGTTATCTGATAAATCTGCAGCAGTAGATGTTTCTAGGAAGCTTGGTTTCGCTAAAAAGGGTTTTCCAAGTCAATTACACATTCTGCCCTCAATTTCATGTAAACAGACAGACAGATTTGTGTCTTATCTCCTCTGAAACCATAAGTGCTGTCCTTCAAGAACTGTGACAGGGTCTGACTCACTTTTGTAGGTCCCACAGTAACTAGTTCAGTGTCTTGCCTTTAATAGTTTCTTATAAATAATGACTGAACCCATAGATAGAGAGGAAATGCCTCTCATTCAGTCTTAAACACTTCTGCCATTTTCCACCCCATATTCATGATGAACTGTCATAGTTCTGAACATTTTATTTCCATACTCATTCTCTCTGTCTCCAGCCTTGGCCAAGAGACGTGCCTGGTCAGCTCCAAGGTTGGAGCCCTTGCTGTGGTCCTGCCCCCCCACCACCACCACCACACCTTTCCCAGGACAACCTTTCCCAGGCTCTTCTCCCTGTCATCACAGATCCTGAAAACACCTTTGCTTCTTCACCCCACCCCTTTCTCTTTCCCCCCTTTTATGCTATTTCCCCTTTCCTTTTCCTGTCCTTTAAGGAATGGGCTGTACTTCACAACATTTATTCAGTTACTCAACATCAGGGCCAACACCACAGGCACCCAGTGTGGTCACACAGGGCTCTGTGGTCAGATGGGCCCTGTGCTTGGGGCTTCACACTCTGCTGTTGCCTTAGAGTTCTTAATAATTTTAAATTTGAATTTGTCCAGTGGGATAATGGCTCACATCCCACCTCTTTCCCTGTCCTGGCGCCCCGAGCTCCATTGGCCTTCGCTGCACAGGGCCAGCTGTGCCTTCGGCCTGGCAGAGGTCATGGTGGGTGCAGGGTGCCAGGAGCGCAGGGCGGCCTGCCTGCTGAGTCTCGGGGCAAATCCAGTGCCTCTGAGTGGCTGCCCTCACCCCTTTAGTGTTCCCATACCCAAGGCAGCATGATTTAACTAAAAAATTCTCAACAAACTAAACAAGCGACAATAACCACCACCACAAAGGACAGATCAGTACAGAACAAGAGAGTTGTGGTGTCAAAGAGATCAACAGAAACAACAGCTGCAAAAGAAGGAATGGAAGGGGTGGAGGCCATGTCAGACGCTGTGGAAGTTCTAGAAAGATGCTGGGAAGAGAGGTTTGGACTCATCAGATGGGAGGTTCTTGACGGGGACAGTTCACATTTTACCTGTTATCCTGATTATCACAATTATTATTAGCATCTCCTTTCATTCTCAAAAGTGTCCCTGTTTGGCCACTCTCGTTACTGGTGACCCTTGAAAGAAACAGCTTTAGTTGACAGATTAGAAGCAAAAGCCAGACTTCACTGAGTTCAGGGGACGAGTGAACCCTTGGAAGCCTGGCAAGAAATGGTGGAGAGTGAAGAGAATAGACAGACTGAAACTAACAGAAAATACTGAATGTAAGCTGTAATGGAGAAATAAAATTTTAAGACATTGGGATTTACATTTATTAAGATTATGTGATACGCAAATAAAGACACTTTTGCATCTTCAGAAGATGTGATAGAAGAGAACTGGGGAGAGGTGTTCACCCTTTGGTTTACTTCTTTCTGTCTCAATAAAGGTAAAGATGAAAACCAAGATGCTCTGTCTGGTGCTGATGGAGAACAAGCACAGTGCATTCTCCTGCTCCCTGCTGGGGTCTCTGTTGGACCCCAGTCTTCCAAGGAGATGGCCGCCCTCCTGCTGCGGCTGCCCTTCAGGGAGCTGGGGCCGCTGAGGGTGAGCGTACTCACTGGTACGCACTGTCTGGCTGTGCGGCTGCAGTTCAGAGCAATCAGAAAAGAACTGGGATGACTTTTGATTCGTGTGTGTTCATCACCTTATTTTCTGGAGTGTGAAATGCTGAGAACATGGGATAAAACATGGGTTTTAACATGGGTTACTTACTGAAATGAACCTTCCTTATTTCCTTCCTGGACATGCAAGCAGGTATGAAACAGCAGAGAAAATATGAGATAGTTAAAAGGGAGTTTTAGTTGAGGGTGGGAGGTGGGAATGGCTGGGGGTGGGGGCGGAGTGGAGGGAAAATGGAAACAACTGTATTAAACAACAATAAAAAATAAAGTAATTTAAAACATACACACACAAAAGGGGGTTTTAGGGTCATGGAAATGAGACAAGGATATTATATTCGGAAAATCGGAAAAAGAAAATATTGTAGTGAGAGGGAGTAGCTTCATTTGTCGGAAGTATACACATAGAGGGGAAAGGTATATGAAAGATTATTCAAATAAAGGGGAGAGAGGGTGTTAGTGGCTTGATCCATTACTTAGGTTAATCTGGTGCTTTTCTCTAGAAAAATCACCTCCCTGATCCTTCCTTCTGTGAGAGTGGTCTCCAGCCTTTTTGGCACCAGGGACTGTGGAAGATCATTTTTCCATGGACCAGAAGGTGGGGGATGGTTTCCGGATGATTCAAGCACTTTACATTCAAGCTCACCTCCTGCTGTGAGGCCCAGTTCCCAGCAGGCCCAGGCCTGGGCCCAATACCGGTCCACGGCCTGGAGGTTGGGGGCCCGGTTTTGTGGGATCCGATGACCTGGGTCATTAAAAGTCTAAGGGAAGACCAAGTGTGTGGCAGGATTTGGGACCCCCTGCAGACTCACAGGGGACACAGCAACCTGTGTGTCCACTGTCTCCCCAGCTGAGAGACGACGTTGCTGTTGAAAAGGTGAATGCTGGTAATGGACAAAAAAGCCCTGGCAGTTCTCTCGGGAGAGTGTCAAAAACTGCATTTCCTTCTCGTCCATCCCTCCAACATACTTCAAATGGATGTACTGCGTTTCCCCATTGTTGCCTTTTGCAGCATGTTTCCAGGTCAGAGTTGCCAGAATTAGCAAATATAAATACAGGATATCCAGTTAAACTTGAGTTTTACATAAACAACAAACACATTTTTAGTATAAGTACAGCCCTCGCAACATTTGTGACATACTTATACTAAAAGTTACTTTTTTTTTACCTGAAATTCCAATTTAACAGGATATCATCCTGTGTTTTATCTGACGACACTATGAACCCCATTTCTTTAAGCTTTCTCTAAAATAAGAAGACATAAGTTCAACCAAATTTAAGAAATATTTTACCCTACCCATTGGGAAAGGTCACTGGGGTAGCGGGCGGATGTTCACAGATGACCAGGATGTAACCCCTACCCTTGGGGAACTCGCAACCTAGAATCTAGGTAGAACCACAGAAGTAACTGAAGTACAAGTACAAAGTCCTGCCTTGATTACTTCCTGGGGAAAGTCAGGACAGAAATATAGAGTGTACATTACATTAGCAATATAAACATAAAACTTAAGGACTCAAGGGAAATGACACCACATTGGTTGTGGGTGCTGGGCGGGTCACGGCGGGGTTGTGGCCTGGATAACTGTAGTCAGTGGGCTTGGAAAAGGGGCAGGCTGGCTTCCTGGGAAAAGTACCTTTTAAAGACTTGTGGGCTCTCAAAGGAGAAGTGAGGAAAGAGCTCTGTGTAGAGAAAACCACAAGAGCAAAAACACAGGGCAGGGGAGAGAGAAGAAGGGGAGTGGGAGTGAGGTGGGGGAGGAACTAAGGATCTGTTCCTGGGTCAGAGATGTGGTCAAGTAGGGTCAAAGCATATGCTGGAATAGTGGCAGTAAAATTTAAAGCTTGGGGCGAGGCCACCTTAGGGTAGACCTTAAAGTAAGTGACTGCCGCATTTTTCTGTAAGGCCAACTGCAGCTGCCTGGTTAACTCTTGCCTTGGCTCTCACTCGTTCACGTCTGTCGGATGAACGCGGAGTAGGACACTCGGGTTGGGGGTGCCATGCAGATGGCAGCTGTGTCTCTGTGCACCGGCCTCTGCAGGAGGGTCGCCTGACTGGTACCAGAAAGGGGGAAAGAGGAATAGGTTGAGCCAGAGAGGAAATGAAAGGGACACAGAGTTGAAATGAAAGGGACATTTCTGAAACCCGCTACATGCAAGACCCTGAGCCTCTTATTCATGTGTTACCTCACTGAATCCTCACAATAACTTTAAAAGGTAGGCACTGTCCCGTGTTTCAGCTGATGACACCGAGATACACAGAGGCCACACAGCTAGTTAAAGAGTCAGGATTTGAATCCACGTGTAACTCAAAGTGTGGAAAAGGCTAAGATAAAGAATGAGGTTTCTGAAAGAGGGGGGAGGAAAGGCAACGATTCAAGCGCACTGAAGCCCTGGAGAATGGCTTTGTTCCCAGGAGCCTCAGAGCCCTGTGAAGAAAATGTGTGAGGGGTCCGTTATGTAACAGGAAGCTGACCTGATAGAAAACTGTGCAAAGGACAGCCCAAGGAGTAGGTTTTAATAACTGCTCTTAAACAAATCTTTCATATCCTCCTACCCACCCTACTTTGCTCATTTTCTCTTATGCTCTAACAATGGACTCTTGTTATAGTAGCTCTTCAAACACACTGAGTACATTTTCTGTTTCTCACAAAAATCCATCTTCATTGAGTTTTTGTGGCCTCTCTCTGTGCCCCACCCCCTTCCATACACACGCACACACTCTACTCACTATTGTTGGTTAAGCATTAGCTACATGCAAGCCCTGTTTATATACATCTCACAACCGGTTCAGGTGCAAGTGTGGGCTGTGCTCCCCTTGGGTCCTGTGAGGACAAGATGCAATGTTGTTTGTAAACTAGAAAAGACTGTAAAAGTATGCCTCTTATTCCCCCAAACCTTTGGCCTGGAACACTTCATTGCAGCATTTAAAAAGTCATTTCATGCCCCATTCCTTCTCCTATAATTGAGAGATAATAAAAATTCGATCTGGTTTGGGGTCAGCTTTGATTACAGTTATTCAGAAGAGTGACAAAGAGCAGCTCACCTTGTACTGATTATAAGACAGACCCATTCCTACCCTTAACACAAGTATTGAAATTGTTGCCTGCACTTGATGATGCCAAATGAAATGCCATCTCTTTTGATTCCTGCTTCTCAGACTGCCTTTGTGAAAGGCAGATTTGCCACAGATACAATCAGGCAAATCGCTCACTTAGCGTGGTGTGCGAGACTGTTCCCACAGGAGATCTGTTTACTTCCCAGTGATAATGAGAAGACCTGCAACACGAGAGCTGGCTTACTTTATGTTTTTAACCTTTCAAATAAGAAGTTGCTTGGATGTATCTGAGGAGCCCCTCATTCCTGCAGTCATGTTTCCCAAGAGGCTCTTTCTAAACTGAGAGGTCAGGAAGCAGTGGGACTTGCTGTTCAAGAGAGGCCCACACTTGGAAAGGACATACAAGGACTGAAATGGAATGTACGCTTGGGGACATGCCCAGTTGTGGGGACAGGAATGAAGCTGAAATCAAGCATGCAGGCACAGAAGTGTCAGCAGGGAAGGAAAATTACAGGAGCAAACAGAGGGGCCAACCTAGACAGATTCAGCAAGAGGAAAGGGGCAACGAGATTTATAATAACACAATCCCTCACATCAAATGTGAGCCTTCTATATGCTGGGAACTGTGCTAGGTTCTTTGTGTGTCTAATTTAACTCCCATAACAACCTTGACTGGCCGGAGTTGGGATCCCATTTTACGCTAATGGGAGTAGTGGCTATAGAAATAATTTAAGATAACGGTAGCTCAGAGAGGTAAATATTATGTCAGTAAGAAGTGTGGTGATAGAGCCTCCAGGGATATGCTGACATTAGTCTCAAAGGTGGGGCCCATCGAAATAACTTGTGCTGTGGAGCAGACCTTCCTACCTCATAAGACCTTAGTATCTTTCTAAGAGAAGGATACACTCTTGATTTTAACAGAGTGGGGCACAAGGCAGAGAACCATGGTGGTTGAATTAACTGTAGCTATAGGACAAGAAGGATTAAGGGGCAGAAAATGTGGCATGTCACCACAAAGGTGACATCTTCTGAGCTTTGAACAAAGTGTTTTTGACCATAAGAATTGTTCAAGTCAGGATTTGTATAACCGGTGACAATGTAGGAGTCATCTCTCCAGCATTTCTTGGCCATATGCAGAGTCAATACCAAGCCTACTGGGCAGGACTTGTTGAACATACATTCGACAAGCACACTGTGATGTGCCAAAAAGGTCATGTGACCAGCATCTCAGTTCCCGCTCAGTGGTGAGCCAAGCTGAAGCTGGGGATAAGAATGAAATTGAAGACGTTAAGTATCAGAAGAATTGAGAAGGTAGCTGGGAGAAATTCCTCCCATTCCCATCCTTTGAGAGGGCTTAAAGAAGAGAAGAGCAAAAGTTATCAGCCACATACGTGATGTCCAAATGCAGCACTACTAGCAATAGTCAAAAGGATGCAAATGTCCGTCAATGGATGAGTGGGCAAACAAAAGAGGGTAGAGCCATACAGTGGAATGTTATTCACCTGTAGGAAGGGCTGAAGTACTGATATTTGCTACAACATGGATGAACCCTGAAAACATTATACCAAATGAAAGAAGCTGACACAAAATAGCATATGTTGTCTGATTCCATTTATATGTGATATCCAGAATAGGTACACAGAAATCAGACCAGTGGTTTCCAAGGGCTGTGAGGAGGAGGCAAGAGGAAATAAAATCACAGCATTAAAAGGAAGAGGGTCCCATGGACAAGGACAATGGCAGGGAGGGATTGAATGTGGGAGAGGGGGATAGGCAGGGCAGGGGAGAGCAGTGGGGGAAAGTGGGGACAACTGTAATTGAACAATAATAATATTTTTAAGTGCAGGGTCTTACTAGGGAGTGAGGAAGGTGCTTTGGAACTAGATGGAGGTGAGGGATGTAGTAAATGGACTCCTGCGACTGAATCATTCATCTTCAAATGGTTAATTTTATGTGAGTTTCCTTTTGATTTTTTTTAAATGTTATTTGCCATGAAAATTGCAGTAGATGCCAGGTGACTCTACTTTTTCCAGTTTTTGAAACTTCTGAACCCATGACAGTGGGGCCTGTGCCCCACTAAACACCAGCTCTTGGCCTCATAGACGAGGTGACCACTAACTCGGAAGCAGAAACCAAGGCACGTGTCCCAGTAAACGGCACTTTTACTGATTTGTAAATTCCTGAATGAGATATAAAAATAAAACTATGTATTATACTTTTAAAAATTGATTTTCATTAAAAATGAAAAACCACATGAAATCAGAGTCATTCTGGAAATTGTGGGACCTACATATGCATAGTGTCCTTAACAAGACGTTCATCATCCGCATGCTTCATTCATTATCCGGGTCTGCGCTCTACTGCTGATGAAACCCATCCCTGGAGCTATACTGTGCTCTCCCCACTCCCTCTAGGCAGGACCGAGCACCTGCAGGCCGACTCCTCGCACGGTAGGAACCCACCTGCCCTCAGGATGCCTGCACTCGGTGCTGTCTTCCGGTGGCTGGGGTCTCACATGCGCTCTGGGACACACCTGCATTTCCACGGAACTGTTTAGGTTTCCTCACTCCCTGTTAATTTATGACCTAAGCACCCCCTAACTCTACAAAAGATTTGAAATTATATGGAAAATATGATAAGCATGCATACATTTTTTCTGATAAAAGTGCCCATTTCATTAAATCAGTGGTTCTTAAATTTAGCTTGTATTAAAATTAGCTGGGGGGCTTACTAAAACATAGACTACTGGGCCCCACCCTCAAAGTTCCTGATTCAATATTTCTGGGGTGGGGCCAACATTTTGTGTTTCTCACAAGTTCCTGGGTGCTGCCACTGCAGCTGATTAGGGACCACGTGTTGTAAACTGCCCTTTACCCTCAAAGGATGTGTGGCCTAGGATTCAGAGTACCCACCAAACTAAGGGGCCTCGGTCTGGGTTCTGACTTGCACTGCAATTCCCTGCTGGGATTTGAGTCCTGTCCTTCAACACAGCACATTCAGAGTCTACCTAGCTCTTTACAGCTCCTTTATCTTTACAAGATACATTTTAAATTATATAATGCATAAATTCTAACCACTGTAGAAAATCTTGGACCTACCCAGGCCCCCTAAGCAGGTAGCTAGGGCACTATTCCAAAACAGATGCCCGTCCCCACAGGGTGGACAAAATCAACACACCTTGACCCATCCGTCTACAGGCACCGCCACCCTGGCCCACCTGAACAATTTGTATTGGCTTTTCAGACAAATTATGGTTGCGGCCAACCTGAGGATGACCTGCCCTGATGCCAAGGCAGTGTTTAAATCCCCAATACCCTCTCTATTACTAGAATCCAAATTGCAAATTATGACCCATTTGTCAAGCAAATCAGTGTCCTGCAAATAGATTTTACTTTCAATGCAACAGAGCTGAGAAGAAGGGAAAATATCTTAGTATGTTGTTTGTAAAGAGTATTGCTTCTAAAACATGTATTTCCATTATGTGTGCACATGAGCATATGTGTGGGTGTCAGGGGGCATGTAAACTGGCCACAGTGTAAAAGGTACTTCTCACTGTGCATCACAGTCAAAATGTGTGTAAGCATATGCTCTGTTCACCAGCTTGCCTTGAAGGGCAAGCAGAGCAGCGGGTGCTGATGTCATTCCCATTAGATAAAACTGTTTACCTGAAGAATCTAGAACATCTGACTGGAGCCTACGAAGTCAACAGTGTTCCTGGTCCATCAACCAGCATATTGCGGACTCCTCAGGACGTCAGTGATTCTGGGGCAATAATCACCCAGCTTTTCATTCCAAATTACCATCAATCACTAGATCACTGGCTTCTCATTTCCCTGGAAGGAGCTCATTCTTGATTTTTCCTGGTAATAAGGGACATAACTACACATAAAAGTTGAAATCCATAGTAACCTAAAAACTTCCTTTCAGGTGATTCTCTACATCCTTATCAGAAGCTGAGATTGAACAGAAACATAAAATGGTCCTATTTCCTGTCCTTATCACCTCCCTTTGTGTCACTACTGTCCTCCCCAGGGACCCCACGTAAGGCGAGCAGTACCCTTTTCACCAGCTCACGTCTGTGAAACCCCAAAAAAGCCAAACAAAGGGGTGTGATTTCTGTTAACTCCCCCTCACCTCAGACCTTATTTCTCCTTCAGTAAGTCCTTCTTTTACTAAGACCAGGCCTGAACTTGGCCCCCAGGCATTCTGGGTGTGGTCCAGTGCTCTGGGGAGGGAAACAGAAGTGGTTGCTCGCTCACCCTCTGGTCTCCATATTTGGTGTCTGACTATGTAGCTTCATGTAGAAAAATGACCTGGACTCCAGGGTTAGGCTCCAAACCGTCTCAAGACTTTAGTCCAAGGTCAAGTATGCCCTGAAGTCACCAAATACTGACAGCTTAGGGAGACATGTGGTGAGCATGGAAGTCTAACCAAGGTATTCAATTTATCCAAGAAATCCTTGAGAATGAAATGTTCATGGAAACATCCTACTCACCTCACCTCAGGCCAGACTTAGCATTCCTGAGTGCACTACAAACTATGCATAGGAAGATGTGTGTGTGTGTGTGTAAAGTTTTATAATTAAGAAATCTATAAAATGAGAATTCTATATCTACTGGTATTTTGTCCTACATCCTAAGACCTTCCATTGATAGAAATAATATTTATTTTCATATGTGGCACAGGGAATGATTATTTTAAATTTGTTTAACTGTTTACTTGAATATCTACTGACCTCGTACTCATAATCCCACTTCATTCTATATATCCAAAAACTAATGCGATCCCATCCTAATCTGAGCTGCAAGAGCTTATCAGTGTGTCCTTTGAGATCCCCCTTCTAACTGCCCATATATGGGGTGGACAAAGGAAGGTTTATAGTTGTCTGGAAAGATAATACAATAATTAATAAATGATAATACAAGAATAAACGGTGTGTTTGGGGTGCTCACAATTCTAAGCCTACTTTTGCCCACCCCTCTTTTTAAAGAAAATCCCAGCCTAGAGTTATTTAAGTCCGTGAAGCAAATGGATGCAGCTGCCTGCCTGACCCTACAAACTGTCTTGGTTGGACTGTACAGACTTAAGTAACAGGAAAGCTAACTAACAATTCACAATTTTTTTATTAGCTTCCTCATGTGCCTCAAAAAAAAGATGGAAATGGGTCAAAATATTTTAATTTCTTTTCCTCTAGTGAGCATTCCTAATAGCTGTTGCTAGAGCTGATAATCATCTCCCCACCCAAGAGGCTTGAACAAGGCTTGATGTTTCAGGACTATTAAGACAGATGCTAGATTGAGAAACAGAGACACCAACTTATGCAAAGCCGGGGCATTCTCTATGTAGGACCTGCTGGGGTAGTTCTGACTTCTTCTAGATGGTTCAATAGTTCACCAAACACAAGTAACCCACCAATCCTCTAAAAACATTTTTAATAAAACCACCACAAGATTTCATTACAAGTTTCACATTGGTACTAAACAAAAATGGCTAAATTATAATTAAGTGGAGGTGGACAACTTGAATTTAAGTCCAGGCTCCAACACGTTAGAGGAGAACCCATAACCATGTGGGGTTTGCTTGGTGCATCTCAGGCTCCAAAAGGAGAAAAGTCCCAGGGATACCTCCCAAAACAGACCAAAAAAACATTTCCTGATTTGAGGGTGTATTTAAATTTTTTGAAAGGTATAGGTTAAATCACATTTATTTAAAATTGAGATTGTCACCCAAAAAAAGTATACTATTTGATCTGTACACCAATAAAACCTGAACACTTCATTCTTGTGTATCTCTCCATGAAAAGAGAAATTTGGGTTAATACAAATGTTTCTCTGCTTTCAAACACAAAAAAAGTATTCTCTATTTTCCCCCCGATTAAGGGGCTTGCTTTTATTTCTAAATGCATAGGCTTGTAAATAGAAAAAAATATTTGACCCAGGAAACCGTGAGTCACTTTGTACTGATGGAAGAATGGCTGCACAACCCTTTTTAAACTTTTGACTTTCCAGCCCCACCTTGACCCCTTACCACAGAACATTCTTTTGTAGGATGCCACTGAAAGTAGATCCAATTCCAACAAAAATAAAACCTCGTCTATTTTAGTCTTGTAACAAGACAGCATTGTTGAGTCTCAGAGGCCTTCCTGCAGCCCCATGTGAGTGCCGGGAGGTGTGAGGAAACAGCTGTTCCATGAGCCTGAGAGCCCGAGAGCTTGCAAGCAGAGGCCCCGCACAACATGTGCAGCATTTCTTTCAGGCCAGGAAGCCTCCGGCAGCCGTGAGGCTTTAAGGAATGGTCAAGGTGCTGAGCAAGATGAAGGTTACTGTCTCATTTACTTTTTTTTAGGCCTACTGAGTACGAAGAGTATTAGAATGAGTGGGATAGGATCTATAAACTCAAGAAAAACTCACAGATACAACAAGGCAGGGGACAGAAACAAACAAACAAAATAACGGCATAACTCGAGAAATTGCAGACCTAAATGTAAAACGCAAAACTATAGAACTTCTAAAATACAGATGGCAAATCTAGCCCTGGCTGACATGGCTCAGTGGATGGAGCGCTGGCCTGTGAACTGAAAGGTCGCCAGTTCAATTCTGGGTCAGGTCACATGCCTGGGTTGAAGGCCAGGTCTTAATGTTTGTCTCTCACATCAATGTTTCTCTCTCTCCCTTCCTCTCTCTCTAAAAGTAAATAAACAAAATCTTTTAAAAGAATAAAATGCAGATAATAAATTTAGGTAAATTTTTTTTTTAATTTTCTTATTTCTTCTTAGAAAGAGGGGAAGGGAGAAAGAGAAGGAGAGAAATATCCATGTGAGAGAAACATTGATTGGTTGCCTCTCGCATGCACTCCCACCTGGCCAACACCCCAGAAATGTGCCCTGACAGGAAATCAAACCATCAACCTTTTGCTTTGTGGGACAATGCCCAACCAAACCAGTCACCACACCAGTCATGGCTAAGTTTATTATTTATCTAGATGAGTATTTATGTATTTACCTAGAGTGATCTTAGGTTTAGAGTGACCTTAGGTTTAGAAATGGCTTTTTAGATACAGTACTAGTGCGTGATCCATGAAAGAAAATATTGATAGTTTGAATGTCATTAAAATAAAAAACAACTGCTCTGCAAAAGAAACTTTTAAGAGAATGAAAAGACAAGGCACAGATAGGAGACTTTATCAGATATGTTGCAAACACATATCTTATAAAAGATTTGTATTTAAATACACAAAGAACAATTAAACCCAACAATAAGAAAACAACCCAATTTTTGAAATGGGTAAAAGATCTGAATTGATACCTCCCCAAAGAAGATATACAGATGGCAAATAAGGACATAAAAGATGCTACACATTTTTGTCATTAGGGAATTTCAAATTAAAACAACAACGAGGTATCACCATACACCTATCAGAATGGCTACAATACAGAACAAGGGAAAGACCAAACATTGATAAGAATGTGGACCAATAGGAACTCTCATTTGTTGTTGGTGGGAATGCAAAATGGTACAACCAGTTTGGAAGATATTTTGGCAGTCTCTTACAAAACTAAACATGTTTGTACTACATGACACAGCAACCACACTCCTTGGTGTTTACCCAAAGGAGCTGACAATGTCTGCTCACATAAAACCTGCATGCAGATATGTGCAGCGACTCCAGTCAAGTTTGCTGGCACTGAGAAGCAACCAAGTTGTGTGTTAATAGGTGAATGGGTAATAAACTGTGGTTCTAAACAATAGAATTTTATTCAGCAACAAAAAATGAACTTGCAAGCCACAAAAAGATGTGGAGGGAACCTTAAATAAATATTGCTAAGCGAAAGAAGTCAATCTGAAAAGGCTACATACTGTATGGATCCAACTATACACCATTCTTGGAGAGATACAACTATGGAGACAGTAAAAAGATCACTGGCTGTTAAGAATTTAGGAGGGTGGGGAGAAGGGCGAATAGGTGGAATACAGGACAATTTTAGGATGGTGAAATTATTTTGTATGATAAGATGAAGGTGGATACAGGACATTATGCATTTGTCAAAACCCATATAACTGCACACAGAAAAAATAAACCCTAATATAATTTATAGACTTTCACTAGTAATAATGACTGATATTGATTCATTAGTTATAACAAATGTACCATACTAATGCAAGGTATTTTTTAAATTTTATTGATTATGCCATTACAGTTGTTCTATTTCCCCACCTTCATTCCCCTCCACCCTGCACACTCCACTCTCCCACCATTCCCCCCTTTAGTTTATGACCACGTGTCTCAAGTTCTTTAGATTCTATATTTCCCATACTATTCTTGCCCTCCCCCTGTCTATTTTCTACCTACCATCTATGCTACTTATTCTCTGTACCTTCTCTCCCCTTCTCCTCTTCCCACTCCCCTGTTGCTAACCCTCCATGAGATCTTCATTTCTATGGTTCCACTCCTGATCTAGCTGTCCTTTTAGTTTGCTTTTGTTTTAGGTATGGTTGTTCATAACTGTGAGTTTGCTGTCCTTTCACTGTTCATCTTTTTTATCTTCTTTTTCTTAGGTAAGTCCCTTTAACATTTCAATATAATAAGGGCTTGGTGATGATGAACTCCTTGAATTTGATCTTATCTGAGAAGCACTTTATCTGCCCTTCCATTCTAAATAAGAGCTTTGCTGGATAGAGCAATCTTGGATGTAGGTCTTTGGATTTCATGACTTGGAATACTTCTTTCCAGCCCCTTCTTGCCTGTAAGGTCTCTTTTGAGAAATCAGCTGACAGTCTGATGGGAACTCCTTTGTAGGTGACTGTCCCCTTATCTCTTGATGCTTCTAGGATTCTCTCCTTCATTTTAATCTTGGCTAATGTAATTATGATGTGCCTTGGTGTGTTCCTTCTTGGGTCCAACTTCTTTGGGACTCTCTGAGCTTCCTAGATTTCCTGGAAGTCTATTTCCTTTGCCAGATTGGGGAAGTTCTCCTTTATTATTTGTTCAAATAAGGTTTCCACTTGTTGCTGTTCCTCTTCCCCTTCTGGTACCCCTATAATTCAGATATTGGAGCATTTAAAGATGTCCTGAAGGTTCCTAAGCCTCTCCTCATTTTTTTGAATTCTTGTTTGTTCATATTTTTCTGTTTGGTCATTTTTTTCTTCCTTCTGGTCCACTCTTTTGATTTGAGTCCCAGTTTCCTTTCCATCACTATTGCTTTCCTGTGCATTTCCCTTCATTTCAATTAGTTTAGCCTTCATATGTTCCTCTAAATTGTGACTAAAATAAAAAACTTGAGCATCCTGATCACCAGTGTTTTGAACTGTGCATCTGAAAGTTTGGCTATTTCTTTGTCGCTTAGAGTTATGAGCTCTGGGGCTTTGAGTTCTTCTTGAGCCATGTTTGGTCTGTTCATACCAAATATGTATGAGGAACAGAGCCTTAGTTGTTCACTAGGGTGGGGCAGCCCAGGTCGCTGGCTTGTGATGCTATATGTAGGGGCAGGGTCAGAGTGGGGCAATGGTGGTCCTCTCTGCTGCTTCCTGCCACTGGGGCCTGCTGGTCTGTCTCAATGCTGGCTCCTTTGATGGTTTATCTGCTCGCGAATGTGTGACCATGGTCAGCCTGCTGCCTTACGTCCTCACTGGGTCCGCCCGTTGCAACCCCACACCTGGATCTGCCAACCTCGGCCCACATGCCTGGGTCAGTCTGACCAAGTTTTCCTGTGCAGCCCTGTTCAGCCAGTTGCTGGCTCTGCCCCTCTTACCGGTCTGGCTGAAGGGTTCATTGTTGTCGGACTTCTGTATCGTTCAGTTTTCTGTGATTTGGTTGCGTTTTTTGTTACTAAAATTTTGTTGTCTTTAAACTTGGTTGTGCAAGAAGGTACAGTATTTCCACCTACACCTCCATCTTGGCGGAAGTAGCACAAGGTGTTAATAAAGGGGGAAACTGTAAAGAGGGCCTGACAACAGAGAGTACATGGAAAGGATCTGTATTTTCAACTTAATTTTTCTATAAACCTAAAACTGCTCTAAAAACAAAGTATATTAAGAAAATGATAGTGACAGGGTATGTTTAGGACATTATGAGAACACAGAGGAGCTGAACTAAACCTGGCCTTGGGAAAGTGAGGGAAGACTTCCTGAAGGAGGCAAACCCTGCACTGAGTGTTAAAGAGGAGGAAACTGAGAGAAAAGGGCACCAAATGTAGGCAGGATAGCAAATATAATACAGTGAACAATGGCCAACCAAGATGTCATATTCTAATCCCTGGAATATGCTAATGTTATCTTCTAAGGAAAAGAAGTTTTTGCAGATGTGATTAAATTAGGAGTCTTGATCTGGGAAGATTCTCCTAGATTATCTGGGTGTGCTCTAAATCCAGTCACAGGCAATCTTCCAGAGAGAGGCAGAGGGAGGTTACCCGCAAGGAAACAGAGGCAGAGATTGCTGGGCTGTAACCACAAACCAAGGAATGAAGGTTGCTAATAGAGACAAAGAATGGATTCTCCTCTAGAGCCTGTGGAGGGAGTACTGCCCTGCTGACACCTGCCCAGTGAAACTAATGTTGAACTCCTGCACCAACTTTGTAGTAATTTATTATCACCACAGGAAACTAATGTAATAAGTGAATGCAATAATGTATTTCTAGTAACTGCTGTGTAGCAGACACTATTATAAGTGGCCCATGTACAGTGATTCATGTAATCCTCACAACAACAAATGAAGTAGATACTTCACCCCATTTTATATGTGGGGAAACTAAGACTCAGACAGGTAGGTTAACTTGACGGAGGTCATCTTCTAGTACATGACCTAGCATTCAAGGCTAGCAATGAAAAACCATCCAGCTGTGAAAAGCAGCGGGGGAGGGAGGCGGTTCTGTCTGCCAGGAAGATACAACAGAGGTGCAGAGAGCCTCTTAAAGGGCCAATGCACAAAATTTAATGTGCAGCCACTTAATCTGGGCTCTGGCAGAGGGAGGGCAGAGTGGACTAGAGATATATGAGGAGAGTCTGGAGTTGGTGCTTCTAGGGAGAGAACCTAAGGAAAAGCTACCAGGTTCCCTGTGCTGAGTCATTCCCCATACTGCAGAAGACATCTTTCTTGGACAGAGCACTCGCCTCCAAGTGGCGTCAGCCTGAGAGGAAGCAATAGTGCTACCCTGTGGAGGTTAAACCCAGCTGCTGAGTACAGCTTGAGGCTCTATCAGTGATTAAATTTAACAACTAAGGTGGCTTTCTAGGAGCTCCGAGATTTTAGCTAACCTTTCCCAGAGCCCGGCTGGTGCACAGCCTGGTTCTTTCTGCACACATTGAGGCCTAGCAGAGGGAACTACAAGTTATCAATCTCTGACGGCTGCAAACAGGTTGCTCAAGGCCAGTCACAGGCACTGCCTGACATAGATCTGCACCACAGTCTTTGCAGAGCTACCTAATACATAGAAAACAAACACAAAGAGGCAGCCAAGATGGGAAGACAACAAAACAGGCACCAAATGAAAGAACAAGAGAATCCTTCAGAACAACTAAATGAAAAGGAGGCAAGCAAATTATCAGAGAGTTTACAGTAATGATTATAAGGATACTAAACAGCATAAGAAAAGACATAGAAACAATAAAAAGGGACCAGTCAGAAATAAAGAATATAATATCTGAAATAAATAATATACTGGAAAAGACAAACAATGAGTTACATGAATCAGAGGGTTGAATCAGCAATTTGAAAGACAAAGTAGAAAACAAACACCCAAGCAGTGCATAAAAAAAGGAATTAAAAAGAATGAGGAGCGCTTAAGAAATCTTTGGGACAACATGAAGTGTAACAACATCCACATCATGAGACTACCAGAAGGAGAAGACAGTGAGCAAGGGATTGAGGACCTATTTGAAGAAATAATGACCAAAAACTTTCCTAGTCTGGTGAAGGAAAAAGACACAAAAGTCCAGGAAACTCAGAGAGTCCCAAACAAATTATACCCAAAGAGGCCTACACTGCGACACATCATAATTAAAATGTCAAGGTTTAAAGACAAGGAGAGAATCCTAAAAGCCACAAGAGAAAAGCAGGCAGTTACATACAAGGCAGCACCAATTAGACTGTCATCTGATTTCTTAACAGAAACATTTCAAGCCAGAATAAAGAGTGGCATGAAATATTCAAGGTGTTGAAAAGCAATGACCTACAACCAAGGTTACTTTACCCAACAAGGCTATTATATAAAATTGAAGGAGAAATAAAGAGCTTCTCAGACAAGAAAAAGCTAAAGAAGTTTGTTAATACCAAACCAGTACCACAACAAATGTTAAAGGGCTTATTTTACAAAGAAGAATAAGATAAACAGAGGAAAAGAGTATAAAAATAAAATGACAATACATATGTATCTATCATTAATCACCTTAAATGTAAATGGCTTAAATGCTCCAACCAAAAGATATAGGGTAGCTGAATAGATAAGAAAGCAAGACCCATATACATGCTGTCTCCAAGAGATCTACCTCAGATCAAAAGATACACAGAGTAAAAGTAAAGGAATGGAAAAAGATATTTCATGCAAATGGAAAGGGAAAAAAAAGCTGGGGTAGCAATACTTATATCCGACAAAATAGACTTTCAAATTAAGACTATGTATAGTAAGGGACCCAGAGAGACACTACATAGTAATAAAGGGAACAATTCAACAGGAGGGTATAACCCTAGTAAACATTTATGCATCCAACATAGGAGCACCTAAGTATATAAAGAACATTTTGATGGACATAAAAGGGGGGAATGACAGCAATACAGTCACAGTTGGGGATTTTAACACCCCATTGACTTCAATGGATAGATCTTCCAGAGAGAAAATCGACAAGGAGACAGCAGCCTTAAATGACACAGTAGATCAAATGGATTTAATTGATATCTTCAGAGCATTTCACCCCAAAGCAACAGAATATATATACTTTTCAAGTGTACATGACATGTTTTCTAGAATAGACCATATGTTGGGACACAAAACAAGTCTCAGTAAATTTAAGAAGATTGAAATCATATCAAGCATTTTCTCTGACCACAAGGCTATGAAACTAGAAATCAATCACAAGAAGAAAACTGAAAAATACACAAAGACATTGAAGCTAAATGATATATTATTAAACAATGAATAGGTCACAGTGAGATCAAGGAAGAAATCAAAAGATACCTTGAAACAGATTAAAATGAGAATGCAACAATCCAAAGTCTGTGGAACACAGGGAAAACAATCTTAAAAGGTAAGTTAATAGTATTACAGGCCTGTCATATATACACACAAAAAAATCAAGAAAAAGCTAAAATAAACAATAACTTTACACTTAAAGAAACTTAAAGAACAACAAAGAAAGCCTAAAATGAGTAGAAGGGAGTAAATAATATACATCAAAGCAGAAATAAAGGGAATAGAGTCTAAAAAATCCACACACAAAAATCAATAATCCAAGAGCTGGTTCTTTGAAAAGAGAAACATGATTGACAAATCTTTAAGCAGACTCTTCAAGAAAAAAAAGAGAGGACTCAAATAAATAAAATCAGAAGTGAAAGAGGAGAAATAACAACTGGACACCAAAAAATACAAAAGGTTATAGGAAAATATTAACAACTATATGCCAAAAACTGGACAACCTGGATTAAATAGATAAATTTCTGGAAACATACAGTTTTTCAAAGCTAAATCAGGAAGAATCAGAGAATCTGAATAGACAGATTAAACCTAGTGAAATTGAAGCAGTAATCAAAAAACTCCCAACAAACAAAAGCCCTGGACCAAATGGTTTCAAGGAGGAATTTTACCAAGCATTCTGAGAAAAACTACCACCACTCCTCAAACTATTTCAAAAATTTTAAGAGGAGGGAAAACTCCCAAACTAATTTTATGATGCCAGCACTATCTAATTCCAAAATCAGATACAGAAAGAAAGAAAGAAAGAAAGAAAGAAAGAAAGAAAGAAAGAAAGAAAGAAAGAAAGAAAGAAAGAAAGAAAGAAAGAAAGAAAAAATTTAATTACAGGTCAATACCCCTGTAAACATAGATGCTAAAATCCTCAACAAAATATTAGAAAATGTCTTTATCATATCAATAGATGCAGAAAAAGCATTTGATGAAATCCAGCACCTATTTATGATAAAAACTCTCAGCAAAGTGGGAATAGAGGGAACCTACCTAAACATAATAAAGGCCATACACGACAAACCCACTGCCAGCATCATAGGCAATAGGCAAAAGCTATAAGCATTTCCCTTAGGATCAGGAATAAGACAGAGGTGTCCACTTTCATCTCTCTTATTCAACATAGTAGTGACAGTCCTAGCCATAACAATCAGACAAGAAGAAGAAATAAAAGACATCCAAATTGGAAAGGAAGAAGTAAAACTGTCTTTATTTGCAATGACATAATACTTTACATAGAAAACCTCAAAGATTCCACTAACTTGTAAATGAATTCAGTGAAGTGGCAGCATACAAAATTAATATCCAGAAATCAGTCGTATTTTTAGATGCCAATAACAAACTAACAGAAAGGGAAATTAAGAAAACAATCCAATTCACAATTGCTTTAAAAAGAATAAGATACCTAGAAATAAATCTAACTAAGTTTGTAAAAGACCTGTACTCATAAAATTATAAGATACTGAAGAAAGAAATTGACAAAAATACAAATTAAGTGGAAGCACATACTATGTTCATGGATTGGAAGAATTAACAACATTAAAATGTTCATGCGACACAAAACAGTCTATAGATTCAATGCAATTCCTATCAAGATTCCAATGACATATTTCACAGAACTAGAACAAATATTTCAAAAAATTACATGGAACCACAAAAGGCCCTGCACAGTGTCAGTGATACGGAGAAAGAACAAAGTTGGAGGAATCTCGCTACCTAATATCAAATTTTACTATAAAGTCATAGTAATCAAAACAGCATGGTACTGGAATAAAAACAGACACATAGATCAATGGAACAGGATAGAGGGCCCAGAAATAAACCCACATTTTTATGGTCAATATTCAACAGAAGAAGCAAGCGCATACAATAGGCTAAAGATAGTTTATTCAATAAATGGTATTAGGTAAATTGGACAGATACATGCAGAATAATGAAACTAGACCACTTACTTACAACACACACAAGAATGAATTTAAAGTGGATTAAAGAATTAAATAATAGACCTGAAACTATAAAAATCCTACAAGGAAACATGGGCAGTAAAATTCACACATTGCTCGTAACAATTTTTATCTGATCTATCTTCCCAGGGGAGGGAAACAAAAGAAAAATAAATAAATGGTACTATGTCAAACTATAAAGTTTTTGCACAGCAAAGGAGACCATCAACAAAATAAAAAGACAACTGGTGGAATAGGAGAACATATTCGCCAATGCATCTGACAAGGAGTTAATATCCAAAATCTACAAAGAACTTACAAAAGAACACCAAAAAACAAACAGCCCAGTTAAAAAATAGGCTAAGGACCTGAATAGACCCTTCTCCAAAGAGGACATACAGATGGCCAACAGACATATGAAAAAGATGCTCAATGTCACAAGTCATCAAAGAAATGCAAATTAAAACCACAATGAGATATCACCTCACACCTGTCAAAATGTCATCAATAAATCAACAAACAACAAGTGCTGACAACCATGTGGAGAAAGGAGAACCCTTTTGCACTGCTGGTGGGAATGCAGACTGGTGCAGCCACTGTGGAAAGCAGTATGGAGATTATAAATGGATCTGCTTTTTGACCCAGTGATCCCACTTCTGGGAATATATCCAAAGGAAACCTAAACACTAATCTGAAAGAACATAATCACTCTTATGTTCATTGCAGCATTATTTACAATAGTCAAGGTATGGAAGCTGCCCAAGTGCCCATCAGTAGATGAGTGGATAAAACAATTATGGGATATTTACATGATGGAATTCTACTCGGCCTTAAAAAAGAAAAATTTACCCTTTGCAACAGTATAAATGGACCTGGAGAACATTAAGCTAAGTGAAATAAGTCAGTCAGAGAAAGACAAATACCATATGATTTCCCACTGTCCTAACGAGCCAAATAGAGACAGACTTGTAGACAGAGAGCTGAATGGCAGCTTTTGGGAGTAGGGGAGTCTAGGGGATAGAGGGACTGAGCAAAAAGGTAAAGGGACTCATGGACATGGAAAACAGTGTGGCAATTGCAGTGGGGAATGAGTTAAAGGGTAAGGGGAAAAGTACAATAAAAAAATTTCTTAATGTAGCTGCTTTGTTTGAAGAAGAAAGTAGGAATGTACCATGCGGTTCTTCAACTTCTAGGCTGAGCATCTGTGAGAACTTGGCTAAACCTCTTCAAGCCTCAGTTGTTTCATCCATCAAGTGAGAGTTGAATCTTAAGGGTGAAATAAACTATTAAGTATAACATTGGCACATAGTAGCACTTATTACATAGGAGATATTTTAATGTTTAGTATAATTTTGGGGAGAAGTGGAGTAGAACTTCACCTTCCAGGATAGATCCTAGGTGAGCTGAAGCTTTTTTTTTTTTGCTTTTGCTTTTTAATGTAGTGTATTTTAACCCAACTGTGCTTACTTACAGAAACACACTCATGTTGGTTATATTGTTGAATTTAGTTTAAACTGGGCCAGAGTCTTACATGGTTTAAATTCTAAAAAGAAAATAAAGCAGGATTTGCAATCTGGATTATTTTTCATCTATTACAAATGTACAATACAAAAGATCCTCCTCCCCCAAATGTTGCTAAAGAAGGTAGCAAGAACCCTGAGAGATTTGATTTTAGTTTACTTTAGAAAAATAATGTGTTACGCTGTAAAAGCTTCAATTTGGAGCAACAAAGCATTTTTCTAATGTTTCAGTGCTAATGCACATGAAGTTAGTACCTATAGTCTAGCCTCAGGATGAAAAAGTGTACAGGAGACAAGTAATTTAGCTGTGCAGATTCAGTTAACATTGTGTGTGGCTTCCAAATCTACATACTTTAATATCCAAGCAGCTCCCTAAGCCTGAATTAACACTATCAGTCTGAAGGACATTTTGAAAAACACTGAGTTTGATCAGTTTTAAATGACCATTCTAAAATTGTGTGGTTTTAGGTGAGCACTTTTCCCAAATTAAGTGAATTAGGTTGACTGTTTCACCAGATGTATTGACTCAGGCATTGAGTAATGTGCCTGATCTTTCCAGGTGCTCGCCAGAGACATTTTCTATGTTAGGCCATTAATCTTGATCACATTTCAGTGAAACATGGAAAAAGTAAATCTCATCCTCCCCAAGTTTTAGATGGAGAACAAGGCGCTGAAAGTCTACACCTAAGGTCACTGGAGAAGTCTGTTTCAGAGCAGCCGTTAGATTCCAGGCCTCCTGGGAGCTCTTCCTGCCTGAGTGCTTCCCGTTAGACCCCATGACGACCTGAAACAGGAGAACTCGGGTGGACTTTCCTGGTGGGAGGCACCTTGGTCAACCCGGATATCAAAAACTCTGGCAGACGCTTATGTTAGAAAACACTCCAGAGGATTTTTTGTCTTTCTTGTTTAACAATACTCCAGACAAAGAGTATCTCATTATTGTTTTTATTTCATATTTCCCTAAGAGATATTGAGCATCTTTTTATATAGTTGTGGGCCACTATATTATATTTTGTGAATTGCCTATGTTTAGTTGTTTGAGCCAAGTGAATTTTTGTATATTGTGAGAATATAGGGGTCTGATTTGATATTCTTCTACATGATAGCTACTTGCCACAATATCATTTACTAAATTCAATCTTGATCTATTTTATAACTAAAGTCCCATTAATACAATGATCTGCTTCTAGATTTATTCCCCTAGGTCTGCTGTCTCTTGATAAACAGTAGGTGGGGATGTTCTGAGTCATTTTTTATTCTACATTTATTTTTTGCTATTTGTCAGCTTTAGTCTTTTTCTCTTGTACATAAGTATGCATTTATATATGAAAGTATGTACAGTACATATAGATATATGTGCATAGAGGGTGGGGATAAAGTAGGTTTACAGTTGTGAGCATGCAAAATGCAGTTTATTCTTATATTTTATTTATTAATTATTGTATTATGTTCCATAGGAACAACTGTAAACCTACCTTTGCCCCACTCTGTACGTCTGTATCAGCCTTGTTTAAATTATTTTTTTTAATTTTTAGATTATAGCTGGCATACAATATTATTTTAGCTCCAGGTGTACAACACAGTGATTAAACATTTATATAACTTACAAAGTGATCTCCCTGATAAGTCTAGTACCCACCAGATACCGTACGTAGTCACTACAGTCCTATTGACTGTCCCCTGTGCTGTCCTTGCAACTTGTACACCTTAGTCACTTCCCCGTTTCCACCAACCCCCAATCCTTCTCCCATCTGGTAACTATCAAAATGTTCTTTGTACCTACGAGTCTGTTTCTGTTTTGTTTGTTCACTTAGTTTTTTAGATTCTTCAAATAATTGAAATCATACAGCATTTGTCTTTCGCTAACTTATTTCACTTAGCATAATGCCCTCTAGGTCCACCCCTGTTGTTGCCAACAGCAGTATTTTATTCCGTTTTATGGCTGAGTAATATTACACTGTTTAAATGTGGCACATCTTTATGTATTTATCTATTGTCGGTTATCAGTCTTACAAATTTTCTATACTTTCCTTCTATCTTGCTAATGCTTGGAAACTCTGTCCAGAGGTTCCATTTGTTCTTACCTAGTACATGTGACTGCTTCCAATGCACAAGAAAGCCCCACAGCAAAGAATTATTTGGCCAAAATATCAACAGTACCAAGAAACTTCACAAACCACTTTTGACTGTTTTAATCAATCACAGTGCCTTCTCCATATACTGCGCAAACCTTTTTTTTTTTGCATTTCAGTTGCATTTTTAGCTTTCTTGAAATAATAAAGTACAATACATTGAAAATGATGCATATTTTCTTCCACCTTCAATATTAAAATGGCTGTACAAAAATTCACCAATTTTGATTTTTTAGTGCACACTGATATGACAGCTGTCACAATACAATCTAACAAAATTGTTTAAAATAAAGTTAAAACAACTAAGCAACAGTAGAGTCATTGTATGGAAAAAACTAAATGAACTTTTTGGTCAACCCAATAACTTTTCCTGAACTCAAGCCACAAAAATAACACATCTTTATATATTTGGAAATGTTTTTCTAATGAAAGTGTTGTGGCAACCCTGTATGGTCAATGCTATTATTCATATGTTTACAGATGAAAAAACTGGGGTTCAGATTAGCCCAATTTTTATAATGGGTTAATAAGTGGTAAAACTGGGTCCCTGGCTTCTCACTATTCTAGTGTTTTTTTTCCCTCACACTATTATAACTGGGGTTCAGATTAGCCCAATTTTTATAATGGGTTAATAAGTGGTAAAACTGGGTCCCTGGCTTCTCACTATTCTAGTGTTTTTTTTTTCCCTCACACTATTATAATAGGCCTGCACTATAGGTTGCAATGTCATAATAAAGTTTTTTTAATATATTTTATTGATTATGCCATTACAGTTGTCCCATTTCTTCCCTTCAGTCCCCTCCACCATGCACACCCCCTCCCCCACCATTCCTCCCTTTTAGTTCATGTCCATGTGTCACAAGTTCTTTAGATTTTATATTTCCCATACTATTCTTGCCCTCCCCCCTATCTATTTTCTACCTGCCATCTATGCTACTTATTCTCTGTACCTTCTCCCCTCTTCTCCTCCTCCCACTCCCCTGTTGCTGACCCTCCATGTGATTTCCATTTGTATGGTTCTGCTCCTGATCTAGCTGTCCTGCTTAGTTTGCTTTTGTTTTAGGTGTGGTTCTTAATAACTGTGAGTTTGCTGTCCTTCCACTGTTCAACCTTTTTATCTTCTTTTTCTTAGGTAAGTCCCTTTAACATTTCATATAATAAGGGCTTGGTGATGATGAACTCCTTGAATTTGATAGATCTTATCTGAGAAGCACTTTATCTGCCCTTCCATTCTAAATAAGAGCTTTGCTGGATAGAGCAATCTTGGATGTAGGTCTTTGGATTTCATGACCTGGAATAATTCTTTCCAGCCCCTTCTTGCCTGTAAGGTCTCTTTTGCGAAATCTGCTGACAGTCTGATGGGAAGTCCTTTGTAGATGACTGTCCCCTTATCTCTTGATGCTTCTAGGATTCTCTCCTTCATTTTAATCTTGGCTAATATAATTATAATGTGCCTTGGTGTGTTCCTTCTTGGGTCCAACTTCTTTGGGACTTTCTGAGCTTCCTAGATTTCCTGGAAGTCTATTTCCTTTGCCAGATTGGGGAAGTTCTCCTTTATTATTTGTTCAAATAAGGTTTCCACTTGTTGCTGTTCCTCTTCCCCTTCTGGTACCCCTATAATTCGGATGTTGGAATGTTTAAAGATGTCCTGGAGGTTCCTGAGCCTCTCCTCATTTTTTTTGAATAATAAAGTTTTTTTCATTTTAATGTTTTTATTTATTGTTACTCAGTTACAGTTGTCCTGCCTTTTTCCCTATTGCTCAGCCTCACCCCATCCCCCCATTCCACAGTCAACACCCCCCACCACCACATTGTCTGTACCCATGAGTACTCTATTCATGTTCTTTTGCTCACCCCTTCCCCTTCTTTTCCCCATTATCCCCCTCCCCACTCCCCTCTGGTCACTGTCAGTTTGTTCCTCACTTCTGATGTTATAATAAAGTTGTAAGGAATTATTACTCTTCCAGGTACTGTTCTAAGCACCTCACATGCATTGATTTATTTGATCCTTTTACAACCCTATGAGGTGGATGCTATCATTATTTTACAGATTAAGAAGCTGAGGCACAGACAGGTTATTTGTGTTCGTGCATAAAAACTGTGAGTTCCTCTAGGGCAGAAACAGTATTTTACTCAGCACTAAACTCCCAACATTTATCAACAAGACATAAAGAAATACATTCTTGTTGAACAAAGTAAAAAGTCACCCTCACTATATGAAAACAAATAGAATTTCTAGACAGAGATTCCCAAACAGTAACGGGTTAAAATAAAATGTATGGAAATGTTTCAAGACTGCTACAGGAACATACTCTATTTGGTGGAGATTGAGTGCCAGCCTGCAAACCAAAGGATCACCAGTTCAGTTCCCAGTCAGGGCACATGCCTGGGGTGTGGGCCAGGCCCCCAGTAGGGGGGCATGTGAGAGGCAACCACACATTAATGTTTCTCTCCCTCTCTTTCTCCCTCCTTTCTTCTTTATCTAAAAATAAAATAAATAAAATCTTTTTTAAAAAAGAAGAAAAGACTGCTACAGGAACAAAGCAATGAAAGAAACATAGTAGGCAAGAAATGTGTAGGCAAAGGTGGGAAAAGCCTACAACTTATAAGAAAAAAAGGAACTGAGGACATTATCAACAATTGCTCCCAGGAGTAGAGGTGACAGACCTAGGGGGATCAAATCTAGAAACAGATCAAAGAACAGCATTTCACCCAAGAAAGACCCCAGCCAGACATGAGGAAGAGGAAGAGAAAGCTCACCCCTTCCAGTCCTGGGGGAGCCTGGGAGAACAAAAGGGGCAACAACACCGTAGGAGTAAACCAAGCTGAGAGAAACAAAGATTTTCAGGATCGTTGTTAGTTTTTTTCTTCTTCTCTATATACTTAAGAAAAATTTTTTAATTTATTTTTAGAGAGAGTGGAAGGGAGGGAGAAAGAGAGGGAGAGAAACATCAATGTGTGATTGCCTCTTGCACGCCCCAAACTGGGAAACCTGGCCTGCAACCCAGGCATGTGCCCTGACTGGGAATCAAACCTGCAACCCTTTGCTTCACAGGCCCATGTTAAATCTACTGAGCTACACCAGCCAGAGCTCTATATAGTTTTAAATATATATAACATATATTTTTCATATTGGTAAAACTAATAAACTGTCATTGCTGAGAAATTGGATAATATAAAAAGGAATAGAAACCAAAATTATTGCCTCCAATGTCATTTTCCAAAGAGAATAGTTGTTAATACTTAAAGCATTTTCTTCTATTTTTTCTATAAATTTTAAAATAAAATTGGGGGTACTTTATACACACATACACACATACATAAAACAAAATATTTTAACATGATGTCATGAACATTTAAAAATATCATTAAATATATTAGAGAGATAACAATTAAAATTTTTTTGATGTTGACTAGAATCACAGAACTCAGAACAAAACAAACTTATAAGCAGAGTAAGAAGTCTCCCTCTTGCCCTGGATGGCGTGGCTCCATTGGAGTGTTGTCCCACACTCCAAGGTTGTGGGTTCAATCCACAGTCAGGGCACGTATAGGAGGCAACCAACTGACGCTTCTCTGTCTCTCTCTCTCACTCACTCAAATCAATAAGGAGATTAAAAAATTCAAGAGGCCTTGTTCCATCCTGGTCCACCCCCCATCACCACCGCCATTCTGCCACCGTCCTCTCTAGCACAGCTGCTGTCACCATCACCCTCTCTACACTCCAGAGCAACCCCCTTTGTTAATTTATGTTTTATCTTTCCAGTTGAAAACACTATTTTTAATGGCTGCCTAACATTACATTCTAAAGAGATATGAGATGTACATACTCTCCTACACTGGGGCATTTGCAGTATTTCCCATTTTTTCCTACTATAAATAATACAGATATTTACAAGTTTTTTAAGTAAGTTATGACTTGGCAGAGCTTCATGACTTTCTGTCCACTCTATTCTGTTTTTCTGCCTAGCCCCAAAGAAAACATGAGTGTTTGTTAAATTGTACTTCTTGGTTTTATTAAAATCCTGAAGCTAAAGGATCCCTCAGAGATAATCAAGTTTAGTAGAATCTCCTCATTTAATAAAAGGAGAAAGTGAAGCAGAGAATGAGTGGCTTGCCCAAGGCCACAGGCTAGTTAGCAGGAGATCAGGGATGGAAACCGGGACCACCTGGCTGCACCGCCTGCACCGTCTGCCTGCCCCTCTGCCCGCCCCTCGGCCCCAGCATCAGCCCCAGGGCTGAGTCGCCGGCTGAGATGGCTGACGGGGGTACTCTGTCCCCTCTCCCACCAGTCAGTCCTCTCATGGGTCTGCAAGCTTGATTGTTGTAGACGACATTCACAGAAAGAAAGAGGAGTTTTGAAGTCAAAAGTGCCTGTATTTCCCTGCTCAAATATCTTGCTTGAACCATCTTTAGGCTGAACATTAGGTATATGAGAAACTAAGAAAAGGGACTTTTCTAAAGCCTCACTATTTGTTCCTAAATCACATGGCAAAATCCAGCTAGCAGCCAAAGCAAGAGCTGTAGTGTGAAACTAGATAGATTCCATCAAGGTCCCCTTTCCTTGTTCTTGTCTCTTCAGGGAACATGGAAAATTTCCTGGGATTTAGAAGCCTTTGACTCAGCGATAGAGTATACATCTGAGAATTCATCCTAAGGTAATATACAGATAAGTGTACAAGCTATATGTAGAATGATTTTATTGCAGCCTTTATTTATTATAATGAAAACTGGAAAATAACCTAAATTATATCTCTTCGGCATATACCTTATGTGCCTCCAAAGGTTCCCTCCGACTCACCTGTCTCTTAGACCCTGGTTGACTTTGCTTTGCCTTAGCTGTTGCTGTGACTGACCCATCTCGTGTAGACCCATAAAGTCCATGTCCTCAGCCCAATCAGCCACACACTTATGGCTCCAGCCTTCCTGTCATTTCCGGATTCAAGTGGAGAGCTCTACTGTAGAACATGCCATCCGGCTTGGCAAACGGCTGCTGAAGATGCTGAATGAGGAAAGGGAGGGTGATGAGTAAACTCTGTTGTATGGAAAACCTTGGCCAGTGGAAGAGAGAAGACAGGGAGCCAGCAAATTCATTCTTCTCCTTCCCTCTCTCCCTCCCACCCTCCCTTCCTCTCTCCAAAACACTGTTCGAAGGCAAGACTTCTCCATAGAGCCTTTCTGGGTACATACTGCCTGACCAAGCAAATGCACCTGCTAAGGTGCAGGCTTTGCTTCTCAGAATCTTAACATGAAGCAAAACACATGTGTGCCATGCCTTCCCATCTTTCCCTGGTTTGTGCATCTTTCCCTTCGCTCTTGCTGCCTCGGGATTGCACCTCCCGCATTAAACATAAACACGTACTTCTTGTCCTGGATCCCATTTCATAGGGAACCTGGGCTAAGCCAAGATGATTTTGAAAGCTGGTTTTAAAAATTGCTGTTGTCAATAGTAGCAATGAAAAATGATGATGTCTACCTACATTTGCTAACTTGGAATGAGCTCAGTCATGTTTTTGAAAAACATTAACTCGAGTTGTTTCTTGAAAAAAACATTTTCAGCATTTCTCTTCCTTTTTAATAACCATTATGGAGTTATTCTTGTACTTTTTACAACAAATATGTATTAAAGTAATAAGCAGAATATGCCCTGGCTGGTGTGGCTCAGCGGACTGAGCTCTGGCCTTTGAACCAAAAGGTCACCAGTTCAATTCCCAGCACATGCCTGGGTTGTGGGCCACGTCCCTGGTTGCAGGTGTGTAAAAGGCAACTGACTGATGTTTCCTTCATGAATCAATGTTTCTCTCCCTCTTTTTCTCCCTTGCTTCCCCCTCTCTTACAATAAATAAAATCTTTAAAAATAAATTCCTGAAAATTACCCTTTGAAGCCCTAAATTTTTAAAAAATAAGTTGAATAGATTTGAGAGCACAATTTTCATACTAAAATGTTGCCAATTTTTTAATGCTATATTGTCCTAATGAATAAAATTTAAATATAAATTCTCTTTTGATACCACGTCTATATAGAAGTAATGTTTGCAAATATAAATAGATACATATGTAGAGTATGAACTACCAGGACAATTTTTAATGAAACTTTTATCAAATCAATTTTTTACTAGACCGTCTACTGAAAAACTGTTTTACTCAGCTTCCAGCTTCAGAAATGCCATCTAATTGCTGCCTGTTCACAAAGAGCAACAACCCCTTTATGCCATAGATACTGTTGGCTCATAGCCTGTAGACAGAGCTCAGGGCACAATTTATAGCATCCACACAAATTCATCAAAAAAGGATAATATTTGGGGTTAATTCAGTCAGTTCCCTGCAGAATCTAATAACAAACCTATAGTAAGACTTAGAAATGTTATTTTATTATTCACAAGGAAAGTGGTTTAATTTTAATTTAAGGTATAGCAGCTGATTTAAATAATCAACTTATATTGAGGAAAGCTTTTTATTCAAGTGTGTAACCTAAATGGGAACAATGCAACACCGAGTTAAAATATACTAACATAACAAAGATGCTGTCCAACTCTGGATCCAAATGAATTGGAAAATAAATCAGTCAGTGGGTTATGAGTATAATTTCAGATATGGTACCAATGCTCAGAAATACTGTGAAAAAGATCAGTTCTAGAAGGAGCCATATTCAAATCTGAAATATCACTTTTGGTGGAGAAGAGAGGATGAAGAAATCACTAAAAGCAATGACTACACCAAAAGGCATCCTTTTTTGACACACACATCCCACAGCTAGTGGAGAATAAAATTAAAATGGGTGTGTGGATAACAATATAAAATATAGAGTAAAGAAAACAGTCATTATTTCAAGCCCATACCAATGAAATTCCCATTGTTCCCTCATTCTCCTTCTAACTGGATTCTGAGGCTTCTTACACATTATTCTTGCAGCACCCAAAGTTGTCTGCAGCCCAGAGCACACAGCAGGTGGGAGTGCTCTCCTGCTCTGTTCTCCAGGCTCCGCTGTGGCCCAGTAGGGACAGTACTGGGAAAACTCCTCTCTCCCTTTATGGCTCTCCCCAGCCTTCACTTCTCCTGGCGGGAGTTGAACTACCTGTTAACTTTGTGATACATTCCTCTTCTTGTCATTACTGACATCAGCCTAGTCACTTTTAAGGACAGTCTACTGCTCTCCTGAGAAAAAGAAAGCTTCTCCCCCAAGCATGTCAATGTTTTATAAGGCCTCAGGTAAAAACATGTTCCCGTTTTGCTTGGATGCACCTGGAACCACCAACCTCATTTTTCATCCCAGTGTATCTTCACATTTTATATGATGCTCAGTCACACAGCCTAACAAGCGTTTCTCAGGGCACATTGGAGTCAATAGCTGTGATCATTTCCAGAAATTTTATACTGAGCAAAGCCAGAAGCAACCCCAGTCCTCTTGGAGTGCCCTTCCTGGTGAGGGAGGGAACATGGAGCAAATCATCAGCAAAGGCCTAATTATAAACTCTGGTAAGTGCTGTGAAGGAAAGTTCCACAAAGCTAACAGAGTATATACCAAGGATCTTGGTCTACACTGGCAGGACTGATGGGCGGTTCCAGAGGAGCGTTCCCCAAGCAAGCAACAGTCCTGCTGATATCCAAAGAAGTCGTCTAGGCAGAAGGAAGGGGTGCACCCCAGCAGGAGGAAGACTATGTGTCAGTTCCACGGCACATTCAATGAATGAAAGAGGTTTGGGGTACCGGAGCTAAATAAGTTTGGTAGGTTGGGAGGTGCCAACAGTCTACAAATTCTGGCTGGGACATTAAGGGACAAATCTGTTCACCATACTCCCCAGTTTCTTAAATGCCAATCCCAGAGGTGCCCAAGGCAGCATGGTCCAGCTTTCTACCTCCCAAGAGACCGAACTGGGAGCCTTTCTATAAGCAGAACCTCCAGTGTCTGAGTCAGAAAGTCCTGTGACCACAAAATGAACCTCCTCTGGTATAGTATATGATATGCAACTTTATGAACTGCAAAGTGGAATCCATAAGGATCCTACCAGCAAGGGATGGTACAGAGTAACAGGCTGCAGTGAAGAACTATTACCATTCCTACAAGAGAAGGGAGCAGAAAAAAGATTCATTTTGGAAGCCAACTAGGTGAAGTGCATGCGGAGGGCACCTGACAAGAAACACCATCTTCGGTAAAGGGATGCAGGCAATCTGTGATTATCCCTCAGGCAGGAGACTGGAGAAAGAATGAGTCCAACCTCTTTTCTTCTCCCACATTCTGATCTCTTACCATTGCTGCAACTCAACCAGAGCCAGAGGGCAAGCACACCCTCATGCATCATCTCCCCAGCATGTACACCAGGATAGAGAATGGCAGATCGGTGAACCAGGTGAGCTAGTCAGGGTGCTTTACCGCTGTGCTTTAACTCAGGGGTGCCCACTTGCAAACAGTTTGTCCTTAGGAAAGTGGACTCATCTCAAATGCCTCAACTTTCTCATTTTTAAAATGGAAATGATAACAATAATACCTTGGTTTGCTTAACAGATTTATAGAGTGTTTAGACTAGTGTCTGACACATGGTCAGTACTTACAAATGCTCTTCATGTTTTCATTTTACAGAAGAGACTGAATTCCAGACGAGGTCAAAGAATTACTCAAGCTCCTGTTGTCAAACGGGACGCAACTAAAGCCAGAATCCAGGCCGCGCTGCCCTGGTCTTCACCCTGTCATCTATCCCTTTGCTGTTGCTTCCATTTTCTTCCCAGAATCAACAAAGTAATTACCAAGTTGACTAAGATTTAACACAGTAAGCACATTCTCAACCATATCTCTGTCACTTTTGGGGGTCTTCGCACTTCTCCCCCAACTTTACTGAGATATACTGTCCATATTTGACATACAGTGTTGTGTGACTTAAAGTGCACACTGTGTTGATTTGATACACTTGTTATTCCAATGTGATTACTGCCAGAGTGTTAACACCTCCATCATGTCACAGACTTACCTTTTTCATTTTGGTGGTGAGAACACAGTTCTACTCTGTTAGCAAATTTCAGGTACACTTTTAAAAGATGTCTTCACAAAGAACAGAAAAATTCTTTCTGTTCTCTGCAGCTGAATGCCGATGGGAACCTGTACCTTCCAGGTAGCTTATAATTATAGATCTTATCATGGCAAACATGAGGTCCCCAACAACCGAGCCTTTGGGACTTCTTAATGGGGAGCTCCCAGATGTGCGGTCAATTTGGGAGCCTTCCCAGTGTCCGTGTTTACTCAGAAAAGAACTGAGGTATATACATGTCAGATTTAACAAACTGAAACGCCTCAGAGGATTAAAACATCAAGCAATAGGAATGGGTGAAACCAGCCCTCTTACCTGTCTTACGAAAGATCCTCCACGAAGTTCTTGATTGGAGACAAGAGTCCATGAGCTCACCTGGTGTTCGTGTCAGAGGCTCCACCACCCTCCAAGGCTACCAGGAATGAGATCTTGGCTTTATCTTTGCCTCTGCCCTATTGTTTGCCCCCCAAACCCACCAGGTCACTAAGTCCCATATACCCACAGCAGCCAAATAATGCAATCTAAGCCAGGTTATTCTTCAGAGGGCGGTGTTGATATTAGCAATTACAAACAGGCACAAACATGGACTATCCTAGGCAAACCAGAATGGATGGTCATCCTAATATTAGAATACTTCAACTCCTGTTCTTTTCCCATTCATGACACACATGCTACTATAAACAAAAGAACATGTTACTGTTATTCTCTTTGATCTAACCCAACGTAGAATTATTATTATAAGCATTTAAAAACAATGTGATAACACTTAAGATTGTTACCATTTTATTTTTCCATCATTTGTACCTGAGACTTTTGGGAACTGTTTTTCCTCATCCTGAAGTATATCCTTATCCTCATCCTGAAGTATATCCTTAAAGTTTTTTTTTAGTTAATGTCTGTGGGCGGTAAACCGATGATCCAATAGTTTTGATTTTGTCCTCCTTCCTGAAAGAGAATTTCATTAAGAAATTATTAATTCTTTGATAGTGATTGTATTACTTCATTGTCTTCTGGCTTCTGTTATTGCTGCTAAGAAGTCTTCTGTTAGCCTGATTATTGTTCTCTGTAGGTGACCTATCTTTTCTCTCTGACCACTTTTAATATCTATCTTTTAAATTTGACCTTCTGAAGATTTATTACAAGCAACTAGGTATGGGCTTTGTATAACCTTATATTCAAGTCTTATACTACTTGTAGATAGTTTTCCTTAGTGATTAACCCTTCAGATAGGGAAAATCCATTGTATCTGTACTGACCATCTCCGTTATCATCCATGCAAGTTCAGTATTTCCTTCATGACTTGCATTTGTCTCTGTTGTCGGTTCACAAATTCTTTCTTCAGCTTTATTTAATGTGCTGTTTAACCCATGTACTGTTTTTTTAATAACATTTTTTTCTAATAATTCTACTTGGTTCCTTGGCAAAGTTGCTGGTCATTTTTATGTCTCTTGCAACTTTCTAATATTTGTGATGACATCTTTTTTTTTTTAAACTAGGCTATACTTCTGGTAATGACATTGTGATCAGCCCTGCAACCAGTGGAACTGATGAAAATTATTCCAAAAGTTGACTGCTTAAAGCTTATAGTGATGGTCCTAAGAGAATACAGCAGTATTACTTTGATACCAAAACCAGACAAGGACATCACAAGAAAGGAAAAAATATAGACCAGTACACTTATGAACATGGACTCAAAAATCCTTAAAACAACTTCTATGAAAACAATCCAGCAACATACAAAAAAAATTCCACACCATGGCCAAGTGAGAGGTAGGTTTAATACCTAAAAATCAATCAATATAGAACATCCTATTACTAGAATAAAATTTTTAATCACTTAATCATATCAATAGATGGGGGAAAGCATTTGACAAAAATTATTGTTCTTTCATGGTAAAAACTCAACAAACTAGTAATAAAATTAAGGGGAACTTTCTCTACCTGATAAGAGTATCTAAAATAATCCCATAGCAAACACCACATTTAACGTGAAACATTGGATGAAATACTGGATGCTTTCCCTCTAAGATCAGCAACAAAATGAGCATATGTACTCTCACCACTTCTAGTAATCACTGTGCTGAAGATTTGAAAAAAAAAGAACTTAGGCAAAAAAAGGAATAAAAGACACCTATACTTAAAAGGAAGAAATAAAATAATTTCTATTTGCAAATGACACAACCTTACACATAGAAAATCCTTGAAAACCTACTAAAATACCCTTAGAGCTAATTAATGAGTTCAGCAAGTTTACAAGATTGATTCTATTTATATATACTTGCAGTGAACTATCCAAAAATGAAATTAAAATAATTCCATTCTCAACAGAATCAAAAAAGAATAAAATAAATCTAATGAGAGACATACAGGTTTTGTACACTGAAAACTACAAAACAGTGTTGAAAGACATTAAACAATATCTTCATAAGTGAAAAATGTTCCACATTAACTCAGCAAAATTAAAGTTGTTAAGTACCAATGCCCCCCAAACAGAAATACAGATTCAGTGCAATCTCTATCAGAATCCCAGCTGACTCGATTGCAATAATTTATAAGCTGATTCTAAAATTCATATAAAATTGTGAGGGACCCAAAATAGCCAAAACAATTTTGAAAAAGAAGACTAAAGTACTGGGACTCACATGTCCTGATTTCAAAACTCATTACAAAGCGACAATAATCAAGACTGTGTGTGGTACTGGAACAATGATAGATATATAAATCAGTGGAACAGAATTGAGAATCTGGAAGTAAACCCTGGAAAATATTGCCAACTGATATTTGACAAAGGCGATAAGACACTTGAATGGGGAAAATAATTGTTTTTTAACAAATGCCAATTGTACAACTGGATAGCCACATACAAAATACTGGAACTGGATCCTTACTACATAACATATACAAAAATCAACCCCGAGTGGGTTAAAGACCTAAATTAAGAACAAAAACAACAAAATCATTAGAAGAAAACACAAGGGTAAACCTTCATGACTTTGGGTTTGGCAAAGGATTCTTAGATTTGAAACCAAAAGTGCAAGTAACCAAACAATAGACAAGTTGGAACTCATCAAAATTAAAAATTTTTGTTCATCAAAGGATACCATCAAGAAAGTGAAACTACAACACACAGAATTGGATAAAATATTTGTATTCCCATATCTAAAAATGGATTATTATCTAGAATATATAGAGAACTCTTAGGACTCAATAATAAAAACATAAATATCCCAAATAAAAAATGACAAAAGAGCTATTAGTCAGCTCAGGCTGCTGTAATAAAATACCATAGACTAGGTCATTTAAACAGCAGACACTTATTTCTGGAGGCTGGGAAGTTCGATCAAGGTGCCAGCAGGTTCAGTTTCTGATGACAGCCCTCGACCCTGCTTGCAAACAGCTGCCTCCTTGCTGTGTCCTCATATGGTAGACAAGGTCTCTCTTCTTCTTCCAACAACACACTAACCCCATCAAGGGAGCCCACCATCAAACACAATCTAACCCTAAGGGCACCCCAAAGTCTCCAACTCAAACACCACCACTTAACAGCTGGGGTTCTGCTGTATGAGCACGGTGGGGGACACACACCAGTCCCTCACAGATCTGTACAAACATTTCTTCAGAGAAGACATGCAGATGGCAAATAAGCCCATGAAGAGGTGCTCAACATCATTAGAGAAATGCAAATCAAAGCCACGAGGACAAACTACTTAATACACACGAGTAAAACTAGTATCGGAAAGCCAGATAACAACAGTGCTGCCAAGGACACGGAGAAATCAGAACCCTTGTCTCTGCTGTGAGAATATGAGACAGTTAGCCACTCTGGAAATCAGCCTGGCAGTTTCTCAAATGGCTAAACATTAGGACCCATGACCCAGCAATTCCACTCCCAGGTAAACACCTAAGGAAAATGAAAACATGTCCATGTAGAAATTTGTAAATGGATGTTTGCATCAGCATTATTTGCAAAAACCAAACTGTGGAAACAATTTAAATGTCCATAAACGGGCAAATGGAAAAACAAATTATAGTATAATATTTTTATACAATGAAATGTATGGAATGTTATTCAGCCATAAAAAGAAATATTAATATATGCTACAACATAGATGAACCTTAAAACATTATGCTGAGTGAAACATCCAGTCACAAAATACCACCCACTACTAGATTTCATTCATTGGAAAGTCCAGAGTAGTGGCTGCCATCCACGTGAAAAGTGGATTAGTGGTTGCCTAGGACCAGGGAAGAGGAAAATGCAGGTGGAGATGATAGGAAGTGGGTACAGAGTTTCATTCTGATGTAATGAAAATGTTCCAAAGTGGACTTTGTTGATGCTTACACGTATCTCTGAATATATATATAAAAAAACATTTCATTGTACTCTTTAAATGGGTTAAATAAGTAAACTGTATGACATGTGAATTATATCTCAGGACAGCTGTTTTGGGGGAAGAAAGCCTTCACAGAGAGTCATTCTGTTTTGAATATGATAATTCCAGTATGTGATTCCTTAGGGTTTCTTTCTCCACATGTGAAGGCATGTTTCCTGGTCTCTGTGTTGGCCTTCACTTATTAACTTATTAGATTATATTTAGTTGACCTTTATTCCTAAGAATCCTGAGCCCTAAAGTGGGACAAGCTGCCCTCCAGAGCTCCTGCCAGTAGCCCAAGGACACTGTTGATCTGGGGGCACTTTGGTTTCCTTGGGAATCTCCAGCTTAATCCAGGAGCCTCAGATTCATCTCCTCAACTCTGTGCAGACGTAAGAATTGTTCTCCTGGTTTCAGTGCTGATGTTGGACATCGGGCAGCCTCACTTGTGTGTCTGCTCTCAGCTCATCTCTCAAATTGCAGCTCCCAGATTTGTTGGGTTGGATTGGGTTTAGGGACCTGGAGACTTATTTCCCTTATCTCCTAATCTCAGAACTGCAATACAAGTTAAACCTTATGCAGAATATTTTGTATTGTAGGAGGGATCTTTGGAGAATGTAGATGCCCATACTGCCTCAAGTGGAAGTCTTTCATGCAGTGTTATATAACTGTTTAACATCAATGTTCACATGAAATTTGTTTGGTTGAGTATGAATAATTGGAACTGTCATTTCTCCCTTTTTCTAGCACTTGTAAGAACATTAGAAATTCTAAACTACTCTGTCTCCTAAAGGAAGGCATTAAGGTACTTTATTAACAGAACAATATGACATATACAGCAAACACATATAAAGTGTGTGTGTACAAACCAATGTGTTCACCAGAGCCATCTGAACTATTAAAAATATGAACGCTAGGGTTCCACTTGTGGCATGTGTGTTTCAATAGGTTTTTCTGTAACTTCTCCAGCCCCTTCTGCTTTACTAGGCAGATAGCCATCATCCAAATCAAACATGGAATTACCTCCACAATTAATAGTGGTAAAAAAATCTTTACAGAGAGATTCCCACGACAAAGCACTGCAGTAGGCATGTCACCAGGATCATCTCATGCATTGATCACCATGGCCTTGCCAGGGATGTATCAATATTGCGCTGATTAAACAGACTGAAGAATGTGAGGCTCGAGAAGGTTAAGTAACTCGATGAATGAATTATCAGCGTAAAGCTAAGCTGCTGTTTCAGAGATCCAATAATAACCCAGGAATTATTTCTCACAGTCTGGGGTCAGCATAGCAGGTGGACAAGCAACTGCACTCCTTGTGGCCATTCAGAATCCGGTTCCTTCCACTTTGTTTCTTCACCATTTCCTAGTGCATTGCCCTCATCTGCATACTGTCTGAAGGCCCCAGCCTGGAAGAGACCCGTGTATTCTCTGATTCCATCAAGGAGAACTGAGACACATGACCACACCTGATCCTAAGGATTCCTGGCAAATGAGGGGAGGCTAGGCAGCCATGGGTTGCATCACTATGGAAATGGTGGGGAATGGGTTTATATGAACAGTCTCTGATGCAATTAAGTTCAAGAAACTGTCACTTTCATCTAAGACAAGCATCATCTCTCATTTGGACGAATTAACCAGACTTCCTGCTTCTATTATACATCTCTGCATTACATCCTTCACACAGCATTCTGAGTAACTCATGATAAGTATGTCAGATTGTGGCATTCCTCTGCTCAAAGTCTCTCATGCCTTCTCTTCTGACCCAGAATAAAATCCAAAGGCGTTGCCACTGCCAACAAGCTGCACTGATGTTGCCTCTGACTACAGCTCGGGCCTTATTCCTCTCTTCGTCCCATCTCTTACCCTGTTACAGCCGTAGTGGTCACTCTGCTTTTTTTTAAGCAAGTCAAGCAAGATAGCACCTCTGAGTCTTCGTACTTGCTGTTCCAGTAAGAAGCCCATCAAGAGAAACTCAAGGGAAATAGTAGTACATGCAGAGGAAAGGGCTAGGACAATCAGACAAAGGTGAGAGTGACATGTCTAAAAAACCAAAAGCTGTCTGGTGTGGAATATAGCAAGTGGGCAAAGCAGGAGAGGATGAGGATGGAAAGTGGGGTTTGGGCCCTGTCTCGTGGGACTTTGTAGAGCAGGGTGAGAACTGTGGATTTTGCCAAAATGCAATGATGGAAAACCATTGAAGGTGTTTAAGCAGGAGAGTGACATCAGAAAAGCAGTTGTAAAAGGACTGCTCAGGCTGATATGTAGGCAGGGGCCACAAGCCTGCAGGCAGAATGATAATGAGGATGGCCGGCTCTTATCCATTCGAATATCTCCTCCTACTCTCACTCACACAAGTTCTCTGCCCCATAGTGTATGCCTTTACATAAGTGAATAAGTTAACAATGCATGAAAGCATGAATCGATTTGCATCTTAACACTGCACACCATTGGAAATTATTCACATTCAAAAAATATTTAGGAGCATTAAAAAACATTTCAAGGCACAATGCTGTGCTGTGGTTAGCACAATTAAGACTGAGGTACTCTCTTTGTCTTTCAGAATTTTTAGTTTATTGAGGAAGATAAATATGCAGATAAAACTAAAACACCAACATAAAGCTGTAACTGAAACACCAGCAACAAGGTGTTACAAGTTCTATGGAGAGTTCAAAGGAACAGATCACCTTTTCTAGGTGGAGAAATCACAAAGACATCATATTTGAACTGAATAAGACTCGAATAGGTGAAAAGGGTCAGGAAGGGCCCCATTGGATCTATGAAAACACATTGACTTAGAATCTTGGAGCAGAAAACTATAGGAAAGGTCATTTAGTTCAAAACAGAGTTTTTACAAGTATATCAAATTACAGTTTTATGGCCTAACTAGTATACTTTCAGCTTCATGGTTTCCCAATAAATGTTCAGCACAGTTTGGTAATGAGACAGCAACCTTGAAGAGCCACAAAATCTGGCATCAGCTGAATTATGCTTTAACCACTAATAAAAATGCAAAATAATAGTCAAGCTTAGAAGAGAAAATGTCTGGATTATCTGTTAAAGCTTCCTCTGCTATACAGCCCCTAGGACTTCTGGTGCCCTTCTGCCTGTCCTCCTTTCTGATTCAAATATATAATCTACTTTCATACTAGTAGAGAGAAAACTGTTGGAATTTAACCTCTGCTTGTCTTGGAAGCTGAGCTCAGGACATTCTTTGGAATGTTTTCTGTTTGAACATTCACAACATGCTGCTACTCTAAAACAATTCAGAAGTTCGACTAGTATAAATCAAAAGCATCAGAATATCCACTACCAAAAAGGAAATAATTGATTTTTAAACTTAGAGTTGACAAAGTAAATAGAGTACGTTCAAATAAAGTTTAGTGAGTTGCTACCATCGTGGCTTAGTAACATGAACTTGAAAATAAGTATTTACATTTAGTGTTCATGTGAAGACTGTCTACAAACTTCAATCATGTTATGCTACTACCAGATAAAAAGGATTTGACTTGCCTTTCCATTTTCACTGCTTAACAGACCAGCATGCTGCAACGACCCATGTAGACTAAGGCCACATACATTTTTAGTTCTGGGAGATTAGGCTAAAGATTAGATTGAAGAGCCACCACAGTCCTCTCTGTGTCCAATCTGGGTGGACAAGAAGTCTTAGTTTTTTCTGACACATTGCTTTGGTAACAGCAAGAAGTTAAGTAATGAAACTATAAAGGTACCATAAGAAATAGTGAGGGAAATCTTTAATAAACTCAGTGAAAAAAGTCAAGGATCATAAACAAAATAAATATACATTTGACAATATAGAAATCAACATATAAGGCAAAAGCCACTGTAAATAAACATCAAAGATGAAAGACAAGCTTATATTGCAAAATTATATTGCAAAGGACTATTTTTCCTAATACAAAAATAGCATGTATAAACTGCTTAGAAAAAAAGACCAACTCAATTTTTTAAAGTGAACAATTTCCAAAAGAGGAAATACAAATGTTTCTTAAATATGAAAATATGTTCAATCTCACTCATAATTAAAGAATGCAAATTAAAATTTTCCGGAGCTACTATCTTCCATTTATCAGATTAGTAAAGATCAAAAGATAAATAATACTCTGCATTGATTAGTTTATGGGGAAAAAGGCATTTTCAAATTGCTGATGGGAATGTAAATGTTCAACTATGAAGGACAATTAGCTTTACCCAAATCACCACTATTACCGTTGGTCCAGCAAGTTCTACTTCAGTGAAATTATCCTGCAGATTATATGCACATATACTTCCAAATTACATGTACACATTTCTCAAAAATGATACATATATAGGATTATTTATTGCAATGTTGTTTGTAAATGAAAATATTAGAAATAAAGGTGTCCTCCACCAATAAGAGTCAATAAACTATGATGCACCTGCACGAAGACCGCAGCTCCTCCTCTGCAAACCTGTAAAAGTTATCTTCTGTCCACACTCAGCCCCAGGCCTTCTTTCATTCCATGCTCTCCAGTCCCACCCATTGTTGTGGCTTGAAATATCTTTATAGAAAATGGCTCACTTCACAAACTCAATGATCATCTCTCATGTTTCTATCTCCCTCATTCCCATCAACAAATATCACTAACCTACCATAAAATGTATTTTAATAGTATTTAAAATAACTTCATTGATTTATAAGTGACATGAACTAAACTGCACATAATTTAAGTGTATATTACTTGAAAAGTGCTGGCATAAGTATACACCCAAAACTGTCACCACAATCAAAACAATAAACTTATCTATTACCCTAAAAGTTTTGTAACGCTTCCTTATAATCTTGCTGGCCAACCTTCCCTATCTCCCCACTTCCCCATTTCTAGGCAGTTACTGATATACTTTCTGTTTACACTTTTCAGAATTTTATAGAAATAGAATCATACAGTGTAAACTCTTTTTATGGCTTCTTTTACACACCATAATTATTTTGAGATTTATCTATGTTGTATGTGTTAATAGTTGATTTCTTTTATTGCTGAGTATTCCATTGTATGGAGATACCACAATTTATTTAAGATCACCTATTCATGAACACTTAAATCCTTTCCACCTTTGACTATTACATATCAAACTGTTGTGTATGCAAAAAATGTATTTAATTCATCTGGTTTTATTCATTTAAAAAATATTTCTTTCACCCTGACCAGGTTGCTCAGTTGCTTAGAGTGTTGTCCCAACAAACCAGGGTTGCAGGTTCAATCTCTGGCCAGGGCACACAAGAAACAACCAAGAAGTGAAACAACAAATCTCTCTCTCTCTGTCATCCTGCTCCCTCACTCCCTCCTTTCATTTCTCCCTCCTTCCCTCTCTCTCCCTTCCTTTTCCTCTAAAATCAATCAATAAAAATATGTTTCTTCTATTTTTGATTCTTCCCCTAGTCCACTACCACCTTCAATGAGCTAGGATAAGGACTTCTTAACTGAACTTCTATCTTCTACTCTTCATCCCACCCAATTCATTCTCCAACCAACAACTATAATGATTTCTTTTTAAAAAGCACAGTAACATATATAGTCCTTTCTCATTTAAAGCCCTTTGATAACCACCACCCTCCCCATTCCTTCATCCCTCAATATGCTAAGAATAAAAACCAAACTTAACAGCTAAAAGGCTTCATGTAATCTGACCTCTCTCACTTCATCTTGCAGCCACATCTCACATGCTCATGCTCTTCACCCACACGCTCCTCCCCTTATTTCCTCAGAAGTCCTAAAATCTTTCTACTCCAAGTATTCTTCACATGCTGTTCCCTCTTCTTGGAATTTTCCTCCCAACTTCATCTGGCCTGCAACTTCTCCTAATCTTTCTTTTCAGAGAAATAAATAGCAGATCATAAAAAACAACTATCTAAATTTCTTCCTGTCCTCGAAGAGGTAAGAGATGGATTGTCAGATTCAAGAAGCAGAGCAAGGAATCTGTGATCTAAGGAAGAAGAAAATGAACAAGGCCAAAAACTATGTAAGTCCATCATGCTGATATTCAAAATGCTAAAGGGCAAGTCCTAGGGGAAAGGGTGTCACCAAATCTTTTCACAGATAAAGGCCATGTAGAAGCAATCAAAAATAAAATACATGTGTCTAAAAACACTTAAGAATATGAAAAATAGCCTTGAAGAAACATACAATATTAAGTGAAAAAAGATGAAAATTACCCTTGGCTGGTGTGGCTCAGTGTATTGAGCATCAGTCTATGAACCAAAGGGTTGCCAGTTCGATTCCCAGTCAGGGCACATGCCTGGGTTTTTGGGCCAGGTCATCTCCAGTTGGGGGCGTGCAAGAGGCAACCACACAATGATGTTTCTCTCCCTCTCTTTCTCCCTCCCTCCCTTTCTCTCTAAAAATGAATAAATAAAAATATCTTTTTAAAAAAGATGAAAATTATTAGAGAGATGATTACTGACATGGAATATAGGCAAGGGGAACTAATATAAAAATAACTGGCATGCCTAAATAAAAGAAGCAAATAGTAAAACAAAAGCTCTGGGAACTTCCAGTCAAGGACATAGAGTAGGTAAATACTGTGCTCACCTCTTCCCACAGTCACATCAATATTACAACTAAATAAAAGAACTGTCATTGAGAATCACCTAAAGGCCAGCTGAAGAGAATTAATATAACTAAGGATATAAAGAAGAAACCACATAAAGACTGGTTGGAGGAACAGAGACATGAAACAGGCTGTACACCCACGGTATGGTGATAAGACTTCAGCAGACTATGTTGGCTACATAGGTGCCCCTGAGGAGCAAGGGGGTACTAACCCCATACCAGGCTTCTTGACCTGAGACATCACTGCCAGAAAGAAGAGTCCCCATTACACCTCCCTATGAAAAGCAGCAGGGATAGCATCCAGGGTATGGTTGCGGAAGGCTGTGTCTTTCCCTTAGAGCAGGAATCCCTAGGCCCTGGGCCACAGACTGGTACCAGTCCATCGCCTGTTAGAAACCAGGCTAAACAACAGGAGGTGAGCAGCAGGCAAGTGAGCAAAGCCTTACTCACATTACTACCTGAGCTCTACCTCCTGTCTTTTCTCCACCCCACTGCCCACCCCCAGCCCCATCCAAACAAAATTGTCTTCCAAGAAACAGGTCCCTACTACCAAAAAGATTGATGACTGCTGCCTTGGAGGGTCGGCACACAGATTTACCTTCTCTGAGCTCCAGCGCAGAGGCAGCAACTAAAAAAGTGCCAGGGATATAGAGGGAACAACAAAATGGACCAACTTCAGGGTGATGGCTGGAGGGGCATGAGCTATAGCAACTCTCTCCAGGGATGAAAGCACTGCCAAGTGCCACTGTTCCTTTGGTAAGTCCTCCTTCCAATCAGCCATATCTGTGCTCTTCATTAACCTGGCTCATACTATTCCCCTAGCCCTACTGATTCCATAAGACCCCACCATACCCAACTTGTCCACTTGACTCAAACCTCTTCCAAGCAGCTCTTCCTCCATGCAAGTCATCTGCCTTGCCTCATGCTTCAGACTTTCCCCAAATCTCTCAAAGTTTCACAAACACAAAAAAAATAGCAGCCAGATTCAGCATGCCTTGCACCTCTCGCTAAGTGGCCCCAAGCCCAGCACAAATAGTGAATGGTCTCAACTTGCATTGTAACTGCCATCAGGGGGCCCAGGCCTGGCATGAGCAGTAGTTAGCCTTGACCTGAAATGTAAGCGACCACAAACCCAGCACGGGTGGCATCTGGCCTCAGCGTACATCACGGAGCCCACCAAAGGGTCCCAAGCCCACTACAAGAGGCAGCCGGCCTCAGTTCATAGCATGTCCTGGACCAGGTGCCTCCGAGCCCAGCATTAGTGGCAACCAATCTCAGATCATTTTGTGGAGACTACCAAGAGGCCCCAAGCCAGGCAAGAGTGGTAGCTGACCTTGGCATCCACGAGATCCCCTCCCAAAAGACTTCAAATCCAACACGGCTGGTGGCCAGCTTTAGACCACACCACAGCACCTCCCAAACCAGCTCCATATATGACACACACAAAAAGCAGGCTGAGCCAGCACTAGAGCCCTGCTAAGGTAATCCCTGCTCCTTGCAGTCAGCCCATGCAGAAGTTCATCTGCTGTAGCCATAGCCAGACCTCACAGCCAGTCAGCATAAAAGTCAACGCCACCCCCTGAGGTGTCAACAATCAAGGCTCAACTACAATAGGGGGGATACACACAACCCACACAGGGGACACCTCTGGAGCACCTGGCTCAGGTAACCAGGGAGACCGCATCACTGGGCCTCACAAGGAACCTACTATATAAAGCCACTCTGTCAAAACTGGGAGACACCAGATCTACCTAATATGTAGGGAAAAAAGCACAGGGAGTCAACCAAAATGAAGAGATAAAGAAACATATCTCAAATAAAAGAACAGAACAAGACTCTAGTAAAAGAACTAAATGAAATGGAGACAAGCAATCTACCAGATAAAAAGTTCAAAACACTGGTTACAAGTATGCTCCAGGAACTTAGGAGAAGAATAGATGAACTCAATGAGAACTTAGACAAAGAAATAGAAAACAAAAAAAGGAGATAGAACACATAAAAAGAACCACTAAGAAATGAAGAACACAGTAACTGAAATAAAGAATACATTGGAGAGAATCAATACTAGATTAGGTAACACAGAGGATCAAATAAGTAATCTAAAATACAAAGCAGCAGAAACTACCCAATCAGAACAGCAAAAAGGAAAAAAAAAATTTAAACGAGGATAGTTTAAGTGACCTCAGGGCAACATCAAGTATTCAACATTCACATCATAGGGTTACTAGCAAAAAAGAGAGAAAACTAAGGATTGAAAACCTATTTGAAATAGTGACTGAAAATTTACCAGCTGATGAAGAAAATATATACGCAAGTCCAGGGAGCATAAATCATCCATAAAAAAGATGAACTTAAATAGAACCATACAAAGACAAATCATAATTAAAATGCCAAACTTTAAAGACAAAGAGGGAATCTTAAAATAAGCAATAAGTAAGCAGTATATATTCTCCCTTGAATATATACAAGGGAGATTCCATAAGACTGTCAATTGATTTCTCAACAGAAACCTTGCAGACAGAAGGAAGTGGCACAAAATATTCAAAGTGATAAATGGGAAAGACCGACAATCAAGATTACTCTGCCCTGCAAGGCTATCATTTAGAAGTAAGGGAAAGGTAAAGGGTTTCCCAGACTAAAAGAAGATAAAGGAGTTCATCGCCACTAAACTAGTATTACAAGTAATATAAAGGGACTTGTTCAAGAAGAAAAGATAAAAATAAAAACAAAAAAAACATAGGAAAGAAAAAGAATTCTCACTGACAAAGGCAAGCACTTAGAAAAACTGGTGGATCAACCAAGTATAAAGTTAGTACAAAAGTTAGAAGACAAACACAGAAAGATCATGTGTAGTTACAACAGTAACTTAAGGAATACGTACACACACACAGTTAGAGATAATGACAAAAACATAAACATGAGGGGAAGGCAAGTAAAGTTGTAGTGATTTTAGGTTGTGTTCAAACTGAAGTGACCATCAACTTAAAATAGAGCACTATAGACATAGTTTGATACGTATGCAACATATGATAACCAGAAACCAAATATTTATAAAAGATATATAAAAAAGAGAAAAGAACCCAAACATAACACTATAGAAATTCATCACTATACAAGAGAATAGAGCAAAAGCATAAGAAAGAAACAGAGAACTACAAATACAATTAATAAAATGGCAATAACTATATATCTATCAATAATTCCGTTAAATGTAAATTGACCTAATGCTCCAATCAAAAGACATAAGGTCATGAATGGACAAGAAATAAGACCTGTGCATGCATTGTCTACAAGAGACCCATTTCAGAATGAAAGACACACAGACTTAAATAAATAGATATAAAACCATATTACATATAAAATAAAAGAAAAAGAAAAGTTGGAGTAGCAATACTTATATCACACAAAATAAACTTGAAAACAAAGGCTGTAACAAGAAACAAAGAAAGCCATTCATAGTGTTAAAGGAATCAATCCAACAAGAGGATATAATTCTTTATAAACATTTATGCACACAATGTATGAGCATCTACCTAAATATAAAAAGCAAATATTAATGGACATAAATGGAGAGACTGACAGTAAGCCAAAACAGCAGGGGACTTTAACGCTCCATTGACATCAATGGGTAGGTCATGCAGACAGATAATCAACAAGGAAATGGTGGCCATAAATGACATATTTAACTGAATGGATTTAATTGATATTTTTAGGACATTTTACCCCAAAGCAGCAGAATATACATTCTTTTCAAGTGCATATTAAACATTTTCCAGGACAGACCATATGTTAGGCCATAAAACAAGTCTCAATAAATTTAAGAAGGTTGAAATCATATCAAGAATCTTCTCTGATCACAGTGGTATGAAACTAGAAAGCAATCACAAAAAGAAAATGGAAAACCACACAAACGTATGGTTTTAACATGGCTAATTATCATGCTACTAAAAATAAATGAGTTAATAACAAGATCAAGGAAGAAATCAAAAGATACCTTGAGACAAATGAAAATAGAAACACAACAACCAAAAAATATATGGGACACAGCGAAGGCAGTTCTGAAAGGAAAATTAGTAGTATTATAGGCCTACGTTAGGAAACAAAAAAATCACAAATAAACAATCTAAAGAAGTAGAAAAGATTATTAAAACCATGATAAACAAAACTGATAAACCTTTAACTGGACTGTAAAGATAAACAAAACTGATAAACCTTTAACTGGACTCATCAAGAAAAAGAGAAAGCCCAAATAAATAAATCAGAAGCAGAAGTGAAAAGTGACACCACAGAAATACCAAGGATTATAAGAAAATACTACAAAGAATTATATGCCAACGGTTGTGTCACCTGGAAGAAATGGATAAATTCTTTGAAACATCCAATCTTTAAAGACTGAATCAGGAAGAAACAGAAAATCTGAACAGACCAATAATTACTAACAATATTGAATCAGTAATCAAAAAACACCTAACAACAAAAGTCCTGGACCAGATGACTTCACAGGTAAATTTTACCAAACATTCAAAGAAGAATTAATACATATTCTTCTCAAACAATTTTATAAAATTGAAGAATAAGGAATGCTCCCAAGGTCATATAAGTCCAGCCTTACACTGATACCAAAATCAGACAAGAACATTACAAAAAAAAATATATATATATAAGCCAATATTCCTCATAAACATAGATGCAAAATCCTCAACACATTACTAGCAAAGGGAATTTAGCAATTTTTTTCCTTGGCTCTAGGGAAAAGGCGGTTTTTATTTCTTCTCTTGGGGAATGAGACTGAGGGAAACTTTTTCATGCACACCAACCTAAGGAGGGTGGACGTGCCTCTGGAGGAAGGGGTTGAAAGACCCAACTGATCATTCAGAAGGCCTCATTCATGTTCACCTCCTGGTCCTGGGCTGCAGAGTACGCTCTTAAGAATCACTCCCCCTGGGTGGCAGCTTCTGCATGAATGGAGGTACATGCAGATTATCTGTTGGTGTTCACAAAGAGGAAATGGATGCTGGTGCCCTGATTAGGGAAGCAGAGGGCTGGGGTGGCCAATCCCACACCCAGTGCCTGCTCAGGATGAGAACTTTCGTAAGACCTGCTAGTGTGACTCTTCCTGAGAAGGGCCAGAGGCCCCAGAGACATTGCTCAATCCGATGACAGATCCTTTAAATGTCCATTTCAAACTGTGACTCTTCACCATCCACTGGGTTATTTCAGGGCTGTTGTAGAGGTAGTTATGGCTGATTCACATGGGAGGCTCACTGCTGAAAGGCTAGTAACTCTGGAATGGTGAATATATCCTGCAGGGGTGATTTGAAAAGTGCTAGTACACCAAATTTAGCTTATACAACACGAATAGGTGAAATTTATTCCTGGGATGCAATGTTGTTTAAATATCCACAAATCAATTAATGTGATACATCACATAAATAAAATGAAAGATAGAAATTATATGATCATATCAATAGATGAAGAAAGAGCATTTGACAACATCCAACACCCATTTATGATTTTAAAAAAAAAACCCTCTCAGCAAAGTTGAGATAGAGAAACATACCTCAACATAATAAAGGCCACATAAGACAAACACACAGCTAACATGATACTCAATAATAACAAGCTGAATGCTTTTTCCTTAAGATCAAGAACAAGACAAGGATGTTCACATTCTCCCCTTTTATTCAATATATCATTGGAAGTCCTAGCAATCAGACAAGAAAAAGAAATAATACCTATGTTCATTGCAGCATTATTCACTGTGGCCAAGACATGGACACAACCAGTGTCTTTGGATAGAGGACTAAGAAGATGTGCTGCATGTGTACAATGCAATAATACTCAGCCACTAAAAAAAGATGAAACAACATTTGCAGCAACATGGATGGACCTTGAGAACACCATGTTAAGTGAAATAAGTCAAAGTTAAGAACCATGTGATATCACTCATATGTGAGATATAAAATTGAAAGCAAAAAATAGACAAATAAGAAAGCAAACACAAAAAAATCATAGACACAGACAACAGTATGGTGATTACCAAAGGCGAGGGTATTGGGGTGTAGTAAAGAGTAAAGGAAGTCAAATATACGGTGATAAAAGATGTAAGGCTGTGGGCACACAATGCAATATACAGGTCACGTATCATGCAAATGTACACTTGAAACCTATTTAATCTTATTCACCAATGTCTCCCTGAGAAATTTAATGTCAAAAAGGCAAAAAAAAATAGAGAGAGCAAAAGAAAAAAAACAAATAAGAAAAAAAAACTAAAAGCCACCCAAAGTGGAAAAGAAGATGCAAAGTGTCATTATTTGCAGATTAAAGGATACTATAGATAGAAAACTTCAAAAATTTCACTGAAAAACTATTAGAACTAATAAAAGAATTCAGTAAATTAGCAGACAAAATTAATATTCAGAAATCATCTATATTTTTATACACCAATAATGAACTATTAGAAAGAGAAATTAAGAAACAATCCCATTTACGATTGCATCAAAAAAATACCTAGAAATAAAATTAACCAAGGAGGTAAAAGTACCTGCATTCAGAAAACTAAGAAATTGAAGGATAAAATTGAAGAAGATACACAAAAATGGATGTATATACTATGCTCATGGATGTGAAGAAATAACATTGGTAAAATGTCCATACTACTCAAAGCAATCTATAGATCCAATGCAACCTCTACCAAAATACCAAAGGCATTTCTCGAAGAACTAGAAAAAGTCATCTGAAAATTCATATGGAACCACAAAAAATGCTGAGTATCCAAAACAATCTAGAGAAAGAACAAAGTTGGAGGTATCATACTACTTGATATGAAACTATACTACAAGGCTATAGATATCAAAACAACATTGTACTGCCCTGGCTGGTGTAGCTCTGTGGATTGAGCACAGGCCTGTGAAGCAAAGGGTCGCTGGTTCAATTCCCAGTCAGGGCACATGACTGGGTTGCAGGCCAGGCCCCCAGTAGGGGTCACATGAGAGGCAACCATACACTGATGTTTCTCTCCCACTCTTTCTCCTTCCCTTCCCCTCTCTCTAAAAATAAATAAATAAAATATTTTTAAAAACCACAGCATTGTACTGACATAAAAACAGACACATAAATCAATGGAACAGACTAGAAAGCCCAGAAATGAAACCATACCTCTATGGTCAACTAATATATGACAACAGAGGCAAGAATATATAATGGGGTAAAAACAAGCACTTCAGTAAACAGTGTTGAGGAAACTGGACAGATACATGCAAAAAAAAAAAAGGAAAGTAGACCATTGCCATATATAAAAGTAAAGTCAAAATGGATGATGAAAGATTTAAATATAACACCTGAAACAATAAAACTTCCAGAAGAAAGCAGAGGTATCGCTCTCTGACATTGCTCTCAGAAATATGTCTCTCCACGCAAGGGAAATAAAAGAAAAAATTAAAAAATAGGACTACATTAACCAAAACAGTTTTGTACAGCACAGCAAACCATCAGTAAAATGAAGACAACCTATTAAATGGGAAAACATGTTTGCCAATGATACATCTGATAAGGGGTTAATATCCAAAAAATATAAATAAATATAACTTAACACCAAAAGAAACCAAACAATCCAATAAAAAACTGGGTAAAGGACCCGAATAGATATCTCTCCAAAGAGTACATACATATACATGACCAATACACATATGAAAAGATGCTCAACATCACTAATTATCAGGGAAATGGAAATTAAAATCACAATGAGATATCTCTTCACACCTGTCAGAATGGCCATCACCAATACATCAACAAAGAAAAAGCATTAGCAAGAATGTGGACAAAAGGAAACCCTCATGCACCATTGGTGGGATTGTAACTTGGAAAAGCCACTATGGAAAAGAGTATGGAGGTTTCTCAAAAAATTAAAATAGAAACACCATATGACCCATCAATTACACTTCTGGGTATTTATTGAAGAAATCCAAAACACTAGTTATATATATATATATATATACACACACACACACACACACACACACATATATATATATGCATTCTTATGCTCATTGCAGCACTATATACAATAGCCAAAATATGGAAACAATCTAAGAGTTCATCAATGGACAGATGGATAAAGAAGATTATAGATATGTATATAGATATGTATATGTATGTATATTAACACGCACACAATGGATTATTACTCTGCTATAAGAAAGAATAAAATCTTGCCATTTGTGACAACACAGATGGACTTAGATGATATTATAAGTAAAAGAAGTCAGAGGAAAACAAATACCATATGATTTCACATGTACAGTCTAAAGAAAATACACAAAACAAGCAAACTCATAAATACAGAGAATAAATTGGTGGTTACCAGAGGGGAGGGGGTTTGAGGGATGGGTGAAAAAGGTGAAGGGATTAAGAGGTACAAATTGGTAGTTATAAAAATAATAAAGGGGATGTGACTATTTCCTACAGCATAGGGAATATACTCAGTAATATTGTAATAAGTATGTATGGTGTCACAGGGGTGTTAAACTTTTCAGGGTGTGCATTCTGTAGATGTACAAATGTTTAATACCTATGGTATATATCTGAGACTAATAAATTAACTGGGATTGAAAAAGAAATGTTTTAAAGCTCTGAAAAAGTTAAGAATAAAAAGAAGACTTACCATTAGAAAAAGTTTCCAGCAAAATCTGATAAAAAATATTTCATGCCTAGACATATTCTGAAATAAACTAAAAGCTTTAAGGGCATCCATGTAATAAAAGGAAATTTCTTACAAACTGAGTGCTGGCAGAAGTTCCTGAATTAGACTATCCCCAGACTTCCCTGCAGCAATGGAGATAGTGGAACTCCATTGGTCAAGTTGTACAGGAGGGAAGAAGTAATCCATTGTACTTTCAACATAAAGGCAAGAAACAAACTTTTTCAAATAAGTAACAGTTCAAAAAATGTATCTTCAGAGCAGGAATTCCATAGATACTTTTTAAATGGAAGCATTTTGTTGTATGTGTGGTTATTTTTCAGTGAAAAAAACTTTTGAAATTTTAAAAGTATCTTTTAAGAAAAAAATTGGGGGAAGCCCTCTAAAATGGAATTCATTTATTTAAAAGTGTCTATTTATTCTTACATGTCACCCTCAGAGTACTCTCCATTTGATGCAATTCACCTATTGAGTCATTTTTTCTACTGCTCAAGAGTTTTTGCACTCATTGATTTTGATGCCTTTTAGTGCTTCTGTTGTTTTTTGTTTCACTTCTTCCACATTTGGCAAAACATTTCCCTTTAAGGACTTTTTTCATCCAGGGAAACAAAGAGAAAAAAAATGCCATTCAGGGGCGAAATCAGATGAATACAGAGGGTGGGGCACATGGATTAAGCCATTTTTGGTCAAAAAGTGCTGAAAACTCAGTGCATTGTGTGTAGGTTGGTGTGGTTGTTAATCACTCATCATGAAATAGGCAAACACATTGAAAAAGTCTTCAAAAAAACTGAAGCTGAATGCTTCCTCTCACAAAACTGACTGCTGGCACACTGATATAGATGGCTTCCTAGAACACTCACCTAGTGGAGGAAACCTATATTGCAAGGTGCCTGCCTACCTGAAGACCATTCCAGTTATTTTGGGGTAGTATCTCCTGTTGCAAAGAAATTCTTTTTTAAAATTAATTTTTTCTACTTTTTTATCGTTTATTATACTACAGTTGTCCCAATTTTTTCCTTTTGTCCCCCCTCCACCCAGCCTACCCCCTCTCCCACAGTCAGTCCCCTCTCCATTGTCCATGTCCATGAGTCATTCATACATGCTCTTTGACTAAGTTCTTGCCCTTCCTTCTATCATAGCCCCCCACAGCTATCGGTCTGTTCCATGTCTCTGATTCTATTTTTATTAGTTTATTTTGTTCATTAGACTCCAGTTATAAGTGAGGTCACATGGTATTTGTCTTTTGCCAACTGATTATTTCACTTAGCATAATAGTCTCCAGATCCATCTGTGCTGTCACAAAAAGGTAGGGTTTCCTTCTTTCTTTCTGCTGCACAGTATTCCATTGTGTAAATGTACCAGTTTTTTAAAATTCACTCATCTACTGATGGGCACTTGGGCTGTTTCCAACATTTAGCTATTGTAAATAGCACTGCTGTGAACTTAGGGGTACCTAAGTTCTTTTGAATTGGTGTTTTAGGATATATTTCCTAAATATATTGGTGTCTTAGGGTATATTTCCATCAGTGGGATTGTTCGTTCATAAGGCAGTTTCATTTTTAATTTTTTGAGGAAATACCATACTGGTTTCCATAGTGACTGCACCAGTCTGCATTCCAACCAACAATGCAATAGGGTTCTTTTTTCTCCACATCCTGGCCAGTACTTGTTGTTTGTTGATTTTTAATGATGGCCATTCTGACTGCTGTAAAGTGGTATCTCATGGCGGTTTGAATTTGCATCTCTCTGATGGCTAGTGATGCTGAGCATCCTTTCATATGTCTCTGGGCCCTCTGTGTGTACTCCTTGGAGAAGTGTCTGTTCGGGTCCTTTGCCCACTTTTTAACTGGATTATTTGTCCACCTGGCATATAAATGCATTCTTATTAATCTAAAGTTGAGCAATTCTATCAATTTCATCTGCATTTTACCTGTTAAATTTAAGTAAAGATAAGTTTAATGCTTTTTATTTGTAAAAAGCATTTATGATAAGATCATATTTTTATAGAATCATACAATAACTACATACATACTTGGATACACAGAGAGAAAGATGATGACTAAGAATGTCTGCTAAATATTAATGATGATTATTTCTGGCTAGTTGAAAGGGGATGTTTGGCTTGCATTTGTTTTTTATTTCTTCTTTAACTTATTTATAGTACTTAAATTTTTCTCATAAGCATGAGTTGGTTTTACACAACCAATACTTTTGAAATGGGTCCGTGCACCCTGAACTATCACAGGATATGGTTGGGGAGAAGAAAGTTGGCCAGAAGGTCCACTGATCATGGGTCTCAAACTTACAAAGATCAGAAACTTGGACTTTTTAGAAGTTCTCTCCAAATGAAGACACCCATACTTTAATTGAAATATACTGACAAAATTAAACATTTAAAATACAGCACTCTAAAAAAAAATACCTGGAGCCTCAAGATGTCCATGCCTCTTTTGCACCCTGAGAAGCCCTGCACACATTATTCAAAGTTAAGAAATGCAGATTTAATACCATGGGAAAGATAGCACCCAGCAGAGGAATTCTAGAGGTAACCTCTCCTTCCTAAATCATGCCCAGATTAAGACTTTCTACTAAGCAAACACTATGCAACCCTGGCAGTGCCAGTATGCCTGCAAGCACTGAGTGAAAAGCAGCTCATCTTTGCTCATTATTTTTGGAAGCAGTCCTTGTTGGCCAATGCACAGCTATCTCTGGGTTATGACGCTTATAGCTGATAATGTGTTTTGTTTGGGCTTGACTTGGGTTTGCCTACTCTTTGATCTGATAACTTGATGCTTAATCTTAGTAAGTACTTAACTTTAGCAAGAACTCACTGCTTTTCTTACAACTAGGTTTCTGATTAGATCATCTACTTATTTGGGGCAACCTGAACTAACATCACTCTTGTGGGTTTCGGGTCCTTCCTCTCCCTTGTTTCACTGCTTCATAACCCCTGCTGGTTGTAATAGCCTGATGCTGGACAAAATGGGCCAAGAAACAGTGTAACTAATTTGCTCATAGAAGCTTCTGGGGCAACAAAAGTAAAGATGATTGATAAGAATGTCAAGAACTTTTGGCCAGATCAATATCCAGTATGATAAAATTGAGTTTCTAACAGGAAAACAGGCCTGGGACTCATAGCTTCTCACTGCTCCTAAGGTGTGATAGAAACAGTCTTGAACTTGGAGTCAGAAGACCTACTCAGTAAGAAATCCTAAAGTGAGTTCTTCAAGTGAGACACCAGGCAGTAACTCTAATCCTTCCCCCCAAAACAAAGAGCACTAGTGAGGGTAGCTATGTAGGTAAATATTTAAAAAAAGCATAAATGTATTTTTGTTTGTACCCTTCTGTATGATTTAAAAGACAATTTCATAAAGCAATAATTATAAAAATGTTGCTGAGTTTATAATGCAGAAAGTATAATTGCAGATAATAATAATAACAGAAAAGAAGAGTGAGGGAACAAAGTGGAACTGGAATAGTAAAATAAATGGGGAATAAATAAAATTATTCCTAGCTCTGGCAGTTACTAGTTATATAAACTTGGACAATTTTAAAAATCCAACTTGTAGTTTTATCTTATCCTTAAGTAAAATAATATCATTTACAAGGTTATTGAAAGGATAAAGTTCAAACAATGTTCTGGAAACATTTATTTGCACAGGTTCTCAAGAAATAATAAAACTGTTTCTCTGGATGTGAGTGCTTGGTGGTTTATTGGACTATTTTCTCTACTTTTCTGTATCTTAAAATTTTTTTATAGTAAGAAAAAACTGTAATTTCAACTTTCTTCATCTTATGGTTTTCTTTTCTTTGGTACTTTTTGATTTAAACTATAATTTTATGGCTGAGCATGGAAGAAGAGGAGGTTAAGCTTAAATGACTAAATAAATTGTCTCAAGGATTTTTTCCTAGGGGATACAAGTAGTTGAAACGTGAATAGGAAATTCTCGACTCCACGTTGCACGGAGCTGTCACACAATCTTGAAGTGCAAAAATTCAGATTAAGAAAGATGATTCTTTAACCTCTGTGCCCTGGGGTTGCCTCCAATAACCCACACCTGGTGTTCACATCCCTGGGGGGTTCTTCCCCTGGAGTGTGGGCTGGACCTAGTGGGTGGCTTCTAATAAATAGAATACAGAACAAGTGACAGGATGTTCATTCAGAGGTTAAATTATAAACAGCTGTGACTTCTGGCGCTCCCTCTGGGGCTCTAGGCACTGCTTGCTCTGGTGAAGCAAGCATGCGTGTTATAAACTGCCCTGTCTCGAGATCCACAAGCAGGAACCGTGCCAACCCTCTGGCTAACAACCACGTGCATGGACTTGGAAATGGATCCCTTTCCAGTTGAGCCTGGAGATGACTACATCTCTGCTGACACCTTGCTGGCAGCCTTGTGAGACAGCCTAAGCCACAGAACCCAGATGAGCAGCACCAGATTCCTGACTCACAGAAACTGCAATGTAATGTTGTTGCTTTAAGTTGCTAAATGTTAGGTTAGTGTTTTATATACAACAAGATACAACTACTGCACCTGTCTCATGGTGAAAGAATTCACCATACAATGCCTTCAAATATGAAGATCTATGAATTTAAAATACGGTAGTCTTTCTAGAAATCAGCTTGCACTCAGTTTTCTGGGGTGCATTTCTATTGCACAAAGCATATTTCTGGTGGCATGCAGAGGATTTACACTTATCACTCAGAACATTCTTACAAATTTTAAAGTTAAACTTTGATCAATAGTTACCAAGTTTCCTTTCTTTGTTTTTCTTGATTACTCTTATTGCCCATCATTCTACATGAAATCAATTTATTAAAAACAAGAAGGAGGAGGAGGTGCAAGAAGAGAGTGGAAAAGAAAAAGAAAGAGGAGAAACAACATCAGAACAGGTCATCGGGTTTTCATTGGTCACAAAAGATTTACAAACTAAAGTTTTAAAAACACTTTGTATGCCAAGAAAAATCAAATAATTTCCTACACTGATGTGTATTTCCTAGATGCACACAAAATATCAACCCACCTATTAATTATTTACTGAGTCCCTCTCATAGCTTCAGCACCCTGCTATGACAGTCCAACAAAGAAGGAGAATCATACAGAAGCTCCTGGACTATTTGGGGAGACTGAACAAGCATGTATCCAGCCATGTGATATGAAAATTAGAGACGTTTATCAAGGAAGATAAAAGATAGAGAAACATTGTATATAGGACAATGACGCCTTGGTCCCCTTCAAAGTGGGTACTGTGGAACCTCACATAGTTCTCCCAGTTGCTATCAGCTGCCCTGTCTGACTCTCACTGATGGTCTGAAACCTATCGCCTTTCCCTCTAGTTTTGGGAAAAGCCAAGAATTGCAGGGTGCCAAATATAGGCTATAGTGGGGTGCTTTGATGTTTCACCAAAAAACTGCACAAGACATGATATATGAACAGTGTGCATGGTTGTGATGAAGCTGCCAATCACCAGTTGCCCATAGCTGCAGGCTTCTGAATCATTTGAATAGTTTCCATGGAGGAATGTTTAGTTGATGCAATATTTGATGCAGATTCATTGCTCTACTCACCCAATCATTTTGAATGCAATTGCCACATAATACACATGCTCACTCAGTGATGTGTACCATCCCCACTGACTAGTACAGTGAAGTCACCATTGTTCACACATGTCCACCAACCCACTCTCCTTGGCTTCCGGGTTACATCAATGTTATGCAAACAATTCTCTTATATTAATGATCATTGGACTTTTTCCAGATGGACCTCATATACAAAGATACAGAGCCATCAATTAAATGGCTAATAGATACAAGAGAAAATTCAGTAGTTCAGAAAAGGAAAGCTGGGAACTAAAGAAATCTGAGGAGAGTTCATGGAGGAGGAGGACTTGAGATGGAACAAAAGAAGAATGGAGTTTGTTCTTGTTGAGAGTAAGGAGAAAAATCACTGTAAAGTAAGGAGAAAAATAACAGGGTTGAGTATAAAGTAGGTCTCTACAGTGAAGAGAAGCAAGAAGTAAGACACAATGAAATGACAACAAAGGCAGTTGAACAAAGACCACATAGAGAGGTATACTGCAAAGGCAGGTTAAAGATGCTGAATGTTCCCAGTCCTCTGCTATGTATCTGAGACTGTAATAATATTAATCACTCACTTCATGCCTACTACGCGCTAAGCACTATGTTAGGTGGCTCAAATATATTCTCTCATTTAATCATTATAAATACAGTCCTCACTGCACTCCCTTTACAAACAAGAACACTGTGGGGCTCAGAGAAATGAAGTAACTCACCTGAGATCACAAGCTAACATGTGCCTGAGCAAGAATTCAAGTCCAGATCTGACTGACACCAAAACCTAATCTCCTGGCCATGATACCATCCTGATGTCAGGTACAGAAAACAGTCAATGAAATTAATTCTGAAACTATTCTGTAACCTTCATAGGTAAGTGCTGATACTCAACTGAGTATCCCACCTAATGGTTAGTGAGCACAGATCAAACACCAGAATGCTGTGCAGTGTAGGAGGCATTGCTAGTCTTGGCTACACTGCTATCCAGTTGTAGGACTCAGAAACCTACTGACGCTTGGTTCCTCTGCATGTCTTTAAGGTCACGGTCACCTCTAAACAATACCCACCCTATTTGTTTTGCATGCAAAAGGTTTACTTCTTGTGACTACTCCAAAAATATCCTGACACAATGGTAGATTGTATAGACTTAAAACATTGTTTTTGTTGTATTGTTTTCTTTCTTTTTTGTAGCTCTGAGCTACTGATCCTACAACCTACTATATATGCTTTTGTTCTCCTTGGAAGTAGCAGCAAGTGCAAGTAGGCAGATGGCTTTCAAAATGTCAATTATCACTTAATACCATGCTGCTCACTTTGGGCCCAAGAAAAGTAATACCTCAAGTAAAGCTCTAACTTAATTTTGCAAAGAAGATAAATGATAAAAGAACAGGTAATTCTTAATAAGCTGGGAAAGATTTGTTTTGATTACTCCTAATTCAACTTCCAAAACCTCCCCTGGTGGCATCAAAACATTTCCATGAAGACAAAATAGCTCAGTCTCTCCAGAGACTTCAACATTATTTTATTCCAAAGGAAAAAACACTTCCATAGCTTGTGTGCTGTAACTGGACATATTTTTACATTAGGTTGTTGCTTGTTTCTGTTTTGCTCTTTTTTCTATCTGGCATACTGAACTCAGCTTTAGATAATCTTCTAAGCAATATCCCCCAAACTGCATGCAGTGCTGTGTTTAACCTATTTCCATGGCAAAATAAACTGCTTTCCTCCACACTTTTAATGGAGATTTCTTCTTACCGTTCTCATCCACCATATTTATTTCTGGGATGTTATTCCTCACCAAAGTTCTTTCTTATTATAGAATATGAGAAACATAAACAGCTTGGACCTTCTAATGTAGAATGATGAAATGTTCTAGAGTAAATGTGGTTAGGTTACAGCTAACCACAGCTTTGTGTTGTACACATCAACACACATATTATAAGAATCTGGGGTCCAAGATGGTGAGTGTCTGCCTTGAATTTGTGGATGGTGGCTGGAAGGTGGCCGAACAAGACGGCCCCACACCTTGAGCCTGGCCTTTCATCCACACAGGCAACCTCTGAGCTCCAGGGGAGGGTGGATCTCAAACGCCATGGGTCTCCAGACATGGATGAAGGGGACTCAGACAGAGGTGGAGAAGACACTGAAGTGACTTCAGAGCCAGAAGGGAGTGCGGGGGGGGGGGAGGGGGAAGGGTCATCATAGCGAACACAGAAGGCATTTCTATTAAGAGCACCATGGAAAATCCCATTACCACACAGGATGCCAACCTCACGCACAACTTCATCTTGAAGGCCCAGAGCACCATGCTGTGAAATTGGCCCCTAGAATGACCTCACCTTCCTTCAAATTTGCTCCAAGAAAAAATGAAATTATGGTTGCACCAGATAAAGACGACTTCCTGATTGTGATTCAGAATCCAACTGAACAAGCCACTCTCTTGGCTCTGTGGATCATTCCTTCATTCAATGCCCCCCAACAATAATGGTGTTAATCATGTCAACCAACTGGCAAGTGGAAATCACCTTGGAGCTCATGCAGACCCATCCAGTGGCCAAGGTGGGCTGCAACTCCACCCCATCCCACCAAAACCATCCCTCCACGGGCCAGTGGTTTCTGAGTCCCCAGGACGCCCTCCTTCCTCGGGTTTTGGAGCAAGAGCTTGTGAGACCCTGCTCCATTCTGACCTCCAGTTCACTCCGTTGCCCTTGGAAAGGGCAATGGCTGTTTTTCTTTAACTAAAAATAACTGGAACTTGAAAAAAAGAATCTGGAATGGGGCCTGAATTTTATTCTATTCTAGAAGTTGGAATCTCATTGGAATTTTGAGGAAGACTAGCACATCGGGAACTAAAGGAGTGGAGATGTTACCCTACTTGCAAGCTAACTGGTGAGCTTGCTACAGGTTTGTTTACATACGCTGGCAAAACACACACCCTTTGGATCAGAGACAAGGACTGTTTATTAATCATGGCATAATCAGCAGCCAAAGCAATATTTTGCACAGGTTCCCAAAACCCCAACCCTACAGGGGGACACAGCGAGGACCAGATTTTCCCTGGGTGGGCACTGGGGTGTATCACAGGACGTGAAGCTTCAAATCAGGAAAAACCAGCTTATATACAGCTGCTGCTGACCTGCCCATTCTCCTCTCCAGAGGTAGAAAGAGGACTTATCTTTCCTCTGGAATGTAAGCAAATCTCTCCAGAAAGAGGAGGAGGGTTTTACTATTCTGAACTGTGTCTGCAGAAAGAGACATTTCAAAGCTTTATTTCTAGTGTCCAAGGTCATCTTCAGCCATCTCTAAACGATAGTCGAAAAGTATAGGAATGCCGTAGCGAATTGCCTTCAACATAGATCGGACTGGGGGCAGAAAGTGCTGCCTCCACGAAGCCATTTGCCAGAAACCAAGCCCACAAGTCTCAGGCCGCCCTCCCAGACCAGCCCACACCTGTGTGCTCTGCCAGGCACCCGACACTATCTCAGGGAGAAGAATCCCAAACCCTGAGGGACTAATTATTGAAAACCAAAAAGCCCTGGCAGAGAGGGATAAAATTTCAAACACAAAATCAAGAAGACAGAAATCAGGGAAGGCAGAAAGTAGGTTCAAGTGGTGCTTAGGAGACTATGGTTTTTAAGAAAATTTAAAGGCCTATCTGAACAACTCGGACAGGATAGACATGGTCAAGGCAGGGAAGAAACTATTTAAGGTTGTTATCAATTTAGACAGTGTCCCGGAGTCTGGAGATTTCTCAGAGGGCCTTCGAGTTACTCCAAAGGAGAAATGATATTATCTAGGATGGGCTCAAAGTGGCAGAGAATTTATCTGTAACGTCCATGTCCACAGACCACACCACCTGTCTCTTCTTATATAATTAGGCCATGCTGCCAGGAGAAGCCCACGGCAGCTTCTCCCATAGGCTGAGAAGGGACAGGACATTGTTTTCAACCCAAGGTACCAATCAGTGTCCTGCTCGAAAATGCTGAAGTGGTTCTTTGGCAAGAACAGCTTTGAAACTGGGTTATGCTCTCGACAGCACATCCCTGCATGTTTCTGAAAAACCGAAAGCATCTGGTCTGGGAAAGAGGCATTACCTCTGTTTTCTAGCTCAGGTGTTCTCTTCTGGCCTTCGCTGGCTGGGCAGGCAAACGGCCAACATACAGTCTCTTTGCACTTCTGTTTGCTGAGAAAAATGGGCCTTCAGCCTCCTTGTGATATTTTGGGAACATTAAACTGAGTGAAATTCGGGGTTATCAAACAGGTTAGTGATCCAAATCATTAAAAGGGCTTTACAAATCGTCCTTTGCCAGAAGAATAATGTCAGCATTTGGCTTCCAAAAATGAGGACACTGGAAAAGAGAAGCTGAGATGGCAAAAAACCGTGAGCAGCTTGTATGTACCATAAACTGAAGTTCGTGTCCTGACTAATTTCAGAGCAAGAACATTTATAGGGCCCTTCTCTCTCTGCTTACAATTTATATATCCAAAAAGACATCTACAAGATTGCTTTTTCACTTGCTCTTAGAATACTAGATGCTATAAATTAAGTTTTAACTGCTTGGTTTGTTGTCTACCTCTCTTGTGGCTAAATTACGTTTTATATACTCTCATTAAGTTCTCTTTGCAAACCTGCCATGATGCCTCCATTTGTGAATTTTCACTTTGTAAAATACTGCATTCACATCCTCTCAAACCTCCAACCTCTAAGAATGTTTACTTAGGTACTATATTATTCTGGATCAGATTGTCCATAGGCATCGTTTAATCTTTGAGACCTGGGACAAAGTTAAAAAATACTAGAAATGATGTTTTCAAGTCCTTACCTCTTCCTAGCTCCTACATGTATTCAAACCATTAACTCTTAAGAAAACATTTCCTCACTAAAAGGCAGATATGTTTTCCGAGACAAGCTTTGAGGATCACATCAGGCAGACGATCCCAGAGTTGCCATAAGAAGTCCATCTAACATAAAGGACACACCATGAATGAGTAACCATTCAACTCTGGAAAAGAAATTTTTTGCCGCCAGGAGTGGTGCTCAGGCAGGCATCGCTAAATATTATAAAAGAGCCTGCCTCTCAAATAAAATAGAATCCAGAACCGCCAAAGCTTATAGCTGGAGAGTACAAATGCAGACAAGAAAGGTCTCTAAGAAGGGGGCTTATTCTAGTTCTACTGTGTGGTAAGCAGAATGGTAAAATGACCCCCAAATCACATCCACCCTGATGTAATAACCACCCCCTTAGACTATGGGTACAGTCTCTGACTACGATGAGCTATTACTCCTGTGATTAGGTTACATTATATGTCACAGTTGACTTTTTAAAAATTGTGGTAAAAAACATAATATAAAATTTACTGTCTTAACCAGGCTAAAGGATGCAGTATAGTAGTGTTAAGTATGTTCACATGGTCGTGCAGTTAATCTCCAGAATTTATTCTTCTTGCAAAATTGAAACTGTCCTTGCTGAAAAGGAACTCCCTATTTCCCTCTCCCCCAGCCCCTGAAAACCTTCACCCAACTTTAGATATCTCATATAAGTGCAATTTCATATAGTATTTGTCTTTGTGACTGGCTTATTTCACCTAATGTAACGTCCTTGAGGTTTATGCTTGTTGTAACATGTGAAGGATTTCTTTCCTTCTCAAGGTTGTTATAATATTCAACTGCGTGTACATAGCTCATTTTGTTTATCCATTCACTTATGTACAGGCAGTTGGGTTGCTTCCACCTGTTGGCAGTAGTGAATAATGCTGCAGTGAGCATGGGAGTGCAAATATCTTCAAAACTCTGCTTGCTTTCAATGCTTTTGCATATATACTCAGAAAATGGAATTACTGGATCATGTAGTAATTCTATTTTAAAATCTTTGAGGAATAATCATACTGTTTTCCATAGCAGTTGTGCCATTTTACAATCCTACTTACAGTGCCTAAATATTCCAGCTTCTCCACATCCCTGTCAACACTTATTATTTTCTGTTGTTTGAAAGTAGCCATCCAAATGGGTATTAGGTGATATTTCATTGTGGTTTTTATTTGCATTTCTCTAAAGGCAAATGATTAGTAATGTTGAACATCTTTTTTTTATATACTCTCTGGCCATTTATATCATCTTTGGGAAAATGTCTGTTCGAGTCTTCACTCATTGTTTAATTAGGTGATTTGTTGTTTAATTATGAATCCTTTAAATAATCTGGATATTAACTCCTTATCATCTATATGATTTGCAGTTATATTCTTCCATTCCATAGACTACCTTTTATCACTGATTGTTTTCTTTGATGAACAGAAGTATGGTATAATATGCATATTTTTGCTTTTATTGAATGTTTTTGGTGTCATATCCAAGAAATCATTGCTAAATCCAATGGCATATGTTTTCCATGCTTTTTTTTCCTAGAAATTCTATCATTTTGGGCCTCACATTTAGATTTTTAATTCAGATGGGTTAATTTTCGTATATGATATAAGACAGGGGTTCACTTTTATCGTATTGCACTTAGCTATTTACTTTTCCCAGCACTGCCTGCTGAAGAGACTGTCCTTTTCCCCAGGGAGTGGTCTTGGCACCCTTATAAAAAATTGTTTGGAGATATATATGAGATTGTCTCTGAGCTCTCCATCCTATCTTATTGTTCTATGTGGACATACTTGACTTTAAGAAAGGAAGGTTATTTGGGGGCACCTAACCTAATCACACAAGCCATTAAAGAGCAGAGAGTTTTTGCTCTCCAATGGAGTAAGCAAGATTTGACAAAGGCATGTTGCTGAGACAGAGAGGCACAGCGGGTAGGACCCAAGTGCAGCTCTAGGAGTTGAGAGTGTCCACCAGTTGACAGCCAGTGACTGCAAGGAAGTGAATTCTGTCAAAAATCTAAATGAGATTGAAAGTGGGTCTTTCCCTAGTCAAACCTCCTGATGATGACACAGCCACCCAACATCTTCATCCCAGCCTGATCAGACCCCGGACAGAGGGGACAAGAACCATGAGATAATAAATCTCTGTTATTCTGAGCTGCTAAGCTTGTGGTATTTGTTACAGAGCCATAGAAAACTAATACATCCTGTTTATACCTTCCCCTTTCGATTCTAATGGCTGTGGTCATTGTTCATTGAACACTGTGGCTCCTTCATTGTTCACCAGAGTTGAGACTGGCTGTAACATTTCTTTTTTATTTTTTCCTCTTTTATTTACTCATCTTGAGGGAGAAAATTTTAATTAATCTATTTAAGTTTACAAATAGGTAATATGTATACATGACTCACAAATCAAAATAGGTAACTAGATATGTAGTAAAAACTCTGCAGGCCACTGCTATCCCTCACCGGCCAGTTCTCACCTGCCAACCGCTCCTTAGGTAACCGCTGCTCAATACTTTTATTTTATATGCATTTATGTGGCAAAGACTGTTAATTATTTATCAGTCTTTGCCAGTATAATTTTTATTTGGGCATATGGCTTCCAGGAATAAAAACTATATTCCCTAAGTTCCCTTATTGCTAGGTGTGACCAGGTGTGATACAAAGAAAAGGGCTACGTGCCAGCTTCGAAAAATCTCCCTAGGAATATGCCCCTTGGCCCTTCTCATTCTCCTGGATGCCCCTTCTCATCAATTCCTGGAAAGTGGATGCTTCTTTGGATGAGGACAAAGCCACACCTTCAGGATAGAAGGCCAGTGAGCTAGAGGGAAATTGGCTTTCTGAGGTTATCCTAGAGCAGAGCTCATGTCTTAGTTTCAGGGCTCCTTTTCCCTATATACTTAAAGAGAAGAATGATCCTTTCTCTTTTTTAAGCCTCTGTTTTAATGGGGTATTATCACTTGAAGCTAAACCTAATTCCTAACTAGTATAATGTTTAAGAAAATATGAAGATAGAGTCTCCATAACCCTTCTTTTACAAAAATTATAGAATATTACATAATTTAATATTGCATTGCTCTGTATTTTATTTCTTTGAGTTAACACTATATCTTATAAATTTTTCTAGTTTTTTGTGTCAGGGAGGACAGGAAGCAGATGGCACACTACAAACAGTTGATAAAGAGAAAAATAAAAGGACTGTTTATAAAGAGTTGGGCAGGGTTGAGAGAAACCAGTTAGGGAGGGAGAAGCTATAGTGCGAAGCCTGAAAAGATAAGTGAATGGACTGGTTATCAGAACCTGGGGAGAAGTGTTGCTGTAGGACACGGTGACCCAACGGAATGTGGCTTTTGATAGAAAAACACAGCCAGTGGAAAACTTCACCTCACCAGGGAGGGAGCCTGGAGAATAAATATCCTGATGATCTCTTTCTCCCCGTAGATCTTGATTTATTCAGTCCACAAGGCCAGCCTCCCGGAGCCCAGAGCATTATGCATTAAGGTAGAAAGTGCATTCAGAGGGGCAAACAGAAAATACCCAGCCCTCTCTGCCCAAGTTTCAAAGTCCCATCAGCTACCATGCCATCCTAGGGTAATGTCGTTTAGTCATATTCTAAAGTCATCAAACTTTAGCCACAACCTTGTTTTTCAGTTAAACCAGTGAGGGATCTACCAATTCAACACAATCCCTATCAAATATACAATTGCAGAAATGTACAAGCTGACCCTAAAATTTAAATAAAAATGCAAAATTCCTGAAATAGGTTAAAAAATGATAAGAAAGAAAAGCAAAATTAAAAAACTCATATCTCCTGATTGTAAAATTTACTACAAAGCAACACTAATCAAGACTAATCAATACTAATCAAGGTTATTAGCATAAAGATAGATATATAGATCAATGGAATAGATTGAAAGTTCAGAAATAAACATATGTGTTTATATTCAATTGATTTTTGGCAGAAGTGTCAAGACTATTAAATAGGGAAAGAATAGTCTTTTAAATATATAATCCTGAGAAAACTGGGTATTGATGTGAAAAGAATAAATGTGAACTCCTTCTCACACCACACACAAAATTAAATTAAAATGAAACAAAGATCTAAATATGAGTTAAAACCATAAAACTCTTAGAAGGAAACATTAATGTAAATCTCTGTGACTTTTGACTGGGCAACATTTTCTTAGATATGACACCAAAACCACAAACAACCCAAAAATATAAACTAAACTTCATCAAAATTTTAAATTTTTGTGTGTCAAATGACACCATCAAAAAGTGAAAAGACAACTCACAGAAGAAGAGACAAAATTTGCAAATAATATATCTGATAAGGATCTAGTATTTAGAATACATAACCAACTCTAATGACACAAAAATAAAAAGATAACTCCATCATCTAGTGAGTGAAGTATTTGAATAGACAGTTCTCCAAAGAACATGTGCAGATAGTCAATAAGCACATGAAAAGGTGCTCACTCTTCCTAGTGATTACAGAAATGCAAATCAAATACTAGTCTTAACCTGCTAGGATAGGTGTAATAACTTAAGTAAATAAGTAAATAAACAATAAAATAGCAAGTGCTGTCAAGTACATGGAGAAAATGGAAGCCCCACGCATTGCTGGTGGAAACGTAAAATGGTACGGCCCTGTGGAGAACGATTTAGAAGTTCACCGAAAGGTTAAACAGAGAATTACTGTTTAGTAGCTATTCTCCTCCGAGGCGTATAATCAAAAGAAGAGAAAACACTCAAAAATTGTACATGAGTGTTCTATTTTTGGATCAGAAGAGCCAAAAAGTAGAAATAACCCCAATGTTTAAACAAAATGTGATATATGTGTATATGAGGAATAAAATAAAATAAAAAGGAATAAATGAGGAATAAAATAAAATAAAAAGGAATAAAATACTGATACATGCTACAACATCAATGAACTGTGAAAACATTATTTTAAGTAAAATAATGCAGACACAGAGGCCACACATTTGACTCCTTTTAAATAAAATTCCCAGAATAGGCAAATCCATAAAGATAAAAAGCAGAGTACTGATTGCTGGTGGGTGGGGAAAGAGGGCACTGGGAATTATTACAAACACGTATAGGATTTCTTGATAACAAAAGTGTTCAGGATTTAGAGCGTGGTGATGGCTGTACCACATATACATATACTAAAAACCTTTGAACTGTATACTTTAAAATAGTGACATGGTACATGTCACTAATCATGTACCATGTCTATGGTACATGTCACTAATCATGTACCATGTCTATGGTACATGATTATTTCCTTTAAAACATTGCAAACCAATTAGCAGGGAAGGGGATGGGGCAGACAATGAGCAAACCACAGCTGCTATATTCCTCACTTCTCTAAACAGTGACACAGCCTACTGCAGAATTGTGGCTTCTTCCACTCATGCCACATTCTCCTGACCCTCTGCCAGCACCTCAGCTGGGTGGGGTTCTTTACCTGATAGGGTATTTGGACTGAATGTTTCTGTCCCCGAAAACTCATACACTGAAATGCCAACCTCCAAAATGATGGTATTAGGAGGTGGAGCCTTTAGGAGATCATTAGGTCATGAGGACAGAGCCTTTGGGACTGGGGTTAGTGCCCTTATAAAAGATCCCTCATCCCTTCTACCATGTGAGGACACAGCAAAAAGGCGCTGTGCATGAACCAGAAAGTGAGTGCCCACCAGATACTGAATCTGCTGGTGCCACGATCTTGGACTTAGTGGCCTCCAGAACTGTGAGAAACAAATGCTTGTTGTTTATATGCCACTTAGTTTATATTTTTGTTATAGCAGCTCAAACACACTAAGACACAGTCTCAACCTCATTCCTCATTGTTAAATCTCATTCTTTTTGTATGAGAAAACCACCTTCGGAAGTTTTACCTTGATTCATTGCTAGAGTCCCCTGGGTTTCAAATATAAGCCCCCTTTGCCTGCATTGTATAGCAGCAGTCCATTTCCTCATTGTTTATTGAGATTCATCACCCCAACCAGCAGAGTCACCTCTTTACCTGCCTCTTTGAAATCAAAACAAAGCCAGAGCCTGGGGTCAAGGTCGCAGCATATGCAGACATGGCTCACTTCTTTGCACAACGACATCAAAATTACAACTAAATACAGAACAGCCAGCACTCAAAACTGTCAGAAATCAGTGAGGGCAAGTCTGACAGCTACAGAATTAAAGAAATTACATTAGTGAGACGGGTAGGAAGGGTGCAGACGCAGAATGTGCTGATCCCACATCCACACACAGTTGATAAAAATTCAGGAGGGACAGCTCAGAATCAAGGAGTCCCAGCCCCACACCAGGCCCCCATCCCAGGGTTTCAGTGCCAGGAAGGTAAGTCCCGAGAGCTTTTGGCTGCAAAAACTAACAGGAATGGAGTCAGTGGAAGAAACGGCTGTAATTCCAAGCAGTTCCTCTTAAAGAACCAACACACGGACTTACTCAGACTCAGTCCCTCTGAGCTCCAGCAACAGAGTAGCAGTTTGAAAGGCACCAGTGGTATAGTGGGAAAGGCTGTAGTATCTGGCATAAGAGCAAGCAGAGGCCATTGTGCCTTATCTGAGCCTTCCCTCTACAGAGCCTCAGAGCCAGCAGGCTGGTGCCACTCCATTAACCTGGTTAACACTGTTTGACCAACCTTAGAAATCCCCAGAGACTCTGACCCACTCAACTTACCTGCCCACCAGAGCTGCTTTTCTGTACGAATGGTAGGTCTTGGCTCGTGCTTCACAACTTACTAAATCTTATCAAACAAGCAACAGCTGGCCACAGTGAGCTCCAGGCTAGGCACTAGCAGCAATGAGATTAGTTTCACAGCTTGGCTTCACCTGGGGATCTTCAAGCCCAGCGCAAGTAGCAGACATCTCAGATTGCTTTGTAGCTCAGGCAGGGCGGCCTTGGGCAGAACACAAGTCAGGACTAACCTTGACCAGCACTACCTAGGAAACCCCAGGGCCAGTGCACTCAGTGGACAGCTGCAGACTGTTACATTCCGCTCTCACAAGCAAGAAGGGTCGGAGATGGTCGGGCAGTCAAAGATGTTTTATTGGCCAAAGTTTCAAAGTTTTACCTGCGCAGGGGCGAACTCTCGGGGTGTCAGGAGACACGGTGCCAAAATGGCTGCAAATGAGAGTCGCGCCTAACGCTTACAGGCTAGGGTTTTTATAGAAGCAGGCAAGCAAGCGGGTTTCCAGAAGCAAAGGTGGCAGTTAGCAATAGGCTAAAAGAGCTCAGGTGTGAAGCACTTAACAACAACTCCTGACACATGGAAGCCCTCTGTATGTTTTGACCAATTCCTAACTCTCTGGAACACCTGCCTGGGGGTGGGTGCGGTTTCTACTCAGGCTTGAGTGGGCATTTGCACAAACAACTTTTTTCCTCCTCGACTCTAACACAGACCACATCAGAGCACTACCACCCTGCCCTTGCCCAAATGATCAACCACAGAGGACAGAGGTTGGTGGTCAGTGGTCATAGCCAATCCTTGCAGTTGACTGGCCTGGGTAAATCCCTCCCATTGATTTGTCAACAACAACCAAAACTCAACTATGAGAGGAGGGTGTACTCAGGCCTGGGGTACACATGAAGGACACACCTTGCACACCCAGCTTGTGATATGGGAGGCTGTGCCACTGGACCCTGCAAGACACCTACTATGTTAAGGCATGCTATCAAGACACGGAGTCAAAGCAACTCTACCTAATACATAGAAACAAAATGGGAGGGCTGCCAAAACAAGGAGACAAAGAAACATGGACCGAATGAAAAAACAGATCAAAACTCCAGAAAAAGGAGGGGACTCCCACCAAGATGGAGGCGTAGGTGGAAGCACTGCGCCTTCTCACACAACCAAGTTTAAAAACAACAAAGTTTTAGCAACAGAAATGCAGCCAAACCACAGAAAATTGAACTATATGGAAGTCTGACAACAACGAACCCTTCAGCCAAACCAGTAAGAGGGGCAGAGCCAGCAGCAGAGCTGGGTCGGGCAGGAAAGATCCACCGGACTGACCTGGGTGCGCAACCCAGGTGCACCAACAGCCGTGGGCGGATCCCAGGTGTGGAGTAGCGGGCAGACCCGCTGAGGGCTGATCTCAGTCACACATTCACATGCAGATAAACCAGTGAAGGAACAAGCGGTGAGACAGACCTTGCAGGCCCCAGTGGCAGGAAGAGGCAGAGGAGACTGCTTATTGTCCCTCTCTGACCCCGCCCCCACATACAGCGTCACAAACCAGCGACCCGGGTAGCCCCGCCCTGGTGAACATCTAAGGCTCCTCTCCTCATACATAACAGGCAGGAACAGATCAAAACAGGGCTCGAGAACAACTCAGAGCCCCAGAGCCAATAAATCTAAGCGACCGAGAAAGAGCCAAACTTTCAGATGTGCAGTTCAAAAGACTGGTGATCAGGATGCTCACAGAACTGGTTGATTATAGTCACAAATTAGAGGAACATATGGAAGCTAAAGTAATTGAAATGAAGGAAAATGCACAGGAAACCAATAGTAATGGAAAGGAAACTGGGACTCAAATCAAAGGAGTGGACCAGAAAGAGGAAAAAAAATGACCAAACGGAAAAGGATGAAGAAACAAGAATTCAAAAAAATGAGAAGAGGCTTAGGAACCTCCAGGACATCTTTAAATGCTCCAATATCTGAATTATAGGGGTACCACAAGGGGAAGAGGAACAGCCATGAGTGGAAAACTTATTTGAACAAATAATAAAGGAGAACTTCCCCAATCTGGCAAAGGAAATAGACTTCCAAGAAGTCCAGGAAGCTCAGAGAATCCCAAAGAAGTTGGACCCAAGAAGGAACACACCAACGCACATTATAATTACATTAGCCAAGATTAAAATGAAGGAGAGAATTCTAGGAGCAGCAAGAGATAAAGGGACAGTCACCTACAAAGGAGTTCCCATCAGGCTGTCAGCTGATTTCTCAAAAGAGGCCTTACAGGCAAGAAGGGGCTGGAAAGAAGTATTTCAAGTCATGAAATCCAAAGACCTACATCTAAGATTGATCTATCCAGCGAAGCTTTTATTTAGAATGGAAGGGCAGATAAAGTGGTTCTCAGATAAGATCAAATTCAAGGAGTTCATCATCACCAAGCCCTTATTATATGAAATGTTAAAGGGACTTATCTAAGAAAAAGGAGATTAAAAAAGATGAACAGTGAAAGGACAGCAAATTCACAGTTATGAAGAACCACACCTAAAACAAAAGCAAACTAAGAGGACAGCTAGATCAGGAGTAGAACCATAGAAATAAAGATCACATGGAGGGTCAGCAACAGGGGAGCGGGAGAAGGAGAAGGGGGGAGAAGTTTCAGAAAATAAGTAGCATAGGCAGTAAATAGAAAATAGATGAGGGGGGCAAGAATAGTATGGGAAATATAGAATCTAAAGAACTTGAGATACATGGTCAGAAACTAAAGGGTGGGTAATGGTGGGGATGGGGGGGTAGTGCCGCCGCGGACCAGCCTCGTCAGGAGAGGGGAGGGGGCGGAAATGAGTCAAGGACGCAGGGAGTCAGGTTGGAGAGGTCTCAGCATTCCGCTGAGCCCCGAACTCCGTTTATTCAAGGCTTTTATTACAGTTATGGGGAATAAGCAGGAGGGGGCTGTACCCAAGCCAGTTTCTTTGTCCTTTCTGCAAAGCTACTCTATGGAACAACAGGGGAACACAGGGTGCTATCGAAACTTCTCTGTTTATCAAGCACCGGTGCATGACCTACCCTTCTACAGGGAAACAGGCTCTCTAGCTTTCTTGGGAGACCTATTGTCTAGCCACAGCAGGTTCCAGGCAGGGAGCCAAGCAAGGTGGAGAGGAACTGTGCCACGGGCAGCGGCCTTGCCAGCTGACCCAGGCCCCCCGGCTTTGCCAAGGGGGGCTTACGGTCACGTCTCCACGAGCAGTGGCTATGCCCCCCTGACCCTCTGGCTTTGCCATGGGGGGCTAGTGGCGCCCACAGGGTAGGGTGGAGGGGAATGAAGGGGGGGAATAGAACAACTGTAACAGCATAATCAATAAAAAAATAAATTAAAAAAATAAAATTAAAAAAAAGAAAAGAAAAAACAATAGGAAGTTCACACAACAAAGTTCTTTGTTGTTGTCCAGTAAATGTTCAAAGAAATTCAACTTCATTTGTAATTGGGGAAAAGCAGATAAAACCACAATAAAAAAAAAAAGAAAAGAAAATTAGTAGCATAGATGGTAGGTAGAAAATAGATAGGGGGAGGGCAAGAATAGTATGGGAAATATAGAATCTAAAGAACTTGAGACACATGGTCATAAACTAAAGGGGGGAATGGTGGGGGAGGGGTGTGCAGGGTGGAGGGGAATGAAGGGGGGAAAATAGAACAACTGTAATGGCATAATCAATAAAACATATTTTAAAAAACTCCAGAAAAAGAACTAAATAAAATGGAGATAAGCAATCTGTCAAATGCAGAGTTCAGAACACTGGTTATAAGAATGCTCAAGGAACTTACTGAGGACCTCAACAGCATAAGAGATCCAGTCAGAAATGAAGAATTTACTAATTGAAATAAAGAGCAATTTACAGGGAAACAATAGAGTGGGCAAAGCTGAGAATAAAATCAATATGGGAACATAAGGAAGCAAAAAACAACCAATCATAACAAGGAGAAAAAAGAATCCAAAAAAGAGTAGTATAAGAAGCCTCTGGGACAACTTCAAGAAGTCATCAGGGATGCCAGAGGGAGAAGAGAAAGAGCAAGAAATTGGAAATCTATTTTGAAAAATTAGTGAGAGAGAACTTCCCCAATTTGGAGAAGAAAATAGACGTACAAGTCCAGGAAGCACAGGGAGTCCCAAACGATATGGACACAAAGAGGACCACACCAAGAAACATCATAATGCCAAACATCATAACGTCATCATTAAAATGCCAAAGGTTAAAAATAAAGAGAGAATTCTACAAACAGCAAGAGAAAAGCGGAGAGTTACCTACAAAAGAGTTCCCATAAGACCATTAGCTGATTTCTCAAAAGAAACTTTGCAGGCTAGAAGGGACTGGCAAGATGTATTCAAAGTGATGAAAGCAAGAACCTACAACCTAGGTTACTGCAGGCAGCAAAGCTCTAATTCAGAATGGAAGGGCAGTTACAGTGCTTCCCAGACAAGGTAGAGCTAAGGAGTTCATCATCTCTAAACCATTATTATATGAAGTGTTAAAGGGACTTATGTAAGAAAAATAAGAAGATCAAAACTATGAACATTAAAATGACAACAAACATAACTATCAACAACAAAATAAAACCAAACCAAGCACCCAACACGAACAAGAACAGAATCATAGGTATGGGGATCATTTGGAGGGTTATCACTGGGAAGGGAATGGGGAAGAATGGAGGAAATGGTGCAGGGATTAAGAAGCATAATTGGTAGGAACAAAATACACAGGGGAGGTTAAGAATAGGAAATGGAGAAGCCAAAGAACTTACATGCATGACCCATGGGCCCGTGGTGGGGGGCATTGCTGGAGGGAAGAGGAGTACCAGGTGGAGGAGGGCAAAGGGAAAAAATTGGGGAAACTATAAAGCTTAATCAATAAAATATACTTAGAAAAATAAATAAATAAAAGTAGACAACTATGGGAGGCTTAAACTTGTTGTTGGCTGGAAGTTTAATTCATCCCAAAGCATCTGAAAAAATAAATAAATAAAATAAAAGAGAAACAAAGCCTTGTTTTTCAAAAGTCCCTATTTTGATAAAAAAATAAGCCCAGGGAATGCTACCATGTAGAAATCAAGCCCAGACCTTGAAGGAAAATCTGTATATTTGTTGAAAATTATAGTCACAACCATTGATTCAGCTTATTTAATGTTTTAAAACTTCAGTAATTGTTTTTGCAACAAATATGGATACTATATAGTGCTTTGATGTTATCAGCTTTTAAAAAATAAAGTCTTTGCCCTAGCCAGGTGGTTCAGTTAGTTAAAGTGTCATTTCATACACCAAAAGGTTGTGGGTTTGATTCCCAGTCTGGGCACAAATGGGAGGCAACCAATAGATGTTTCTCTCTCCCACTGCTATTTGTTTCTCTCTCCCCCGACCATACCCCTTCCTGTATCTCTAAAATCAATAAACACATCCTCTGGTGAGGAAAGGAAGGAAGGAAGGAAGGAAGGAAGGAAGGAAGGAAGGAAGGAAGGAAGGAAGGAAGGAAGGAAGGAAGGAAGGGAGGAAGGGAGGGAGGAAGGAAGGGAGGAAGGGAGGAAGGGAGGGAGGGAGGAAGGAAGGAAGGAAGGGAAGGAAGGGAGGGAGGAAGGAAGGAAGGAAGGAAGGAAGGAGGGAAGGAAAGGACTCTCTGGTTCACTAGGTAAACTAGGTGACCTGATTCTGGAGTCCTAGGAGCCTGGGTCTTACCAGGGGCTCCAGGCGGGATCTTGGTCTGCACAGACACTGCCAAGGCTGCCGGGTCTCTAGGTTACAAGGCCCACATGGCAGGGCACTTTGTTCCACAGCCTTGACTTGCTAGGAAGTCTTTCTGTTGGGCACCAGTCAAAACTGACCCAGTATATGGGTCAGAGCATCAAGCCTGAATATAGTGTATGTTGCCACCAAAATCAAACACGGCCCACCAACCATTGTGCCTCCTTCTTCATGATGCAAAGTAAAAAGTGAAGCAGTTTATTTCTCACTTTAGGGGGCTAGCTAAACATGCCCAAGTCCCCTGGATGTCCACAGAAACATCTGTACTGCAGGCAAGCCCTTTGCTGGCCTTATTTCCCATCCTCTGATGTGCATGTTTTTTTTTACTGTGGCATCCAGCACCTTTCCAATTCACTAGTTCTGGCTAATACAGCTTCACAAATGCAGAAGGCCAATGTGACCCCATCAGATAGTGAGATGGTCAAGTTCCCTGTGGACCATGTTGTGACAGAAACAGAGTTGACATAGCCCTCAGGCAAAACTGGAAATGTGGTCATCTCCCTGCTTCATGAAGGCAAGCTGCCTTTGACTGTCTTTACTGACAGCAAGAAACAAAACTGCAGTAAATCAATAGCCGAATACTGGTGCTGGGTAGGGAGGGTCTGTGTACCAGTAAAGATGCTATGTATCCAGAACCTCAACTAAGATTGGATCTGCTCCTAAAAAAATGTGGCATAATCTACGTGCTCCAAAACCTTCTGGCTTTTGCACTATCCAAACAGGTGAGGTAAATTGTTTATGGTAGGAATTATATATTCTGTGGTTTTTAAGTCTTTGAGTCATGAATCTTTGTAATTCCTCCAGGGACGTGCTGTTGCTTTTGGTTTACTATCTTGGGTTAAAGGTCAGGATGGAAACTGTTGCATGGGCTTCTATTTGACTCCCTTTTACTTAATAGTGCTCACTCCTTGGGTCAGGGAGCCAATCTGAGGGTTCATCGATTCACAGAGTCTATCCATTCCCACTTGACTATCTGGAACGAGAGAAATAAGCACAAGGTGGGCCCAGGACCCCACTAGACCCACTCTGCAACAGGCTTGAAACCAGACTTCATCCTTCACCAAACCTCTCTAAGCCCCTTCTCAACAGGAGGATCCCAGTAGCAGTTTAAGTCTCCAGAAATTAGTGTCACGCTGGAGCCAGTATCTAGTAACTCAAGTATCTAGCCTTGTTATAAACTTTTTCTGTTGTATAGTCACTCTGCTAAATGACTGCAAGTCCCTCCAAGGAAGGACTGTGGCCACACTACAGAGTCCCTCCTCAGTAAGTGGCATGTCCTCCTTAATCAAGGGGCTCTCCACCATGTCTTGTCTTAGATCTGGAAACTGAACAAGAGCCCAGGCCATATTCCTACACACCTTTCCTAGAATATTTTTCTGCTTATCGGGTCAAGCAGTACCTTAGAAGTCTGCCCAATTACTTCATTCCTAAGGACCCAGAGATTAATTAGCCACAGCCACAGCTCCCTGTGGATCAAAACTTCTGGCTCCACTCAGGAGCCTCCGGGCTCCTTGCAGGAACACACTCTCCTTGTCTCTTGCTGCCACATGGCCGCCACCACTCCAGATTCCACTATTCCCTCCAACACTCCCCTGCAGCTCCTCCTACCTCACTTCCAGCCCAGAGAGCACAGCCTCCGTGGAACTTTTCAAAGGTGCTGGTGCTCCTTTTTCTTCTAATGTACTTTCTAATGCCTTAGGAAATGAGCCTCCTCCTGACCTCCTGCGGTATGTGGTCAGCAGCTGGCTTAGCCATTGGTGCTAAAGTGTTGCTCTCTCTCTAAGCCTTCGGACTTCTCCCTGTACAATGTTGCAGGAAGGTTACAACATATTCTCAGGGACTGCATGTCACCACAGAGTGCAGAATTCAATAAAACATTGCCACACACCAGTAAGGGATGGCGAAGTACCCTAAAGCTAGCACCCTTTGGAAGCTTCCTCCATTGATGGATACTTAGGTAGTTTTTAGTCTTGCTACTATAAATAACTGTTATGAATACAACACTATAATTAATATTGTAATGAATAACTTGCTATATGTATTTTTTTATCCTCACTTGAGGACATGCCCACTGATATCGGAAAGAGGGGAAGGGAGGAAAAGAGGAAGAGAAACATTGATGTGAAAGAACAACATTGATCAGCCACCCCTTGTATGAACTCCGACCAGGGACCAAACCCTCAACCCAGGCGTGTGCCTTAGATGGGAATTGAACCTGCAACCCTTCAGTTTACAGGACAACATTCCAACCAACTGAGCCACACTGGCCAGGGTGCACCTGTATTTTTAGAATATGCATAACAAACTTACATTTTAAGTGTACAATTCAGTGGCATTAATATACTGGCACTACTGTGCACCCATCACCATCATCCATCTCCAGACTCAAACTCTGTCCCTGTGAAGTAGCAACTCCCCATTCCTCCCTCCCCCACCCCCAGGCCCTAGTAAACACTATTCTACTTTCTATGTGTTAAACTACTAGGTACCTCACATAAGTGGGAGCATGTAATATTTTTCCTTCTGTGTCTGGTTATTTCACTTAGACATTTAGTTATAAGCCACCTATGGCTTGTTTCACTGACCAAGGTCCATCCGTTTATCAGAATTTCAATGTTCTTTAAGGCTGAACAGCACTCCATTGCATGTGTGTACATATGATATTTTGTATATATGTTAATATATGTACAAAAGAAATGGTTTGCAGGCCCATGCTCAATCCACCGAGCTACACCAGCCAGGGCCACATGAAAGAAATGGAATTACTGGATTCAAGATTTATACAATTGTTTATGTCTGTTACTGAATTAACCGCCCCCCCATATACACACAAGCACTGAGGGTTTGTAGCAATTTACACTACCATCAGCAATATATAAAAGAATCTAATTCCCATGTCCTTGGCAATACAATATGTTTTGACTTTTGGATATTTGCCAAGTGGATGGCTTTTTTAAAAGATTTCATTTATTTATTTTTAGAGAGAGAGGAAGGGAAGGAGAAAGAGAGGGAGAGAATCACTGATGTACAAGAGAAACACTGATTGGTTGCCTGCAGCCAGGGACCTGGCCTGCAACCCAGGCATGTGCTCTGACTGGGGATCGAAACAGCAATCTTTTGGTTCACAGGCTGGCACTCAGTGTACTGAGCCACAGCAGCCAAGTCTTCAACGGGATAATTTTTTTTCTAAATAACAGGGAAAAAAAAAGGAAAAGAAACAATTAAAAGATGACATCAGTCTCTTATTTTGACTGTTGAGGATTATATGTTTTAGGTGGGCAGTTAGGGGAGCTTTCAAAGACTAAATATTTAAGAATATTTAAAGGAAATTAGAAGAGGGCAATAGATTTTTTTTACTTACATCAGAGCATGCAGAGTTTGTATGTGTCGTAGGCACCTGGCACTCATCAGCAGGCTGTCTTGATGTGCCTATACTCCACTCCAGCAGGACCGATGCAACTCAGAGGCTTCCGATTTGAGGACCTGGAAACACGTGGCAGGTGCCTGCTCCATGGCCACTCCCAGGGATCCCTCTTTGAGACAGCTGACGTTTCAAAGGGGGGCACAGTCTGCTGCTTCTTCCTAAGGCCTTCTGTCGTGATTTCAGTTTCTGCCCGAAAAGCCAGGTGATTGAAGTCAGAGCTGACATCAGCCTTCAGGTGAGAAGGAGCGTGAGTTGGCAGCAGCATCCGTTGTCCTATTGATCCCCAGAGTGATACTGCTGATCTAGCTGATGAGGTGCTATCTTTCTCATGGCTGCTCACTAATCTTTCCCACGCTGGGCACTCAGTCAAAGACACTAACCTCAGTGTAAGGGCTCAACAGGGTGACCAGGTCTCAGCTGGTATCACAGATAACCCCGGTAGATCAGTAATTCCATATCCGGTGTTTCCCAAACTTATTTGATAATAAGAATCACTTGGGGCATTTGTTTAAAATCCAGGTTGCCAGGCTGCTTCCTGGGAGACTCTGTTTTAGTAGAACAGAAACAGTAGGCAATCCACCCAGGTCACGCAACTGGTAAATGGCAGAGCCAGGGATCCGAGATTCCAAAACCTTACTCTTTTACACTCCTATATCCCCAAATTGCTAACAGTAGTCATCAATGGAAGTCACTTAATAATAATAACTACCTTTCACAGGAGACTTTATAGTTTATGAAGCAATTTTCTAGTACATTTTATTGAGTATGCTATTATAGTTATCCCATTTTTTTCTCCCCTTTATTCTCTTCCACCCTATCTCCTCTCCCCAAAACATTTCTCCCACTTAGTTCATGTCCATGGGTATTTAATATAAGTTCTTTGGCTTCTCCATTTCCTATACTATTCTTAACCTCCCCATGTCTATCTTCTGCCTACCATTTATGCTTCTTATACTCTGTACCCTTTCCCCCATTCTTCCCCACTGATAAGCCTCCATGTGATCTCCATTTCTGTGATTCTTTTCCTGTTCTAGTTGCTTGCTTAGTTTGTTTTTGTTATTGTTTTAGGTTCAGTTGTGATAGTTGTTTGTTGTCATTTTACTGTCCATAGTTTTGATCTTCTTTCTCTTAGATAAGTCCTTTTACCATTTCACATAATAAGGGTTTGGTGATGATCAACTCTTTTATCTTGACCTTATCTTGGAAGCACTTTATCTGTCCTTCCATTCTAAATGAAAGCTTTGCTGGATAGAGCAATCTTGGATGTAGGTCCTTACCTTTCATGACCTGGAATACTTCTTTCCAGCTGCTTCTTGCCTGCAAGGTTTCTTTTGAGAAGTCAGTTGATAATCTTAGGGGAACTCTTTTGTAGGTAATTGTCTCCTTTTCTCTTGATGCTTTTAAAATTCTCTCCTTAATTTAATCTTGGGTAATGTAATTATGATGTGTGTTGGTGTATGCTTCTTTGGGTGTAACTTTTTCAGGACTCCCCGAACTTCCTGCATTCCTAGAAGTCTGTTTCCTTTACCAGACTGGGGATGTTCTCCTTCATTATTTTTTCAAGTAAGTTTTCAATTTCTTGCTCTTTTTCTTCTCCTTCTGGCACCACTATGATTCAGATGTTGGAATGTTTAAAGTTGTCCCGAGGTTCCTAAGTCTCTCCTCATTTTTTGAATTCTTGTTTCTTCATTCTGTTTTGGCTGAATGTTTATTTCTTCCTTCCACCTCAAATCCTTTATTTGAGTCCTGGCTTTCTTCCCTTCACTCTTGGTTCCCTGTATATTTTTCTGTGTGTGTGTGTGCGTGTGTGGTGTGAAGATTTTTTTTAAATTTTAATTGTTGTTCAAGTACAGTTTTCTTCCTTTTACCCCCATCCCAGCCCATGCCCAAGCCCTCCTCACCTCAATCCCATTTCCACCCCTGCCCCTTGTTATTGTCCATGTGTCTTTTATACCTGTTCCTGCAAACCATTCACCCTTGTTCCCTGAAATTCCCTCCCCTCTTCCCTCTGGACACTGTCAGCCTGTTCTCTATTTCGGTGTCTTTGGTTATATTTTGCTTGATTGCACCATTAAAGGTGCGATCATATGGTATTTGTCTTTCACCACCTGGCTTATTTTGCTTAGTGTAATGCTTTCCAGTTCCATCCATGCTGTTGCAAAGGGTAGAAGCTCCTTCTTTCTTTCTGCTGCATAGAATTCCATTGTGTAAATGTACCATTTATACATTTGTTTTTTGATCCATTCATTTACTGATGGGCACTTAGGTTACTTCCAGCACTTAGCTATTGTAAATTGTGCTGCTATGAACCTTGGGGTGCATAGATTCTTTTGGATTGGTGTTTCATGGTTCTTAGGATATAATCCTAGCAGTGGAAATGCTGGGTCAAAAGGCAGATCTATTTTTAGTTTTCTTAGAAAATTTCATACTGTTTTCCATAGTGGCTGTACCCTATATATATTTCTTTATTTCACTTTTCATAGACTTCACTTTTTCCTCTATTTTGTGAACATACTTAACTACTTTTGTAAGCACCCTGATTACCAGTGTTTTGAACTCTGCATCTGATAGGTTGGCTATCTCTTCATTGCTTAGTTGTTTTTCTGGAATTTTGTTCTTTTCTTTCATTTGGGGCACATTTCTTTCTCACAGTGCACCAGTCTGGATGAATGTTTCTTCCTTAACTCTTTGGTTGTTGAACTTCCATACAGTTTGATTTCTGTCAGTTCTGGATGTTTTTTTGTTTCTAAATTTGTTGTTGTCCTTTTGGTTGTGCGAGGAAGCAAAGTGTATCTACCTACACCTCCATCTTGGCTAGAACAGTTTATGAAACAATTTTATGCACATTATTATTTAATTCTTACAACCTCTTCAAGTTGTTTTTCAAGATTTAATTTATTTATTTTTAGAGAGACAGGAAGGGAGGGAGAAAGAGATGGAGAGAAACATCAATGTGTGGTTTCCTCCTGTACACCCCCCTACTGGGGACGTGGCCTACAACCCAGGCATGTACCCTGACTGGGAATAAACTAGCCACTCTGTGGTTCACAGGCCTGCATACAATCCACTGAGCCACACCAGCCAGGCACAACCCCTTCAAATTGGTAAATTTACCTGTATCTTTTACAGGCTTAGATGAGTGAAGTGATTAGGTAAGGCAGGGATCATACATTCAGATGCCTCTCAGGCAGCCTCCGCCATTTTTTCAATCATTGAGCTATTCAATCATCTATTTAATAAGTAAGCATCTATCCATTAAAAAAATATGTTTTTAGTACTGGTGGCCAGGCATGCACCAGTGAGCTGGATACAAAACCTGCTCTCAAGGAGCTCACATTGTAGAAGGGAAGACGAATAGTAAGCACATAAAGAATAAATAGATAAGATCATTTTAGGTTATGATAAGTGCTATGAAAGTAACAAAGGCCTTGTGAGTAGGAGGGTGCTACTTTGCCTTGGGCTGTCCATCATGGCAGCCACCAGCCTCCATATGTCCATGAGTATTTGAAATACGGCTCGTCCACATTGACATGAGTCGCAGGTATGAGTCACTGGATTTCGAAGATAAGCACAAAAAACTTGTAAAATATCCCAAATGTAATTTTATATTGATTACATGTTGAAATATTTTAGACATATTGCATGAAATAAAATACATTATTAAAATCAATTCCTCCTGTCTCTTGATGGGATTTTTTTAACTGAAGACCTAATCAGAGATTTACCAAGAAATAGAAGAGTCTAAATAATTTTCAAGTGATATGAGAAATTCTCAGAAATCTATACTAGACCAGTGTTTCTCAGTACTGCCAGTGTACGAGAATTGCTTAGAGCAGCGGTCCCCAACCATTTTGGCACCAGGGACCCATATTTCCACGGTGAGGAGATGAGGCAGGGGAAGAAGGGCGGAGAGAGAAGGTGGAGCTCAGGCGAGCTTCCCCGCCGCCCACTTCCTAATAGGCCCTGGATGGGTACAGGTCCGCAGCCCGGGGGTTGGGGATCCCTGGTTTAGAGAATGTTTTAAAGTTCTAATGAAATAGCAGAACCCCTAAAACAGAGACTAAGGAATAGCTTTAAAAATTGCCCATGGCTTTTAATACAGCAATCCCACTTCCAGGACTCAATCTCAAACATATGATGGGAATTTTCATCATATGGATGGGAGAAGCACATTAGGCTAATCATTGCTGTCCTATTTCCAACAGTGAAAGCCCCAAAACAACCCAAATGTACAGAGATGAAAGGATTAATGTGCCCAGGACTGACCCCCCACGGGCTAGTCTCCCAGAGAAGGAGTGGGCCTCCTGTAAAGTTCCCAGGAAACCACTGTGACCCTGTGTTTAAGATGATTAATTCTACTTGACTTGGATCCCGGCATCCCCCTCATACTGATGATTTTAGGGCTGGGGCTGGGGCTGGGGCTGCAACTTCCTCCATCCTGAAGATTCACATGGAAAAATCTGCCACCAGCATGTCACCTCAAAGTGCTGTAACTGCAAGGTTTGGGCCCCAGCTGTCTGATCACACTATGAGAGGGCCCATGATTCTCCCAGCTTGGAAACAGATCCAGCAGCAACAGACCAGAAACTAGGAGATGCCACACTGTATTGCTATGATGCCCAGTCCTGATGGCAGGAAAGGGGCCAGTACCTTTTCCATCTTTTAGCTTAAATGCCCCACCTCACAGGAAGAGGGAGCCTGGTGTTCTGCTCCACCTACAATGGATAAGGGGAGACCAACCCTGTGTTTGCAAGTTTTTCCCAGTGAACCCTGTACTACCAGGCCTGATTTCCACACTACTTCCACCTGCCCATATTTACACTCAATTGTGCGTGAGCAAAGCATCTGGCCAGGCAGTCGCTATAACTTTCTGGAAGATAATCAACATATCAGGAATCACAGTGGGTAGATAAATCCCCTTGGGGTAGCAAGGCCAGCTGTTGGGATGGTTAATTACTAATTACTCACGGGAATCCCAGGAAGTCCTCAGCAGGAACCCAGTAAGTCCTCTTGGAATAGAATCCCTTTGCTGTTATTAATGACCTGGGAAGAGAGGCTCCCAGGAAGAGTTGGTGCCGTTCAAAGGAAAGCTGATCCGGCACTGCCGGTACCAGCACAACCTCCCAGGGATCACTGAAGAATGTTCCCCTTCAGTCTGACCACTCGGTGCTCACGATGGAGGGGTGTGAGGGAGAGGCACAGATCACCCCAAACACTGGCATGAGGAGGATCCCAAAATTATAACCCCGCCCTTTTACAAAAAAAGTATAATAGGCAACACAAACAAAAGAACCTAACTTGGTACTTCGGAACTAATTCTTTTATTCTTTTTTTCATTTATTAGAATTTTTCATAAAGAACTTTTCTCCTTTTATCCCTTGTATATCTTCAAGTACATACTAAAGGCAAGGAAATTCCAGGCTCATTTCCTGTATTTTCTGCTCCAGACCTGACCCATGTAATTCTCCATGGAGTTTTGATAAATTTTCATGAGGAATGGTGTTTAGAAACTACAATATGGGCGTAAAGGTGCCCATTGCTCCTAAACTGGTTATTTTTCACAGGCCCTTTTTGTGCACAGTTAAGAAATACATATTTTTTAAAGGAAAAATATATATGTTAGGATTTTATTCTGACCTTTCCAATTTGAATTTAGGGTTAAAGGTTTCACTTGCCTTTTTTAATTTTATGTGTACATATCTTTTTTTCTTCTGCTGGAAATCTTAGTTCTTTATAATATTAGCGATTTGCTCTTTTTTTAAGATACACCCACTGATCAAAAGAGAGAGGCAGTGAGATTTGATGTGCCTACTGATGTGATACAATGGGAAACACACCATCACCTAAGAAATGCTTTTCCAAAAATCCTAACCTGAATATGGAATAGATCTAATTATTGGTTTTCATGAAATCAAGAAACTAAGGCATATGATAGGTCCGTGTGAATGTAGTGAGCAAAATCCAAATGTGAGAAATTCTATAAGACAACAATGAGGTTTCTTCAAAAATAATGGCAAAGAAGAGAAAAAAGATTGATCAGGAGCCTATAAATTAAAATAAATGTAAAATGTATATTAACCAAATGCAATATGTAAACATTGCTTGTATTCTAATTCAAACAAACTAACTGCTAAAAGTTGTTTATGAGACAACTGGGAAAATTTGACAACCTACACTGGATATTTGATGACATTAAGGAATTTTATTTATTGTGTTAGGTATGATGAAGACATTGTGTTTTATAAATAACTTTCAAGATACATATCAAAGCAATCAAGGATGAGTTGATAGACTTTTGGAAATTTTTCTATAAAATGACCGAATAGTGAGAAGCATGGGGGAGGTTATGAAAGAAGTAAATTGACCTTTAAAAAATGTTTTTATTGATTGATTTTAGAGAGAGAAGAAGGGAGAGAGAAAGAGAGAAAAAGGAACATCCATTTGTTGTTACACTTATTTATGATTCATTGGTTGCTTCTTGTATGTGCCCTGATCAGGCATCAAGCCCACAATCTTGGCATATTGAGACAATGCTCTAACCAACTGAGCTATCCAGCCAGGACAAACTTGGCCATTTGTTGATCATTGTTGAATCTGGGTGATATATACATGGGGAAGGGCATCCTTACCCTATTCTTGATATCTTTATCTATCTGATAACGTTCTATCTTTAACTTTTCCATAATAAAAAGGTCAAAAAATAACTTCTGATATCCAAACCTTACCCAAAGTACTCCGAAGCAGTTGGTCTGGGTGGGACACTGGGGCAGTTTGAAGCTCCACATAACTCTAGCATTACCTAGCACAAAGTGTAGCTAGCATCGAGAACTACCATTGTACGCTGAATCTTGAGGACTAGAGCTGTGTCATGGTCACTTTAAATCCCAAGCACAAACAATGGTACTGGGCACATAGCACAGTCTCAGTAAGCCCAAACGCTTAATAGAATTATAAGGACAACACTTTTTTTTATCTGACTTGGGGAGGATAAAAAACAATGGAAGAAATACTACAACCTCAAATGAAGACCAGAGAAAATAAATTGAGAATCTGCAGCCCACCTAATGGCCCTCTGTGCCAACTTCACTACCCCCTCCCTCGGTCACCTCAACCCCCTCTTCCAGTCAAAGGGACAACTGTCTTCATTTCAGGTCCATTCCATTCTTCCTGCAGAGGACTGGTTAAATTATAATGGACTAGTGTTCCAAGGACAAAAAGCATCAGAAACAAGTTTGTAATGGGAAAAGGGGTTTTAAAATCATTAATCCATACTCTTCTTAGGGTCAGAGTTACCAGGATCATCAATAAAAACCCCCTCTTAACTAGTCCACAGATCTTCCAAGTTGCAGGAGAAGACCAAAGAGCTAGGATCATGTTGCCAAGTTGAAATCTCATAGCAGGGCTTGGAGCACATTGGTATCTCCTTCATTTTGCACCTGTCCACCTATTTGAGGGCTGTTCTTGCCTACAACCAAGCATCTTACAGGGACAGCCCATCGCAGACAAATGATGACCACTACCCAGGACATATGGGGCCAGGTCCCTTCCTTTTCAGATATTGATATCCAGCTGCCGGCTGAACATCCCACAAGTACCTCAGAATCATCCAAAAGTGACTTCATTGTTGTTTCTACCAGGTGTGCCCCTCCTGTTACTTTCTCCAGCTCTAATGATGGTGTCTCCACACATGCCATCTAGAATCACATTATCCCTGTTCTTCCTCTTCCTCAAACTGGACGTTGAGAGAATTGTCAGGTCCTGCTGACATTATTGCCTATATAGTTCCCAACTCCAGGCCTATCTCTGTCCTAGTTCGTGTTTTCTACTATAGGAAAAATCTTCTTATATCTATCCACCTGATTGTCATCAGACTGATATACTTAAGTGACAATATGTCCTTGTTACTCTCTGGCATGGAACCATCGGTGCATCTCCTTCATTTTCCAGGTTAAGTCCAAACTCCCTAACTGGGAACACAAGGCCCTCGCCAATCTGGTCTTTGCCTACTTACACAGTCTCATCTCTGCCCACCCCCAATGGGCCCTTGATGTGCTAGCAATATAAAAATATTGTTGGCCTGTACACACACACCCCCGTCTTATTCCTTGCGCCTGTGCTTTTGCTAGAAAGATCCTTCAGCCTGAAATGTCCCTCCTCTCTAACTTTCCATTCTCTCATCAATCATCACAACCTCTCCCACACCTTCCTCCTCTAAGTCCCAACAATGTCATCACCTTACAAGGAGTCATTGCTAATCAGCACACACTCACTCACATCTGCACATACCACCCAAGTAGGTTCTGTGCCCTTCTCAATGCTGGTATAATACCCAGGGTATATTTCTATCACTACAATTATAAAATTATTCTCCAATCATTTGTCTGTATGTCCACATTGTGTAATAGACTAGGGGCCCTTTGAGGCTGAGGGCTGTGTCTTAGTGTTCTTGATATCACCAGTGCCTGGTCCACCTCTTTTTTTTTTTGATCCTTACCCAAGGACTTTTTTTTTTCATTGCTTCCAGAAAGAGAGGAAGGGAGAGAAAGAAACATTGACGCAAGAGAGAAGCATTAATTGGTTGCCTCCCGTATGCACCCAGACAGAGAATCAGGGATCAAGGATCCAGCCCACAACCTAGGCATGTGCCCCCGCCTGGGTTACAGACTCCAAACCACTGAGCCACACCAGCTAGGGCAGCCTGGCCCACTTCCCGTTAAGGACCAAATATTCTTTCAAATGAATGAATAAAAGTGAGATGAACTAGGGCAAAGCAGTCATGTCAGTGAGGGAGGTATTACAACCAGATGAGAAAACCTTAAATTCAGGTAAGAAACAGGAAAGGGGACAAAGGAGAAAAGACTGAGAGATTTTAGAGAGCAATTCAATCGAGTTTTAGTAGTGGAGCAGGGAAAGAAATCAAGGGTGACCCAACGATATCTTCTTTCAGTGACTAGGGAGATGGGAAAACAGTGGAGGTACACTTTTGCAGGTGAAAGTGCTGTGTTTTAGATGTTGACTCCAAGGCATCCAAGAGAGAGAACTTGTCTGAAAGATGGGAGGGGTATTCAACACTGAGAGATATTGAAACCATGCGTGAATCAGTTCACATAGAAAAAGTATAAAAACTGAGGCTAGAAATACATCAGTTGATTTTTATCTTTAATTTAAAGTTTCTCCTCTCCTCTATTTAGTGCTTCTCCTGTCATTTGTTTTAACCCGATTTCTTTGTACCAAAATTGGTGTGTCCTGGGCGGAAGAAGAGTCCACAGCTTGGTTTGCTGGCCCAGATTCTCCAGGGATAGCTTGCTGAAGGCACATCTCCTGAGACACACTGTTTCAGGAGTGAGACCAGATGGCAGAAACTTTTGTTTGCGGAGGAAACTGGCCATATACTATCTTGGATGCCAATTATTAAAGAATCCTGGATGTAAGGTAAATCATACATCTTTCCACTTTTCTGTGCTTTTGAAAGTATGTCCTCAAACTAAATGCATAAACTTGAGTTATTTATCATTCTTAAATCAGTATTACTATGTATATATGAGTATAATGTATATTCTAATATGTGTATTGGAATGAAAGTATATATATAAATACATAAATTAAAATATATATATATTCCACTTTTGTATGGGGGTACGCTAGACACTATAGCATGCTTAAATTCAAGTAAAATAGTTTCTGATCCCAGCCTAACACATCAAATAAAAAATTAGGAGGTGTGATTTAAACTTTTAAGTTAAACTGCATATTTTGCATTTTGTTTTCCTCTCATTTCTTCACTAAACAAGGGTTTGTTAAGAATCTCTCACTTGGCAGACACTTGCTAGAATGTGGCCATAAAGAAAACGCACATGGTCATTTCCCTCATGGAGCTGATGGTCAAATGGGGGAGAAAGCAGCACTGTTTGTGGGATGAAAATTAGGGAATAGAAATGGAGTACTAAGAGAAAAGAGTCAGTGATTGAAAGAGCAATTGCAATTACAGTAAAAATCAGGGAGAAGGATAAAGAATGGGTGAGTGTGGAAACACACCAGATAAAAGTGGAAATGAGAAAGGCATGGCCATGTTTAACAAGGTGAACACACAGGCTTAAGGCTTCAGACATGAAGTGGTCTCCAGACCACACAGGTCTGTGATGGTAGATTGGGGCAGGCCTTAGCTGAGTGCATAGGGTACCTGCGTTGTTCAAGAATCAGTACTGTATTATGTACATACTACCTAGAAACACTTTTTCTCTTTTTTGTCCTCTTTTCCCTTTTGTTATTTTTTCTTAATCTATGCCTTAAAGATATTCTTGTTCTGAGGTTAATATTTTAAAATTGTCTTTTTAAAATCTATTTTTTGCTCAGAACACAGATGACTATATTTTGTACGAACTACACATGAGTACCTAAGAAAGATCCATACTACATTCCACAGCTGCATTATTTATGCTCAGGATCATTGCCAGTTAAAAGTTCAAACATATTCTAAAGTGCCCTTTACAATTTTTGCTGAACCTTCAAGGAGCTTAAGGTCTGATGATTATTTACTCATCTCCATTCTCACCTTCTTCCACTGTAATAAATTGTAACTGGGCACATAGCTGTCCAGCTAGACAGCATTTCCCAGCCTTGCTTGCAACTGACATGGCCTAGAAGTGAGGTGTCCCACTTCTGGAGCTGGACCAGGATAATCATTCTGTTTGTAAGCTGGAACATAAAACTGTCCCTGACACAATTTCAGCCATGCAAATGAGGACAGTGCCCTGCAGAAAGGTGGGACAACATGACAGAAAGACCTGAACCCCTGAATGACTATGTGGAACAGAGCCACCATGCTGACCAGGACCACTCATCTTGAAGTGTAGTCTCTGTCACAGCAACTTAGCCATTTTTTAATAGAAGGATTCATCAAACACAAAGTGTTCTTAACTGCACAGCTATGTGAAGTGACTAGTCAGTACAGTACAAGAACAAAGATATGCTGTTGGCATTGGAAGGCAAACTTTAATTATTCGGTCTAGATATTAGTTGGTTTAGCATGAAATATTTTGCGGTGCTAAGAGGAACTGAAATGCCTGCTTTACACAGTAGAAGATACAATAGCTAAACTATGCTTTACTTTTAGGAAATAAAAGTATGATTATCTACAAGTACCAAAGACTGGGGTTAAATGAAAGAAAATAATTGCTGTTGGGAAAACACTTGCAAACCCTTTGTTTTCCTTTGAAAATCAATTATGATACTGGTGGGAAACATAAATAATCTGGAGAAATGTATGTATGTGTTAAACATGCAACAGCAAGTTTAAAGAGAGAGAGTGAATGTCTGGTGATAAGAGTTTCTGTGCTTTATTCAAAGTGACCCCCTTTCTATGGTCATTAAGTCAAATTCCAACTTCTGTCTATACTCCATTTTGGACCTGGTCAGAGAGGGATGTTGAGACATTGAAATGTCTTATTAGCTCTACATTTTGTGTGAAATATTGGTGTGCTGGTGTAATGAGACCCATTACAATTATGTACAGGTCATTTAAGATATTCCATTGAGAAGGCAAGAACTCAGAGGTAGAACCCCCAATACACTCCCATCCTCCCCAAAAGGTCAGCCCCCATGAGCCGCTTCAGCCGCACTTTTCACGTGTTTGCCCACCTCTCCACTATCTTCCTTTCTTCTCCTTCCCTGAAGCCACTGAAAGGATTAAAATTCACATTTGAGCAAAAACTAAAGTCTGAGGAATTAAAATCAAGGAGAAATTAATATAGCAGCCTTTAAATATGTTCAAAGAGAGTGGATTTTAATTTATAAACCTATAAAAAACTTCACGCTTTATTATAGATAATAATATGCTGAATCTAAAAGTTATATAGAAATGCAAAAGACATAGAATAATAAAACAACCTTGAAAGAAAAAATGAAGTTTAAGGAATTATACCACCTAACTTTAAGACTTATCATAAAGACACAGTGATCAAGATAGCACAGTATTAGCTAAAGGAATGGCAATTAGCTCAGTAGAATAGAGCTGCACATACACTACAGTCAAATGACTTTCACAACGGGCACTAAAGCAACTCAATGGAGAAAGTAAAAATTTTTTCAGTATATGGTGCTGGAATAAATAGGTATCCAAATTAGAGGGGAAGTGCTTAACTTCTATTTCACATGATATACAAAGTTAATCTTTGTGTTGATGTGTAATCAACGCAAATGTAAGCGCTAAACCTATTAACCTTCTAGAAGAAAATATAGACTATTTTCACAACATTTGATAGGCAAATATTTTTTAGAGAGAAGATAGAAAGCATTAACCATAAGGAGAAATGACTCATTGGGACTTCATTAAAATGAAAGCTTCTGTTTATCAAAAGACACCATTAAGAAAATGAATAGACGACCCAAAGACCAGGAAAAGTATTCACTACATATAAATCTGACAAAGGACTTTCAGTCAGAATAAAAAAAAAACACCTATAATAAAATGGCAACCAATTTTTTAAATGGGCAAAAAATGTGAACTAACACTTCCCAAAGAAGTTATACAAATATCCAACAAGCACTAAAAAGGTGCTTAAGATCATTACGTTGTTAGGGAAACACAAATTAAAACTACAATAAGATGTCATTGCACACTCACAAGATAGTTAAAATTAAAAGATTGAAAAACGAATGTTAGCAAGCACATGGAACAAACAGGACTTTCGGCATTGCTCGTGAAATATAAAGTGGTATAACCATATAATCACTTTGAAAATTTTCTTTGAAGTTTCTTAAAGAGTTAAACACACATCTAAGGATCTTATGACCCAGTAATGCCCTTCCTAGTGTTTATCCAAAGGAAATGAAAACATATGTCCACAAAAAGCCTTGTACAAGAATGTTTACAGCAGCTCGATTTATCATATCCAAAATTTGGAAACAGCCTAGGTATGCATCAGTAGAATAAACATACTGGTTTATTCATATAGTGGGATGGGATTTAAAAATAAAAAGCAACGAACTACTGATACATGCAGCAACATAAATGAATCTCAAAAACTTTATACTGGGGGAAAGAAGTCAGACACAAAAGAGCACATGTTGTATAATTTCAGTTCTGTAGCAGGAAAAGAATAGGATGCAATCATTTATTGTTCATTCCAGCCAGCACTTGAAGACGGGCTGGCCCTACGTCCCGATCTCTAATGGAGAGTAGAAGCCTGACTTCAGTAAGCACCATACACGGGACTGCAAATCCACTACGCAGAAACTATGGAAAACCGTAAGGAGCTGCCTCAAAAAATCAAAAACAGACCTACCATCTGGTTCAGCAATCCCACTTCTAGGTATTTATCTGAAGAAATTCAAAACACTAATCCAAAAAGATATATGCACTCCCATGTAAATTGCAACATGATTCACAATAGCCAAGATATGGAAGCAACCTAAATGCCCAAGGATAGGTGAATGGATAAAGAAGATGTGGTACATATACGTGATGAAATGTCACTCAGCCATAAAAAAAGAATGAAACCTTACTACTAAGGACAACAGGGGTGGTCTCAAGGGTACTGAGCTAAGTGAATTAAGTTAGACAGAGAAATACAAATACCATATAACTTCGCTTATGTGCGGAAGACAAAAAAACAAAATAAATGAACAAACAAAACAGAAAAAAACCTATAGATACAAAGAACAAACTGATGGTTGTCAGAAGGGAGTGGGGTTGGGAACTGAGTGAAGAAAGTAAAGGGATTTAAGAAATATCAAATTGGCGGTTATACAAAATAGTCATGGGGATGTAAAGTGCAGCATTGGGAATATAGTTAATAATATTATAATATCTATGTATGGTGTCAGGTGGGTACCAGACTTAGGGGAAATCAATCTGTAAATTATATAAACGTCTAATCTCTGTGTATGCCTGAAATTAATATAATATTTTATGTCAACTGTAATTGAAAATTTTTTAATTAAAAAAAATTTTTATTTATTTACTTTTAGAGATGGGGGAGGGAGGAAGAAAGAGAGGGAGAGAAGCATCAATGTGCGGCTGCCTCTTGCACACCCCCTATTGGGGACCTGGCCTGCAACTGAGGCATGTGCCCTGACTGGGAATCACGCTGGTAACCCTATGGTTTGCAGGCCGGCACTCAATCTACTGAGCCACACCGGCCAGGGCTTTTTTTATTTTTATTTTTAAGTGCCAGTTAGCAAACCCAGGTTTGCTAATTCACAAGGACCAACACCTTTTCCCCTCACTTTTTGGTTAAGTTTTCACTTCCCTGGTTCTATGCAGCCCCGCTCCTCCACAGTCCCTCATTCTCTCTCTAAAACACCCAGTCATCTCTGTACAAATAACAGCTGAGTTCAGTTCATGTTACACACTCTTTTCCTTATTGCAGTAGTATAGTACTGATTAACATCTTGCCTTTGCACTTTAACTAGTGTCCAGTTTTGTCTGTTTTGGGCACTCTTTAGTTGTCACCAAAAAGGGGTTGAGCGGAGAAGAGCCCATAAGGGGCTTACAATCAAGTAACAAAGACAGGGCACGCATACAGTAAATCTAAGCACAGCTACTAAAATATACTGAAAAAAAAGTAGGTCAGAGCTTTTATAGTAGAAGGATAGAATTTGATCAAGAAAGTTTTTTGGAAAGGAGAAATTTTAAGTAAGCAACGAGAAGGTATACTTGTATACAGTTGAGAAAAGAGCAAAATGTCACATCCAGTCCGACACGGTCTTGTCAGGGGTGGGAACCAATGGCATGCATGGGTATTGTTTGAGTGACAGTTAGTGCGAGCGGAGGGCAGAGAGTCACAGAGCATCCTGTAATAGTCGAGCTGTGATGGCCTCTTTTCCAGCATGGCCGAGGAAGGGCTCTGTCCTTTGCAACAAGATGACTGTGTACAGACCAGGAAAGGCTCTCCTGCCTCAGGCAGAGTGACCCTTCAGAACGCCTTCTTTGAGGGTGTGAGGAACAGAGAGAGCTCAGAAAAGCTGGCCCACCTGGGCATTTCCACACACAGCTTTGTGTTGGGGCCCTTAGAACAGAAAGGACTTGAATTACTTGGGGTTGGGTGGGGGTAGAGATTCACTTTGCTCACTTTATTATTGTCGCTTTGTTGTTTGTTTATTTGTTTGTTTTCTCCTTCCCTAGTTTGCTCACTCAGGCCACAATCTGAACATCCAGAGATTCTCCCAATTTCTATTTATCTTATGAATAAACACAGGACTCTCATAAGTCCCCAGTCCTTCTGCTAGATTTACTTATGAAGTATCTCTAAAACCATCGCTACCTCATTTTCAAGGATTCCCTAATTCAGATATCCACTAACTCATACTGCAATCTTTAATTACAAAGTTTCTTAATTGTTTCTATTTCTTTTCTTCACCTCCTCATTCCTCTAAAACACAGATCCTGTCTTGTCACATCCCCACTGAAAAGCTTCCAGGGTCTCCCATTACCTAACTAATGAAATCCAAACCCTCAGCACAGGGGCACTCTGGCTCCAGACCCTCTCCGCCTCTCTGCCCACCACTCTCTCCCTCTCTGGCCAACAGCCATCATCACCTGTATCTCTCTCTTGACTTTCAGGTGCCAGAGAGTTGCCATTTTTTAAGCAGCCAAGCATTGACATTTCTCCACGCCTTTAGTCGCATCGTTTTCCCCCTGCCTCTAACACCGTCATCCCTATACCCCCGCCCCAACCAGCACTCTTTGCATATCCTTTAACACCAGCTTCCGTATTCCTTCCTCCAGGAAACCATCTTGACTCTTCCAAACAAAACAAGTCCTTCCTTCCAGTCTGCTTCCCAAAGTGCATCTCCCTGTTGCCGTCCTCATTGCTTTGGTCTTTATCTAACACTGTAACTGTATCACTTCTTTAGTCCTTTATGAGATTATAAAATCCTCAGAGGTAGAAATGGAATCACACTCACAATTTGACAAATAATGATATGTTGTCTCAACCTGTTTACCATTTCCTCAGGTCTTAATCTTCTCTTTCCATCTAGACTGTAAACTTATTGAGGAGTTAATGACTTTCATCCCTCCCCACCTTTGTTTCTTCACCCCTCAGTATTGCAATAAACTTTAATGATCCCTTAATCTGTAAAAGGAAGGATTAGATCACCCGAAGGTTCCCTATCTAGGTCTAACACTTGGTACTTCTGAGAGCAAACAGTAGGAACCCAAGAAATATATCATACTGATTCCACAAGGGCTGCTTAGGTGGAATTTAAACTTAGGAATTAAATTGTAATGACTTTTATTAGAGCAGAAAGGAGAGGAAGAAGCCATGAGGATCCTCCTTCTGCACACCCTGTTTACTGACAACCTGCCACGCACCCAGCACTGATCTGGGCCCCGTGGCTACCGCGGACGACAGAAGCACACGAAGCCCCGCCGTCTGTGCACTGTGCAGTCCAGGTAGGGAGACGGACCACGAACAAAGACATATGACATTGTCAGGGGACAGCAATGCCGGGAACCAAACGTACCGCACTACCACAGTCAACAACAATGACAAAGCTGGCTCAGGAGCTAGAGTGATTTGGAAATGACAGGCATGGAGGTCTTTCTAAGAGGATGCCAACACATACGGAAAACACTGCCAGGTGGTCCCCAAGCCATCCTCCACCCCACCCCCTGCCACCTCCCGTCTTAGGAGGAAAACACTGAGATGTAGTTAGAGCCCAAAAACTGCTTAAGAAGGTCAACAAAGGTACAAATGCATGAGTAGACAAATTATGGTGTAGCCCCCAAATATAATATATAGTCATCATAAATGGTGCTTTATAGTTTTTTTAAACCTGGAAAATTACTGACTCAGTAAAATACGAAGTGACAAACTATATATATGTATGGTCTCATCCAAATTAAAATTATCATTATGAATGTATGGACACAGAGAGTATACTAAATAGAAGAAAGAGAACAAAGTATTCATTGCGGCTACCCCTAGTTGGTAGAGACAGTGGGTATCGGCAAGGGATTTGGGGAAGTAGCGCCCTCCTCACACTTTTTATACTTTTAACAGTTTCTACCTCAAGCATGTTTCACATGTTCTTTTTCATTTTACTTTTTAAATGTTTTAGTTCATCGTAGTAAGAGCACAAGATCTACCCTATAAACAAATTAGGTGTAAAATACAGTATTGTTAACTACAGAAACAATGTTTTATTTTTTTCTTTTCCTTTAAAAATCAATGTGTGCGTTAAAAGTAATTCAAATAGTACAGATGTGCATAGCATAAAAAGTAAAGCTCTCCCCCTGGTTCCTCTCCTGAGAGCTTTCATGCTAACAATATCTTTCACAGGTTTTTCTGTATCCTTAGAGAAATTTTTAATGCAGGTAGAAGCATATATAATATTATCCATCCCTCACCCCAATGGAGTCTCGTAACATGTATCCTTTTTCAGTGTATTTGAAAAGACAGATACATTCTTACGTCAGAATATTAAGAGATGCTGCATTCCTTTTTCAACCCTTGGATAGAATTCCCTTGTTTCACTGACCTGAATGGATTGTTTCCAGCTCATTGCTATTGCAAACAGGGTTGCAACAGCACCGCCCGCAGCTCAGGGCGTCTCTCCAGCCCACAGTTCCTGATGTTCGGAGTATCTGAGAAGAGACTACAGGTGCTCAGTAGCTGCAGGCCGACCTGGCTTTGCTGAGACTAAATGCTCCGGGGCTGAACACGTCTTCCCAGATCTGGCTTCTCCACTGGTTCCTAGGTGACAAGACTCCTCGGGGCCCTTCAGCTACAGGCCGAGTGCCTGCTGTTGTCAGGAGCCGCCCGTGGCTGTGTCCTCTTCTAGCCTGCGGTGTGTCTTCCAGGGACAGACCCAGTTTACCTCCTCTGAATTTCTTAATTGCTTCCTTTTCTTGTTTCTCTAGGCTGAAACCGCCCACCAGGTTGGCCTCTACTTTCAGGTTCAAAGCATCTGACTTTGGGGTATGGAATTTGGCTTTTGGGGTAGCCTTTGAGGAGCCAACCCAGCAGTGGGGAGGGGGTGCCCTTAATGAATAAAGACTAATGGAGTAAACCTTAATCAATAAGAAATGAGATGAGCAGCACTGAGAAGAACACCCCCCCCCCAGTGGGTCTCGTCTGTGAACTAATCGGAAACCCTGTTCTTCCCTGAAACTACTCCAGAGAAATCCAGCCTGCTGACCTTGCCCACCCGGCCCAGCCATGTGCTGGGTCTCTCCTTCGCAGTTTGTTGTGAAATAGTAGCCTGTGATGAGCCACGCACTGCTTCCCAATTCCCCTGGCCTTACTTCTACTTATCACTAGAGTCTCTGCTTTTAGGAGGACCTGGGCTAAGATATGTATTAAGAGGAAAAACAAGTCCTCCTTTCAAAAACAAATAAAACAACTACCCTATAAGGTGGGTTTTTTTGGCGGGGAGAAGTCTCAGAAATATTTCAATTAATTTAGCTATTATTATTGGTTAATCGTGTGTTGTTGCTACACTTCTTCAGAACCTTCTAACGTTAAAAAGCTCTGAAATCCATATGCTGTAGGCACACTCTCCTAAACTGAAATGCAGATGGCTTCACCTTCCGGCTCACCCTGGTTAACCACACCACGAGGAGCAGGTCACGACTTCAAACTCCACTGAGGCAGTCCGACTCAGAAAGTCAGCAGGTGTAGGAAAACATCGATGTTTTCCATTCTTTGTTACAGCATCTTTCTTGGTCAGAAATTGAAGCACTCTGAGCCAACCCCACACAGAAAAGCAAAAGTGATTAATACACGAAATGTAAAAACTCGCACATAAGTTTTTCTGCCTAAATGAACTGGGAAAGTACATAATGCCTCCGACTGGGAACTGAGTGACACGGGGTATGGAGTTGGCCATGGTGGGGGCTGACAGTTTCGGCCAATTAGTCTGTTCCAAGGAACTAAGATAAAAACGGAGTCTCTTCTGAGTTTTCAGATACTCGTGTTTAATTATTGACCCACCTTGCTCAGTGACCTCCACAGATGTCAGTACAGCTCAGAAATACCATTTCTCTCCTTCCAGCTGAGCCTGATAAGAACTTGTCACAGTGGCTGCCTACATGTGGTTTCTAGAAACACAATTACACAGCTGAAGTTTCAGGTCTGGGCTCCATCGAAGTGACCATGCGCAGTTTCAAAAAAGAAAAACCATGGAGGATGTGATGGGTGATCCCTCTCCTAATTCGTGATTTCTAAATGCACTTGTCCCCACCCATAGCTGCAGCCCATCAGGACCCCGAGAGACCATTGGTTTATATAAATATGCCTGCAACAATTAACAATGCTGAGCTGATGCCCAAATGATGATAACTTTGCTGAAAATCATGTTTAAGGCCCGCATAGATGATTGTGTGGTTACGTTTAATGGAGTGGCCGCAGGTCAGGTTTGAGTTTTTTACGAAACTCACAGCTCCTGGCACCATCTAGGACTGCTCATTTCTATCCTGCCTTGCATAAGAGTAATCAAATTATACGCATGAGGCAGTTTTTAAAAAAAAAAAGCGTATGCACTAAGACACTCCGGTCAGCATTGGACAAGTGGTGTGATTTCCCCTCCTGGGCATCCGCTGCATTGATGAAATGCGGCGAAGGTTTCATGATGATGACCAGACACAGGATTTTGTTGTTGGTGTGTTAAAGCAAATGTGTAACTGAGGGAAGCAGACACCTCCAAAGGTGGTAACTAGGGTACAAAGAATTCATTGCTCAAATAAAAAACCCCACAAAATTTGTCAAGCAAAATTAAAGTTAGAAACTAGATATATATAACCCTAGAATATGTACCTGTGTATATATCCATATACATACATATGTGTATATAAATATATATTCTAGGAATATATATACACATCGATGTGTGTATGTGTGTGTGTATATATATATAAAACTAATGTATAGATATATAAATTGTGTGCTTGTAAACAAAAGAAAAAGGGTTGTCAAAGAACATGTATAAAGGACCACGGACAAAGCTAAAGGGGGGAAGGATTGAGGGTGGGAGATGGGGGCGGGTGGAGAGGGGAAAAGTGGTGGCAGGAAAATGGAGACAACTGTACTTGAACAATTTTTTAAAGATTTTTGTTTATTTACTTAGAGAGAGGGGAAGGGAGGGAGAAAGAGAGGGAGAGAAACATCAGTGTGTGGCTGCCTCTCACATGGCCTCCACTGGGGACCTGGTCTGCAACCCAGGCATGTGCCCTGACTGGGAATCGAACCGGCAACTCTTTGGTTCGCAGCCCGAGCTCAATCCACTGAACTACACCAGCCGGGGCTGAACAACAATCTTTTAAAAAGCAGACAAAATCAGCACTCACTGCTGAGGAGACCTGACTGTGACCCTCAGCTGAGTGTGACCTGAAGCCTGAAACCCGGCCAGGCTTCGGCTGAGAGAGGCTGGGCAGGCTGCTGCTGGTTCCAACAACCCTCCTGGTCCAGAGACAAAAGGCAAGGGAGTGCAGGTGTTCCTTTTCCGTGGCCGGTTAACACTCAAATCTAAAACAATTACTTGTTATCTCTAGTAAGAGAATGCAGAATCAGACCTGTGGAGCTAAGTCTGCATTTTTGTCGAACGTGCCGTTTGAAGCCAGCTTCACAATGATTTAAAAAGCCAACGTCTCTGAAAATAAAACAAAGCTTATTATCCACAATAAAGAGAAAAAAAAAGCCAAGAGAACTATGGACAATACTCCTAAATCTCCTCAATCTCCCAGCTGAAAGACCAGAAGCGGCTTGTTATCCCGCTAAGGAAAGCAGAAACTGCACAAAGGAGCGAGAAGAAGGGGAGGAGAAGGCGCCTCGTCCGAAACTGATGTAATGCTTGATACCCACTGAAGCCTTTGCCTCCTCTGAGGCAATGGCTGACTATTTTTAAAAAATGTTTAAAAGGCACTAGTATTGATAACTGCACCAGACTCACCCAGGCCTAAACTTCCAGAGACTCTGATGCAAGGGGAAGGAGACAGACACCATGTCACCACGTGAGACAGCCTGGTTGTCACACACCCCTCACTGGAGAATTCACTACTGACAGTCTGGAAGAAAATGCATATTCCTTTTCATCAAATAAACTCAGGAAAATAGTGCCCCATCCCCAAAATCTATGAGCCTCGAAAGAGGTTTGCCCAAGCGCTTACAATGTCCACTGCAGTGCTAGAAGAACTGCCCTCGTTGCCTGGGAACGGAGCAGCCAAAGAAAGCCTTGATTGTGGTGTTTCAAGAGCAGCAGCAAGAAATCAGCACCGTGCACGCATCTCTAGTCCGTACACACGGACTATGTTAAACTGAAACATCCCAAACCATCCCGATCGATCTTTTTCTTAGCTGTTTGCACGTGTGGATTTTCATCCATGCATTTTGTGCCACCCACTGGGAAGGCGTTCACTCGGATTTTTGTAGTACATTCACTACTACACTTGGTGCACACTAAGTCAAAATTTCTTCGATGTTTCTGAAGTATTTTAACAGGTATTTCTGGCATTAAAAAACCTATTTTTACTTAAAAAATTGTTTTCCTATTTTATTCTAAACATTGCAACTTGCCCCTAAAGGACTATAATCTTTTCTTTCTTCAGATTTTGATGGCTCCTGTACCCCTCTTACAAAACATTGTATTTTGCCTTTTCTTATTGTTTGTGTTTATATATTTTTCCTTCATCAGACCAGAAGTTATTTAAGGCAGAATTTGTCTTGCCTTTGTTTGATCTGTAACACTTGGGAAGTGGTAGGAAATGTGTAGAATTGAACTGGATATAATTACTTGGCATAAACAATATGCTGTTCTAGAGAACTAACACCACACACCCAAAGTGCACTTATTATGACACGCACATCCACCAATCAAAAGCCTCCTCATTGTCCTGCATTTTAGCACCAGCAACAATCTCCTACATCTTTATTACCTTCACGAATTCTCCCCTTCATTGGTCATATAGTTCTGTTGTTTCTACTTCTGCAGTTTCTTTCCTCTTCTCACTTTTTTATGAATGTTTATTGATTTTAGAGAAAGAGGAAGGGAGAGGGTTAGAGGGAGGGAGGGAGGGAGGGAGGGACAGAGAGAGGGAGAGAGGGGGAGGGGAGGAGGAGGGAAAGGAGGAGAGAGAAGAAATATCTACTGGTTGCCTCCCATAAATGCCTCGAGCAGGGAGTGAACCCATAACCTAGGTGTGCGTCCTGACCTGGAATTGAACCTCCAGCCTTTTGGTGAATGGGACAATGTTCCAACTAATTGAGCCACTCCAGCAAGGGCTTGTCTTCTCATTTTTTTCTCTCTTGCTCTATGTTCATTATTTCACTACAGGCTTTGTGTAAGACTCTCCTCATTTCTCTTACCCGCATCTATTCATCCTCACCACAGGCAGGGAACCTTTCTAACATGGGTAAGATTTTACTTGTTTTCTTCCCTCAAAATCTCAAAACGCCCTCAGTTACTCAAAAACTAAATGGGCCTTCTCCCAAGGCCCTCTACCCTAATCTCAAGCTAATTCTCTGACTAGTTTCCAGCCAATCAGCTCCATATGTCCCACATTCTAGCTTCATGGGCCACTCATCAGCTCCCAACATTTTATATACTTTCTTCACTGTGTCTTTGCTTAGTTTCCTAAAAAATTTAAAACTCTATATAAAGCTCAGATGTATGGAGAGTCAAGTTTAACAGAAAAAAGTAAAAGAGAGGTATTTTAAATTCTTTAGCTATTATCAATCATGTATTTCATTAGCAATAAGATTATAGAAGAACTAAAGCTAGAAGCAGAGACAGTCAACATTACCCTTATACCTATACCATCTGGATACCAAACTCCTGGACTGTAAAGATGTGATTACACATTTGAACTCTAGAAGGGCAGGGATTTTTCTTTGTTTCATTCCCTGATCTCCCAAGTGCCTAGAACAGTGCCTGCCACATAGTAGAAACTAAAGAAAAACCTTTTGAATGAGAAAAAATATCATGAGGCATAGTCTGTATGGAAGACACTGAGATCAAGATTTGTTTAATGTATGGCCACCCCATACCTGGTAGTGTGTGAAACCTGGGGACATCGACAAGATGGTAAGCTCCGCCCTGTTCTTGAGGAGCACATAGCCCAGGGGAGGAGCCCAGAAGTCCCAAAGGGATTATTTGGAATAACCTGAATGGGGAATCCTTGATGCTAGGCCTCAGTTTCCTCAACCATCAAGGGCAAAAATAAACTAAGCCCTCTACAACCCCTGGACCCTTCTTGTCGGAAACATGCTATTTACATTTCCCAGATGAAAGTTCCTAGAGGCCCCGTGCCCTGTCATCTCTGTATTCCCTATGGTACAGTTTACTAACTCAGTTACTTGTGATATCCAGAAACACAATGCTAAGTCCCAGCCATGTTCTGTCTATCACAGGAGGAGCTAAGGGTTAAGCCCCACCAAAGATAGTATTTACACCAGAACCAGGACGTAGGAATTTAGATGGCATTGGTTTGGCCAAAAAGTGTGTATGGTTTTCTCCATAAAATAAAAGACACACTTTTAATTTTCACCAGTAACTTTATTGATTTGGATATTTTGAGTATGTTGGCTCCCTCCCCATGGTATAACACTGATTGTTCTCAGGTAATGCCTCAATTTGGTTGCTATCAGTTTCAACTGGGCTACCTGACCATGGAGCGTCATCCTGCAAGAAAGCTCCAGCGCAAAAATTCCCAAACCACCTTTGACACCTTCAATCTGTCGTAGCATCTTCTCCATACACTGCACAAATTTTTTTTTTTTGCATTTCGGTTGTATTTTTGCCCGTCTTAAAATAATAAGGTATAATATACCAAAATGTTTCAGTTTTCTTTCATCTTCAATATTAAAATGGCAGCACAAAAATTCACCAATTTTAATAAGTTTTTTTTTGAATGCACACTGAGAGGACGACTGTCACAATACAGTCTAACAAAATGCTTTTTGAATGAAGTTGAAGACAACGAAGCACTACTAGAGCCAATGTACAGAAAAATACAAATGAACTTTTTGGCCAACCCAACATCAACAATGCCATACTCTGTCTCATGCCAATACACAGTTGGTCCAGGAACTGGCTTTTGATAACCATTGGGAGGGTCAGACCAGGACATAACGTCAGGCTTTATGGGGATTTTTTAAAGAACCAAAAACCTAAGCTACATTAAACTAATCTAAAATGGCAATGAGCATAAAGAGAATGAAAACTTATTTGGTGCAAACATTTTAGCAGTTCTACTATACTTCGATTTAATTTGGGCAGAGACCGCCTCTTCTTTTTTTGTAGAGCATTAAACTTATATCCTGGCTATACAGATTTTTCTCTGGTACACATAAACGAAACTTTAATTATGAGGAAGCATACATCACTCTGACCAGGGAAGACCTGGTTTTCTAGCTCCAGCCATGACCATTCTTAAGCAGGGACAAAGCCAAAGACATGCTCTGTTTCCTAAACTGCGTGGAGGACTGTTGGTTCCCTGAGAAGCCATGACATCAGCCCTGCGGCAGTCCTGTACCATGTATCTCACACTGGCTTTCCTGAGCGTCAGACTAAGTTGAATTCATCTCTTGCCATTGTCCCACCACCTTCTCACACAGCTTTGATCCCTGGGTTCGTGCACATTCCTGGGTTTGAGTCAGTGTTTCCTTGGCTTCTAAGTGGTAGAAAAAACCCTCACAAACAGCAGGACAACGTTGAACACGTGAAGAAAACCGTTTTTTCAAGAGCAACATTCTTAAAGTGGTAATAGTGTAATTTTGGAGGAGTAGTTTCTATAGTTGGATCAGAGAGTCATAATGGACAAGCCTTCTCTCAGTTCTGTATAAAAGATAAAATATGCGACCCTGGTAGAAAAATCCCCAAAGCTAGAGCTTCTCTGCAGAAGCCAGAGCAGGTCAATGATCACCATGAACACACTGAAGAAATCCGGTACCCATGATCAACCTTACCGGTGCCTCACCTGCGACTCTCACCTCCGATTAGAAACACAAGGTGCTCATTTGATCCCACATCAATTAAGGAACATCTCGCTGGGCTTACTGCCAAGTTATCCCATTACAATAGAGAACAGGCTATCTCTAGAGCATTCTCACTTCAGCTACAGATAGAGCCCTTCCCAGATGGAATCCTAGTATACACGTTTGCCCCTCCCGCCCAGGCTTTTTCTCACATGCTTTTTCCTATATAACGTATTCCATCAAATCCCAGATTCTTCGGTTTCTCATTACCTGCGACCCTCCTGCCCTCCTAGTAAACACTGCCTTCCCAGTGCCACAGACACCAGTGAAACCTCCAGCAGAGAAAATTGTTCACCTTCTCCCAGGATTTCCAACTCTTCAACCCAGTGCTGTCAAATAGAAATATGTGAAAGCCACGTATGTAATTTTAATTTCCTAGTAGCCCCATTATCAAAAACCAAAAGGTAGTAAGTAAAATTAATTTATTTTAAAATGTGGTAACATGTATATAAAGTTCACATTTTACCCATTTTTAAGTGTACAGTTCAGCAGCATTAAGTAAAGCTGTGCAAACGTCACCATTATCCGTCTCCAGAACCCTTCATCATCCCAACAGAGACTCTCTGCCCATTAAACACTAACTCCCCGTGCTCCTCCCTCCAGCCCCTGGTGACCTCCATTCAACTTTCTGTCTCTGCGAATTTGCCTATATTAGGTACTTTGTATAAGGGAAACTATACAATATTTGTCCTTTTCTGACTGGCTTATTTCACTTAGCATAATGCTTTCAGGTTTCATCTGTATGGTAGCATGTCAAAATTTCATTCATTCTTAAGGCTAAATAATACTTCATTTTATAATACACATCACATTTTGTTTATTGATTCATCTGCTGCTGGATCTTTGGGGGTTACCACCTTGTGGCTGTCGTGGATAATGCTGCTGTGAACACTGAGGTACAAGCACCGGTTTCAGTCCCTGCTCTCAATTCTCTGGGCGTATGCCTAGAATTGGTGAAACTAATTCTAAAGCTATATTTGACTTAACCCAATATACCCCAAATATTATCATTTCAACACATAATCAATAGGAAAGAAGAAATAATTTCTATTTTTTTGTACGAGTTGTTTAAAATCCACTGTCTTTACAATACTTCTCAATTCAAATGATAAATATTCGCCAAAATTCTTGATCTGTCTTTAGATGTCATAAAATTTATACTGGAAGAAGTAGATTCCTGTACCCACATGGTTTCAAATATACTTTAGAACATGCAAATTAATTAAAATTAAATCAAATTTAAAATGCAGCTCCTCAGTCACATTTCGAGCACTCAACACCCACATGTTAGGGGCTTCCATATTGAATAGTGCTGGTCTTAACGACTGGGGAGAAATCTCTCTCTTTGGCCCCCCACCATCAGGCCCCATCCTCCTTCACTTGGCCAGCCTCCCACTATTTAGTTGGGAACCACCCTGCCTGGTTTCAGGAGCTGTAACCCTTCCATGGCTAAGGCTGAGTGAGGGACCTTCGGACCTAAGCCACTAAGGAGACAAAGCTCATCTCCCTGGCAGGAGTGCCGCTTCTGCTCCTTTTTCCATAACTGGCCTCCAGTGCTTGATCAGTTAGCCAATGACGGGTAAGATTCCCCAAGGGGGGAAGGACCTAAGACAGGCATGATCACGTGGAGGCCCCAGGGAAGGACTTGGGGGGCTATGGAGAAAGGGAGTGATGGACCCTCACCCCTTGGCTTTGACAAAGCCTAACTCCCCTGAGTCTGAGAGAAGTCTCCCAAAATTCCTTGGCTATCTGCCTCCTCTGCCTGACTTAACACTGAAACAATGACAGAGGGCTGTGCAGCCCTGTGCTGGAAAGGGTGGGCTCCCCGGCCTGAGAGAAGATCAGGCCTGAGAGAGGATATGTAAAATCCTGTGAAGCCTGCTTTGCTAAGAATGCTCTTAGTTAAATGATAAAGGTCTGAGCAGGAAACGAGTTTGTTTCCCAAAGTTTTGTAGCCTTTTAGCTGATAGACCCTGACTCAGAAGAAGCCCTAACAGTTCCTCATATGCTATCTATCCTTTGATCCTTACTGCCCGACAATGATTAATGAGCTGTACCTGTATTCCTGTGCAAAATGAACCCAATAAAAGCCTGTCTAGACAAGGGTCAGTGTGCTTCCTCCTTGAGGGAGTAGCTGCACAGTCCCTTTTCCTCCACCGGACTCAGTAGTCCGTGTAACTTTGTCTCATATCTCATCCATGACACCTCGGGCACTGCGGGCCGGTGCTTGCATCATTATTTCCCAGCGTGAATTCTTGATAATTGATCCTGAACACTAACACAACGAACACTGCGTGTTTATTGAGCCCTGGCAGTGTGCCAAGCATTGCGCTACCACTGAATGTAATCACAAACACAACCACGTCTGCACAGAGCTTCCAAAACAGGCGGGGCCAGCAGACATTAAAACAAATAATTGCACAAATCAATATATACTATAAATTATTATCATCCCTATGGGGGGGAAGGGTGCAACGACAGGACAGGTAGATATAAAAACAATAATCACACAAGTAATCTTTTTTAAATTGATTTTTTAAGGGAGAGGAACATACGCCGATTTGTTGTCCTACTTATTTATGTATTCATTGGTTGCTGCTTATATGTGCCCTGACAGGAGATGGAACCCCCAACCTTGGCATATAGGGACAACACCCTAACGAACTGAGTTATTTGTGTGAAGACCTGGATAGGGCTCTTCACACAAATGATACCTTACAGGTTATAATAAGTGTGTGGGGGAAAAAAGAATAGTGTCTGATGAGAGTTACAGTTGGGCTTTATTTGGAAAGGAAGCTTCTCAGAGAAAGCAACTTGCAGCTGAGATGAAAGGACAGATGTACTGGGGGAAGAGGGATAGAAGGGGGACAGACATGGTAGTGAAATGACAAGGAGGCAGAAGGGCCATGTGTAAAGAGCCTGGGATGAAAAAGCTTTCATCTCTAAGAAGCAAAGAGGTGAGCAATATGGTGCAAGTGTAGACAGTGGTGCCCAAGGAGAAGGTAAGCAGGTCAGCAGAACCAGCTCATGCAGATCTTTAATACTGTATTAAGGACTCAGGATTTTTTACCAAGTGCAATGGGAAAGCCATTAAAAGATGTTTAAGGTGTTGGACTGGCATTGCTTTTTAAAGACCACTCTGGCTGCTAAGTAGGGAAAAGTCCTCTGCTTGGAGTCTAAAGGGGCCTCCTTTCCTTCCTCTGCTGGAAGGATTTAGACCTATTCTGCTGAGTCAAAATTCATCACATCCACCATAATTCTTGCCTTGTATTTATTGTCACCTTAGGTGCTGCCATCCTTTACTGTTGTTCATACACTTCACTCACTAATGCACTTCACCCTAACTTTTCCAGCAGACAGGAAAAGTTTCTCACCAATCCTTGGGTGCTCACAGCATGGAGCAGATATATTGCACCAACCTGTTCAATCGGATTGAGTTAAGTCTGTTTATAATTCGCTATTTTTTCTCCCCCAAAAAGCATTCTGTGGCCTAATTAACTCTGTCTTTGATCCAACTTTTCTGTACTCTGCTTGCCACAAAGACTGAAGTCCTTGAACAAGCCTTTGGGCAGTCCTCCAGCTCACAGGCTGCTAATAATGAATTACGAAAAGGGGTTTTGTTTCAGGTCAGGCTAGGGTTATGAAAGACATCAGCCCATAAGTGACCTGGCATTTCAGAGCCTCAAGGAACTCTCCTTCTACCCTTCAAAGTTCTGGCATGAAAACTATGCACTTAACAGCGTCCTCAAGAAACTCAAGCCCATCTACAAGAGGTGTTTGCACTTGGCTAGACACACCATCCTTAGCTAAGGACTGCAAAAGCATTAGACTCCTTTCCACCTTCCATGTATTGGGGATTGAAATTTCATGATCTGGGGGAAAGAAGGGTAGAAATGGTCCAAACTTTGTCACTTATAAATTGTGACCTTGGCCAAATTAATCTTGAGCCTGTCTGACATCCAAAACGGGTGATAATGCCTATACATCTGCAGGTTGGTAGGGAAGATTAAATGAGAAGTGGAAATATCTAACCTCAAGTTTGTGGTCAAACTGTTTTCTGTGCCTTTAAGACTTGGGGGTGGGGGGTGTGCAGTGGGAGGAAGTAGAGAGTGACCTTCGCCACCAATAGAAAAGCCACTGGGTTTCCTCTTATCCTTCCTGGTGAATAAGACATTATGAAAAATATTTCAGAAGGGAAGCAAAGTTTAATTTATGAAATATACCAAGATAAATATTTTCAATATCACACAATTGATGACACAAAAAGTAGCAGACTTTTATTTTACCCTTACTCCCCGCAGCCTGGACCTGCATTAACAAAATCTACAATTCAGAGCTAATTTACAGGTTATATTTAAAAGATGACTGTAAAAGCTGGGTAAGGACCGAAGGCTTCTCTCCAGAGGCCCTTCCCTACCACCAGACTTGGTCTGAGCTGCCAACAGAGACACAATTTCTTGCTGCCTCATCTCCAGCAGCGTGTCTGTGGACTGTCAAAGTCCTGCGTGGATCTGGATGCTCTGATCTCTGTATCCGAGAAGTGTGGAACCACCGGGAATCAAGGCCACTTTCCAATCTCTCCCTGAGGCCTCAGACACCCTCCGATCCCAGAACTCGATGTTCCTGCTCTCTCAACTCTCCTCCTCCTCCTCACTGAGCGCCTCCCTATCCTCCCGCCCTTAGTCCCCAGCCCGGGTCAGGGCTGGGACGAGGTCCGGTCATTGCCCGGGAATAACCCGATCTCGGAGCAGCTCCGGGCGGGGACTGGGCCAGCGCGCCCTGCGAGGCCCCGCCCCATCGCCAGATGCTGCGTCGGTTGTGCGCAGTGATTGGTGGGTGCCGCCTTGGGATGAATGGGGTGACCTCGCGGGCGAGCTGGGCGGGGACCGGGAGGGCGTCGGAGGGGCGGGAGAGGCGGCACTGCCCTGCAGCTCGTATCTCCACGTCCTGCGAGCAAAGGAGGGGCAGTTGGGCGGGCCTGGTGCGAGGGTGGGGACCCGGGAAGTGATGGGGGCCTGAAAGGGCTTCGTGGAGATTGGAGTGGGAGCAATGCGGAGGTTAAGCAAGATGCGCCTGCCCCGGAGGATCCCTTCCAGGCGCTCAACCGGGGAGTGCGAAGATGGATGGCCTGGCTCCTCGCTGGCAGTGCTGCGACAGGAATCCAGTCTGGATACCCAGCTTTTTCTGCCTCCCCAGCCCCACACTTTTTTGTTGACATCACATTTTACATTCAGTCATTAAACGGATGTATTGCCCGTAAACTTCATGCCTGGCACACTCCAGTAAACAAGGCAGACTTGTTTCTTAAATCTTGAAGTTTAAATAATTGTGAAAGCAGGGATAAAAATAATTATCCCTGCAAAACAATTACAGATTGTGAGAAGTGCCGTGGCTGAGAAAGGGGACATTTGAGAGACTGCTTTCAGCCAGGGTGATAGGAAGGACCAGTCTGGAAAGGTGACTTAAGCTGAGAGCTGGAAGGGGAGAGAGGAGCGGTTTTCGGTAGGAGGTGTACCAGTGGCGGAGGCCCTCTGCCTCCATTCCCTCCTCTCGTCCTCTGCACCACCCGAATTCCCGCAGCCCTTGGGGTGGGGGGCGCTTCGCAAGGCTCATCCCTCTCACCAAGTGCTGGAGCTTTGCTGACTCAATTCCTCGCACATAGCAAGTCTTCAAAGAATATTCAGTAAACATACTTAGCATCATCCACCGACTTCCAGATACCCTGCTAGGTGCCCAGGATAATGTAAAAAGTGAATAGAGCGTTCATGAATGTTTCCTGAGTAGTAGGCTTGCCCCTTTTATGATTGTCCTATACACCCACTGTGGCACCATTTATCCCTTGTCTGTGGTCATTTTTCTTCATTACGTAACCACATCCCAATTTTCCAGGCTTTCATACTTTCAGAACTTAGTTACCTCTTAATTGGTTTACCCAGTAAACTAATTGGGTCTACCCATTAGTAAATGAATGTACTAATGAAGAATAAAATACCAGTAATAAAGAATGCATTATTCTACCCATGTAATGTTTGTGTTTGTTTTTAAGTGTGGGTTTTAATAGTAACTTGTGATACCTTAATTTAAAGTAATAAATAAAATGAAAGTATGAGGCACTTGACTAGCCTTTTGAGTTGAGAAGACGTCTATTGATGGGTTGCCCCTTCCCAGTAAGCCCTCACTCAATGAAGCAGCAGCCTAAATTGTTTCCGCAGTGGCCTGCTTTGACATCTGCTGCCTCCTTCTGAAATTTGACAACCTATTCCTTTATGTGTAAGTGCTTTTCTGTGATATGAGAAAACCATACTGGGAAAGATACATTCTTGTAGCTGGAATATTGACATCGTTATCAAAATACTAGACATACCGAGATTGTTCTGATGAGCAAACAATTTCAATTATTCTGTATCTGGTTCTCTTTTAAAAATTAGAACTATGGATGCTGTTTGTATCAGTTATTCTCTTCTTCAGAGTTTCTCAGAGACTGCAATAAAAATATCAACTGGGGCTTGTAGCCATCTCAGGGCTTTATTGGGAACATTCACTTCCAAGTTCACTCATGTGGTCATTGGCAGGATTCAGTTTCTTAGGCTGTCACACAGGGGACTTCAGTGGCTAGCTATCTATTAGCCAGAGGCCAGCATCTCCATCATGGTTTTATCCAAGTATCCAAGCCAAGAAGCTAAAACAGAGAATGCCAGGAACATAGAAATCACTTCTTATCTAACCTAATCTTGGAAATGTCATTCCATCATTTTTTTTTTTGCCATGATCTTTCTATCCTTTAGGAGCAAGTCACTAGATGTCCAGCCCATAGACATGAATATCAGGTGCCAGAGAACATTTTCAGAAGCTACCATGTTGTGAAAGCATATTGAACTAATGAGGTGAATTTGGGGCTCCAAAACTCTTTCTTGCATATCCTGAAAGAGCCTACTATGTCTTAATTTGCTTTCATTATCATAAAGTAAATCGTCTTTTGAGAGTCTACTTCGATAAATTTTTATTGAATGCCTGCTATGTATCTGGCATAGCATGACACTAAGGAGAAAAGATGAATGAGTGATACACTTTCTGGCCTTGAGTGGAGAAGGAGAAGTCTAAGCAAATAATTACAATGTTAATATTATAAGTAGTAAAAACAAAGGCCTACACAGAGTGCTCTGGTTATGGGGAGAATAGGAAAGAAACATTGTTTCCAGGTCACATTCAGAGAAGTAAAAAGGGTGGGGAGAGATGGAAAGAAAAATAAAAGATTAGATATAGATTAAGACTATGGGAGAAGTTAATCTTATTTTGAAGATTTAAAAAAATTGTGGGCCCCTCAAACCTCAGACACCACACCAAAGGGAAACCACTAATCCCTTCATTGTTATTGTTATGTTAATTGTTAACTCTAACTATCCTATACCCACCTGTGTGAAGTCTGTGTGTCAGACTTCCGCCAAGATGGAGGTCTAGGTGAAAGCACTGCGCCTTCTCACACAACCAAGTTTAAAAACAACAAAGTTTTAGCAACAAAAACGCAGCCAAACCACAGAAAATTGAACTACAAGGAAGTCTGACAAGAACGAACCCTTCAGCCAAACCAGTAAGAGGGGCAGAGCCAGCAACAGAGCAGGGTTGGGCAGGAAAAATCCACCAGACTGACCTGGGTACGCAACCCAGGCGCACCGGCAGCCATAGGCGGATCCCAGGTGTGGAGTAGCAGGCGGACCCACTGATGGTGCAAGGCAGTGGACCCAGTGAAGGCTGACCACAGCCACACATTTGAGCGCAGATAAACTGGTGAAGGAGCGAAGTGGTGAGACAGACCTTGCAGGCCCCAGTGGCAGAAAGTGGCAGAGGGGACAACCATTGTCCCTCTCTGACCCCCCCCCCATACAGCGTCACAAACCAGCCACCTGGGTGGCCCCACCCTGGTGAACACCTCCTCATACATAACAGGCACAAACAGATCAAAACATGGTTCAAGAACAACTCAGAGCCCCAGAACCGATAAATCTAAGCAAACAAGAAATAGCCAAACTTTCGGATGCACAATTCAAAACACTGGTGATCAGGATGCTCACAGAACTGGTTGATTTTAGTCACAAATTAGAGGAACATATGAAGGCTAAACTAATTGAAATGAAGGGAAATGCACAGGAAACCAATAGTAATGGAAAGGAAACTGGGACTCAAATCAAAGGAGTGGACCAGAAAGAGGGGAAAAAAATGACCAAACAGAAAAGGATGAAGAAACAAGAATTCAAAACAATGAGGAGAGGCTTAGGAACCTCCAGGACATCTTTAAATGTTCCAACATCCAAATTATAGGGGTACCAGAAGGGGAAGAGGAACAGCCATGAGTAGAACACTTATTTGAACAAATAATAAAGAAGAACTTCCCCAATCTGGCAAAGGAAATAGACTTCCAGGAAATCCAGGAAGCTCAGAGAGTCCCAAAGAAGTTGGACCCAAGAAGGAACACACCAAGGCACATCATCATTACATTAGCCAAGATTAAAATGAAGGAGAGAATCCTAGAAGCAGCAAGAGATAAGGGGGCAGTCACCTACAAAGGAGTTCCCATCAGACTTCAGCTGATTTTTCAAAAGAGAACTTACAGGCAAGAAGGGGCTGGAAAGAAGTATTCCAAGTCATGAAATCCAAAGACCTACATCCAACATGGCTCTATCCAGCAGCAAAGCTTTCATTTAGAATGGAAGGGCAGATAAAGTGCTTCTCAGATAAGACCAAATTCAAGGAGTTTATCATCGCCAAGCCCTTATTATATGAAATGTTAAAGAGACTTACCTAAGAAAAAGAAGATAAAAAAGATGAACAGTGAAAGGACAGCAAACTCACAGTTACTAAGAACCACACCTAAAGCAAAAGCAAACTAAGAGGATAGCTAGATCAGGAGCAGAACCATAGAAATGAAGATCACATGGAGGGTTAGCAACAGGGGAGTGGGAGAAGGAGAAGGGGGGAGAAGGTACAGAAAATAAGTAGCATAGATGGTAGGTAGAAAATAGGGGGGAGGGCAAGAATAGTAGGGGGAATATAGAATCTAAAGAACTTGAGACACGTAGTCATAAACTAAAGGGGGGAAATAGTGGGGGAGAGGTGTGCAGGGTGGAGGGGAATGAAGGGGGGAAATAGAACTATAATAGCATAATCAATAAAATATATTTTTTAAAAAAGAAGTACAAATAGGAAGTTACAGAGTAGCCATGGGGATGTAAAGTACAGTACGGAAAATGGAGCAGCCAAAGAACCTATGCATGACCCATGGACATGAACAGTGGTGAGGGGATTGTCTGAGGGATTGGGGGGTACTGGGTGGAGGGGGCAAAGGGGGAAAATTGGGACAACTGTAATAGTATGATCAATAAAATATAATTTTTAGAGAAAAAATAAAGAACTTTATTTAAAAAAGAACTGTGTGTCTATCATTTTACTTTCTATCCACTTTGCTTCCTCCTCCCCCCCCCCCAATCTATCACCAATGGATTTCATGTAACCCACTTTTCTGGCTCCTCTTTTAATTGTATAAAATAAGATGCAAAACTGCCATTTTCTTAAGCATTTCTCAATCTGCTGAGATTGTGTTTATTGGCAGTTGTCATCAGTTTAGCTCAAATAAACTCACAAAAATCCTCTACAGGTTTGAAAGTTCCTTATGTTGACAGCACTAAGGAGTAAAATAAAGCAGAGTAAAAGGGTTCCCGAATGTGGAAGCAAGGAGGGAGATGTTGCAAATTTAGAGAATGATCAAGGCGTACTCTACGATGATGACATTTATAGAGATCAAAACGAAGCATGGGTGTAAGCTTCGGAGCTCTCTGGCCTGAGTATTCTATGCATTGGGGAAGATAAAGTACACAGGCCCTGACATGAGTGTAGTGCTTGGTGCACTCAAGGAATAAGAAGGAGGCCATTGTGGGTGAAAGACAGAGTAGTTTTAGAAGGTCAGAGAACTGGTAAGGTGCCAAGTCATGAAGGACCACATAGAGCATAGTAATGGTTTTGATTTGTACTCTTACCAAGATGAGAGGTTGATAGATGGTTTTAAGCAAAGAGGTGACGTGTTCTGGCTTTGGTTTTAAGAGGGTCACTCGGGTTGCTGGGTTGGAAATAGACTGTAGGAGACAAAAGCAGAAGTAGAGGGCTAGTTATAGGGCTATTACAAAATTCTGGATGACTAATAGTGACATAAACTCATGGTTTAGTAAAGATTGTGAAAAGTAAACAGATTCTGGACATGTTCTGAAGATGCAGCAGGCCAAATTGTGCTGGTGCATGATGCAGGACATAAGAGAAAGAGGGGAGCTAAATATAACGTGAGGGTGTTTGGCTTGATAAACTGGATGAATGAAGTCATTTACAGAGCTGGGAAGACCATGAAAGGAGTAGGGATGAAAATGCATAGTCCATTTGTTGTTATTTTTACCTTGAGATGCCTTTTGGACATCCATGAGAAGTCATTAATAGGCAGTTAAGTGGGTACATCTGGAATTGAAGGGCAAGGTCTGAGCTGGAGAAATACATTTGGAGTCTGCAGAGTATATATGGAATCCAGGCTATGAAAGGGAGAGGTGGTATCACCTAGGAAGTAAAGATAAAAAGAGGGCACTGAGGACATAGGTTTCTTGTACAGTCCAGTTGCTCCTGGATAGAGTACTAAAGAGTGTAAAAGTCTAGATATTCCAGAGATGGTACAAACTGTTCACTCACTCAGCTGGTATTTAGGAGCACCTATTTGGCAGAGGTTCTGCTAGTCACTGGGAAAACAGCATGGCAGACCAGCCATGTGCAGTGCCTTGAAGCTCACATCCACCAAAATGCACACTCAAGGACAGGAACAGAGATAAACCTCAGTACACATTATTGAAGAGCAAAGAAGAAGAGTAGCAGCACAGTAACAGTGAACAGGTAAAATTGATTCCTAAGTGGGAAGAGGAAAAGAAACTGCCTTTAATCTCTATCTGGACCCAGCAAAGACAAGCCAGCCCAGTGGGAACCCCTAGTCACAGGATAACACAAACTCAAAAGAAGGGAAAATAGCAAGATTACAGGAAAGGGGGAAAAAAGATAGAAACCTGTGGTGAGCACATGGTGGTATCCCTAGCATAAACTAGCTTATACTTGCCCTATATTTTAGTCGACTTTCAAATGTCCAGAGGTAAACACTGGCTTCTCTATCTTATGACCAGAGGCAGATTTCATCATGTCATACAAATACTGCCTAAGCACATGTAGCACTTCATCCTTAAATGAAATAACAGTTTCACTAATTAGAATTGCATTCTAATGAAACTTTTGATCATATTTCTCTAATCTACCTATAGATGCAGTAGAATAAATTTCCCAGTATGTTAAATACTTTCTCAAGAGCAATAGTGAAGCAACCTTCTAACATAATTGGAAATGTGTGGTAGGAGGAAGTTTGAGACCACTGAGGAAAAATAAGAGCAGATGGAAAACCACTACAAGAATTTAAATAACAGACAACAGGAGGAGGGACAGAATTAGGAAGAAAATAGTTAACTACTTAATGAAGACGATTCAACAGTCACTTCTAAGGGTGCTACCAAATGGATGCTATGAAGAAACAGACAACAGTTCCAGTGTTTTGTTACTATTGATAGGTCGGTTAAAAGGACTGGGATGGCTCCAGCCCAGTGTCTAGAATGCAGAAGGCCAAGAATCTGATTTTGATGCTAAGACATTTTCCTTGAACACAGGCATTGTGTCCTAGGCATTCTTTTGCTTAGAGTTGAGGAATCACTTCAGTTCTGCTTTTCTTGCAGGTTTATCCATGAATGTAATGGTGTTACAATATGGAGCAATTCATCTAGTGGTCACAGTCATTAGTCTACACTTTTGAGTATAAGATGAGTTGTTGGGGGGGGGAAATTCCTCTTAACATAAATGTATTGGGAACCCTAAGTCTTTTGTTGGGGGAAGAATGAGAATATGACCTTACTAACTTAAGTTTGAGAGGAGTCAATAGTCCTGGGACATGATTATTTGACAGAGGGTTGGAATACTGAGGCAGAAAATGGAAGCACCAGGGTGGTGGTGGTAATGGTGAGGGACAGTATGAGTAGCTCACTCATTCAAAACATATTTACTAAGCTCTTATTATATTTCAGGAATGGTATTAAGATCTGCAGATAAGAACTTCCAGTCAAGATGGAGGCATAGGTAGACACACTTTGCCTCCTTGCACAACCATAACAAAGATCACAACTAACCTCAAGACAAAAAATACCCAAAACTGCCAGAAAATCAAACTGTGTGATTGTCACTGTGTGACAATCAAGGACTTAAAGAAGCCACATTCATCCAGACAGGTGCCTTTTCTAAGACAGGCAGTCAAAGCGGCTCTACCTAATACACAGAAGCAAACACAGGGAGGCTGCCAAATTGAGGAGACAAAGAAACATGGTCCAAATGAAAAAACAAAATGAAACCCCAGGAAAAAAAGCACTAAACAAAACAGAGATAGCCAACCTATGAAATGCAGAGTTCAAAACACTGGTTATCAGGATGCTCAGAGAACTCACTGAGTATGGCAAAAGCATAAGGGAATAAATGAAGGCTCACTAAGTGAAATTAAAAAAATACACAGGGAACCAACAGTGAAGGGAAGGAAGCTGGGGTTCAGATTAACATTTGGAACGCAAGGAAGAAATAAACAATCAGCCAGAACAGAATGAAGAAATAGGAATTCAAAAAAAAAAACAAAAACAAAAAAAAACAAGTGCAGAATAAGAAGCCTCTGGGACATCTCCAAAAGTGCCAACATTCGAATCATAAGGATGCCAGAAGGAAAAGAGAAAGAGCAAGAAATTGAAAACTTATTTAAAAAACTTATAAAAAAGAACTATCCCTAATTTGGTGAAGGAAATAGACATACAAGTCCAGGAAGTACAAACAGTCCCAAATAAATTGGACCCAAAGAGGACCACACCAAGACACATCATAATTAAAATGCCAAAGGTTAGAGATAAAGAGAGAATCTTAAAAGCAGCAAGAGAAAAGCAGAGTTACCTACAAAGGAGTTCCCATAAGACTATCAACATATTTCTCAAAAGAAACTTTGCAGGCAAGAGAGACTGGCAAGAAGTATTCAAAGTCATGAAGAGCAAGGACCTATATTCAAGATTGCTCTATCCAGCAAATGCTATCATTTAGAATTGAAGGGCAGATAAAGTGCTTCCCAGACAAGGTAAAAATTAAAGGAGTTCATCATCATCAAGCCCTTATTATATAAAATGTTAAAGGGACTCATTTAAGAAAAAGAAGATCAAAACTAGGAACAGTGAAATGACAACAAACTCACAACTATTAACAACTGAATCTAAAAAAAAAAAAAAAAAAAGCAAACTAAGCAAACAGCCAGAACAGGAACAGAATCCCAGAAATGGAGATCGTTTGTAGGGTTATCAGTGGGGAGGGGAAGAGGGGAGAATGGAGGAAAAGGTACAGGGATTAAGAAGCATAATTAGTAGGTACAGAATAGACACAGGGACATTAAGAACAGTACAGGATATGGAGAGGCCAAAGAACATATATGCAGAACCCATGGACATGAACTAAGGCGGGGATTGCTGGATCAAAGGGCAGTAGGAGGCAGAGGGGAGCAAAAGGGGACAACCTGGGATAGCTGTAATAGCATAATCAATGAAGTACGCTTATAATAAGATCTGTAGATAAGTAATTATCAAAATTCAACCTCCAAAGGAGTGTACAGTCTAAAGCAGTGGTCTTGGAGGTGGAGGCTCCTAAACAGCAGCAGTACAATCAGGAAACAACTACAATGCGGAGTAGAAAGGGCTGTAATGAAAACCAAGATACACATAACTACTGAGAGCTGTCTGTCAAGAGGCTTGTGAAAAGGCATCCTGTGGGGGCAGGAATAAAATATTATAGCTCTATATTTACTTTTATTTTAAAGTAAGAAAAAATATTTAAAGTTTAACCTACAATTTGACAGTTATATAAGTCAGCAATTGTCAACCTTTTTCATCTCATGGCACACACAAACTAATTACTAAAATTCTGGAGCACACCCCCCAATTTTTTTTTTGCTCATCTGACAAAAAATAGGTATGATTTTGCTTGATATACAAAAAAAATGCTATTCAAAGTTAATAAAAAATATTCAAGTAGTTTAATTAGCTGCTTTTTCTGCTCCAAAGTGTCTTTTTAAAAAATCTGGTTCTGCCCTACCTAGCGTGACTTAGTTGTTCAGGCTTCGTTCTGCAGAGCAAATGGGAACCAGTTGATTCCCAATCAAGGGCACATGCCTGGGTTGTGGGTCCAGTCCCCAATCGGGGTGCACAGGAGAAGCTACCAATCGATGTTTCCTTCTCTTTCTCCTTTCCTTCCCCTCTCTCTATAAATAAATTAATAAATAATAAATAATCTTTTTTTAAATCAGGTTCTTATACTTCTGTATAAGGATTTATGATACCAAGAATTAAACAATCAGACACAGCCTTCTGCCACATGACTAATAAGATGCAACTCTATTACATGACCATACAGTTATGGTTCAATGTAGGGCAGTCACACCCCAGCTATTGTAATGTTTGCTGTCATTTTTTAATTTGACAGTCTAAGGAAAAAGAGGTCAGTGCTCCTGACTAAATAGTCAGGTACTGCATGTTTTAAAAATTCTCGCTGCTCACCAGTGTGCTGCAGCACCCTGGTTGAAAATCCCTGATAAAAGTCCACAATTTGAAATATAGATATTTTGTAATTGGGGCTTAAAACATTTTGATAAATGAGCACATTAGAAACAATTGATTGTGACATAAAACTTGAGATTTTTGGAATATCAAGTTAAACTTGAAACTTTTAAAACCTGGATAGAGAGAACTTGGACAGGATGACAGAGAGCTGAACCAGTTCTGGCCTAGGGCTGTTAGCAGAAGAGTGAAGATACCTTGCCAAACTCTTCTGTGCCTCTGGTATGTTTTTCACATGTCCCCTGACAAAAATTTCTTAATCTGTGTTTCTTGGCTTCCATCGTAGCATTACTGCTCTGCATCATTGTTCTTCACCTTATCATTTTACAGGTGGAAGAGGTCCTTGAATTTTTTTTAGTCCTAATACCTAGCTTAATATCTAACAAACAGAGGTACTCCAGTGTTTTTGCAGTCAAATGGCAACTGATTGCTAAAAATCTCATTTGTGTATGTTTCAATTACCTAGTTTGTATATAGGTTGAACACCTGCTTTTCTACTACCAAGGCCAGTACCTGGAACACAATAGACACATGATAAACATTACATTGTAAACGCAAAATTGGCTACTACATTAAATGGTTAACTAAACTGGATTCAAGGTCATGGAGTAGTAGCAATACAGCAAGAGGGGACAAGGAGAAAGAATCTCTGGGGCTCATTATGGGGAAGGATCCTATATCCTATATAGGAAGGATTCTATATCCTTCACCATATAAGGGTATGTAAGGATACTATATTCTCCCACATATAAGAATATGTGTAGGATACTAGAATGATGAAAATCTCAGATTATCCAACATCAATGAAAAAAACAGTAAGGATCTTCTATTTGTGCTCTGAGCACAAAGCATTTTGTCTTAAGTGCTTAAATTTGTAAAGCTGAAAAGATGTCACTCCACTTACCGTTCCTCCTTTTACAAGCTTTTGGAGTAATTTCTGAAGTAGAAATGGCCTTGGTAGAGACTGATTTACAAGGAAAAATCAGAATCTCTTAGAAAAATCACAGTAAATCTATCACAAGGGAGTGAAGCTACTAACATCAGTTCTGAGTGGCGTGTCATTGCTTTAGCTTGTTCAACTGCAGACCTTAGTTACAGTGGTCTCTGTAGGCATCTAACCCTTTGTAGCTAAACCGAAGGAGAACTAGATCCTTTTTAGGACGGTAGAAAGGACTTCTACCATAGCGGTCTCCAGCTGTCTAAGCACGGCCACACAACCACGCCGTCCCTGGCACTGAGAGAATCAGAGTTCAGGGCATCGGGAACTTCACTGCCGCTATTGCGCACGCTCTTCGTTCCACGCAGGCTTATTAGAAGGAAAGGGGATAAAACTGCCCAGAAACACGTAAACCACATCGGACCTATACGGGCCTAGGCTCCCCACTGCATCGCATTCTGGAATTTACAATCAAGAAAGTTCTATTGTCTCGCGATTGGCTCCGGGGCCGCATGACATCATAGCGCTTGATTCATCTTCGGGGCCCCCATTGGCTGGCGGCGCCATTGTGACGTCACGGTCAGCCCACGTTCTGATTGTAGATACCCGGCGCCTTCCTCTTTCCCTCTCGGAGGTTCCTGGCGACTGGTACCTCCCTCCGACGTCGTCCTCGGCTCCAGCTGGCAACTGGCGCTCTAGCTGCTGCCTCGCTGCTTCCCAAAGCTGCTGCTGCCCCTCGGGCTAAGAGGTAAGCCGTTAGCTCCAGGAAACTTCGCCTGGGCCGTCTCTCGGCCATGACACTCGCGCGAGCGTGCGGCAGGAACCGGAGAACCGCGGTTAGGTCCTGGACCTGCTGCGGAGGAAGAGCTGCCGGCGCGGCCCGCGCTCCGCCCGCGTGGCTTAAGAGCCTTGGCGGATGGCTCGGGGGGCCCCAACCCGGCCCCCCAGGACAGACGGGCGGACTGAGTGCACAGGAGAAGCTGTGCGGGCGGGAGATGGATCGTCCTGGGCGCCGCGGGAGTTTGCACCGTGATGCTGCCTCACCTGTTCCGCGCGTGGAAGCAGCAGGCGGGCAGTTTTGCAAGCTGACAGGAGTCGCGGGAACACACACTGCCCACACCCCAGGCAGAAGGGATGGGTTTGTGCGCTCAGGTCCGCCTGCCGGGTCGGGATGAACTCGCGGGTGGAGGTCCAGGGAGGCGCCCTCTGAAACAGAGCTCTTTCTTTGGTGGAGAACAAAACCTGGGTGAGTTCGGAGAGCCTTCGGGGACCGCAGGTCGGGTCGGCGCGGAGACCCAGGGCGCGCCCACCTTAGGCCTGCTCTGAAGAGGCGGTGCGGGGACCCTCCTGCCATGCCTCGACCCCCCGCCCCTCTCCAGGGAAGCCTGCTAGCCCCGGACTACTTCAGTGTTTACTAAAACCTGATTAACTGCAACTGGAGGTAATTTGGGGAGGGGTGAGGCTGGTGGGAAAGCGAGGGGGCGGGGACTCGAGAAGGACCGGGCGGCCCTTTAAGGAGTCGGGGCGCGGGCGAGGCAGGAGCGGCGGGCTTGGAAGGGAAGCGTGAGGTCAGGGCGCGGCTCCGGGCCGGGGGAAGCCCCCGGGTCGCGTCTGTTGGAAAATTAAGGAAAAGTGCTCTTTTACAGTTTCCGGCAGTAAGACTCACCCCGCCCCTACCCGGACTCCCCGAGTCCACCCTACTGCTCTGGGGTGGAGGGAGTCCTGCTTGGAGGAAGAGCGCTTTCGAATTGTAGCTGGCAACCGTTACGTGCCTTGCACTTGAAGGGTGGTGCTTTCCCCTCCTCATGACTGTTAAGCTTATCTCGTAGGTTCTTGATTGCAAATTTACAGAATGCGTTTGGCGAACTTGGGGGTGGGTGCACTTTACAGTGCTTGACATATTAGCTGGTCTGGACAACCCTAGGGTGCGGGCGAGGGGATTGTGGGGAGCAAGCAGCCTTAATTCTTTAATATCGGGATCCGTGGCAGGAAGTGCTCAACAAGGTTGTACGGAAGAGCTAATGTTGCTCGTTAGACTTTGTAACTTATTCCCCTAACCCCTTGGTAGATACAACCTGTTGGTTTGCACTTGTTTTGCCCGAACATATCAGCCGGTAGCATTCGGTACAGAATCTACAGATACATGCATAGCCGTTTCTGCATTTTCTGGCCGTGGACGAACACTTTTATTTTGCATCTGTGTGAGGTAGGGGACGAGTAGATGATCACTCCGTCAGTCAGCTTAGACACTGCCTGGGATTCTCCAGGAAAGGTCTGTACTTGCAAGAGAAATGTCACTCATGTCCTTTTGAGATTCCTACCCCAGATTGTAACTTCTCATTGCCAGGAACTTTTTGGTAGTGTTTTTCTTTTTGCATTTTTCTTTTTCCTCCATTTTTAACTGAAGACAAAAGGGAAAATGTTGATGGTTACAGATAGCTAATTTTGCAGAATATAGGATAGAACTTTGCTGAAAAGTGAAAGTAGAAAGCATATTAAAATTTGTCATATTTTTCAAGGAAAATATCTCATGACTTCACATACTACCCTCATCCCCTTGACTCAGTTTCCATCTGTAAGTGGGGATTTCATGTTATGGAATTGTTATATGGATTTCAAGAGACGATAAAATGAAAGAGCCAACATGGGTCTGCCAAATGTTTCTTCACTTATTTTTTTTCTTCTGTGGAAGGGTAAGTGAGGTTTAAGGGATATGGCCAGTGCTGAAACCTAGAAATCTCAAATAACTAGGAAAATATTGAAAGTAGGTTTTCACAAACACTAATTTTAGTATCCTTATGAAGTCACTTTTAAAAATGAGGTAAGATCTCATTTCCTAGGATCAACAGAGTTTGTTTTTTGGTTAGAGTCCTTGATTTTTGGATATTTGCCGATCACAAGGATCTTCCAAGGATCTTTCTTGCATTACCTCCTTGTTTGCATTCATCATCATTACTGGTTGTCCTTTTACTGCTGTAGGTGAGTATATCGATCCTTGGCTATTGTATTTCCCACTTGAATTACACAAATCAAGGAAAACCTGGTTCCCTTCCTTTAGGGTGACCGATGCCTAAGTAGATAGTAGAGAGTGTGAGTAATGGTTTTACTTCTTTCTGATTTGGCCACATCCTTCCTCTCCCCTGAAACATTCTGTAATTATTCTGAATTTGTGTTCCTCCTCTGTTGCCTACCAACTCTTCTATTCCTGATGGGACACTTTTTCCGTTAACTAACCATAACTCTCTGCATACATTCAGTTTGAGGTATTTTTTGATGTGACTAGTTGCTCCTGTAAATAGTTGCTCGCCATACAGAATTTTTATGCCATCCTGTGAGAACTGTTGTCCCTACTTCCTTCTTAAAGGATAAGAACTAAGGCCTAGATGTGCCAAGAGATTTTTCCAAATCATATAGCTTTGTCTCTTGTACAATATACTTGCTCCTTTGTCTGTCCTTATGCTGCCAGGATTTATTCAGTGGGCTATATGCCACTTATGCAACTCTGTTATTCTGTAACTTAAAAATTTAACCTCATAATCAAAGGTACATCTTCAAGCCATGCAAGATTAACAAATTGTCATCTTTCAAATCTGCCTAAAGTCCGTTTCCTTCCTTTTAGCCTATGTTTGATTCATTCTTTTTATTTATGCATTGACTTGTCAGCTATTGAATGTGGGGGTAGTGGGAGTGTGTGCGATGGCAGGAGAGGTTGTATACAAAAGCTGAAGGACACAGTTCCTGACTCCAAAGGGCTTCTTGAGTTGGCTTACACTTTAATCCTTTTATCCCATACCTAGTCTGTACCTTGGGCTAAAAGGGGATCCAAAGCAGATTTCCGGGGGTCTTGTCTAACTATATTTGAGAAAGCTTTATAGCAGAGCTGTCCATGTTAGCCCTGTAAGTACTTAATATTTTGGACTAGTTAGGGTGATTCTGGTGCAGGAAACAAAACCCAAGTGAGATGGGCTTAAATGACCACCTGACCCAAAACGTCCTGATGGCAGAATTTTTGCTTGTCCCTCCAAAGTGTTCACAGATGTTGTTATATCCACAGTCTGACTTTGCAAGATGACTGCCAGCAACCCTCCTGTCGCCATATTCTCATGTGGGAACTTCCTTCCCTCCACCTTCCACAGAAAGTCCTTGGCCTAGAGATGGATGTAGTCCTTGTTTCCTTGAAGTAATAACTAGAACAATGTAAATCTTATAATCTGGGGTCCATCCCAGAACTGAGCAAGTAGATTTAAGTCGCACCGCACCTAGTTGGCTGTTACTGCATCTTCAGGAAGAGCATGTGTGGACATGGGGAAAGTGAGCGACAGTGGTGGCTGTAAAGGCCTCCAAGACTGCCAGTCGTAAAGAGATGCTGGGACTAAACTAAACAGAATTGAACCAACATTTGAATTTAGGCTTGGGTTTCATAGAGGAATCTTATAGAGATAGGACAGGCATGAGAGAGGGAGTTTGGAAAGCAAACAAGTATAGAGTTATTGAGCAAAAAGCAGGTAGCCCAGTTGGCTGAAACTGATAGGGCAGAAGTGGAAGAAAAGGTTAGAAAGGCAAATTGTTGGTACTAATAATGGCTAACTTTCATTGGACTATTATTATGTGTCAAATCTGGCACTGAGCATTTTTTACGTGGATTTATCTCAATTACTAATAATTGGTACTATTAGCATTTCTACTTTACAGGTGAGGAAATGGAGGCCCAGAGAAGTTTAGACACTTGCCCACAGTCACAAAGCATTTCAGCCAGGTCGTTGTACCTCTTAGCCTGCTCTTTCTCCTTGAGGTGTTTGTTTGGTAACAGGGTACCACTGAGGCTTTAGAGTTAGGAGTGCATTATGAATGCTGTGCTCCGGAAATATGAGTCTTGTCAGAACATATAGGATGGATTGGCCTGGATAGAGGCTGGGGATTTGGAGATTGTCTGGGAGGCTGTTAGAGGAGGTCAGGGCAGTGGTAAAGCCTCACCTGGAGCCTTGGCCCTGAACCCAGGCTGGAGAGAGCTAATTGAATCAGTTTATTGCTAGGATTAGGTCTCTGTGACCTGGAGACCAATTGAATTCAAGGGTCAACTAGAGGAAGGGCACTCTTACTACTGGGTGGTAGAAGAAGTGTGGTAACATAACGGGAGAGGGAGGAAGCTTTGTAATCAGGTGGAAATAACCTAACAGTCTAGGTGCCTGTCCTCACAACCCATTTTCTTCCCCTTGAGTCTCAGTTCCTCCTCTTTGTAGCCGCTCTTTCAGCTCCCTTTTCTGTTGTTGTTGCCCTTGTGCAAAATCATCTTTCTCCACATTTCATCCATTTTTAGACACAGTTTTTCACATTTTAACATATCTGAGTAGAGCTACAGCTTATAATCAGTGGCATCTTAAAATCACTACAAGCATTTTTGCACATTTTAATATTGCTGTAATTAGGGCGCTTCCTACCTTTTAATGAAGTACCACATTTTACTGTGTATAATGCACATTTTTGCTCAAATTTTTGAGGGAAAATTAAGGGTGCTCATTATTCATGGGTAGTACTAATTCCATATCTATATAAATGTTTTTAATTCTTTTATTTATGCTTATGTACTGTAGAAAGCAATAACAATACCATATGCAAAATAATACCCTGGAATACAGTCATTGGTTTTGTTTCTAAATATAAATAAATAAATAATTGAATTAAAAAATTAAAAGATTTGTTTCCAGAAAGTTCGGGTCAGAAATGTGGGTGAGCATTATACACAGCAAAATATGGTGTCATTGGTGAGAAAAAGGCAGATCCTGGTATTGCTAAATCTCAAGCAGCCAGTTATTGGTGGAGACAAGAGTAAGAACCAAGGCTTCTGGGCTCCTTGGCTCCTTCCATCAGCTGGGTTACCTCAGTTCACAGAATAGATGTTAAAATAAACAATAAAATAAAGATGTTTGTCTCATGGTACAAGATTATGAAAAACACATGCATATTTCTTTGCTTATAATGACTGACGTAATTTGAGAGAAGATTGGAAGGCATAGTAGTTGAAGGTGGGATGCATCATCCTTGTATAGAACCTCGCCTCCACGATTTCTTGTCCTAACTGGCCACCAACCATAAGAAAATCAACTCTGGGCTTTGGTCTCTCTTTCTTTAAAAATAAAAGATTTAAACTAAGGTGATTTTCAGGTCCCTTGCAGAACCGAATCTGTCTTCCCTTTTGCCACGAGCAGATTTTTTTTTCTGTTTGACCGAGTATAGAGAATGAAAGTTGAAATCATTTAGGTCTTAGAAAGGTAGATGTCAGAATTAGGGATAGAAATGACAGTTTTCTCTTTAAGTGGTTGCACATAACCTTAGCAGATATTTTGGCATCACAGAGTGAATTGTTTAGGAAGGTAACCTGCCCTAATGTTGAGATTCTCTAGTGGGAACCCCGACACACCAGTTTGGTTCCTACTGGGCTCCCAGCTGGCATGTTTCTCCCATGGCAACATTTTTATTTGACTTGTAGGCACTCACTTTTGGAATCGTGTGGTGCCTGAATTTAAAACACTCATGCTTGGCGAGTGTTCCATGAGACAACACTCCCATCCTTCCTCCTCCTCCCTTGACATTGATCTTTCAAGTGCAGTTCTGTGTAATGTCTCAGTATTCCTTATATCTCAGGTTAGACTTCCATCTTCTTGTTGACTGGATTTAGGAAATTGTTTATTTGCTTTAAGATTTTTAGCGCTGGTATTGTCATGCTTCCTCAAGTTAGGAGAAACTATTTTCTTGACACAAGCCGGTCGATTTCTAACTGCAATCCTTATACTGGGTGGGTCCCCTCCTGTTAGCATATGCTGGGCATGTCCAACTCACTTTCCCCAGGACCACATCAGCCTAGCGGTTGCCTCCAAAGGGCCAAATGTCATTTTAGGACTGTATAAATGTAACTGCCCTTAACAGTTACTGTATTTTTTTGAACTATAAGACACACTCCCCCACACCTCGCCCCCCAAATTTGGGAGGAATAATGGTTGTTAATGCTGCTGTTGATTTCTGTTTACATTTACATTGGCAAAATATGTTATTTATGTTACTAAATATTTTACCACATTTTTTGCTTCAAAATTTTTTTTCCTGTTTTCCTCTAAAACCTAGGTGTGTCTTATGGTCTGGAAAATATGGGTAAGCGAGCGCGCTGCCGCCGGGTAGAAACAAGGTGGAGGGCTGATTCGGCCCACGGGCCCTGAGTTTGCCCCTTGTGGCGTGTGTTATTTACAGGTCCCGTCTCTGTTGAGCTCTACCTTTGCCCTTTCATTTCCCTGTTGTCAACAGTTTCACCCTGTCAGAATGAATCTTTTGTAAGTCCCTGCTAATCAGACCTCATAAAGTCATGATGGAGAATTGGCCACTCAGATTTTTATTTTATCTGAACCCCAGAGTACCTGTTCCACTTTGTCTTGGCACAGTAGACACTTTTACAAAATAATTATTAGGAATTTCTCTTTCCCCAAAGATTAGTTCTCATGATACCAAATTCAATAATTATTCCTTTGCTTCCCTGGGAGTTTGGCAATGTGGTGTCTGTCCCCAGGGTAGTGTTCAGGGTACCTTTGCTTTAGTCTTTGGCAGACGAAATAAATTAACATTTGAAGAAGTTGTTGATACCTTCATCCGCCCAAATTGTGAGCTGATATGCACCTCTGAAAAAAATTTTTAATGGAACTTCTGAATATTTATCTTCACTGTCGATCTGAAATACACTGATAAACTCATCTACTGTTTTTCGCTTTTCTCTTAATTAAGAAAAGCTGCAGAAAGCAAATTGCAGAAAACACCACTCAGGTTAGCAGCTACCCATCTGGGTAGGGTTCCCACCCTGCCACTTATGGCTGTGTCAGCTCTGGCATAAGTTATTCCATCTCTTTGACACTTCTGTTAGAACTTGAAGGTCATAATACCTGTGCTTCTTTGGAGGGTATTCAATCCATCAGTATTATACACAAAAGTTAAGTAGGGTACCGACTTCATTTGATCGTCATGATAAAAAGATTACTCTGTTGTATAGGATGTTCACTGAAGCATTGTTCATATTAGCAAAAGATTGAGAGAGTGGAGGACATGTCCTTCAGAAGAATCAGTTATACTATAGCTGGGCAGTGGAATACTTTGCAGTTTATAAGAAGAATGAGGCTGATCTGTGGGGTACTGAATACAGCTGCCAGTACCACATATCAGGCACTTTTCTGAGGTCCTCTACATCTATTCATTTTGGCCTCACAAAACCCCCCTGAGGTAGATGCCCCAGTTTTATAGACGAGGAAACTAAGGCACAGAAAGGTCAAGTGACTTGTTCAAGGCTCCACAGCTGGCAGGCGGCAGAGCCAAGGATTCAAACTCAGGCACGCTGCTGGCCACTAGCCACCCCGGCATGCTGCAGGCCTGTTAGAACTAAGTAGTTATCTTTGCATTTGCAGCTCTTGATACAGAGCTAGGGGAAACAGAGTTCTGGGAGGTTGACGATGTGTCCAATATAGAACTTTTGTCAGTAAGTTCTAACCCTTATTTATATTACACAGGTTTGAATTTATGTTTTTCCACCCTTTTTAAAAAAATTCTACTGAGGTGACAACACTTTTTGTATATTTTGTACAAATGAGGTTGGAGAACATGATGATTTATTTTGAATATTCAAGTAATCACACCAGTCGAGATTGCAATCAGATAAGAATTATTAGTTGCAGATAGCAGAAAATGTTGCTTAAGCACCTCTTAAATGTTTCCCTTCCAGCTATTTGTAATTACAGTCTGATTTAATGTTAGGAATATGGTAGAAGTAGAGTTTAGCCTCTTTAAGGTCTTCGAGGGATCCGGCTGAGGCACACGGCGGATCTCGAGGACCACGAGCAGTGCTTCGGCACTGACTGTCTTCTCTACAAGTACACTTCAGCCAAGAAGGTGGTTGCCCTGTGAAACAGGTGAGAGCTTCTCTACAGAAGACAGTATCTGAAAGACAGAATCTCAAAACCCCCATGTTCCCAAGAGAATGCTACAGATATTGTCCTTGCTTTGTTTTGAGAGCAGCTCCTTTTTGTTTACTTGGCAAGGAGTAGTGGTATTCGAAAAGGCTCAGTGACCCCGAAGGAAGGTGGCCATGAGCACATCGCACAGTGAGGGAGGTGCTCTTCCTTGAGCCCTGATACAGAGCTTCGTGCTTGAGTGTCTCATCCTTTAAAGAAATAGGACTGGCATATTCTAAAGGGCTTTCCAGAACTCAGGATTTAGTTGAATAGTATGCAAGGTACTGTTGAAAGACCGATTTCAGTGAGTAATATAGTTGGACTCGAGTATCTATCCACTCACGCATTATCCAGCTCAGATATTTCTCACCCATTTATTTCCTGTAACTCCAGCCTCATAACTTTTCATCAGTGGGCCTCACCTGGACACCCTGCAGACCTCTTTCTCACGTTGGCTAACATGGTCAGAAGCACTGCCATCCACCAACCATGCCATCGAGCTGGCAACTGTGCGAGTCCTTCTCTTTCCCGTCAGCCACATCCTTCCTCCACTCCCTCCACGCTGTTCACCGCGGATTGTCCATTCAGGCTCCGCCCTGTGCCTCTCTGCCGCCCCTTCCTCTTCCATTGTCTGCCCCTAGAAGCATATCGGCCCCTTCCTGGGTGAGCACAGTTCTCCCAGGCTCCTTTCCATCTTGCCTGTGTTCTGGTCCCTAATCTGCTGTCACAGCCGTTTTCTGACATGTTAGTAGGATCATTTCATTCCACCCTATTTGGGGGCCATCCTTGATCCAGCTTCATTTTCTGCCACTTTCCTATCTGAACTTTTGGCTCTGAACACACCACAGACTTTATTTCCCCAAACGTACTTTGTCTGCCCCCATCTCTGTTTCACATGGACTATATTTGAATGCTGCTTCATCAGTTGCTCCCACCAAAAACAAAAACACAAAAGCAAAGCAGATGTAACAGAAAAAGTCCTGTTATTCATAAGTCAAAGCCTCACACCCTAGGAACTTTGATCCTTTTGACGGACTCAGCCGTCATGCAGAACCTTGGTTCTGAATGCCTGACCTTTTTTGTGTCTCAGTTTCTTCATTCTTATGAGAATGGCTAGCGCTTTCCTTTCTCTCCTAAGCGTCTGGCAGGTCAATCTCTATATCCTGGGTACCTACATACCACCTGTCATATACTAAATATCTAGCAATTATTTGCATCTGTGTCTCTCTAAATATGTATCTTTTAAGTGTAATCCATTCAGTAATCTGTGCTTATGGCTCTGTGAAGGTGAGTGTGTTTCGATAGCCTGGGAATGCATAGTATTTCATGAATGGGAAGTCTACCCAGGCTTGGGACTCTGGAAGGCCAGCCTCCCAGCCCAGGGTTGCCTCTCTTCCCTCTGGAGTAGAGCAGCAGCAGCCTTCAGACCATACAGATTGCTAGACATCTCACATGTCCAGGAGAAGAGGTGACACATGTTAGTATTTTAAAGGGCCTTGCTTATTTGCATATTCTCTTGTAGAGCATTTAGGTAGAACATGCCAGTCGCAGATCACGCCAGTGTCACAGTGCCCAAGCAAGGAGGGGCATCAACTCTGGCGTCTGGGCACCCGACTCTCCCAGGATGAAATAGTGGTGGAAACCGACACACCTTTCTAACCTTGTTTTGTTTGGCCACAGCATCAAGCCCTGGTGGACTGTGTAGGTCGGACAGAGCCTGTCGGCTTCAGCAACCATATGGTCACTAATTAATTCATCGGTCATTCGTACTCGCTGTTGAAGATTTCTGTGTGCTATACCCTCTGCTAAGGAGCATGGATCTCACAGGAACACATGACAGTTCACCAGCTGGCAAAGAGATTATAATCCGGTAGAGGGGAGATATGTACTTGAATGAAAAGATAATTATTGGTACTGTAGCTTTGGCCACGTGTGTCATGGAAGTGATGGAGATCTAAAAATAATAGTGGCTCCAATAATGGGATCTCAAAACAGAGGTGAAGTTTCTGCCTCCCATAAAGGGCTGGGGCAGGGTGAGAGGGTGGTAAGTCCAGAGCTGGTTTGACCAGTCATAGCTTCCTTCTAACTCCTTGTATGTCGGGTTTAGAGTGTGGTGCCATCTCCCAGGCAGCAGGGAAGAGGTGGAGACAAAGTAGAAAGGGCAGTGGGTTCATTCATGCTTTCTCTTAGGGAGAGATCCCAGAACTGCCCTTAGACACTTGTGTTTTTGTCTCCTTGGCCAGAAATTAAACACGTGGCCATGTGAAACTGCAAAAAATTGCTGGAAACTCTCATCTTGATTCTGGGTGGCCATGGGTAGCCGAACGTCCTGCTGCAGAATTCAGGCGGCAAACACCAGTCAGTGCCAGTGGTGGAGGTGGTGGAGGTTGACATTCCCACCCACAGAGCGTCAAAAGCTCAGTTGCCAAGGAAGCACAGAAGCGCACCTCAGTCACATTGGGAGGGTCAGGTAGGTTGCCAGGAGAATAAGCAGGAATCTCTGGTAGAAAGAGGAAGTAGGCACTCAAGGACTGGCTCTGAGGAGAGGGGGCAGGTAGCTGTCGGGGGGCCGGGGTGGAGGAGCATGTGAGGAAATGAAAGTCAGGAAAACCAGAGGGGACGGGCCCAGTCATAGGTGGGTTCTAGGGTCCATGTTGAAGACATTGGACATTTTCCTGAGAGCCTTTAACTGATTTTGAAAAGGGGAGTTACCTAGAAAGATGCTTTTTAGGGGGGGGGTGAGGAGCGACACAAGACTAGAGACAGGGATGGTCCTTTCGGAAGGGAGTGCTGCATTTAATCTGTTGACATGATGGTGGCCTTGACCAGACAGTGGCTTTGGGGATAAAAGGAAGTAACTAAAAATCCTCTCAATTCCACAGGGCTTCAGAACTGGAAAGAACTTAGAAATTGGTCTGCCTTTCCCCTTGACAAGTGAGGAAACCAAGGTTGAGATGTTAAATGGCTTGCCCAGGGTTACTCAGCTAGCAGTAGAGCAGCACCAGAAACCATTTTCTTCTGGTCAAACTTTTTCCTTTTGTTACTGTTGAATGTGCCAATTCAGAGGAACAGGACACTGTGTATTCAGAGAAGGCAGAGAGATACAGAGGGATGGGTGGGTGCATGGGCCTTAAAAGATAAGCATACTCATAATTTGAACAAGGGGGTGGAGAGAGCCTGCTAGTGTAAATGTGAGAATGGTGGGGGAGGGGGGCCGGGGGGCGGGGAGAAGTCCAGTTGTGTGTGGTGCTCCTGGTTCCGCAGTTTGAGTAGTACAGTAAGTACTAGCGTGCATCGAGGAAGTAGCATGAGATAATGCCCCAGAAGGGAGAGTACCCAGATCAGGGGTGTCGAACTCATTTTCACCAGGACCACATCAGCCCTGCAGTTGCCTTCAGAGGGCCTTAACAGTTAAGGAGTAGTGACATTTACACAGTCCTAAAATTATTTTGGCCCTTTGAAGGCAAACCACAGGGCTGATGTGGCCCTTGGTGAAAAATGAGTTTGACACCCCTGCCTTAGATTATCCAGGTGGGCTCACTGTGGTCACAAAGGTCCTTAAATGTGGGAGAGGGAGGCAGAAGAGACTAGAAAGAAGGCAGCATGAAGAGCCTTGGCCCAGTGTTGCTGAGTTTGAAGATGAAGAAAAGAACCATACACCAAGAAATGCAGGCAGCCTGAAGAAGCTGGAAAAGGCAAGGGAAGGATTTTCCCATAGAGCCTCCAAAACCCTGTAGAGGTCACGGTCAGAGAAATTACAGGGGAGGTCAGGTGTCTGTATCTCTCAGATAGGCCTTGACCTCTGCAGGGAAAAGAAGACAGCCCTGCTGATGACACCTTGGTTTTAGTCCAGGGAGACTTGTTCGGGAATGCTGATCTGAAAGTAACACACATGTGTTGACTTAAGCTCCTGGTTTGTGGTAATTTGTTAGAGCAGCTGTGGAGAACTAATAGCGTGGTTCGTATTTGTTTGCTGAGTGATTGAGAGCCGTGCTGTAAGAAATCAATGTGCCAGATTCCCTTATGAGTTGGATTGGGTAGGAGGAGGTTCTGGCGGCCAAGGAATCCCTAGAAGACAGTTCCGGCAAAGAGGTGATGAGGGTTTGACTGGAGGGCATTGGGAGGAAGGGTGGTGCTGAAATTGCAGCGCCAGCAATGGGACCTGAATCTTGGGCTCCAAGTAGCCAGTGCAGGGCAAGGGAGGGGGGAGCATGTGTGCTTTCAGGCCTGGGTTCCTGGAAGGCCGCGGGGTTAGTCACAGGGATAAGGAATGCAGAAGGAAGAGAAGAGTGTGAGAAAAGTGTGCTGAGTTCAGTTTTTGGCTTGTGGAGTTTGAGTTCGGGAGGAGCGCATGTTTGTAGGTGGAAAGAGATTAGATGGAAACGAGCCTTTGAGGTTGGGATTGGAGATACAGGATTGGGTGGCCTTTTTAAGAATCGAAGATACCACAGTCCTTAAAATAAGGCTTTCCCTAGTGTTCACCTAAATTACAAGGAGGGACCCCCATAAAAACCAGAATTATCTTCTGGAGGGCAGGCCCCTCATCATACAGGCTTCCCCCATTAGGTGAGTGGTCTAGGAACCCATCTGTATCAGTGTACCAGCTGGTATTGTTGTGAGAGACTGTGTTCAGCCTCAGTGAATTTTTTCTGAAGACTTTCAGTGCATTTGCCCATTTCGAGATGGACGATTGACAAGCACACCTGGCTGAGTGTTCAGCGGTTTTGACCAAAACAGCATGATCCCCGTGCCCCACCTTTCCTATTCTCCCAGTCTCACCCCAAGCAACTTTTCTTGTTTCCCTGGCTGAAAAAATTTCTTAAAGGGAAGCCTTTTGCCAATGTGGAAGAGGTGAAACAAAAAACGGCAGAAGCACTAAAAGGCATCAAAATCGATGCGTTTAAAAACTGTTTTGAGCAGTGGAAAAAATGACTTGATAGGTTTCTTCTATCAAATGGAGAGTACTTTGAAGGTGACTGAAGTTTAAATATGTAAGAATAAATACACAATTTTTTATTCATAAATTCCTAGATTTTGGAGGCCCCACCTTGTATTTTCTTGCTGTTTGAATTCTGCATACACTTAATTTTTTAATAAATAAAAATAAGTTAATACTAAAAAATAACGCATTTAAATAAACTAGATAACGTAATTCTGCAGCCCCTCCTTTCTGTGCCCATTCTACCTTGTGTTTCAGGTCCTCTTTCCAGAAGCCTGTCCGCCTCTGCTTAGTCTCTTTGTCACCCAGCCAGTCAGTCACCAGGGTCATGTGCTCCTCCCCTCCCAGCCCTGACACCATCAGATCTCACCCAGTGAGTCAGAGAGGATGGAGCCCTAACAAAACTTGGCTTGTGCTAGAAAAAGGAAAATGGATGCTATTTGCTTAACATTTCCGCATCTGTTTTTAGAATACCAATTTGCCACAGAGCTCTATACATAGACTTATTTTAGACATGGTTTCATCCTGGAAGTTCTTGGTTTCCGATTTCCTTTGTTCTTCCTAATAAACTTCGTCGTAATGGTTGAAATTATAGCCCATTTCCTAAAAAGTGGGAGCGAAACCATTTCAGAGCAACTGTGAAGAACGTATTGACCTTAGAGACTTTTTTCCGGTGGCACCACATTGCTTCTCTTTGATGTTGTTTTATCTCTCTGATTACTGCCCTTCCACTTGGTGGCATTTGTACTATGTAATTTGAGCTTACAAGTGAAAAAATTTTCAGTGAAGTTTGTACTGAATATAATCTAAAAAATTTTAAAGCCTATAATAAGAGATGAGGTGTGACTAATGAAGTAATGACTTCCATAAACCACACATGAAATTCGCTTTCTTTTTTTTTTTTGCTTTAAATCCTCACCGGAGGATATGTTTTTATTGATTTAAAAGAGACAGGAAGGAAGGGGGAAGAGAAGAAAGAGAGAAGCAGAAACACCAGTGGGGAGAGAAACGACGATATCAAACCTACAACCTTCTGGTGTAAGGGACGGATGGCACTCCAGCCCACTGAGCCCCTGGGCCAGGGTGCAGTTCACTTCCAGTTTCATTGAGCTACTTACATTTCTTCTCCAGAAAAGGACATATGATTGAAACGAGAGCTCATTCATTCTAACTTGACCAACTAAACTTTCGGTTCTCCCTTCCTTTTGATTTGATTAAAACAAGATTCACGTGTGCAAAATTCTGGGTTGTCACTTAATGTCAGCCAGTATCCCTATAAGACAAAGTTCCGCAAACATCCAGAGAACAAAGCTGAGTGCAGCACAATTAGACCATAGCAGAAGGAGAGGGAGGAGAAGGTGTTAGTCCTGCACTTCAGTGCCTGTTACTGTCGTACATGTCAACTGTGCCGTCCACACAGTTGTGATTGTTTTGTTTTCTTTCTTGAAATCAAGAGGTTTGCCCTAAAGAGACAGTCCATTTGGTTTGCAGGCATTTCTCTGTAATGTTTTCCAAACTAAGAAAGCAAAGAAAGAAAACATTTTGTAGAGAGAAACCTATAAATAATCTGCTCCTCGTCCATGACCAACAGGTAAAATGCCCTGAGCTCCAGTTTAAAAGTGTACAGTGTCTTTCTGACAGATGGGAGTGTATAATATACCTTTATAGTAACTGTTAAACTTCACACAGGATTTGTTCTCTCATCGGCACTTCTCTCTTTCAAAGGAATTCACTTCTAAAGAATGAAAGTCATGCCTGGAGAGGTGAAATGTCACTTAGATTCTTATTTTGGAGAAGAGGGAAGTGTCATGCAGTTTTCTCCCTCTTTTATTCATATTCATTCTCGTCTCTTTTGCTTCTTCCTCCAGCTGGGACTCTGCTTTCCTTCTGGCAATTACATTCCTGTACAGTGTCAGGGCCATGCCTGCAACTGACACCCATTTGCAGGAAGGAAGGAGGTGAGCCCACTGGCTCCAGCCTCTGGTGCTGGGAGTAGATAGGGGAAGGTGGCTTTTCCTCTGAGGAGGCCACACTATGAATTTTAAGAAACCTACACAATGCTCACTTGAACTGATTGGCAAAATGAGTCAAAGAAAGTAGGACCTGGTGAAAATGGGACAACTGAGGCGATAGGCAAATGGAAAGTGTGGTTTCTAGGAGGTGTTTTGTTGTACCAAGTTGAAGTCAGGAATATGAGTCTTTGATTCTGAGCTAGTGTTCCCTCTCTTTCTCTGGGTAAATAAATAACCACTGGAGCATGTGTATAGTGTTTGATGAGAGTGAATATATGCTCTTTGCAGTACTACCTAATGGGAGTTAGCCACGGGAAACTTGTGTCTCTCGTTATTTGTGACTTAAAATTTTACTTTTTTGGTGACGAAGAGTTTCCACTAGGAGTATCCTCATTTGGAAAGGGCATTAGTGTCATGCTTTGGCTAAAGAAACTTGCAACATTTTTATGCCCACATAGTAAATTGAAAATCAGCTCATCCTGTTTCATTAGTGTTGAGTTTCTTGTTAGAACATACTCATATAATTTGATGAGTTAGCAGGGAACTGGGAACGACTTAATTATTTCATAGAGTAAAATATTTATTGTTAATTTTTGTTTGTTATTGTTAGCTTGCTTTCAAAATGACTAAGTATCAAAAACATTTCAGGGATTTAAGTGTTAGTTTTTCAAACTCAGTGTTTGCAGTACTTCAAGTTAAATTTAAATCCTAAAGGTAAGAATATTTTTGAGGTGTATTTGGGATATTTGCCTTTAAGTTGGGAAGCTAAATTTACAGTGTCTATTTAGAAGTAAAACCTTATAGAGGGAAGAATTCTGTACATGTTTATAATACAGCAGCTCTCAAACTTTTTGGTTTTAGGATGAAAATTGACAACCACAGAAAGCTTGTTTATGTGGATTGGTATTACTCTATATTACAAATTACTTTTGCACTGTTTTAAAATAAAAGTTTTAAATAAGTAGTAATATATCTAAAATAATAACTAACCATTATATGGTAACATAAATAGCCTATATTTTTACAAAAAATATATTTTCCAAAACAAAAAGTGTTGTGAAAACAGACATTGACATTTTTGCCAGTCTGTTACGTATCTGGCTTTAATGAAAGACAGCTGGGTCTCTCATCCGCTCTGCATTCAGTCTTTGAGATCACACATTTTGTAGCCTCTGGGACACCTTACAATGATGAGAAAGATCATACTGAACAAGTATTCTTATAGTAGCATCATGAAAATAGTGTCGATCTTATGGAACCTCTGAAAGAGGTCCAAGCACCCTCAGAGGTATCTGGGCTGCCCTTCGAGAACCTTCATTCTAACCAGATCTTGTTTATGGTATTTTTAAGTAAGGACCACCCTTCTGTTTAGCTATGAAAATATCATTTCCCCCTTCTTCTGCAGCAGCTGTTGCCTCTTGCTTCTTTCTGCCTGAGTAAACTTTTTGATTTATGCCACAGGATCTTTGAATGCCAGCTCGTGCATGAACTTCATCAGGCAGACTGGATTGGGCCATTTTATCAAGTGAATGTATCTGCAGGGCACTTCACATAGGGGGGATAATAGTTAAAAGTGAACTCATGTCTTCTAACAACACTGGTTGCTTACATGGGTGTTCTGTTGGAGGACTGTAGTGGTCAGTTTTTAAATAAAAATCCAAACCAGTCAGTAGTGAGTAACTGAGAGACTGAGGTCTCAGTGCAGCATGAACAACTCACTTCATTTTTTTTATTTATCTTGTTCTTTTTTGTTATCTATCCATTGTACGATTTGGGCCTTCAAATTGGCTGATTTTTGGAATAGCTTTTAAAATAGCTGTTTCCTTGCTTGTTCACCCCTGTTTGATGCATACTACTTGATACCTTTTTTTAAATATTGCTCTCGGGCAGTGCATTTGCTTTAATAAAAACTAGCTGCATCGTGTCCCACTTTCCACCTTGTTCTATTTAACCATTTAACCTTTATAATTTCATGTGTTACAAAAAGGTTCCTCTGGCCTTTTTGTATAATGTCCGATCATATTGAGCTCTACTTTGGGGATTACTAAATACTGCATCTGCCTTCCTTTTGGTTCATTATAGAGCAGGGACCCCCAACCCCCAGCCAGGAACCACTATCTCAGGGTCCATAGCCTATTGGGGACTGGGCTGCACAGCAGGGGGTGAGGGGCGGGTGGGTGTGCTTACTTTACCACATGAGCTCTGCCTCCTGGCCCCCCCTTTCCTGTTCATGGAAAATTGTCTTCTACAAAACCCATCTCTAGTGCCAAAAAGCTTGGGGACCGCTGCTATGGGGAATAAGATGTAGTGATCTCAGAACATCCTGTGTTATCTGAATCAGGTACCACCACACATTGAGCTGCTGTATATCTAGTACTGAGATTTTCTGGTGGCATGTATTTTGCACTGCCAAATACAATAGTCACTTAGCCACAGGTAGTTGTGAGCACTTGAAATGTGGCCTAGGGCAACTGAGGAACTGAGCTGCAGTTTAATTAATTTACATTCAAATAGCCACATGTCGCTCATGTCCTAGTTATTGGACAGTGCAACTCTAAGGGTGTCTGGCAGCTTCTAATACCTCTCATTCATGGCCTGAATTTCATGAAGCTTCATCCATTCATTTTTACAAGCGTCTATCAACTTTACAAGTTGTAGCCAGTGGGTTTCACTAGTTCTAGGTAGCTCATTGCCAGAAACAGACCTAGAAGGGAATATTGGAGCTGAAAAGTGGAGGCTTTTGATTTTGGCTGCTTTTTATGAGCTCTTGAGACAGATCTAGATGAGATCGAAGGAGAAGGCAGGATTGAGGGAAGGTTTTTAGGTTGGGGAGACTCGAACAGATTTGTCAGCAGGAAAAAAGAATCCTGTGGAGAGAGGGAACAGAAGATGAAAGGGGGAGAGATCCCGAGTGCAAGCGGGAGGGTGGAAAGCCACTCTTTATGAACTGAGAGGGAAAGGTTGACTTCTCAGTGTTTGGATTGTTTTGAAGTGAAATCACATAATACAACATTTATTTTAAAATGGTCAATTCAGTGACACTTGGTTCATGAGCAGTGTTGTGCTTCCACTACTTCCACCTAATTGCAGAACATTCTCATCGCTCCCAAAGGAGACCCAGTGCTGGTCAGCAGTTACTCTCTGTTCTCCTCTCCCCTGCAGCCTCTGGGCAGCCAGTAATCTTTCTGTCTGTGGGTTTGCCTATTCTGCATGTTTCATACAGGTAGAATCATACAATAGCTAACCTTTGTATTTGGTTTCTTTAGTATAATGCTTCAAGGTTCACCCATGTTGTAGTATGTAAAAAAGTGACATGACATTTTAAGGAGAGGGAGTTTTAAGGAATTCATATTGACAGCCTGAGTCTCGGCACAACAGCCAGTTCGTCCAGCTGGATTTCCCTTGGATGAAGACCCTACAGAGGTGGATGTGGCTTCTCGACTGTTTGGGGAATGGTTGATTAGGAGGGCCAGTCCGAGCAAAGAGACATACCCACCTGGCCAGAGTGGAAGGGTGGGGCAGAAAGGTCTTGATCTGGTGTTGGTCGTCACCAAGAGCAAATTGACTGCTAGTGAGGGGTTGGGGAGGAGGAATGGATGGGTAGGAACTTGTGTTTAAGAGGTGGAGGAATGACTGTTTCAACATGGGGTAAATTTGGGTTCTCAAGTTAGAGCATACATGTGGAAGCATGAGCCCATCTAAAGTGGGGATAACTCTTCTGTTTGTAGATCAGGGTCACCCATAGCTTCTCACTGCAGATGGACAGACCAGGTTTCCAAGGAGGCAAGTGAGGTGGAAGATGGTAACCTCGCCCTGCTGGGTGAATGATGCCACACTGCTGTCCAGAGGGCTTCTTGCTCAGTGGGGTGATGAAAAGCAGACTTTGAATTTTGTTCTCTTTGATGAATTTTGTTCTTGGCTTCTTTTTGATGAAGTTTGGTAGAGCTGAGTCAGCCACTCTCATTGGTGCCAAGAGCAGTGTTGGAGGCTGGTGGTGTCCACAGCAAGGCCAGTTCCAGGCCCACTGTCTGGTCAGAGGACTTTACTGGCTTTTAAGGTCTTCCCATTTTGTCTTCAATTTGCTTTTCAGTCATTCTTTTTACATGTAATGGGTACCCATTGTGTGCCGGGGGCTGAGTGGGTGCTACACGGTGAACCAGGCAGGCACAGCCCCTTTCTCCTCAGGGAGATACTGTGTATTTGGGGTATAATTAGAGTATTACATAGAGGGACCTAACCTAGCCTGGGGCTTTGGGGAAGGAGTAGGGGGAGATTTCTTTGGAGTAAGCAATCTTTCAGCAGAGGTTTCCGGCATAAATACGGGTAAGTGGGAAGTGGGGTAGGTGGATAAGGGAGCTTTCCCTGCTTGTATCTGCCCAGGTATAAGGTGTAGTGGAGGAGGTGGGAGGAAGCCTGTGTGGCTGGGAGACAGTGGGTGGGAGCAGAGGGCAGAAGCTGGGCAGGAAGCAGGTGTGAGCCAGTGCATGAGGGGGGCTCTAGGCAAAGTGAGGAATTGTAGGTTGTATCCAGAGTAAGGGGACACATTTGAAAGACCTCAGGCAGGCGTGGCCCGATCAGTTCTGGTGGGTTTAGAAAGTATAGAGATAAATACGAGGGGCAGTATAGAGGTAAATACGAGGGGATGAGAGCGGGTGCTTGAAAGCCAGCTGGGAGCCCTGGTTTTGGATGGTGGTAGGAAAAAGTGGATATTAATTAGGTGCTTGGGAGATAGTATCAACTGACTAAGAGATGATTGCTCTGGTACCCTGCCCCTTCTCTCTACTGTGTCCTTTATGCCTTCAGGCCTCTTTTCATACTGTGCCTTCAGCTTGAAATACCCATCAACATTCTGCCTTGTAAAATTCTTAATAACCCGGCCATGTGTCACTGCTGTGAAGTTTTCCCTGATCGTGGCTCAGAATCAGTTCATTTAGCAAATATTTATAGAGCCTTCGGATGTTTTACTGTGCTTCAAATTGTTGCTGACTTGGTTTTCTAGTGAAGTGCTAATCACATGACGATCGATTAGATGGTTGCTTAACAAAGTTACAATAGAATTTGAAATATTCTGCGGGCCTACCCAAGATCTCAGTTCTTCACAGAGCACGGCAGCCCACTCCTGCCTCCCTCCTTGGCATTGGGGTTACCCTTCCTGCATTCCTTGGCCTCCCCTCTTCTACTAATCTTTTCAGTGTCAGTTCAGGCCCCGCTCCCTGGGGAACCCTGTCCATGTCCCAGCCCCACATCTCTCCCTCCCTTACCTGGTGCTGCTGTGGTATTGGTAACTTTCTGTTGTAGACGGAAGTAACATTCAAACCGTAAAGAATTTTTATTTTACTTGAGCCCAAGCAGTTAACAAGATTGTGCTCTTGAGGGTGGTTGTTTCAAAGGTTTGTTTAACCTAGTTGCCCAAAAACACTGGCAAGTCTTGCTTAAGACAAAGAAACCTTTTACTACATGGTCATGCCTGAGGCATGACTGCCCACCCTTTCTAAAGTTAGAAATTTATGATTAGGTTACCTTCCATGATTAGGTTACCTTCCATGGAACCCCTTCATCCACACTGTGCACGTGTGATTCCTGGTATGTTGCATAATCACAGACTCTCCCAGGTCCACTCCATCCAGAAGAGTGCTTATAAATGGTCGGCATGCATTACTATCTACAGATGGCTCACAAGCGTCATAATTTCCCGTAAGGGATAGATAAGGGCAGTGTAAAATAAAAAGCGTTTGGATGTGTGTGATAGTTTGGCACGTGATACAGGAATGGGTGTCTTAACCTAGAATTTGTGATTTAGATTGAAGAATAATACCCAAATGGCCCACTTTGGTGTATCTTTCCATAAATTGTTCTCGGGTGGGACACCTAAACACAAGAAGTCGGTCGGTAGTAAATGGAGTCTGGACGGATGAATGGCAATGGTGGGGGGTGAGCTGTGGATCGGCCTTCTTGAACTTTTAACCGTAGGACAGAGTTTTCACTCTGAAAAGTAGGCCTGGAGGGCGGGGCAAAGTCAGGAGACTGGCTGACGTTTAACACGGTGATTTTCTGCCTTTTTTTCCAGTCTACGTGGAATAGGGTTACCAGTGTCCAAAAAATGTCCTTGGCCTCAGGTTAATCTGTTCTTCCAGGTGTTGAAGAGAGGTGGGAGCTTATTTATGCACTAATCCACAGGCCTTTTCTAATATTTGCCTATTTCTGAAAGTTCTTCCTTAAGTCGAAACTCAAGCTAAACTGCTTTGTAATCTTCTTTGGAGGTGGAGAAATTCTTATTTTATGATAGCTCATTTCTCAGCTTTTTCTTTTGATCTAAGACTAAATAGTTATCCCAGCTCATTGCCAGAAGCCCATTTTTAAAACAGTTGTTTATATATCCATGATTTTTAAAATATATATTTTAATTATATAAAATTATATGGTTAATATCTAGAGGTAGGGGTAGATCTGTAACTGATCTTATTATACGCTGCGTGTCCATAGTTCCGGGGGGCATGGGAGAAGCTCGTTACTCGTCCCGGCTGTAGAAACTGACCAGAGCCGAACATGGTAGACACGTTTCTCATTCCATATCATGCTTTCCTCCGGTGCACTCCAACCAGAAGTTTCCCACTGAGATGTTTTTTCAGGCTTAGCCTCACTGAAATCACTTTAACACTATTACTGCTTTTATGTCAATTTCTTAGCAGGTCTGCTTCTTGAGAATTAATATGACCTCATTTATGCCATCTACAGGACACCAGAGTCTGTCTAATGATTCATTTGAATGTGGAAGAAAAACCAAATCAAGTGTGTGTCACATAAGCACGGTAACCAGTAGTAACCACTGGCTCACTGATACTATTTTGTACACCCATTTTCTTGGTGTTAGGTTGCCTTGGACATAAATTGTTCCTCACAAAACCTGAGATGATTACTGAGGACTCAGTAATGTGTTATACGTATCTGTAGGTTGTTAGTCGGATGCACTGTATTTTCGTAGCGAAGTTGAACTGTGTAATTTCACTATAAAAGGCACTTACGAGGTCAGGTTGTGGGGCCAGACAGCCAGGGTTTGTTTGAGTCCCCAAGTACAGGCTCAGTGATTTGTTGCAATAACTTTTAGTATATGAACGTTTATTTCCTCTGTAAAGTGGATAAAATAACTCTTTACAGGGTTACTGAAGGATAATAGTATATGTGAAGTACATAATAGGATGCTGAGCATATATCAAGTGTTCACTCTTAGTTACTATTAGTAGTAATAATGGTAGTAGTATTGTGTTTTCTATTTTTAATGATGTTATCTGGAATCTGGGAACTCTCTAAAGGAAAGATAATATGGTTTCATAATGAAATCCTCTTAACTCATTAGTGAGGTGTTACAGTCTATAAGGATGTGAGATTTGTTTGATAGTGGAACAAATTAGGCCAGAGTTAATGCCACTTTATCCTATTAGACCTTGGATAGCTTATCCCATTGCCTGTCCCACATTTTGCTATCATCTTTCCTTCAGTGTGACTTAATTCTCCAGTAGTGGGCCACTTGTCATCATGAGGAGTTTTATGAACCAAGGAGGAGCCCGGTTGATTCTAATTCGAAGCTGCTGGGTCCTACGCCGCTTATTTATTCTGGGTGTGTCACTGAGCTGAAAAGTGCAGGCAAGGGTGTCTGGGTTTCTCATTAGTGTCCTGTCTAATACGTATGAAATTTCTCCCTGAGAAGTCTGATGTTTTTCTAAATGCCCAGGCAGTGCCTGCACATGAGATTGGAAAAACCAAGCTGTTTTCCGATGCTTTATTGATAATAACTACTAATGACATAAACTCAATTTGGCTGACTCGGCTACTGACTAGCAAAACTGGCCTGTCTTCTGCAAAATGTTATGTACACAGTTAAAAAAAAAACCCAACTGAAAGAGTCTTTTTACTTCACATTAAAAAATTCATAAAACATTAAAGCTAGTTTTCTGAGGTTCTTTTAATAGAATTGAATTTACTGTTTTATAGGGCTTGTTTGTTGATGGGTTTATATATTTTGGTGTTTTAACAAACAGTCCATGTCCCTAGACAAAATAGATATTTAACAAATGCTTGACCTGTGCTTTTTAAAATCCATACTTGTTCCCAAGGGTCCTTATTGTTTATGTAAGATGCAATGCTTCTCTTAGAGTTTTTAAAAACTGGTAAGTAGCCCTAGCCTGTGTGGCTCAGTGAATTGAGTGTTGACCTGGGAACTGAAAGGTCACGGATTCCATTCCCGGTCAGGGCACAGGCCTGGGTTGTGAGCCAGGTCCCCAGGTGAGGGGGTATGAGAGGCAACTGGTCAATGTATCTCTTGCACATCAATGTTTCTCTCCTCTTTCTCCTTCCCTTCCCCTCTCTCTACTAATAAATAATCAAAATCTTTTTTAAAAAACAAAACTGGTAACTGGACTTGGTTCCTTGGTTTGAGGGGGAATTTTTATAGAATGTGGACAGTTCCATTTACAGGTTCCCCCTGATACCTGAAACTAGAGTGTTCCCATGAAACCTTTGGTCAGCCAGCCAAGATGGTGGAAAGCAAAGAAGCAATCACTGTTGATTTATGTTGAAAAACTTGGTTCCCAGACTCTAGATCTGATGCACACACAACGTCTTTATTTCATTCACCATCACAGAAGATACTGATTTACGTCCAGTTTTACACTAAGCATAATACCCTTACGAGCTCTCCAGCTTCTCTGGACCTTGTGACACGTGTTGCTAACAGTTGCACAAAATGAACCGAGATAAAGCACAGATGGCTCACAGAAACAGTTCAAAGCCCTGGCGGCTCGATTCTGAAATGCTAGATGTACTTGTTGCAAAACAAACCTGAACACTATTTTCGCTTTACCTTTTTTCATAAAAATGAAAATCCTCTTCAGATTTCTTCCTGTTAGCAAAATGGGTGTACTTCAAAGCAAAGTGACGCAACACAAACTTTGAAAAAGTGGGTAACGCCTGTACTGATCACCTGAGTGAAAGATTTTTAACATGAGTGATCAGTCAACAAATACCAGCTTATATATACAAATTTAATCCTTTAGAAAGTGTAAGATACAGAGAGCTTAATTATTACTCATTTTACTGTTCCAGGCATTAGCCACAAATGGTTTTTTATGTATACAAATTTTCTTTTCTTAATTTTATTTTTCAATTACAGTTGGCATTTAATATCTTATATTAGTTTCAGGCATATAGCATAATGGTTAGATAATTATATAATTTACAAAGTGATCAGTCTCAAAACTCAAGTACCCACCTGTCACCATAGTTATTACAATGACATTGACTGCATTCTCTTTGCTAAACTTCCTATCCCTGTGCCTGTTTTGTAACTACCAGTTTGTACTTCCTAATCCCTTCACCATCTTCACTAATTTTCCCCAACCCCCTCCCCCCTGGCAACCATCAGTTTGTTATTTGTTTGAGTCTATTTCTGTTTCCTTTGTTCATTTATTTGGTTTTTAGATTCCACATACAAGTGAAATCATATGGTATTTGTCTTTGTCTGACTCAGTTCACTGAGCATTGTATCCTCTAGGGCCATCCAGTGTCACAAATGGTAAAATTTCATTTTCTTTGAAGATTTTATTTATTTATGTTTTAGAGAGAGGGGAAGGGAAGGAGAAAGAGGGAGACACACATCAGTGTGTGCTAGTCTCTGGAGGAACTCCTACTGGGGACCTGGCCTGCAACCCAGGCATATGCCCTGACTGAGAATTGAACTGGCGACCCTTTGGTTCGCAGGCCTGTGCTCAGTCCACTGAGCTACTTCAGCCAGGGCACATTCTTTTTTTTATGGCCGAATAATATGCCGTTGTATATATGTACCACAACTTTATTCAGTCTTCTATTGATGGGCACTTGGGTTGCTTCCATATATTGGCTATTGTAAATAATGCTAAAATAAACATAGGAGTATGTCTATATTTTTCAAATTAGTGATTTGGGTTTCTTTGGACATATACCCAAAAACGGAATGACTGGATCATTAAGGCAGTTTATTTTTAAGCTTTTGAGGAAATTCCACACTGGTTTCCACAGTGGCTGCACCAATCTGCATTTTCACCAACAGTGTAAAAACAGTTCTCCTTTCTCCACATCCTTGCCAGCATTTTTTGTTTGTTAATTTATTTATTGATGATGGTCATTTTGACAGGTGTGAAGTGATAGCTCATTGTGGTTTTAATTTGCATTTCTCTGATAGTGACATTGAGCAACTTTTCTATTGGCCATCTGTATGTCCGCTTTGGAAAAGCATCTATTCAGGTCCTCTACCCATTTTTTAATTGGATTGTTTGTGGGATTTTTTTGTGTGTGTGTTGAGTTAGTTATATGAGTTCTCTATAAATTTTGAATATTTATTTATACAAATTTTCAATATATTTAATGTTTATTCAACCATTGAGATTCATGTACGATTTATATTTTTAATATATGCATGAGCCTTTTATATTAGACTAAATTAGTGGCAGACATTTTTTTTCCTTCATGAAAATACCTAGTGCTGGCCAGGGTGCGGTTGTATCCGCTGCTCCTGTAGACCCTGCTGGTGGGAACATTAGTAGGTAAAAATGTTTGGGGAAGAAATTTTGCTGTGTATTTTAAGACCCTTGGACCTAATCGCCCAGTTTCGGGGCATCTCAGCCAAGGAGATAATTTAATACATAGTTGAAGTTTTGTGTGCAAAGATGTTTATTGTAATATTTGAATATTTAAGAATGGTAAAAACATGGAAACAGATTAAGTGACTAATAATGGAAGAACCACTACAGCTTTATATAAATACTGCTCCAGAACTCAAATTATTGTGATTTCCACTTCGAGGTGAGGGATATTGCAGTTGGGTAGAGACTGAGGCTTTCGCAGCTGAATGGTGGTCCAAGGTGTCTTTGCTTGTAAACATTGAAGGAGCAACATGGATTCTGCCACATTCTTGGTTGCTTTTTGTTTTTACTTTAAAATAGAACAAACAAAGGTTTTCTCTACATTCTAGATTTTCTGTAATAAACATCTGTTTTTAAAATCATAGTACCACGGGGAGGGAAGTAGGTGTAGTGGCTAAAAGAGCAGGCAGACTCTAGTGTCCCTCCGCCTGCCCGCAGTATGACCTTGGATAGATGACAGACTGCCTTCTGCCTCCGTGTACTTCTGTGTGAAAGGGGGGCGTGTGCAAGGGCTGGTATGAGAATTAGGTGACATTGTCCCTGTAAATGTATAGCAGAACCACTATTGGCACACAGTGAGGACTGAGAGTTAGTTATTGAACCATTATGATCTTCAAAGAAAATGACTTGAAAATTTTAAAAAACCATTTGAAATAGTGGGCTGGAGGAGGTTAATCTAGATGTTTATTAGATTCTCTTGGAGAGATACTAATGTGATAGAATGACATAGCACTAGTCATTAGCAGACCATTTAGTGAAGGGAAATAGAAATTTGCTAAATAATTCAACCTCTCAAAGTGTGTAATTCATGGTAGAGTATAGCTGGCTTAATGTTTTCTTAGGACCATAGTTTCCTTAAACAAATACATGGCTTAGGTCCCAGCTTAAGCTTGAACTTCTTATATTTAACAGGTTTTCTCTATAAGTGAACATGTCAGTAGAGTGAGTTTTCGCTAATTTGCAGCCCAGTAATTCAAAATATATGGCTTGCCTTCTAACTCAACAGGCACATGTGAAGCTGTGTAATGGATCTGTGATTGATAAGGTCGGCAGCAGAGCAGTGTGTCTCTAGATGATAGGAATTTTGCTTGTTCCCTTATTCCAGCCCACTTGCCCCTGTACTCCCTGACTCATCAAAGAGCACCCTTATCCAGGGTGCAGAGTGAGAAGCCAGAAGCTTGGACTCCCTCCTGGCCCTCACCGCATCCATCCCTCCCCCCCACGGTGGACTCTTGCAGTAGTAGTTCTGTAACTGACTTGACCTGGTTCACACCCTCTTCCCAGCCTCCTGAACACCCTGCTCTCAGCACCCTCCTCTGTTTAAAATCAGACACTAGAGCCCTTATCCACTCCTCCAACCTCATTTTTCTCTCCCCTCCCTTCCACCCCCAACTGGCAAGCCTTAATTCAAACATTACTCTGAAGCCTCCCCTGACCTCTTGTCCCTATGTAAAATTGACTTTTTTTAATGCCCATTTCTCCTTGTATGTGCTTTGTCAAGACACCTCACTATATTGTAGTTACCACTTCTCTCTTGCTAGACTCTGATTTCTCTGTGGGCAGATTTGTGAATTTTTGTGTCCCAGCACCTACCTCAGTGGATTAAATGTGTGTTCAGTGGGTATTTGCTGATGGTAATTTTAGAAATAGCTTCCATGAGGCAGCTATTGAGGTGCTTATGAATTGTGCCAAATGACTCATAGACTCTCAGTTAATCTTCACAACAACCCATGAGGTGTAGGCTTTATTATGCACGTGTGCGGATCAGGAAGAGGGAATCTATACAGGTTTAGCAGCATACCGGAGAGCCTATGACAGCGTTCTGCCGGAGCCAGGGGACTGTAACTCAGACCGCAGGAACTGCAGATTCCATTTCCTCCTAGAAGTAGTGAGGGTCTGTAGTCCTGTGGGTACCACTTCATTGTGAGTTTTTAGTTAGGGCTCATCCGGAGATCCATTAACCACATTTAAGTAGGGTTCTTAATTTGGAGACTTAGGGTCCATAGGGTTTGGGGGACTCTAAATGTCAGTTTTACCCAAACTCTTTGTCATTTGGGGAGAGAGCAGTCTTTTTTGCTTTAATCAATTTTTTACAATTAGTGTGGGATCCCAAAAGGTTAAGAACTAACAACGTAATTTCTACAGAAAATAGAATTTTCCAAAGGCCAAATAACTAGTTCACAAAGTAACATCTGGAACACAGCCCTTTTGTAGAGTAGAGATTATGTGTTTTGATAATTGGAATCAATGAATGAAAATGATTCTCCTTAGAGACTACATTTTTAAAAAGTAGCAATTTTCTCCGGAATCTGTAAACAATGATTCATTCTCTTTACCTCTTAAACAGAAAACTACTTCTGTTAGGGACCAAATGTTCGTGTACCAACCCATCCCCAAACCATGAGTTGAAGCCCTAACCCCAAGTGTGGTGGTGTTTGAGGGTGAGCCCTTTGGGAAGTGATTAGGTTTAGATGAGGTCATGAAATGGGGCCCATGATGAGATTAGTGTCTTTATGGAAGGAAGTGGCCGGCGCCCTCCCTCTCCTCCTCAGGAGGCTGAGGATACAGCTGGAAGGTGGCTGTCTGCAAAGGAGGAGGAGGGCCCTCACGGGAACCGAATCTGCTGGCACCTGCCTTGGACTTCCAGGCACCTGTCTCAGCCTCCAGAACTGTGAGCAGTAAGTTTCTGTTGAAGCCGCCCAGTCTGTGGTATTTTGTTAGAGCAGCCTTCAGCTGACTTAGGACAGTGTCCCCTCCCTTCTCCCACCTGGTGGCATATATTAAATTGTGTAGATGGAAAAAAAGTCTATGGAAGAAATCATAATACATTTTTAAACATGTCATCACTTCTGTAGTCATATTAATTTTCTTTAAGTAACCTTTTTCATTTGGTCCTGCATAGGACAATGAGCTAGCTTTTCCAAATCAAAGTAGGATGGTTTGTGTTATTTTGTATCTGTCTTCCTCCCCCAACCAATAAAATATCCTTGCCTTTTGGTGGGGCGGGGGTTTGGGGGTGGTGTTGAGCTGTTGTGGATTCGTGCTGCATTTCGGTGTTTTGAAGTCAGCTAAACGTGTGGATTCCAACGAGGTGACAGCTAGGTTTCTGAGATTCAGGGAAAGGGCCACATTCTCCATCTCTGCCACCCACCATAATGCCGTTGGTGCTCAGTAAAGCACCGAATGATCTATGCCATTTTACAACCTAAATTTTTTTCCTAAAATTTTCACTGGGTTGACTTCTGCAAGAAAGAATTTTTACAAGGTCTATACACAAATAATTATTTTTTCCCTTCAATTATGTCCTTCACTTGCATGTTGGGACCTGTTAATAGCTCTCCCTTGGTGTTCTGCCGGTAGGTAGGCAGCTAGTTGGCTTCGTGTTAATTTGATCACTGGCTTCCATTTATTTTGTGACAGCGAGATGGCTTGTGTGACAGTTTGGACTTGAATGTTGGTGCTTGGGAAGACTTGAAATGAAGGGAAAGTCTGATTATTAGCCAGTCAGAATATTCAGTTACATTAATATGACTTGCTAAAATACTTGGATTTCCACTAAAATGTAATCAGCTTAGGACGGAATTCTCAGTATTTCACTTCTAATAGTTGTCAAGGGGGTTTTAGACACGGTGGCACATTTGTTAAAAGTAGCACTTGGTGAAAAGAAGAGCATTGCTAGGAAGAGTCTAATCTTTCTGGAGAATTTCCAGCGAGGGTTACAAAAGACGTCATCTCAGCCTTTTCTGGAAGGTGTCCACTGTCCTCCGGAGAGCTGTGAGAGCCGAGTGGCTCCTTCCTGTTCACAGGCAGCAGGAGGCCCCTGGCTGAGCCCGTGTGACTCGTATGCAGAGCTCGCCCCAGTCAACTCTTGAATCACGTAATGACAGGACTCCATCACATTATCAGAACACTTCTTAAACCACTGTGTGCGTGTTTTTCCCCCCGCAGTGGACTGACAAGAAAATGATCCAAAAGGTAAAGGATCATTTTCATACTGGGAAAAGCTATTTTTTTGTTGTTGTTTCTCGTTTTGTTTTTTTCCTTTGTTTTTATTATTGCAAAAAGCTCTTATTAATATTTTTTAAAATCTCACATGATGAACACACAATACAATTGATGATGTATTATAGAATTGTACACCTAAAACTTACATAATTTTTATTAACCAATGTCACCCCAGTAAATTCAGTTAAAACCCTTTTTTTAGCCCTGGCTGGTGTGGCTCAGCAGATTGAGTGCCAGCCTGTGAACTGAAAGGTCACTGGTTTGATTCCCTGTCAGGGCACATGCCTGAGTTGCAGGCTGTCCCCCCCCCCCATTGGGGGAGCATGAAAGGGAATGGACCGATACATATCTCTCATACGAGGAGGTTTTTCTCCCTCTCTAAAAATAAAATAAATAAATAAAATTAAAGTTTTTTTAAACCTCAAATCTGACGACTCTATATTTATCTACAGTTTTCTCTGTTCCATTTATGAAGATAATGGAAAGTGGCAAAGGAATGACTGTTAGGAGCTCAGGGTTTCGAGCGTGGAAACAGAGTAGATTTACAGGCCCGGCTCAGTTGTCTGTGCCTGCGCATCCGCAGTTCTGTGCAGCAGGATGTGGCACTCATAATTCTGGTTCCAGAACCCTTCAAGATCACAGCATGTCTCTGAATCATCAAAGATTAAACTTCATTCAGGAAGATGTTATTTGATATATTTAACGATTTTCTTACTCTGAGGACTGACTGGCTCTCGTAAGATGCGTGATACCATGAAGTGAATCGGAACATTAGGTGGATCAAAATGCTATTCCCCATTGGCTGACCAGTCCGAATTAAATGTTTACTGGGAAGCTAATCAGGCAGCTGGAAACTTAAAAAGTGAAAACACCTCTGTGGAGGAAGGGTCAATGTTTTATGAATGGAGTCGTAGTTCAGACTGTTCCTTTCTAGACCCAACTGCTTCTTTCACGTACTTACAGATGCCAGAAAATCACAACCATGAATCACTGTGTTGGGGGCAGTGGAGGGGGCAGGTGGCAGTTGAAGGAAGTTTTTAAAAAATTCAAAGGCATAGTTTTGTTCATTGATTCGTTTTTCTCACTTTTGTAGATCTTTAAAAAATACAACTTTTCATGTTAAGATAATTCTAGATTCATAAGAAGTTGCCAGAAATAATACAGAGATTCCAACTCCCCTTTACTCAGTTTCTCCTCGTGGTAACATTCTGCAGAACTGCAGTTCAGTGTCACAGCCAGGATATAGACATTGTTATAGGCAGGATACAAGATACAGAATGTCCTGTCAGCCCTTGTGCCCTTATATAGCCACATCTGCTCGCCTCCTGCCTTCTTACCATCTTTAACCCTGGCAAACACTCATCTGTTCTCCATCTCTATAATTTTATCTTTTCAAAAGTGTTATATAAATGGATTGGCTTTTTTTTGAACAGCATCATTCCCTAGAGATTCCTACATGTTAAGTTTACCAGTAGTGCGCTCCTTTTTATTGTGGAGCCGTGTTCCATAGCATGAACGTACCAGTGTGTTGAGTCATTCACCAAGATGATGGGCATCTTGATCGTTTCTGGTTTGGGACCATTACAGAAAAAGCTGCTGTGAACATTCATGTACAAGTTTTTTGTGTGAACATAAGTTTTAATTTCTCTGGAATAAATGCCCAACAACTTTAATTTAATGGTGGCATGCTATTTAATTGTATGCCTGCACCATAATTTATCTTATCAGGTTACTTTTAGATAGATATTTAAAGATGTCCTCCCCCATTTTTCCGCTGTTAAATCACTGATGATAATCTTACAGATCAGTCTTAATATTTCTTGTGTCCTTGGTGCCCGTGTGTAAGGACTTCTAGAAGTGGGCTTGGGTATGCAATATTTTAAAGCTTCTTTAAAAGTACCTTTCCATTTTTTAAGTTCATTTTTATTTTTTTAAGTGGACCTCATTCCAGAACATTTTCACAACCTCAGAAATTCCATACATGTCAGCAGTTATTCCCATCACACCTCCCTGCCGCCCTGGGCACCCACTAATGTACTTTGTCTGTATGGGTCCACCTATTATGGTGCCTGACTTCTTTAGTATATATTTTTAAAGATTTTATTTATTTTTAGAGAGAGGGGAGGGAGGAAGAGAGGGAGAGAAACGTCAGTGTGTGAGAGAAACGTCAATTGATTGCCTCTCAGAGGCCCCAAACTGGGGACATGGTCTGCAACCCAGGCACTTGCCCCCACCAGGAATCAAACCAGTGACCCTTTAGTTCCTAGGCCTATGCTCAATGCACTGAGCCACACCAGCCAGGGCTAGCATGTTTTCAAGGTTTATACATGTGATAACATGTATTAATACTTCCTTCCTTTTTATGGCTGAATGACACTCTCTTGTACCGATATATGACATTCTGTTTATTTGTCAGTTGATAGACATTTGGTTTGTTTTCATTTTTTGACTATTAGAAATAATGCCACTGTGAATATTTGTGTGCAGGTTTTTACATGGACATATATGTTTTCGTTTCTCTGGATACACACACACAGAGGAGTAGAATTGCTGGGCCACCTAGCACCTCTGTTCACTTTTGGAAGACCCACCAAACTACTTTCTGCAGCACTCGTACCATTTGGCAGTCCCACCAGCCATGTTCAAGCAGTCCAGTTTGGCATTGTCCTTATGATTGTAGCCATCCTGGTGGAGGTTACGTGGATCTTTTTAAATGAAAAAGGGCCAGTGCTGTTTGGGCTGTGCCAACTTGGTAAGAGTTGGTCCTCCTGACCTACCAGGTGTGAAAGCCACTTGTGCACTGCTAGTGTTGAAGTTCCCGGTTGTTTTAGCCGTCTGTCTCCGGGCTTCTGTAGAAGGGGACGTTGTGAGCCGGCCTGCGCCTCCTGCCAGAGCACCTCACTCGGGGTGCCGTCCTGCCTGGGTGCACCCAGTGGCACCCTGGGAGCCAGCCCCGCTGGAAGAGCCCACGTGGGAGACCAGGGGGAGTACCTGTCTGTGCTTTGTGACTAGGCTGCTGCTTCGAGACAAGTTTGCAGAAATTTTTACACTGAAAAATTCCCATGTTTGTAGCGTAACAACAGCAATTGTTTTACTCCTTCACAGAAAAAAACAAAACTGTTTTTCTTGGAAACTGTGGGATAAAGACTAGAAAGACTGGTGTTTCTCATTTTCATCGTGACATTTCAAACTTTATTGCAGATTATAAACTGCCAAAATGGTAGCTTTAAAATGTACTTTTAGAAAACTGTGTGGTAAAAAAAATAAAAACCACACCACCGTGTGGTGGTTTTCAAAGAGCACACTCTTTGGGCACATCGTGTGGTAAGCAGTGTCCTGGGACTTTCCCCAATATTTTCCCCTTGATTTTTACATCCCAGGAAACTCAAGTTCCAATAAATCAGGATGGTTGGCCACCCTAAGTCATACAAACCTGCATTTAACTGAATGGGTCTGTTTGTTGTTTGACCAAGTTACTTAAAATCTCTGGACTTTAGTTTCCTTATCTATAAAATGAGGGTAATTCCTTACTGATACTTCAGAAAGGTAGGTATGCAATAGACAATAAATGATAGCTCCCTTGTCTGTTAAGCTTCATGTCTCGTTTTCATAACCAAAGTACTGTCTTGTTTTCATAACCAAATTCTATGCTTTAGATAGCAGACTTTTAAAATTTTTTCAGTTCTGATTAAATCAAAAGGGGAGCATTTAATTTTTAGGGCCTGCATTGATTATGTGTAGTAACCAAAAGGAAAGCTAGCTAGGGGAAGAAGAGTTGACTTCTAAGAACCTCTTTCTCTAATGCCACTGACCTCGTTAGTTTCAAGGCTTGTCCACTGCTGAGCAACAAGACTGCAAAATTTTAGCAGCTTAAAACAGTAACCATTTATTATCTCGGCACAGGCTCTGAGGGTCAGGGACTGCAGAGAGACTCTGCCCTGTGGGTCTGGCCCGAGGTCTTTGATGAGGTTGCAGGTGTCGCTGAAGCCATTCGGAGCTGACAGGGGCCGAAGAATCTGCTTCAAGCTCACTCCGGTGGTCACGCAGAGGGCCTGCTTCCCCAGGGGACTGCTCTCAGCATGGCGGCTGGCTTCCCCCAGAACTCAGGATTTGAGAAACAGAGAGACATACTGCCTGACCAGGATGAGAGTCAGTCTCACAGCCTCATCCCAGAAGTGGCATGCCGTCCTTCTGCTGTATTCTCTGGGTTGCTCGGACAGCCCTGGCTCAGTCAGGAAGGGGTCGCTGGGGACCATGTTACAGGCTGCCTGCCGCAGACACCAAATTTGCCTGAAACCTTGACCCTCTACTCTAAGTGGTGAAGCTAACAGAAAGTGGCTCAGTGTAGGACTTATGATAATGGTGCTGAGCCAGAGCCCAGGAGCCCGTCTCAGCCGGTGTCCAGGTTCTTCCCATTGTTCACCTTGTCTCCCTCCGAGCAGTACATACAACTGCATGTGGCCAAGTATGTGCCATGATTTCTGGTGGTGGCAGGCATTTACTTTGTGGCAGCCCACACCACCCCAGCTCAGTATGATGAAACAACTGGTTACTTGATTCCTGTGTGCTAAGGACAGCAGCTGGGGATTACAAGGAACAAGTGGAAATCTTCTCCACCTCACTGAGCTTTTGCGAACCTGGCCACTACTGACACTTGGTTTAGGAGATGACAGGTTAAGGGACCTCTCCTACTGACAGTGGTATGTTTTCTGAGAACATCCCAGAATGGAGAAGGCACTTTCGTTACTTAATGCATACTGGTTATATGTGGTATATTCTATGTAACACAGTGTTTGACAGATAGGAGAACTGATCCATAACTTCCTGGAGTTTTATTTCAGCTTCAGAGATGGTTTGAAAGGAAATGGTAGAGTTAAAGCAGGGAGGGAATTATAACCAAATTTGTAGGAGTAAAATATATTCTGTCCTTGACCACCATCCCAGTGTAGACTCAGTGAGTGTAGTGCTGTCAATATATGGGTGATAGAAGTTCAGAAGCAGCAAGGAATGTTGTTAGAGTCCAGAAGCAAACTTTACATACAGCAGTGGTTCCAAAAGAATGCTGCTTGTCAACATTACCAAGGGAACTTTTCAAAAAAACAGATGTTTCAGGCTCTAGACTATTGAATCAGAATTTATAGAAATCTGTTTTTTGAAGGTCCTAGGTAATTTTGAGTTGCTGACAGACTGGAGAAGCCATTGAGCCCTGGCTAGTGTAGCTCAGCGGATTGAGCATGGGCTGCAAACCAGAGAAGCCAGTGACAGGGAACTGAAGGCATGGGGGCGTGCATTCTTTCACCCATTCGTCCACGCTTTCCACCAGTAATCAGCACTGGCAGGCATGCATCCAGGCTCTGGGGGGATACAAATGGGAACATTAGAGGTTTTGCCCTAGAGGAGCTTAGAGCTTAATAGGGATTGTGAACAAATGAGCAGATAATTGTAGTGTAACTGGTAATTATAACACTTAACAAATAAACATATAATTTTATCACTGATTGAGGTCTAGTGGAAGTGATGGGGAGCATGTGAAAACGAGGCCAAGAGGATTGCTACCCTTTTTTTCACTGTCTCTGCAGATAGGTCTTAACTACAGAGATTTCTAAGGCTTTCATTACCAAACATCATAGGTGAATACAACTGGCTTTTGTTCTTTTTTACTTTGATAGTGTAATTTAAAGTTAAAGCATTTCTGTATCTTATTCTCATGGTTAAAGCTGTATGAACTCAAACAGTACTAATGCATATTTTCACCATCCTCTTACCAATAACCAGGTGAAGATGCTTTCTCAAAAAGCCATCTATGGGGTATTTTTAAGAATGGTAGGTCATTGGGTAGGAGATGTGGATTCAAACTTTGGCAACACCCAAGCTGTGCGACCTTTGGCAACTCAGCCACCTCTCTAATTGTAGTAAACGAATAAATTCATTGAACATTTACTATGTTATGCTAGGTCCTGGGAGTGCAAAACAGCTGTATCGGATCCAGACTGGCTTCCACTCAGACTTAAGGATGGTATGAATACCTGTCTCACAAAGAAGTCATTGGCCAGCATCCCCTTAATGTTCTAGATCAGCGATTTTCAACTGGTGTTGCACAAGAATTTTTAAAACATGTCATACCTGACTATTTAGTCAGGGGCACTGACCTCTTTTCTGTTAGACCATCAAATAAAAAATGACAATAACCAACATAACAGTAGCCATCTGGTGTGAATGAATCAAAATTGTACCTATTTTTTGTCAGATCAGCAAAAAATATATTTTGGGGGTGCTGCAGAATTTTAGTAATTAGTTCAGGGAGCCATGAGATGAAAAAGGTTGAAAGTCACCGTTCTAGAGGAATGTATCTGGTGACTCTCAAAAATCCCCGATTCACAAGGATCATTGTGTGATTGCATCCGAAATAGAGAATAACCAAGCTATGAGGTGTGGATGTGGGCAAGTTCCTGTCCCGTAGGTTCTGCCATGAACTTGGATTTGTGCTTAGCACCAACTGTGCCATAAACGTCAAATGGGAAGTTGGTCAGTGCCCAGGTCTTTGTAATGACAAGTGTGTTTGCAGCATTTATTATGTGTCATGTGCTCTTCTCAGTGTGTTACATACATTACTTCACTTAGTCACATGCGGAAGGTACTTAATTACTTCTTTTACAAAAGAGGAAATTAAGTTGTGAAAGGGAAAAGGACTTGCCTGAGATTGTTACATAGAGTAAGTTGTGGAGCAGGGATCTGAACCCACTGGCAGGCTCCAGGTGGGTGCTCCTAACGATGGCTACCCAAAAGCGATTGACCCACAGGTGTCTTTTGCTTACCACGCCTACTGCTTTACATCTCAAGAGGGCAGAGGACAGACCCTGTCAGTGCCTCTTTCCTAATGAGCAGTATACAGCCTGGCACATAGTGGGCACTCATAAGGTCTTTGCTAATTTAGTGATTCAGATGCTTTTCTCATGACTGGTAGAGTGAAGGGCAGTGATTCTGAGGGTGCTTGGGGAGAACTGCAGTAAAACAAGTCACGGGGATGACCTGTTCTCCACACTTGATGGATTTTTTACCTTGTCTCACTGCAGCCCTGCAGGGATTAATCAGTTACTGCCAGCAGGCTGTTTTGAGGACAGAGTTCTAAGTCCATCTGCAGCAAGCTGGCCTTCATCCACCCAGCAAGGAGTGTTCTGTGTGGGGATTAGCATCGCTTTTTCCAGGTGGGTTTGTGCTTCAACCAGAACAAAATAATCACTGCTGCTGCTGCTGCTTTCAAATGAAAGCTAAGTCAGCATCTTTAGGTAATAAAATTCTACAAGAGTAATTTTCTACAGTAAACCCCTCTCCAAATGCTTATTGGTTAAGTGAGTTTAGGGTGTGGGATCCCTTAATCTTCCCTGCTGAGAACTGGAGGGAGAGTTTTGAACTTGATGGTACCGTTCTGTTCTATAGCTGTAAGAATTCCCCTAGAATACATTCTAATATGTTACTCTGCCTCTTTCCACTGCTGAAAAAAATCTATATTTTTATCTATATCTATAGATACTTATCTATATAGAAACTTATCTATATCTAAGTTTCTTAGATCACATATATTTATGTTTTACCATCCAAAAGTAGAAAAATACATCTCTCTCTGAGTGGGGGGAAATTTTTTTTGAATGTTTAAGAGGTGTGTGCATTTTTGTTGAGTATCTGTTTGTTCCACACCCTGTAAAATGCTTTGCTGATCACACAGCAAACAGGATATCTTCGTGAGAGCTCCAGATCACTAGCACGCAGGGCCCTTTTCCTGGAGGAAATGCCGTCTGTGACTAGGACTTACGTAGGAAGCTGCCGTTGTGGGCTCTTGTGTGTCAGTGCTTCACACTTTCCCCTCCTTTTTATTTGTAGTGGCTGGCATATTGCCCCATTTACAGTGTCACCATAGATCACTGTTGTGCACGGAGAACAGATTGGATCTCGGCATTACCTGAGAAGGTACAAAGTGTGTTCCACCATAACTGGAAACGTATCTAAGTCATATAAAAATTGAAGTTGCTATATGCTGAGTTGTCCAGACAGCGAAGGCTCAAGAAGGCAAGGGGTACCTTTGTAACATCTAATCTGGGCCTTGGCCTCGGAGAAAGGGTCAAAGTGAAGACAGGGAGGAAGAACTACAGATGGTTCATTTAAGTTCAGAGCCACTGGGTGACTCTCTACTGCCTTTAACCTCCGGGAATGGTTAAAGTAGTACTTTTTAATTAACTAGTAGCAACTAAGGAGTGGGAGGTGGGGCTTATCTCCTAACCTGCCTCATCTTATTTTTGTACAAGGTAAAAGTTTTTTAAATTTCCCTCAAATGTTCATAATACCAGAATGAGGTTGTTCAGCCTTCTTTAACCTTGGAGCTAACCTGCAACAGTATCTTATAGTGCATGTAAGCACCCAAATTTTGCAGTTAAAACACTTATCTAGGGCCCCAAATAGGTCTGTGTTCTTTTTCTACACAAATAATCTATAGCAGGAAAAAATGCCTCCGATTATGGGAAAGCCATTATTAACAAGAGTTTGTTATGCCCCTAGAATGGAGCTTAGCAAGTAGAGGAGTTCTGTGAGGGGGGAAAATGAGCCTACATTTCTGGATTGTCAGAATTACAGTACCACTGTTGATATGGCAGCTATTTCTCTCCAACCAAGATTTAATCCAGAGTTAGTTCTTCAAATGCCAACGTGCTAACGGCATTCTGTTTTCAGTTCTGTCTGCTAGTAGTTAGATGTTCTTTCTTGTATGGTCTTTATGCTTTAATGTTTTTTTAATATTTGTCTTGTTATTAAAAAGATTTTATTTACTTATTTTTAAAGAGAAGGGAAGGGAGGGAGAGAAATATCAGTGTGTGGTTGCCTCTCATGCTCCCCACACTGAAGACCTGCCCTGCAACCCAGGCCTGTGTCCTGACTGGGAATTGAACCAGTGACCCTTTGGTTTGCAGGCCCACACTCAGTCCACTGAGCCAGACCAGCCAAGTTTATGACAGTGCTTTATATTTTAATATTTCTTACCGAAGTGTGGTTTTCTTCCTCTAATTCCTGATCAGATTTTCTCCAACTTAGAAGAACCTTTTCAAATTCAAGCAGTATTGTAACTGCCAAGTTAAAGCACCATTTAATTTTTGTGTGTTACTGGCAGCCAGTCTGAAGACTGTTCCCAGGCCCGCTTAACACAAGTTGACTGTTACAAGGGATGGATGGGGAGGAGAGAACAGAAGATAGAAGGAAATTTCATCCTGACGTCTTGTCGCTTGTAAGGCCAGTTCAGTTGACCTGTCTTTAGGGGAACTGTGAAAATTCAAAAAATAAATAAATAAATAAAACAGGATATGATAAGAAAGTTATGCTAAATTGTAGGTAAACATCTGCCAAACCAAACGCAGTGCAGTTTGATGTCACAGGAAAGGGGGCTTTCAAAGCTGGCTGGCTGCGCTCGGCTGCCATTGTCTTAGCAGCAAGAAAAACCAGGTTTGACCCTAAAGGTCTCAGCTGCTTTGGAGTCAACACATAGCCTAGCTGTGGGTTTAGGAAATCAACTGTATTTACTACAATACTTAAAAAAAAAACAAAACGTGATACCCTTTAAAGGAGATTTGACTTAAGATCCCAGGACTTTTCATTTGCCAAGTGGCTTTATCACTTTCTCCTTCTCCAGACATAATGGCCAAAATAATTAACATTTGCGTTTCTCCTAAGGCATATAACTTCGTAAATTGCTTCTATCGTAATTCTCAACTTCATCTGGAGAACTGTGGTGGAAGCAACTTACCATGCATCTCATTAACTGCAGCACCTTCTTCCATTGCTGCGCTCCCCACCCTTCTCCCACATTTTGTTGTCCCTTTGGGGAGCTAAATGGAAAGCGAGGGGCGGGTTTGCTGTAAAGCTTATTGTTTTGTCTTTTTATCTCATAAGCCTCCAGCAGACTCTGCCGTTAGATCAAAGTGAACGCTAATGCTTATTTAACCTCATGCAGATGACGCACCTGGCCATCCCACTCCTGCCTGAGCTAGCGAGTAGACAGATGGGCTTTCCGCATGAGCACTGCCCTCCGTGGGGATTCAGGTTTTGTGCAGTCAGCATTTCCAGGTGATGTGTGTGCTGTGGCAGTTCCAATGTGCCTTTTGAATTCAGGCCAGAGGCTCACCTCAAACCTAAAACACTTAGTTCTGTGTCTGGGGCACATGCACCAATACTTACGTCAGGTGACAGCATGCTGACTTCTCGCGACCATTCTCTTTTAATATAGGGTAATTTCTGTAGAGAATGAGCAGCCCAATCAATGTCTTTTCTTAGTGAGAGACTTAAAGTGAGGCATGATTATAACACAGTTGCATGGTAACCAAAAAACACTCCTGAATTTGATAGTGAGAAGTGGCTTTTGAAAAATAGGCATAAAAGAGGCATTCTTGAAAATCTATGCTAATTTACTTACCTGTGTTTCCTACCCTTCTCTTGTTTTCATAGTCATCATTTTCTGTGTCTAGCCCTGGCACTAGTGAGTTAATAGCTTTTGGGTGCTGTTGAGATTGGAATTTTTTTTAATGTGTCCTATGACTCCTTGTCTTGACCTGCAATCGCGGGAAGCCCTGCGGCTTGAACGGGTGTCAGAGCCCCCTGCTTACAGAGATGGGGACGCCACGCTTGGCTGGGTGTCAGCATGACCTGGTGCCTGGGAGGTGGTGACCAGCCTTTGTTCCTGTCTGCATGGGGGGAGCCAGCCAGATCAAAGAATGGCTTATTCTTTTGCTGCATTTAGGACCAGAGCTCCTCTTCTGTGGGCTCAGCGCCTGGGCTTGGTCCCTGCTAGTACAATTGTACAGAGCAGCAGTGTTCCCACTTGGCCCAGCTTGCCCAAGCTGGCTGTAGAGTGACTCGAGTTACTGAGAAGTGATGTCACCGCCCCACGTGCAGCTTGGAAGGTGGGGACTGTAGCAGGCCGGCAGGCTGTGGCCCTGGCAGTGTGGTTAGCCGGCTTGTGCAAAGTGGGTCATGCTGTTCCCATGATTCCAGATCAATAGGCAAAGTATCAAGGGTTTTTCAGGGCCCTGTGCCTCCCTCGGTCCTTTAGAAAAGTACAGAAGCATATGTATGGCTTGGCCTATGGGCCACTCAGCAAGTGCCCAGTTCACCCAGCGAGGCTGGCTGGCCCAACCTGGCAGTGAAGAATTCATTTGCTGACACCTTTTGTGCTGTTCCTGTGGCACAGCAGATAGGCTCGGCAAGGGGGATGAGAAGGAGAAGGGCACGGTGCTGGCAGGCAGGCTGTGGCCAGGAGCAGGAGGGGATGGTGGCAGCAGGAGCAGTTAAGGATTGGCACACTTCTGTTCCCAGCCTGTCGGCCACACGCTCTCCGCAGTTGCACTGTGTGATGCATGTCTGTGGACCGCCTCTGAGCCAGGTCTGGGCACCTGGCAGGGAGCAGAGGGCCAGCCTCCCAAGTTGCTCCCCGACCTGTGGACCGTGCCACCCACCTGTCCCTCTCACTGAAACGCCCTTTCTCATGGTAAGTGGTTTGCGATCTCCATTCAGGTCTTTGCTCTGTTGTCACCATCTCAGGGTGGCCTTTGTAATTGCATTTCGCAAAGTGAATTCCTGCTCTGTGATCCCAGCACCTTTTCCCAGCTTTAATTTTTCTTGCCATCAGATACATCACATAACATTTTATATGTGTGTGTTTCTACCCCAGCCTGGAATTTTTGTTCCCTCGGGGCCCTAGTGCTTCCTAGCCTGGCACATAGGAGGCACTCAGTAAGCACGTGATATGAATTTGAAAAATGAATACATGGTAGCCAGGGGTGTTAGATATGTGGCCAGCTAGACAGAAACATGACATTGTGCAGAGTAAAGGATAAAAACAAACCTTGGTGACTATGGTGTTTCTCGGTAACCTGTGTAGAAACAAACAGCCCATCTGAGAAGGTTCCAGTTCATGTCCGGTTGTGGGTGTGGTGGGGGACATTTGGAGACAACCTCTAACAGCAGAGTCCAGCGCAGAGCCAGGCCTGTGATTCATGGACTAGGACTCTGCTGGTCAGGGGCCTGTGTTCCAGGAGTTGCCTCTGCACTTCCTTCCTCCTTTTCAACACAGACGTTTTCGGAATAATGGGCGATTCTGAAAATTATGGTTATTTTCCACATCTGTCTTTTTATAGAATGTTTCACTAGCTATTTTACATGTTCCTGAGTCTCATTGTGAAAAGTCCCGCAGACGTAAGAGAAGAATTCTCAAGCTGAGAAGAAAAGCAGTCTAAGAACAGACGTGCTATTGCTGACAGAACCACCGCTTGTGTGCGCTTTCGCGTAGAGGCGTCCGTCTGAGAAAGACGAGAGCGTTCCTGGGCTTGCCAGCTTCCAGGGGGCCTCATTCAAGACGGGTTTAGACTTGGATGACTAGGACAGATGGTTGGTAACTGAATTCTTCAGTATCTCCAAATACTAAATGCCACACCCTTTGGTAGCCTGCTGCTGGGTTCGGTACACTTGGACTGAAATTTCACCGTGTGTTTAATCAAGCTGCTTCTCTGTTGCTGTGATGTTAGCCTAGTTTCTCAAGTTCAGCTTTGTCCTAGGCATTGCCCTTGTCATGATAGCTCATTTATACCACTTTCTTAAGGGCCTCGTTTTTTTCTAAGTCCACTCATGATCTTCCTCCTCCCCCAACTCCATCACACAGGCCTGTTTCCCATTGTTTGTAACATTTCTTTACACCCCTTTCCAGCTTTTCCATGTGCTCCTTAAACCAACACTGGTCACAGTTCTCTGAAGGCCTCTTAGTTAAAAATTGTCATGATTCCCTACTGCGTTTGTCAGACCCCAGGATACTGGTATTTGAGCTTTATTTATAGCTTGGTATTAAATGTGTACATACAGCCTGTTGTAGTACACATCATTCTAGCATCTACTCTTTTACAAACTGGATTTTGTGTTTGGTTTACAGCATCAGGCTTTTCTCCCCATTGTGAAGGTCTGGTTTGTTCTCCGTCTCCAGGGGAGCTCCTTTGCATTTATTCCAGTTCAGCAATCCTTTGTACACAATAAGTGTTTGATATTTGTGTATTTAATTAGCATGTTCATTTTAGCCTTGTCTTTGGGTTTAGATCATGTCTCACACCGACAGGTTCCTCTCTCCTGTGGTGTTACCAACTTCTCTACCTTTGTGGCTGGGGGCCTTTTAGGACTTGAAGTGGACATTGTGGTTTATCACAACCACTGGGGGCTCACTGACGACATTTAGTGGACCGGCCCAGGCACAGAGTGCCAGCCGCGTCTCTGCTGAGAAGACTGCTTCCCACCGATGGCTGGCAGTGCCGTTGGGGAGTTGAGCTTGTGGCGCACACACAGTGGGCAGTGTTTACTGAGGGCCTGCTATTTGCTAGGCACTGCCCTGAGGGCACCATCTGACCTGCTTGACAACCTTTAGAGGGAATTACTGCACTATTTCCCCCATTTTACAGATGGGAGGTTACATAACATGTCCGAAGTCACATTGCTAGTAAGTGGAAAAAATAAGTTTCCAACCCGTCATAGAACCGCTAATCACCTCCCAGTGTGTTATGCGTGTTCTTCGCTCCTTCATGCCTGACACCTGAGTGGTAGACCCCTCAGCACGCTGTCCACCCAGCAAGTAATAGCAGGGTCTAGATTTGAAATGTCTTGGAAGAAGGTAAGTCTGTGCATCAGCTTGTCCATCAGTCCTGCTGCTTACGGCCTCGCCCCTCCTTAGCAGTATCTTTATTTGCTTTTGCTTGAGGTGCAAGGGACCCTGTGCCCTCCATATAAATGGCCCACCATCCATCACAGATGGCATTAAATTGTGTTAGTGATTCAGATTTCACAAAAACATGGTGGTTGTCTCCCAAAATTGGCATTTTCTAGATAATTTTCATAAATTATGCAAAAATAGATAAGAATATTGCTTTTTTAAAAAAGCAACTGCAGGACTTCTAACAGGCTTTCATAGATAAAATGTTTCCAATTTAAGGGTAGCATCCCTAAATAAGAGGATTCTGTTGAGGACGTGCAAAGCTAGAACGTCTTCTTCAGAGGTTCTAGAGTTTTTGTCCCCTGAAGAGATTCCGTCTGAGGGAAGACAGCGGCTCAGATGAGAATGGTCTTAGGGATGCAGCATGTTAGAACGCTGTTACAATTTTTGAATTTCAGGAGCGACCTTGTGGCCTGGTTGTGTCACTGTTGGGGGACAAAGGTGGCACACCCAGTTGTTGGCACTTGGTCTGTGGTGGCTTCTTGATTTCCAGCCGTGGGTTGAAGGAGTGTGTGCCCTCCCTGAGGTCCCCTCCAGGGCAGGACAGATGTCAGGGCCAGAACCCTGGTAGCCTCTGCCCTCACTGTCACCCCTAGCCCCGAGTAGCTTATCTCACAGAGGGGCTGGGTGGAACCCACTCAGTCGTTCCTTGAGTCAGCCAAAGAATGCACACACTTCATTGTGGCCAGCCGAGGAAAGGGAGTAGCATTAAATGGTTAACAAGTTAGTAAGACTGATTTTTGCCTTTGCTCTTAGAAAGTAAAATATTTGTGGTTGTTTCCGTAAGAGTGATGAATGACCAGGAAAGCTGAAAGTGTATGCCTCCTAATGTTAATGTGTGTGAAAATCTAGTTAATGTATATGAAAAGATGCATAGCTACCCTGTAAATGTAAATCTTAAATAGGGGGGAAATGTAGGGACTTATGAAATCTTAGAAGATGGAGTTAGATCTGTAACTATTGATATGATACTATCCTCGAGATGTTCTGTTAAGTGAAAACAAGTGAGGTCCTGGAATAACAGCAGGTCCTGGAATAACATTGTTTCACGAAATGTTGATGAGATGCCATAAGAACGTAACTCTCATATCCATTAGCCTGTAGTGAAATGGGTTTCATTTATGCGGCATTTTGCTGTGGTTTGTATTAACGACATTAGGGGGGGACTTAACTATGTATGCTTTTTGGTATAACAGTACCTTTTATAAGCTGCTTTTTTACTGTGACCTCCCCTCCCCCAGAGCACAAATATATTTTACACACAGCTGAGTACATGATACTTAAAAATATAATAACATCAAAGAGTTATGAAAAAAACATTCTTTCTCACTTTGATTATTATGATCAGTTTATTAATTTTAATACAAACTTAACCTAATCATCTACTAATATATGATCTGCGTCTACAACCCAAAATGTAAAAACACCCATTTGGCATGACCTTTTTTGTGTTCAAAAGTGGAAAATCTTGGGAAATATATTCAATAAGTTTTACCATTAGGTTCCTTCTGACATTGGGGCTTAAAGGATTGTGGATGGAGGGAAGTGATGAGATTTTTTTTTTTACCACTTCTATTCATTTTTTTTCCTGCTGCTGTTTTTATTCATTGTTTTTAAGAGTTCTAGATCTAATGGAGATGATTGGTTAGCACAGTCGCTGATTGGAAGGAAATACTCTGGAACCCTCTCCTCCCCAGCCTGGACCCGCCCCCAGAGACACCTGGGACAGACTGCAGGGGTCAGGGCTCCTGGCCCGGAGGTGCAGTGGTGTGGCGGGGCAGGCTGGGAGCCAGGTGCCTGGCCCTGACTGGCCCAGTGACCGGGGCCAGTTTCTTACCCTCTCTGAGCCTGAGGTCTTCATCTGTGCTGCCGTCTTGACCAAAAGTCCCTCTGGTCTGTCCCTGTATTCATTTTTTAATACTTGAATTTTCTACTGGGGGCATGAATGAAGTATTGCAAATGATCATAGACTTAACAAGCAGAGAAAACCGCCTCACTGGGGCATGCTCTTTGACACAGCTCCCCTGCCTTTGTTGCCTTAGCCCAGTCTTTGCTTCTTGCCCAGGTTGGATCTGCTGCTGTCTGCCACCTCCCAGTCCCGCCCTCCGCTCCTCCCGCTGAGATTGCAGCTTCACCGGAAGAGTGTTCACAGAGCTGGGAAGCAGAGTGTAGACTGGCACTCCTAAAGGGAATTCACGGGGCTGTGTCTTTCCTTCTGATTTCCAAATTAGAACTAGCACATAAGTTACCTGTGTGTTAAAAAAAGAATTTTAGCATGAGGAATTTAACCTAGTCCATAGCATATTCTTTGAAAAGAATGTGTTCCTGTTCTTTTATGAAAAAATACTACGTAAGAAGCATTTTGAGTAGAGCTTAATGGTTTTTTTTTTCTTTTAATAGGTTTTAAAATGGAAAATTTTGATGCATCACTTAGTACCTATTTCAAGGCATGGCTAGGCCCCCGAGGTAAGGTGGTTTTTGGTTTCACTTACTCTCCCTCCCTGCCCCCCCACTTCCCTGATATAGCTGCTTGTAAATAAATGTTGCACCCTGAGATTCTAGAAAACATCAGTGTTTTCTATGATAAGACAAATGCTGTGTCCTGGATAACTAGGGGCTTGGAGAAGTCCTCTGATGTCACTGAAATGGTGAGTGTCCCCAGGCTGTTGGAGCAGAGAAACAGCTACTGTGACTGCTTGCTTTAGCTGGAGATCAAATTATGCTATACAGCTTGTAGCCTGAAAATGCCAGGATTTCGCCATGATCACCTGTGTGTTTGCCTCAGTTCTCTGAGTCTCCAGCTGAAATGGCTTCCAAAATGCACTGCCACACTAGCAATTAAAACAATTCTTTGCCTTTTACCATTTTTAGGGCTTTTTAAATGTCCTTTCATGTTGTTTCACATCAGCAAGTAAATAAACACTTACAGGCATCTTTTATAGTCTTTTAGAAAGTAAATCAGCTCCACGTTGCTTTCCTTTAATGTCATCTAAAACATCTTTTTAAAAAAAAAATTCTCACTCAAGGGTATGTTTATTGATTAGAGAGAAGGGAACATCGATGTAAGAGAAACATTGATCAGCTACCTCCGTATGTGTGACTGGGGATGGAACCGTAGCCTTTCAGTGTATGGGATGGGGCTCCAAGCAAACTGAGCCATCTGGCCAGGGCTAGAATGTCTCAGTGTCTTACCTATAAAGAAAGAACTTTTTAGGTTCACAGAAAAACTGCAGTTTTAAAACAGATCCTTTAAAAAATTCTCAGTTTCACTTGTGATTATTAAAATACAAAACAAAGTAGCAAAAGACTATTTGTATGGCAGAGATGAATCATGTGTGATACCATTTGTAATGATAATAATGAAGTAGAGAAGGTCTAAATTGGTGTAATCTTTCTGGAAGGTAGTTGTGTCTTCTGTTGAAATTAAAATGCACGTGCCATTTGACTTAGCTGTTCTACTCTTAAGAATTTATGCTACAACCAATGCAAAGATGTGTATCAGGATGCTCCTTGCAGCATTGCTTGTGAAAACTGGAAATAACTTGGATGCCCATCAGTAGGGGACAGGTTAAATAATTTGTACACAGCTAGTGGAAAAGAACAAGTTAGATCCATCTGTATATTTATATGTGCTTGTGTTGGGACGATGCTTTATGGAACCCAAAAATTCAATCTTAAATGGCTGAAGCAATAATAAAACTTAACTAGCTTGCATTACAAGGTCAGGCAACTCCTGTACTTTTCAGGGGCTGTATGTCATTAAGTAAGAATGCCTGTTCTTGTCATTTTCTACTTTGCATCCTCAGTACATCAGCAGCTTTGTCCTTAGAAAAGGTGTCCATACGCTCCATGGTTTGAGGATGGCAGTACCTCCAGAGGAGGGAGAAATCACATTTGCATGGGTTTAAGAACCAGGAAATTCTTCCTCAGAGCCCTTTTCCAGCTGTCATCTTCTCAAAGCTTCATGTGCCCATGTCTGAACCAGTCACCTGAGAGTGGGTCAGGATGACCTTGATCAGCTAAGTCCCTGAGGATTTCCCACCTGGGCCTGGGCCAGGGGCCAGGGGCAGGGGTCAGGGCCAGCCACCCAGGAGGGTACTAGGCATTGTAGAGGGAGGTTGGATACTTGCTAATATGGAAAGAGGAAGATCTGTTACAAAATTTAAAAAGCAGGTGCAAACAAAGCTCTAAGTAAAAAGAAATGGGAGATGTTTGTGCATTTATTGTTTGTGATACATAATATACACACAAACCTGATGTCAGTCGCTAAGTGGAAACTTGTGTTCTCAGAATTGACAGCTAAAAACAAAGTGTTCAGAATCCCCTTGTTAAGTTCACTGGGGCCAGCCACTTCCCTGAAGGACTTCTGAGAACCAGTAGTTCAATAGAACTGACGGAAGCACCCTGAACCACCCTAGCACAGCTAGTAGGAGACAAGCCATCTCCCTCTGAAGCCCAGGAAGAAAGCCAGGAACGCTGGAGAATTTAAGGTGTCTGCAAGAAAGTAGACTGACAGTAGTTCCCCCCAGTACACAGAGGCTTGTTTTTCAAAGACAAGAGAAAAAGCATTGCAGAGATAGCAAGATGGTCCAGCCAGGAGGTCAAAGAAGGCCAAAGGCTGTCTTCACGAACAACTTCTTCTCGAGGATGCAGGAGGTGGAACCTGCATGTGCCTTGAGCTCCAGAGTGCGGGGCCCTAGAGAAGCCACAGGTTTGGGGGCTCACTACAGCAGGAGGTGGAGGGGAACATGCTGCAGAGATAGCTTCCTGGGAGTCAGCCAGAGAGGAAGTTGACTTGCAGTGGACAGATAACACCCGTAGAGGATCTGACTGCCAGGGACTTTACTCCCATCCAAGGAGACGTCTGTCAGATGGCTGCAGGCCGCTGCTTGGAACGACTTCCCTTTTCCTCATTCCTGCCTAGGAAAAGAGATGGACTCCAGGGAGGTCTCTCCTATACCAGTAGATCCCTTGAATCCTTGTAAGTCTTCTCTCTCAAGCTTCTACTCCTCACATGGTTCTTACATACCTTAAACAGTCACTTACTGATCATTGCTGCTTCACCCTCACCTAAAAAAAAAAATCAGTGTTGACCATTGCGCTCACAGCAGATGCCGCCCGTCTACTCAGTGACCATCAGTAAGCTGGCTAAATGGCACATTTTCTCGGAGTCTGCACATGCTGGGAGGACTTGCTGACTCTTGGCTGAGATAGAGGACTTCACAGTTCCCAGACTGCCATTCTAGGGTTTCGTTACCCCATGCATAATTTAACAAATTAGGTTAATAAATCCTGTGAGTGGAAAATTCAGCTTTCTCCTCCCTTTTAAAAAGATTTATTAGAAAGGATTTTTAAATTATTTTATTTAGCAAAAACCATACGTAATATACACATTATTGTTCAAACATGTAACAAGCAGCTTCACCTTGTACGACCCAGATTGAAACCTCATGCTTCCTCTTGTTGTCTTGCTGATATTAAGAATGTTAGGTAAGTTATAAAATGGTGGTCAGAGAAATTTTTTTTACTATTTGAAAAGTGTAGTGTTTTTTAATATTTATTACTCACTAAATATCATTCCTGTATTGTTTTTTCCAGATACCCGAGTGAAAGGATGGTTTCTTCTGGACAATTACATACCTACTTTTATCTGCTCCCTCATATATTTACTAATTGTGTGGCTGGGACCAAAATACATGAAGAACAGGCAGCCCTTCTCCTGCCGAGGAATTTTAGTGGTGTATAACCTTGGCCTCACGCTGCTGTCTCTCTACATGTTCTGTGAGGTAGGTTAGAGGTTGACACAGGCTTCCTCGCCCCTAACTCGTGCACCGTCCCGAACTGCATTCCTCAGTGAAGAAAGGACGGCGAGAGAACTGGGCAAGCAAGTGCATTCATGCCATTTGAGTATGTTTTAAAAGCGATTTTTCAAAATGCCAGACCTGTTTGTACAAATATGGCTTCTGTTTGTACAAATAGCCTTCGCTGTTGATTCTCCTGTTTCATTTTGCATTTAGAATTAAAATAAATATTTCACAAGTACTCCTATGCAAATGAAATACAGAGTGGGAAATGAACAAAGTATAAAAAACCGAACTATAAGCATTTTATTATTAAGCATTTAATAAATAGTTCTTGTTTGGGGTGGGGAAGAAGGAAGTGGGTGTTTCTTGAGTTTGGTCATGTTTGTGGTAAGTCAGCCTCTCTCTCCCGATCTGATCACTGTAAATAGTTTTGAGATCTGATTTTTTTATAAGCTAAGAAGAGTGGATATGAGCTCTGCTGTTAGGGTTGGAATGGTCTGTGAATGTTCAGACCCTGGTATTTTATGTAACTGAAACGTGGAAAACCACCTTCAGTGATCTCAAAGGCAAATGTAGCTTCAGTGAAAATGAAAGTCAAAGCAGAATCAATACCACGTCCTTCCTGTTTTGCAAAGTGTAGTAATATAGCCTTTAAAGCTACAGGGCAGTGGGGCCATCCCTCCTGTGGTAATAAACACAATTTGTGTGCAGTTTTAGGGGAAGGGCTACACCTTTCAGGCTTACAACACAGATGTTTTACAATGCAAAACTATTGCTGTGCCTCTGGGGTGGAGAATTTTAAGCCATACATAAACACTTTTAAGCAGTCCTATTTAAATTGTTAACCTTTTTGCAGCTTTAATTCTCCAAGGAGTAGTAAAAAAAAAAAATAAGGGGAAGAGGGGAATCTTAATGTTTAAAGAAAAAATAAATTTACCATCAGCCCCAGGCTGCACTGTCTGCCCGTCTGCCTAAGGCTGAGTGTGAGCATGGCTGCGGGTGTAGCAGCTGTAGAAAGCATTGCGTTTGATCAGCAGAGGTATTGCAGCTGTGGATGATCTGTGTCCTGTTTTCCCACGTGTGTTTCAGAAGCCATGGCAAAGATTCTGTGACTAGAACAATAGATGCTACTATCATTACTTATATTCTTCACAGTCTGTCAAATACTTACAAGTCGTTTTTTGCTTTTTTGTGTCCTATTCCAGAATGAAGGCAGTTTAACTAGCCTCCAAGATGGATATTGCAGGACGGAGGCAGGGCCAGTGCCCGGGAGTGACTCCTGGGCCCAGCCCCGTGCGCATCTGTCTGTGTCGAAGGGACAGAACCGCAGCAAGCTGTCAGGTGTTTCAGAGTGAACTGTTTACTTTCCCATAGTTGATAGATGATAGAGCTGTTTCCTTAAGAAAGCTTTTATAGAGTTTGTTAATATATTTTAACAGTCATCTAGAGAAAAAATATTTAAGATTATTAAGTCTCATAGAACTTAAGCATCTGCCGTAAATGTTTTTTTAACCCTAGAGATAGAGCTGTAACTTCATAATTTAACCTCTTCAACAGATAATTTCTTGGTGAAGAGAGGAGGCAAAGTGCTGTATACATTGCAGCTATGCATAAGTGACCGACTTAGGGGGTTCTGAGGGCGTTAGAAGAAGGAGAATAGATTTTCTGCCAGCAGCTCGTACTGAGCAGTGCCCCAGCAGTTGACCGTAGGGATTTAAGAAATATACAGAGGAGGGAAGTAACAGTTTTAACTCACAGTTTAAAGTACATAGAGAAGTAATAGGTAAGGGGGCATTAATTCCTTAAATGAAATCGAGATTATAACCTCTACCCAGATCAGATATGCTTCAGTTGGAAATAAGCCCTGGTACTCCAACTTCAATGATGTTTACACATGGGGGTTTTTTTCTGACCTTTTTTCCGTACTTATATAAACTCATCAGGAATACTGTCAGAACATATTGTTTGTCAAGTTTTTAATTTCACTTTAGCGACTGGTTTTTCTTCTTGAACTTGGCACGTATAGCCTAGTGAGTACTAAAACGTAGGAGGGCAGTCGAGGAGCCCAGCGGGGCCCCCTTCAGAGAAGGATCCCAAGAGTTAGAGCCTTCCCTGTGGCCACGCGCCGGCAGAGCCCTCACTGTCCGCCTCCAGGGTAAACCCTTTTGCTTATCTACATATTTGGGGTTGTCAGGAATTGAAAAAATAAATACGTAGTCTTTGATATTCTTGTTTATTTAATCCTGTGGCATGAATCCACAGCTGCCTTTGCGAGTTCTATGTTAAGACAAATAAAATTGTCACCGAAGCCGACTAGGAGAAATCTTAAAAAGGAAAGGGGGGGGGGGACACAGAAACTTTAAAATTGTTAGAAGAAAGTAAATGACAGTTTTAAAATTGAGTCGTTTAGTTTAAAATATAGGGGGAAGTAGACTTGTTCATAGTTTAGGAAGAAATGAAAAGGAAACGGTGGCTTTACTCCTGATTATCTCATGAACTCAGTATTCATTTACAGGAAAAAGGTCCTAGATTCCTGATTAGAAGTATGTTTGGACAGTGGGGTGTTTTAGATGGAAAGTACGGGACTTTATGGCAAGCCGTTTAGTTTTTACTTGCTCAGTTAGGTGCTAAGATCACAGTCAGTGGTGAAGGCTCAGAAATTTGAAGTTATAGAAGAGAAATAACTTAGTTTGCATTACTCAGCTTTGTGAAACTTCCCTCATAGCAAACATAAAAGTCTTGTGTTCCTTTCTTCCCCCAGAGATTCAGGACATATTGCATCTGAATAAATGCCCCACTGTTTGTTTGTTTTTTTTAATTTTTAAACTATCCACATGTCTTGTTCCCAAGCTCCAGATTGGGAATCCCCACCTACCCATCATGAATTTGTGGCTTTTCTGAATTATGCAGTATACACCCAGGCTGGACTTGAGTTTCCCTTGGCCTACCCAGCAAGCTGTCCCAGCCACTTCTGACTCCTTTGTGTTAACATATCACACATGGGGTTCCCACTTAGGCAGCTGCTCTGTCCTGATGTGGAACCATTTTGGTTTGTCTCTTCTCTCCTCTTTACCCCTGGCCTCACCACTCTAGGCAAAGAGGATCTAAGTGCTCGATTTGCAAGAACATCCAAGAGGGACTGTTCCTGTTAATCAGCCTGCTTCCATGCCCTGGTGCTGGGACTCATCAGTAGCTGCTGGGGGCAGTATTGCACAGCCCGCGTGGCTTGGAACTGAGATAACGGCCCGCTAACCTTTCCTTAGGAGGAAACCCTGAGCTTTCTTAGCCTGTCCATTATGCCCAGCACTGCTAGGTCCCCTCTGCCCCCTCCACATCAGGCTCTTTCATCTTTGGTCCCTACCCCTTAAAAATCCCCTCTTCCTTTCTGACCTAAGCCTACTTCAGTTTGACAACCTCCATTTCATTTCTGAGGATTCTCTCCGAGATCGGTTCCTCCGTGAAGTTGTGAGAGGACTCAGCTGCAGAGCAGTGACTTTTCAGTGGGGTTTGCTTCTCCGTTCCTAAGGATCGGGACACATTCCTTTCCGTTAAAGTGCTCTGGTAGACGTGCCCTGTAGCATCCTTTCACACAGGGTGAGTGTTGTTACAGTGGGTCTACACGTCTTTGTCTCCCCTTTGTTGGTACGGTCCACCAAATGTGGCCTGAGCATTAAGCCAGGAAAAAAGCAAATGCCAGAGCCATCATTCTACTTTATTGAACAAAGACAAATCACAGATTACAGACAATGTTATTTTTTGAGTATTTATGTGTTTATCCCCCTTGCAAGTAGAGCTGTGTGTTGTAAGTTGCGTGAAAGAATTCTCTCACACACATATTCAGAACATTTAAAATGTAATTTTAAAACAATGATTGACAGCTAACTGGAAAGATGAATCTGGATTCGCACAGATCCAAAACTTATTCTTTCTTTCCCTTTGCAATTTTCATATTAAATTATAATTTTGAACTATAAAATATGGAAAATAAAATTACATAAATGATGTCTATGCATGTAATATACTGACATTTTCTTATTGGTTTGAATTTTTGTCTATAAAATATAAAATGCATTTAAAGTACAGCTCCTCAGAATGTAAATTTCTTCTGAAGTTCATGTATTTCTTCTCTGGAATGTGTAATAATATGCTTTTATTACATATGTATGTATATATGTATGTATGTATACATGATAATATATAGCATATTCTGAGACAGTTTCTTAAAATTCACACAGCCCAGACTGGTGTGGCTCAGTGGATTGAGCACAGGCCTGTGAACCAAAGGGTCACCAATTCCCAGTCAGGGCACATGCCTGGGTTGTGGGCCAGATCCCCGGTAGGGGTTGCACAAGAGGCAACCACACACTGATGTTTTTCTCCCTCTCTTTCTCCCTCACTTCCCCTCTAAAAATAAATAAAATCTTAAAAAATAAAACAGTCAGCACTGGCCTGTGAACCAAAGATTTGCTGGTTCGGTTCCTGGTCAGGGCACATGCCTGTGTTGCAGGCCAAGTCCCCAGTTGAGGGCATTTGTGAGAGGCAACCATACATTGCAGTTTCTCTCCCTCTCTTTTTCCCTTCCCCTCTGTCTAAAAATAAGTTTTAAAAATCTTTTTTTAAAAAAAGCCAAACATTTAAAATTTTTACATAAATGGTGTACTGTTTATACTTTTTTTCAAATAACTTTCTTCAGGCAACATTATATGAGGTCTGTCCAGAAAGTATCCAGCCACGTAATATGAAACATGCATTTATTTAAAAAGATACAAGAAACATTGCACATAGAACGATGACGCCTCAGTCCCTTTCAAAGTAGGCGCCTTGGGACCTCACACAGTTCTCCCAATCACCATCAGCTGCCCTGTCTTATTTTCGTGAATCTCATCAATGGTCTGAAATCTCTTCCCTTTCAAAGGTGATTTCAGTTTTGAGAAAAGCCAGGAGTTGCAGGGCACCAAATCTGGGCTGCAGCAGGGCTGAGTTACCTGAGTGATTTGATGTTTTGCCATTAAACTCTGCAGGAGACATGATGCATAAGAGGGCGCATTGTCCTGATGAAGCTGCCAATCAGCAGTTGCCCGTAGCTGCAGCCTCTGAATCAGAATAGCATCCATGGAGGAATGTTCAAGCTTAATGCAAAATGTGATGCAGATTTGTTGCTCTGTTCAGTCATTTTGAATGCAGTGGTCACACAGTGCACGTGCTCACCCTTTGGCTCCTCCCACCCCACTGGCTAATACAGGGCACATGCACATTCCAGGCCACTCTCCGTGGCTGCCAGGTTACACTGATGTCACACAAACCATTCTTGTTATGTTGACAATGGCTGTACTTTTTACAGACCTCGTATGTTGAGATGAATCATCTCAAAATACATATTTTCAAGTTGGATCTTAAGGATTTAAATTATTAAGTTTAACTTCTCTGTTGTTATTTTAGTGTCAGAATTTCTTATACAGTTTTATCTGGGTTTGGGGGAGGTGAGGGGATGGACATAGTTTCCAGGTAACAGTCGTGTCAGATGTCCTTGGACGTGACTCCTTGTGACGGTGGCTTTGTGTTTACCAGATATACATACAGGAGTTTAATGGCTAGATCTGACAGTCTCTTGCCTTTTAGTGGGAAAATTTAATGCATTTTCATTTAGCATATTAATTATTTATTTGGAATAATTTTAATCTTTTATGTGTGTACATGTTTTGTGTGTCCTTTTTTTTCTTTTCTGCTTTCTGTTGGCCATCATTTTACTGATTTATAAGTTATTCATTCTAATTCTGTTAGTTACCCGTAAGTTTTTAACATGCATTGTTGACTCAATAATGTCTAAATGATTATTTCTATTTTCCTGAATAATACAAAGACCTTAGAATATTTCATCTCTGATTCCCCATCATCCATGTTATTGTCAGCAAGTGTTTTGGCTCCATCTCTACCTAAGGTGCTAAACTGTCATCTTTATCACAATCGATACTTAGTGATTTTTTTTCCTGTCTTGATCTGTGAAATCCATTCTTTCCTTAGAGGTTCAGTTTTCTTCTGAAGTAGTTCTTTTATCTGAAGGATAAACTCTGTAAGTCCCTGTCTGATACAATTTTATTTGTCTTTATGCTTGAATAGTATTTTAGCAGGGCATAGATTCTACATTAACAGTTCTTTTTTCTCAACAAAGAGAAAAAAGTTATTTCTTTTTATTCTAAAGAAGTATTTCAGCCCTGGCTGCTGTGGCTCAGTGGACTGAGTGCCGGCCTGTGACCCAAAGGGTCACCGGTTTGATTCCCAGTCAGGGCACATGCCTGGTTTGCAGGCCAGGTCCCCAGTCAGTGGGGGACACATGAGAGGCAACCACACATTGATGTTTCTCTCCCTCTCTCCTTCCCTTCCCCTCTGTCTAAAAATAAATAAATATATATATATATATTTTAAAAAAAGAAGTATTTCATTTTAAATACTTCTTTAAATGAAGTATTTATATAAATACTCCTTTAAATAAAATAAAGTTATTTCATTTTATTCTAAAGAAGTATGTTACAGTCTCATTGTTCATTTGTAGGTAATCTTTTTCTTTCCCAGTATTTTAAAATTACATTTAAAAATAAAGTAGTATGCCTAGTCATTTACTTTTATTTATCTCACTCATGGTCTGCATGCCTAAAATCTGAGAATTGGTATGCTTTATTAATTTGGGGAAGAACTCAGCATCATCTCCGTGACTGGGGCCTTTCCTCCTCCACCGCCTCCCAGAGCTCCTGTTAGACGTGTGTTGGACGTTCTCGGGCCCCAGGTGTCCTCTCTCGTACTCGTTGCAGCTCTGAATCTTTGTCCTTCATTCTTCTAACTCACTCATACTGAGTTGTCTCATCTGCTCTTTCTTCCATTTCATTTACTTTTACTTTCAGTGGCTAGTTTATTTCTAGATGTTCACTGCTCATTCTTTTTTCATTCTGTAATGTGAAAGACTGCTTTTCTCCTCCATGATCTAATGACAATGATCTCTAAACTTCACCATTCACTATATTGCTTTTAAAATATTCTTTAAAAAGTCTTCTTTCAGGAATATATGGGAGGTCATGCCTCTGGGAATAATTAATGAATCTACATTAAAGTTATTTACCTTTTTAAAAACAAAAAACAGAACAGTTTATCAGGTGTCCTGTTAAGCATCCAAACTAGTATTGCTGGGGTCATCTCAAGTAAATGCGGCTTCCCCAAGTAAAAGAAAGATTTGGAAGGACTTGAATGTGAGCTTACTCTTTTCAAGGTAATTTTGGGGGGAACCTTACTTTATAATTAAGCATCATGATGTTGGAGTTGTGTTGGTGTGATTTGTGTAGCGTTTCTGTGTTTGTGTCAACAGTGGGGGAGCTGGTTCTTCCTTTGTTCAATTTGCTGTGTTGCCAGAACCAGAGATCAGCATTTTTGAAACTTCTTTTCAAGGTTTCTGGTGCTGCGTTATTGGAAAGATGAAAGGACCTGAGTATGTGCCGGGGCAGGGGTTTCGCTTGTGCTCCCCCCCCTCTCTGTGACTGTGGGGCGGGCGATGTCGGAGACCTCCCCAGGTACCTGACAGGCACTTCCTCCCGGGACTCTGGCTTTGAACGGCCTTGACAGGACCACAGAGCAGTTGCTTTGGAAACATTATATTCTAAACTGTCTTGTTTTTCTTTCCCTTCAGGCTTTCCTAAAATAGGTATGTTATTGTGGGAAAATGAGATTTGGAAAAACACTTAAAAGATCTTGCAACTGATTGAATTTTACAAAAACATTATTTGCCAAAATCCTTTGAAAAAGTCAGTATGAGGCTTTTTCCCATTTAAGAGAGGTACAGAAAGGTTGAAACACCTGGTGCGATTGATACTTCTAAGGCCCAACCATTACCTAAAATACTGTTCACTTTTTATTCCCTTACTACTGCAATTCCTTGCTCAGAAAGACGCGCAGGCATGGCAGCACTCCACTGTTACTTGCCCCTCAGTTCATCTGGAACTGCCCTGAGGCAGTGCTGCCAGTGGGTTGAATGGAGAGAAGGGTGTGGCCCAGGCAGCGGTCTCCTCATCCCCCACGCCCAGGGGTGGAGGAGGGGATTGCTTTCAGTAGAGAGGCAGCTTTGGGGTTGTTCCAAAGCTTGGCCTGACTCCTCTAAACTGACCCTGTAGATCTTCGGTCACACAGCTTTGCAGCTGGTGTAACAAGGAGCATGTCACTCTACAACCTCACAACTAAAGCAGCCTTAGGCTGCAAAGCCAGAGTCAGTAGGTGGGTTGGAGATGTCTCTGTGTAAAGGATGCTCTTCTGGCTGGGCGTCTGTGCACAGCAGGAGCAACACCACTTCAGACCTAGTCATGGGCCTTCGGGCATTGGAAACAGAAGACATGAGCATTTGGCTAGAATGGTAGCGAAGACACATATAGTGCCCGCCATATGCCAGGTCCTAGGCCAGCTCATTTAATGTTCACCACACTGTTACTGTCCCCTTCCAGCAGAGAGAGAGTGCCAGATAGACCTGGGATCCAAGTGTTTGCTCCAAACCACTGGGCAGCACGGCCTCAAAATGCTAAGTCTTAGCTTGAGGTTTTTCTCTCCCCAGCTACTGAACACCCCCATGGAATATAAAATGAATACTTCTTACCTGGTGTGAGGGAGCAGTCTATCTGAAATCACCTCTCAGGATGCCTGAACAGAGAGAAAAGGACTGCCAGCATGAGAAGGCAGGGCCGAGAGTTCAGGGAGAAATGCCAAACATACCTGCTTCAGGCTGGGCTGAGGACAAGCTGTTTCTTTGTGCTTTGTTCTAAAGAATTCTCTAGTGCACAGAGCCGGTCCTTATGACTGGATCAAGAGTATTCCATTCAGCTATAACCCAGTGGCCATAAGGGGAGGAAACACTTTCAGAGGTCATGGGTGTAAAATTGTCTTAATGAGCATCCTTATGCTCTGCACATGAAAGATTTGCAACTTAATACCACATGCTTCGACCTGACCCTCTTTCATAATGGCAGTGCTGAATTGGCCATCTAAACCCTAGAGGGAATAGGTACATTTAATTTTGTAGTAGCTAATAGTTCATTTTAAACCAAGCATCTGCTGAAGATAAAGATGCAGCTCACAGAGCTTCTTTTCCACAGAATTCTTCATGGGTAGAGTGTTCCCAGTGTGCTCTTATTAAGGATGCAAAAACAGACAAAGAAGGTCAAGGGAGCTGGAACTGCCGCTTAGAATTGTATTTTTACTGAGAGTTGGGACTCCTGAGTGCAAGTCCCAGCAGTGCCTGCAAGAAGCTGTATGACTTCAGGTCACCGATACAATGTCTTCTCTGTTTCCTTATTGAAAACATGAGCTTCTACCGGGTCTAAAAAGTATACACTGTGAAAATGTCCACCCCCCACATGCATGCACACACTTTTGGTGGTGTTGCTAAGAAATGTCTACTAAAGGGGTTATCTTGTTACTCTGACACCTTGGATGTTGGAGTGAATGACTGATAAGGGCCACTCAGAATGACATTTTTCTCCTTATTTTTTAAGTGTTTTGAATGACCTTGTTCCTTGAGCTGCTTTGGTAGCATTCCAGAACATACCACAGAAATGGCCATCATGCTAAAGGCTATACCTCATTTGTGGTGGAAGTTTGTGTTAGATGAGAAGAGTCAACCCTCAGCATTAGAAATGAGTCACTCCGTGAACTGCATCATCCCAGACCCAGCAGTGGTGCTCGCCTAACTTTTGTTTAAATGAGAAGGTGCATGAAACCAACCTTTGGTTATCGGATTTGTCTTATAAGGAGAGAAGAAAGCTTCTTGCTTGGTTTTAATTGTTGCTCTTCACATGCTTCTGGAATGATTAAAGGTTGCTTTACTCCAAGGAAGGATGAAGCACACGTGGTTTCCAGTGATGCTGTTTGTATCCTGGTTACTTGGAAAAAGCCAGGTAGGGTAAACACTGCTGCTTCGCAGTAGTCAGTGGTGTTCAGGGAACTGGGCAGGTAGTAGGGAGCTGTTTGTCGTGGCTTGCTTTTTCATGGAAGTACAGTCCTGCCCTCTTTTGAGCTGGTCCCCAGAAGCCCTTCCTTTCAGTGCTTTACCTTTGTTCGGCCTCTCCAGCCTCCTGGGCCCTCGCCCCCTGCAGTGGATTTTCAGGGACTGACCGGAGCAGCTTTAGAAAGAAGCCAGGCCTGAGCCGTGGAGGGAAACAGTGGCTGAGGTGTCTGTGACTAAAGCACTGTCTGCTCATTGGCCCTGGAGGGAAAGATTTTATTTCTTTATTTTTAGAGAGAGGAGAAGGTAAGGATAAAGAGGGAGAGAAACATCAATGTGAAGGAGAACATTGATTAGCTACCTTTCTACCCTTAACCAAGGACATGGCCCGCAACCCAGGCTGGGAATCGAACTGGCATCCTTTTGGTTCACAAGCCAGTACTCAGTCCACTGAGCCACACCAGCCAGGGCTCACCAAAGGGTTTTAAAACGTAAAATTCTGTGGCTTTTCTTCTGACAAGGAAACAGAGGGGCAGGACCCTGATTCTGGCCCACTTGATGGAGGATTGCTCTGAGACTCTTACACGTATACAGTTGAACTCAGGCGTTGGTCCTCGTGTGTTAACTTAGTCTAAAGCCAAGGATACTGAAGAATTGAACTGACCACATCACCAGTATATTTCATGAGGACTGGTTTTCATCTTGCAAACAGAATTCAGATGAATGTCATCACGTTCAAGCCTCATTAAAAGACTTTATTGTCTGTCAGTTCCTCCACTTGCAAAGTAAAAACAAAACCTTCTTTCCCTGCAAATAAACCATTAGGCCTAGATCCGGGGGACAAAAGCAGCACCTCGAGCTCTTTGTCGTTAGTTCAGCAAATATTTGTTCGCCACCTCTGTGTGTACAGGTGCCTGGGCTGGGTTCTGTGGATGCAGGAGACACTGTCACCACCTCCCGGAGGAGCTTCAAGTAGACCCATTAACAAAGGGTTTGAAGGGGAGCACAGGAGCAAATAAGAGCAAGACACAGAGGAAGCAGGAGCTTGGAGGAAAGAGAGGACTTCAGGCTGGAGCCCTCAAGGGAGCAGTCATGAAGAAAACAGAAGGAAAGTGGGTTCAGTGTGCTGTTGGCAGGGGAAGAAGGATCAGCTTGGAGGAACGTTGTGGAAGAACGTGTATATCTGAATACTATGCCCAGGACTTAGCATTTCATTCTGAAGTCTATGATGACTCACGGGAGGGTGTTACACGCACGATTCTATGGTTTCAGAGGCACTAAGGCCTCGGTAGACGTGCTGAGTGGCAGCAGCTGTTGATTGGGGGTTGCAGTGAAGCTTGGCGGAGCCCCTGCAGGAGCCTCCGAGGAGGCTGCACGGTGGGCTCTGGGCACTGGGGCAGCCCTGTGCTGGCTTTATGCTCAGTATTGGGGAAGGTCACCACCCCAAACCTAGGTTTGAGTTCTTTAGGCTCCAGAGCCAGGTGTTTTAGACAGAGTTGTTTTTGTTTTGTTGTCATTTATGGGGAAAGGCAAATGGAATTTTAGGTGAATTCGCTTAAAGAGTCGAGGCAGTCCCACCTGGATTCCTTCTGAAAGACATTTTAAAAGAAGGCATGTGTCAGAGGGTACCTTTTTTGCTAGAGGTAACAGACCCCTTGAATTTGTGCCCACCCTTGAGGTTGGGGTAGCTCTGGGATTATGGGGAAGATCTATCATCTTCTTCCCCAGAGAGGTCCCTAGCCTTTCCCCACCAATGTCTGCCAAGGTAGACATTGGTGAATGCAGCCATCGTGCTGCTGCACACACACACACACACACACACGCACGCACACGTCAGTCATTCGCTCATTCGCTCTAGGATTGGCAAGAGCACTCACCCAGGGAATCTTAGAGCACCATGAACCCAAATAGGAGCTGGGAAACAATGATGTAGGTCCTAGAATTTTAGATTCATAAGGTGATAAAATCAAAAACAAACAGGAGAACAATCATGGTAGCAAATTTTTCATTTTGCTAAGTATAATAAAGGTATATTTTAAACTGTACAGATGTATCTTTATGAAAACGTTGCTGTGTTGTCCTTCTCACCTGCAGTAGTCAGTCCTGTGAAAATTTCCTCAGGGACCAGCAGTTCCCATCTGTTCCCTCCGACCGCAGAAGGTAATCCGTGGGTTCCTTCTTTCTGCCTCTCGGCTCCTGAGGACCCACGGGCCAGCAGCCCCCAGCCCCAGCTACGCTTTGCTTTTGCTTGTTTTTCTTTTACATGATTTTATTTTTAAATTACAGCTGACATATATTATATTAGCTTCAGGCGTACAATCCACTGATTAGACATATATAACTTACTGAGTGACCATCCTGGTAAATTCAATATCCATCTGACACTAAACATAGTTATTACAATGTGATCGACTATATTCCCTGTGCTGTACTTTACATCCCTGTGACTGCCCTGTAGCTACCAATCTGCACTCCTTACTGCCTTCACCTTTTCACCAGCTCCTTACGCCCCTCTCACCTGGCAACCATCATAATGTCTGTACCTGTGAGTCTGTATCGGTTCTGCTTGTTTATTTTGTTTTTTAGATTCAGTTGTTGATCGATATGTATTTATGGGCATTTTACAATTCATATTTGATCTTTTTTCCCATTTGATTCTTTTTAAGGAAGACATTTCATGTAATACCTGTTTGGTAGTGATGAACTCCTTTAGCTTTTTCTTGTCTGGGGAGCTCTTTCTATGTCCTTTGATTCTAATGATAGCTTTGCTGGGTAGAGCAATCTTGGTTGTAGGTCCTTCCTTTTTTGTCACTTTGAATATTTCTAGCCAATGTCTTCTGGCCTGCAGAGTTTCTGTTGAGAAATCAGCTGAGTCTTACGGGAGTTCCCTTGTAGGCACCTGTATGATGCAAATGTTGGTACACTTGAAGTTGTCCCAGAGGCGCCTTACACTATCCTCACTTTTTTTTGGATTTGTTTTTCTTTTTGCTGTTCTGATTTGCTGTTCTCTGCTTCCTTATCTTTCCAATCTCTGATTTGATCCTCTGGTTCATCTGCTCCACTGGTGATATACTGTAATGTACTCTGCATTTTTCACTTACTTGTTCTTTTTTATGTCTTCTAGTTCTGTTTTTATGTTTCCCCTCTTTGTTGACGTTTTAAGTTCATCTGCTCTTCCCCTAAGTTCATCGAGCATCCTTATAAGTAGTGTTTTCAATTCTGCATCCGGTAGAGTGATTGCCTTCATTTTGTTTAATTGTTTTTCTGGAATTTTGCATGTTTCTTTGTCTCCTCATTCTGGCTGCCTCCATGTGTGTGTTTTCTATGTATTAGGTAGAGCTACTGTGTCTTCCGGGCTTGGGAGAACAGCCTTATGTAGAAGACGTCCTGTGGGATCCAGTGGCACAGCTTCCCCATTCACCCGAGCTGGGCACCCTGGGTGCGCCTTCCGCACGTGCGTTGTGTTCACCCTCCTGTTATAGTTGAGACTTGATTGCTGTTGGCACGTCAGTGGGAGGGATTTATTCCCAGCCTATTGGCTGCAAGGACTGGTTGTGTGACCACTGTGGAGGATTAGCTGTGCAGGGGTCCCCTCCACCAAACAGGAACTATTTCAGTCAGGGGGGCAGGTGGTCTGGTGCCTGCCGAGTCAGCACCTTGAGTGTATTGCTGGTGGAGGTGGTTGGGTCAGGTCTTAGACATGGTCTGTAGCTGTCCACTGGGCACACGCCTGGGGCCTCTGGGTGGTGCAGGCCAGGTTCAGCTGCTGGCTGTGTTCTGCCCAGGGCCATGTGGCATGAGCTACAGAATGACCTGTGGGTAGCTGCTACATGTGCTGGGCTTAGAAGTGCCCAGTAGAGGCCAAGCTGTGAACACAGGTTGGCTGCCACTAGTGCTGGTCCTGGGGCCCCTCAGTGAGTAGTATGGGGTACACTGAAGCCAGATGCTGCTTGTTTGAGAGACTGTAGGAAAGTCTGAAGCATGAGCTAAGACAGGCTGTTCATATGGAAAAGCCACCGGAAACAGCTTGGGTGGGGAGGGATCTCAGGGAATCGTCAGGGTGGGGTGGACAGTGTGAGCCAGGTTGATGGAGTCTCAGATAGGGGGCCCACCTGCTGGTTCTTTAGGGGGAGGACTCACCAAAGGAACAATGGGCTCTGCTAGTGCTTCTGCCTGGGAGAAAGTTGCCCCTACAGCCCTCGCTCTGATGCCTTCAGTTCCTCCCCATATGTTCCTGATGCCTTTTGAGTTGCTGTCCCTGTGCTGGAGCTCTGAACGAGTGAGTCCAAGTAAGTCCCTGTGCAGGCCCTTAATGAGGAACTGCCCGGGACTCTAGAAGACCTCTGTCTCTCTCAGCTACAATCCATGCTGGTTTTATAGCCAGAAGTTGTAGGGACTTATCTTCCTAGCACTGGAACCCTGGGTTGGGGGACCTGGTGTGGGGCTAGACCCCTCATTCCTCAAGAAGGGATCTCTGCTGCCAAGATATCCCTCCCGATTTTTATCTGCGACACATGGGTGTGGGACCAGCTCATTCCCCAACTTCAGTGTGGCTTCTGCTTTGTATCCTTCCTTGCAGGACTTCTCCCAAGTGCACTTTGGACTCAGGCTTTTTATCTCGATTCCTGGAACTACTTATATATAGATTGGCACATGGTATGCTTATCTGGCCATAACTGTGGAGAGTTGTGTAAGACCGAAAAGATAATATACCGTCTCATAAATTGTCTTTTGGGTTCTGGTCTTTCAAAGTTTGGATCAGGAAATCTCAACAGAGACATTGTAGAAAATTAGAACCAAACCTTTAGAGATATTTATTCCAACCTCATTTTTAATCCCCCCCCCCCCAGGATATATTTACTGATTTTAGAGAGAGGAAGGGGGAGGGAAGGGGAGAGAGGGGAGGAGAGAAAAGAAAGAGAAAGAAATATCCATCAGTTTCCTCCTGTGCACGCACAGACCGGGGGTCAGGTCTGCAGCCCAGGTCTGTGCCTTGACCAGACATCTGAGCGGCAGCCTTTTGGTGTGCGGCGTGATGCTCCAGCCAGCTGAGCCACCCGACTAGGGCCCACCCTCGTCTTTCACAGTGAAAACAGGTCCTGGGCTGCCTAGATGGAGAAGGTTGCCTGACTGTCCTTGGCACCCATCTTCCTCTTCCTAATCCCAGGTGCTTTTCATCCCAGAGTGATGCCTCCCCGCAGGTGCACTCTGAATCTCTGCGCTGATCTTTGTCCATGGAAACCGACCTTGATGCTTTTTTATGTATAGAAGATGACAAAGCAGAGGGAAACAACAAAAAGGAAATTGATAGAACAGTCAGATTGCAAGCAGGGTGTAGGGTATTCAGTAGCTACACCCACTGCCAGGGTATTTATTTCTGAGGTCAGACTGGGTGGAGGTTTGCCAGTGTCTTTAGACCCTTATAATCCTTCATTCCCTGCGGGTGTCCGAGCTGCTCATCCAGCTAAACTCTGTTCAAGGACGGATATGAGGGAGGCTCTGGGGTCCTATGTTCTCAGTTACATCTTTCTTAAGGCACTGGTAGGCAAATCATTTCTTGCCTGAAGAAAAGGAACTTGAAACCAGTAGCTTTCACTCCTAGTTACACATCAGAATTACCTTGAGAGCTTTGTAAAAGGCTCCTCAAACTTCTGGTTTAATGGTCTGGGGGGAGGTCAGGCATTGGCAGTTTTGGGAACCACAGCTTTCAGCTTATGATTCTCCAACTGTGAAGGCATCACATCACCTGGAAAGCAACCAGCCTGTTACCACACAACAGCCTGTTACCGCACCGCTGGTCTCACACCCAGAGATTTCTGGCTCAGTAAAGTGTAGGGTAGGGCTCTCGATTTTGTATTCTGACAACTTTCTGGGTGATGCTGATGCTCCTTGGTCAGGATCACAGTGTAAACCACAGCATTGGATTCTCAAAGGGTCTGTCCAGGACTCGGAGACCCTGCCTCGATGGTCCATCCCCAGAGTTTTCAGTCTGAAGGTCTGGAATGGCCTGAAGAATTTGCCTGTCTTGTAAGTTCCCATGTGATGCTAATGCATCTGGACTGGGGAACACGCTCTGAGAACCAGGGCCAGGCCTTGGGTTGGACCCCAGGATGAGATCAGGCACAAGGCAGGCCTCCACAGATTTCTCCCCATCTAGTGCCAGTTGGTCACCAGCAGGACCATCCCCAGGAAAATTCAAGGTTGCCCTAGGCTTCGGGGGGAAACAGCTATGGTTTAAAAGAGTAACACTCGAAGGAGTTTGACTAGAGCATAGATAGTGGGCGGGCACAGGGTGGTCAAATCAAAGCTTCCCTCCGACTGTCAGGACGGGCTGTGCGCCTCATCTAGGCCAGGCATCCTGTTGTGCGCACGAGGAAAGTGAGGCCCCACAGTGAGTTGCTGATACTGCAGGTTCGTAACCTAGAGCTTGCGCCCTGACTCTGGGGTCCTTTCTGTGACTCCACAGTGCCTGCTCTGCTGCAGGTAAATTCTGAGGAGTGGGTGCGGCCTCCTCAGACTGCAGTGGTCTAGTCTAGTCCGTGAATCCGGGGATGGCCCAGCAACGGGAACCAGTGAAGAAGATGAGGCTGGACTGAATTGTAGCCAGGCTTGCAGCAGTGGTTTCTGAGTGCAGGCCCTTGTTACAAACAGAGATTGTTAGGGCTCCCACCCCAGGCAGCCTACTGCTGCTGGATCAGAAACTCCCGCCAGCCGCCTGTGATTGAATGTGCCCTGAGCTGAGTCTGGTGCTCTCCCCAATTTGAGAATCTGTGGCCAAGGGAAAGCCTGCTGGTGATCTAGCCTGAAGCCACTGGCAGCAGGACTGGGAGCCGCTTGCAGTGGCCTCAGAATAGAGGATTCTGGAGGAAGCTCAGTAAAGAAGCGTCTCTGAAAACTGCAGCCCGGAGTGACCCCAGGTCCATCCCTTGTGAAATTGAGGCTCAAATCATTTCAACTTAAATTTATTCACTTTCCTATCATGTTTTTTTTGTTTGTTTGTTTTTTGTTTGTTTGGTTTGTTTTTTGTTGCTCGGAGCAAACTCACCTCAGTCAGCCTAGTAGGGGAAAGCCACAAAAATCTATATTCAAGATCAGTTCTGAAGAACTGACACATGTTGTTGTACACATTTATAAGAGCTTTAATGGTAGAAACTTAGACATATAGAGGCAAAGCAGCTGCACTTTGATGCCAGGAAAAATCCACACCTCCCTGGGGATAAGGTCTCTCTTTATAGGGGTTTAATAGTAAAACCATATGGTGGGTAGTCACAAAGACCACCAGAAAGAACAGTGCACGCCTGAGTTAACAAATAAAAACATCAGGTAATTTTCACACTCTGTGTATTATTCATTAACCGCCTTCCAGGGCATGGCATTTATCTTGGGTGGCATTCCCGCTCTATGGGCAGCCAGGAGTTACACAGTCAGAGAGTTAGAGTCCCATATTTCCCCGCCACCTTTGCTGCTGGAGCTGTGTTGCCTCTAGAATGAGCTGTTCTGCACAGCCCAGGGTCCATTTTCAATGATTCTGAAACTGATGAACTTTCATCGATGTGGTTCTGATAAGTATTGGTAATTGGCTTTTTCCCTGTTTCTTTTTTTGTTTCCGTGTGTTTGTTTCTGTGTTCAGTTAGTGACAGGAGTGTGGGAAGGCAAGTACAACTTCTTCTGTCAGGGCACGCGCAGCGCGGGAGAAGCGGATATGAAGGTACTGTCTCTATTTTAAATGGCTTTTTAAATAAAGAAATTGCACAAAAGACAAAATGACTCACAGCCTCACGGTCCAGGTCATTCCTGCTGACATTTTTAAAAGAATCTTAAAAACCAGTATGTACACATAATATGAAATTTAAACAACAAGAAAAGACATAAAATGAAAACTAAAGTTTTCTTTGCAAAAGTAAGTCCTAGTTACAGTTTCCAGGGAGACAGAATGCACCCATTTGTCAGTGCTCACGCATCATTTACGCGGACGGGGTCACAAGGATAATGCCCTAAACGCGGTACCGTCCTTCGGACCGTCCTTCAGAGCATCCTCGGAGCCTGACTTCCAGTCCCCGGTGCAGCGCAGCCGGGCGGCCCTTTCCTGAGAGCGCCTGTCCGACACATCGATCGGGCAGGGGCCTGACCCTGAAAGTTCCGTTCCTTTTCTTTGCCTCCTGGCCTGTCACCTGCCCCACGCCAGCCCCTGAAATCAGAAGTGCCTTTCGGGGGGGCCTTTCTCTACTGACGGCCCTGCTAACTTTGAGCTCCCTGTTAGAGTCTTGAAGGGTGTCATTGACCCTTTTAAAACTGTCCCTATTGTCATTCCAAACCTCTCTGGACCCCAGTCATGTTCTTTGGTTAAAGCTGCTTGCAGAGGGACCAGCACTTCTGATGGCCAAAGGCCTTCAGGGGCCGGCGGGGAGCTCGGGCTTTTTCACACTAATACCGGGCTTCCGGGGTGGTGGTGAAGGGGGCAGCGGCGATGCTCTAGAGAAACATCAGTGTTCTTTCCTCTTAGATTATCCGTGTCCTCTGGTGGTACTACTTCTCCAAACTTATAGAGTTCATGGACACCTTCTTCTTCATCCTGCGTAAGAACAACCATCAGGTCACGGTGCTGCACGTCTACCACCATGCCTCCATGCTGAACATCTGGTGGTTTGTGATGAACTGGGTCCCCTGTGGCCACTGTAAGTGTCACGGGGCCGGGGAGGGGGACAGGTGTGAGCAGAGAGGCTGAATTGAAACTAAGGCTTTTAGAAAAGGTGCCATTTCTGTGGATTTCTGGGTCCAGCATTGAACTTTTTGTCCGAGATGCTTCTAATGATAGTTTCTGTGACTTCTGCACTCAGTAAGCTGACAGAACCTTTTCCTGGTCCAGCGAACGTCCTGTACTGCTTTTGGCAAGGCGAGGGAGATAATAGATTCCAGCCTGGGGCATATTAAGAAATAGGGGCAGTGTTCTCGGGCAGTTTGGGAGACGTTTGACAGGCAGATCAGGAAGATGGCGTCGCACCAGAGAACGAGGCCAGTTATGAAATGCAGCTTTAGCCAAGCTGTGCATCAGGGAAGTCCACACGTGTTCTAATACCGTGACCCTCACTGTCCATGAAACATATTTAGCAGGATGTGGGTGGCTTTGGAAACTTACAGTCTGAGCTTTCATACAATTGTTAGAGATCAGTAAGTTATCACCTTCAGGTTCGGCTTGGTAGTTCACACAGATGTCTGATCAAAATTCCTGCCATCCATCACCGACAAACTTGAGAACCTGTGAGTCTGTTCTCATATTTTCAACCCGTAGGATAGCACTGCCCTTGGCTCACGGGGCCCACCAGGACTTACACACAGGACTTCAGCGCCAGGAAGGACTTGCCAGTCGCGGCCCCTTTCAGTGCAAGAGAAAGCCGCACTGGTAGGAGGGCCGGGACCGCAGAGGGGCCGCCTCACTGGTGTTTCTTTTTCTTACCCTCACACCTCGTGGCCGTGGACCAGAGACACGGCACCTCCTTACCTTTGAAGAGTGCTGTAAGAACTCCAGTGTTTTCAGAGAACTTGCAGGACGACAGGTTTTAACCTGGCCCATGAGAAACAAACAGAATGGATATGACTTGTCCAAGGTCACATAGCCAGTTACTGTCATAGCCAGTTACTGACACTGCCAGGGGTACAAACTCATTCCCTGGCCCCAGCCTTGCTCACCTCCAGCCACGTGTGGAAAAGCCGGGCGGCTTTGTGTGTTGCCTGCAGTGGGAGAGGAGGACAGAGAGTCTAAAAAAAAGAGAAATGGTGGTCCTACTGAAAACTAAAAACCATGTGATAAAAGGCCGGTCCTTCATTTCTAAGGAACTGGATTCTGAGCTGTGTTGGCAGTAGGAGTATATGGCCTCAGTACTGCTGTCCCAGGGAGAGGTCTTCAGAGGCCTCTCCAGACCTCTGTCGAGGTGCGGAGATGGCCAGCTTTGCACATGGTGCCCATCGCTGTCTTCCCCATGCCCTCAGCACGGCAGGGTGAGGTCCTGGGCTTGTAAAGAAAAGCAGCTGCTTCTGGAAGTGGGTGAGGCTCTGGCGGCAAAGCCTTCAGGTGTCGGAGGTGGGCGGGTGCTTTCGTGGCCTCTGTGTCAGATGCCCACCTGGAAGCTGCCGCTGGCCCTGGGCTGAAAGCGTCCTTGTGCTGCCTGTCCGAGTGGAAGCCGAATTCCGATTTACATCCAGGTAGCACTTGCGGCGGTGATATTTACCAGCTCCTGTTCAGAATCATCTGACTTTCAGATTTAGAAAGAATCTTGGGTTTTATTGATTGTTTATTTTGCCTATTATGTATAGACAACTGATGTATCCTCCTCTCCAAATCCTCTGTTCCTGCAGCTTATTTTGGTGCCACACTTAACAGCTTCATCCACGTCCTCATGTACTCCTACTATGGTCTGTCTTCTGTCCCTTCCATGCGTCCATACCTCTGGTGGAAGAAGTACATCACTCAGGGGCAGCTGGTGAGTGCCGTGGTCTCTTTACCTAGTTCTCGCTGCTGGGGGTACACAGAGCTCTTCCTGGGGGTGCCCTTACTGCCTTCCTGGCTTTATTGTTGTTTAATAGCATCTACAGTGTGCCTTTCCCAGTCTTTCTCATTTGATCCAATTAAAACTCCATGAAGTGGGCAGAGCAGGGAATTTTAATTTTAATCAGTGGATAAATTATACCTGTGGTCATGCAGCTGGTCAAGCTGTAGAACGAGGACCAGAATCTGATTTTCTAACTTCAAGTTCAGTCCTTTGTTCTTCGTTTGTGCACAGAGCACATGTGTGTCTGTCTGTCTGTCTGTCTGTCTGTCTGTGTGTCTTCTAATTACAGTCCAAGTCTAAAGTGAAAACTTTTACCAGGTTCAGAAGGGCATCAGTCCAAGGTGCTTGTAACTTGTTGGGCAGCCAGGACATGCGCTCAGGCAGGTGCCGGGTGGCCTCTCCGCCCCCGTGTGAGGCGCACCCTCGGGGAGAGTGGCCCTTGCTGTGCTCCACACGGAGCCCCCCTCCCAGGGCTCGCCGGGCCAGGGCCGGCCAGCAGCTGTGTGCCTGGTGGTTCCTTCTCACCCTCCTTTTCTTAAGCTGTCCCTCGTCGTCAGTGTATTATAGATCCCTGCTCCTCTCCCCTCATGAAGTTTTCCAGAAACTCAGCATTACTGCTAATGATAAATGCTGACGTTTGTTGAGTTTACTGTGTTGGACACACATGCTAAGTAAGCAGTTTTACATGACCTGTCCCGATACCCGCCTTTCATGTTCTCGTCCCCATTCTGTAGACAGGACGCTGAAGCGACAGGCCAGGCCCAGCCGACATTAAACACTTAGTCCTGGCCTTGCCGTGTTAACAGTTTTCTAAAGAAGCCACGCTGATTCAGATGCCTCCAAGTCAATTGCGATATTCCCGTATTTAAAACTCACAACCCGGAAAACGAAGCAGAGGAGACCAGAGCTCCTGTATGTTTGTCACTTCGTGACCACTTGCTGCCAGCTGCCATGCGGCAGTTGCCACACGGTCCTTGTTAAATTTTTCTCACCTGCCGTGAGGGGGATTGTTCTTTGACCTCCTCGCTGCACTCGAGGGGAAGCGGTGAGATTGGTTGACACCACACAGCCGTGGCTCTGGAGAAGCCGCATGCAAAAGAACAGACTGAGGAAGTTGGTCTCCTGTTGGGCTCTGTTCTTTGAGGCAGAAGATCACGCCCAGTTTACCTGGATGTGTTTTAAACAGCACTCCCAGTTATTACTCAGCCCAGAGTACTCGCCTTGAAAAAGAGAAGAAAAAGGAAAAAACTGTTCTTTACGTAGTAACACTGGCAGCTGGGCCCCAAATCCACGGGGCAGAGCCCAGCCCTCCGCCGCCCTCCCCGCACCCTTGCCTTGTTTTCCCAAGTGCTTCCGTGTGCTTTTCAAGATTCACTCATCAGAAATATTCTGTCGGCTGCACATTACATCTTGGTTAGAGTTTAAATCTACTTGTCAGCCTTCACCAAGTTAAGAGGGGGCACAGATAAGGGACAGCTCATGCCCAGTGGGATTGGACACTGCAGTGACGTCACTGGTTCCCACATCATTTTTTCCTCCGTAAAATTTTTTTTTTAAGTTTTTGGTTACAAAATAAATAAACCTTGGTTTTCTTTCTCTGTACTGTGTGTCCCTGAGGTTTATGTGTGTGTTTTGAGTTTGGTTTTTTCTTTTTTAGCATTTTCTTTTTGCCTTCAGCTTGATTGGGACGTAACTGACATAATGACATTGCATCGGTTTAAGCCAGACGGCATAATTTAATAATATGTACACATTATGAAATGATTGCCACAGGAAATTTAGTTAACACGTCCATCACCTCACATAGTTACAGGGTTGGTTTTTAAGATCTATTCTGAGCAAATTTCAAATATACAAGACAGTATTGTTAAACTAGTATTGTAAACTATTCCCTGAATTTCATGAAAGGTGGTTTAAGTAGCTTGAAAGGGAGGAGGAATGTGTATAAGACAAATACAAAAAGAGATAATTGTTTGGGATAAATTTAGCCTGTGCTTCCTGTTTGTGGCACCTACAGAAAAGTTAGTAAGTGCAGTTCACAAGGGGGGTGCAGGGTGGAGAGCCCTGCGGCACGGCCCCTCGCCTGCCGGGGGTCACCGCACGGCTCAACCTCGCCCCTCTCCCCCACCAGCTGCAGTTTGTGCTGACCATCGTGCAGACCAGCTGCGGCGTCGTCTGGCCGTGTTCCTTCCCTCTCGGTTGGTTATACTTCCAAATTGGATACATGATTTCTCTGATTATTCTCTTCACAAACTTCTACATCCAGGTAAGTCTCACTCCCGTGGCAGTTGGGCCTTGGGGCTTTATCCCTCCTCAGTCCATCTGTCCACAGGGGGACCTGTCGAGGCCCTGCTGCGTGCCGGGCACTGGGCACTAATAATTTAGCCACAGTGACAGGCGGCCCTGCCTTTGGGAGGGGAGTGTTAGGGCTGATGTAGACGATGCTAAGCCTGTCCCAGTCCTCCTGAGTTCTAGATCTTTGCAAGGGAGACTTGGGGTTTACTTGGGAAAGCAACACTCCTCAGCAGGTTCCAGTATTACCCCCTCAAGGCCTGCGGCAGACAGACTCATGGTAGGTGATTTTCAGTCAAGACTCGCCAGCCCAGCTGTTCTGAACCTCATGGCTAAATTAAATGTCCAAAGAAATTTCCATCATGATCTGTCAGCTATAGATAGAAATCTGCCCTCTTGTCCCATTTTCTTGCACATCCACTCCTCGAGTTTGGAGGCTCAGTTCATTTCCAAGTGCATGATGTAATGCAGGTTTTTGCTCACAGAAGGGTCCATTTAAGGCAGATTACCACTGGTGGAGCCTGACCACCTTGTGGCCACTGCTGATTCCCCTGCCGCACATCAGCCCTGGATAATGTGTGTTCCTGCTCCCGTGGGCAGTGTCTGGTTCCAGGGTAGGCGCAGGAGGTCAGGAGCAAGGACAGAGGCCACAGATGCTGGGGCAGTAAAGCTTGGTTGTGTCCAGCAACCAGGGGGCCCCCTGGGGGCTCAGCCACGTTCCCTGTTCCCGCCTATAACTTTCCTCCCACATACCTACCTGGGCACAGCATGCTTGAGTCGAGTCTGTACACTGCTGGGCTTATAGTTTATGCTGCACTTTGGGACATTCACCAGCTGCAAGGGAGCTTAAAGGACAGGACCCAAAATAGGTGCAGTAATACTTACTGAACTGCTCACAGCGGCATAGCACTTGGTGCGTAAGGGCCGCAGTAGCTGCTAGAGTAACGAGCACACCTGGAGACAAGGACCGTGAGTTCCGGGAGAGGTGCTACAGAGAGACAGTAATGGGGCCACATAACCCCTGTCCTCTGCCATCCACAGACTGAAAGGGTACGGCAATAAAATATAAGTTGAATTTTCTGTTTAATTTTTAAATAGTTTTATGTTGTAGCATGTGTCCCAGGGAATTTACTTGAGGCTAATCCTCAGAAGGCAGAAGAGTGATTAAGCCAGTGGCCAAAAAAACCCACAAAAACACAACAAGCTTTTATGCTGGTCCACTACAGAAGCTGTTTCTGGCTGGCACTGGGTGCTGAGAGGAGACCTGGGCCCTGCTGGAGACACGGCCCCCGCCCGGCCCCGCGCTGCTACCTGTTCTTGTGTGTTTCAGACTTACAATAAGAAGGGGGCCTCCCGGAGGAAAGAACGCCTGAGGGACCACCAGAACGGCTCCGTGACTGCCGCGAACGGACACACCAACAGCTTTTCCTCCCTGGGAAACAGCACGAAGCCGAGGAAGCAGCGGAAGGATTGAGGTCGAAGAGCAACCTCCAAACCGTGTCGCCTGATTGTAAGCACAGTACAAGTTGTGCCCGATACGCGTTAGCAGCTGCTGTACCTAGTCTGGCCTACAACAGTGTGGTTCACGTAGGGTCTCTTTCATCAGTTCAAAACCCCTAGAAAATGTATGCCGATTAGACAAGTAGGTGTAAGATTCTCCACATTTCTGGGCTCTCACCAGCCCCTGCACTACCGTGCAGAGGGCGTGTTCTTGTAGTATATACAACACTGCTGTTGCCTTATTAGTTTTAACATGATAGGTGCTGAATTGTGATTCACAATATACAAACACTGTAATCCAAACTTTTTTTTTTACTGTAGATCATGCATGTGATTGTAAATTTATACAATGTTACAGTAGAGAAACACACATGCCTTAAAATTTAAAAAAGCAGGGCCCAAAGCTTCTTAGTTTAAATTAGGGTATATTTCAATGTTTTATTTGTTTCCAAAAGCTCTGATTAGAAAAATGAAAGACCATGATTTTTGAAACTAGCGTGTGACACATAATTTCAGGTGACTTGTACATGTGAAACCAGAAATGGCACCTTCGGTTTTGTAATATTGGCTTTAAATCAGGCAGGCTCCAATCTAGTGGAACAGTCAGTTTAACTTTTTAACAGATATTATTTTTTTATTTTGAGTGCCACTATTAATAATGTAAAAAGGAGGGGTGGGGGGGCTCTAAAGTGGTCTTGAAACTTAAATATATATTCTTTATCTTCAAGATGGTAGGAAGTGTGTAGGATGAGTAGGCCATTTTTAATTTCTGAAGCACTAAGTGTTTTTATACGGGAACAAAGCCCATTTTGCTCTCCACGCCTGAGCGAGAGGAGACACAGTTTCCTCCTTCCCTCCGAGAGGGAGGACCGTCTCCTGTCGGACGGAGCGCCAGGGTGAGCAGTGGTTGCGGGGGCCAAATGTGGAATGATTTCTGTACTGCTATCTGTTTGGACGCAGACTTCCTTTTAAAATGTGCCTAGCTTACCAAAATCAGTAAAGAAGGAAAAAGAACCTTCCTTTAAAAAAATTAAGGTAAAATTAAACAGATAGCGACAGCATAAGAGAACTGGGAAATTGGATAGAGATTATTTGTGTAATGTAAATCTAATAGCACCTGTACTTTCTTCCGCTTAGAATATAAAAATTTGTTTAGAATCGCTTGGTTAAAAATAGTAGACTACTTATGAAATCATGTCTCACCCCCGTGAGGTAGTGGTCAGATCGACAAGGACTAATGTGCGTGTCATTTCGGGGTGTCAGAATTTAGTCTCTAAATACCTTCTCCCCTGGGGGAGGAAATATTCGTCGAACCACTCGTGACACATCTTAGAAAGTCATTGACAATGTATAAACTAATCTGTTGGTTTGGTATTTATGTAAATATCATGCTTTGATTTTGCACATTCACATTATAGGGAGCCAGTTGGTTCTCTTACTAGTCTTGTGGGTTTTCTGTTTGGAAGGAGTCGCAGCATCTGTTTACATTTACCTTATCAAATCTAGAATGTGTATATTTGTAAATGTATGTCTTCCTAGGTACTGGTTTGTGAAAGTCTTTACATATTTCAATACAGAAACTAAACATTCAATAGTGTGCTGTCAAAGTGTGCTTTAGCTCATCTGGATATACCCACACTGTCAAGTAATGTCCAAAAATTAATCATTAAAACATTTTTGATTACCTGTGCTTGCATTTTACATTGTTTTCGTGCTGCAAATTACAAAAGACTAGAGAAAACTTCATCGTCTTCGCCTTCTAGGGACTCACCACGTAGACGTGAATAACCAGGTGTGAAAGGCGGCGTTGCTGCTCAGCTCACCTGAGGAAGGGACCTCCACACAGTGCGCGTCGCGGCGGTTCCACCCCAGCCCTTTCCTCTCCTCCACAGAAGGTTCTGGTTCCAGGAACACTCCTTTCTCCCTTCTTCCTTCTCTCCCTGCTCCCTCTCCCCACACCCGGGCTGTTAAGAGTTCCTTTTTGGAATCTAGACCAGAGGATCACACATTTTTAATGCAGAGACCCAGGCAGAACACCTGGTTTGCTGACCCTCTACGGTAATGAGGTCCCAAAGCTCTGGCACTCTCTTTGCTGAAGACCCTTTCCTGTCCCAGATCCTGGCCCCTCCCAGCCACCGCGTTGCAGACTCTCAGGTTCATCCGTGTCCGTGGTGGGAGTGATGATCTAAGTCACCCTATTTCCTTCCAGCGACTACACACCACACAGTCCTAGTGTATAGGCTCGATCCTGGCTTCTGATGCCTTTCAAGTTTGTCATTATCGCCTTTAAAATGTCATCAGAAACTGCGTTTTGTATTTGGGATATTCACTGAAATGTACAAAGGACTATTGGGCTTTGGTAGTGATGATTAATCATAGCCTGTCTTTCCCTTCTTTAAGTCCAGAACAAATTGAAAAAACAGGATATAGAAGTTGAACTAAGGGAAATCAAAATAGCCCATCTCTTACTGAGGAGATTGTTGAAGCTTAACCTCACCATCAGGCTCCCTACCCAGGCCAGTAACAACCCTAATTACATAAGCATTGCAGGGCTGGCACTAGCCACAGCAGTGGCGTATGGCCTGTCTCTGTTCTGGTGCTGGTCTGGTGAGGAACTGGTGACTCAGATGTTGTGACTGTCAGCCCTGGAATTTACCCACTTAAACTACAAGCTCCCCTTGTATTGCCAAATTCCGCCCTGATGACCTGACCATGCCGAGAAAGCGTGCTTGGTGGCATCTCCCAGTCTTGGCAGTCAGACGCCGCCCTCCTCCCTCCAGAGAAGTGAGTGGGTGAGAGGGCAAAGTGACGTGAGATGTGTGTCCACAGTTCCCTCCTGAGTGGAACTGAGAGGGCAAGTTCACTCACCCGCATGGAGAGGGGTATCCCTATTTCCCCTCTTTATCGGTCTTGCCATTCATGGGAAAAACAGGATCTGGGACCACATTGCCTGGTGGGAATCCTACCTGGATGACCTTGAGAATAATGTTAAGGCGTACATTATGGGGTTGTTAGGGGTATTAAGTAGATAACAGATATAAAAAGCCCTTAAACCAAGTCTAGCACAGAGCTAACTATTGAAGTGGCAGCTGTTACCTTCAAGATTATGTTCTGCTCAGTTCACCTCTAAACTATGTGTCAGCTTTGTTTTACTGCCATTTCATTGGCTAGTTGCTCTAGTAATCCTATCAGAAAGGGAGGGAAGTTAGTTTCGTATGACCACTTTCTTTGTTGAATCAGGAGTTGAAAAGAAACCAGCAGTTGTTAGGAGTCAAAATGTTCACCATCTGTATTCCAGATCTGGCCAGAGCTCCACATTAAACTCACCATTGTGGCGTTTCTGCATTCTGCTTTATTTCCCCTTTGGAAAACAGGCCTGTGCGTTCAGTCTCTGGTCTCCAGTTGGTCGTTACTTCCTGGGTTCCAACCGCAGTGCAGCAGTCACACCCACAGTGTGTGCCGGAGTGTATTTCACCTGGACTCATCGTAAGCAATGTCCCCTACCCCTCATCAGCCTGAGACGTCAAATACTAACCTGCTTTTTGTCTTCACCCTTAATTTGGAGACTGTTGTCCCCAGTGGAGAAGGTAGCGTTTGCCTTTGTTTGTCGGCTGCTATCATGGCATTGCACCACAGCCTCTAGCACTTGTTCCAGACTTAGATTTAAAACACACTGTTGTCATCCTTGATGTGTTCAGGAACTTCATGTTCTCTTTTTGCCATAGTTTGTGTAGGATATCTGTACCCGGCTTGTTGTCCAGGGCCGTGGAAGACATCCTAGGGTCCGGACTGGACATTGTAGGAACAGGCAGAATGCAACCCCGGAACTGTCATCCAGACTGTCCTGAACAGTGCCTGCTACCCCCTGATGCCCCTTTATGTTCGTGAGCTAACCAGACCTTGGAAGAATGTTGCCTGTGTCCCTGGGATAGTGCTTGGCAAAGAGGACGGAGCCAGGTGTATCAAGCAAATGGGGATCTATGAGAAACAGCCAGTCCCCACAGGAGCCTTAGCTAGACTGAGATCAAACATACCCATGAGTGACTTCAATGCAGGATGGTTTGTGGCAAGCCACCATGCGATTCATACAAACCAACTATGAGACCAGGGAGAGAGACCTCATCTAGCAAGGTGATGAAGAAGAGCTCTTTGAAGGAGTAGCCTTCATCTGAGCCTTCCAAGCCAGTCTGGGTTTCAGTAGTTGGTGACCGAAGTTGCCTGGGAGGTAGCACTTCAGACCCAGAAGGAGGCATGAGTGAACGAGTTGAAGGCTGAGCCAGCGAGACAGCACATATCACTGAACCACTGAATGCAGCAGGGAAACTGCTTATTTTCAAAATAACAGGCAAAGGGGAGGAGGGTGGGAGTTGGGTGTTCTCATTGATGAAATAAGTAGAATGTTGCCTGAAGTTCCCAGAGGAGGTAGTCATTATGCCTTCAAGACTGGTCCTTGGCTACACCGCCTGCCCAGACGCCCCCTGCTAAGGAGGGGCAGGAGGAAGGCTGTGTTTAGACTTGGGACTCAAGGTTTAGAATCTAAGCTTCTCCCAGACACTAAAGAAAGGTAATTCCAAATCATTGGGTCCGTGGGTAGGTATATAGCTTCTCAGAAACGGACTGCTTCCCCCAACCCCTGCTCTGACTCCAGAACGACTGGGCGTGGGCACACCCTGCTGTAGGCACTTTGCCAGTTACTAGGGAGACGGCAATGACAATATAGTCCCATTCTGGAAGCAAAACAGAATAGTTACAAATTCTAGGAACCATTCTAAAGGAAACAACCAGAGCACTGACATTGAAAATCATGTTAGACATGGTTTAAAACATTATTTTGAGGCATAAGGAAGGATATTGGAATTTTTATCTATTTGTTTAAATTGGTAGTTGATATTTTTGAGCTGAATAAGATCATTGGGAGTTTCACACTCTCTAGGAAGTCACCTGGTAGCTGTCGATGGGCGATCTGTTTTCCACCTGCTCTGCAGCCCCTCACCACGCATGTGCCGTCCTGCTCTCGGCTCTGATGGTGGTGTGAGCACTCGGGGACTTGGCAACTGCTGCCGCCTTCAGCTGCATTGCCCATGCGTGATGGGCAGGCGCCTACCTTAGTAACTTGTCCTGTGAACTTGTCGTGATAGGGTGATCTCTGAAAAATTTTTACAGTGACAATTAAGGATCCAAATGTAAGTGAAATCCAACTGTGTGCAGTAGTACCAACGTCAGCTGAGGACAGTGGGTCAGCGGGTGCTTTTCACGACGGCAATGGCCCGTCCTGCTGGCAGCCGGCAAAGTCCTTTAAGGAGGAGTAGGGCAGATCTCCATTTCAGAAAATCTAAAGTGTTGAGGGGGATGAGAGGGTCTCTGTGCGTTATAACCTCACTGCCTTCTGGGAGATACAGTAGAACTCTAGACAGCCCACTCGAGCCTATGACACTTGAGTGCAGGAACTCTCTCTCATTTGTGTCTACATCCCTAGTGCGTGCCCAGCACAGCACAAAACCCCAGCAGATGATCAGTGACTGTTTGATGAATGAACAGAAGTACTCAGTAGGGATCATACAGTGTGGTACAGAGTAAGAAAAACAGGCTTTCCAGCCAGTTAAATCTTGAGTTTAAATCCCACCATCAGTCAATAGCCACATGTCATGGGTTAAATGTTTGTGACCCCTCCAAATTTTTATATTGATAATACTATCAGATGATTTCTCAGAAGAAACCTTGCAGGCAAGAAGGGGCTGGAAAGAATTATTCGAAGTCATGAAAGGCAAGGACCTACATCCAAGATTGCTCTATCCAGCAAAAATATCATTTAGAATGGAAGGACAGATAAAGTGCTTCTTAGGTAAGGTCAAGTTAAAGGAGTTCATCATCACCCAGTCCTTATTATATGAAATGTATAGTATCTACAGACTTAGAAAAAGAAGATGATCAAAAGTATGAACAGTAAAATGACAACAAACTCACCATCAACTACTGAACCTAAAAAAACAAAAACATGAACTAAGCAAACGACTAGAACCGGAACAGAATCACAGAAATGGAGATCACATGGAAGGTTATCAGTGGGGAGGGGGAGGGGGAAGAATGGGGGAAAAGATACAGGGAATAAGAAGCATAAATGGTAGGTACAAAATAGAGGAGGTTAAAAAATAGTATGGGAAATGGAGAAGCCAAAGAACTTCCATGTACGGCCCATGGACGTGAACTAAGGCAGGGGAATGCTGGTGGGAGGTGGGGTACAGGGTGGAGGGGAATAAGGGGCAGAAAAAAATGGGACCACTGTAACAGCATAATAAACAAAATACATTTAAAAAAAACATTCCCACATTGAAACCCTTCCCCAGGCATGTGATAGTATAATTAGGAGGTGGGTTTAGAGGAGGTAGTTAGGTTCAGAGGAGGTCATGAGAGTGGAGCCCTCAGTGAATGGGGTTAGTGTCCTTAGGAGGGTCACGAGAGCTTGCTACCTCCTCTCTGCCACGGGAGGGTGCAGTGAGGAGTCCGCCGCCTGCAGCCAGAAGAGAGCCTCACCAGAACCCGACCTCACTGGCACCCTGCTCTCAGACTTTCAGCCTCCGTCACTGTGCAAAATACAGGTCCATTTTTCGTAAGCCACGTAGTCTCTGGTCCTTTTTTGTAACGGCCTAAACCGACTACAACACAATGTGGCCTTGCCAAGTTTCCTCACCTTCCCAAACTCATCACGACTGTCTAGGATCAGAGGAAAGCCTGTGGACCCCATGGTCTACCGCGGGGACTCCAAAGGAATTAATCCCCACGTAAGAGTTGTGATGCGCGGTGGTGCACAGCAGGAATGAAGTCAGCTTCCGTTAGAAATCTCATCCTAGAAGACTGAGGATGCCGGAGCAGCTCACCTGAACTGTCAACCCGCCAAGAGGACGGGCCTGCCCGCGGCCGTGACCATTTCACAGGAGCCAGCTCCTCTCCCCAGAATCCCTATCAGGGCGGCCAACCTTTTGGCGTCTCTGGGCCACCCTAGAAGAAGAGTTGTCTTGGGCCACACATTAACTACATCATGACACATAATCACAAGAAAAATTTCACAATGTTTTAAGTAAATTTACGATTTTGTGTTGGGCCCCGTGGGCCACAGGCTGGACACCCTTGGTGCATGCTTCCAGCTTGTTGGGACCCAAGGTCATCACTGCTGGGTTCAGGGACCAAGAGTCCGTGACGAATGAGTGAATGGGTACTTGGGAGAGAGCATGGCCCCTTTGGGGCCACTAGCTTCCCTCCGCCTTGGGGCCACCTCTAGGCAATCACTAAAGGACAAATAAAATCCTAAATATTTCCGTGACCTGCAGGCCTCCCAGAGCTGCCGGCCCACCTCTGCGGGACCTCGCGAGGAGCCTTTCCCACCCCGAGGCCCCTCTCCCCGCTGCTCCCCCCAGGTAGTTATCTGCTCCCCCCAGGTAGTTATTTCCACGACCTGCCCCCACCGAAGGCCGCCTCCCTAACTGGCTCGTCTGAGGGGTCACCCCCGTGCCACAGCCCCCACACGCTCCTTCCCCTTGGCTTTATTTTTCTTTGTAACATTTTCATTGTCTGGCCTGGCACATAGGAAAGACAAGCACTTGAACAGATGAGTTTGTGAATGAACACGAGATGATGAGTGTCCCTTGTGTGGGGGTCTGGCTGTAACCTTGTCACACACAAGAAGGGCAGTGTTTTTTTTTAAGATTTTATTTATTTATCTTTAGAGAGGAAGGGAAGAAGATAGGGAGAGAAATATTAATGTATGGTTGCCTCTTGCACGTTCCCTGCTGGGAGCTGGCCTGCAACCCAGGCATGTGCCCTGACTGGGAATCGAACCGCAATACTCTGGTTCGCAGGCCCACGCTCAATCCACTGAGCTACACCAGCCAGGGGAAGGGCAATGTTTTTTATTAGCCCTGAGTTTATCACTAAGACATCTCAATCATCTCAGAAAAGCAGACCCAGGTATATTTTGGAATGGAGTATATGGTGGTGAACAGTGAAATCCCACCAATTTAAGAATTAATGAGCTGTCTGTTCTCTTATTTTTTTAAGATTGTTTATTTCTTTATCTTTAGACAGAGGGGAAAGGAGGGAGAAAGAGAAGGAGAGAAACATCAATATATGGTTGCCTCTCTCACATGCCTTACTGGGGAACTGGCCTGCAACCCAGCCCTGTGTCCTGACTGGGAATCAAACTGGCGGCGACATTTTGGTTCTCAGGCCGGCGCTCAATCAATCTGCTGAGCCACACCAGCCAGGGCTGTCTGTTCCCTTATGACCAATGTATAAATTCTGCTGCTCGGTGCCATTCATATTTAGAACTAAAGATGGACATAGTTGTGAAAGTAAAAGACGGCATCAGGAACTATTCTTAGAATCCTGCAACAAATCAGTTTCTGCTTTGGTTTTTTTTTGGGAGGGGTTGGCACTCAGTTGAACCTTACTTGATTTTTTTACCTCTCTTATTTGTTTCTTGAATTATAGCCTGGGAATAATGATCTCCCCAATTTTTCTAGTTGTTATTAGAACTAAGAGACCGATGGTGCCTAATGAGAAGGGAATGGAGGGATAGCAGCTTAGTCCAGCTAAGAAATTTAAGAAACCCAGAGTTCACACCATCGTTAATGAATTTGAACTTAAAATCACTTCCGGAGGCAGTTACAGATGGGTCTGCAGAGTACCCACAGGCAAAATGATGCAGTAGTTTTTGAAAGAGCTTTGTAGGCACTTCAGCTATTGTGACAAGGATTCTTCGTGTGCCCCAGTGAGCCCCAGCAAACACTCTGAGGTGGGTTCCCAGGTGGCGAGGGGGCGCAGAGGGCTGCAGCTGAAAGCTCGGCCGGGTGGGGAGCCGAGGATGGAGCTGTGGGGCGGATGGGATGATGAATAGTCTGAAAGCCAAGTTAAAGGAGCAGAATTAAGAGCACAGAGGAACGAAGTGACCTTTACAAAGGAGACACTTGAAATCAGCAGCCTCGCTTCTCTCCCTTCAACAGATGAAAAACAAACTCAGGCCTGTTGACGTTTTCTGTTTTTTCCCCCGCCCCTTTGATTTTTCTCAGATTAAGGCTCAGACGACTCACTGGGTGGAAACCTCACTAAACATGCCCATTGTGGTGGTGTTTATTTTTGAAAAAAATTGTAACAATTTAAAAGTACCAGTGGGTGCAGTAAATCAGGGACATCATTCATAACATACATAAAACACAATATAAAAGGAGCCCCTGTGTAATGGAGCCAGGCCTGCCAACCAGAAGAGCCACCTTGAGCTGCTTAGGCCGCAGAACCCTGGATGTTAAGACTGCACGGAATCACAGTCGGGCTGGGCCTGAGCAGAGCTGCATCCCAAAGAACCGTTTGCGAGGATGACAAGGAAGCAGATATTGTAACTGCCGCACTGAGGACCACTGGACTGAAAACTTACACCACTCTTTAGCATTGGTGTTGCTATGTTAGCTTATCTGCACCCACAGAAATCCCTTCCTTCTGCTGATGTAAGTGCCACCCTCCCCTTTCTTGTAGGTGCCCCGGGCCTTCACCTCCTCACTGGAACATTACTGGGCCTTCTGCTTGAATTGGTGCTTCCTGAATAGCATTTTTTAAAATCTCAAATGTTTCTTGCCTTTCATTCTGGCCTTTTTTTTTTTTTAGTATGCCGTTGTACAGAAACACTATGAAACATGCTAATGACATGAGAAAATGGCCATGGAAATATCATTAAATGAAAAAGCAAGTTATCAGCTTCCTCCACATTTTCCCCAATTGGCTAAAATATGCTCACTCGTGCATATGAAAAAGGAAGGCCACACCAAAACGTCAACAGCAATTATATGTCTGAGTGAGAGGATTACAAGTGATTTTCATTTTCCCCTTTGTGGTCTAACTTTTCCAAAGTTCTTGCGCAAACATTTATTACTCGTTTATCGGGTGAGGGTCATTAAACATTTTTGAAAGAATCAGTCAGTCTATTACCCAGAGATTCAAGCTTCTCTGATGTAAATGCCTTTCAACAGAAGGCACCTGGCACAGACTGTTCCTGGTTTCCAAACAACGCTTTTATAGAAAAAGGACATTTGGATTTCAGACAAGGACAATGGCAGCAGGTAGCTGTGTGGCCATTAAGTAATTCTGAAATGAATTGACAACCCTTGGTGTGTTAGAAAAGACACAAGTCAAAGGTTCAAGTTCATGCTCTGCCTCTGGAAAACCAGGGCAACAAGCCCCTCACAGCCAGTTTCTCCATCCGTACAACAGAGGGCGTGGGTGCTTTTCTGCTTACCTCACAAAGTTAGCATTGGGTTTGAAAACCGCACAACGCCTAGAAAGTAAGGTAGGGCCGTTCTCTCAGAAATAAGCCAAGACTCCTTTTTGACACGGGGGATCTTTCACTAGAAAACCAGAGCGCGGGATGGTTCTGCGAGATAAATCCTCACGAGAAGCAAGCTGCCGGAGACGAGCTGTGAGTCACTCTGAGTCACTGAAGCGAATGGCAGAGAGGAGCCAGGAAACATCACCAGACGGGAGCCCGCTGAGGTCTGCAGCGGGGATGCAAGTTCAGCCTTTCCCCAAACACAGTGTGGGCTTTACAGCTAAATATTTTGATTGCTCTGCCATCTGGCAGTATCAGTTTGCAGCCAGCTTGGTTCTGAATCTCTCTTCTATGAGAGATTCTTCGCCATCTCCACACAGAAAGGGGAGAGAATTGGGTTTCATTTAGTCCTACTGAACCAACATTCAGCTTTAGGGTCACAGCAAGGCAAACCAGGCAAGTTGCCAGCACTTAACATCAGCACCCCAAATTTCACTTTTCTATTGTCCCATCTTTCCTTCACCTATACATGCTTTCCTTTTCCTTACTTTGAAAACACTCCCTGTTAGTCATTTACACACTAGTAAGAATCTCTGTCCCTAAGTCTCTTTAAATTCAGTAGCATTTTAAATTCATTTCTTTTGGTAAAATGAAAGGCTCCGTCCAGTGCTAGGAACAATGAAGAAAATAGTGAAGAGGAAGCAGAGAGGGGGGAGGCCAAATGAATTTAGGAAAAATACTGCTAAATTTCCTCCAGGGCAGGGGAACCTCCTCTCCCATCCAAACCTCTGGCCTTAAAGCAATATTAATGGACCTGTTTTGAGGGAATCAGGACTAAACTGGAATATTCATGGAAATGAGTAATAGCAGTGTTGAGGGTTTGCCTTAAGATTCCACAGGTCAGAACAAAATGCAAAGTCACGCACTAGCCTGGGGCCTCCTATGATCTGACCACTGCCCAGCTCCATTAGGTCATAAATACGGCCATCCTCCGCACCCTCTATTACAGCCACACGGCTTCGTGCTGAACAAGCCAAGCTCATTTCTGCCTGGAAAACGTTGCACTGCCTGTTTATGCTCCAGGAACATTCTCACATCTCAGTCACTGGGGGTGAGGTGGGGGTAGAAGCAGAGAGGGCCCTATGAGTTACAAGATGGAGAACACTCAGTTATCTTTGAATTCCAGGTAAATAAAAAATGTACTTTTTAGTACATCTATGTTCCAAATATTGCATGGGACATACTCATACTAAAAATGTATTCGTCGTCTCTCTGAAACTTGAATTTAACTGGGGTCCCGTATTTCTATTCTCTAAATCTGTTAACCCTGCAAGGGAAGTCTTTCCTAATCACTGCACCCAAAGCTTTCCCCACCCCAACTGCCTTTTGGTTTCATCACTCTACTCTCTTAGTGCCTTGCACTGTTCCCCCCACACACACCAGAAAACTTAGAACCACTTGAAATGATATGTTTATTGTCAGCTCACCCACTAGTTGAATAGAAAGTCCCATGGTTCCATGCATTGAGTAACAGTATACATCTTGCCCCTGGCTGTCTCTCTGATACCTGGAACATGGTAAATGCAATTTCATCTGGATGGATGGATGGATGGATGGGAGTATAAATGTGAGTTTTACATACACACTTCCTTTTCTTGAATCTTTTACTTGAAGGAAAAGGCAGGTAACTTCCAGCATGAGTTTTCAGTTCCAGGTTTGCTGCTGGTTGCCTCCCCAGCTCCCACGGTCTCCTCCACCTGCCACGGAACCCCTTTCCACAATGGCCTGCCGTCCTGCTTTTGCCCGAATTTTCCTGGCCGCCCCTTTGCCCTCCCAGGGCTGTCCCACCCTCCTCCCTAACTTCGCTGACACCTGAAAATGCACGGAGAGCCATTACTTTTCCTTTAAGTCTTCTTCAAAATGCAAAAGTCCCTAAAGAGCCTGTTTTCTGCTTGTTTGCCAGGTCTCCTTGCTGTGAATGGATGGATCAGACTCCTTTCTGGGAGCAGATTTTGGTTCAGCAAAATGAGAGAGGGGAGCTCCCCAGGCCCCGTGAGTGTGCACCGGAGCCTTGGGCAGGAAGAAGTGGGTCATAAAAGTGAAATCGGGGTGAACTTCCATTTTATGAGGCCAGCACCTTCTGTCTGCATTAACCCTTCTCAGCCCAGGGCCACCTAAGGTTTGTCAGCAACCCAGCTGTCCTTCACCTTCATCATCAGCCCCTGACACAGCAAGAGAATGCTTTTGGTCCTGGTTTCAAACCTTATTAGCTGTGGTTGGTCAGCGCAGTACAAAGCCATCTTTGTGACAGAGGTTAGATTAGCATCTCTTTCCTACTCTGGGAACCTGGGTACAGAGGGGACAATGCCCCAAGGTTAGCCCAAGGCCTGCCTCTGGACTCAGGTCTCCCGGGCAGTGCCCTAACTGGAACGGCGGGTGAGTCCCAAGTGCAGAGGCCTTGCAGGGGCTGAAGGATGAGGCTTGCATTGCCGTAATCAATCAAATTGTTCCTGTAGGGGCTCCTGACTGACTCTGGTTTCCTCTGCATGCAACTTTGAGTCCCTGTCTCATATCTGGGTCAGAGCAACAGGAGGGACACATGACCTGCTTTAAAATTAGCCTCCAAACTCCTTGTATAACAGCTCTCATTTTCACCGAATGGAATGGTTTCTTGAGAGGACAAGCACAGCATTTGTAACGAAGCCTGTCTGGTTGAATTATCCTGAAGAAAACCCTTTTGATTCACTGAGACTCAATGTTTCCACCTGTAAAATGGGGTACATTTTTGTTTGAAAAAAGAGAAATAAAGGGTAGAAAAATAAAAGTAACGAACACATCCAGCCCCGCCCCAACACCCACACACAATTTGGGGGCTTGGCAGCAGAGGAGAGTAATCCCTTCTAGATTAAAAAGGACAAGTTGGCCCTGGCTGATGTAGCTCAATGGATTGAGCACAGGTCTGTGAACCAAACAACTGCAGTTCGATTCCCAGTCAGGACACATGCCTGGGTTGCAGGCCCGTTCCCAGCAGGGGACCCACAAGAGGCAACCATACATTGATATTCCTCTCCCTCTCTCCTTCCCATCCCGTCTAAAGATAAATAAGTAAAATCTCTTTTTTTTTTAAAAAAAAGAAGTACAAGTTGGTAGTTACAAAATAGTCACAGGGATATAAAATAGACCATAGCAAAAATAGTGAATAACATTGTCATGACTGTGTGTGGTGCCAGGTGGCCACTGGGTTCATCAGGGGACCACTTCGTAAGTTCTATAAATATCGAACCATTATGCTATGCTCCTGAAACTGTCATGATATTGAATGCAAACTGTCACTGAAAATTTTTTTAATTATAAAGAAATAGAAAAAAATTTAGATTACACATAAATACATTTTTTACCAAAAGAGAAGAAAAGTAGAAAAGGGAAGAAATGCTTCCAGCCTAAATCATGCCATCATCAGCCTCCTGTTGGCATTCTGATAACTTAGTGCTGTAAGTATTTTAAGTCCTGAGAAAGCACGCTTTTCTTTCTTACCATTTCTCCTGGGACAGTGAGCTAGTCTTCACACAAATTGAAAATCAGCAAAAAAGAAACAAAACCCCATCCTGACCACTGTCCTTCCTCAAGGACAAATAGTTTCCACAGATTTCTGACTCATCTTGGCAACATTTGCAAAAAAAAAATTTTAATGAACGCCCCAAAGGCTAAATAAATGCAAAAAACACTTCGTGATTGTGTGTGCCTAAAATGTTTCTTTCTGACAGAAACAACGTTTCCATGATCTACTGACTCAGAAGAATGGTCACTTGTCATTTATATCTCGCTTCTGAGGTGGTGGTAAATTGCTGAGGGTTGGGAGAGAGGTAGCTTAAAGAATGAGGCCTCTTATTAAGTAAGGGGACAAAGAACGTGTAACATTCAGCTAAAGACCACCAAGCATGGGGTTTCTCTCTGTTGAGCTGGATGTATGACTACGAAGGGAAGCTTCTGGTGCTCAAAGAGATCTTTGAAGTCGGACAGACCTGGGTTCAAATCCCAGCTTATTAGCCATAACCTTGGGCAAGCAACCTTGCCTGTTTGAACCACACTTGGTTCATCTGTAAAGTGGGGATAAGAACAGCACCTATCTCACGAGGCTCTGTGAGGTTTAAAGGAAAAAATACTTATCATAAGAGTTTAGCAGAGTGCCTGGCACATAATCAAGTTTAATAAATGCTTGACATTATTAGTAATTATTGTAATTAGCCCTCATTTCCCAAAGGCCTCCATAACAAATCACCACAAGTTTGATGGCTTAAACCAGCAGAAATTGATTCTGTTGGAGCTCTGGGGACTAGAGGTCTGAAATTGAGGTGTCGGCAGGGCGGCGCCCCCTCTGGAGTCTCTCAGGGAGAATCCTTTCTTGCCGTGTCTGGTGTCTGTTGGCTGCCAGCACTCCTTGGCTTGTGGCCACAGGACTCCAGCCTCTGCCTCCATGTTCACAGGACCTGCTCCACTTCTCACTCTGTCTCTCCTCTGTTTGTCTCCTATTAGGACACATGTCATCGTATCCAGGGCCCATGCAGACAATCCAGAATCACCTTTTCTCAAGATGCCCAATGTAGCACATTTACAAGATGCTTTTTTCAAGAGAGGTCCCATTCACAGGTACTGGAGATGAGGGTGTGAGCATATCTGTTGGAGGGGCAGCATCCACCCACAAACCACAGTACTGTTTCTATGGTTACTAAGCAAATAGTGTGGAACTGGCCTTAGAACCAGACAGGCGGCCCCGGGCCCACTTTAGGAGGCCCTCTGGCACATGGCACTGAACAGCAGCTCAGTCCGATTGCAGCCCTGAATACCCATCTGCTGGTGACTAACCATTCAGGGCCCAAAGAATCCTCTGTCTTTCGTCCTTTGTTCTCCAAATGAAAGGTAACCACACCCAAAGGGCGGGCTAGTACTCACCTTAATCTCACATGAGATGCAGACACTTCCTTGGAGAGTGAGAGAGACAGAGAACAGAAGCTCTTGGAAAGGAGGAAATGTAACTAGCTCTCCAAAACCTTCTTTCCCACAGCCTGAATGCAGTAGGTTCTGATTCCGATTTACGGTTCTGGGATTACTCATGAATTAGCACACTATTCACACAGTTCATGTTCCTCAAATACATGTGTACGTAGGTGCACACAAAATATACATGGAACACGGCATCACCTCATTACAATACGGTGTGGATCTAGATTTTTAAAAATGTTGGCTTAAGAGGTTTTGAAAATTGTGATTTAAATGATAGTGATTCAGGATGAAATAAAAATAGTAGAGTGTCTGTGATGACAATATATCCTAAGTGACCCAATTACAATGTTGGGTATGTAAAATTCATGGCCCATTCCCAAACTGAAGTTTCAGTTAAGAATTTTATTGACACTCATAATTGCTGCAGCCTCCACAGAGCAATATTTCTCCAAACTGACATTAAAAAAGATAAAATTAAGATTTAATAAAGGCAATCGGTTTGGCATTGCCATCAATAAGATACAATTTATGTGAAAATATTACAAGAACAGAATCAGCAATTTTACTCAAATGAAAGCAAGGAACATTAATTTCATGACTAAATATGTAATTATACACAACTTGTGTGTGTATTATATTACTCTTTAAATATGTCAGCCAGTTAGAAAACCCACAAATGTGCAATAATAATGGAATCCAGTTATCTTTTTTGCCCACTTTCAGTTATATAAAAACCATAGACTTCACTTCCCCCAGCTTTGTTGCTATGAAGACATATTTACCCAAGTGCAAGGCTGAAGAACTTATATTTCAATACTGGATGTCAGACGTGTGGGCCTCCAGTCCTGGCCTTGCCCGGCCCTGCCAGTGTCGGGCACTGGCCTGGCTCTGCTTCAGGGTCTCCATCGGTAGCAGGGAAACAGCTGCACTTAGTAAGAGTTTGCTTGATCTGGAATCTCATTCCCTGTTCCTTGGCAGGATGACACAGTGAGGCCACCTAGGAAGAGGGTCAACATGGCTGGTGTCCCGGGGTCACCAAAGGAAATTCACAGGGGTGCACGCTGCACATGGTGATTTACGTTGGGGGGCAACATCTTCTAAACCATCGGCCTGGCAGGGGCCACCAGGGTTTGGAACTTAGGTGTGCACTCAGAGGTCTGTCTGCCTCCCCCACCCCTGCTGCAGAAGCGTGGTTCTCTTGTTTATCTCTGCATCCTCCTCATCACCTAGGTCCTCAATTTATAAATGAATATAGGCTCCTCCCACCAGGCACACAGAGGCAACCAGGCACAGGCTCTTCCAGCTGTCCATTTTGCTTTTCCTCCCTTAGAATATTGTAAACCACCTTTTACTCACTGCTACAGGATCTATTGCCTTTGTTTCTGACCATGGGCTATCTTAAAATTCAAACTTAGCTGGTAAGAAAGTTTAGGACCTCTCCTAGCTAGGGGCTCTCCAGTGGTACACCTGACTCCCCAGGTTTGCAGGTACAAACTTTGTCCCCCGTGATGTGTGAGATGCAGTGCAGGACACTGAGCTTGACTGCCCCCTGGCCTTCACAGGTGCTCACAGTGCAGGTGCAGTGCAGGTGCGGCACAGATGCAGCAAGGGTTGCCGGCGAGGTGCCATCTGCTCTGCAGGCCCTGCTCCTGACCAGCACTCCCCGCCCCACACCCTTTTTCTAATTCATCCACCAGGGGTGCACCTTGAGTAATTTGCATAAACTCATTTGTTACAAGCTTGTGCAAGCATCTCTCCACAGTCCTTTTCTCCCTCTTCTACAAATCAGGGTTCACAAGGACTGGCAGGTAACCTAGATAAAGTGAAACACAATACAGGTCCCAAGTTGTTTATACTGCCAACAAGCGTATCACCTGCTCAGGTGAACTGCCTTTCAAAGCCTTGCATAACAAATGGACAATAGCCAGAGTGCAACCCCTGAGCAAGTTATACTTGAGCTCTCCTGACCTGGAGGCTGCCACAGACAAGTTAGAGACCAATATGCAAACCAGCCTATCCATCCTGCGGGCTCCCTGCCAGCCCAGGAACTCCAGCAAGGGCCCCATAAAAGGGTCCCTCCTGCCCTGTCCCTGCAGCCTGAGACTCTCTCCAGGCTCATGGGCTCCACCTGCTGGCTCAATGCTCCCCCTCACCTGTTCTTCCATCAGTACTAATGGTGCTCAACTGGGGCAATGTTGCCCCTCATGGGACATTTGGCAACACCCGGGGACATTTTTGTTTGTCACCACATGGGAAAGGGATGCAGCCAACTTTTCTATAATGCGTGGGACAGCTCCCCACAGCAAAGAACGATCTGATCCAAAATGTGAAGACAGCGCAGAGCCTGAGAAACCTCAGTGCGCACCCTTCACTTGGATCCTGGAACTTGAATCAGGTTCTTCCGCATTTACTGACCCTTGGGCTGATGCTTCTGCCTCCCTTGGATGCAAACCCACTCTCCGCTTGGATGCGAATGTCTTGTTCCTTTTGTTCACATTCAGAAGCCGCTAAACCAAGGCAAGGCTGCCCTCACCTGACCAGGTTCCTCACGATTCCTCCAAACACTTTTTGGAGTTGTGCAATGATTCAGGCCATTCTCAGACTCCCGGCACCACCTCTTACTACTGCAAGTCAAGCAAGAGCCTACAGGACCAACTCAGCTAATGCTAATGCATTCTTGCTTTTTAAACAGCATGGCTGTTAAATATTTTTAAAGATTTTATTTATTTTTAGAGAGAAGGGGAAGGGAGGGAGAAAGAGAAGAAGAGAAACATCGATGTGTGGTTGCCTCTCACATGCCTTACTGGGGACCTACCTGGTCTGCAGTGCAGGCAAGGTGACCTGACTGGGAATCCAACTGGTGACCCTTTGGTTCACAGGCTGGCACTCAACCCACTAAGCCACACCAGCCGGGGGTGGCTGTTAAATTTTTTATTTGTTTGTATAAAGATCTGATATCAATCCCATAGTAAGCCTGCACTGTTTGCAAAGGATTCATGTGCTTCAAACACTGTTAACTAGTATTGTCCTATTTTTGTTTGTGTTGTCCATTAATCTCCTTTCTTGAATATATATATATATTCATATCAACCCTCTCTATCTCTTTGTAACTCATGAGTTATTAAGGCTAATTTCAATTTTTCATGACATCCTTTAGCCTCTCCATACCAGTACTTCTTTCAACAACAGAGTTCATCACACACTGGGCAGAAGGACGCCCCCTCCCAGAGACGTCCACTGTAATGCCATTTGTAAATATGCTACTTTACAAGGCAGAGGGGACTCGGCAGATGTGTTTCAGTTGAGGACCTCGAGAGAGGCAGTAACCCTGGATTCCCTGGGTGGGCCCCCACCCCAATCCCATGCTTCCTTAAAAAGGGAGGACCAATCTGGGCTGTGGTCAGAGGTCTGGATGTGACAGGGAAGAGTGGTCAGTGAGGTGCAGTGGCTTTTAAACCAGAGGAAGGGAGCCATGAGCCAGTGTGGGCAGCCACTAGAACTGGAAAAGGCCGTAGGTGGATTCTCCCCCGGAGCCTCCAGCGTGAGCCTCATGCAGCCGCAGCCTCATGCAACCTTGCTGGCTGGTGCCTGGGCTGAGCCCAGTGAAGCCCGTGTGGGACCTCTGACTCCCAGGACCGCAAGGCGCCACTTTTTTTAAAAGGCACCACACTTGTGGTGTTTGGTTAAGACAACCAGAGGAAACTAATACAATTCTGTATTTCCCATCCTTCAGACTCTTTGTTTTCACCTGTAAAACTGTTCTTGACTTCTAACAGATCTTTCTTATCTTAAATATTTTTCTTTATTTCCTTTGTCTCCCATTAGCAAAGATGTATCCAGACATCCCTTCTCGATGTGTCAAGGAGCTGTGAAGTTGCGGGATTTGTTTGTCGGGATGCAGCCTGGCGATCTCATTCTGCCAATAAGATCAGGAGACTTCGGAGAGGGCAACGGGCTTGTCAAGTTCATGTTCACCCTGTGGAGAGAGCAGACTGGCTCCACACCCCATGTCCTGACTCACCAGTTGCTCCTATTTTCATTTCTTTCCTCTTACAAAATAAATAAATAAGACCAGCCCATTGATTCCCAAAAAGTGCACTTGCTTTTTCCACGTCTGGGGGCTCAGAGAATACACTGATCGTTGATACTGTTTGGGTTTCCACAGAGCTCTAATGCAGACTAATGTGGAGTATAAACTGTAATTGGAACTTTGCTTTAATTTTAAATAAATAAAGTAGCACTGATGATTAAAATAAATCATCTTTATTCATTTGAGGGCAGGGGGGAGTTCATGGAACTTAGTTCAGGAAGATACTCCTGGAAAATTTTCGACAAGCTTCTGCAGTCCAGTAAGCACATGAGAGCTGCGCGTGTGCCCCTGCTCGGGAAGCCGCTGCGAACCTAAGCAGCACACACGTCTCAGAGTCCTGCAGGAGGAAACGAGCTCTAACCCAGAGTTTGCCCTTCACGTGAAACGCCCATTGGCAGGCAACAAGAAGTGCTATTGTAGACAGTCTACCCGTGTCCTTTGTTTGGCCCTTCGCCTGTCGTGTGATTGATTTAGCACTCACCGTGAACTTGGCCTGGATGAGCTGTGTGGGATCCTCTGGGATCCGAGCAGGTCACTGCTGAGACAGAGCTGGTTCCCATCCAGTCTCCCTCTCTTCCTCATTAACGGAACCCACGGCCAGGAACCAGACAACCAGGGACAGCCCCTGCACTCCACAGCCCACCGAAATTACTCAAACCACCCGGTCCCACGCCTGCTTACCCTGCTTCACCTGTTCCTTCTGGAGGAGACAACACTAACTGCTCTTGCCTGCATCCCCCACTCCCTCTGCCTCCCGACCACCCGATGCCTCCCGTGTGGCCCCGTGGGGGGGGGAGGTGCCCTTTCCTCTTGGGCTCTGTGAGTATAACCGACTATCTTTTCATTGGCAGTCCTCTCCTGATCGGTTGGCCTTGTCTTACCTAGATAATGACTAAAACTTTATTTAAAGCAGAGGACACTACAAGCCCAGCGGGGAAGGAACGGAGGCCCCCCACCAGCCATGCGAGTGGCCCCCTGAGAAGCAGACGCACCGGCCCCGGTTAAGCCCCAGCTGACTGCAGCCCCAGCCTACACCTGTTCAAAATCTCATGAGGGGTGAGACTCTCATCCTGAACTGCCCATCCAAGACATCCCAAATTTGCAACCCACAGAAACTAAGAGATGGTACAGGTTGGTGGGTTTTTTTTAAGTCACTGAGTTCTGCAGTAATGTTTCTCTAAGCAATAAAGTGCCATTGGAGGAACTGAGACTGGAAACCAGGTCTCTCTAATTCTAAAGCCAGTGTTTCCTCATTGCCTCTCCAGCGTGCCAGTGGGAGCTGTATTAAGATGCTTTTGACTTCTGACTCAAACACTATGAAAAAAAATTATCTCACATAACAAAAATTCAAGAGATGGAGAGTTCAGTTCCAGGGCTTATCAAGCACCGCTATATCCCCAAGGTCCCAGGGGATTATCTCCGCTCTACCCAGCCAGGCTTACTCGGTCTGGCAGCTCATCGCATTTTCCAAAGACAGCTGTGGCTCTTGAGGTGTTGCCAGCAGACATGACAAGAGGCGTTTTCCCAGAAGTCTCTCCATCAACTTCCTGCCATTGGCCAGTACTGCAGTGCATGCCCATCCCGGAACCAATGGCTAGAGAGGACAGTGGGACAACTGGAGCCAGTGAGTGGTTCTCACCAACCCTGGTTTCCCCCTGAAGCTTGAGAGCACTTCACTTAGCTCTGAGGCTGGGGGCACTCTTGAACCAGTCAAGGTTCTGGCAACAAGGACCGAACAAGTAGAAGGGTTGGGGTGGTGTTGAATAACTTAGGTGCATTGTCTTGTACATGAGTCAGCAAGAAGCCATCTGCACTAGTGAGAAGGGAACAAAAGACACAGAGGAGTGGGGCCACTCAGAAGAAAGGAGCAGGGGCAGGTGGGTGGAGGCCACTTGAAGGGCCTTGGGCTCTACTTACAGAACAAATCAACTGAAGGAGGCTTTCCCTAGACCCATTGTTCACTCACCCTGTTCTCTGCTGAGGATGGACTGTGTAACTCCTGGCATATCTGACTGCTCTCCCACTTTGACATTTTGGGTCAATTGCCTCCCAAAGCTTTTCAACTTGTTGGCCTGGAACAAGCAGTGGGGCACACGGGTCAGCTGGTGGCTGCCGATTGGAGTCACCTGCATTCGCCAGGGTGGAAGGAGGCAAGAAGGGTGTGTAGCCTCCTCCCCCATTAAGACAAGAAAGGATTATTTGTTTACATAGTAGTTGGTGTAGTCAAAAACATTTGGCCTCCTTTATCTGGATATGGAATAATCCGACCTGGATCATCACTGATGTAAGAGGACCAAGAGTTCTGCTCCTTTATTTAGCAGCCGTGGAACACCAAGTTCACCTCGAAGCGACTTGGCCAGGGTCACAGGAGCAAGAACTGAAACTGTAACTAAAAATCTCTTGCTTCAGTGCTCTTTCTCACAACACCTTATAGAAGCAGATTCCATGCCAGATCAATAACCATATTTTAAAAATCAAACTTACTGGGTAAAATGTTCTAATAGTCCCTCAAGTTCATTTGAAAGTGTAAACTATGCTTGATGTCGAGACAGGCATTTTTCACGTTGTCTGCTTAGACTCTCAAGCTCCACCTTTAAAACATTTTATCTGGCGTTTACCAAAGCAGGCCGAAAGTCCAGCAAATAATTTTGTCAGCCACTTATGTTGCTCTTCAATAAATTACATAGAAAATTATCAAGAGTAATTCTTTTCCAAGTGACAGCAAAAATTAGGGACCTCAAGTGTCCAGTTCAAGAGTTCACTGGACTCATTACTTCAAAGAGAGTATATAAATATGCTTCCTGAGATGGTTTTCTAAAATAACTCTCTCTGCCAGCTGACTTGCAGAACTGACGTTGTATGTGACACAGATCTGTATCACCAAGTGTGATGGGCTTCCTGGTGTTGGGAGAACATTCCAAACTTTGCCTTCTTAGATGATTTTTGTACCTGATTTCTTGGTTTGATTCAAGAGATCAAAGGGGAGCCTCATTAAGCAACTGAATAGGTCTCCTTATCCTTTGCTATAGCTTTCCTTTACTCGATCCATTGTGACTTTAGAAATGTGGTGACATTTGTCCCAGGGGAGAGTAATAAAGGAAAAATCTGGTAAGGTGTCTCTAGGAGAGAGAGAGAGAGAGAGAGTTGGGGGTGCAGGGTGGAAGAAGATAAATTTTGGATTTACAATTATAGCACTTGGAACAAAAAGCAGATGTATTAATGGAGATCCAGAAAAAAATTGAAACTATGGATAGGTTAAATAAATGATCGCAGAAGATAACCTAAAACAATCTGTTCTGTAACTATTGTTACTTCCTTCACTAATGTTCAAGTTTCCAAACCAATACCAGGAACTATTCTTTGTTCAGTAAACTAAGTTGTATTTGTCCTCACCTCTTTAGGTGCACAAGTATGCAAGTTAATGTGAGCTAAACACAAGGTTCAAAACAAACTCTGATTAAACTATTTATTCACCCAGTATGCATGGGCACTTGTTAGGGAGCATGTTCTGTGCTATGATGACAGAAACAATAAACAGAAAAAGACCAAGGGTTTTTATTTGGTGTAATCCCTGAGAGAGGCAGGGAGGGACCAGTCCTGACCTGAGCGAGGATCCAGTCCGGACATTTTGAGAAAGCGGTGACATCTGAGCTAAATGTCGAAGGATGGTCAGGGTTAGGCAGACATGGAGGTAAAGGAAGCAGGAAAACAAAGGTGCAAAGATGGAAAACAGCAGATTTCAGGACCTCAAAGTCAACATTGCTGAGGTAGAGGGAGGGCGGGGGGTAAGGGAGGGAAGGGATGAATGGGTGCAGGGTATCCCAGGGCCAGCTCCTGCCAGGCTATCGGACCAGACCGTGAGCACAGTGGGAGCAACTGAAAGAATCATTTCAGGCAGATCAGATTTATTTGAGATTTACTAGAGGAGGTTGTCTGAGCGGTGGATGTGTTTGTGTGTGTTTGTGTGGGGTGAGGAGGGACAGAGGGAGATTAATCTTGTTTAGACAAGCTTTAAGCTGAGTAAAGGACAATACAAGGCATTTGAGATCAAAGGAACTAGTACATTCTGTCATACACTATTCTGACATTCTCTTCATTTACATGGCACATTAAGATGAATGTACTCTCAACAAATATTTCCTTCTCCTTTAACACCAGAGCATAGATGCATTTCAGTGGCAGAGAGAGCAAAGAAAATCTTAGATGACCTTCATTGTATATCCCAAGATCTCACTGCTGACGTTTCACACTCTATTTCAGACCGGCTTCCTCAAGCTCTTTGGCATCAGTCAACAACCATAATGTCAACATGTGACCTTAAAAACTGTACACAAGGCAGTTTTGGGGGGGGGGGCGATGATGTGTTCATAGGAAAGAAACCTCTCCCTTTGTCTCCCCTCTCCCCGCCCCTCTACGCTCCTACCTGAGGTCATTTGCATTTCAGAGTTTAACACATGTTCATTAGATCTCAGATGCCAATTTTTATGTGTTTGAGCCATACCTAAGAAACTGAGAAATCCTTGTTTTGCAATTTGACTACTTGGAACTTTGTAAAAAATGAATAGTAAGGTTTTTCTGTTAAATTCGGGTTTTATTTAAAAACCTGTTCTGGAGAATTAAAGGACCAGGTATGTTTATTTAAGATTTTAAGCATTCTAGCTCAAGAGCCACCATGACCAGACTCAGCACGGCTTGAAAGTCACATCCGATGTAGGCAGGTCACCCAATGCACCCATGTTCTCCTTACAAGTTCAAATTCACTTCAGAGTTTGCATTTAATCTCAAACATCAAGTAAGGCTCCTTCACTGGTTACCATATCAACATCTTTAAAAAAAACAAATAATACATTTTATCAGATAAGTCAATATTAGGAACCGTTTACTACATACACAGAGCATTCCTTTTTTTTAGGCACAAATATTCCCAAGTGCAATTAGCTCTGCATGACTTATTGCCTAAGAAAACTTATCTGAAAGATGCTCATAGATTTTGAACTCAATGGGAAAAATGATAATTTTCTGTCTGGAATTTTTTTTAGGATTAGTAAAGGATAATTTAGCCAAAACAAACCGCAGAATGAAGGTGCATTTAAAAGTATTTTGTAGGTGTATAAATTAGCAGTGACCCCATCTGCCTACTCTGTGGAAGACAGTGGAAGGGCCAAACCAACTCCCTGGGTGCTTGCTTCCCTTACCCCCGTCCCGCAGGCGCTATTATTTTAATGACAGAGGTGGAGTAATGCTAGCATCTGTTTGAAAACCCAAAGAAGTCACCAGAAGAGTTAAAGTTGAACTTTAAACACTATTATTTTTTAAAGATTTTATGTATCTTTTTTAGAGAGAGGGGATGGGGGAGAGAGAAACATCGATGGGCTGTGTCTCTTCTGTGCCCGCGTGAAATAGGACCAAGCCTGCATCCCAGGCATGTGCCCTGACCAGGAACCAACCTTTTGCTTTGTGGGATGACAACTAACCCACTGAGCCACACGAGCCAGGGCAGCATTTAAATATTGCTAAAGATTTGTCTTACAAGGTTACTACCTCCCAAACAAGCCATGGTCCTGGCAATTGAATTAAGATGGTTTTAGTGGCAGGGTGGGTGGGGGAGAAGGAATATGGAAAGGTTAGAAAAGAGGGAGGTGGGCTGAAAAAAGCAATCTTTTTTATTTTTTGAAAGACCTCTAATCCCTGTCTGGGTGGAAGGCACTTGCTTCCTCAGGAACAATTGGGGAAGAAACAGGGGTTAATGTGGAGGGAGACACTAAATCATTCAGGGTACAGGATGGAAGCAAGGAGGAATTCTAAAAATAATGCCTTGTCCTTTAAAGCTGAAACAGTCTGCAAGAAGCAGAATCAGAGAGCTTATTAGCTTGACTCCTTTGCCCTCTGCCGCTGATTGTGCCAGTTTCAATCCTAAAACGGCAGTTGGCTCTGCAAAAGGTCCAAAGCATGGAGGACACCAAAGAACATGTTTCAGGTGAGAGTGGTGGCTCCAGTTGAGGCCGCAATTTCGAGATGGTGTTAGGGGCTCCTCCGTCCAACCTCTCCATTCTTGTTGCTCTCCACCAAGGTAGCTGAAGAGGAAGCCGCCAGACAGGGTCCATGGGGGCGGCTGTCCTGTCGTTCCAGCACGCTGTCATCTTGTGGGGTACCAGCTCCTTTGGCAGGAACCAGGGAAGGGGCCAGGCATTCATGGTCTGCGCCCGTCAATCTCATTTCCTGGGCCCTTAGGCCACGGAGGCCCTTCATGCAGCTCCCACTTTCTCCTTGTGCCTCTCCCCACCCAGACTGACCTTGTGCCTCTCCCCAAACCCTGTCAGTGGTTTTAATTCGTATTGCTGACCCCATGACTGGTATTATGTGATAATTCTCTTCTTTCTTTTTCTCCTCCCTATTTCTTTTTGCCCTCAAACACTTCTGGGCTCTGACCTAGATGCTAAAGATATGAAGGTCAGAACACTCCCTGCCCTTGAATTATTATTCTCATTCCAGTGAAGGAGACAGACATTGAGGTCTAAAAATTATGAATAATACAGCAATTTTTCACAGAGTTCCAGCTCACATGGGAAATAGAACTGCACCTTCTGACTCATAATGAAGACCTTTGGCTCATCGCCACATGCAAAACATGTGCTATTTATAAATGGATAACTTCCATCAATAAATAGATTTATCATTTGAGAAAAGGTTAGTTGTGCCAAGACAGCAGAATTGCAAGTACTAACTCATGTCCCTCTCACTCCCTAAACCAAGGCCTTATTTGAAAGAGTGTGTGTGTCCACCACTAGCGAGGCTGCCAAAGAACTCCGGCCTTTCCTACCCAGAGGTTTGGAACGCACGTGGGAGGCCCCTCCCCATTCCCGGGACACCCCCCACCACCCCCCACCTGGCACTGTCACTTACTAGCAGTGGAAATGTGGACAAGGCTCACACATTTACTGAGCCTCAGGTTTCACATCTATGACACAGGGACGATACTTCCTTTTTCATGAGGTGGTTTTGAGGTTTAAAATGGGTGCTGGACCCAGGAGGTGTGCCAGGCATGGGAGCGGCCACTCTGTGCACAGGCTGCCCTCTCTGCTCATTATCAGTCCCCTTCCTGAGACAGAAGTTCTGGCTGACCAGCCACAGCACCAACAAGACCCTTCCTTTGGGAGGGATCAGGACCTTGCGGGTGTCGTGGCTGGTGGTGCAGTGGAAGCAGAGGTTCAGGTCTTCCAGGAAATTCTTCCAGGTGTGCAATAGAGCGTCCCCCTGCAGCTGGGATAGGTGGATGGCAGCACCAGGAAATTTGGGTTGAAGAGATGAGCACCAGAGACCAGGAGACACACCAAAGAGAAAGAAGGTTATGAGTTTATAGATAGACTGGTGACACAAAGGGAAGGCTTTGGTATATGTTTATTTATTCCCTGACGAGCAATGCTCAGATCTTTTTGCTCAGATGCTACAAATTCATCCCATTGTGACTGCACTCAGGAGTCTCAGAGAAAGCAAGTCTCCACTGCTTGAGCAAATACTACTTCATCGACTGCCTCACAATCCCGTCCTACTGCGAACTGTCAGGCCCCTTGTGCTTTCCCCACTCCTGCTAGGAGTCCAAAAACGGTTCCACAAAGCACAACTGAAAACCACCAACATGGTGCAATGTTATTCATGGGCTAAAGCTCAACCATCACTTCTATTTTAGTCAAAGATCACTTCCTCAATGTTTTGGTTAGCTCTGGCAATATGAAAAACTACCCAAAACATAGTGGCTCAAAACAACATTGGTTTTATTTGCTCGTGACTCTATGAGACAAGAAGGCAGGCACAGCTCAGCTACTCTGTGTCGGGGCAGCTGGGGCCATGGACTCAGCTGCGCTCATCCGGTGGCTGGGCTGGCCGGGGCTGGCAGGTCCAGGAAGCCTTTACTCACATGGGCCCTGCTCCATGTGGCCTCTCTCTGTCCGCATGCCAACTTGAGCTTCCTCATAACGCGGTGGTCATCAGGCAGGCAGACTTCTACACGACAGCTGGAACGCGGGGGGGAAACATTCCAAACAACAAAAGCAGACACTGCGAATCTCGTGGGGCTCAGCTTCAGCAGTTACACGGTCTCACTTCTGCTGCACTCGGTTGTTCAAAACAAGTCACAGGACCAGGCTAGTTTCAGAGGGAGGATAAATAGACCCCCACGTCTCCATGGGGGGAAGGGCAAAGAATTTGCAGCCATCTTTAATCTGCCACAATCGGGACAGCCTTCCCAGACCTCCAGTTTAAGTCTCAAATTCCTATAGTTCCTCCTTGCCTCTTGAATTTCTACCTCATGACATTTATCGTGAGTTATGTGATGAGCCATTTCCCTCACAGGAGCCTACGGCTGTGAGGCAGGGAAGGAGGTGAATCTGCACACCCACTGCCCCGGGCAGTCCCCTGTGCAGTGTAGGCTCTTGAAAAATGACTGTTTAAAGAATAGGATAAATGTTATTGGGATAACAAAAAAAAAACACACTTAGGGAAAGTCAGAACACTATGATATAGTTCATATGATATAGTTCTTTGGAGGCAAAAAAAATGAAATAGTGTGCCAAGCCTTCTAAATCGGTTTTTTGGGGTTTTTTTTTTTTTTTTTTGGTTTTTTTCTCTTGTGCCCTGGCTCGTAGAGCTCAGTGGATTGAGCGGCAGCTGTGAACCAAAAGATTGAGGTTCGATTCCTAGTCAGGGCACATGCCTGGGTTGCAGGCCAGGTCCCCAGTAGGGGACGCACAAGAGGCAACCATACATTGATATTTCTCTCCCTCTCTTTCTCCTTCCCTTCCTCTTTCTCTAAAAACGAAAAAAATAAAATCTTTTTTAAAAAGAGAAACCTGTTTTTTTGTGACACCAAATCCCTCATTCACCTCCTAGAAATCTCGAACTCCCAATCTCTCCCACCAGGGAAGAGAACACTGGGTAGGCCCCACCTAAGCACCTCTGTCTATGCATCTTCAGGAGTATCTGTATGTTTTTTTTAATTTTTGTTTTTCAACTGCAGTTAATATTAATATCAGTTTCAGGTGTACCACATAGTCACACATTTATACACTGTACAAAGTGACCCCCAGTAAGTCCTGCACCCACCTGGTACCACACAGAGTTATTACAATATCACTGACTACGTTCCCTACGCCACACTTTACACGACCCCATGACTCTTTTGTAACTGCCAGTTTCCACTTAGTCCCCTCGCCTTTTCCACCCAGTCCCCCAGGCCCCCCTCCCATCTGGCTGGCAGCCTTCAGTTTGTTCTCTATTAGTTCGTTTCTCTTCTGTTTTTTATTTTTTAGATTACACATATAAGTGAGATCGTATGATATTTGCCATTTTCTGACTTATTTCACTTAGCATAATAGGTCCATCCATGCTGTTGCAAATGGTAAGAGTTTGTTCTTTTTATGGCCAAATAATATTCCATTGAATACATGTCCACTTTTTTATCCATTCATCTTTTAATTGGAGAATTTAACCCATTTATATTGGATTATTGATAGGTATGTAGTTACTGCCATTTGATTATTTTCTGATTGTTTTTCCAGTTCTTCTCTGCTCCTTTTTTATTCTCTTGCTCTCTACTCTTTTATGTTGATGGCTTTCTATAGTGCTACGTTTGGGTTCCTTTCTCTTTATTTCTTCTATCTCCCTTGTAGATTGTTTGTGGTTACTACCATGTGCTTCTTACATACCAAGTTTTGTTTACAGAAGTCTATTTTAAGTTAGTGGTTGTTCAAGTTTGAACGTGTCCTAAAATAACTACCATTTATACTCACCCCCTCCATATTTATGCTTTTGTTATAATTTTTCATGTATGTGTTTATGTGTAACCCTTAATTTACTATTGTAATTACACATGAACTTCCTGCTCTTGCCTTTTAACCATTGTACTAGCTGTAGTGTTGTTTGATCCACTGCTTTTATTACAATATATGTTTGTCTTTGTCGATGAGGATTTTTTTGTAATATTTTCTTTTTCATATTTTTAATTTTCCATGTTCTTCTTAAAGAAATCCTTGAACATTTCCTGCAATACTGGTTGGGTGGTGACAAGCTCCTTCAGCTTTTTCTCGTCTGGGAAGCTCTTTATCTGTCCTTCAATTCTAAATGAAACGATAGCCTTGCTGGGTAGAGTACTCTTGGTGGTAGGTACTTACTTTTCATTATTTGAATATTTTATGCCAACCCCTCTGGCCTGAAAAATTCTGTTGAGAAATCAGCTGATAGTCTTCTGAGGGCTCCCTAATAGGTAACTAACTGCTCTTCTCTTGCTGCTTTTATGATCCTCTCTTTGTCTTTAATCTTTGGCATTTAATTATAATGTGTGTTGCTGTGGACCTCTTTAAATTCACCTTGTTCGGGACTCTTTGCACTTTCTGGACTTGTATGTTTATTTCCTTTGCCAGGTTAAGAAAGTTCTCAATCATTTTTTCTTTAAATAGGTTTTCAATTCCTTGCTCTCTCTGTTTTCCTTTTGGTAGGACCCTTATGATACAAATGTTGGCATGCTTGACATTGTCCCAGAGGTCCCTTAAACAATTTTCATTTTTTTAAATTTTTTTTTTGCTGTTCTAATTGGGTATTTTCCACTACCTTGTCTTGCAAATTGCTGATTCAGTTCTCTACTTCATCTAATCTGTTGTGGGTTTCATCTCGTGCATTCTTTTTTCTTAAGAACTTGAATTTATTTATGAACTTATTTATTTACGTGTTGATTTTATTTATGAACTTATTTGTGAACTTAAGAACTTATTTATTTATGTGTTTATTGTATTAATTTTAAAGAGAGAGGGAGTGGGAGACAGCTACACATCCATTTGTTGTCCCACTTATTTATGCATTCATTGGTTGCTTCTTGCCCTGACCAGGGACCAAACCTGCAACCTTGGCATATTGGGATGGTGCACTAACCAACTTAGCTGTCCAGCCAGGTCTCCATCTAGTATAGTCTTCATTTTAGTTATTGTATTCTTTATTTCTAGCCTCTCTTTTGTTTCTTGCTTTCTTTTTATGTTTCCTATCACTTTGCTGAAGTTCTCACTGAGATCATCTAGTCTTCCCCTAAGTTCACTGAACATTTTTATAACCAGTGTTTCGAACTCTGTATCTGGTAGATTTTTTGCCTCCATTTTGTTTAGTTCCTTTTCTAGAGTCTTGTTCTGTTCTTCTAGTTGGGACATGTTTCTCTTCATTTTTATTTTGGCTGCCTCCCTGGTTTGTTTTATGTATTAGATCCGGTACGTCTCCCAGTCTTCGTAGAGCGGCCTTATGTAGCAGGTGTCCTGTGGGGCCCGGTGGTACAGTCCCCTCTTTACCTGAGCCAGGTGCTCCAGGAGTGTCCCTTGTGTGAGTTGTGTGTTCTCTCCTATCATAGTTGAGCCTTGGTTACTGTTGGCATGTCAGTGGGTGAGATTCACCTTCAGGTTGACTGGCTATAAGGACTGTCGGTGACTTCAGGGGACAAGCTGTTTTGCATGGACTGACTCCACAGAGTAGGATTTGTTTTAGAGGGTTTCTGGTGCTTGCCAAGTACCTCCTTTGGGTGTGTCATTTGTGGTACAAACTGAGTGGTGCTCTGGTGTGGTCCAAAGCCAGCCACCAGATTTGTTGGTTTGAGAACCTCTTAGGAGGGACTCTGGTGCAGGCCAAGGTCAGCCACTGCCTCTGCCTGGCCCAGGGCCACCTGGTATGAGCTACAAAGTGATCTGTTATTGGTAGTTGCCTTTGTTGGGCTTGGAGGCACCTGCGAGAGGCTATGCTGCACACTGAGGCAGCTGCCACTACTGCTGGGCTTGGTGACTCTTAGCAAGACATACAGGGCACACTGAGGCTAGTTGTTGCTTTTGGGTGTTTGTGGACCTATGAGAGAGTTTAGGAAAGTTTGCAGTGGTGGCCAAGGCTGACTGTTTGTGAGGAACAGCCACTGAATGAGGTTCAACAAAAGAGCAATGGTGCCTGCCAGCACTTCCGTCTTAAAGAAAGCTGTTCCTCCAGCCTCTGAAAGGTGTGGGCCCAGCATGGGAGTTGGGTGGGGCAAGTGCTTTTCCAGGAAAATATTGCCTTATGATTTTGACTGGTGTCTGAAACCCTGATTTTTTAAACCACTATACTGATTATTAACTGACATTTTTCAAAGTACACTTATGCCCACAATTCTAAAAAAAATTGTATTTTTCAATGTCCCTTTCTGGCTCTCTCAGACATTTCAGGTCAAAAAGACACAGCATTACCTTATTTTCTCTCTACAGAGGAGTAGTTCACCCAGTATAATTGAGATTGCCCCCTTGCCACCAGCTTTGGGGCCCGGTCATTCCTGTCACCCCCCAAGCCTGCCCTGGAGCTGCGGTCAAAGGTCTGAGGGCAGAGAAGTGTCTTCCCCAAACCCACTCTCTGAACCTGGTCTTTTCTTCTCTGGTCCCGATGTCTCCTTGAAGGACACGAAGAGACCGGGGACAACGCTCTCAGCCACCCTGACCTCTTAGTCCAAGTGCTGACTGCACCCAATCAACTTATTGTCAACCTCAGAATTAGTTAATATTGTCACATAGCTATTCTTTAAAATATGCTTGAGAAAAGTAAATTCTTCATTATGGATCTTGAGTTTTAATGTAGGCACTAAACCGCACTCTGCTCAACTCAGAAGAGCTGACAGTAGTTGCTTTGTTCACATTCTCACTCCCATTTTCTCTCAGTCCAACTTCAACTGGCTTCCCAAACCCACCCCTCTCCTGAGGTCAGCAATGACCTAATTCTTGCCAAAGCCAGTGGTCTATTCTCTGTCCTTACATTACTGGGCTGGAGTATTTGGCAAGAGTGAACACTCCCTGCTTTCGGAAACTTTTTGTTTTCTAGGCTTCAGTGAACTTCCTCTGCTGGGGCCCTCTCTTCCCACCCCATTCTTGCCCTCCCGACAGTGCCTTCCTCGGATGGCAATCTGTGTGCTGTTCTATAAACGTTTGCTAAGTCACATCACTATCCCTCCAACGGTTTTCCAGTTATGTGTTCAGTGATACACAAACCCTTAGGAAGGTCTGTGGTTGGACTCGGCCTTCTTTTCCCAGTGACCAAGGCAGTCAGAATCCTACTGCCCTGCCCATCCAGCCACACTGGTGTCCTCTATCCCTCAGACTCCCCAGGGGCTTTTTGAACAGTCGTGTCTTCCCCTTGGAATGTTCTTTTCACAATCGTCATGTGGCTGCCGCCTCTTTACTTGGGTCTCAGTCAAATGTCAGTTTCTCAAGAAGCCTCCTGTGACCACTGGTGAAGTAGCCTCTTCCTTCAGGTCACATTCTATTCTGTTTTTGTCTTCACAGCTCATACAGTCTGCAGTTCTCTTGTTTGTTAACTGGGATGTAAGTTCACTAAGTTGATTTGTTTTGTCACAGTGTCCCTAGTACTCAGAACACCACACAATAGGCCCTCAATAAATATTTGTAGACAGCCTAGCTGACTGTTCATTATTCTGCTATCCAAAGTTCAGTGGCCCATTCTGCTCATTACGTAAAAACCTCTGCTGGAATGTAAAAGGAATATAGTAAATCTTTGGCCTGCATTTTTAAAAATATTTTATTCGTTTATTTTTAGAGGGGAAGGGAAGGGGAGAGGGAGAGAGACATCAATGTATGGTTGCCTCTCGTGTGTCCCTCACTGGGAACTGTGCAACCCAGGCATGTGCCCTGACTGGGAATCGAACCACGATCGTCTGGTTCTCAGGCCCGCTCTCAATCCTCTGAGCTCCACCAGCCAGGGCTGGCCTGCATTTTGGTACTTAATAGATATTAGAATGCCTCAAGATTTCTAGGTTTCCTATATTAGAATCCCTTGACTCCACAGAGTGGAAAGAAAAGCATAAGCATAATGGATGGAAGTTTATTTTTTCCTAAATGCTTCTAATTTGTAAGGCGATAATCACGTAGGTTAAAAACAAGATTCAGGAGAAGTAGCAGCATGACTCTGCCGGTCCTGCTGCCTTCAGTTCATCGGCTCATGGGCGCCTACTATGTGTCAGGCACTGTACACAACATGAATAACACAGCTACTGACCCTGACTTTGCACTCTGATTCGGGAAGCAAACACATAAACAGACCAGTCAGTATATACCAACATGCTGTGAGAGAGCCAGACAGAGGGACACAGGAGAGACCGTTTGTCTCGTCAGGGCGGGCAAGGCGCGGTTTCTCAGAGACCACGTTGTGTACGGTCCCACTTAGATGGGTCCCATTCTTCACACCGTCGTGCTTTACGGCATTTATGAACCACCTGTCTTTGTTCTGTCCTTTTAAAGTGAGAGGAATCTGCTGGGTTTTCATGTGCCAAAGGCCTTAGCTATGTTTCCAAATATGCTGATACCTATTATGTGAGATAGAGATAGATAGAGATAGAGATATATAGGTATAGATATTAAGGATTCTTTTCTTCTGAATGGCGTTGCCTTTATATCTATAAAATTAGATTTGTTCCTTTGATATTTTTGTGAATCTGTTGACAATTGATTCTACAATTTTTCCAGCCTTCTCCCCCTTGAACGCCTGGGGTGAGTCTTGTGTTACCCAGATCAGAGAGGCTCTAGGTCAGCATATTTAAACATGAGAGCAACCCTTGTAGGATTTCACTGAACCACAATGAATATTTCAATCAAAACGAGCTTTTAATCGTCATCCAAAACTAGGATCCTTTTTATTCAAATTATTCAAATTAGTGAGCATCTGCTTCTTTTTATTCTTCCTTTGAATGTGATTAAATTACCTACTCAGAGAAAAAGTGCTGTCCTTCCCAACTGCTGCCCATCCTCCTTTTAGCTTACAGTTATTTCTATGTTTTGCTTTTTTGTAAACATCCAATCCCATATCTAGCTCATATGGGGTGGGAGGGGGCGTTTCACACATGTGTGGGTTAGAGTTATATGGAAACTTTGTACTGTTTTGCTTTGTACCTTCAGTTTTGCTCTGAACCTAAAACTCCTCTAAAAAATATAGTCTATTTAAAGGCAAAAAAATTCAGTGGACTTGGGAGAACAGAAGATAATATATAATGTGTATCAGAAGATGATCTACATTCCTAGCTTACCTCGGGGTGCCATAAAACAACCGAAACCGTATCTTGTTGCATAGCCAAGAATCAAATGAACTGAGCCTGTACAGGTGCTCTGTTTAGTGATCATCCAAACAGAATTGTGGACCTTTGCCAAGCTGGGCACAGATAGCAGAGAAGAACTAGTTCTGTAGCTGTAGGCGCTTTTAAATTCAGGGACATGTAGGTAGGAGAACCCCTAAGAGAATAATTCTCAGCCTTTTCCATCTCATTGCCCATATAAACTTGATTATTAAAATTCTGTGGCACACCAAAAAATGTATTATTTTTTGCCCATCTGTCAAAATATAGGCATAACTTTGACTCATTCATACTGGACAGCTATTGTTGTGTTGGCTATTGTCATTTTTTTATTTGAGAATGTAAGGGAAAAGCGACCACTGCCCCTGACCAAGTAGTCAGGTACTGCACGTTTTAAAACTTCTTGTTGTCACACCAGTGACAGCTACAGAAATGAAGGGCAAAGATTTGACTATCAGTGTGCACCCAGACACACAAAGTGAGCTGAAAAAGAGGGACCGCCTTCTGGGCTGGAAGGGTTATGTTTCCACAAAAAGTATCTACAACTTTGATGAAAGAAAGATGTCAGAGTGGACTGTCAGTGACAAGAGCATCATTGTCCACCTCCTGATTGATCATCGTCTTCTTTGTTGTCCAAACAATGGGTATTCTTTGTTGAGCTCAGACTACAGGATACATATTCTTAGTTATCGTAGCAATCTGTGGGGAGAGTTGTCATTACGCCCATTTGTTCAGAAGGAAATTCAGGTTCCAGGTAACTACTTGTCTCTAAAACCCACACTTCTAATTATGACGTATAACAGAAACTGGCAAACTTTCTCTGTAATGGGTCAGATAGCAAATATTTCAGATTTTGTAGGTTTTACAGTCTCTGTCGAAACGTCTCAATTCTGCTGTAGGAATGAGAAAGACGTGCTGGACAACACATAAAGAGAGGCTGTGACTGTGCTCCCCTAAAACTTTATTTATGGACATGAAATTTGAATTTCTTATATTTTACGTGTGTCATAAAATAGTCTTAGTTTTCCCCCAAACATTTAAAAGTGTAAGCACCATTCTTAACTCAAAGATTTACAAAAACAGACATTAGGAACAGGTCAGCCTCTGATGTTTTATTACTCGACTTTGAAATAGTAGTCAGAGTCCCAGACTAGCAGCCTTTCCATGTGCATGCCTGAGGAATCTACCCACTGGGCCCAAGTCTCTGTGGAGATGGACACATTAATACTAACATCCAATATTTAGTGGGGACTATGCTCTAATTAGAATATTGCAAGTAGTCTTCATAATAATTATTTATAATTCCCTCTCTTTATAGATGAAGAAACTGAGTCATAAAGAAGTTTAATAGTGTGTCTAAGGTCCCAAAGGTCACAAAGCTAGTTTGTGGCTGAGTGGGGGGGGGTTCAAATTCAGGAGATATAACTCTAAAGCCGGTACATCTAACTATTATGCTGAACTGCCTTCTAGTATACATTTCATTTTAGTTCCTCTCCTTTTTCATTTCTACCTCCAACCCCACAGGACTTCACCTGATTCCCCCAAAAGGCCCACTTCCGTCTGCTTTTGCTTCAGAATTGCCCGGTCCTTTAATTGCTTCCCTACAGATCCTTCCCTGGATCCTCTTCATCCTTCAATGCCTTAAACATCACCTCCTTAAAGAGGCCTTCCTGATCACACAGTGAAAAGAAGCAATAGAAGACACACACACACACACACACACACACACACACACACACACACACACAACTGACTCTGTCTGTCCTTCAATACCACATTCTGTTTTTTTATTGGGTCTCCCCATTAGACTGCAAGGTCTTGACCTTGTCCATCTTTTGCCATTGTACACTCAGGGTCTACAGTACCTGACATACAGTAGGTGATCAGTAAATATTCTAACTCCATCTTCTGATATTCTACATTTACCACATATGTTTCAAATTCCACTCTAATCACATTTCTTGGGAGAGTCATGGGTTAAAAGATAAACTGAGGCATATTAAAAATTGCAAGAGTTTATTTGAGTAAAAACGAATACCAATAGCACCAAACTGGAAGTAGGTAGGGGCATTCCACCACCAACAGAAGCTGGGGAAAGATTCTTCTAGAAAAGAGGCTGAAGCAAAGGAAGGGAATTCTATGGTTGGCTATAGCAGGAGCAATTGCCTTATTTGGGAAAAGCCTGGGAGTTGGCTGTTTATGATTGGTTGTCCTTAGGTTTCTATTTCTTATCCTTAGGTTCTGGTTTGTTTACAAAGGCTGCTAAGGCATTGGAGCCACCTCACTCTAGTGGTCTTCTTGCTTAATTCACTTAACACTGGCTGTCCTATGAGAACTTTTGGTCCCTGCAGAGGGCGAATTATTTCAATGGATCAAAGAGTGATTGTTCTGCTTGTGATGTGACTTCCGAGGCACGCCGACCACAGTGTGGGGCTCTCTGACTGTACCACACAATTGCTTCAGGCCTGCGAGTTACGTTTGGTGCCCTCAGTGACTGCACTGGCTTTCTATGGTCCGTGTAGATCTCATTTGTACTTTAGTTATTCCTCATCCTCTCCAGAAGGTGTCACTGGTCCTTGAAAATGGAAGGTCCTACCAGGCCCTATGGCAATTAAGGGATGAGAGTGTCCTTCCAATAATTCCCACCAGAGACACCCAGACAAAGCTGTGTGTAGCAGACTTCGGGATTGATTCCCCTGGCATTCTCTCATCTGCCTCTTCTCTCCCTTTCGCTCTTGTTACAACCTTCCTACACTACTCCCTTCCCCTCTTCTCGTTTTCAGATACTGACCCTGTTCCAAGACACCTCTGTCGGTGGAAGTCCCTTCTCATCTAGTAGTTCCCTTCTCAGTCTACCAGACGTGTCTGCCAGTCTCTTATATCCTAGGGACCCTGCTCTCCCAGACACCCTTCCCAGTAGATACTCAAGTGAGAATAGGATTGTAGGTGATATTTGTGGATGGGAGGCTTATAGATTTTTTTATTCTTTACTTCTTTATTTCCCAAACTTTCTCTGAATTGGTTACATTATTTTATATTAAATTAATTTTTAACAGTTGCTAAATTAATCCTGGCTGGTGTGGCTCAGTGGATTGAGTGCTGGCCTGCGAACCAAAAGGTCACCAGTACAATTCCCAGTTAGGGTACATACCTGGGTTGCAGATCAGGCCTCCAGTAGGGGGTGCACGAGAGGCAACTATACACTGATACTTCTCTCCCTCTCTCCCTCCTTTCCCCTCTCTCTAAAGATAAATAAAATCTTTTTAAAAATAATAAAAGTTGCTAAGTTATTACTAGGCCAGGGATGCCATGATTCTATACCTGGTCATTAGCATTTAGCCTTCCTGATTTTTGCCATTGTTGAGTACCACCTCTGTTGTTACCTACTTCATTGCTATTATTAAATTTATTCATTTTTTTAAAACTTAAATATTTTAAGAGGAAATTTCATGCAACAGCATAAAATTAAAACCACATTTGCCACAAATATAAAGTGACTGTAAAAATAAATACAACAGAAATGAAACAGCATTCTCCAGTCGAATACTATTATCTGATAGAGGCTGGGATCCTTTGTTAAAAGGATGACTGAAAAGTGTTAGAGTTCTCCCCGATCTACTCAGAATGACTGGAGGAGCACTAGGTCGTTGTTAATGAACACAATGGGTCTCATCTCTTTCAAGGTTCATTTACATTTGAATGAAGTAATCTCAGACAACACCTTGGCTGAAGGGAAAGAATTCTCTCCAAGCTGTACGTCTGGGTAGGGGTTGATGGGGGCGAAAGATCCATGCGTATGCGCACAGGGAGGGTAGGTTTGGGTGAGCAGGCAGCCGTTTCCTGCAGGTATCCGAGGGCACCCTAAACTGACCTTGCACACGGGCCCCACAGGCAGGGACTAAGGTATTTATTCCCCAGCTCAGGTCACTGGAGACATCTAATCAGGGCTTCGGAGCTACTGATGCAGACATTCAAGGAGGGGAAAGCATGCTCTTCTCTTCTTTCTTTTGAAAACATCTATCACAGACAGGCAGAAGGAAAAAATTACAGCTGAACTTCCCTGACTGGTGTGGCTCAGTGGGTTGGGCATCATCCCACATACCAAAAGGTCACCAGTTCAATTCCCTGTCAGAGCACATGCCTGGGTTGTAGGCCAGGTCCCAGGTTGAGAGTGTGCAAGAGGGGACCAATTGGTGTTTCTCTTGCACACCCACGGATGTTTCTCTCCCTTTCTCCCTCCCTTTCCCATTCTCTGAAAATAAATCAATCAAATCTTTTAAAAAAATACAACCAAACCGAGAGCAAACGAAGTACTGCAGAAGACTTCCTGCAGAACTGGCCTTGCAGCTTTCCTCCTCAGTCTCTCTTTGCTCGCGGCTACGGTAGGTCGCTGTCGCTGGCTGAAAGGAACTTCTAAAGAGCAGATAAACCTATTGACATTATGAGGTAATAGAAAGAGCTGCAGAGTGGAGGTTAAGAAACCTGAAATCTGACCCTCTTTTGACACTTAACTATTTCATTATCATGAATGATTTATCCCATTGCCTGCCACTTCTCATTTTCCATTAAATCTTCAATGCTCCCTTTTTTCAAATGGATTACCCTCTGCGTGCCACAGTTAGCTCTCTGTAAGATGAGAACAATATCTTATCCCCTTGTGGAAGGCCGGGGACTGGACCAATAATCTGTTGTACCCACCAGGTTGGAGACCATAGAATCCTATGAATTAGAGAAAGCCAGCTGTTCATTGGTACCCTATTCCTGAGCATAAAGCAATTATGAGATGCAGTGATGCTTGAGCGAGTGGCAGCCAATCAGGACAGTTATTTATAGACAGCAAACTATGCACAAAAGAGATGAAGACTAGTAATTTTTAAAATGTATTTTTATTGATTTGAGAGAGAGAGAAACATTGATTTGTTGTTCCACTTATGATGCGTTTATTGGTTAATTCTCGTGTGTGCCCTATCCAGGGATCAAGCCCACAGCCTTGGTGTATCGGGATGACACTCACCAACTGAGCTTCCCCACCAGGGCCAAGACAAGTAATTTTATTATAACAGCTCCATGAATTTCTATTATTATCCCCACTTTAAAAGTGCAGAAACCGAGGCATGAAGAATCCAAGTCTCTTGTCTCTAGCACAAGATCAATAAGCAGGAGAGATGACTTTGAACAGAGGCAAGTCTGACTCAGGAGCTGTGGTCGCAGCACTAACATCACACCACTTAGGGAAACAGAAATAAGAAGATACATAAAACCGCTGCCCTGCCCTCCCAACTCTGTAGAGGGAGGAAACACAAACAAACAATAAGCCCAGTAGAGTGCAGGCAGAGCCAAATAATGCTGCTGGGAAAAGGTTCTTTCTGGATGGGAGATGCACGGGTGGGAGCAAGGGGCAAAGGGCCCAGGCTGGCACATTTGTACCAGAGACTCCTTGGGAGGGAGCAGAGAGGGTCAAGCACTAACGTAGCAGCATGACTTTCAAAGACAGCTGATGGTCTCCTTTGTGCCTGAGCTGGCATGTACGTTGTGGCATGGTCAAGCTCAGCATCACAATAAGGACAGCAGCACGGGGCTCCTAATGCCATGAAACCTGAACCCCTCCACCCCACCTATGAAGGAGTCTCACCTGTGCTGAATTACTCAAACAAGGAGGCCATTAGACCGAGGTGGCTCTGACACAGTGGGGGTCTTCACAAGTAAACCGAAATCTAAGTCTATAAACGCCTCAAGGTTATGAAATCCCAACTCCAAGGACAATTGGTCAGTCAACTGGGCTTTAGGCGGCAGCCAATCCACAATCTACCCTCATTTCTACCCTTTTTCTATTAAAATATCTCCCCACTCCTGCTGGTGAAGCGCTCCTAACCACTTCCGATTTGCACTGGATTTTAGAATATTTAAAATCCAAACTTTCTAATTTGGATTGGATTTTTGCTGAAATAAACTCTTAAAAGTTTTAGTGTGCCTCAATCCACTTTTTAATACTCCAACGACCTAATTAGGACCTCAGAGTTAACTTACGTAAAGTGCAGACTATAGAGGAGAAGTTAAATGGCTCCTCAAGGAAGCAAAGAGACAAGTCCAGAATATGGAAACATTCTGTAGGAAAACGGCCTGTTTTGTCTAAGTCAATGAGACGGGGGTCAAGGGAGAGGGGCCTACAGTAGGTGAAAACGCGAAAGAGACATAACGACCCCATGTAATGCAAGTTTAACTCAAAGAAACCGACTGCGAAAAGAGTTTTTGAGATCATCAAGAAAGTCTGAATATGGGCTGTGCCGAGAAAGTGATTTCGTCAGGGGTGATAGTGGCATTGTGGTTGAACAAGGAAATATGACGCTTTAGAAATCCATTGCGCTTTTAGAGAGTTGACATGAACTGAAGCATCTTCTTTAAAGTATTTCAGCAAAATGAAGCAAGGGATAGATAGAGAAGATACGACACAACAGCGATGTTGTGAGTTTCAACACGAGGTCTGTACGGGGTCACTCAGCGTCTCTACTTTTACGTGTGTTTGCATATTTACAACAAATGAAGGAGTTTATGGAAACCTGTTTGCAAATATTCACAGCAGCCTCATTCATACACACCCCAAACTGGAAACAACCTCAACATCCATTACCAAGTGAATGGATAAACCAATGGAATGGTAATGAGCAATAAAAAGGAATAAACTACTGATACATGCAACAAAGGGATGAATTATGAAAGCATTAGGCTTAATAAAAGAAGCCAGATTCAAAAGGCTACATACTCTGCGATTCCATTTATACGACAGTCTGAAAAAGACAGAAAACTGACCGGTGGTTGACGGGGCCGGGGTGGGGGGGGGCAAGAATGGGACTGACTGCCAAGAAGGGGGGGGGGATGGACCTGGGGGGTCATGGAAGAGTTCTCTGTCTTGGTGGGAATGTTCTGTAGCTCAGTTAGTTGTATAACTATATACCTTTCTCAAAATTCATAGAACTGTATACCAAAGAAGGGTGAATTTCACTGTATGTATATTATACTTTAACAAACCCAACAACAACAACAGAATAGAACCAAGAGCTAAGGAACAAAGGGCGGGAAGGGAATGGGAGCGGAGGGGAAGAGGGCCCTACGCAGCGCAGGCTTGGAGCCTGGAGACCAAGAGCAACTCCTTGCAAACGCAGACCGGTACAAGGTTATAAGTGATCTGTAGAAACTAGGTCATAATCTTGAGAAGCGCAGCGGCCCTGAGGGAGGCCTGTTTCCACAGCCTCGGGGAGAAAAGCAAAAAGATAAATTCTGCTCCTCCTCTTCTTTCCTGTTTTCTCTGCTGTGCTCCTCAGTGGCCAGCAGCTTCCTCTGCTGGGCACGCTCCCGCCCCCCCGGCCTGTTCCCCCCCCCCCAGCCTGTCCCCCCTACTCTTCACCTCTTCACTGCTTTCCTGCGAGGCCCTCTCACCGCTGCTGAGGGCCCTGTGCTCGCGGCTGGGAGCTGGGAGCAAAACATGTGTTATTACCTTGATTGAACTGGAACAGTCTGTTTCGGGGACAGAACAAGCTGTGACCTGGAGGTTTCTGTTAAAGAATCTGACTATATTGATCCAAGTAAAGGAAAGAATAGATAAGTTATTTTTGCCTCCAGCAGCCAGGCTAGGAATTGATGGGGAAACATTGAGGAAGGGCTAAATAGGAAACATTAAGTGCTTCCTTGCCAGCATCTTTCCCACCTGGTAGAGAATCATTTTCAGTTTCCATTTTGGCAAATGTGTGCCCTGCCTCCTTTGCCATCCTCTGGCCCTCCCGGGACCCCCCTCAGAGCAGGACAGTTGCCAGATTGAGGAAGCCTGCTGACTCGTCCTTTGCCGAGCTGTCATTTTCATGAGCTCAAAGTATATTTGTTAAAGATTTGGAAGTGGTTGATAAGCAAAATAATAAAGTTTTATCTTCCCATGCACACCTTCCATTTCCATAGCTAGTTGTTTCTTTGTTGATGAAGTATTGTCTCTTGTAACCAAACTTTTGCTGACCACCAAGAAATCAAACTATTAGACTTATAGACGAAGGTGACTTTCATTTCATATCTGAAATTTTACTTTTATCTTTATTTTTTTAAGATTTTATTTATTTTTAGAGAGGGGAAGGAAGAGAGAAAGAGCGGGACAGAAACATCAATGTGTGGTTGCCTCTGGAGCGCCCCCCACTGAGGACCCAGTCGACAACCCAGGCATGTGCCCTGTCTGGGAATCGAACCAGCAAGCCCTCGGTTCGCAGGCCACAATCCACTGAGCCACAGCAGCCAAAGCTGAAATTTTATTTTTATTTTAAAATTTTATTTTCTACATGGTTGAATGGGTAATCCATTCCTACGGCTCAAAAAGGAAAAATTAAAGTAACGTTTCCATTGTCCATCACCCCCTCCCTAAAACAAGGTGTCCCCTCCCCCAGGGATTTCAATATATATGAATAAGAATATTTACTTACCCCACTTTTTAAATATAAACTTCTATTAAAGTACAGATGCCTGGAGAAAGAAGTGCACAAATAATAAATGATTAGCTCAATATTTTTTTTCTGAAAGTAAACATACTCATGTAAACTTAGATCAAGAAAGAAAACTTTACTAGAATTTTAGAGCCCATACCAGTCCTTAAGCAGGCCACTGGCTGCCTCCCCTCCCCCACCACCCTAGCTTCCAGCACCATAGATGAGCTGTGCCTCCCTTTGAACTCTGCCTCACACAGTATGTATTCACTCCAATGTGCCTAGATCTTTCCCTTGACGTTGTGTTAGTGAGATTCATCCACGTTGTCATACACGTGGGTTTATTCTTGTTGCTAAGGAGTACTTCACTGTATAAATCGTATACCACACTTGGTTTATCCGCTCTGCAGTCTATGGACTTTGGGGTTACTTCCAGTTTGGGGCTAGAGTGAATAGTACTGCTACAGTCGTTCTTGTCTTCGGTGAGTATGTGTAAGAACTTCAGTTGCATGCCTTGGAGTGGAATTGTTGGATAGCAGGCTGCCTGTACTCAGGGTTAGTGTATCCTGGCGGGCGGTGTTCCAACATATAATCCCTCAGGCTGTATGAGTTCTAGTTGCTCTATACCCTTGACAATACTTGATATCGACTACCTTTTTCATTATTCTCATTCATGAGTGGTTTTCAAACACATTTTCTTAAAGAATAATAGCTGAACAACTGTTTACATATTAACTGGTAATGTGGGTAGCTTCTCAGCAAGCAGGGTTCAGGCCTGTTGCCGATTTCAAAATCCAAGTTGTCTGATTTTTACCGATTAGTAGTAGCCTTTCACTTTTATGGCTGTGAGTCTTTTTTTCTGAGTATTACAGAATACCCTTTCCTCTTGTTGCCTCCCTCTTACCCTCTTAATGGTGTCCTTTGATGGATACGGGCCTTTAGTTGCAATGTTGACCAACGTGTCAATTTGTTTTATGTCAGCACTTTTTGTTTCCTATTTGAGAAAAATTCGCCTCCCTAAGCTCATGAAGATTCTAGTTGCCCGACCGGATGTCCAGCACGAACGCAACTAAGCAAGTGTAGTATTTATCCATATAACCCAGTAGAGCTCACTCCACCCTGCAAGCTCCATGCCATAATCTTTTAGTTATTCAGTAATCTATTTAATTACTAAATATAATCATGATTCTTAGCAAAGTTATATTTTAGATCTAATTCTGTTCATAACTTGACGTAGGTTAGCAAATTATGAACGGAATATCTTAGCAAAAATATTCTATTGATCCACCGTGGACTGATGTAAAGACATTTGCTAAAGATCTGATTCAATTACTACCATCAGGTAGAGGAGGCCGGAACCTAGCTCTTACATTACTACCCATTTATTTTACCAGATGAATATTTAACTATACTTAGTGAATACTCAACTAGACGGAGCGGCAGGCTGTAACTCTAGCCTTTAGTGACTCACATTTTAAAACACTGAGCTCCACCCCGGATCATGGCTCCTGCTGCTTTGGCAGAGCCTCCCCTTGGCTGATGGAGCTGCACCGACATCCCTTCCGCGGCTGATTCCTGAACAGTCCGACATCCCTCCCGCGGCTGATTCCTGAACATTCCGGGCCGAGTTTCGAGCAAAAGTTCCAGGCTCATTTTCTTGCGTAGGGCAACTGGGGAGTCAACCCGGGGCCTACACTGGAAAGCACTTAAATTCTTTTTCAGAATTTCTGTACTTAACAATTCCAAGGAGCCCTTTAAATGCAATTATCTTGGGCAGGAAGAGCAGTTCGGCCTCAATGGCCCTGCGCCCACACCCTCTCCTCGCGTTGGGTTGTGCGCTGCCTCAGGTTCTTTCTGCAACGACCAAGCTTCGGAGGGATCGCTAGGCCCAGAAGAGCGGCCCAGCTACCCTTTGAACGTAGCATTGTTAGTGCAATGGCCAGGCTTACTTGGTTGACCGCGGCATACGACTTTTAAAAATGCATAATACAAATATCGTGAGATTGATGCCTCTTGTGTTTAATTATTAACTTGTAGACATTCTTCAGTTTTAATATGCATTTTAAATGGTAATTCATGGTGACATAAAACTGTCCCTCTTCCCTCTCTTTACAAATCTTCGGGCCAAAGGCCGCCAGACCAACAACTGGAGGCAGGAGTGTGCCTTCGCTATAGTTCGGTTTTCAATTTACCGGGGTTCCCAATGTCCCTCCTCCAAAGCTTCTGATGCAAATCTGAGGGCTTTCCAGCTGCGGAAGTGGGAGGAGCTTGAGTTTTGAGTTGAAAAGCCCGGGAATGAGAGGTAGTAGCTTTTTTTCTTGGTTTTGTTCTGGTGTTCTCTCGGAGGTAAAGACAATCTTAGTCTGGAGATAGTGCTTGTTCTCCTGAAGGCGAAAGGCAGTGCGTGCTGAATACTGTTCAGATGCTTTCAAAGCAAAGAAAGGCTCTAAGATCATCAACCTCTACTGATCTAGGGAGTATCGTCTGTCCAAATTATTTAGGTAACATTTTCCCTCTATTTTTTCCATCTTCCTCCTCTCTTTTTTAAATTCTACATCACTTTCCGGTGCCCCAAACCTCCAATCAGGCCTCACCAAGTTCATCGCGATTCTGTTCCACCACAACAGCATCAAGGAAACCGTTAAATCGGATCAAAGTAAGTGCTTTGTTATATGTTTACTTCTTCATGTATTTTTTCCAATCCTCATCCGAGGATATGTTTATTGGTTTTAGGGATGGGGTGGGGGGTGGAGAGAGACCTCGATGTGAGAGAGAAACCTCAGTGGGTTGCCTCCTGATCGCTGCCCGAATCCCCAGCCCATGAGGTGCGCGCCCTGAGCGGGGACGGAAGCTGCAGCCTGGTGGGGGACGATGCTCCAGCCAACTGAGCCGCCCAGCGAGGGCCCTTCATTGATCTGATAATGATTTTTAGCTAGTTAAATAATTTTAAATGCATGTTATTTAAAGTTTTTAAATATTTATTTATTGATTTTTTTTTTTTTTAGAGAGAGAGGAAGGAAAAAAGAGAGGGAGAGAGAAAGAAAGAAAGATTAGTTGTTCCATTATTTAGGTACTCATTGCTTGCTTCTTGGATGTGCCCTGACCTGGGATTCAATCCACAACCTTGGCGTCTGGGGGACGATGCTCTCACCGACTGAACTAGCCAGGGCTAGTGGTATTTTAAGTGAGCGAACAGGTGGAAAACTCCTCTTTCTTTGCTATCATTTTGGGAAGTTCCGCTTTGACGTACAGAAGTTTGCTGTACTCGTGAACTCCGAGAGTGCGTCCTTGGCGCGAGTCAATTGGTCATTCCTCCCGTTCTCACCCACAGGAGCACTGGGGCAGCCACGTAGGGGAAAAACAAACAAACAACCCCCCACACACACTATTTGTGGGTCTGAAAAAAGACCGAGATTCTCGTTTCTCCTTTTAACTAAACAACCTGCGATTTGTGCAAGTTACTTACACTTTTTAAGGGTTGTGTCAGTACAGGTTGTTAAAAGGTAAACCGGGACATACTAAAAATTTGAAGAGTTTATTTGAGCAAAAATCAAATTAAATCATGGAGCTCCAAATGTAAGCAGTCAGGAGCGGTCTGCTGGCAGGAGCCAAGTGAAAGGCTCCCACAGAGAAGGTGCTAAGCACGAAAAGTGAATCAGTTTCCTGGCGACAGCCTGAAGCCCAGTTAGATGTTTGTGATTGTTTATCTTTAGGTTTTGATTTCTTAACCTTCAAGCATTACAGGCTTGGTCTTTGGTTCGCTCGGCTAGGCCAGCAAAGCATTAAAGCCTCTTCGGTCTAATGTTTTCCTTGTTCAATTAGTTTAACAAGGTAAGATGGAGATAACGCATAACTCTCAAGGTTATTGAAAAACTATGTAAAACAAAAAATGAAGGCGAATTCATCTAGTAAGCAGACATTCAATGTGTTCATTCAACAGATATTTTATTGAGCACTTTTTAGTTTCAAATACTTGGAACTCAATGACCAAAGTGAACAAAACAGACAAAAACATATTGTCCTGTGGAGCTAACATTCTAGTAACCTGCACTGTGGGCATGAGACATTAGAGACAAATAGAGCAATGTCACACAGCAGAACAGAGCTGAGGGGTCAGGGGTCAAGGTCACAATGAAAAGGAGACAGCTCAGATTTAAAGGTGACAGAGGTTAGCCAGGCAGCTACGTAGGGAAAAGCGTTCCAGGTAGAGGGAACAGCCAGTGCAAAGTGGGCACGGGCCTGCCTTGTCCCAGAAGCAGGCTGCAGGTCTGTGTTGTACCGAGTGAACTGGGGGGAGGCGACAGGAGATGGGTCAGAGAGGTGAGGGGTGGGGAAGCAGCAAGCCAGGTCAAGGAGAGCCTCGTAGGCCACAAACAGACTTTGGCTTTTGCTCTGACTTCCATCTAAAAGGGTTTCTCTGACTGTTAGGTGGAGAGAATATCAGATGAGGGAGGAAGTGGGGAGAACTGTCGGAGGGAACGGCAGTAATCCAGGTGAGAGAAGATGAAGTGAGGTAAGGTCAGCGGGAAATGGTCAGTTGCTGGCTAATTGTGAACAGAGCCAACAGAATTTCAGGACGCGCTCTAGGAGGAATGTGAGAGAAAAGAGTGGTCAGGAATGGTTACAGGGACTTAGGCCTGAAAGGAAGGATGCAGCTGCCAGCCACGGACAGAGGGCAGATAGGTTGGGTGTGAGAGGAACCTGAACTTCAGCTTGGGACCAGTGTTTGGACAGGAAGATTGGTTCTGCAGTGTCTGTTAGATGCTCCCATGTGATGCCAGGGAGGCAGCTGGGTAATGCGGCAGGGAGCTCAGGAGAGAGGCCTGGGCTGGGCTATAAATCTGGGAATCACAGAAGAAGGGATTTCAGGCTACTGCACTGAGGGAGAGAGCAGGAATAAGAGAGGAGGTCCTGGGGCCCTCCTGTGATAAGAGGAGAAAAAGAGGAACCAGAAGAGGCTATGAGGAAGCATCCAGCAGGTAGGAGAAAAATCCAGGGGGTGTGGTGTCTCAGAAGACAAGTGAAGAAAGAGCTTAGAGGCTGAGAGAGATCCACTGTGTCACCTGCAGCCTATGGAGCAGGTAAGATGAGGAGGAGAACTGGCGGATGCTTTTAGCTTGATGGGGCCCTAGGTAGTGGACTCAAGCAGTTTCTATAGAGGGATGGGGGTCGGTTCAGAGAAATTTGGGGAAGAACCCGGCCCTCAACTCTTGGGGGGTTTCGCTGCAAATGACAGCAGTAACTGGTGGGGACAGAGGGAAGAGAACGAGGAAGAAGTGTTAGTTTGAGACTGGAGAAATAGCTGTTCGATATACTAGTAGGAGTAACTGAGTAGCAGGGAGAAGCTGCTGGTGCAGAATTGGGTAGAATGAGTAGGGCCATGTTCTTGATTGACTAGGGGAGAGGAAATGGATTAAGTGACTTAGGACTGGAGCCCCGGTAGATGAGGGGTCAGCGAACTTTTTCTGTAAAGAACTGAGAGCAGATATGAAGGTTTCTGCCACAACCATCCTGCTGAGACGCTAAGACCACCACAGACCACGCCTAGGTGAACGGGCATGGCTGTGATGCAGTAACACTTCATTTAGGCCCACTGCAATTTTTATTTTATATAATTTTTACATGTTGCAAAAAAAATGTGTGTTTTATTCCCTGCCCCCCAACCTCGTCTAAAAAGTAAAAACCCTCCTTAAGTGGCAGGCTGAGCAGAGGTGAGCAGTCCATTGCTCATACATTTGGGTAGATTTGCCTCACAGGCCTAGTTTGCTGATCCCAAATTCAGTTAACAATTTACCTGAAGTTAGCCTTGATGGATACAAATAAGTTGGATATATGTGGTGAAAGGAACCTGAGCGCTTGGATTCTGTCAGTGAAGCAGGCCCATGAGGTTGAGGATGTGTAGAAGGGAAGGTGTAGAAGATTTGAAGAGAGAGCCAAGGCGTGAAATACAGAGCATGCTCTGACTAGGAGTGCACAAGCAGAACCATCCTCCATACAGCATGAAGACCGCTGCTGAGATACAGACGTCAGTTTGAAGTGAGCTCTGCTCAGGGGTGGGGCTGTGCTGTTCTCCGGCGGCAGTCGGCCGCAAGGGCAGTCAGCGGCACGGATGGACGGGGTTGCAGAGTTGTTGGAAAGTGGGCCTTGAACACACTGGGCCAGGGAGTTTCAGGCAGGAGGAGGCCAAAGGAGTCGAGAGTTTATATGAGAGAGTGATTATGATGGTTGTAGGGTGTGAGATCTGGCAAATAACTACACAGGAGGCCCAGTTAAATCTGAACTTCAGATAAACAGCACAGGGCTTTTCCTAATAAGCATGCCCCATGACTAGGAGGGAGAGAGAGCTTCACAACGCAGTCGAGGGAGTTTTCTAACTGGAGCCCCACTGGGTCAGAGGGTTGGAGAGGGCTACCAGGAAGGGCCAGAGAGACTGAATCCTTGACCTTGGATTATGAGCAGTTGCAGATACTGGTCACGACAAAGTTGAGTGTTCAACCATTGAGATAAGTCAGTGGCACTGGTGGAAGACTGTGATCTTTCCAAGATCATGGAAGTAAGGAATGCAAGGAATTGACCATTCAGAAATATTATACATGTCTACAGCATATTTATAATGCCACAGCTTGACTGAAATAACTGCATGTTAACCAAGTATCCAGGGGTCCAGCGCTGTGCAGGGACATGAAATAAAGATGAATCAAGAATGTTCCAGTACAGAGTGACGTAGAAAATTCATTTAGAACCAGATCAGAGAGGCCCCAGAGTGTTAAGAAATTTAGGAGCAGAGGTTTAATATACCTCCCCTCCCCTGTGAAATCAGTAAATCTCATCCCATTTGACACACCTGAGTATGAAGACATTTTAAATACTTCATATTAAATACTTCATAATGCATATTTAAATGCATTATGTTATATCATATAAACTGCAATTGAGTAAATTGCAGTTAGTTTTTTTTTAAGCTTTCATAATCTTCTTGTTACTTTTGAAATGAAAGTAATTTAGAAAATACGTTAAGGCTGCCTGAAACAAGTGAGTAAAATCAACCTGAATAAAGAGGAAGGGTGAGCCCTTAAAACACGCACGGGACGCCTGTGGTTGGCCCCGTGAGGTTGGTGGGGTGAGGAGGGGCCTCCAGGCCGGGAAGGCGGGGTGACTGGAGAAGTTCAGGCCCCTTAGAGGAGGGAGGGAGCAAGCAAACGCTGTCTGCTAGTGCATGTCTCCGCATCTCTTCTGTACGCTACATTACTGCCCTTCCCATCGCGAATACGGACAGGTTGTAGCTGGGATTTGGAAACAAATCGGAAGGCAAAGGAAACCTAAAGGGGGCTCTAGAGTTGCCAGGTTTTAAAATGATAGCCCACCCTGCAAAGATGCTGTCTGCGATATGTGGCCACTGCTTCATGAAAAGTAAACTCTGTCTTGTTATCCAATCAAAAATGGCAGACGACTAGGTGATTTGCATATCTATGATGTAACAAGTTCTGGAAAATACTGCAGAGTCATTAGAGAAGCGACAAACCTACTGTACCTACATAGATCCTTACTGGGGCCTGGATAGCGAAGTTGTAGTGAAAGGAGGTGGGAGATTGGTTACAAACCCCCGACCTAACTCCAGAGACTAAGCTCTAGGAGAGAGAGTAGGGGTTTGTGCACACCTGTGTGGTCAACCCCCAGCAGAGCTCCCGGCACAGATAAGAGACCAATAAATACTGAATGACCCCTGGCTGGTGTAGCTCAGTGGATTGAGCTGGGCCTGCGAACCAAAGGGTCGCCAGCTCGATTCCCAGTCAGGGCACAAGCCTGGGTTGTGAGCCGGGCCCTCAGTGTAGGGGGCAGGCAAGAGGCAACCACGCGTTGATGTTTCTCTCCCTCTCTCTCTCCCTCCCTCCCCCTCTCACTAAAAATAAATAAATAAAATATTAAATAAATAAATACTGAATGACTAAATGAATACAGAACAACAAAAGAAAACTGGTGGAATCTCCTGGGCTACCTTTGGCCATTTAACTGGATGTGTGGCCTGGGGCAAGTTCATTAGCATTTCTGAGTCTCAGTTTCCTCCTCTAAATAAGACTAATTTTGGCCAACACCTCCAGCCTCTTGCAAAAATTAAATGAGATAGCGTGTAACCCTGAGGACCAGTGGGTTTTCTCACGGGGGGATAGTTGCTGCTCGAGGAGCAGATTTTTAGAAGCATCTTGAAAATTGAAATGTGTGGTGATGAGGACAGACTTTAAAATTTTTGGAAATCCTGGAACCTGGGGAAAATTTTCCAAGTGAAGCTAAAAAAAAATTATTTACTTTCTATTATATGTCAACTGACAGTGAGACAGTTTAATATACATTATCTGGAAAAATATTCTTCTGGATCGGCAAGATCTTAAAAAAAACATGCAAAAGGCTAAACAGCAGCAGGTAAAGAGCAGAATAGAACTTTAAACCCCGCAATCTGATGTCAAAACCCGTATTATTTCTTCTGCATCAAAATGTAGTCAATTTCCAGGTCTCTATCAATTCTCCCTCATCCTCTCTGCACACCCCCCCCACCTTGGCACTGCCTCTGGGCTCTGGACCTGCCTGGCGGAATCCAGACCTGCCTCATACACATGGAGCCATGTCCTTAGACTGATTGTTGCGTTACAGCTCCCCGCAGCCATCCACGCAGTGGACACTCAGCAAATGCTTGCAGCCTTGAACTTAGCCATCCCTTTTCTTGCAATGATTGCCAACAGATGAAATAGCCCCCATTTCAATCACTACAAAGACTGCTGTTGCACTCTTTGAGACACTGGTTCCAAGTCCTGACCTGAACACCCTTGTGGGAAGACAGATGTATGTTCTCACTAATTCATTCAGTCAAGAAGCACTTACTGAGGGACTACTATGTACTGAGCAGCGTGGTAAATGCTGGAAACACATCACAGACCAAAATAGGCCCCTGCTCTTGTGGAGCTTATCATCTCAGGTGAGAAAGTAGAGAATACATAATGAAAGTATAGTCTTTCAGAGGTGATAAGTGCTCAGGGGGAAGACTTCAAGCTGGCAAAAGGAATTGGGAATGTCAAAATGAGAAATGTGGTGGTTTTAGTTTAAGTGGGATGGCCATGTAAGCAAAGAGGAGGAGGTGAAAAAGGTATCTATGAGGTTATGGGGTTGGGCAGAGGGAACAGGCTGTGCAAAGGTCCTGGGGCACAAAGCCTGTCGATGGGACGGACTGTGAGTCAGGAGCGGGTGGGGTGCCCAGGCAGGAGGCCAATCACAGATGTGAGCTCCAGCTGCACAACAGCCTCCAACCTCAAGCGGCCATCAAGCTCCTGACACATGACTAGTCCAAATAGAGATGCGCAGCATGACTAAATGACACACGTTTCACAGACTTTGAATGTAAACAGGATGTAAAATTTCTTCGTTTTCACATGGATTCCATATTGAAATGGTAGTAGTTTAGAGGTACTGTATGAAGTAAAATATGCAACTAAAATTTATTTCACGTTTTTCTTTTTACTTTTTAAATGACAGCTACCAGGAAATTTAAATGTCTCAGATGGCTCCCATTTATCTCTATGAGCTGCTGTTGGTCTAGAGTGTTGTATATCTTTCTAAGGACTCTGGCTGTTACTCTAATTGAAATGGGGAACCTTGGAGAGTTGAGCGTTGAGGAGTTACATGAGCTGGCTTTTTAAAAAAAGATCGTTGCGGCTGCTGTATTGAGATTAAATTGTGAGAGTTTGCGCTGAAAGCAGGGAGACCAGTCAGGAGGTTATTGCTATCATTCGGGCAGAGATGGTGGGTAGAGTACAGATGGTGAGGTGTGGCTGGAGCCTGGGCATACTTTGAACACAGAGTCTACAAGATTTCCTACAGAATTAGACATGGAACGTGAGAGAAAGGAAGGAGCCAAAAATGTCTGCATCCCGGCCAGCGTAGCTCAGTGGGCTGGGTGTGGTCCTGCAAACCCAAGTTCACCGGTTCCTTCCTGGTGAGAGCACATGCCAGGATTGCACATTTGGTCCCCCATACAAAAGGCAGCCAGTCACGTGTCTCTCCCTCTTCTTCTCCCTCCCTTCCTCTCTCTCTAAAATTAAAAATAAAAATAAAAATTTAAAAATGCCTGCAATGATTTTTGCCGAAGAAACTGGGAGTGTCAGACTGCCTCCGGGAAGACTGTGGGCAGAGCAGGGGGTCAGGATGTCCGCCTGGGTGTCCACTCGGTGTCCCCGGTGGGTGCCGAGCAGACAGGGTGGAGTGCGGTGCTTTGAGAAGTCTGAGCTGGAGGTGCATGTTTGGGACTCGTAATATCTAAGTAGTATGTAAAGACAGGAGACTGGAGGAGCTCAGTAAGGGAGGAAGCTCGTGTTTAGAAAAAAACTCAGGGACTGAGTTTAAGAATAAGAGATCGTGGGGGAAAGGTAGAATCAGCGAAGAACTAAGGAGGGAGGATGTGAAGCCAGATGGTCATTACAAATGTGTTTCTAGGAGAAGCAATAAATCAACTGTGTCAGGTGTTTCTGTAGATGAGGTTAAGGTGAGGACAGAGAGCTGACCCTTGGATTTAGGGGATGGTGGAGGGCAAGAGGAGCTTCTTTGGGAAGAAGGCCCGAGCAGAAGTTGGATAGCGGTGGGTTTCACCGAGAATGGCAGGACAGGCTTTGGAGACAGCAAGCATCAGTGAGCATGAAAAACTTCAGCAATTCAACTGGAAAAGGAAGGAGAGAGAGGAGGCCACAGACGGCAGGTAATTGGGGTGAAGGAGGATTATAAATAGTGATGGGACAGATAATAGCAGGTTCATGTGTTAATGAGAACAGCAGAGCAGTGAGAGGACAATGAATGGTATGAGGGAAGATGGAAAATTGCCGGAGTCCTGTACCCGTGGTGATGAGAGCAAGTCCCTGGGGCTCACGGGCGGGCCTGCCCTCAGGACCCAGGACACTTCCGCTCCAGTAACATCAGCAGTGCCACCCACCAGGGTGTGGATGTTGGGGGCGCAGCGAGGCAGTTCCAAACTGGCTGCTTCATTTTCTCAGTGAAGTGGGAAGCAAGCCCGTTAGCACAGTGGGGCATGGGAGCTCCGCAGAGTTAAAAGTGTAAAATAGGTATGGAGGAGAGGGTGCGAGAGTGAAAGCACTGGGGGAAAACAGGATAACTAAAGGCCTGCGCCCTTAACATTTATGGACATGAGTTTAAAGTGAGAGCAGTCAGCATGGTGTTTTCCCCAGCCCCTTTTGCTGCAAGGGACCCGGAATAGGGTTAACAGAGTGGAATGGCTCGGGGCTGCGGTACCTTGCAAAGGTGTTGGTGTATTCATATGAGCGATCTTAATGAGTTGACTTGTTCAAACAAGTATTTGTTGACTGCTGACTGTAATCACAGCAGCAATGTGATAAAAATGATGTGGCCTTGCTTGCACTGCCATGCGCACTGCTCCGTCCCCAGCCCCGCCTCACTGCCACTACCCCACCCCTACCCCCGCCCTTGCTCCCCCAACAGCAACCAGGCAAAAGATAAGGCAAGGCTGCCACCTTCTGGTCAGTGGCTGCTACTGCAAATATGCTAGGCCCACGTCTGCAACTAATTTCTTGCTGTCCCCTCTGGGTTAGCGGTGAAAACAGTGACACAGCCAGAAAGACAATGACCTGGTCAATTGCTCTCAACATTTATCTTTGTTTCTAAATGATATGCTTCTATTGTATTTTTTGTTTCTTTGTTTTAGATATTACTAGTGCATTTCCCTCTCCCCAGATAATTATATAAATATTTGTGGCTTAGTCATTGGCAGGCATTTGCAGCACTTTGGCAAATATTGCCCATTGCTGAGGTACATGTCTTTGTTTTTCGTGGAATGACTAACTGCCCCTTTTTTCACTTGTCTAGTTTTCTGTGTACTCATAATTAATGTACTTTACTGAATCTGCCACACGCTGATCAATAATATTTTTCATACTTGCAAAAGCATTCCTTCTCGATTTTCCCTGTAGAGCCCTGTATTAGTTAGCATGCTCCAGAGAAACAGAACTCATAAGATGTGGATGTATACACAGAAAGAGAGATTTCATCTGAAGGAGCTGGATCACATGGTCGTGGGGACCGGCAAATCAAAATCTGCAGGGTAGGCTGGCAGGCTGGAGTCCCAGGAGTTGGCTTTTGCAGCTCAAAATGGAAAGCAGTCTGGACACACAAGTTTCTGTTCCTCAGGGCACATCAGTGTCTTTTCTCCTGAGGCCTTCACAGAGGCTCGCCTGTGTTACGGAGGGTGGTTTGCTTTCCTCAAAGCCCACTGATTTCAATGTCAATCTCACCTAAAAAATAACAGCACAGACACACCTTGACTGGTGTTTGACCAAATATCTAGGGGTCTTTGCCTAGCCAAGTTCACACACACACACACACACACACACACACACACACACAATTCAACCATCACAGTCTCTCTCCCAGAATCCTCTGTTTGTGAACGTGGCCTTCTGCTCACCTGCCCTGCTGGAACTTCCACGCACCATCAGCCCCGAGTTCTTCTTTCTCATTCAATTGCCCTTATTTTGGTGGAGCAGACCCTCTGAGGCTGCCAGGACACCGGAAGTGACGTTTTAAAGTCCCTGCATGTTTTAAAATATTCTTCCCTCACATTTGACTAATGTGACTCACCTAGAATTCTGCTCTGAGATGCTTCTCTCCTGAAATTTTGGAAGCATTAGGCCATCAGCTTCTGGTTTTCTGGAGTTGGTACTTTTGAGCAATTCAGCAACATTCTGATGTCCCATCTTTGCATGTAATCAGCTCTTTTATTTCTTTTTATTTGTTTCTCTTGACTCCTGCTGTCCTGAACTTTCAGTGGTCTGTTAAGGACAGAACTTGTTCCATCTACAATGTTGAACACTCAGTAGAACTCTCAGTCTGCAGTCTCACGTCTTTCAATTCTGGGAAAATTTCTTGTGCCATTTTGTGATTTTTCTCTTTTCCACTTCCAGTTAGTTCTCTTTCTGGCAGCTTTTAATTGTAGTTGAGTGAACTTTCTAGTCTGATCTTCCATTTTCTGTCTTCATTCTCTTTGACTTTTGGTTTAACTTTCTCGTTGGTAGGTTTTCCTGATTTCAATTTCCTACTTAAAAAAGATTTTATTTATTTACTTTTAGAGACAGAGGAAGGGAAGGAGAAGGAGAGAGAGAGAGAAACGTTGATGTGAGAGAGAAATGTCAGTCTGTTGCTTCTTCTATGCATCCTGACCGGGGACCAAACTGGCAACCCAGGCTTGTACCCTGACTGGGAATCCAACCAATGGCCTTTTACTTCGTGAAACAAAGCCCAACCACCTGAGCCACACAGGTCAGGGCTCAACTTTCTACCTTTTATACATTTTTTATTTTGACTGTTATAATCTCCCAGAGCCCCTTTTTTCCTTTTTAATGTAACTCTTTTTTCTGTGGCATCTTGGTTATTCCACCCTCAGGGACTTTAATGGCGTAGTTAAAGTCCCGTCCTGCACTCTCCTTCCGCCAAGGCTTGGTGAATTTGTTGGTTGGTTTTTAAATCTCTCTCTGTCTTTCATGTTGAGGGCTTTTCCAACTGTGTAGTCATCTTTAACTATTTTTTCATGTTTACGAGTAAGATCACTTTTTTTAAAGATTTACTTATTTATTTATTTTTAGAGAGAGAGGAAGGGAGGGATGAAGAGAGGGAGAGAAGCATCAATGTGTGGTTGCCTCTCACATGCCCCTCAACTGGGAACCTGGCCCACAACCCAGGCATGTGCCCTGACTGGGAATCAAATCGATGACCCTTTGGTTTGCAGGCCAGCGCTCAATCTACTGAGCCACACCAGCCAGGGCAGTTCACTTTTTTTAAAAAGCTGATTTGAAACTCTACATGTGTAGGTTAAGGTCTTGACTGGTAAATTCTATTTTAGGGGATCAATCATTGAGATGTTCTTTTTCTTATGGAATCCCAAACTATTTGCACTTCTTTTTTTTCTAAAGCCTTTCATTTTTTCAGAAAAGAAAGGTCATCTATTTTCTACAGAGTGATGTCCAAGCATAAACCTCATTGCTGACCTTCTGAGGGTAGGGTGCGGAAAAGGGCCAAGGTCTCCACAGTTGACTCGTAGATTTTTATCAGTCATGCTAATTTCAGCTTGCCATTCATCCCAACCTTGCCTTGTTCTTTATGTCCCCAGATTCCAAATTGCTCCAGATCCAAAGTGTTGGTTATTCCCTTTCTCACAAGCACGACTATCAGCTGTCCTGTTAGCTGGGAGGACCCTTGTCCGAGGAGTGGGTGGGAGAAGGACCCAGCTGCTCAGCACTCAGATGTGCCACCAGTGCCTCGGCCTCACTGGAGCCCGGCCTCACCTGGTCCCTGGGGACTCCAGGCCTGAGTCTGCGAGCCGGCTGGCTTTCAGTAGCCACCTCCGCCTACGTGGGAACATTCTTCCCTTCATAAATTGGTTCCCCGATGCCTACTTTGTTTTCCACAAATTCCTTGAAATCTATGTCCTCCTTGTCTCTGTCTCGTTTTTTTAAAATTTATTTATTTATCTTTAGAGGGGAAGGGAAGGAGAGAGGGAGAAAAGTATCAGTGTATGGTTGCCTCTTGCGCATCCCCTGCTGGGAACTGGCCTGCAACCGAGGAATGCGCCCTGACTGGGAATTGAACCTCAATCCTCTGGTTTGCAGGCCCCCGCTCAATCCACTGAGCTACACCAGCCAGGGCTTCTCTGTCTCTGTTTTTAAGGAAATGTTTGCCCTAACACCATTTTAAATTTCTTTACAATTAGTCTAGTGGGTTTGGGGAAGAAGGGGGAATACATATCTATGGGCAATCGGCCGTATTTAACTAGAAGTTATAAACGGGCACGTTTTGATGGGAGACGGAGGAGAAATATGCAGAGAATGAGGCATTGTCTGGGAAGGGAGCTCAGATGGTGCTGGGCAGAGCTGGGCCTACGGGACGGTTTGAGCGGATGGAGTCCCTAGGCTGAGGGACCCGGGAAAGCCACCGTCTGAGGGCGTGCAGAGAAGACACCAAAACAGGCCAGAGCACTCACGGGGCACTTACTCTGACCGTTTCATAACTTTGCTGTAAGTGGCCCTGCTTGGGCCAACCATCACACATGTAATTATACTTCCTTTGCCTAAACTAAGATGGGGATCAGAGAGCGAAGCTCCTCCTACCCAACCTGCACGTCCCTACCTTACCCAGTCACTTTTGCTGAGGTCCTCTCGCTGTCACCGCTTCTCTGAGAGAACTTGGGATCATTTCACTCTTACCCAAATGTATGTGTTTGCAGGCCTAATCGTACATGGACACATGTTCATATTGAAAATAATATTCACTGTCCTGGAAAACTGTCACTTAAAGTCATCAGGACCTTGATGTTACCGAGCATTTATTTCTGTGCCGCATGGGGCAACTGCAAGTAGGAAGTGACTTAAATGCTCACTCACGTCTATGACAACCGGTGTGGGCAGAGGGCCAGTGCTGGAGTTGGCGTTGTAAGACCTGGTAGTGCCCCCAATCCCATTTTGCCTCGTGACGAGCTGATGGCTGAGATTCTTAGCTTCTTCATTTGTAAAACTGCACAAATATTTGTTCTGTTTCATAAGGTTGCTATAGAATCAAATGTGGTCATTCACATCAAATTATTTCATTAATTGTACACTACACTGGCATATTCAAAGCCAAGTGAATGGAATGATCCAGAAATTTTATCATGTTATATGGAATATGGAGTTAAATGTAGTATATTCCCTGATCTTACAATGTAGAGAAATCTGGCTTTCTCTAACACTGGAATTTGCTTCTCAATTGTGGAATAAATAAGTGCATACTTCTCGGATTCATGTCTACTGCCATTAGCTCCGTTTTGCTTTTTTCTTTGCCTGTGTAGAGTTTCTCTAATCTTTAACTGAAGGTTTGAAAAGCTTACATGCAGTGGAGACAACCCAAAGGTCCACAGGCACATGAATGGATAAACAAAATGTGGTTCATACGTGCAATGGAACACTGTTCCTCCTAAAAAAAGAGAGGAAATGCGGACACCTGCTTCAACACGGGTGACCCTGGAGAACAGCATGCTGAGTGGAATAAGCCCCTCACAAAGGACAAATGCTGTGTAATGCCACTTACGTGGAACACAAAGCAGAGAGGGGGCTGCCAGGGCCAGGAGGAAAGAGGAATCACTGAACAGGCAGGGCATCTTGGGGGTGGACGGTGGTGATGGTCGCACAGCAATGTGAACATACTTAGTGCCACTGGATTGTATGCTTAAAACAGTGAAAATGGTAAATTTTACGTTTTGTAGATTTCACCACAATAAAAAAAATGAGGGAAATAAAGCAGCTTACGTGCATTGTACGTGTGTAAATCCGGTAGCACACCAGGAATAAAACCAGGCGCGCACAGTCCTTTGAAGTTGTGCGTGCCTACTGCCCAACAGCAGGGTCCTGTCCACTGTGGGGGGACAGTCGTGGTACTGCAATGTTGAGCTGAGAATAAAAAGTTGTTCTCAAGGCTCACTTTTCTGAGCACAGTTTGAAGGCAATATTTAAAAAGACAGTGGAAATGGGTATCAATAAATACAAGTTCCAAATGTTATGTAAAAAAAAAAAAAAAAGAAAGAATCATAGGAGCTCTATTTCCAAAAGGAAAGCCCACTTAGTCTGAATCGGATTTCCAGCCTTCTGAACGACCGGGCTGTTCTGGTACGTGACTGCCTTCCCACTAGCAGGGACCTTGGGCAATCATCTGGCCCGGCCCATACCTTGGGGCAGGCGAGATATCATTCCGTTCATGAGGCATTCCAGGTGCCCAGAGAGGCAAAGAAAACTCTCAAGTCCCACAATAAGTAGACAAGGGGGGTCCATCAGAACTCAGGGCTTCTGCCTCCTAAGACCTATGTTCCTTTCTGCTATGTCATGCTCTGCTTTATGTAACTTCTCAGGATCTCCGTCCCTCTACCAAATTCAAGAGTTAAAATACTAACCATTATAATTGTCGAGTAAAAATTCTTGGAGTGTTCCAGGCTGTTACTTATCTGAGAAAAGGTAGGTGGTTCAAAAGCTTTTACAGAGTAGCCGCGGTGGTTACCTGGATTCCAGTCCTGGATTCAGAGTCTAAAGGCAGGAATCTGAGCATGTGATGTGGGATGAACTGGTTCACCTCCCTGAATGTCAGATGCCTCGTCTGTTTAAAAACATGCCCAAGTCACAGTGTTTTTTGTGAGAATCAAATGAGATTTGTTTGGGAATACATTTTGTAAAATGTAAAGAAAATGGTTTTCTGAGTGTGGTCCAGGGAATTCTGGGGGGGTACCCCAGACATCGTTTGCCTCCCTTTCCAGTAGATCTCTCACAGTGGGCAGTGGGGGTCCCAGAGCTTGTGTGCGTGTGGTATGGTAACAGATTGAATGTGGAAGCAGGTGGAAGATTGCCGCATGTTTTCTGTTAGGTTAGATTATTAAAGAGATTTGCAAAATTGCTAAACAAATGAGACTCTTCTCATTTTTGTTTTGATGATACAATGATTTTCCATAAATGTTATGTTAAAAATGTAATGGGTTATTGCTATTAATTTAAGGGAATAGTTTAACATTTTTCAGTTTTAATTTCTAATATGGTAAATATCAACCAACCACACAAAAGTTCTTTGGGACTCTCATTATTTTCCAAGAACATGAAAACTTATCCTGAGAGTCAAAAGTTTGTACTGCTGCTATAAAGTAGCTTTTACTTTATATCACTGACCTTTAAAAAAAGTATCGCATGCTAAAAAGGATGCATCCTTCTTATGGAAACTTTAGAAAATTATGGATAAATTTAAAAGGAAATAAACATTATTAATGATCCCATCATAAAAGAACAACTGTTCCCATTTTCCTCAGTATTCTTTAATATTTATAATCATACCAGATATTTACAGTCTGTGACTTCGCCCAGCTCCGGAGTTTAAACAGCAGTGGCCTGAAGCATTTAGGCTCTAATTACCTGGCCCTTGGACTCACCTGGCGGGATCTCCGCCCAGCCCGTTATCACTGGTCGTGTGTTCTTTAGGGGGCGTCTCAGACTTGCTCGCCACTGAGTTTCTCCCGGTCCCGCGGATGTCACCATTTTCTTCCTCTCCTGCTCTGCCCTCTTCGCTGACTGGGAGCTGCTGAAGCCTGCAGAGCCCACGGCGGAGGACACCTCGGCTGTGCTGGTCACGCATCTCTGAAGGGGCTCTCCGGCGCCTCCACCTTCGCTGGGTGGCTCTGCTGGCTGCCGAGCCCGCAGGAACACTCGGGCCGCCAAAGTGGTGGGTGCTGGGTCCACAGGAATCAGTCCTGGGTGCCAGAAAGCCTTGCTGTGGGCAGGACCTCCCTCCTCTAAGGGTATTTTGTCTTAGGAGCATTGGACATGTGCAGAGTTACTGAAAGTATCTTTTTTCTGTATCCCCTTCCCTTCCTTCGATCCCCACTGTCTTTCTAGTCCTGGGGGATGAGTCCCTGAAGGCTGGAGACGGAGCGGCTCACCCCCCGAGAGGGCAGGATCGCCAGAAACCGCCTTCCGCTGAGGACCAGGCGTCCTGGACTTGGTGCTGTATTGCAGAGGTGCGCAAACTTTGGGTCTCGGGGCCAGTTTTCACTCTCGAAAAGTCACGAGAACCTTCATCGGCTTTCGTTTCTGTGGTTATTATGTCTATGAACATTTACCATAATAGAAATTAGGGCTGAAAGTTTTAGAAATGTTTATTAATTCATCTAAAGTAATAGTAGTAACTCTTCACATTTTAATATTTTAATGAAAAGTGACCATAAACTATATTTGTATTAAAATAATCATTAAAATTTTTATTTTTTATTAAAAATGGGGGGTATCTCTCACCCGATGGGAATGGCGAGATCATAATTCAGCTTTATTTGATGTGTAGTTCTTAAATTTAAAAAAATTGGTGTTGATTTCCTAATTTGCAAAATTCCTTGAGAAACGATCTTTTTCTCAATTCTGATTTTATCCACATTGTTACTTATCAGCCTGCAGAGCACGCAATTTCTTGCTTTTTAGCAAAAAAAAAAAAAAAAAAGATAGCAAAATATTTCTAGGAAATTGGAAACGATCTACTCCTGTGAATTTGAGAGTTCATTTTTCCTTTTTTAGGGGGTTGGCCCTTGGGTTCATGGTGTGATTCTGACATTATATGTCCAGTACATGTGTCAGTCATAGTTTCCGTTGGTAACACAGATTTCAAGTCTCACAGTTAAAGTAAATAATTTTAAATTACACAGGATTTTGTAAGGAGCCCATGATGTCCAAGGACTTTCTCACCTGAACCGCCAACTAGGGATCTCAACACCACTGTGTCCAGGGCCCTCTCTGGACACGTGGAACAGTGGGGGTAGGAGGCCATGGCTGACCTTGTGTCTTGGGTGTGTTGTTGACATTTATTGCCGGGGAATGCAGTGGTTGGGACAGTCCTGCATACAGAAGAAGTATGTTTCCTAAAATGCCTGAAGCATCACTACTGATGAAAGAAGCCAGAATGATCTCAATAGGCAGCTCCCAGAGTGACGGGGAATGTTAAGAGCAGAGATATTGAGAAATCCAGGCCTCAGTAGTTGAGGTCAGACACCAAGCAAAAAGGCCTCCAGCCACCTGGCTTTGGGGGCAGCATTTCTGTCTTCAGGAAGGAGGCAGAGACCGGAAAAAGTGATGTGGAGCTCCGGTTCTCACAGGGGCAGTGGGAAAAGCTCCGGCTCCGGAACTGCACCGGGCAGTTCGTGCAGGACGGTGGCCGCCATGTTCCTCTCTGAGTTCTGCCTCAGCTCTGCCACCTACATGCTGTGAGACATCATTTCTCTGAGCCTTGAAAAGGGGGTATAATGAGAATAGTGTTTACCTCATAGGGATGCCATAAGGATCAAGTGTTTATCACGGCACTTGCCACACTGTAAGTGTTCAATTGAGGAAAGCTGCTGGGATTAGTGTTGTTATTAATTACAATAACAGAGATCTAATTTGAAGAAAATGCATAAGATGTTAGGGCCTTAAATTACCTAGCACCAGAGGTGCTGTTATCAGTTGGAATATCTGCTCAGTCAGACTGGGGACAGAAGTCCTCAGTTCCCTCCCGTGTCAGAGTAGATCGCGGGACAAGAATAGTTGTGAGGTTGCAGCTGGGACCCCAGCAGGTCCTTCCGTGAGGAAAAGGATCGTGGAAGGTCACAGACTTTGCTGTGAGGGAACTATCAGCTTAGCTGGGGAGCCAAGAATAAAACTTATAAACAGTTAAAAGCAATAACATGAACCATCATATTATAGTTATGCAAAGTAATACCTCTGTTCGGTGGTATATGTAGGGGAAAACAAAATTCTAGGAGGACATATCCAAAATGTTAGTAGTGGGAAAGCCATGACTTTTTAATTTAATTTTATTTTTTAAGATGTATTGATTGATTTTTAGAGAGGGGAAAGAGAGGAAGAGAAACAGCAAGCAGTGTGTGGCTGCCTCTTGAGCGCCTCTGACTGGGGACCTGGCCCACAACCCAGGCATGTGCCCTGGGAATCCAACAGGCGACCCTTTGATTTGCAGGCTGGTCCACGGAGCCACAGCAGCCAGGGCAAGATCATGACTTTTTTAAAAATATCGTAAACTTATTTTATAGTCAGGAAAAAAATGTTAGTTCTGACTGATGTAAGACAGCATATATTCCAGAGTGAAGAGTTCTGGAACAATGCAGAAGTGAGAAATCATGTGTTGTAGAATAGTCTGGGAGGGTCCCATAAGGAGGTGGCGTTTGGGGACTTCCTACAGGAGGGGTAGGGTTTAGATGTACGGGTGGAAGAAGATATTCTAGAGATGTCTAGATATTTAATCGGTGTACGGTGAGACAGGAGTTCCTTGCACAGGACAGGAAAGAGCGAGGTTGCTAAACATAAAGTTCACTTACGGTCTGAAAGACGGGTGGGGAATTTTCTCAGCATTGCTGAAGGTCTCTCGGGGACTGCCCAGCACAGCCTGGGAAGCCTCCCAAGTATTCTGCCTCCTGGCCCGCTCATTCTTTCCTCTGCAGCCTATCTCTTCTTGGATGGTCCGCACCTTCCTGGCGGGTGCGACTTTGTGTGCTGCTGTGCACACCACACTTTCCATACCTCTTTACCTTTTCCCACGATGTTGCCACACACTGGAACACACTTCCACTCCCTGATGCCTTGACAAATGTCTGTTTGTCCTTTAAAGGGCTGACCAGGCATCGTTTTTGTGAAAGAAGTTTCGCCTGATCCTCTGGCCTCCAGATTAACAATTTTCCCTTCTACATTCCTTCTAGGCTGCCTCTGTTCTATGCATCAAGTTATCTTGGGCTTATTTAGTATCTTGTCTCATCTTTTCCCCTAGACTGAACTCCTTAATTAATTTTTAATTTTTTTCAATTACAGTTAACTTCAATATTATTTTATGTTACTTTCAGATATACAGCATATTGATTAGACAATTAGATACTTTACAAAATGTCCCCCATGATATTTCCAGTCCCTAACTGGTAGACTAAACTTCTTTTTTTCCTAAATACTCACCTGAGGACATATTTATTGATTTGGGAGAGAGAGGAAGGGAGAGAGAGAAGGAAACTTCGAAGCAAGATAGCAACATTGATCGGCTGACTCCCACACGCACCCCAGTCAGGGACCACACCTACAACCTTTTGTTGGACTGGCAGGCAGGCAGTCCAACCACCTGAGCCATTCAGCCTAGACTGGACTGAACTTCTTCTTTTTTTTTTTTTTTTTTGCCCTTTTAGAATGAACTTCTTAATGGCTTTAATCGTCCCTGTGTCTCCAGAGCCTAGCAGACTGCCTGGAAAATAGCAGATGAACTGAACTGGTCTGGGCTGTGCCCAGACTAACTGAACTGAGGACTTCTCTGGAAGGGAGAATTATACTGGGGGAGGGGGGTTGGAACACTCATTGTTAGGGATAGGGGAGCGTTTGGGTGCTTCTGGTTTACAAGCCGTTTGCTACCTGATATCTGCTCCAATAAATTCCATCAGAGCCACGACTGTCCTCTGTGAGTGAGTGAGTGTGTGAGTGTGTGTGTGTGTGGTTGCACACAGGCAGAGCTAAATGGTGGGAGAATTAGGATGTACTATAAATTCTGCCTTGGGCCTAACTTGTGACATTACCAGAAGGCAAACATCTGTGCTTCCTCTGGAGGTTCTCAATGTCCGTTTTAGTTCAAATGCCCTATTCGCATACAGGAGGGGAAAGTTCAGAGGAACACCATAGAATATTCATCACATTGCTGGCATTCTGAGAATTGGGTTGGTTAAGTGGCTCCCCCCTTGGTCTTGCCTACCCTGAGCCGGGAGCATCTAGATTTTGATTGGACTATTGCCAGAGCTCATTAGCATAATGTACCTTGACCTGGATTAGGGAACAGCAACTTCTGCCTAGAAAATGACCAGAACCTGCTGGGACTTGAACCGGAGATGAGGTTTTTATAACACAGCATTGTCTACATCTCCATAAGAAGTCACAAGGTAAGGAAGCCAGAAATCCTGAGGAGCAGCAAACCTAAGGGATGTGGTAAGGGCCACCCCGTTCTTACAGGTTTCCATTTGTTTTAGCTGGAGTTTGTTTGTTTGCTTTTTTTGGTAGAAATGATGAAAATTGAATGCACTTTGGTCTGAGTTGCTTTAAAATAAGAAAGTCTTGACAAATTTAGATTTTTAATCCTGGAGGAAAGCCGAGTTTATTTATGTCTTCCAGGCTACAAACACACTCTTTCCTTCTTTTCTATGTGTTGTTATCCTTCAGGGAAATATTAATGTTCATTTATTTGGCCAAAATTTATATCAGAAAAAATTAAAAAACAATGTAATTATTCTGCAGCAAGATATTTGATTCTTCTCTCCTTAATTTAAAAACAAAAGAGTGATGTCTATGTTAACTAAGCTTAAAATAATGTTTTTTATTTTAGAAATTGTAAATCATCTTCTTTAAGTGTTTTTTGGTTTGTTTTGATTTTTAGAGAAAAATGTTAACCTATCCCAATTAGCTATAACAGATTCTAGACCACTTGAGTGACTTTTGTTAATGTTCAAAGAGGTAACTACATACAACTGTTGAGATCACATTTTCACTTGGTATTTGTGTCAAATACACTTGTTCCCAAAGTTTTCTAAAGTCAGTCGGCAGCATCATTCCTTAATTAACTTGATGTTTGTTTTCCCAACATAAGAATTTGATTTCAAAGTTGTGGGAATTTAATTCCGTGTGTCAGGGTTCAAAGTGGGCGGTGGGGACTTCATGTTCTTTGAGTCCGCGAACCACAGGGGAGAGGTGAATGTGGGTCAGTGGGGTGAGGAGGTCTGCACCTCTGGTTAGCCTGTTATTTCACGGCCAGACTTCGTCTCTCTGTGCATGTCAGCCATCTTCTATATCCACACGCTCGGTGACTGACAAATGTTGGGGTTATATAAAGTCACACAGCTGAGGAAGAGAGCACATGGCACTGTTAATCTAACTGGTAGTTTGAGTTTACTATTGAGTAGTTCTACATTAACATCATCATGTCCCTTGTTCTTACGAGAGCAACAGGACACGGTAATGAGGCAGTATTTTTGATCCGGGAGAGGAATGCATGTGCGCAGAGAGCCGACTTAAATGATACTCTGAGTTTTGACTGCATGCGGTGCCGGCAGCTTTAACCTTCACGTTGTTCAGGGGTCAGCTTTGCCTGTAAACCTGTGTCGCTTCACATTCTACTACCAAGCCCATTTTATCTGCAAAATGATTAGCTTTTTTCTCAAAAGAACAATTCAAACCAACTTTATTTCTTAATTTGTAAATCTCCTTTAATTATAGTCAGAAACTAGAGCAGTATTTCTGGGGGTGGAGGGGGAAGAAATGCAATTTGCACAAGATTTTGAATATCCGGGGTTTACATAATACAATTTAATCGAAGTAAAGTGAGAGAGAATTTTCTCGTGGGGGACAGGAAAGGGCTACTGCCAAAAATGAAGTCAGAAAGTCTTGAAGAGTGCTTCAGGTTGAATGACCAGAAACACTATGTTAGAGCTATAGTTCTCATACAATCCCTCCCCCCACCCCAGGAAAACCTTGGCCATGTCTCCAGACATGTTTGGTTGTCACAGCAAAGAGGGCTGGTTTTCGACTAGCACCTAAAGAGCAGAGACCAAAGATGCTGCTGACCTACGGCATGAGATCCTACAAATGCAGATCACCCCCCACAACAAAGGATCATCATGTCCAAAATGTCAATAATGCTGAGGTTTTAGAGGAATCTCATGTGAGCATATCATTTGATAATATGTGAAGATACAAAATTATACTGGATTTATCGAGGAGACCAAAATTAATTAGCGACTTAGATTTTAAAAATGCCGTAAAGACACATCTGGTTGTGATGTTCCCTTCCTGTAACTTCATCCACATCATAGCTAATTTACGAAGGCATTTCCATGGAAAGAATGCCAAGCCAGCTTTCCCTCTCCAATACAGATATATGTATGGGGGAAAGGTCCTAACCACTGGCTGCAGGTGACAGCCACTTGCACTAAGGCCTTCACCAGCCGGGTTCAGCAAGGAGGAAGGCAGCCTGGACCCAGAGGTTCTCGCAGTGATCACCGAACTTCTGATTCCCAATGGTCAGGCTTTCCTTCAGCAAGATCCCTACCAGCTTATACACTTTACTTCTGTTTGTGTGTTGGTGATTGCAAAAATGTCGATAAAATTTTTTTGAGTTAGACAAGCCCTGATTTTTTATCTCTTTAATGGTCAGTATTATTATCATTTATTTTTTAGAATCAGAAAACAGTCTCCTGGCGTAACTGCTCTCTGAGTGGACTCATCCAATCATATCAAGAGCAAAATTCTTCAGCACTGCTGAGGGGAGTTGAATAGACGGAAATTGGTGGGTGACCTGACTTTATCATGGAACCTCAGGAATTTGATTCTGAGGACAAAGGGATATTAAGCTGGGATATTAATGATATAAAACTTCCACAGGTATGTACTTGCTATAAGAATGTACCTTCATTACAGGGTAGGGTGGGGCTAAAGTATGTTTACAGTTGTTTGTATGGAAAACAATATAATGATTAGCCCTGGCGGGTGTGGCTCAGTAGTTTGAGTGCTGGCATGAGAACCAAAGGGTCGCCAGTTCAATTCCCAGTCAGGGCACATGCCTGGGCCATGGGCCAGGTCCCTGGTAGAGGGCACACGAGTGCCAACCACACATAGATGTTTCCCTCCCTCCCTTCCTATCTCTAAAAATAAAGAAAATATTTTAAAAGGATCGAAAAAGAGAAAATAATGCAATAATTAATAAGTAATAATACAAGAATAAACTCTGTTTCCATGTACTCACAACTATAAACCTACTTTTGCCCCACCCTGTTTTTGCCGATGAAGCCTTAACTATTAACTTGCTAAGACTTGGAAGGAAATTGGTGGGGGTCCCAACTGGGTAACTCCTCTCCTCCAGAGCTGCAGCTAGACATCCCAGCGAGGAATTTTTAAAGATGCAAAAACCTGTGATTTGAGTGAGTCTCCTTAGCAGACCTTGCCCCCACCCCTCCACCCCACCCTTGTTCTAGACCGAGACACAGAAAATGCCACTTCCCTGCTCCTTCGGTGTTGGCTAGGCTCAGGTTGCACCCACCTGACTAGCTGAAAGAATAAAATCCGTGATCATGTGTTTGCCCGTAGATTAACTCTTCATAATGCACATGCTCCCGTACAACTGTATTTGCTGTAGAAATGGCTTTGAATGGAATCTGTATCTGGAAGGTCCAAATGACAGAGCTCGTGTGGGACACAGCATGCTCTGCTGGATGTCATAAACAGCGCGCACACACTGGGCTGCTTTCCAGCTGTTTTTCCAGCTGTGGGACGGCTTTCGTCTGGTGTTTTCTTGTCCTTCATTTCTGGCAATTGACTTTTTAACTGCTAATTTGGTGGAAAACATTAATTGTTTAAAACTGACTTCCTTGACCTCCCTCTCTGATATCTGAAGGATGCTTTGCTGGAAGTTGTTTGAAAGGGGAGACTGAGAAAGCTAAGACTGGAGACCACCACTACCAAGTACTGAAAAATTTGGGCCAGTCTGCCCGATTCTGGGGAACAAGTAATTTGAATTGTCCCAAGCAGTGGAGAGGGGATGGAGAGCCCGCAGTCTTGATTTATAACCACCCCAGATTTTCACTCTGAGGAAGGCTTCCAGATCATTCCAAATTGTGCTCTTTCTTTTGTTTTTCGTTATGTTTAAACCTTTTAAAAATTTTTCCTTGTTTTAAAAGATTTTATTCATTTATTTTTAGAGAGTGGGGAAGGGAAGGAGAAAGAAAAGGAGAGAAAAACGGGTGTGCGAGAGAAGCATCCGCTGCCTCACACACACCACCAACTGGGGACCTTGCCTGCAACCCAGGCCTGTGACCAAACCAGAGACCTTTCGGTTTGTGGTGTGATGCTGAACCCACTGTGCCGTGCTGGTCTGGGCTCTCTTGTTTCTCTTCAAATCCCCCTTACATTCTCTCTTGGAAAAGTGATGGATCCTAAGTGTGTCCTGCTTTCCATTCATTTAAGGATGATTAAATTTCTATTTTAGGGATTTGTCTTCGTAGTTGCTCTTCATGGGTTTATGATTGTTGTAGCTGTTTTAGGGGACATTTTATGGTAAATTTTAATTACTCCTGGCTCAAGGACCTGTATTTCTGCTCGTTCCTAATTTCATGATGGTAACTCCCAAACATAAGCTGGGCATCCTCAAAATCAAGAATTGAAGTAAACAGGCCTACAAATGATTTTCAAATGTCACACCCCAGAGAAAGGAATCACACATTGATGCTTCTCTCCCTCCCTTCCTTCCTCCCTTCCCCTCTCTAAAAATAAATAAATAAAATCTCTTTTTAAGTGCAGATATCCTTTAAAATTTTCTAAGCAGAGACGACACCACCCTCAGCTGGGTTTACACTGGCTCTGAAATTGTACTGAGAACCAGTCTGAGGTGAAAAATAAAAGGTCTTGGGAGGATGTCCACACGTCCTCAGTTTTATGTTTTGTGCACCAATCTGGAAGCAGGCGGCAAACTCTGAGAAGCAGGGGGTGTGGAAACAGAGCCCTGGCGCTGAATTAATTCCAATTCTGCTGGTTTTTATCTGTAGAGCCTCGGCAGGAGTTGGTCACCTTTTCTGACACCCCTTTCCTCTGGAAACGAGGTGCTTGCACTCAGGTGTCTCTCATGGGCCCTTGTATTCTAATAGTCTAGGGTTCTAGAACTGTCGGCCCAGACCCACCACAGCGCCTGGTATATATTAAACAGCAGATGACAAATATGGAATTTATTAACAAATGGCTTCATTGTTTATAATCCGTGTGACTCTACACCAATTGATCTTCTGAAGTCTTAGGGACCTCCTCGGTGAAGTGAAAGTAGTAATTCCTATACACCTGCCTAAAGCTCTTTGCCATATAGAGCAGCCTTTCCCAAAATGTTTTCAGTGCAGTGAAAGTCACGAGCAATCGCAAGGGGCGCTGTGAAGAAAGGAAAGGAGAAACTCTAGGTTCAGCGACGTTCCAGCAGAGCCAGAGCCTTCCCAACCCAACTGTGCGTTGGTGGGTCTCCCAAGAGGAAGCCGTGTTAGGCAGCCTTGCCCTAACTTGTTTTTGACCATGGACCCTTTTTTCTGGAGTCCCTTAGGCAATTACTCTTCCTCACACCACCTGTTTGGACATTTGAAAAAAATGTTGTTTAAAGAATCAAATGCAATGATTTGTAATTATTATAAATTTCCCCAATTTTATTCTCTGTCTCACCCACACAAAGGATTTCTTGTTTACTTTTCATAATTTTATATACTTGCCAGGATCACTATCTCTGCATCCTGTGGGAAAATTCCTGCAACTTGTAAACCAAATTCCTTTCCTATTAACCCACTCACATGCTTCTAGTGTTTCACAATGAAACACTTAAAACATTCACGTGTTTCAGGATGGTCACCTGAATGAATCCTGATTCTCTTCAGGTCCCAGAAACACCATACCCCTGTACGGGTCGCAGATACATCAAGATTTACAGGTTAATTTTTGACAATAGTGAGTGGTGGTGTCCTTACCAGGACATCAGATCTTTTCTGAGTGACTAGAATGTGCCAGACATTGTAGCAGGCTCAGGGATACAGGGGTCCCATGGAAGAGCAGTGCTAACTTGATCTGGGCAAAGGGAGCAAGGTTAAGTGCCCAAGTAGAGAATTGGGGCCATGCAGGAAAACGCTCGAGGTGCTGGGAAGAGGAAGTGTGTAATTCAGCATGACCTGGGCACGGGAAACAAGGCAGAGCCCCTGGCAAAGGGCCTTCTCCAGAGAAGTGCATTGTAAGATGTGGGAGGATTACGGCAGGTGAAGAAAGCAATCAAGACAGTGTAGGCAGAGCAGGGCACCAGAGTCTGGAGCTATTCAAAGTCTGCATTTGAGGGAGCTTTGTGCACAGCGTCCGACAAGGAGATTTGGGAGGCTGTGGATGGGGAAAGGGGTTCAGGAGCAGGGTGTGCTAAGAGGACCGGGTTATCTCGCAGGCAGTGGGAAGCCATTAGGCTTATTGGGCTGGAAAGCAGTATGGTCAGATTTGGGTTGAAAGGGGCTTCTATAAATCGTCCCTGCTCAGTTTGTTTCATGTATGTTTCCTCCTTCTCATAGCTGCATAGATGTCTTTACAAACCTTCTTTTCACTTGTTCTGGTCACTCCTCTCGCTTGAGGTTATTTCGATATCCATCTCTCCTTAATCCAGTCCTTGGGGAGCCAGCCCAGAACTGCAGGCCCTTAAATTACTCAAAACCATCATTGAGAAAAGTCTGTTTACCCCAGGCCAACCTAATACACCAATTTTGCATTTTGAAAGTTCAGATGTAATTGCTTTAGGGTTTTCTGGGTGCAAGCAGCAAATGTTTGGTGTTGGTTTAGTTTTACTTTCATTAAAAATGTTTACCATGTGGTCCCAGAAAGTGTCATTAGTCCTGATTGTAATACTTCAGAGCCTTGAATCGCTAAGAATTGTTTTCTTTTTTTCTGATTGAAAATTGAGAAGAGAATCAGTTCCTTTTACTCCTAAATAGTCCCACTTCAGAAAGAAGGTGAGAGTACCCACTCCATTCTGAACACCGGCCAGTTTTTCTGAGCAAAATGACAGGGGTTCCGACACCACCATAGCAGACAAACACTCTGAATCACTGTGTTCCTAAGCATGAGCAGTTTTCAGCGTAAGCCCAAGGCCAAAGCCATACCGAATCATTAACTCACACAGCTGAGGTACATATTTGATAGGGGAAAAAATAAAGGAATACATAGGTTAAATAGAAATGCAGACCAACCCAAAACCCCGTGCGTCAATTATGAAGAGGTTACATCTCCAGTCAATTCCTAGATCATGATTTTAGCCAGAAAAGTTTCTTTAGCTTTTGTAGGGGGGTGAACAAAAAAAGATTAGCAAAGGTGACTTTTTTAGCTCTTTCTGTGAATTCATGCGACGAAATGTGATCAGAATGAGCCAGTTGTAGTATAATCTTTGTGTTTTGGTGTTAGAGAGCTAACAGGTATCAGATTCTGGATCTCTTGTCAGTTATTATCTGGCCGCACGATTGGGTCATGCTATGTCAGTCTGATGCAGACCCCCATGATTTTGTCCTCTTTGTCCAGTTTTCTTGATTTCTTTAAACTTCCTGGGGCAGAGCCACCTGTATGGGCTTCCGTGGTCATTGGGTCCCCTCTGACTCGGGGCAGAAATCTGCTGCTGCCCTGTGCCTCTGGTGTGATGCGGACGGGACCCTTACTGCCCCAGGAGACTCAGAGCTCTCTTCTGAGCACCAGTCGGCAGGGCCCTTGCTTAGTGGGGTGGGGTGGGAAGTGGAAGGGAGATCAGAAGAGAGAAGTGGGTGACAGAGAGTGTGAAAGCTGGGTAACTGGCTCACTTTCCTGTGATCTGAACTGAGCAAGTTAGGAACTTTTCGTCCTTGTCTTGACCCCTTAACAAAGGAAGGAAATGGCAGGTTTAGCCGCAGCAGGAATTATTGATTTAATTCAAAATCATTTTTGTTGAATTGAATTTCTCTTTTCAATAACACTTGGAGTTTGGTTTTCAGTTCTCTCAGAAGAGGTAAGTTCTTGAAAAGTTGTATGGAAACCCAAATGTTGGTTGAATTGTTTTTCTGTGTTCCATAAGTAACATCCAATTCTTTTTGCCTCTGATTTGCTTTAAGATGTATCTGTTTGCTATCCTTGTTTTATTTGGAGACATTTATTTATGAGGAATGACTAAGCTATTATAATTAAAGAAAACCTGGTGGGAAATTGCTTTATATGAAACTAGGCTATATTCAAAATGAAAACCAATTTTAATCTAAAACATGCTAATGTAGATTTTTTGATGCCTTATTTCAGAATTTTTACTTTAATTTGTTTGTTTTATATAATAGAATATATTTAATTCTCAAGGCACCCCATTAAAACTTTAAGTAGCTGAGTAAATTAGAATGATGGGAGGATGAAGGTTGATCTCTGATTGCATAGAATTTCAAAGCTTTTGAGTGCATTAGCAGATTAAGTTTCAGTAAAAAATTACACACAGAAGTCATAGAAACATTAATTAAGCTCCCAGTGATATTACCAATGAGGTCATAAAATATAAATTGGTTGGATTCACATGTTGGAAAACTTAAGAATATTCCCCTTAAATTATAAGCTTCTTAACCAAGAGGAAAAACAAAGAGTTACTCATGAAAAGTTAGAAATTAAAATAAACAAAAGACCTGGAGAAAACAGAAAAGGAAAGAAAATATTTTGTGGGGATTTGCTAAACACAATTAAGAAATGATTGTTCTTTCATTTACGTTTTACCCACTCCTGTGCCTGAAATTTAAAAGGCTCTCAGAAGTCGTGGTCCTTCACCTAGGTGCCTTTGAGTTATTGTGACCTGGGTTTTCCTTAATTTCAATGTCACAGGTCAAGGATTCCACAGAGCACCCAGGTCAAAAGACTGGGCATAAATAGCCAAGAGAATAGCTGGAATATTTTACTCCTAGTAATTTTCTCAAGTCCATACTTCGTCAGAATTGTTGCATTAGTGATGGTGCTGGAAACCTGGGGTGCAAGTGCAGGGGCTGCTGAAAAAAAACGTCTAAAAGACTGTAGAGCATAAAACATATTGTGACCCCTAACACAAACCTCAAGAATGTTAAAATAACTAAAAACACAGAGTGTGTTTAGTATCTACTGAACAATGTATCTCTAAATAATCCATGGGCCCAAAAGGAAGCCTGCAGAAAGGTCAGAATATACATTAAACTGAGAGAAAATGGAAAAGAGAGACAGACAGACAGACACACAGACAGTGGAGCTCTTTTTTCCCCTCCAGGAGTAGGGCGGCTACTTTACCAGCAGCCTCTGAGTTGCTTTCGTTAACACCTTCCCCTCCTCCTGGCTCCTGGGGTTGATGCCCTTGACCAAGCGAAAGGCGTTGTTGCTCTCGCCTCCCAAACATGAAAACCTCAGCTGATCCAAGTCTACCTTGGCCTGCCTCTGCCACCCTGACAACTGTGCTTTGCGTCTGAGTAATTAAAACCCACCGGTAGATTGTATAGCCCAAACCGTTAGACAAAGATACACATTTCAACCTGCATTTTTACTATTTCGGAGGATAGAGCGTTATGCTTTCTATGGCATTTCTGTGAAGATAAAAAGAGAGCCTTGTTTGGAGCTTGGATCAGAAGGCAGAGGAGAGAAGGTGGGTGGAGAAAGCAGGAGATGGGGCTGCCTGAGCTATTCATCTCACGCTGGGGCGTTGGATTTTATCCGGCTCAGAATTCCCGAGACATGGAGGAGAGAGGAAGGTTTGGAAGAAGCACAAAGTCTGTTCAGCATCTGGGCCTGACTGTGCCTCTTTCCTGGAACTCTAATGTAGCTGCCGGGAGGGGACTGCTCCTCCAGGGGCCACGCTCTGTGACTCTGTCCTTTCACCCCTCTCTTCTGGGCCAGCAGCACTTCCCATCGCACTGCAGGCACTTGAGCGAAGGGCCAGCTGTTGTCCGTGCCCTGTGAAGGTGGGTGCAACTGGCATTGCACCAATCACGCTTTGTTTGGTAGGTGCTTGGACTCCTGTCTTGCATTTGGCTTGGCGAGGTTTAAAGCATGAAGTGACCGCTATGCGGGCCTTTCTTCTCCTGAAAGCTGGTGGCTCCTGCAACACATTGGCTTGCTGTGTGTGGCCCTAGGTCCGTCTAGTAGAATAACAGCTGACGTCAATGTGGAACTTGCTACATGCCAAACACTGTGTTAAACATTTTGTGTATGTTAACAGATTCTGTCCTCATAACCCCGCTGTGGGGTAGGTGCTCCTGTTAACGGCAGGAACTGTGTTAAGACTCACACTGGGGCATCTGCCCCCGCCGGCCTTGCTGTTAGCCAGGCATTGGCAAACGCTCTGTAAAGGGCCACATAGTAAATACTTAGGCTTTGTGGGCAACCCAGTCTGTGCCATCACTGCTCAGCTCTGCCGTGGTGGTGTAAAGTATTCGTGGACAACAATCAATGAAGGGACATGGTTATGTTCCAATAGCACTTTACTTACACAAACAGACAGTTGGTTTGATTTGGCCCATGGGCCCCAGTTTGCAGACCCACTTTCTTAACCACTGACCTCTCATGTACGTAAAACCTCTCCTGTTCCCTCAGACCTGCCTTAGCTCCCTTGACATTTCATTCAAACCGCAGCCATCCTATGAGGCTTACAGACCTGCTCTTTGCAGTACTGTGGGAAGTGTGTTTTATCAATGTTCCTGTTTCAGAGAAGAACAAACTGAGGCTTAAGAGACAAAAATAACTTGCCCAGAGTCTCAGGTTACAAAGTTCTTTGGCATGTTCTACACTTGAATTTTTATCTCAGTCAACACCAGTAGTACCCTGATCGCTCCTTCTGGGCTGCCTAGAATCTTCTAGTCTGATCTTCTGGAATCTTCTTAATGAACAATGTTCTTATGCCATGACAGGTCTCTGGAAGCTGTGTGGATGACACAGCCCCAGTCTGATGCCTGAGATTGCTCCCTAATTCTCTAAGAACCAGGTGGGATCTGTCAAATGGAGCATCTCTGAACCAAAACGGGGCGTATGGAGTGTGAGCCACATATCAGTGACTAATATTGCATGGTCAGAACTACTCTTGAGATACTTGGGTCTTGTTATCCCTGTCCCATGCACGCAGAGAAAGCCAAATAACTTGGGCTCTAAGTGACTGCGTGCCTTAGTGTAGCTGGACGTTCACGCACAGGGACTAGGGCCAGTCCTGGACAAGAAGAGGCACTTCCGGTCACAGTCAACTCTTCCTTCCTCTCCTCCCTGTTTGAGGGACATGGCTATGGGAGTAGAGAAGAGGGAAGAGAATCTCCCCAGGGCAGGAAGGAGTTCTCCCAGTCCTCTTGCACCAGGACTTTCCAGCCTTCCCACTGCTGGTGACTTTGCATAAACCCTATTGTTCTTAATAAGGAAACCACACTGTGATAGGAGACAGCATCTCACTGTCCTGCCCAAAGGATTTCCACACTGTGTCAGGGGACAGTAATCTTACTTCACCCTCAAAAATTCTTGGTGAGAATGGTCCCAACTCATCACCAAAGGTTAGAGAAGCAGCCATCTTGTGGGACTTAGGGGGCTGAACCCCAGCTCACTGTGGTCTGGGGAGCAGAGGTTCAGTAGGCACAGCAGTCGTGTCCTGCTGCTGTGCTGAGTTCTCAGGTCTCCCCACCCGAACTGGACCCACGTCGGTCTTTGTGAAGGCCTCTCACCTAGCTCCTGAGCGCCGAAAAAAACCGTGTCTGTTGGCTCCGCAGTGATGGAGAGTTGTGTCTTGTAGCTTCAAATATAATAATACTCTTTGTGATTCCCTAAGGATGTGAAAAAGACTGACTGGTTCCAAGAATGGCCGGATTCCTACGAGAAGTTCATCTACAGCGCAGAGGACAGGAACGCGCAGAGGCACCTGAGCAGCTGGGCCATGCGCAACACCAACAACCACAACTCACGCATCCTCAAGAAGTCCTGCCTGGGCGTGGTGGTGTGCAGCCGGGACTGCTCCACCAGGGAGGGCCGCAAGATCTACCTGAGACCTGCCATCTGTGACAAAGCCCGGCAGAAGCAGCAGAGTGAGTAGGGCTCGCTGGCCTTGGAGACGAAGCTGGCTTCATTCCAAGGCTCCCGCCCCGATGGGCCGCTACTTCCCAGCACATCCCAAGGGCCCAACCTTCACACTGGAGTGTGGTGGAGACCAAGGTGTTCCTGTGTAGAACACATTAAGGAGAACCAACCACTCCCCTCAACCCCCGTGGGGGAACTGCCCCACAGGTCTGCCGTGGCCAGACCACCCACATTAAAAGTGCTCCCTTGGGTTAGGGGACCTGACTCAAGGCCTCTGTTAAAAGGAAGATGCCTCACTTACAGGACTAACACTAATTCATTGGTGCACCCTTGTAAAGTTTAGGAGAAAGTTGATTTTTACGCTCGCCCCCTGACCTCTCGGGGAACAGGTCCCTGAGTGACCTCGGGCAGTGTTTTCAGTGGGAGCACTGGGACCAAACTTAGGGTCAGGCTCATTCCATGACGTGGAGGTGGATGCCATCATTGCACGCTGAAATGTGTGCTCATTTTGGTTTTTTATCATGTCAGACTGTGAAGTCCATTCAACTTTCCCCATGACGTGCACACTTCAGATCTCCAGTTACATCATGCTCTGTCCTTGTAACCTGTCCCCGGGATTTTCTCTCAGGGCAGGACCTAACATCAGTCATTTACACTTCAGTGGAGATCCGGTAGCTGTGTTCTCTGTCCCACGTGGCTTGGGCCCTTGCCCCTGACTTCTAATCATGAAATAAAAGAACTTTTTCTTCTTCTCTGCAAAGAATTTCAAGTACCAATAAATAACTAGGGAAGGATTTTCTGCTCAGAGGCACTCCCCCCTGACCTGTGAAATACCCCATTCTGTAGGCCGTTTCCTCTGTCCTCACATGAGACTGACCTGGGCCGTTATGGTGGCCGGGCTTCCAAGGGCCAGGGGTAACGCCCAGTGGTTGGCAGTGCATCAGCCTATGCCCAGGTGTGCTCTCCATCCAGGAGCCCAGGCTGCCACCGCCCGGGCTGCGCACACTCAGGAGTCAGCTGGCGTGGCTCAGCCGGGAGAGGTCACCATCCTCTGCTCTTTTGTAGGGAAACGCTGCCCCAACTGCGACAGCCCTCTGAAGCTACTTGCTTGCCGAGGCCACGGGGGCTTCCCAGTCACCAACTTCTGGAGGCACGATGGACGCTTCATATTTTTCCAGGTTGGATTTGAGTTAGAGGGATAACATGCATTTCTCTTTAATTCAAGAAAAGTTTACAGAGTACAAGGAGGAGTCTCACACCGGCGATGCCCCAGTGAAGGAGACCCGGCCCCAGCCACGAGGCGCACTCTGGGCGAGCAAGTGTGCTCACCCCACGCCCCGACAGAGGTGCCGAGTGCAGAGCCCTCCAGGGTGGCTGACTGCCTCTGGCTCGGGCCCCTGAGGGTTAGTGATCTGATCACACAGCGGGTTTGCAGCCCTGCCTCACGTGGCAGCCTCCAACAAACCCCAGAGTAAATTCCAGCTCTGACTTCTGCAGGGCTCTGTGAACAGAAACACTTTGCTCCCCTGAGCCTCAGTTTTTTTGTGACATCTGGGGACTTAGAAGTAGACGTGGGGGGTGCTGCGCACAGTGGTGAAGAGCAGCCTGTCCCAGCGGATAAGATAAACTGCCTGGGTTTGAACCGGTTGCTGCTGATCACCCCACCCTCCAGAGAGAAAATGTCCTGGTTTGTAGGGCTCACCAGTTCCAGTGCTAACACTCTTCCCGTCGTGCCTGATTTCAAGCTGTGGGCTGTTTTAACAACCTGCTCACAGGATTCCCCACATCTCGAACGAGTGGCTCTCAGCGTGGCCGGCTCCAGCACATTTGGAATCCCAGCTCACCCACGTACCAGGGGGAGTGACCCCGGTGCCATACTCTCTCCGTGCCTCAATATCCCACTCTGTAAACCGGGGACGAGAACGACGGTGTGTGCATTCAGGGCTGTGCTGCAGGTTAAATGAAATCGTGTGCAGTAGGCATCGCTTGGTGTCCCTATGAATATGGCTTTGCCACACGGGTGAGACATGAGCAGCATAAACAAGAGCAGGCCAGAAAGCTCAGGGTGGTCGTGGGAGGCACTTAAAAGGCTTAGCCACCCTGAGGGTAAAATTTTACACACCAAAAGCACCACCCGGTTATTTATTTTAATGCCCTGTCTCTTTTAAGTCAAAGGGAGAACATGATCATCCAAAACCTGAAACCAAATTGGAAGCCGAGGCAAGAAGAACAATGAAGAAAGTGCACACTCCATCTTCCTCCACCCTGAAGCTGAACAGGGACCCAGAGGCAAAGGTAGCCTTTCCCCACGTGTGTTCAAAACATCCTGCAACTCACCACTCGCTACCTACAAACGAGAGCCAGGAGTCATTTCCCGTCAGGCCCACCTCTAAGCAGGCGTCTGCCACAGAAACGGAACCCAAGGTTTTCCTCTTAATGTCTACCATCTTTGTAGCATGCTCTCAGTTATACCTTCTGTGTAATTTTATTTTTTTTAAAAGATTTTATTTATTTATCTTTAGAGGGAAAGGGAAGGAGAGAGGGAGAGAAACATCAATGTATGGTTGCCTTTCATGCATCCCCTGCTGGGTACTGGCCTGCAACCCAGGCATGTGCCCTGACTAGGAATCCAACTGCAATTGTCTGGTTCGAAGGCCCGCGCTCAATCCACTGAGCTACACCAGCCAGGGCTGTTCTGTGTAATTTTAAGAGCTTCTTCCCTGCTACAATGAAAAAGACACTAGAATTAGCACTTAACCTGTATTTGGCACTCTATATTTTGGTTCTGATAAAAACAAAATGAACTAAAATGATCTCCACAAATGTTAGCCTCATGCTCCACCCCCCCAATCTTCTTTTTTCCCCCCTAAAACAAATCACAGCTGACCCTCCAACAATGCAGGGGTTAGGGCCGCTGACCCCACCCCTCCAGCAGTTGAAAATGTGCAGGTAGCTTTTGACTCTCCCAAAACTTAAGTTGTCCCTTGGTTGTCCCCATAGGGGACTGGATCTAGGACCCCTCGTGGGTCCTGAAATGCACAGGTGCTCCGATCCCCTGTATAAACTGGAGTAGACCCTTGCAGGCAGGTGGCCCTCTGCAGCCATGGACTTCCGACTTCAGATCAAAAACAGAGCAGGTATTTATTGAAAAAAAATCCACAAGTAAGTGGGCCAGCACAGTTCAAACCCACACTCTTCAGGGGTCACCTGTATTTCCTTAGCACTCTTTACCAAGATGAAATAACAAGGCAGTTTCTGCAAACAGGTCATCAGTTCAGGGTGGGGGTTGAGAGGGCGTGATATGAAGTCCATGCCTCGTGCGGGTTCCATTGTACTCTCTAGTTTATCTGCCAGATCGTGACAGTAAGTCCTGTGTTCTTCTACCGTTCAGTGCTCCACCTTTCTTTCCGGGGGGGCAGAAATGGAGCCAGTCCCCCCCCCGGAGGCTCTAAATGTACTTTGCATTTTAAAAAATATATAACTTGTATCTCGTCAGAAAATGTAAGCCCCAAGTTCAAATAACTGCCCCCCCATCCCTTCTCCCAGCCACCGGACGAGCTGAAGGGCACTTCTCACTGGCTCTTCCCTGGTCATGGCCTCTCCCCACCCCTCATCCGCTTACTAGTCAATAGTTTTACCTAAACAAGAGGATTACTTAATTCTCCACTAGATTCTGTCTCCATAACTAACTGGGAAACAATATACTTCCTCCACTTGTAGAAATATATTTATAGAAGTCCTATTTATGATTCAGCAAAAGGAGTTTATAGAAAAGCCTTGAGAAAATAAAAATAACAACCCTGGTGTCTTGGCCTCCACATAGCACTAAAAAATAGAAAGGTCAAGGAGGGAAATGTGAGAGAGAGATCCCCTGGGAGTTGTACTGAGTCTGAGATAAGGCTTCGAAGCTGTAGGTTTGCTTTCCTTAAACAGCACTTCTGAGTTTCTCACAGAGGCCTTTAGGATGTCAGGTTGTCCTCCGAGGGGGAAACGTTTACATGCACTCATGTCGGAACCGAGGGCGATTCAGCTCCCCCCGGGTTAGTGAGGTTAGAATGCAATTGAGTGGCCTTCACTGGCCAGGCCCTGGGTGGTCTGGTGGGCGCTGCTCTCTGTGTCCAGGCTTCTGCACGGAGCGAGGGGACTCTGGAGACGCACCCGTGAGTACGGAGGAACTCGCGGGCGCCTGGGGTGGGTGTGTCAACTGGCCTAACTTACCAACATGAACTCTTCACTTTCCTTTCCAGTCTGTTCCAGCAGAAACACAGAGTTGGGGGAATTTACCTTTAGCTTGGTCTTTCCAGGAAGGCGTCCAGTTGCCTGCTAGTGACAGTGGACATTTAATGGCTAACACCCCCCTGCAGAAGTCACCGAATGACGGCTTGTTTAAGAGTTACAGTTTGGGGGCAACCACTGACCTGGCAGACCCCGCTGCTCCCATGTGCCCCACTGAGCTCTATGAGAAGTGCAAAGTGCCCAGCAGCCGGATCTACAGCGGTGGAGACCCGCTTCAGCCTTCTGTCTCTGGAGTCCTCCCTGACTACAGTGATCTGCAGATGTGGAATAAAAACGCTGCTTTGGGGAGAAATCCTTTCAACGACAGCAGTTGCCCCAGTTACCCTTTTCCTCAGACCAGCTGGTCTTACGACTTCTCCCCTTCCCAGAGCTCTTTAGAACCCCTTTCCCAGCAGATGCCAGTGGAACCCCCTGCAGCCAAAACGAGCTCTCATCCATCATGGCAAAATCCAGGGGCTGATCTTTATGAAGAGAAGGTGCATGTTGATCTTAACAGCTACTACCCTTCCAGCACGGGCCACCCACCGCAGGAAGACCCCTTTCTCTTTACCTACACCTCTTACCCGCACCACCAGTACTCGCTGCCGGGCAAGAACAGCAAGTGGAATTTTGATGAAGAAATGAGGTATGTGGGTTTGGAGCACTACAACAATGAAATGCTTCTGAATCTCTGTCCCTTAAGATGATCTGTCTCTGAACCCTTCTACTAACGAAGTAGATCTATTTCTCCTGACCCTTCTATCGTTAGTAGAAATGTGATTTGGTGCATTCATCATGGAGAACAGTATGGAGGTCTCTCAAAAAAATTCACAGAAGCACTACCCTATGACCCGGCAGTCCCACTGCTGGGTTTATGTCTGAAGCAAACAGCATCACTGTGCCACAGGGATTGCCAGCACCCCCACGACTGCCGCACCATTATTTACAATAGCCCAGACATGGAAACGTGCCCACGACGGGTGAGTGGATGAAGAAGTCATCGTGTGTGTAGATAAACAATGGAACACTATTTAGCCATAAAAAAGAAGGAAATCCTACCATTGGTGACAGCATGGATGGACCGTGAAGGCATTGTGCTGAATGACATAAATCAGACAAAGAAAGATTCACTTACATGAGGAATCTGAAAGAGGAAACCCAAATTCTAGAATCTGGGATCAGATTTATGGGGTCCAGAGGCAGATGGTGGGGGGCAGGGTAACTGGGCAAGTGTACATACGACTTCTGGATGAAAGCCTAAACTCAGATGTATGTTTTGTAAAGACTGTTTCCCAGTTTTTGTATCCTCTTTATTCCGTGGCTACAAAGATTTTCCCTTATATTTTCTTCTAGAAGTTTTTATATTTTCAGTTCTTACATTTTGGTGAGTGTTCCCTTTCGAATTAATTTTTGTATATGGTGTGAGGTAATCAGGGTTAAGCTTCATTTTAGTTTTGAATGTGAATATTAGATTATTTTAGAAAGTTTTATCATAGTCTTTGGTTAAATTTGTACCGAGAATTACTGCTTTTATGAATTGCTTATAGCTGGGCTATTTGGTATACTATAATTATATTTCCTTTTTTTAGACAACAGTTAGTTTCTCCTGGAGTTGATAATTGTCTCATTGCATTGCTTAATTCCCTATATAACCAACAACAGTCTATTCTCAAACACTGTCCAAGCAGTGAAACTCTTTTTCTTTATAGTAACTCCTATTTTTCTCAAAATACTGCTCTATTGTCTTCTAGCCTCCAGCATTACTGTTGAGAAGTCTGAACGTCATTTTGCTTTTTAGTCCCATAACTATGGCCTACTCTTTCTTTTTAGGTGTTTTTAGGATATTTTCATTACTCTGGTTAATTGAAATATGATGACAATGAGTGTTGGTGTGGGTCTTTTTATTTTTTATTCATTATACAGGACACTTCTTGATGTTTTTTACGGATCATCAGATCTTTCAGTTCTGAGAGATGCTCTCGTTTGTTTATTTTTTTGAAAATAATCGTCACTGTGAACATGGCTATGGCACTGGGGCCTTGAGGTGGCACCTTCTGGTCCCTGTACACCAGCCTCCATCGGCTCTTGGTGGGAAACTGACAAAGCAGCATAAAGAGGCACCGGAACAGCAGGAATCGGCGATTCTGTGCTGGAAGCTTCGGGACATGTTGTCTACTGCAGTCTGCCTGAAGTTAGGACCCACCTGAACAAACAAGACAAATTTGGTGCTTTGGAAAGTCTGAAAGCTGCTAGTGAACCCCATCCTCCTCTGTCGGAGAGATAACTGATTCATGGAGCTCTTGCAGAAAAACCAGGACTTGTCAGCAAATCTCGTTGTGACGCTGGTTGGTGACCAAGATGATACTGAGTGACCCTGCAGGAGCTGGACGCTCTAAGAAGTGAAGGAGCGCGTGAGAAATACATCGAATCTACCGAGGAGCGGAAATGGAACCCCCCTAAATAAAGTAGTATGAAACAATCTAGCATAGTTCTTTTAAATTAGTGGTGGAGAGAAGATTTAAAATAGCAACTTTTAGCAGTACCGATGGAAAAAGAAACTACTTAGAACAATGGTACTGGGAGAAAATAGTTAACTTTCTACTGACGGCAGATGAACACAAAATACATCTTTTCCCCAATACCCTATAATTTTTAGGCTAGGCTACAGTTATAATATTCAGAATTCTTGAAATTATCTGTGGTATCAGCTAGTTATAAGATTATATAATTTAAGGATAATATTGTCATTAGCCTTATATAACTTGCTTACATTCATCTCTGGATTTGGGTCAAAATACTTAATAGTCTTTCCATTGGAAATAACTGGTGGTGGAGATGTCTTTATTTGTTGAACAATGTCAGGTGACAAACAGTACTACCTTCATTTTGTAATACTCTGTGTTTGCTGATGCTATTTTTATACAGTGAAGCAATGGTTTCGTAGGAAAATAAGTAATAGTCTAATAAAATATTCAACTTCTTCATTAAACATAATAATCGCCTCTTCCCCTTTTTCTGGTTCTCTTTTTGGGATTTCTCTTTGCGGGGTGTTGTACACAACCAGTTTTCACGGGCACCTACTGGTACACGTGAACCGGCTCGGCCGCATTCCCCGAGCCTCGGCTGGTCCCAGGAACCACGCCTGGGTGCAGGGAATGTTACCAGACATCACACCTGACTGAAGGGATCCAGGTCTATGAAGGTCAAGATAAGATACAGATAGAAAAGCATAAAAGACAACAAAAAGTGGGAACACGGATATTCCTAGTTACTAGAGCACTGGAGTGTATGTTTTATGACATGATCCCTGTGTGAAACCCAGACATATCCAGTTTAGCACTTGACTCAGTGCAAGGCTCCTAGCAAAGCTCAGTGTGTGTAACCAATAGCATGCCCCAAATGTAAAGAAATACCAAACGCTAATCAAAACCAACAGTGGAGACGATTATTCTGACTTCAGTGAACAGGTTGTAAGAATAAAATGTCCAAAGTCGGAACATCATAAATCTTTTAGTTCAAGGTGGCAGAACATATTTATGCTTTTGCCACCTCTTCCTGAGATCTTATTAAATGTCAGTAATAAAGTACAAAAATATAATTAACTCATGAGCCAAGAGAACATTCGGGAGATCATGAGTACATCAGGGATAGTGGCAAATTTCTGGGCAGCGGGAAGCGGGTGGGATGCATACTGACTCCCACCGAGGAGGCTCAGAGGTGAGATGGCGGAAGCGAGACTGGGGGTGGGAGGTGTCACGTCAGTGAGCTGAAGGGTAGGAATGAGGGGAGGGGCACTGTAGATAGTACCAACACTCAGAGGTCCCACGGATCCTCTCTACCAGTAAGGCCCTCTCGGCAGGCATTCATCCAAACACAGAACCTAGGGAATAAAAAAACAAAACCCAAGAATTGTCTCGGAAGACATGAAATCATCCATTCTAGGAGAACTAAAGCTTCTGCTAGGGTACTTGTTCCCCAGAATAAAACCCTTCTCATGCTTGCTTTTCGGGGGCCAAGCTCTGAAGGCACCCCAAAGCAAAGACTGCCTGCTTGGGATGTATCTGCTCTTGATGCTGGAAATGTGGGCCCGCACATAAAGAGAAATAACCCTTGCCCCCTCTGTGGCCCTGCAGTGACCTACTTCCATGGACTCAATCATGTGTTCAGTGTTCATTGGTTTCCAGCTGTGATAACCGCAGCTCTAGCTCTTCCTGTGGTAACCGCAGCTCAGTGGATTGAGCGCCAGCCTGCAAACTGGAAAGTCGCAGGTTCGATTCTTGGTCAGGGCACATGCCCAAGTTGTGGGCCAGGTCCCCAGTGGGGGTGTGTGGAAGGCAGCCGATCAATGTTTCTTTCACATGTGTTTCTCTCCTTCCCTTTCTCCTTCCCTTCTCCTCTGTCTAAAAAGAAATAAAATCTTTTTTTAAAAAAGAAAATTAACCACACAAATTCCAAAAGACCTATAAAGCTCAAGCACGGAATGTAACAGTTGTGAAGGCGCAGTTAAAAGTTAAAGTGAAGCTGGGCCTGGACATCAGGCCAGGGTTGGCAGGTGGCCGTGAGTCCTGGCAGCCCACGGGTCCCTCCGGGCTCAGAGGACGAGTGAGAGAGGGCGGCCATTCACCAGTGGGGTGAGGGGAGTGTTGGGAGATGGAGTGGAGGGAAATGATCGCCCATGGTGACCAAGGGAAAAGGAGAACATGAACTTTAAAACCGGAGCCAATTGCCAAACTTTCGTCCTTACATTCAAAACAACGAATACTTGTCCAGCTTCTGACCGGAAGGTCTCTGATCCCGGGTGATTTCGTGATTTGTTCTTTCATGCAAATATTTACATAAAGGCCACCTCCAGAACAGTTCTTCCCGGACGAGAGGAGAACAAACGTGGCCCACATGTTTCCTTTTCTAGCTCCCTTTTACCCTGCCGGGAAAAATACTATTTTGGAACTCTAAGCAACCTCTGCTAAACCTCAGGGATAGTTTTTGTCTGTCATGAGAACTTGTGTTTCCTTTAGTATAAAGTAAAATATGATAATCAGACAATAATCTGGAAACGCAGTGTTCTGGCTGACGCAAGGTGAGATGTGAAGGACTGGGAGTTCTTGTTCCTTCTCGCACCTTCCGTGTGACTTCACGCCAGCACACGGTTTGCTTGTGCACGGACGGGGACAGGACGCTGCCCTCTTTTCTGAGAGAAGAAGTAACTTGGAGTCAGTGCCCTGTCAGCTGAGGCTCGTTCTGTGTCCGTGGCAGACCTTTCACGGGCCGTCCTGTTTCCACTCCTTGGGTTTTGCTCTGGTTCTAAGGGAGATGGAGAGCATCCCTTTGAGGAAGTGAAGTCCACAGTTCACAAGCTGTTGGAACTCCATTCTGAGATGCTGGAAGTTGTTCACGAAGGTTGGGAGAGAAGGTTGCCCTATGTTGCCACGTATAATGTGTACTTTTTTGCCCAAATTTTTGAGGGAAAAATAAGGGTGTGCATTATACATGGGTATACTAATACTGGGTCTAATGTGCACAAAACCATGGATGGCCATTATACATGGCAAAATATGGTAAATTTCCTGGTATTTTTTATTGAGAACACAGAACATGCCAGACATTGTCCCAAATGCTTTCTGTATGTCACTTTATTTCATGCTCAAAACAATGATACAGAAAGTGGTGTTGTCTTCATTTTACAAAAAAGAAAATTGAGTTCTGAGACGTTATTAACTCACAAGGGTACCCAGGAGGCGGTACTGAGTTAGGGTTGGTTAAGAGTGAGAACCTTACTGTTGTCTATGAGCAGGCGCCCTCGTGGGGCGGGGGGAGGAGCTGGGGAGATGTTGGTCACCGCATGTGTGATTCGCACTGGGAGGGTGACTGAGTTCTGAGTCTGTAATGCACACACAGCATCGTATTGTACTTCCCAATATCGCACTCTATACCTGAGAGTTGCTAAGAGACTAGATCTTAAATGTCCTCACCACACAAAAGAAAATGGTACACTGAGGCACATCATCATTACATTAGCCAAGATTAAAATGAAGGAGAGAATCCTAGAAGCAGCAAGAGCTAAGGGGACAGTCACCTACAAAGGAGTTCCCATCAGACTGTCAGCAGATTTCTCAAAAGAGACCTTACAGGCAAGAAGGGGCTGGAAAGAAGTATTCCAAGTCATGAAATCCAAAGACCTACAACCAAGATTGATCTATGGAAGGACAGATAAAGTGCTTCTCGGATAAGATCAAATTTAAGGAGTTCATCATCACCAAGCCCTTATTATATGAAATGTTAAAGGGACTTATCTAAGAAAAAGAAGATAAAAAAGATGAACAGTGAAAGGACAGCAAACTCACAGTTATGAACAACCATACCTAAAACAAAAACAAACTAAAAGGACAGCTAGATCAGGAGCAGAACCATAGAAATGAAGATCACATGGAGGGTTAGCAACAGGGGAGTGGGAGAAGGAGAAGAGGGGAGAAGGTAAAGAAAATAAGTAGCATAGATGGTAGGTAGAAAATAGATAGGGGGGAGGGCAAGAATAGTATGGGAAATATAGAATCTAAAGAACTTGAGACACATGGTCATAAACTAAAGGGGGGAAATGGTGGGGGTGGGGAGGTGCAGGGTGGAGGGGAATGAAGGGGGAATAGAACAACGGTAATGGCATAATCAATAAAGTAAAAATAAAAATAAACTATAATTTCTAAAAAAAAAAAGAAAATGGTAATCATGGGACATGATAAACATGTTAGCTAATGTTACAGTGGTAATCACATTGTGGTATTTACATGTATGAAATCAAGACATTGTAAGGTGTGTTACCTTTAGGATTGATTTACACAATGTTACATGTCAATTACACCTCAAAAGGAAGGCAAGTGCAGCAGCAACAAAGCCGTTACTCAGTACTGCCGTGTGCGTGCATGTGTCCAGTCCCCTGGACCCAAACTGGGCGTGTCTTCTCTCTCTTACTCAGGAACCTTCTCTCGAGGCATCGCTTGTGCAAGAACTCCCCCCTCTGTCTGGTTTTCAGCCCCAGGGTCTGAATAAGTTACCCTCAAAGATTTAAAGCCTGCCCTCTAGCAGGGACCCCTGTGAGACAACGATCTGGCCCAGGGGTGACTTGAATGGTTGGAAATCTACTTTGCCAGGATGATGGAGAGATATTCTAGGACCGGTATGTGCTGTCTGGATACTCCTCTAATTGTATTACATCAGGGCGGTCCTGCTGGTTTTGTAGCTAGTAGTTCACATTTATTGAGCACCTACTATGCACTGGATTCTATGTTGGGAGCCATTTGTTTGTTTACCCATTGAAGACACAAGACTATGAAGTCAATGCTATTATCATCACTCTCATTTTACTAGCGACGACACTGTGGCTCAGAGAAAGGTTAACTGTCCTGGGACATTTAGCTTATTACTGGGCAGAGCCAGGATTTGAACTCAGGGAGTTCTGCTCCTGAGCCTGCGCTGTCAAACACAATAGCATTTTCTGTCTGTCTCACAGCTCAACGATGCGCCAAACCTCAGGAAGCAGGAGAAATTGCTCAGGGGTAGAGGAGGGGGTCACTCCCAACAGTTGCCATGAAAGTCTTGGAGGGAAAGGCTCAAGAAGGGAAATAATCACTCCCCATCTCTCAGGAAACATCACAAAAGGAAAGATGGAAACACCCTTCAGTCCCTGTATAACCCATTCGAAATAAAAACAGTAAGCCAACCTAATCCTCACCAAAAATGTTTCAAGTATTTAAATATAAATTAGGGGATGAACATTTATTCCTTGAAGATTTTTTTTTAGCTCTGGCCAGCATAGTTCAGTGTCAGCCTATGAACCGAAAGGTCACCAGTTTGATTCTGGTCAGGGCACATTCGTGGGTTGCACATTGGGTCCCTGGTCCAGGCATGTTCCAGAGGCAGCCAATGGATGTTTCTCTCCCTCTCTTTCTCCTTCCCTTCCCCTCTCTCAAAAAATAAATAACTATTTTTTAAAAAGAACTTTTTAAATTCTGAAAATAATACGCCATATGATTCTTTTAAATAACAAGCTAAAATTCACTATAAATTCACTATATTTCTGAATGGGAATGTTCAGTCTTGGGAGCCAAGGGGCTTTGCCGAAGGCCCCTGAGAGAGTCCACCGTGAGACTCAGAACAAAACGAATTGTAACCAGCGTCCTAAAACAGGTGTGGCAGTGTCTCCATTTATCTGATACCCTCCTGTAACCTAAACAAGCACCCTTCTCTGGCCGATGAATATAAATGTCACCACGTTTACATGACAATCACCTCAATTCTATGAAAAAGTATGTATGTGTTTTTACCATTTTCTAATATTTCTGAAATTAGGATGCCTCTCTCTACTTATACATCTACTTGATGTAGTAATGTTTCTCTTTTTCTCTTTTTCTAACCCCCAAAAACCTGCCACCTAGGTATGAAGGATCTGACTGCTCTCAGCTCGCAGCAGCCCGCATGGTCCCACCAGAAGCGCGGTCTTGGGTGGCATTCCTTTCCCCACAAATCCCCAAGAGTCCCCAAGCACTATGTGACAGGCATAGCCCAGGGATGTCTTAACATCCCTGTTTAGGTGTCAGGGACAGTCAGTCACTTTGGCAGTTTGTCCTGAAGTCGCTCCACCTGCTTTGTGGCCCTGTTCTGATTTCTGTGACCCTCTGGGGGGAGTGCGAGGGGGCGGCTCACAGAGGACCGCTATTCGCACCCCTCCCTGGCTGCTGTTCCGCTCGCTCACATTGGCCTGCTTCTGCCAGTCTGTTGTGATGCCGCCAGGGCCTCTGTCCACATCTCTGCCACCCTCCCCTGGCCTGTGAGTGCCCACGCAGCACAGTGATGTAACCTGCCTTGACCTCCGACATGTTTAGTGTGCAGAGGGAGCACCGGGTGACTGCCAGCCACCCTCGCCGTCTGCTCCAGCGCTCAGCTCCGAGAGAGCTAACTTTACCAGGTGTATCGCAACAGGGCAGCCTGCCGGCTCCCCACCCACCTCTCGCACGCGGCTCCTCCCAGGGCGTCACCCGGCAGGGATGCACTCTGGGCTGGCCGCAAGGGTGGTGAGTGGTGTGGGCGGGGTGTGCTGCCCTCCGCCAACAGGTCCCGGGACCCGGGTCTTGGTGCTGAGCCTGGGTTTTCCACCATGCTCCTCAGCAGTCACGGTGATTTGTCCACAAGGATCTTCACTGTCCCTCCCCATAGCCTCACTTGCTCCAACCCTCCCCACCCTCCTCGAGTCTCTCGGCCATATCTGAGCATGCCTGTACCCCAGCCGGGGAAGTGTTCAAGTCCACTCTCACAGAGTGGCCCCACCTCCAGGGCTCCCCAGCTCCAGAAGCAGAAGGGGGAGGGACGGCCCCACAGCAGGTGGGACAGACTTCAGGACAAATTGCTAAAGCAAGCAACCGCATGGAGCACCTGGGTTATTATACCTGTCGCTCAGTACCTAGGGACTTAGGGGCTGTGACTAGGTCCTCATGACATCCTGTGACATTTACGGAGCTTCCACCGTCAGGGCCCAGCAGGGCTCGGTCTCCCGTGGTGACTCCAAAGTTCGCACACACACGGACGCACGCGTGTCTTTGCATTTCAGTTCTTTCTGTCTCCATCTCTCGTTCCATCAGAGAACTGTGGTTTCTCCTGCTGCGTTTTATTGGTTCTGTGATAACAAAAGGCGCCAGAGCTTAACCACAGGACAGAGACATGACATTCTGGGTGGAGGTGAAGAATTCTGGGCTTGGATGCCAAGCGTGCAGCAGTCACAAGGCTGACTTCAAACGATAACGTCCTTAAGAAATGCTTGGCATTTACCAGAAGCCATCAAGCTGGGCATTGTTTGCATGACTAAGTAATTGTCCTGTAAGCAAAAGCCTCTTTGAAGCTGTGTCTCCCTTTGGGGTCTGGTTTCCTTTGGTTGGAAACATCATCACAGGAGCCACGCAGCTCATTTTGGGCTACTGACCCTGAAAGCTGCTGCCGAGAAACCTCCAAATGCTGGCCATCGAGATCGAGGAGGCCTCCAGCCTCCCCTCTCAAAATAAAGCCTGTTTTAGGGAAGCAGCCAGAGTGGTGCTGAGGTCAGGTTTGGGTAAAGGGAGCAGGCAAGGATGGAGGACTGAGCAACTGACGGGGGATCTCATTCACCACCCACCCGAGCGTGTGGCATCGGCCCCGTGGACAGGTAGGGCTCAGGACTAAGTGTCAGGAGTCCTTGTAGGAGAGGGAAATTTCTTTATGCCCTCGGGTTCTATGACTGGCACCCTGGAAATTCAGCTGCCAAAGACAGATCGGCAGGATAAAAAGGTTTATTCCATATGCCTATGAAGGACCTCACAGAAAGGAAATGAAACCCCCCCAAAGAGATGGTCAGACCCACGGGCTTATGCAAAAGAGAATCAACTTACACAGACGTGACAAGGTGCAGGAAAAGGGTTCTGAGCTTTTGGGGGTGGTAAGTGCGAGAAGGCAGACATACGGGGAACTCACGAGTGATAGGGTTGTAGTAGGAACGTTCGTTAGAACAGACCCCTCTCAGTGCCAGCTCTGGACAGGCGAGTCTGGAGTCCTCCCCTTCCTGGTACGAGAGAGGTCAGGGGACACCTCACAAAGGGAAATATGTGCCCAACTTTTAGGCAAACAGGGGGAAGCAAGAGAGCTTTTTCTGCAGTCTACTGCTTCTCAGTTGCATTCAGCCGAAACCCATCCTTATGCCAAAGGGTCGTATTTTGGGGTGCCATCTTCTGTTCCCCTCCAGCTTCCTATAACTACCAATGGTCTCTTTCTTGCCAGGCTAGAGGGAACTCGAGGGCAAGGACCGTGCCTGTCCTGCTCACTGCTGTATCTCCAGAGCCCGGAACGGGGCCCAGCGCACTGACTTGACTGCAGATTGATAGATGAGTGGTTCTGCGTTGCCCTGAGCCTTCAGCTTCTTCGTCCGTAAAATGGAGATGATGACCTTAGCAGCCGCAGAGCTGTCCCTAGACCGACTTACGTGGCAGCAGAGGTCCCGGGGTGGGCATGAGAAGGAAACAGTGTAGTCTCTTGTTTTGGAAAATTGCAACTGTAAAAAAAGAACTTGTGGACTGAAATGGTGGCTCTTCCTCACTTGCATGTTCCCAGGGACTGATGGCAAGCCGTGCCAGATTGTAAAGCGTGACAGCGAATTACCTGTGAAAGTTTTCTCATTTTGTCCTGTCCTGTGGCGAGTATTTTCAAATGATTTTATTTATTTATTTATTTTTAGAGAGGGAGAAAGGGAGAGAGAAAGAGAGGGTGAGGAACGTCGATGCGAGAGAGAAACATCAATGGGTTTTGTCTTGCACGAGCCCCAGCTGGGGACTGAACCTGCCACTCAGGCATGTGCCCTGACCAGGAATTGAACCTACAAATTTTCTCTTTGCCGGACCAGGCCCACCCAACTGAGCCACACTGGTGAGGGCTCCCGTGACAAATACTTGGCTAGGGGTTTGAAATGTGTGGATGCACGCCGCTCGCCTGCCTTCCTGAGGAAGCTGCACCGAGCTGGGGGCGGGCGGCTGGAGGAGCAGCAGACGTCACACTCCCATGCCACGTGCAAGATCAATCAGAAGCCCGTTTTTGCACAGCTACAAGGATGGGGTTTACGAGCCTTGGCTGGTGTGGCTCAGTGGATAGAGCACTGGTCTGCCAATCAGAAGGTCGCTGGTTTAATTCCCAGCGAGGGCACACGCCTGGGCTGTGGGCTGGGTCCCCATTGCGGGACACGCGAGAGGCAGCCACACGTGGATGTTTCTCTCCCTCTCTTTCTTCCTCCCTTCCCCTCTGTCTATAAATAAATAAATAAATAGATAGATATCTTTAAAAAAAGATGAATGGAGTTTATGAAAAAATGTGTCCCCGTCCTATCTCCCCTTTTTACTGGAGCACTTCAAACAGAAGTGGACGATCCATAGCTCAGTGGAAAAAAGTCGAAGTGCAGGTGCATGTCCTGGACCCTGCCTAGGGCACACCCTGCCTGGCCTTGGGCCTCAGTTTCCTCCTTGGATTTTAATGTCTCTGAGGCTCCTCTGGGATCTCACATTTTAAGATGGTAGTAAGATAAATACTAACTTGAATTCACCAAACCCAGGAGCTGCCCCCTCGGGGCAGTTTTCCCGTCACCCAGAGGATGCTGGCGTCTCCTCCCCCATCAGCAGTGCCGGCACCCGGCTCCACTCCACCCCAGGGCCAGGGGGTGTGGGTTCGTTGTTCACTCAGTGACCAAGGGCACTGGCCATGTGATGGTAGGAGTGGAGCCGTATGGAGGGGCTGCTGCGAGAACAGGGGTTTTGCTCTGTTTGTAGCAAACGTAAGGATTCAGTGCAGGCCAGGTGAGCCAATCAGCCACCGCCTCCTGGGTTTGAGTTCAGCCTAGCCAGGGTGAACTCATCTTAGTCACATAAAGCCGAAGCCTTCGAGAAGCCTTAACATTCATTTATCCAGCACCTACAAAGCGGATCCTGGGGCTTTAGTGGTGGGGGCGGGGAGGCTCTGTGTCAGGGTCTCTGCACACAAGTTGCTTATAATTTACTATCACAACTTTTCTCTGAAGCCTTCTGATGTGTGTGTACGCCAGCATATGGCAGAAAACACAGCAGAGGTGAAATTACAGGTGGGTTTTTTTAATTTCCTGTAAAAACCTTCCAGAGTGCACTGGAGGCCCAGAGGATGTAGATCGTATGCCATTATTTAATTATTCATTGGCTGGGGTAGATCAGGGAAGGCTTCCAGGAGGAAAAAAGTCACTTTCCAAGTGGAGCTGGAGGAGCTGGGAGAAAGGGCGGCATTCCAGAGCCCGCAGAGCCAGGGCGCGGAGACAGGGCGGCGCCTCGGGTGCGCTGGGAGCCAGGGCTGCCCTCGGCTGGCCCAGCGGGAGAGAAGACTGGAAAGGGAGGTCATTGTCGAGTCACTCTGAGCCTAGCGTGCAAAGCCCTGATGTTGATTTAGTTTGCACACCAAAGGCCAAACACTGGCTGGTTCCATTCATCCTGCAGATGGCTAGTGTGCACACCTGTACGGTGAGTTTCTTTTTAATTTGAGTCAACTTTAAAAAATATGGACATTTCACATACAAGCCAGATTCCCAGCTTCTCTTTATACATGGGAAGATCCAGCCACATGCAGACAATCAGCTGGAGCTAAGTGTCCAGTTCCCTTTCAGATGAACCACAGAGGGCCCAGCTGGACATGTCTGCGTGCTTGGCTCGTCTGTGGCCCCCTGCAGATCCAACCATGAAAAGTGGGGCCGTCGAAGGTTGTGACTTGGAAATCACAGGAAGATTGTGACTCAATAAGTCTAATCTGGGGGCAACTAGATAGGTCAGGGGCAGGGACAGAGGCAGGGTGCCTGGAAGGAGTCTGCTGTATAGGTTTGAGCGAGAGGTGACACAGTCCTCATCTAGTCAGTGGCAATGAATGAAAAGACTTCGACTGAAGGAATAGGTGCCACCTAATGGTGCCGTGTGAGGGCCAGCAGAGTCTCTCTCCCAAGTTCATTCGCAACAAGCCTGAAAGCCCGCACTCAAACAGTCATAGTGCCTTCTATCAGATTATTTCACGTCCCTCTGTCCTCTGATCCTCACCGCAACCTGTGCCTATGGCTTTGTTACTGCCACCCCCTTCTGTAGATGAGGAAATTGAGGCCCAGAGATGGTTCATTAGTTGCCTGGAACCACCCGGCCAGTAAAGAGCAGAACCAGAACAAACGTTTTGCATTGGGCCCAGTCTGAACGTCTCACTCATTCGGGTGCATTCCCCTGCTTTGGACAAAGCCCTCCTTTGTGCTCCCGAAAAGTGCTAATGCATCTAGGCAGGAGAAAGCACTGTATTTCCCCAGAGAGTGTAATAGTCTCCTGTTGGGAGGGGCACAGGAGCCTAGCGGACCAGGCACAGGCTCAGAGCCAGCTCACCTGAGTGCGAATCCCATCGCCATCCACTCCCTGGGCACGTTTCTGAACACCTCTGGGCCTCAGTTTTCTCGCCCGTAAGAAAGGGCTGTGGCAACTATTTCACAGGGTCATTGTGAGGATCCTGTGAGTTAATGGGTGTGTTTGCTCATCGTTTTTCACATTTTTCGTGAGCCAGTCTATGGCCCCAGGTGTCCTGCAGTGAGGGGAGAACGGATGGAGCGTGGGGGAGACACAGGTGTGCAGGCAGCAGGTGGGCTGGCACACGTGCCGCTGGTCTGCAGGAGGAGACACCAGCTGGTCCGAGCCATCAGGCCGTTCCCTTCCGGGTGGTGGAGCAAGGAGGCATAAGGTGGGTCGGCCCAGCTTCAGACCCTCCTCCTAGGGAGTCAGGCCCACCGTTTCGTATTTCTGGGCACCAGAGGAAAGGGATCGGGGGCGGTGGAAGTGGCAAAGCTCATCTACAGGCAACTGAAGGAAGGCGGACTAAGTGCGTGACGCTGGGCGGCATGACCACGGGTGCTGCACTGCGGGTGTGGTGCTGCACTGCGGGTGTGGTGCTGAGGCTGATAGCGACCTAATGATGCTGCCTTCCAGAAACACTGAGCTCCTAACCTGCCCTCCCCCGCCAGAAACAGAGGCTCAGAGTCTGCTGGTGCTGACAGGGAGCAGGCAGTGTTCATAGTGGGGTAGGCAGAACAGTGGGCCCCGTCCCCCAAAGCCTGACCACTAGGACTGTGACAAAACCGATGTGGCAAAAGGGACTTTGCAGATGTGATTAAGCAAAGGACTTTAAGATGTGGAGACTCCATGGATTATGCCAGGTGAGCCCAATCTAATCACATTTGTTCTTAAGAGTGGAGAGCCTTTCCCAGCTGTGGTCAGGGAGAGGGACGGAGATGGAATGAGAAATAGCAACCAGAGAGATGCGTTGCTGCCTGCCGTGAAGAGCGAGGCAGGGAGCCGTGTGCATAGGAACGCGGGCTGCCTCTAGAGTCCAGAAAGGACGGGGGAAGGGATTCACCCCTGGACCCTCCAGAAAGAACACCGCTTTGCACACACCTTGACTTGAGGCTGGCAAGACCCATGTCAAGATGCTGACCTCCAGAATTTTATGTGAACACATTTGTGTTCTTTTAAACCACTGAGTTGTCGGTCATCAGTTGCAGCAGAAAAAAGAAACTAACACAGACCTGACCGATGTGGCTCAGTGGGTTGGGCATTGTTTCGCAAAGCAAAAGGCCACCAATTTCAGTTCCCAGTCAGGGCACATGCCTGGGCTGTGGGTTCAGTCCCAGGTTGGGCCGCATGGGAGAGGCAACTGATAGACATTTCTTTCTCACACTGATGTTTCTCTCCCTCTCCTCTCCCTCCCTTCCTCTCTCTCTAAAAAGAAATAAATAAAACCTTTTAAGGAAAAAAATGAACACAATGGCTGAGAATGGAGTTGACCGGGAGATAAAGACCAGATGCAGAAAGCTTTCCTAGAACGAAGGAAGACAAGAAAGCATCACACAGAGATTTGGGGTCAGATCCAGGGTGAAGGGACTTGACTGGAGCCCAAGACAACCCATTTAAGGAAAGGTGAGTCATGTTTTAGCTGGGCTTTGATGGCGAGTGAGTTTGATCTCCGAAGGAAGGCCGTGCCTGAAACCATCTCTCCACCTACCGGAAACCCTGTTCAAGCCTTCTGGTTAGTCCTTCCTCCTTCAGGGTGACTCAGTCATTCTCAACAGGGCACAGCAGAGGGTGATTTTGCCCCTCAGGAGATATTTAGCAATGTGTGAAGAAATTTCGAGTTGTCACAGCTGGGAGTGGGGTTGCTACTGGCATCTAGTGGGTAAAGGCCAAGGATCTTACCTAACATCCTGTAGTAGACAGAAAAGCTCACCCTCCCACCCCAACAGAGAATCTTCCAGCCCGAAATGTCAATAGTACTAAGGTAGAAAAACCCAGAGGAAGAAAAACTGGGAGAAATGGATTCAAACCCACATGGCCGGGGAGTGAAGAGAAACAACCAGGCTTCCCTGTCTCCGCACTGAAGGTCACCTACCCCTCTGTCAGTTCCCGGAGCCCTGAACACCTTCTGGTTGATTCCTTTGCTCGCACATAGGATCAACCTCAACTCAGACATTTACGAAAGGCAGTAACTGGGGTAACTGAAGAGGAGTCTCTATCCTAGTAGCCACGAACTGCCAAGGTCGTCTTCCTGTAAAACACCGCCTCGTCTCCTGGTCAGTATACCCACTGTGTTCCCGAGGTGCCTGCAACACTGACAATTCTTGCCCTTGACCACATCCTCCCAGGGCTGCACAGAGAATCCCAGGGAACAGCTCAGTGATCAGGAAAGAGAGGTGACCTTCGCGGATGCGCCCTGCACGTCTCCTTCTGTGTCCCCATCACACTAAGTCAGATGACCACTGTCTACCTTGGTGCAGCAGTGAGGCAGACGGGTAGAGTCCCGTCTAAGGGCTAATGGCACACAGTCTGTAGAGTACGGAGGCTTTGGCATAATTGTTTCATCTCTAGTTTCCAGGGAACTTTACACAATGTATCTGTACGAACAGAGGTCTCCCCACTGTACCAAGGAGGAAACTAGACTTGGAAAGACAATGTTTCTCAAACGGTGAGAAATAGTGGTTACAGTTGGTGAAAGACCTGGCTACCTGCACAACAGAGAAGCCTACTCTTCGTCAGATGATCCCCAGTCCAACAATTAGTGTTACCACGTCAACAGTCACCGTGCACTAGGGTGACACCTCGCACGCAGACATCCCCTTTCCATCGCCCCAGGGCCCGCCCACCCTTGTGCTCACTCGCCCTTTCCTTCCCCATCCCAAGCCCTGCCAGTTCTGCTCCTGGTGAAAAACTGGCAAGGAAACCCTAAGAATGCCCCTCTGAACTTTCCAAAATGGGTGTATTCATTTTATAATCAGAAAAAAAAAGAGTTTTGAAATAGACATTTCCCCCCAAATAATACAGGAAAAAATTGAGTATTGAACCTATATGTTTTCAAGTTGGGCCAGTTGTGTTTCCCCAGAAGTTTGGAAAACTCACAGATGCTTTCCCTTCTGCTGTGTCAGCGGAAACTGTAGGGAGAGGAGAAAAAGGAATAGCCTGTCCCGGGTGGGCTAGGGACAGAGCTGCCCCACACTCCCGCTAATGACGGACCTGGAGGGTGCAAGCAACATGGCAGCCCCCAGGTGACTGTCCTCACACTCAGAGAAATCTGCTTCACGACAGACTCAGCAGGAGAAGAAGAAAAGCCTATTTCAACACTTTTTCTTAAGATAAAATTTGTTGACCTTTAGATTTTCCCTAACTCTTTGAGTTCTTCAAGATTATTTTTACTAACCCAGGTCTGCGTTGAGACTATTTTTTCTGCTTCAGAGGCTTCTCTTTCTTGTTGAGTTGGAGGAATGGGGGAGGAGCTCTAGGAACAGGGATTTTCTGTTTATAGTCTCCTTGACCCTTATAAAGGTCATCTTTTGTACTCTATCCTTAAGTAAGAGCCAGCCTGCTCTTTGTCTTACTCAATTCTTCTCAAGACTAGAGTTCTCAGAATAGGTGTATTGAAATGTCATTCAGCAGTTAGAGAAAGGCCACTGGGTATGGAAGGGACAGTAACTGTAAGGACATTCAAGCTTTTTTGTTCTTGGTCATTTTGGCTCAAGGGCTATAAACTTGTGCTTCTCAAACTAATGTCCCCAAGGACAAGGTTGGGCATTTGCTCTAATTTTACCTTGGACTCTTTTATGTTTTCCCTTTCCTCCTGCTCTTTAACTTGGTTCTGTGAACTTCTTGGTACCCCAATTTTTCTCTTGACTCTTCCAGGGCCTTCTGAGAAGAACTAGGAAATCACTGATATTTGCCTAACATGCTATCAAGGATTTCCCACGAGCTCCCACGCCTTTCTTTTTGTTTCAGCCTTTGGAGTATGGGTGCCTTCCGTCCATTCCCCTAAGACACCCCAAGCCTGGTGGCTGCTGTAGACTTCCAGATTCTTGTTTGCATTAAGGGCAGTCTTATCCATGGTTGGTGAGAAACAGAGAGAGGGGACTCTGGGCTCCCCACTTCTGTGCCCAGAGCAGGCGTCGGAAATGACCGGTCACAGTACACTTTCCTACTGAGTTCAGACTTGGCATCAGAATGTTTCTCAACCGGCATTTTAAGCAACCAACATCGAATAATCAAGCCCAGTCATTGATTTGACATGTACTTTCTTGCCCTGCTATAAGGGAATTTCTTGTATAAATTATAGTTGAGATAGGTCACAAGTATAGTGTTAGTGAGTTCCTTCTTCTTGTTAGTTTTTCAAGATTTATGATTGTAGAGTCTTCCTTCTGGGGGCTCCCAGTCATAGAACTATCTCCCCCACTCACCTGTTACTGTTTGTTTTTTTTTTTAGATAATCCTACTTAATAAGAATTTCCACATAGAGAAGACCAGTAATGTGCATGGGACTTAACATCCGTATTACTTTGTTGCTGCAGCAACTCCTCAGGTAGTAGGTAGTTCTCATTATCCCTAGTTTACAGTAAAGCTCCAGGTGTTCAGTGACTTTAAGGTATCAAGTGCTGGGGAGGGTGGGAGTTCAAACCCAGGACCCTTCAACTCCCAAGTCCAGGGCTAGGGGAGCACCTTACTCCTTCGTGTCTGGGGGAGTACAACCCTTTCTTTCCTATTTGGGCTCCAGGGACTCAAAAGAATTATGTTTAAGTTTGGAAGGATGTGTAGCTGAAAGCCTTTCCATCTGGAAGAGCTATCACTTGTTCCCAATGGTATAAGCATCTGCTGTTGTCGGTGAGAGTCAGGGGCACCTGGGCACGGAGCAACACTGACCCAAGGGTGGCAGAGAGGCCTTCCCTGTACTGCCAGTGTTCACTGTGATGGTCTGATCGGAAGTTGGCTCGCATTTACTGAGCATCTACTGCACATCAGGCTCTGTGCTAGGTGCTCGGAGCTCATGTCCTCTGATCCAACTTGTGGTCTTTGCACCACTCCATGCAGCTAGTGTGATTGCTCCCACCACACCCAGCTCCTGTCATTGTTCCCAATACATCCACTCCTCTAAGTGATTATGTGGGGGAGGCACTTCACAGGTGGGGATGAAAGAGGAATGAAGCAAGAGAGGAAACTTTGCTTCTAGGTATCTGCTTCAAGGGAATGCGAGTTCTAAGGCACCGGGAAGACACCACTCAGCATCTGTCCGAAGTAACCTGGGGTTACAGGTCCAGGCCCGGATGCAATCAGCCAGGCGTGAGAGAAATCAGACTGAAGTCAAGAACGGATATGAGGAACGTAGAAACCAAATACAGATACCGTACTTTTTCACGCTGTTGATTCCTGGCACCAAAGTCCCTGTTAGCTGAATGCAGAAGTTGAGGTTGAGGACATGAGCAGTGTCCAATGGCGGTCATCTTCATACCCTAGGAAACACCAAAGGCATTTTCTTCTCTTCTGTCACGAGGAAGAAAAGTAGCCGGAAGAGAAGAAATAACCTTCATTCCAACTTAAATTTGATGACAGGCTGGTGGTAGGCCTTGGCAATGCCTTGTACACAGAGGGACAATCATCCCACTTTGCCCAGACAGCCGAGGTGCACGCCTGCTGTCCTGGTGTCCTTACGAAACACAGTCCTCCTTCTACTGGAAAGTGTCTCGGTTTTGACAATGAATTGACTGTATGGTCACCGTGCTTATGTGGTTTGCTTCAATTTACTGCACACAGTACATATTCCAGGGTTTGAGGAAAGGTTAGTTTGCACAGAAATCCATTTTGTCAGGAAGAAGCCCATGCTGCTGAAATTTTCACACTGTCTCCCCTCAATCTTCTGCATACACGCACACAAACACACACACACACGGTGTCTGGTGTCAACCGGCGTCCTTAGCGCAATCTTGCATGCTGTTGCGAATCTGAATTCCACAGCCAACTGTCTATCGGAGTCACAAGAAGAAAATGCAAATATGGAAGCTTTGAGCGGATTTAATAGTGATGTACCAAATCTCTGCCCTGGCCAGAAGACTATGGGAAGACCCAGGGACTGGGGCCCTAAAGTGTAAAGAAGTCACAAATGGGGCCATTTGCCTGTCAAAAAGAAACAGGTTGGCCTCCCTTCTGCCCCTCCCCATCTTCCCTAGTCCTCTCCTGATACCGCCCCCACACCCCATGACTCATTCCAGGGTCCATTTCCTATTCATTCCAAAACAGGATATTCAATTTCCTCAAACAGGGAAGGCTAACTGGCCAGATAAAAACTGGCCAAGAAAAGCTGGTTTCCTTGGTTCATTATTGAGGAGCTCAGCATGGCAGGAGCCAGAGTTCTGTCACTAACATGGCATTTCATTTGGCATGTACACTTTAATTCTTAGCCCCTGTCATTTGCGTCTTTGAAGGCTGATCATAAGGTTTTGAGTGCTCCCGTTTTCATGTGAATGTGCAATCCAGCTCTGCCCCCAGCCCTTCCGAGGAAGGATAAAAGCAACAGTAAGAGTGAGCAAGAGTGTCACCTAGAGGCAAAATCATGCTTTCATTTTTTTTTTAAATAAAGGCCCACCTGTGGAATGGGTCCAGTGCTCCCGAGATACTATTTTATGTTCACAGCACACAGGTGCTTTGGAATCAAGAATTTAAAAGGAATGCCCTCTGTTCTCAAAGAACCAAGAGTTTGGTGAGGGACACTGACACGTAAAAATTTAGAGTGGAAGGGAGTGACTGCTAGGCTAGAGGGTAAAGTGGGGTATTTTGGAAACAAAGGACACTTTCCGGTGGAGTCAGACAATGTGTTATAGAGGTGCTGAGACTAAGATTAAATGGGAATTCATTGACTCCATGCTTGGCTTACCCTGTGGCCAGTTTCACGAGTTGAGAAACTGGGAGGGCTGAGTTGGGCATAAATCATCCACTTGCCCTCAGTTTCCTCTGATGCGCCTTCCCTTATGGTGGCCTTGCGCCACAGGCAGCCGTCAAGTACCTGAAATATAGCTAATCCAAACTGAGATGTGCTATAAATGTACATTGCACTCTGGATTCCAAAGATTTAGAACCTAAAGAGTATAAAGAAATTAACAATTTTTATATTGACTACATGTTGAAATGGTACATTTTGCATATACTGGATCAAAGTATAGTATATTATTAAAATTAATTTCACCTGCACTGGCATGGCTCCGTGGGTTGAGCATTGTCCTATGACCCAAAAGGCTGCCAATTCGACTCCAGGTCAGGGCACATGCCTGGGTTGTGGGCTAGGTCCCCAGTTGGGGACATGTGAGAGGCAACCAGTCAATAATCCTTTCCCTTTTTCTTCCTCCCTTCCCCTCTATAAACTACCACAAACACGTGCCATTCCTAGACCATCAGGGGAGAAAACATGATGTTTCTCTCCCTCTCTCCTTCCCTTCCCCTCTAAAGATAAATAAATAAAATCTTTAAAAAAAAATAAATAAATAAAATCTTAGAAAGAATAAAATTAAAATTAATTTCACTTGTTTATTCTTTGGTAAAGTGGTTCTAGAAATCTTAAAATTACATAGGTAGTTCAAATTATGTTTGAACTGGGCAGTGCCGGCCAAAGCCATATTAGTTTGGCTCAGTGGGAATTATAACATATTTGAGTTTTGATGAGATTCCTTTAGAACTAGACTCCTTCCTCTGGCTCTGAGCAAGGGTTCTAGAGAGTCAGCCTTGCTCTACCACTCAGTAATGAGCTTGAGCAAGTTTATTTAAACTATCAATATCATCATTCTTATTTATAAATGGGATGATAATATTTATGTGTATGAGTATAAATACAATAACCACTGCAAACTTAAAGCCCTTTGCTCCACACTTAACACACACAAGTGCCTCAGAATTTTAAACAGCTTTGTTGAGGCGTTATTTATAAACTTTTTAAAAGTATATTTTATTGATTATGCTATTACATTTGTCCATTTTTTCTCCCCCTTAATTTCCATCCATCTTGCATCTCCCTTCCTCCAGCATCCCCCCCTCCCACCTTGCCTTAGTTCATATCCATGGGTTGTGCATATGTTCTCTGGCTTCTTCATTTCCCATACTATTCTTAACCTTCCCCTATTTTGCACCTACCATTTATGCTTCTTATTCTCTGTGCCTTTCCTCCCATTGATAATCCCTGCTGCTAACTCTCCATGTGATCTCTATTTCTGTGATTCTGTTCCTGTTCTAGTTGATTGTTTTTTGGGTTTGGTTGTTAATAGCTGTGAGTTTGTTGTCATTTTACTGTTCATCGTTTTGATCTTCTTTTTCCTAGATAAGTCCCTATAACATTTCATATAATAAGAGCTTGGTGGTGATTAATTCTTTTATCTAGGGAGCACTTTATCTGCCCTTCCATTCTAAATGAAAGCTTTGCTGGATAGAGCAATCTTGGTTGTAGGTCTTTGGTTTTCATGACTTGGAATACTTCTTTCCAGCCCCTTCTTGCCTGTAAGCTGTCTTTTGAGAAATCAGCTGACAGTCTGATGGGAACTCCTTTGTAGGTGACAGTCCCCTTATCTCTTGCTGCTTCTAGAATTCTCTCCTCCATTTTAATCTTGGCTAACATAATTATGATGTGCCTTGGTATGTTCCTTCTTGGGTCCAACTTCTTTGGGACTCTCTGAGCTTCCTGGATTTCCTGGAAGTCTATTTCCTTTGCCAGATTGGGGAAATTCTCCTTTATTATTTGTTCAAACAAGTTTTCCACTCGTGGCTGTTCCTCTTCCCCTTCTGGTACCCCTATAATTCAGATGTTGGAACGTTTAAAGATGTCCTTGAGGTTCCTAAGCCTCTCCTCATTTTTTTGAATTCTTGTTTCTTCGTTCTTTTCTGTTTGGTCATTTTTTTCCTCTTTCTGGTCCACTCCTTTGATTTGAGTCCCAGTTTCTTTTCCATTACTATTGGTTTCCTGTGCATTTCCATTCATTTCAATTAGTTTAGCCTTCATATACTCCTCTAATTTGTGACTATAATCAACCAGTTCTGTAAGCATCCTAATCACCAGTGTTTTGAACTGTGCATCTGAAAGGTTGGCTATTTCTTCATCGCTTAGATTTATGGGCTCTGGGGCTCTGAGTTGTTCTTGAACCATGTTTGGATCTGTTCCTGCCTGTTACAAACGAGGAGAGGCGCCTTGGTGTTTACGGGGTGGGGCCACCCAGGTCGCAGGTCTGTGATGCTGTATGTGGGGGCGGGGTCAGAGAGCGAGCAATGGCGGTCCTCTCCACTCACCTAGTCCGCCTCACCATTCGCCACCTGCCGATCCGAGCACAAATGTGAGTCTGCTGCCCTGTGCCAGTCGCTGGGGCCTGTGAGATGTCTCAACGCTCACCTATTCACTGGTTTATCTGCATGCAAATGAGCGACCGACTGCAGACAGCCAGCAGCGCCTCTTCCCTGGGTTCCGCCCATGGCTAGGCCACACCTGGGATCCCCGCCTCCGGCTGCCTGCGCACCGCCCGGATCTTTTTTGCCTGACTGGCTCCGCTGCTGGTTTCACCCCTCTCACCGGTTTAGCTGAGTGTTTCCAGACTCCGTTTTCGATTTTCTGTGTGGTTTGGTTGTTTATTGTTGTTAAAACTTTGTTATTTTTAGATTTGGTTGTGCGAGGACGAAAAGTGTTCCCACCTACACCTCCATCTTGGTGGAAGTCTTTGAATACTTCTTTGCAGCCCTTTCTTGCCTGCAAGGTTTCTTTGGAGAAATCAGCTGATGATCTTACGGGAACTCCTTTGTAGGTAACTGTCTCCTTTTCTCTTGCTGCTTTTAAGATTCTCTCCTTATTTTTAATCCTGGGTAATTTAATTATAATGTGTCTTGGTGTGTTCCTCCTTGGATCCAATTTCTTTGGGACTCTATGAGCTTCCTGGACTTGCATGTCTATTTCCTTTGCCGGATTGGGGAGGTTCTCCTTCATTATTTTTTCAAGTTTTCATTTGCTTGCTCTTGTTCTTCTTCTGGTACTCCTGTGACTTGGATGTTAGAATGTTTAAAGTTATGCCAGAGGTTCCTAAGCCTCTCCTCACTTTTTTGAATTGTTTCTTCTGTTCTGGTTGGATGTTTATTTCTTCCTTCTGCTCCAAATCACTGATTTGAATTCCAGTTTTTGTCCCTTCATTGTTAGTTGCCTGTATATTTTTATTTCAATTTGTATAGCCTTCACTTCTTTATTTTGCATCCATACTCAGTAATTTCTGTGAGCATCCTGATTACCAGTGTTTTGAACTCTGCATCTGATAGGTTGGCTATCTCCTTATTGCTTAGTTTTTTCTGGAGTTTTGATCTGTTCTTTCATTTGAGCCATGTTTCTTTGTCTCGGTACACCTGTTACATTGTAAGGAATGGAGCCTCAGGTGTTCATCAGGGCGGAACAACCTATTTTACTGAGTGCTTCCTACTGCTAGATGCTTTGCATGAGTCTTGAATTTGTCAGGGTCCCAGTTTGACCATCTTAGGAAAGCCACCTCACCTTTCTACTCCCCATTTCCTCACCTGCACCCTGGGATGGTTGTTCATGAAATGATGTTTATGGTAACTTCCAGTTTTGACATTGTTCTGCCAGAAATTTTTTAAAATGTAGCTACTATATTTGTAATATCCAAAAGATCTGTCTTCCAATGGTGTTTCTTTTTAGTCTCTTGTTTTTATTTCATGGATATATTTCTTCTTTCATCTCTGAATATACGTAATTTTCATTTGTTTTTAAATTTTTTCTACTGCCTGTACTTTACTGTTTCCTTGTGTTCCTTTTAACATTTGATTCTCGTTTGGGACTTTCTCTTTATATTCCATGTCCGATATTCATGAATGAGCCAGTAAATGTTGATTGGAACCTGTGTGTGGCGGGAGGGGGTGACTTGTTGACTGAAGAGATGAAAGATGATGGAACTTATTCTGTTGAGGCACCTCAATTGCAGTATCTGCAGGTCTTCGAGCTCATGGCTGCATTCCCTCCACTTCCTGGTTTCATGGGTATGAGCCGGTCAATCTGAGTTCTGAGGGCCGACGGGGGACTCTCCCTGCTGGGTCTTGCCATGTTAGTGTGGTGCTTTCCTGCCTGCTAAAGGTCAGTTGAATTAATTTGCTCTTTTGGGTGTTATTTTTGGGGTCATTGAATATTCTAATATTCTCAATATACATTGCTGTTGTATTAAAATTTAAATATACAAAAACTGTAAACTGAAAAAAAATATTCAGCTCTCCAAGCTAAAAAGTTCCTGTAGTACTGGTCATGAAGGGATCCTTGAACATGGCATCCACTGGCCATCAGCCACAGGTCATTTAACCCAAGGACAGGTGGCAAATAAAAGAACAGAATCTTCAAATTCTGTTTTCCTTAGGAATATATTTTTCTTGCTATATTTGACTATGTTCTCATCAGATGTTTTCTTAACCTTTTATCAAAACTGATAATCATATCATGCACAGCTGCCTTAGCTTAGGCATGTTGCTTCTTTCTCCTTCTTTTCTAAATTAAGGAACACATCACATTTAATTGCTGTAAGAGTCAACCTAAGTAGAACTCTCTTCTTGCTGTACACACACAGTTGGTTTTCATCTTTAACATAACAGGTATCAGCCTTTCAAAAGGCCTCCCACACTGCTTTGCAGGAACATATGAAGTGTCTTTTAACATCAACATGAACTTGAATGCAACTGTGGCTGTAGATGGTGATTTCTCAAAATACATTAGTACTGACTCTACCTGTATTTGAATCACCAAAAAGACATCTGAATCTGGAAGAAGACTGCCAGACACAAACTCTGAAATTACTACTGGTATTATTACTAGGAAGGAAACGTACATTTTACTTGATGAGTAGGTCTCTCTCTCAACTCCAATTCTGTAAAAAAAGTTAGGCCTGGGTTTATACAATCCTCTACTGTTCTTTTAAGAACAAAGGTAAGTCGTTATCTTGTTGAAACTTTCCAGTCCTGAGGGATTCATTCTTTCTTACTTAATGTCACATATTTGTAAGTTGCTTACATGAGGTCAGAGTACCCCTATCGCTCAGAGGGTCAGGGTCAAACAGCTATAGACTGTGGCTGCCTGGGAAAACCAGTGATGAACGAGGCAACGAATCCTAAGCCTTTGCTGGCTACCCTAAGGATCGTTTATTATTCTGATGTTTAAAAAAGACCATCCAAATGCATTTTCTTGAAGGAAACGTTTATTTAGAATCTTTATTGGTCAAGCAGTTTCAAACAAATTTAGAACAGGTTTTCACATTTGAGCCTTTAGTGCAAAGCCATTTTGTCATGCGTGAAAGAAATGTTTATCCAGTAAAGCTCTCCCCTGATGCATTTCAGTATCGGAATGATCAGGCAGAAGACTTAATGTGACAGAAATCTGCTCCGAAATCTGCTTGAAAAAGGACATGATTTAAAGCTCATATGAATGTTCTTCATAACATAAATGTGTTTAAATAACTTATCTCAACCTCTTAATTTCAAAATCGAAAGACCCCAAGAATCAACTATCCTTTTAAATAAAAAAAATCAATTTATACTCTTCTTAAAAGAACTCCAACAATGTAAAATAAATTCCAATTCCAGATATATATATATATATGTATGTACATTTATAACTTAGGTGCTCTTTCGCACTATTTGCTTTTATTCATGCAACACTGACAGAGGACTGGATGTGAGGTCCTACAGAGGCCTCTCCGAGAAAGCAGTGTAGCTCCTCGCTCTGGAGAAGAACAAGGGGGTGTACATCTTGTCGATCTCAAAGGCCGAGACTGCAGTCTCACCGGTTGACCTGGAAAGAATGCACAAATTACTAGTTACCAGGAAGCGTCAACTCATTTAAAATCCTTGCATATTTCTGAGGGTGAGGGGTTATTTTATACTCTAGCCTTTTAAAGTTTTTTGTACATCTCAGTAAATTCTAAATAATGCAGGCACATTGTAGAAAATTTTTTTTTAATTTAGAAAAGCACAAAACAGTCACTCATAATTCTATTCTATCATTCAGACACAGCAACACAAAGCACTTTTTTCTAATGTTTCCTCGAAGCACCTCGACCTCTCTAACAAGCTTTCCTACTGAGATCACACTCTATTAGTCACCCTCCTTGTTTCATTTAACATTACGACACATAGATTTCCTAATATCACCAGAAGTCATTTTTAGTGGCTGCTTAGTATTTCACTGTCTGCTTATACTACAATTTACTTAATAATTCCCCTTTTGTTGGGAATTGTACATTGTGTTCAGTTCTTGGCAACTAAAAATGTTGTGATGTTTTTGATTATGTCCTTTGGACAGATTCCAAAGAGTAGATTTTCTAAATCAAAAGGTATACACATTTTAAGGCTCTTGTTAAAATTTAGTCTTAGAAAGAGTAATAATCCTCGAATAGAACTTAATGATTTGATATTAGCATGACCAACAACATAATTACAGATGGGATGCAGGGGAAGCAGAAGTTATACTATTAGTCTTTCACATTTTCCCCCCAAAGAGGAGAAATACATAGAAGCAGAAATATGCTTTTATGCATATTTTAAGAAAGTCAAGGCAATCATTAGCAGTTGCAAACAGTGCCTTTTATAGTGTCTTTTTTTTCTCCTAAAACTTGATGTTTTTTTATTTCTTTGGTTCTACTTCTGGGTTTGGTTTCCACCTTTTAAAACAATCCCACAGGTACCTGAGAGAAACAAAAAGGAGATATGGGAGAAAGAAAAAAAGGTCCTGCTCATTCTCAGTTGTCAGGACCTTCCAAATGAGTGCACAAAGTTATCTGCAAGCTAGAACTGTGGCTGCGAAAGCATTCAACAATGTGGTCGAGGTTGTGAAGTAGGTTAATTGAACGTGATCTCAAAATCTGCCTCTCAGAATTTTGGATTCAAGTGGAATGGGAAGCCTTTAGTCACACATCAATATTCTTCTAAATCCAATAATAGCTAACTTTAATATCCATACGAACTGATATTTCAACTTCTTAATTCCTTTTTTAATTCACTCATTTCTGTGCTGCTCTGTTCTTACACACACTCTTCTGTTCATCACTGGTCTCATACAGGTAAATCCTAACTCAAAGACAGGTCGAGATGGCAGCACGGGGGCACACTGAGCTTGCCTCCTCCCGAGAACTTACCAAATGCACACCTACAATCAGAGCAGTTCCTCCTGAGAGACAACTGAACAACCTCTGCACAACAAGCAAGAGAGAGAGACTGCACAGAGAAGGTTGGGGACCCACAAGAGCACTTGGGGGGCTGAGGGAACCATCTGGACCAGGTGGAATGGGTGTCACAGCGCGTGTACATCGGGCCCCTTTGCAGGCCAGAGGGGGTTTGCACAACATATTCAAAGTATGAAAAGGACCTCTGACCAAGCTTACCCTACTCAGCAAGGCTTTAACTTATAATCAAAGGACAGATAAATAGCTGCCCAGACAAGAAAGAGCTAAAGGAATTCATCACCACCAAACCAGTATAACAAGAAATGTTAACTGGAGACTTCCTCAAGAAGAAGAAAAAGAAAAAAAAAAGAATAAAATGGCAATAACATGGCCATCAATAATTACTTTAAAAGTAAATGGATTAAATGCTGCAATCAAAAGACACAGGGAGGCTGAGTGGATAAGACAAGCAAAAAAAGAGAAAGAACTCAGACACAGACAACCATGTGGTGACTGTGGAAGGGGGAGGGACTGGAAAAGGGTATAGGAGGGATACATGGCAACAGAAAAAAGTAAAATAAAAAATAAACTACTGATAACAACAACAACGAAAAATATAAGACCCATATCTATGCTGCCTATAACAGACCCACTTCACATCAAAAGATACACAAAGTAAAGGAATGGAAAAAAGATAATTTATGCAAATGGAAATACAAAAAGCTCTAGTAACCATATTTATATCGGACAAAACAGAGTTTAAAACAAAAGTTGTAACAAGAGACCATGGAGGATTCAGCGATTTCATTTCTGGGTATTTATCTGAAAACACCCAAGACACTAATTCAAAAAGACCTGTGTATCCCTATGGGCACCATTACAACAGCCAAGGTTCGGAGGCAGCCTAAGTGTCCAGTGATACACGTGTGGATGAAGATAATGGGTACATATATATATTGGGTCGGCCAAAAAGTCCATTTAGATTTTTCTGTAAAATAAAAGACCCATTTTTCACTTTCACCAATAAGTTTACTGACTTGGATATTTTGAGCATGTCAACTACTTCCCACTATTGGCTTCTAGTGGGTAAAGGCCAGGGTGCTTCTGAACATCTTCCAATGTGTTAGCTCCACAGAAAAGAATTACTTGGCTAAAATCAATAATCAATAGTACCAAGAATCTTCATAAAACATTTTTGACATGTTCAATCAGTCACAGTACCTTCTCCACACACTGCACAAATCTTCTTTTGCATTTCAGTTGCATTTTTACCTTCCTTGAAATAATACAGCATAATATGCCAAAAATATTGGGTATTTTCTTCCATCTTCAATATTAAAATGGCTGCAGAAAAATTTACCAATTTTGGTAAGTTTTTAAAAAATGCATGCTGATATGAGAGCTGTCAGAATACAATTTAACAAAACTGTTTTGAATAAAGTTAAAGACAACCAAGGACTACTAGAGCCATTGCACAGAAAAACACTAAACAAACTTTTGGCCAACCCAATACAGTGGAATATTCCTCAGCCATAAAAAGAATGCTATCTTGCCATTTGTTGACACCACAGATGGACATAGAGGGTATTATGCTAAATGAAGTCAGACAGAGAAAGATAAACACCATCTGATTTCGCTTATATGTGGAATCTAAAAAAACCAAAATAAACAAAAAAACAAAACAGAAACAAACTCATAGATAGAACATTTTAATGGTTGCCAGAGGGGAAGGGGTTGGGAGGATGGGTAGAAAAAGGGGAGGGATTGAAATGTATAAATTGCCCATTATAAAAAGTCATGGGGATGTAAAGTACAGCCCAGGGTACTAGACTTACTGGGGTAATCACTTTGTAAGTTATATAAATCTATAATCCTTATGTTCCCTGAAACAATAAAATATTGTATGTCAACTGTAATTTAAAAATTATTTAAAAAGTAAAATAGCAAAAAAAGAAAAAGAAATTCTTACCATTTGCAACAATGTGGATGGACCTGGAAGGTATAATGCTGAGTAAAATAAATCAGACAGAGGACAAATACCCTACGGTTTCACTTATATGTGGAATCTAAAGGATATAAACATGCAAAACAGAAAGACTCACAGACAGAGAGAACAGACTGATGATTGCTAGAGGGGAGTGGGACTAGGGAGACAGGTAGAAAAGGTAAAGGGGAATATGACCAATAATACTGTGGTAAGTTCGCAGTGACAGATCACTGTCACTGTTTGCACTAGACTTAGTGTAGTGATCACACTGCACATAAATGTCAGATCACTGGATTGCACACCTGAAGCTAATATTAGATGGTATACCAAGCAGGTATATAGGTCACCACTATAAAATTCTTTTGACTTTTCTGTATGTCTGGAAATAATGTTTTTGAAGAACATTCAAAGATATTAAGCATGATTATGTAAAATAAAGTATAAGAAAAAAGAATCCTCACAGAACAAGAAACCACCTAATAAATTTGGTTTTAGAATATAAGAAGTCTTCTCAGCAGACTTACTTTTCTAATTACAATTTTATTAAAATCAGTGTATAATCCCTGAGGATAAACCAAATGGAAATCAAGTAAAACAATGGTTAACGCAAACATGGTAGAAGCAAAAAGATCTGGTAAGTAAACATGTATTCTGTAACCTAGGTATTTTTAATGCATTCACCTACTTGTATGTAATGTGACAAGAATGATGTATCCAGATGAGTTTGTTGAACCTCTGGTGGCCACTGGAACACAGCTGTAACCCTACATGAAAACTCTGATCTGCTTCTTGCACAGGGACACGACGAAAATATCTGTATTTATAGTCAAGTGGCTTCTGTAAAAAAAAAAGGTGCATGAGCTTTTCTATATTCCTATAAATATTTTCTATACTTCTAGGAAATATTTATAGAAATATATTATGCAAGAATAACATAATATCTGCATATAGTAGAGATGTCTTGGATATCAAATAAGATTGTATAAGTGTCTTGAAAAATGTTAAGCATTCAGCTCGGGCTGGTGTGGCTCAGTGGACTGAGTCCCGTCCTGTGAACCAAAAGTTCTCTGGTTTGATCCTGTCAGGGCACATGACTGGTTTGTGGGCCAGGTCCCCAGTAGCAAGAGGCAACCCCACATTGATGTTTCTCTTCCTCCCTTCCCTTCTAAAAATAAATAAATAAAATCTTTAAACTAAAAAAGAAAAAGAAAGAAAGAAAAATGTTGGGACTTCCAGCCAAGAGGGAGCCATAGGTGGAAACGCTGTGCCTCCCCGCACAACCAAGTTTAAAGACAACAAAGTTTTAGTAACAAAAACACAACCAGAACACAGAAAATTAAACTGTACCAAAGTCCAACAACAACGAACCATTCATCCAGACTGGTAAGAGGGGCGGAGTCAGTGGCTGGCAGAGCCGGGTGGAGCAGGAAAAAGCGGTAGGACTGGACTGACCCAGGTGCACAGGCAGATCCCAGGCGCGGGGTGGCAACGGGCAGACCCAGTGAGGGCGCAAGGCGGCAGGCTGACCACAGTCACACATTCACTGGCAGGTAAACCAGGCGAAGAAGCAAGCAGTGAGACAGACCACACAGGCTAGGGCCCCAGAGACCAGAATTAAAGCCTAACAGCACCGACTGAAAAAACTCTAGGGATCGAAGTGCCAGGAAAAGCTCCCAGGCTCACAGAGAGTTTGTTGGAGAGACCCACAGTGTCCTGGAGGGTGCACAGGCCCACATACCCGGGAGCAGGCACCTGGGCAGCCGGTTTGGGAAGCAGCAGAGGGGACCAAGATGCTAGAGAGAGAGCGGAAAAAAACGCCATTGCCCCTCTCTGGCCCCACTCCCACATCCAGCGTCACAACTCAGCGACCCGGTCGCACCTCCCAGGTGAACACCTGGGGCTCCACCCCTCATACGTAACAGGCATGAACAGATCAAAACATTATGGCTCAAACAGAAGAACAAATCAAAGCCCCAGAGCCAATACTTTGAAGCAACCAAGAGATAGCCAACCTATCAGATGCACAGTTCAAAACACTGCTGATCAGGATGCTCACAGAACTGGTTGATTTTAGTCACAAATTAGAGAAACAAATGAAGGCTAAACTAACTGAAATGAAGGGAAATGAATAGGAAAGCAATAGTGATGAAAGGGAAACTGGGACTCAAATCAAGGGAGTGGACCAGAAGGAAGATAAAAATGACCAAACAGAAAAGAATGAAGAAACAAGAATTTAAAAAAATGAGGAGAGACTTAGGAACCTCCAGAACATCTTTAAACTCTCCAACATATGAATTATAGGAGTACCAGAAGGGGAAGAGGAACAGCCATGAGTGGAAAGCTTATTTGAACAAATAATAAAGGAGAACTTCCACAATCTGGCAAAAGCAATAGACTTCCAGGAAATCCAAGAAGCTCAGAGAGTACCAAAGAAGTTGGACCCAAGAAGGAATACACCAAGGCACTCATAATTACATTAGCCAAGATTAAAATGAAGGAGAGAATCCTAGAAGCAGCAAGAGGTAAGGGAACAGTCACCTACAAAGGACTTCCCATCAGACTGTCAGTTGATTTCTCAAAAGAGACCTTACAGGCAAGAAGGGGCTGGAAAGTATTCCAAATCATGAAATCCAAAGACCTACAACCAAGATTGCTCTATCCAGCAAAGCTTTCATTTAGAATGGAAGGACAGATAAAGTGCTTCTCAGATAAGGTCAAGTTAAAGGAGTTCATCATCACCAAGCCCTTATTATATGAAATGTCAAAGGGACTAATCTATGAAAAAGAAGATAAAAATGTGAATAGTGAAAGGACAGCAAACTCACAGTTATTAACAACCACACCTAAAACAAAAGCAAACTAAAAGGACAGCTAGATCAGGAGCAGAACCATAGAAATGAAGATCACATGGAAGGTTAGCAAAAGGGGAGTGGGAGAAGAAGGGGGGAGAAGGTACAGAGAATAAGTAGCATAGACAGTAGGTAGAAAATAGACAGGGGGGAGGGCAAGAATAGTATGGGAAATATAGAATCTAAAGAACTTGTGACACATGGACAAAAACTAAAGGGAGGAGTGGTGGGGGAGGGGGTGTGCAGGGTAGAAGGGAATAAAGGGAGGGGGAATGGGACGACTGTAATGGCATAATCAATAAAATATATTTTTAAAAAAAGAACCTAACTACTCATATAAAAAAAAAGAAAATTAAAAGAAAAATGTTAAGCACTCTAAAAACATAAAGGGTTTTTCCCCTCATCATCATCTTCATCTCAGTAAATCATCATAACACGCTCATGTACTAAATATGATTGCATTATTGCTATTTAATGGCTGAAGAATGAAGACCCAAACAGGCCAAAGGAGTTAACCAAAGTTAAACAGCAGTTTCAGATGAGAATTAAGACTTCTGTCTCCCTTCTTGAAGCCTAACTTTCCTCTTAATTGAAAATGCTTGGGAATTTTTTAAGAGAAAGTAGTAAGTTGGTGACATCTACGGAAAAAGCCAAGTATAACTTATTTTTTGCAATAACAGTAAATTAGTCAAGGGAGAAATAGATGTGACAAGCTTCATTAGAATCACACTTCTGCAAATACTGCTGCTGAAAACACAAAAATACCAACACTACATACAGTTTTATTGTGTCATAGTCTAAAGAGAAAACGGCTTTTCTATGTGAGAGTTCCTAAATTCTAATTAGACAAAACCTAGACTGGAGCAATACAAACTCCCCAATTCTGACCTCAGGAAACTCATGGCCAAGGCCGCAGACACTGCTACTATCTCTGCCCCTCAGACTATTACCCCATATGTCGGGAGTCTGTGAGAGCCACGCGGAGAAGCCAACAACAGATGGCCCAGGGGACAGGATTAGGACTCACAGAGAAACCCTATCTTGACATGTAATGCTAGAGAACAGAGAGGGATTCAACACGAGGGGAACTTCTTTCAAATCCTATACTAATTTATAATAGCAATGATAACCTCCTCACAGCTGACTTCTTGGGTATACATTATGGTTTTCAACCAGGGCTAAAAAAAATGCTCTTGGAGAAAGGTTGTTTAAAAAAAATACCCTCAATCTGTTGAGGTTTAAAGCCCTCTAGAGTATGATAATCCAGCAATATATTTGCTTGGCAATTTTTTTCTTTTGTAAGAATGGGAAGAAGGAAATTATCTTACATTAGCTTATTTCCAGTAGAAATTGAAATTCTCTATAAGAACATCCTTATGAAAAAATTACCTATTTGAGCTAATTGAGAAAGAAAATCCCACATGATTCAAAATGAGAAGAGCCAAAAACACATATTCAGGTATCATTTTACTAGTTACTTTATAGGACATTCTGGCTTTACAGTTTCACATGTGAAAACCAGGACCAGGAAAAAAAAAAAAAAACATTTGAAGAAAAAAAAGCGAGTCGCGCCAAGAAAAAATAACCACATTTTTGGGAAAACCCTCTAGTTCCCTTTAGAGATATGCTATCGTCATCATCCATTTTGTATAATAGTGTAAATAATGAAATAGTTTATTTTTATCCTTTCTAATCAAGAATGCTTGAATTAATAGGCTATTAAAATAAAAAGAAAGCGGCTCATTCAAATTTGCATACTCACTTCTTCTTTTTTCTTAGTTATCACAGCAAATACTTTGGTCTGATTGTCTGTATCTTGTGACAAGCGATAATGACCCAATAGAACTGCATCAGTTCTAAAAATAAAAAAATACATTTTAAATCTATTTAGTTATTATGTATATTTAAATAATCTAGAAGATAATGGATTATAATAATGTTTAAGCGACTTGCTGGAGAAGACCCAAGTAGAATGTAAGTAAGCCCAGTGTCCAAGGCCCCAGGGATCTACTGAAGTACTGTCCAGGGGAGAGGTACAGGAATTGTTATTTTTCACAAATGCCCACCCAATGAATACTTTTAAAGTTATCCAACAGTAAGTTAAGAAAACACAAGATCAAATTAACCTGCAAGTTACCATGTAAAATGTGCACTGGATAGAAAACTGCAGAAAAATTCTACCTAGCATTCCGAGTTCTTAAACGAGGAACAATGGACTGGGGCTCCTCAGGGGTCGTCAACATCATCACATGGCCGTCAGGAAAGAACCTTATGTACCTGTGTAAAGAGAAGAACAGCAAACACACCCCCCACACGTAAAACACAAAACACGTCCTTCTTTAGTGGTACCCAAACCTAGTCACAGCTGTGGAAGCAAATCGGAAATACCGTTGGCCAAAACCTCATTCAAATGAGACCAGCAACCTGGGAGACCAGCACCAAAGACCTGATGGCCTTTTACTACCCTCCTGAGAGGGAACTGTTCACTCACTGAATGAAGAGTTAGATTACTCTATTAACGTTCTGTGTGTTTTTTCCTAGAGCACTAATTAATGTCAAACAAAAGTGGACTCACATAATACACAGTAGTTAACATGCCTACTCCTTTCTCGCTGGCAGTATTACCTGATGAACAGTGAGGCTGAGTAACAGCACAAGCTAGTGGAAAGGCAAATGAGCACACCAAGGGCAAAGGACAGGGAAGAATTCTAAAATGTAAAATGGTTCTTTGATTTAGAGACTAGGTGGAATTAAATTTATAGCAACCCACTGGTTTTTTAAGTATGATTTCTGTTATAACATTGGATAAAGACACTGAGGGGCCACTTTGTGTATAAATGCAAAAGCCACAGAGAACAGACGTCCAATGACTAATGAACAACTACTTGGAGAGAGAGAATTTTTCACTCACTCAGTTGTACCTGTAATATTCCACTTGGTGCCAGGCTCTATAGAAACCATCAAGAGACTGTTCCCCTTGACGAATATATGTGGTTTTACTGATATACACTCCTATTTAAAAAAGCAAAACAAAACATTTTTAAACAATTAAGAACACGGTAAACTTAGAGAATCTTAATTACAATCATATAGTATGTTTCTAGCCTTACTTTTATTGCAGTTTCATTTAAATGTACTCATGGTACTTAGGTCTGTCACAGAAAACTGAGTATTTAACGCAATCAGCATGATGGATCCCTAGTTCTCCTGAGTTCTAAAGGGTTCAACTTACCATCAAACCGAACACGGGGCCTTTCTAGAAACATCTCTCTCCAGGATGTGTACGGAACAAGTTTAATGCAGCTTCTGCCCCAAACTTTCAAGCAGGCCAAACGCCATATTTCAGGGTCTCTAAGTAAGAAAATCACAACGTCAATATATATAAAAGGCTAAGTCCCTACGTGCAGACTTAAGAAACAGTCCTGCTCTGAGCCACCTTCTATTCAGCAAGTATCTGTTTGGTGCCTGCCAGGCACCATCTTGGGCCATAGAGACAGATAGATGGATGAAGGCCCTGCTCTTTTTACTGGTGGGAAAGCGAAGAAAAACTAGAAAACAGAAGGAAAGTTTCAGGTACTGTGCTCAGCGCAAAAAACAAACAAAGCAGGGTGAACAGACAAAGATGTGGTGCTGGGGAAATGAGGACTATTGTAGACGCAGTGGCTAAGGGAAGACTCTTTGGACAGGTAGTGAGGAAGCGTATCCTGGGCAGAAACCATAGCAAGTTCAAGACCCTCAGGTGGGAGTGTGGCTGGTCTGCTCCACAAGGAGCAAGAAGGGCCACACAGTTGCAATGAAGTAAAGGCAAGGTGAAGCATAGGCTATGGAATCTTAGGGGTAGTAAGGGGCCTGTGAGGTCTTGGTTTACTGGTGGGAGTGGCTGTTAAGTGAGACAGAGGCCACTGCAGAGTTTTCAGCACAACTTAGGCTTTTAAAAAGATGACTCTGGCCCTGGCTGGTGTGGCTCAGTGGATTGAGCGTGGGCCTGCGAACCAGAGGATCACGGTTCAATTCCCAGTCAAGGGCACATGCCTGGGTTGTAGGCCGTTCCCAGCACGGGACGCACAGGAGGCAACCATACACTGATATTTCTCTCCCTCTCTCCTTCTCCTTCCCTTCCCCTCTAAAGATAAAAAAATAAAATCTTAAAAAAAAAAAAGATGGCTCTGGAAGAGGTCCAAGATAGCGGTGGCAGAGGAGGGGATGCTGAATTCACCCTCTCCAATATGCCAAACACAAATATACACCTATATCGTGAGCACTTGTGAGCACTTACTGCAAAAAAACTGAGGGCTAAATGAACAGCTTTTTAAATTTTTTATTTCAAGAGAGAGAGGGAAAGTAGAGAAACATCAATGTGTGGTTGTCTCTCACGTGTCCCCTACTGGGGACCTGGCCTACGACCCAGACATATGCCCTGACTGGGAATCGAACCCATGGCCCTTTGCTTCGCAGGCCTGTGCTCAAATCAAGCCACTGAGCTACACCAGCCAGGGCTGAATGAATAGCTTTTGAACAAGGAAGAGAAAGAGACAAATAGAGAAGACTGGAAGCCACAAGGGCCGTCTGGGAACTGTGGAAACTGTCAGGGCTGGAGGAGCTGGTGAGCACCACTGTTTACATCCCCCTTCACTTTGATAGGGCGGGCAGGGGCTTTATTTGGGTGCTTTCATCTATACCTGCAACATCACCGGGAAGTGCATTCCCAGTTACACTACCCAGAGTCTCCTGCCTCCAGACCAAGGAAGCTGGCAGGAACAATGGGACATGCCATGCACCTGCTGGCCTCCTTGCAGGGAGCCCCTCCAACCCTCAAGCCAGCACTCCCAGTGCCGTAAGCGCCTGACCACTCCCACCAGCCTTCTAAAACTGCCAGCAATAAAGCCTACACTGAGATAACTACGCAAGACAAACAAGAGAGACTGTACAGAGCAGGCTGGGGAGCCATGGGAGCTCTCTGGGCTGGAGGTGCTGGCGAGCACCATTGTTTATGTCCCCCTCCACCTCCACAGGGTGGGCGGGAGCTCCATCCAAGTGCCCTGGCCTATCAATAAAATCACTATGGCATGTTCCTTTCCTAGGCACAGTACCCAAGCCCACTTTGCTTCTGAACAAGGGAACAAGGAGAAAAAACAGGGCATTACTACATGCACTTGGCCTCCCCAACCAGAGTCTCTCCAACTTGGTAGACCAGCATCCTGGTCACCTTAGCACCTGCTTGGCTCCTACCAGCTTGCCAAAACCACGTGGCACACAGAACCCACACAGAGGCCATTTCTACATACAGCCACTTTTTCAAGACTGGGGAAGAAATAGCTATTGTGTCTAATTCATATAAACAAACATGAAAAGTCAAACAAAAAAATATCCCCAGAATGTCTCAAATGAAGGAACCTATTTAAATGAAGGAATGAGAAAATCCCCCAGAACAGAGATAAGTAATTTGCCTAATAAAGAATTTAAAGAGCCCTGGCTGGTGAAGCTCAGTGGATTGAGCCTGGGCTGAGAACCAAAGTGTCACTGGTTCAATTCCCAGTCAGGGCACAGGCTTCGATTGCAGGCCAGTTCCCAGTGGGGGCCATGTGAGAGGCAACCACACATTGATGTTTCTCTCCCTCTCTTTCTCCTTCCCTTCCCCTCTCTCTAAAAATAAATAAATAAAATCAAAAAAAGAAAGAAAGAAAGAAAGAAATCAAAGAAAGAAAGAAAGAAATCAAAGAAAGAAAGAAAGAAATCAAAGGAAGAAAGAAAGAAAGAAAGAAAGAAATCAAAGAAATGGTCATAAGGATGCTCATCAAGCCTAAGTGTGGAATAGAGGAACTTCAGGATAATTTCAACAAAGACAACGTATAATAAATAGGCAGACCCCTGGCTGGTGTAGTTCAGTGGATTGAACACAGGCCTGCGAACTAAGGGATCGCAGTTCGATTCCCAATCAGGGCACATGCCTGGGTTGCAAGCCGGTTCCCAGCAGGGGACGCATGAAAGGAAACCATACAATGACATTTCTCTCCCTTTCTCTTTCTCTTCCCCTCTAAAATAAATGAATAAAATTTTAAAAAAAAATTCAAAGTCTTAAAAAAAAAGAAATAGGCAGAGCTGAAGATTATAATAACTGAAACACAAAAAACACATCAGAAAGAATCAACATAAAAGTAACTAATACAGAGGAACAGATCAGTGACCAGGAAGACAAACTAGTGGAAATTAATAAATCAGAGAGGCAAAAAGAAAAAATTTTAAAAAGCAAGGATAACATAAAGAACCTCTGGGACAACATCAAGTGCTCAAATAGTCCCATTATAAGGATCTCAGAAGGAGAAAAAGAAAGGGACAGAAACCTTATTTAAAGAAATAATGGCTGAGTCCTGCAGGCCAAAAGGTTGCCAGTTCAAGTCCAGGTCAGGGTGCATGCCTGGGATGCAGGCCAGTTCCTGGGTTGAGGGTGTGGGAAGCAACTGATCCAAGTTTCTCCCTCTTTTTCCCTCCTTTCCCCTCTCTTGAAAAATAAGTAAATAAAATCCTAAAAAAACATGGCCCCTTTATAAGCTGTCTATATGACATTCATTTCAAACTGAAAGACAGATACAGACCGACAGTGAAGGGATGAAAAAAGATATTTCATGCAAATAAAAACAAAGAAATTTGGGGTAGCATATTCATATCAAATAAATCTTAAAACAAAAAAATGTAAAAAAGAGAAGATAAATAAGGACATTACATAATTATAAAGGAGTCAAGCCAGGAAGAGGACATAATGGTAAATATCCTCACACCAAACACAGGAGCACCTAAAGATAGAAAGCTCCACAGACTGAAAGGGAAAAATCCACAGTAATACAATAATAGTAAGGGATTTTAATACTCCATTCACATGAATGGATAAATCACCCAGACAGAAAATTCGTAAGAAAATAATGGCCTTAAGTATCATATTAGAAAGACTGACTTAATAGAAATTTATAGAACATTTTATCCAAAAGTGGAAGAATACACATTTTTTTCAAGTGCCCATGAAACATCCTCAAGGACTGATCACAGGCCACAAAATAAGCCTCAAATAATTCGAGAAGACAGAAACCGTATCAAGCTATTTTACTGACCACAATGGCAAGAAACTAGATACCAACTTCAGAGAGAAAACTGAAAAAAACAAAACAAAACAACACCCCACAAATACATGGAGGCTAAACAACCTGTTACTAAACAACCAACAGATCAAGGAGGAAATAAAATTATCTTGAAACAAATGAAAATGAAAATAAAACTTTTTCAAATTTATGGGATGTGGCAAAGGCAGTTCTAAAAGGGCAGCTCACAGCTATTGCAGCTCACCTCAGGAAGTAAGAAAAATCCCAAATATACAACCAAATCTACCCACAAAGAAACTAGAAAAACAGCAACACAAAACCCCAAAGTAAACAGAAAAAACAAATAGTTAAAATCAGAGCAGATACAAACAAAATCAAAATTTAAAAACCAACAGAAATGATCAATGAAACTAAGAGCTGGTTATTTAAAAAGTTTAACAATACTAACCAACCTTTAGCCAAATTCCTCAAGAAAAAAAGAGAAAGGCCAAATAAATAAAATCAGAAATGAAAAAGAAGTTACAACCACTACCTCAAAAATACAGAGTCTGCCCTGGCTGGTGTGGCTCAGTGGACTGAGTGCTAACTTGCAAAACTAAAGGGTCACTGGTTGGATTCCCAGTCAGGGCACGTGCCTGGGTTACAGGCCAGGTCCCCGATGGAGGGGGGGCATGCAAGAGGCAACCACACAATGATGTTTCTCTCCTTCTCTGTCATAAAATCTTTAAAAAAAAGGAAAAAAGAAATACAGGGTTCGGCACAAATAATGCTTCTTTTTTTATTACAAAATTATAAGCATGTAATTTTGTACATACCAATATCACACTCAAGTAACCATGTGACATTTTAGGTGAAATGTTCAAATTAAAATGATAAATTATACCCATATTATTACCCTACCAACCACACTTAAGCAGGCCCTTACTTCTGCTGGACTCTCTACAAAGAATCATTAAAAAAATACAATTATATGCCAACAAATGTGACAATCTAGAAGAAATGAATAAATTTCTACAAGTATATTACCTTCCAAGACAGAACCAAGAAGTACAAAACCTAAACAGACTGATTACTACCAATGAAATTGAAGCATAATCATAAAAACTCCCAACAAATAAAAGTCCAGGACCGGATTGCTTCACAGGTGAATTTTACCAAACAGATAAAGAATTAATAGCTATCCTTTTTAAACCATTTCAAAAAATTGAAAAGGAAGGACTGCTTCCAAACTCATTCTACAAAACCAGCACTACCCTGATACCAAAATCAAACAAAGACATTACGAAACAGAACACTACAAGTCAATATCCTTGATGAAAAAAGATGTAAAAATTCTCAACAAAATATTAATAAAACCTGATTCAACAACAGCTGTGGCTGGTGTGACTCAGTGGATTGAGCACCAGCCTGCAAACCAAAGGGTTGCCAGTTCAATTTCCACTCAAGACACACTCCTGGGTTGCAGGCCAGGTCCCAGAGATACAGAAATCAAGCTGCCAATCGTCAAGGGGGAGGGGGCAGAGGATAGGAAAAAGAAGAAAAACAAAAGATTGCTCTGGTGGTTTACGGCGGTACATGCTTCAGGCCTGAAGGCCTGGAAGCAGAGACCTCATTGAGTGCTTCTGCCATAATCCAGACTAGGTATCACGGTGGCTGAACCAGAACTGGGTTTTGGAGAAGCAGCAGAACGGTCACATTAGAGAAACATTTTAAAGATGGCGGCCCCAAGACTTTGTTACGGGATTAGTACAAAATGCAAAGTTAAAAGATATGATTAAATATTCACATGATTCTTATACAACTCAAAATGCTTTTAACTTCTATAATTTAAAGTAGGTGGTTTTAAAGATGTAAAAGCTATTTATATTGGAGCCAGACTGCAAAAAAAGATCCCCCCCAATTTTTAATTCCCTCATGTTTGCTATGTATAATCAAAAGAAGTTAATGGAGTAACAGTGCTAGAGACCAAAATTTCAAAAGGTTGGTGGCAATCTACTAGATGTTTAATAGGTACTTGTTAAACAGAATAGTACACACAACCACCAAAAACCAGTCTTCAAGCAATTCCCATGTTTTACCCCAAATACAAAGACTCCAAATGAAATTAGGTTATTTAAAAGTAATGCAGCTAAATTTTAAGAACTAAAGTTATAAGTTCTAGATGTAAGGACTAAGTATATATATTTTTATATAAAATGCCCATGAAAGAGTATCGGTCTCAAATGATGTTATACAAAATTATATTTACACAGAATTTTATTTTTTTTTATTTTATTGATTATACCATTACAGTTGTCCCATTCCCCCTTCCTTCCCCTCTACCCTGCACACCCCCTCCCCCTCCATTACCCCCTTTAGTTTATGACCCCGTGTCTCAAGTTCTTTAGATTCCATATTTCCCACACTACTCTTGCTCTCCCCCCTATTTTCTATCTACTGTCTATGCTACTTATTTTCCGTACCTTCTCCCCCCTTCTCCTTCTCCCACTCCCCTGTTGCTAACTCTCCATGAGATCTTCATTTCTATGGTTCCGCTCCTGATCTAGCTGTCCTTTTAGTTTGCTTTTGTTTTAGGTGTGGTTCTTAATAACTGTGAGTTTGTTGTCCTTTCACTGTTCATATTATCTTCTTTTTCTTAGATAAGTCCCTTTAACATTTCATATAACAAAGGCTTGGTGATGATGAAGTCCTTGAATTTGATCTTATCTGAGAAGCACTTTATCTGTCCTTCCATTCTAAACGAAAGCTTTGCTGGATAGAGCAATCTTGGATGTAGGTCTTTGGTTTTCATGACTTGGAATACTTCTTTCCAGCCCCTTCTTGCCTGTAAGGTCCCTTTTGAGAAATCAGCTGACAGTCTGATGGGAAGTCCTTTGTAGGTGACTGTCCCCTTATCTCTTGCTGCTTCTAGGATTCTCTTCTTCATTTTAATCTTGGCTAATGTAATGATGATGTGCCTTGGTGTGTTCCTTCTTGGGTCCAACTTCTTTGGGACTCTCTGAGCTTCCTGGATTTCCTGGAAGTCTATTTCCTTTTCCAGATGGGGGAAATTCTCCTTTATTATTTGTTCAAATAAGCTTTCCACTCATGGCTGTTCCTCTTCCCCTTCTGGTACCCCTATAATTTGGATGTTGGAGCATTTAAAGATGTCCTGGAGGTTCCTAAGCCTCTCCTCATTTTTTTGAATTCTTGTTTCTTCATATTTTTGTTTCGTCATTTTTATCTTCCTTCTGGTCCACTCTCTTGATTCGAGTTCCAGTTTTCTTTCCATTACAATTGGTTTCCTGTGCATTTCTCTTCATTTCAATTAGTTTAGCCTTCATAAGTTCCTCTAATTTGTGACTAAAATCAACCAGTTCTGTGAGCATCCTGATCACCAGTGTTTTGAACTGTGCATCTGAAAGGTTGGCTATTTCTTCACTGCTTAGAGTTATGGGCTCTGGGACTTTGAGTTCTTCTTGAACCATGTTTGGTCTCTTTGTGCCCATTAAGTATGAGGAGGGGAGCCTTGGGTGTTCACCAGGGCGGGGCCACCCAAGTTGCTGGTTTGTGACACTGTATGTGGGGGTGGGGTCAGAGCAGGGCAATAGCGGTTCCCTCTGCTGCTTCCTGCTGCTGGGGCCTGCGTGGTCTGTCTCACTGCTCGCTCCTTCGCTGGTTTATCTGTCCGAGAATGTGTGACTGCAGTCAGCCTGCCGCCTTGTACCTTCACTGGGTCTGCCCTACGCCGCCTTACACCTGGGGATTCGCCAACTGCCAACCCCGCGCCTGGGTCGATCTGGCTGAATTTTCCTGCGCAACCCCGTTCCGCCAGCTGCTGGCTCCGCCCCTCATACCGGTCTAGCTGAAGGGTTCCTTGTTGTCGGACTTCAGTAGTTTAATTTTCTGTGTTATGGCTGCGTATCTGTTTTACTAAAACGTTGTTGTCTTTAAACTTGGTTGTGCGAGAAGGCACAGTATTTCCACCTATGCCTCCATCTTGGTGGAAGTCCAGAATGATTTTAAATAGGATTACTTTTAATGTGCTAAAAGAAAATTGTAGTGCAATCCAAATTTAAATCATTACCAATTAACTGGTTTAGAGTTACTGTGAAAATAGCTTCAGTATTTTTTAGCATAATTTCTTTTCCAAATCAGCTAAATTAGCATGCAAACTACCCTATGGAAGTAATGTATGTAACCGTATCTGTTCCACATATTATTCTATACCCTGGAAACCTATTACATCACAGCAGCACAATTTACAATAACCAAGGGCTGGAAGCAACCTAAGTGCCCATCGGTAAATGAGTGGATCAAAAAATTATGGTACATTTATATAATAGAATACTATGCAGCAGAGAGAAAGAAGGAGCGCCTACCCTTTGAGACAGCATGGATGACACTGGAGAGCATTATGGTAAGTGAAATAAGCCAGGCAGTGAGGAACAAATACCATATGATCTCACCTATAAGTGAAACCTAATGAACAAAACAAAGAAGCAAGCAAAATACAACCAGAGACACTGAAATAAAGAACAAACTGACAGTAACCAGAGGGGAGGGTGGAGGGTGATAATGGGGGAAGAAGGGGGAAGGGTCGTCAAGGAACATGTATAAAGGGCCCATGGACAAAGCCAAAAGGGGAAAGGATGGAGGGTGGGAGTAAAGGTGACTGGAGCAGGGGTAAGTGGTGGCAGGAAAATGGAGACAACTGTACTTGAACTACAATAATAAGTAAGATAAAGAGATATGGAGGTAAATATCAAAAGAATCAGCTAAAATCATTAGAAGTATTTGCTCCTAGGGGGTGGTTACTTCCACCAGGTTTGTGGGGAGGGGTGGAAAGCGGGGGATTGCTGTTCATTTTGTTTAGTTTTTAAGATCAAACCCAGTTGAATTATGAAATTCTTTAAACTATGAGCAGATGTAACATTAATTAAAAATATAAAACTAAAAAATAAAATAAATCATTCTACATGAGAAAAATAAAAAAGAAAACCTATTGCATTCCAGCCTTTAAATGATAAATAGTTTGAGAAATTCACATATGTATAACCAAGCAAAACTGTTCTAGAATAGCTTTTACCCAGAACATCAATCAAATTCTTTTATCAGAATTGGCAAGTGATCCCAATACCTTTTTTCACCACTCCGAGTGGTTTAAAAAAGTAAGTACCTGGCACAGATATAGAATCCTCTGCACACCTGCGACAGCTGCTCCAAGGATCTGAGGTCTAAGTCACTAGACACCACCCAGCGGAAGATGTACATCAGGACCTCCATTGGCAGCACTGCAAAAGAAAACCCCCCTCAGTGACTCTCCTGCTGTTCCACTGCCTGCTCCACCGCCATGCTGTCAGTGCAGACACGTTTACGCATTCCTACAAATTTCTCAGTCCCATCTCCAGTACTGCTCAGACGTCTTGCATGAGTGTACTTACCTAGAAGCAATAACGCTTCCTAACATCAAGACACAAATCTTTATTTTTAAGTATGGAACAGATCTGAAGCTACTGTTATAAAGCAACCCCATCTCTCAGAAGATCATTTTACTACCAATAGGTATTAAAACAAGTGTGTTAGAAAAACGGTCTACATTGGTATGTGTGTGGATCCATACTGCATTTAAGAGTAAAAAGTTATTTTTATCTTCTTGAAAATGTCTAATTGTCCTCTTCTGAAAAGTCCCATAGCTAATTAAACACTTAACATATAGAAAGAAAAAGACATTCATTCTTAAACATTCAACCTGTATCTCAGGACTGCTGTCCAACTTGGCTGAAACACATGATGACCCTAGTAAGTCCCTGGACTCCTCCAGCGTTCTGAGGACTGCCCCCAACAACTCAGAGGGTCGCCCTCCTAGATCATAAGTAAAAACGTGTGGCATTCTTGAACAACTGCATTGCAAACTCCGCTCTACTTTGGACTTGTAGGCAAACACAAACAATAATTACAACTAGATCTCCAATCATATTTCGAATGAGACAGACTATCCGGCAAGTCATCTGACTTTTTAAGTTTGGAAAACCAAAATCTATGGTAATGTCTTTCTCGTGGACTTACAATGAGCATACATTCTCACCTGATATGTGAGTCTGACTGCTCTCAAGTTCGGGCTGACACAGTTTGAGCAGAGACTCCTGAACTGTGAGCTGCTGCTGGAAGTAGGACAACAGATCTGCCATCTTGCTATCGTCATCATTATCTTCAATGCTGCAAAAAAGGAGGGAGGTGAACACACTAAGGGCCTCGGTCTACAAACAAAAAGCTTAGGAACTGATTTTTCATAGCATTTTCAAATCTAAAAGCAACTTCTCCCTACTTTTTTCTCTGATGTGATGAAAGTTTATCCTGCCTTGCAGGAGGTACCACCACAAGTCTTTTGAAGAAAAAGGCTTCAGCAAATTTTATTTTCCATGTAGAAAGAATTACAGTTTGGGGATACAGATGGTGTGATTTAATTGTTTTATTGTAGACATTTCATGTGTTAATGAAAAAGATAGTTTCAAATGACTTTTAAAATCTGAAGTAAACATATTCTCTCTCTTTTTTTAAAGATTTTATTTATTCATTTTTAGAAAGACAAAGGGAGAAAGAGAGGGAGAGAAACATCAATATGTAATTGCCTCTCAAGTACCCCCTACTGGGGACCTGGCCTGCAACCTAGGTATGTGTCCTGACTGGGAATCAAACTAGTGACCCTGTGGTTCACAGGCTGGTACTCAATTCACTGAGCCACACCAGCCAGGGTTGAAGTAAACATTTCTTTAAGTGACTAATTTTATCCATCTAATTGGATAAAAATCAAATATACAGCTGTCATTTGAGGTACTTAACCAAGGTTTTCTAACAGATGTGCCTTATCACCCTACGTTTAGAGAGGGAAATGTGTAATTTAAAAAATCTCAGCAGGGTCCACAAACCATCTACCAATATAAACAAATGTATAGTTAGAGTTCTGGGAAAATATCCAGCTTACCATTTTTGCTGAAAGTAACCTTTAAAATGATCAGATATATAAAAAGGTTTGGATGAGGATGAAGTTGGAAAACCAGGAAGAGCTTATTATGACTTGACAAGGGGGCAAGTGTGGTTGAGTCTGGATGGATTCAGGGGCTACTTTACCAGCACTGAACAAAAGATAAAAAAAAAAACCAACAAAGAGAGTTTTATGGCCTATTAGATCTGATAAAAAAATTATGTACATCTTTAAAGAACTTTTATAAAATCTGAGTTTATATAAAGAGATTGTACAGAAAAGAAACATATCTTTAATATTTTAATACAAACTTTCTTAACAGCAGATGCAGTCTCTTTACTGGGTTCAAATGACTAACTAAATTTTAAAAGGCTTAGAAAAAAGCCCAAATGATTCCTTTTTAGTATGCACTAACTTATACTGTTAAATTGAATTCAGTGAGCAGTATTACTGGCCCAAATGTTTCAACAGTCAATTAATAATGACTTCACTGGGATGTTTTTAATAAGGCCTATCCGAGGCTTATGTTAATAGTATAAGCAGTTAAGAAATACTGGCAAAAAGCATAGTTACTGGTAAAGATAACGTCTTAATTATTTCATGGCAGCGGTAATATAATAACAGGTCATAAAATATCTCATTACCAAACTTTTTCTAGGTGTTGTTCATTTTAAATCTGACATTCTCCCATGGGTACAAACTCCCTCCCCTTCTATTATCAGCAAATTGGGCTTTGGGGAATAAAAGGATTGAGCCAAAACAAGTTTGTAATAGTTTTGCAAATAGCTTGAAAAGTACTGACTTAAAAATATGTTCTTTTGATCTTTGTCATATAACACCATCAATGCTACCTTCATGACTGATTCAGGAGCTGGGTTTATACAATAAAATGTGGTTTCTTGCCTTTTTAAAAAGATTTTATTTATTCATTTTTAGAGAGAGGGGAAGTGAGGGAGAAAGAAAGGAAGAGAAATACCGATGGTTGCCTCTCATGGCCAGGGAATCAAACCAGCAGTCTTTTACTTGGAGGGATAATCCCCAGCTAACTGAGCCACAGTGGTCAGGGTGGAAAGTGCTCTCATTTAGGAGTGATTACATCCTGCTCCTGTGCTTTTAAACCAACAGTACAGTCTTAATGATATTCCACCTACATACCATAAGAGAATAATAAACAGAGTCTTGTTGTAATTCAGCCTTTTCCTAATAAATGAAAAGCCCCTAAGTAAAAATGTATAGTTTCAAACATATACAAAACGAGAAAGACTAGTGTAATCAAAGCCTATGTACCCATCACCCAATTTCAAACATTATTAACATTTTTCAATTTTGGCCTAATAACATTTTAATAATTCTGACTTCAGGTTTCAGAAAGTTGAAATACACCCTTTAATTTACTCCTTTTAATAATCACTACTTTCTTTAACAAATTCTTTCACCACTTCGTTATGTCTGTTTAAAATGTACATTTCTGTATTTTAATCTTAAAATGTCCCTAATTAAGTAATTTCTGTAACTTTATAAACAAGTCTCTATACTAAAGACTGTATGACTTAACATAAAAGCACCATCTTCTTATCATGTTAAGAGTAAACAGGGCAAAGATGCTTAATTTTAACAAACTCTATGTATTACTGTCTATCAAATTATATACGCACTAGCTGTTTCCAACGCCATCACCATCTGGAGACCGGGTATAAGTAATCTTGAACTCTATATCAGGTACAAGTTGCATAGCCCTACGATAAAACTTGATGGCTAAAAGAAGAAATAAAGCTAAATTAGCTATGACCACACATTTTTTGTTATTTCCTTTGATTACCCTTAAGTGTCATTTAACTGGGTAACTTTCGTTACAAACAGCCTTTTCTACATGCAACAGGAGTTCAGTGACAAACTTATTTACAAATCTTACTACTCAGAAATCATCTTTCTTTTTCCTAAAGCTAACATGTTATAGGAACTTAAGATGTTGCATTTTACTCTTGGCTTTTAGCCTTTCCCATCTTTTTCCTCAGCCGGTTACATATTGTCAGAAGTGATCTTATGTGAATGTCTTTCTTTTGACTTTGAAAATGCAACTGCCATAGTCCCAACTGAAAAATACTTTTAAGCAAATTTTTCCTTCTCAAATGCAAAGTTAAGGAAAATCAAGTGCTTCCTAGTGGGCGGAATAAAGAAAAGACTTTTTTGAATTTTTTCAAATACAACTTTAGTCCAACTGCCTCTTATTTAGCTAATAACCTGTAGAACCTGTTTGTTTTAAAACAGAGCTGCCTTAGGCACCTGGCTAGCTCAGTGGGTAGAGCATGAGACTCTTATATCTCCTGGCCAGGGTGTTTAGAGTTATATTATTCAATAATGTCTTCCATGGAGATGTGCTAACAGAACGTGGGCTGCAGAGGTGGACCTGATGAAGTCAATTCAATACATTCTGTCATTTTTTTTTTTTTTACTCTGGGCAAATCACTGCACACTATGTGGAGATGGGAATCTTACAAACTAATGAAGATTATGGAGAGGTATTAATTGGACCCTTTTAACATCTCAAAGTAAATGTATCACTAGAAGAACTTTGCAAATAATAGAATAATTCTGGAAAATGTTACTTTGAGGGCATATTCAAATGAATCAAGGGCAAGAATCTTTTCTATGCCCCAATTATCAGCTTTACTAGCACAACATGGAAGCTCAATTCCAACCGAGGATGGTAAACAGCCCCAACACACTACTCCCGCATTTCTATCAGCTTACTAAAAGAAACAAAGTTAAAGGGTGTTCCTTTACAGACAACTGTAAATCAGAACCTAGAAAACATATTTTCCTCAATGCATCCTTAACATTCTCCTCTCCAGAAGTCATTCCACCAATAAAAGAAGCACAACCTATTTTTATATGTGACAGTATTTTTTAAGACTTTAATAATGAAGAATAAATATTAAAACCCAAATATAAAAAAAAATCATTTTACTCATCCTACCAATACGATGTTTACCAGCAGTATTTTTTTTGGGAAGAGACAGGTTCTATAGAAATACAATTTTTATTTTTGATGCTTTAAAAACCAATTTCAAATGTAGCAAGTCTGACATTCCATACCAAACGTATTCTAATAAAAACAACTCTCTCAGCAACAAAGAGCTGTTGCTCGGAAATGTCACGCAGGATGATCCGGGGCCCTGAGTATTTACCCTCGTAAAGAGCTCCATTTTGTTCTTCTTCTACTGCTTTTAGGAAGAGTTCTCGAGCCTGTAAAAATAAGTAATGAAAACATTTTTTGAAAATCGGCATTAAAATGGAGTATGAATATCAGAAGGATAGCTTTTTCAACAAGTAGTGTTAATACAATTGGACATCCATAGGCAAAATAAGAAATCTCGACCTAAACCTCACACCTTATAGAAAAATTAACTTCAAAGTGGAACATGGACTTAAGTCTAAAACTTTTTAAACTTTCAGGAAAAAAAAAGATTAAAAAAAAAAAACCTTGGGAGACCTAGCAATATGCAAACTCTTACACTTGATGCCAAAAATATAATCCATAAAAGTTGGTAAGTTGGGCCCTGGCCAAGTGGTTCAGCTGGTTGGAGCACTGTCCTGTACACGGAAAGAGAGTTGTGGGTCAGATACGCTGTAAGGGCATCGATTGCAAGTTCAATCTCTGGTTGGGGTGCAAGAGGCAACTAATTAACGTTTTTCTCTCACATCCATATGTCTTTCTCTCTCTCCCCCCTCCATTTCTCTCTCTCAAATGAATAAATATATTGTCAGCTGAGGTTAAAAAAATAAGTACATAAATTGGACCTCATCAATAGCAAAAACTTGTTCTACAAAATGCCTTGTAAAGATGCAAAGACAAACTATAAACTGAGATAAATTATTTATAAGCCACACGTTCAACAAAGGACTTGTATTTAGAATATTAAAAAAAACAAACAAAAAACCTCTCAAAACAGTGAAAACATAAGCAATATAATTAGAGAAGATAAACAAATATTTCACAGATATATCATGATACAAACAGCATATGGAAAGATATTCAGCATCATTAGACATTAAGGAACTATAATTCAAATTACAATGAGGTTTTACTACAAACCTATTAAAATGGCTAAAATTAAAAAGTCATGAGAACACCAAATGCTGAGGATGAGGATGCGGAGACACCAGGTCACTTGTACATGGCTGAAGGGAAGATAAAATGGTCTGGTTTGCACAACAGTTTGGCAGTTTCTTTTAGCCAAAGATGCGCTTACCTAGCGTATACACTCTTAGGACAGAGAAATGAAAACTTATGTTCATGCAAAAACCTGCACATGGACAGTCACAGCAGCTCTGCACCTAACAGCCAAAAAACGGAAACAACCCAAATGTCCTTCAACTGGTGACTAAATAAACTGGGTATGTCCATACATGCAATACTACTGAGCAACAAAAAGGAACAAACTATTGATACACACAAGAATTTGAATGGATCTCAAAGAAATTATGCCAATCTCAAAAGTGTATGATTCCATTTACATAATTTTTAATATTAACATTATAGAAATGGAGAATAGACTAGTGGTGAGGAATGGCAGGGAAGGAGGAGAGAGTATACCTGTAAAAGTATAGGCAACTGGGAGCCTTGTGGTAACAAAACGATTTTGTATCTTGAGCAGCACTTACACATTAATAAAACTGCGCAGAACTATTTTTATATATACACACAGAAAAGTGCTTATAAATCTGGGAGTCTGAATAAGCCCTGTGGATTGTAGCACTGTGTATTTCCTAGTACTCTAGCTATGTAAAATGTCACCATGGAGGGGAATGGGAGAAGGGTGCCGGAGACTTCCCTTTACCTGTGAATCTGCAATTATTTAAAAATTAAAATAAACATGGAAGTTTTGGTTTACCATGGCAGTGTCACTTACTTAACGGTAAATTGCGTGTAAACAAAAACTTGGATCTGATGGTGTACGGATGATGGCCTCTACAGAATAGGAGAGTAATAAGAGGGTGTGCTACGCTCCCTGCATGCGAATAATAGGAAAGAAGTAAACAATTAGACAGCTTTCAGAATTTTTTCAGTGTGAGGACTTAGAAAAGTTTCCAGATGAATGCATCATCATACATGTGGTTCAATTCAAAATAGAACAAAATGTTGTATTAAAATCTTTGGAAAGATGTTAACATTTGAATAATTTTTTCTCTTCTGTAATAAATTCAGAGGCATTAATCTTTTAGAGATCAAATGAATCTCAGGGGTCTGTAAGTCACCAAAGACAGTTCCATGAAGACAGTGTCCCTGCAAGAAGGATGCCCATAAAGAGT